>NC_135334.1:87265837-89665837 GCF_023851605.1 Tamandua tetradactyla
GGTGGCAGAAAGGTCTAAGCCCAGAAGTAGACGGCGGGGCGGGGAGGGCACTGAAATGGACCCTAACCCAGTGTCAGTGATGGGCTTACTCAGTAGAGAACAGAGGAAATATTAAATTCAGCTTCCTGTCCCCACCCCAGCCCAAGACATCTGCTCAACCTGTATGATTGTACTCATTCCCTCAGCAAAATAAGCCTGACAATAGGTGTATCCTTTAGAGGTCCTATTGCAGGGGTGATGTGATGGGCTTGGGTAGAGGTGGATTTTCCAGGCTTAGGTGTCCAGATTCAGGCAGCACAGAACAGGCTGTAAAGGGATATCAGAGGGGCAACCATGTAATGTATTGTCCAAATCAGGGTACTTTTGAGAGTGAAAAGAAATACTGTTAATAATTATACTGGGAGGATGGGGGAGCTATAAATCAGAACTGTCCTGAGCAAACTGGGATGTATGGACATCCTAGTTATTGAAGGCTAATCAAATGTCACATATTTATTGCTGTGGGGTGATTGAATAGCTGACTTAATTTGCCACCAAATGATTGTACAGCCAATTCGAGTCCTGAGCATCCCTGCAAGGTGAATCAGTGCCACCTCCTTAGAGAAAAACAGTGGTGTTCTCCATAAGACAGCACATTCATTGCATCCACAGGCCTGGAAGGGACCTTGAACAAAAGTCATTTAACCCTTCTCTCCCCAAGGTCCCATTGACAGTAGAGACAATCCCTGTCCTGCCTCTTTGCTTTGGGGTGTTTTATCATGATTTTTTAGGTGTGATTCCTACCTCTTCTGACAGAATCCCTGGCTCTCTAGGTTAGAGTAAGGCTCCTTCCATTTTACCTGTGCGTAAGTCTGTGAGAGCGTTTGTCAGTGTGCAGAGGGATTTATTTCCACATCCACCAAACAGGCTGGCAGCTGTGGAAGGGCAGAAACTCCTCATCCCCAGTGCTAGCTCAGAGCCAGCCTTATGGTCAGGGATTTTGGTGGACCTGAAGCCATTGTCAGCCCTGACCTCACAATACTTTCTTTGCCATTGCAGGTGGATGGCCAAACTGAAGAGAATGATGTGAACAAACGGAGGCGGAAAGGCTTCAATAATCTGGATGAGGTTTGTGTACACAGTGTCAATTTAAACAAAGGCCCATTTCCTGACAGTCAGTGGTCATGGAACCACCTGCCCAAGACAGCAGCCCTGACCCTCCTTTCTTTACTTTCTCCTAAATTTCTGGGGTTCTCTACTTGTACCCAGCATGACTTGATGGAAAGACTGTCCTGGACTCTGGTCCTTGCTTCATCACTTACTAGCTATGAAATCTTCAGAATCATAAATTCTCTGGATATTTTCATGTTTATAAAATTCATATGATATAAACTTTGCAGGATTTTTAAAAATTAAATGAGATGATGTATTTAGCATGGTGAACACACTGTCTAACACTGTGTTAATTAATATGTAGTCACTACCAGCCCATGCACTGCAATAAAAAAAAATTTAACAAATGGTGCTGCGATAACAATGGCGGAATATTCGCGTGAAAAAGAATGAAATGCGACCCCCACTGCAATAGCATACTGAAAAAAAAATATGTATTTACTAGTAGTAGTAATAGTTAAGAGACATCAGAGGTCCCACTGTTCTCCCAGCTGTTGTCTATCTGTACCTTTTTATGCTTTCTGTACTTGTAGTCTTGAAATCAAATGCCCTACTGCCCACAAGCTCCACCTTCTGGTGAAACAAGAAAATTACAAGCTCCTTTGTAAAGCAGAGGACAAATCTCTCTCATGCTACTGAAAAATTGATCAGCAGAAAAATATCAGTTCCTGCTTCTCCACGTTGCTCTTTAAGGAGATCAGAGATGTACACTTCATTCAAAAAAGACATTCTAATTTCATAAAGACAAGCATAAATATCGTCAGTGAAGTGTAGAACACTAGCTTTAGGTAGCCTGCTAGTTTATGTCAAAATTATGAAATGATTTATAGGACTTAGAGAAGACCTTTCCTGTCTTCTTGGTTAAGGGGTTTTATTGCTGTGTTTTTTTATGACACTTTTGTTCATGTCTGTGACTGGTTTGTTGTGGAGGTCTTGTTTGAATTTGAGACTCTCCAACCCACAACAGTGAACTTTACGATAGAGAAGCTAGCTGCTCTTCACCCTATGTTCTGGGGTGCCCAAAGGAAAGCACTGATAAATGAGACCTGGAGTTCAGTTCATGACTTTTATAATGTGAACAGATTCCTTTTATTATGAGTTCACATCACCCTTGTGGAACCTTTTATTCTGGTGCTCCCTCAAGAGCCATTGCTTCCCCTTTCTTGGCTCTGGCCATGGTGTGAGGAGGAAGCCAGCAATAGGGAGGTGGCTTACAGGAGGATGCAGAGGCTGACTAACAGGGTTGGAGAAACGTGCCATTTTGCAGAGATAGGGTGTCGGCTGTCTGCACTGTGTGCCTGTGATCTGCCCCTGCCTCATCTGGAGAAGCTTCCCTTAGGGACACTTTTTCTCAGGCGAAAGTCTTCTCCTGCCTTTGGTCCTTGGTTTATTCTTGCCTTGTCTTCCTGTGGCATAAATGAAGGGGTGTTTGTGGTATTTGTGTTAGTGGCAACACAGAAGTCAGAGTGTGGGAAGATATCTGGTTTGAATCTGGCTCCTTCTGACATGGCTCTTGACTGTTTTCTGGGGCAGCTGTTTTGCTTAAAGTTGGCTGTAACGAAACAGTAGTTCCTCCTACATTCTTGTTACTCAAAGTGTGGTCTAAGAACTAGCAGCATCAGCAGCATCTGGGAACTTCATAGGACTGCAGCTGCTCAGAGCCCACCCAGACCTACTGGATCAGAATCTGCTTTTGGACCAGGTCCCCCCGTGATTTGTATGCACATATTAGTCTGGGAAGCCCTGGCTTTCTGACTTTCCTGACTTTCCTGCCTGATTTTGCTGTTGTACAAAGAGTGACTACCACAGTCAACACAGTCTCACCCTCAAGCCTGTATTGTCATGCAGAGTTATATTTCACACTCTGAAGTAGGGTGACTCTTTGGTTTGTGTTTGTCAAACACTTTAGAGCAGCTTTACATACATGGTTTCCCATGGAGCTGCTGCTCCCTCCTGGGGACCTCTTGAAAAACCAAGTGACTCGGTCCACCTTTTCCCATCAGTTTCTTCTAAGTGAGCACATCTTTGTTATTATGTCTTGAGAGTACCTTTTCCTCTGAGGTAGTATCTGTGTCTTATTGGGAAAGCATACTGCCTGCTTGACACGACAGCACCATTGATGTTTCTGGGGCCTCTGAGAACAGATCCTATGGTAAGAAGACCAGTAATTTTCAAATTTTCATTTTTAACAAATGAGCTAAAGAAATCTTATATGGAACTCCATTTTATAAAATAGCATAATCAAATGATCAAGGTCAACATCATCAGCCATAAGTCATATTGGCTTCATGTACCCTTGATAGGAAATGATGAGAAAGGCATCTCACCTCTGTGGTATCCATCTCCAAAATCCACCGCCTCAGCCTAATCATGAGAAAACATCAAACAAGACGAAATTGAGGGACTATATACAAAATAGCTGACCCGACCCCTTCAAAAGTGTTAAGGTCATGAAAAACAAAGAAAGACCGAAAACCTGTCCAGATTGCAGGAGACTAAGGAGCCATGATGACTCAATGCAATGTCCTAGAGTGACTCCTGGAACCGAAAAAAAGACATTAGTGAAAAAACCTGAACCAACCCAAATAAAGTCTATAGTTTAGTTAATGGTACTGTGGCAGTGAGAATTCTTCAGTTTTGATAAAGAACCCTGATTATTCCAGATGTTAACCTTAGAAGCAGCTGGGCGAAGGGTATTCAGGAACTGTTACATCTTTGCAACTTTTCTGTATATCTAATTTTTTTTTCAAAATAACAGTTTTTAGAAAGATAGCAAAAACAGAGCAATGTTGGTTGAAGTTGGGGATGAAGTGCAGAGGTGAGAGGAGAAGAAACCCAGGGCTTGTGCCTCCCCTTATCGATGCCCTGTGCCCATCCCCTACTTTGCTCCCTTCATTCCTTTCACTATTTTCCTTGTGGCAGCCACATGATGTGTTTTAAAAACTATTTGGCCCATCACTTAACTTTATTATATTTAATTTTTCAGTAACCTTGTGAGGTGGGCTACCGCTTCCATTTTACACATGAGGAGACTTCAGAGAAGTTAAGCAAATGGCCAAGGTTACAGAGCTGGGATATGGAAGTCAGGATTCATCCCTGATTGTGTGGTTCACATACCCAGGGTGTGTCTTTTGGAAAAGCACATCCCTTTTATGAGAGTTGTCTCTTTGGAGCAGCACCTGCTACTTCTGCCTCCTTACCTCACACCATGGAGAGAGTCTTTCTTCAGGATACCAGAGCTGTGTCCTGAATTCCCAGACTCCCTCCATGATATCTGGGTTCTAGGATCCAATAGCCAATGTATTGTTTTGACCTTTGCAGCCTTCAAACTTTTCCAGTCGGAGTATGGGCTGTGATCTAGAGTGTGGCATCATTAAAGAAGGTGGAAATCAGAACAAAGTCAAGTCCATGGCAAACCAGCTGCTGGCCAAGTTTGAGGAGAGCACTCGGAACCCTTCACTCTTGAAGCAGGTGAGTCACGTCAGATGCCCTTCTGGTCACCACACTTGCTGAGAAGCCAGCAGAAGTGTTCAGGCTAGTAATGGGTTTCAGATATGCCAGCCAGGCTTGGGTTCAGTGGGATTAAGGCTACTTCCAGAAAAGGAGTGCACAGTCTTTTTCTGTAAGGGATAGTTAATATTTTAGGCTTTGTAGGCCATGTGATCTCCATTACGGCTACTTAACTCTGTACTCATAGAGTGAAAGCAGCCATAGAAAATGCATTAAAAATGAGCATGGCTATGTTCCAATAAAACTTTATTTACAAAAGAATATAGGCAAAAGGTCAGATTTGGCCTGTGGACCATGGTTTGTCAATGCCTTTTCTAGATTAGAGAAGAAATCCATTCCCTAATTTACTTTCAGTCTATAGCCATGATGTGGTTTTGGCCAACTTTAAGATGGTTCGACTTGAGAGACCTTTTTTTAACTTTTTTTATTGTATATATATATACAGAGCAAAGAATGAAAAAAGCAATAATTTTCAAAGCATTCTTCAACAAATAATTACAGGAGAGATCTCATAGTTCGTCATGGGCTACCATTCCATCATACAACCTAAGAGACCTTTTAAGATGCTGGCCATCTGGGAGAGTGCTAAGCCCTGATGAAAAGATCCATCCGAATCAGGAAAACCTCTGTCAGAGGTCTTAGCTCCATGTGGGCTTACAGGGATTTGGGCCAACCTTCCAAGTGTTTCCTGGTCCTCCCCTCTCTCCCTGTGTCCTTGAGTCAGTCTGGCAGGACTGTAGTGTCTGACAGGGATGAGTCTGAGACTAAATGAGGCTGGGTCCTGTGGGTCAGGCAGTAGAACAAGCCAGCTTCTCCTTGACTTTGTCTTGGGGATCTGTGCTACATAGTTTGATTTGCTCCCTTGAACTTCCTTTGGAATGCTGCAGTCAGTTTACAAAAGCTTATGGAAAGGGGTTAGATTTTCTTTTTGAAAAACACCCAGTCGCATGGGTGGAGGACCGTCTCTTGGCTAGTTAGGTCCAGTGGCAATCCCAGATGTCCTCTTTACCCTGGTATGGACTATGTCTCCTCTTGGACTAACTGATCTTCCCCAGGGAGCCAATTCACTTTATTGTAATGGGGCCATTTTCCTGAGCTCTGTAACTGTCTGAAATTGTTCTCAATTACCCTTTTTGGGACTTGGCCCCTTTCAATTCCCAAGTATTGTTGAGCATTCTGTTCCAGGAGAAGACTGTGGCATCCCTGTCCTCTTGTGGGCCAGAAGCTACCCATTCCCAGGAGGACTTCCTGGTTGGCCATGCCAGCTTGATAAGGGCTCTGGCAGTTCCTGCCTAGTACCCTGTGCCTGAGCCAAACACAAAGCCTCCCTGAAATTCATGTGCTGTCCAAGAGGAGGGGACTCCCAAGGCTTGCTGTTCGCATGGACAGAGCCAGGGGCTCAAGTTTCCCGGCTGCCCCCAGCAGGCAGGAACTCAGCCTACTGCCCTTCCTCCTTTGCAAACTATAATTCTTGCTTATCTTCCTCTCCTCCCTCCGAGTGTCTCTCAGTCTGACTCACCTTTTCCTTCATGTTTCCTGCGGCTGCTTTTTTTGGACGCGCCTTTCTCCTCCCAGGAACACCATGTCTCGGGTATAGGTAAGCCCGTCCTGTGCTCTTCCCCTAAGCCTCCTGTTAAGTCTCGCTGCCCTGAGATGGAGAACCGCACACCCTATCCATCACCTCCTCTGAAAAGGCAGGTAGGGCTTCTTCCAGTGGTGCTGTTTTAGTGAAGCTAGAGGGGACTGTGTTCCAGAAGGGTAGGGCTCGCTGGCTCTGTGCACACCCTAGATAAGGCTGATTTTAGATTCTTTAGTTAAGCAGATACAACTTGAGGTTACCACCCTTATGAGTAAGAATAACCAAGTGTGCAGTATCTTGAAATATATGTCATTGATCCATCCTTCAGTCAGTTAGTTATTGACTAACCAACTACCATGCTCTTAATGTTGTATTCACTTATGGAAAAACGAACGGTACCACATAGGACATTTAGATTTATTTGCAGATCGCTCAAATAGGCTGATTCCAAAACTCTGATGAAAAAAAAATGGTGGTGATGGTAGAATGGACTCTGGTGGCCTATTGGCTGTACCCCAGTGACGAGTAAAGCTGGAATATAATGAAAGCCTCCCCCAACCCCTTCCACCTCCTCACCCCCACCAATGCCAGAGCAGGTGAGGACCTACCTAGGTGGGCAAAGAGGCAGCAAGAAGCCATCAACTGTGCTTTTTTCCCAGTTAACATCTCAGGGGTTGAAATATGAACAGGCTCACATTATTAACCACAGTATTCAAAGACAAGTCACCATTAAGAATTTTGCATTGTTTCTGGGTAGTGGAATTTGAGTGAGGTTGATATGGATATAATGCAGTGCTTTTTATGTTTCCATACAGAAGAATCAGCTGGGGAGCTTAAAAAAAAACCAATGCCCACCCCAAACTAATGAAATCAAAATTTCTGTGGGTTGGGCCCAGACTTCAGAATGACTTTTTAAGTGTCCTAGATGATTTTGTTATGCATCCAGGATTGAGGACTATTGTTGTATAGGTCTTGATTCAGTAGGTCTGGGGAGGGGATGCCAGGTGATTCTGTTGCAGGTGGTGGAAAGTCAGTGCCCAAGGCTGGTCTTGATTCTTGCTCAACCTAGCCTGGTATACCCTTTATCTGAGCTGGGGATTCCTTACTGTTGGGTCTGTGAAAGGGTTGCAGTAGGGAAAGAAGCTTGATTTTCCCTTTTTCCCAGTTCCCCTTAGAGGTTGTGACTGGGCACGTACTCAGAGAGCTAAAGCAAATGTCTGCTGGTGGCGAGTACCCAAGCAGGCCTTGGAGAGCCAGAGCCCAGTCTGACCTGCAGTTGGGTGAGCTAGAAAGTTCCACTGCCCCGCCTCCTACCTGCCAGGGAGCACTGGCCCTTTCCGGGGTGCTGCGGCGACTGCAGCAAGTGGAGGAGCAGATTCTGCAGGTGAAATACCCTGTCTTTACTCTTTCTCTGTCTATGTCTGGGATGATTTCCACACCTCCCTCTCCTTCCTCCTGTCTGTGGTGGGTTCCTCGTCCTACTGCTTGTTCCCTGTCTCCTGTCTTGCCATGAGATGAGACAAGTTCACCTGACTGTCTCCCTCGACTCTCTCTTGGAAGTAACCACTACAGTTTCCATCACTCTCTCTCTTTTTCTCCTTTCTCACCTTGACCAAAGCAGAAGAGAGCTCAGAACTTGGCCAACAGGGAATTTCACAAAAAGAACATTAAGGAGAAGGCAGCTCACCTTGCCTCCATGTTTGGACATGGGGATTTCCCACAGGTAAACACGGGGCTTCCAGAGCTCCCATGAACCCGGACATTCAATGAGGCGGCCGTGAATCAGGCTCAGAAGCTTAATTTACCCCCCACACCACCCCTTCCTGTTTTTTTATAGCATGCAGAGCTATTTAATCTTCAAGCCACTAAAGAATTTGAGCTGGCATCTCAAAAAACCCAGTGAGAAGATTCAAAATCTGTAGATATATAAAAACAAAGGGAAATACAAGGCAGAAATGTAAGCTCAGGTCAATGGGAAAGGTTGCTGAATAGAAATATATGCTGTTAGATCCTAAACAGTTTCTGGATAGGTGCTGAGCTTCCTAAAGGTCAATGCAAAGAGGTGAATCTGGTCTGTTTTCAAGAATCACAGTGCCTATAAGATTAGAACAAGCCAATTGCTTGTGACTTTTTGGGGCACAATGTCTGGAGAAATCTCCCTGTGGCCCTAATCAGGGAGGCATTGAATGATGTGAGCAACCACATGCCATAACCCGGGTTCTGCTTCCCTAAGACAGCATCAGATCAAGAGTAACTTTGCCTTAGAACAGGAAATACAGCCCCCTCCAAGCCGGTTACTTATTGAGAAACTTGCTGCAATAGGAAGATTAGAGTTTATGGTGAGATGCAGTATGTGTATATGTGAGTATGTATAAGGGGCTGTCTTGCTTACAGCAAGCCTTGTCTGTAGAATATGTTTCTTCTCCTGCTTTTACTCCATCTTCTCCAGATCTGTGTCTTCTGCTGCTTGGCAGAGCTATTGACATGGAAAGGATGCTTTACATTTAGTTCACTTTTTGTGTTCCACATGGCTGCACAGTTGTCTGCCGCCACAGAGACCTCTACTGTGGCCATCTGCCCAAAGTAACCTAAGAGGTTGCTTTCATAACTTGCAGCTGCTACTTCATACGAAACACCAGATCATGGGCCCACGTAATTAACACTCATTGCTGGGACAGACTTAGGCAGGAACAGAACAGATCTGCTTGAGCTATTTTGGTTTGACAAGGGAACTGGAATAGTTGTAGCAGAATGTAGTATAAGCTGGAACCAGGTAGTCCTGCTTGGCTCCAAAGGCAGAGGCTTCTGTTTTGTCCTGAGATGTGAGCCTCGGTGTCATTTCCCCTCCTTGATTGCATAGGCATGTGGCTGCATCCTCCAGTCATGCATCACTGTGCATTTCCCCTGTATAATAATAATTTCCTCTATTTCTGTTCTACGCAGAATAAACTACTCTCTAAAGGCCTGTCTCATACTCATCCTTCGTCTTCTCCCTCTTGCCTTCCATCTCCTGATCCAGCTGCTACTTCCTCTCCATCAACTGTTGACTCTGTTTCTCCTGCCAGAAAGGTAGTTGTCTTAAAATAATTGCAACTCCTGCTATACCCTGCATGTTCTGAGATGTTCTCATGCTCAGCTCGACCTGCACAGGCAAACTTCTGGAGCTTGGCTTGGCAGGGATGAGATTTTGTAAGATATTTTACAGCAGTCCTGGATTCTGTTTTGTTTTTGTGTTAGAGCAAGCAATATAGCAGAATAGAAAACATACAAAAACTTGCCAAACAGTGCTCATTCATTCAGCAAGCATTAATTGGGTAACTAACTCTATGCCAGTCCTGTACCAGATGCTGAAAATGCAGAGGAGGAAACTACAGTTTCTTCACTCATAGTTTAATGGGAAATAGCATATTAGCATGGTAATATTATCTTTACCATACGAAGTTGCCTATGCTTGATTACTTTTGCCCTAATGAAATGGCAGTTTCACATTATGAACCTAAAACAGTACTATGCATTGTACATATACCTCTCCGTTCTTTAAGAGATATAAAGGGCAAGATTGTAGAAACACAGAAGAGAGACGCCTGGAAAGGAATCACAGAGGAGGTGATGTGGGAGTCAGATGTTAAAAATAATATTGGAGGATTTTGCTAGAGAAAAGTATAGGGCTAGGGTGTTTTAGAGAGGGTCAGCATGTACAAAGGGAGGCAAGAATGACTTTAAGTGGAAAGACAGAATGTCTGATATGACTTGAATTGGGGGATAGAAGTATTTTGGGGGGTGTGGACAGTGGGAGGTAAAGTGAGCTCTCTCTGTGTGCTAAGGAATTTCATGTTGTCCTCTGGGATTTAGAGAGCCAATGAAGGCTCCGCTCTGTTTTAGGATAGCTCATGTGGCCGTGCAGATGCTGGCTTGAACAGGGAGAGGAGGTGAGGTACTTTGCTTTGGCTAAGTAAGTAATGAAATATACCCATGAGCAATATAAAAACACCAAGAGGGGTACACAGGTGATTCAATGGTAGAATGCTCACCTATCATGCAGGAGACCAGGGCTCGATTCGTGGACTATACACCAAAAAAAACCCCGAACACCAAGAGGCCCCACAGTGTTCTGTGGGCACTTTTCATGCTTTCTGCTTGTCCCTTAATATACCCATCAGCACCACCACCATCACTATCACTAGTGATTCAGGGTTGGCCCTTCTCAGAACTCCCGTATCACTCCAGCCACACTGTGAAAGGCACATCAGCCTTTAATTAATAAGTAGGAGGCTGTTGAAATATGGTCAAGGCTGATTTGGGGGATAGGACAGAAATAAACAGGGAGCAATTGTGTTTCCACATCCTGGGAGAAATAAGGAATAATTTTATCAAGGTGGGGCCTGAGAACCTAAGGTCTACTGTCTCTGCCCCTGGGTGTGACACTTTGCATGAACACAAGCCTCTGGGCTGGTCCCTCCGAGAAGGCCTCCATTCATGTGTGGCCTTTGTGGTTCAGAGGAAAGAACACAGATTACAGCAGTGATTAGTGGCTCTGTTGCTACTCAATTCTCACTTTCTCAGCAAGGCAACATCCTTCCCCCTCCTTTTAAAATGACCACCGTTTCCCAGCACTCCAGGTTCCTGCAACCTGCTCTAATGTTTCCATAGGAATCTTGTAACATATAATTTACTAATTTATCATCTTTATTGTTGATTGTCTATGTCCTCCAACTAGAATGCGAACCTCACCAGGGCAGAGATTTACCTTGTTCACTGATGTTATCCCCAGGATGACCACCACCACCACCTCCACCACCATAGGGCCTCTCTGTTGACTCAGCCCCGGGCTTTGCACATACAGAATCTGGCAGAGCAAGGCCCTCCTCTGAGGAGAGAACTGGCTATGGAAGTAGGTGATCACTTGGTGATAAATACCTTCATTCAGTCCTCATGGAGCCCAGCAAGCTGCCTTTCCCCTGGTGAGAGTGTGGGGCCTTAGTGCTTACTCCCAAAAGATTACGGGCTATTTTGATTGCCCAATGACCCAATTTTCCCTACTGCAAGGGAGCCGGAGAAAAAAAATATGCACTTGGAAACTGGTTCTCAGTCTTCATTAACCTCCTGGCAGGCCGCGTGTCTTTGTTCCTTATCTGAAGCTCTTCTGTACCACAATTCTGAGGATCCTGGAATAGACACCTCTTCAAGGGAACAGACCTGGCCAGTCTTGTAATGAGTAGCACTTGTTACTCTGGGATACAGACTTTAGATACCAACTCCAAGAGATGCAACCTGGCTGTACCTTCAAACTACACTTGACTGCCCTTGAAGGGAAGGTCAGATTCTGCCTTGAAATTCAAAGTGGTCCTTTTGGCTTTGGGGCCTGAACAGTCACAGGGAGTCTTGACTTCCTCACATTTAGGGCCCAAACCCTTCCCAGTGTCCATCTTTCAAGACCTTGGGATCCATATCTAGCCTTATGTTCCCCGCACCATTTGAGTCATTCATCCCATCACAAGCCGTCCTGTAGTAGTGCCATTCTCCATCAACCAAGAATTAAGTCCTTTTCAAAAAGAGAGGCCATTACTGATTTGGCCTATAGCATGCTGCTAATCATTTGCCAAGGGTGGTGAGCTCATACAAGAGCAAGATGGAGACTGAGTGTTTGTACAGCTGAGCAATAGGGCGACTGCCTTACTTTGCTGGAAACTGCGGTTAGTCCTAGGTCAGTAAAGCAATGTGTGTTGCAAAAGGAGCTTTCTCTAACCTTGGAAGTGTTTGTTTTAAAACTGGATTTTCAGGGTTTGTCTGGAGATTTGCATATTAGAGGGAAACATTGGGTGAGTCTTGGCTGGGAAATCTGCCTTTGTTTTATCTGGTACAAGAAGCCAATAGGATAGATCGCAAGGTTGCTTCCAACCTCATTATCCTTCTCTCTGTCCTGGGGAGAGAATTAGGTAGGCCATTTTGGTGACTTCTATGTGTATCTGCCTAAGAGATCTTAATTTGCAGAGTGCTGGTTTGTCTCAGGGAGACAGAGTGCTGTAGGGAGAAAAATATGGCTTGGAGTCAGACCTGAGTTCAGAGCACCAGTTATTCAGTGGGCAACTGTGGGCAAGTTAGTGGACATCTCAGAGGTTTAGTTTCCTAATCTAAAAAATGTATATAACAATAGCTACTCTGGAGAGTGATGGAAATAATGCAATGACCTAAGATACATAAAATGCCTGAAGTATCCAGTGCTGTTCTCCTTTTCCAGTGGAGGAGAATTCCAGAAGAAAGTTCTTCTACCTAAAATAGATGTTGTTTCCTCTTTCTGAAGGAAAAGAAGTCACATTCAGTTTTGTATTTCCATTCCAGTCCCTTAAAACAGAGGTTAGAATCCCTCTGAACCTGAGCTGCTTATGGCAAAGGAGGCTCACAAGACCCACCTCACAGGGCTATGAGGTTTAAATAAGCACCATCAACAGCACAGTGCCTGGTACCTTGGGATAAAGATGTGCAGGCATGGGCTCCCAGTGGGAGGTCACAGCCCCAGAGGTCTGTGTCTCAGTTCAGTATAATTTTTGGAAACCCTCAAACAAGCAGGTTTCAATTACTTGCCTTTTCCTCCCCTTGCCCTGGGACTATAGCAGATCCAAAGACTGGTGAAAAAAAATCCTTGCCCAAGTGGACCCAGGAGACCTCTGATTTCACCTGGCAAGACCTTCCTTACACCTCCTCTTCCTACATGTTCTCAGCTCTGAAGCCTTGGAAACTCTACTCTCACTCCTGTCTGACTCTGAGTGGTGTTGTCTGATGTTCATAGAAGGCCTGATAGCCACAGGTTACCCAACTCTATGGAGCAGGAGAGCTGAGATACCAGGCATTCTGGCCAAGTCTCAGGCCCAAGGAGAAAAAAGTGATCATTGTTAGACACAAATGGCCAAGGAGCCTGCTACCTCCTCCATTCAGGGCATCTGCCCTGTGCTAGCAATGTAGAGATGGATGAGATGGGGCCACTGGCATCAGGGAACACAAGAGGAGGGGAGGGGAAATGGGCCAGCTCGGTGCAGTGTGAGGAGTGCTCCAACATCCATGCAGGAGCCATGGAAGTATTCTGGGCTGGGAGTAACCCAGTGCCTTAGGAATGTTCTTGGTAGAGATCCCTCCATACTATTCTGCAGCCTTTGGCATCACTGCCTGTGAGCACAGTTGTGTCACCATGTTTGAATCTGGAATGGCTCAAGGGAAAAAAGGCAGTGTGCTCGCCTAGTGGGCCACATCATTCCTACTGATGCTGAGCAGGGAAGCCAAGCAGAGTGAACGTCACAGGTCAAGGCAAGTAGGTCATTTAAAAGAGGAGAAAGGAAATCCCAGAATATGGGAATGTGAAGCTACATAAATAGCAGTGATTTGGACTCCTTCCAAGTACCTCCTGTGTACCAAGCTCTGTATGACGATTTTATTTCTCCTTTGTGCAACTCTGTGACGTTGGAGATGGTCTCTCCATTTTACAGTGAGGAAGCTGAGGCTCATAGAAGGAGAATGGTATATATTGCCCTAGCATGCCCTCTGCATGTTCAGTAATTGCTCCCTAAGTCAGGATTGCTCAGAAGCTCAGTAGCACAAAGTGCTTATTAGCAAAGTGGTTAATAGGGCCTCATTAGGAACTTGTATTTAAAGCTCCAGAACGTATAGTCTCAATCTCTGCTAACTCAAGGAAGGTAATAATTGTGCATAGATATCACACCTGGCACCACTGTGCCTTTTTGAGAGGGCACTACTGGGAAAGTTCCCACACTGGGCCAGTGGGGACAGTCACACCAGGGGCAGGGGCAGCATGGTAGGCCTGGTGGCAATAGGAGCGTGAAGTTGACCTCTTCTCAGTGAGGGGTGGAATATCAAGCAAACAATGGTTTATTGTCCTGAGTCAGTGCACCTGAACTTTTCTTGAAAACAGGAACCACTTTCTTAACCTTTATAGTCTCCTGAAAATGCTTGGAAGCAGAATCTTAATCTTTCCCAGGTTGGGCCACTTTAGGGGCCGGGAGAAGTTGGGGCACCTGACTTGGCAGCTGCTGCTACTAGGAAGTAGCAGATTTTGTAAAAGCTGTTGCGGCCCTACCTGTCTGATCCTGAGAGGGCAAACTCATCCAGCAGCCTGTAGCCACAGTCTCTAAAATCCCCGAGAGCCACCACACACATGGTCTGGAGTGCCATTTCCAAATTTGCTTTAGTGTTGGGCTTCCTTAATGAGAAATAGGTTGAGAGTCCCCTGGGTCTTATCATTCTCTCACACTTGCTTGGCATGCCTTTTCCTGTTTACCTTTTTAGTTCCTGGGCTTTTGCTGGAATTTGACAATTTGGCCTGAGGATGAGTGACTCTGCCATAAGTTGGGAAGCTGTGGCAAGCCTGTTGCCATTTGTTCTGCTGTTTCTTAACTTTCTGCTTTATATTTGAGGCTCTCTTTTATCAGATTAGACTTGGTCACCCCTGAACAGTCTTGGGTTTAGATTGAGAGTGTTGTTTTGTTCACCTACAAGTTATTTGTTGTCATGATCATTGTCAGTTTTTGCCCAGGGGCCCTTCTGGGTAGATTGCTACTCTCACCGACCATATCTCCTACGTGGATTTGGAGGCTAGGGAGGGTCTGGAGCCTCCTTTCCTCTTGAGATCAGAAACAGTGTTTATGTAATGTCACACTGTACATGTTTGTTTCTCCTAAGAGGAGACTATAGCACTCCTGGGGTGGCTTTCAGAGCTGATGGAAAAATGAGGAGCATTTGGGCTCCATTTGGGCTGTCAGCTTCCACCCCTTCGCCAGCTCCCTGACAGATTGGTGGGTGTCCAGGCATTCATAGGTAGGGCTTACTATGCCCTCAGGAGCACAGGCCACTGGCACACAGGGCCCATCAGTTATCCTCAGGGTCCATGTGGAGCTGCTTCTTCCCTCCGTCTGAGCTGTCCTCACTCAGCATCAGCCCTGGGTGCCCCTGGAGCCACCTGCAGAACTCCAACCTGCTCCTTTCCCATTCCTAGGATGGGCAGGCCATTTAGTCCCATGCTAGTCACAGCTTTTGTCTGCAAGGGCATCTGTGGCCCTGGACTGGAGGGGCACAGGTTAGAAACCAGCATCACTCCTTAGGGACTTGGAATGCAGAGCATGTGGGATCATGATGAATTCAGAGGAGAAAGGGAGAGGGGACTCAAGTTAATCTGCTCCAGCCCCTGCCACGTGCCAGGAATTTCGACACTTGTTATCTCAACTTAGTCCTTACCCCAAATCCGTGAAACAGACACTGTTACCCCATTTTACTAAAAGAAGAAACTAATATCAAAAGCAAAGTGCTTTGTGCAAGGCTGCAAAGTGGCACATGGTAGCCCTGGCTTTGAAATCTTTCTCCAGGTCTTAGCTTAGCCACACTGGTCACTCCGAAGCACTGCCCTTTGAGGAGGACGGGCTCTGTGGAGGGCAGCTGTGAATATGGCTTCGCGTCTGTGAACTCTTGGTTCCTTATTTCATCATCTCCTTTGCTCAGCTTCTCTGCCTCAGGTTTTGGGGGACTGCAGTAGCACAGTGTACAATATAGGCCTTTTTCGTAGTTAATAGATCTGAGTAGCATGAGTCATCCCAACCCCTGAAGAGAGAGGCCAGGTGATGGCTGGGCTCAGCAGACCTGAATATAGCCCTGAATCTTGCATTTATTTGCTAAGTGACCTTAGTGAGACCTCTTCCTCTGTCAGGGGTTCATCACCCCGTCTGTAAAATGAGAGGCTCATTCAATCCTGAAAGACCTTGCATACCCAATGGATGGAGTTTTTCAAGTTCTCTTGTTCACCCAGGGCCACATTTTCCCATGACTTTCCTTTTCTCCATCTCAAGAATGCCTGTGGCCCACTCCTGGCAGGTTTTGCTTTTCCTGGGACTTTGGGTGCTGTTTGCATGTGGTTGTGGAGCCCTCTCCCACAGCCAGCCTGTTGCGTTCTCCTTCTTGGTGCTAATTGGCCTCTCCCTTTGTCTCTGTCTCCTCTGCCTCTGCTCTTGGGTAGCTGACGGTAGGGAAAGTATCCAGCGGAATAGGGGCTGCAGCTGAAGTTCTGGTCAATCTGTACATGAATGATCACAGACCTAAGAACCAGGCCTCCTCTCCAGACCTGGTAAGGATGTGTGCCCTTCAGCCTTTACCCCAAACACTGGCTTCAGTCTCCCAGGGAGAATGTGTGGGGATGCAGAGAAGATGCTCCAGCCCTCAAAAGCTCCCCTTTTCATGAGACAAGAGGGGGCTGAGAATGGGCTAGGTAAGAGCAGAGGTTAGAGGAAGGCTAAGTTTCCCAGAAGACAAAGTTCATTCGGGTTCCTTGGGTTTAGAACTATGTGGGCTATTTCACAAAACAGAGGATCTTCCCTGTTGCTTGGGGCTCTTCAGAAGTGCTTAGTCAGAAGGCCCGGGTGAGGCCATTGTGTAATTGGATGTTCTTTACCTTCAGGATTGGGAATTAAATAATGGAATGAGCAAGCATACCTTTTCTTTGAATTCTTTCCTCTACCCTAGGCCACTTACCCAATCCTCAGTGACTTGAGTTGACAATTCTTTTAGTTTCCTTTTGGCATCATCCCCTGTAATCACCCTGCCCTGACCCTTGCCTACCCCAGTTGCATTTGGCAGACTGACAGTTTAGGTGGGCTGTAAGCCACAACCTCGTCCTCTGCTGCAGCTCCCTTGAGCAATTTTGTTCCTTGTCTAAGTTTTTGCAGGGAGACAAGGCTATGCAAAACATTCTCTGTCGGTTTCAGAACTTTACTCTGGACCCAGACACCACTTAGCCAGTGGGATAGATTCCCAGAGAGAACATCACTGGGCAGGCATGTTTGTGAATGGTGCCCCACTTAATTAACCCAGGAGCATCACTCTCAACCCAAAACCAGAGCAACTCTCCTATACGGAGAGCTGGCCCCAGCTCGCCTTGTTGTCGGCCTGCCTGTCTGGGAGTAAAATTAACTGCCACCCTGCAGGGGTGGGGCCAGTGTTGGGCACACATCGTCTGTGCCACACTGTCTATGAGCAGCAAACAGGGCCCACTATATCCGCCTGATTCATTTTGGAATTTCTGTAAGTCTAGGTCAAGAATTGAAGAAGAGGGTATAGGCCCTAACACCCTCCTCTAATATGCCCCCTCAGGAGTCTGTGAGAAGGGTGTTCCCCCTGAACCTGGGGGGCAGCGACACCTGCTACTTCTGTAAGAAGCGTGTGTATGTGATGGAGCGGCTTAGCGCCGAGGGCCACTTCTTCCATCGCGAGTGTTTCCGCTGCACAGTCTGCACCACCACCCTGCGCCTGGCCGCCTACGCCTTCGACTGCGACGAAGGTGACTCCAAGGGCCAGAGACAGCGCTGGCCTCAGCTTTGGACCTGGCCCTGGTCTGGGTTCCTGTTCCTGTGGAGGCTCTCAGGCTCCTAATACTTCCCAGAGAGTGTGATGATGGGAGAAAAAAATGATTAGCGGAACTTGGAGCTGCTGCTAGAGAAAGAGACCACCTGTGGTGGGTGGGAGTCCTGAGGGGAAGGGGAAGGAGACACTGTCATCATCTAGGGTAGCCCAGGCACCTGTGAGCACCTGCTATGTGCTGTGGGCATTTTATACAATTTCTTATTTAGCCTCACAACCTTCCATTGCCCCTGTGTGGCCGAGAAAATCAAACCTGATAACCTGTGAGGTGTGCTCAGCGCCATGAGCTAGCCTTTAATAAGGGCTTAATAATAGGCTTATCATCATCATCATCATTATTTATAAAGTGTGCCTTATAAAATTAGCCATAATGCTATCATCTTCAGTAGTAGCCTACTGAGATCATGGGTGAAAGAATGGTGCTCTTTGGAATGAGTGATTATTTTCTAATTTTCAACACCTAATATTTGCATGGTCAAATGTAATGAGAGGAGGTATATAGCCCAGTGGTTACAATCCTGTACCCTCAAATTAAGCTGCCTGGGTTTAAGTTCAGACTGTACCCTTAACTCACCATATGATCTTGGGCAAGCTGTTTAACCACTTGGTGCCTCAATTTCCTCATCTATAAAGTGGAGGTAACAATAGTACTTGGTCATGAGGTTGTTGTTAGGAACAGTGCTATTTCTACATTATTATCATTGTCACCATAACTGTGATTGATATTGTAACAGAGAGTGAGGAAGGCTTCTCTGGTGGTGCCCAGTGGTTCTATTGGTAGCCAGTTCCACAGTGTGTGCCCTGCCTGGGCCTTTTCTGCTACCATCTGTTCCCAGTTGTCCCCACCCCAGGGATCCCAGAAAGGAAGAGGAGCTAGGAGTGGCATCGATGTGCAGAGCTGCCCACTTGACAACTGGTCTCATGGAGACACTTAGCCTCCACTGGGTTTGGGGATGACCTGAAGATTTCAGCAGCACCCCCAGGAGGCCCTTGTTGCTGGAGCCTGCCTCTGAGGCTACCTCATTTCAGCACTGCTTCTTTAAGGCAGGTGACAGAAACTGCTTCCAAATTTTGAGACTCTCCTGGGCTCATTTCCATCATTGGTATTTTTAGAACTAGACAGTGGCAGGCATTTGGATTATGTCTCCTGTGGCTTGGGATTACAGGATAAAAACTTGTGCATGTGTGTGCGTTTCTTTCTTTACAGGCAGATTTTACTGCAAGTCTCATTTCACTCACTGCAAAAACAATATTAAGCAACGTAAGAGACGGGCAGAACTGAAGCAACCAAGAGAGGTATGTCTTATCTCAAAGGTGCTGGTGAAACAAGGAAAATTCCTTGAAAGGGGAAGGTTTTGAGGATTTTTCAAATTAGGCCAGTTTTTCTGACCCTGGAAGAATTGAGACACAGGTAAAGAGAGAGCCTTTACTTCTTGGTGTAGATAGTTCCTTTGGATCAGTGAGTTCAGCCAGCGTGTGGGGTTTGTCCCATTCCAGATGCCAGCATCTTGGTGCATGGCTGTGCTTGGCTTCTGGTGAGGAGCCAAGAAGAACTTTCCCACCAGGTGCTCAGCCACACAAAAGTTACATGGCACCTCCATGGCTGGGGTCCATCTGATCGCAGGGCACTGCTTACAGGGATGTCTGCTTTGGGGCAGACCTTCCGCAGTTTCCAAGTCTTTTCTCCAAACTTTTGGATGTCAGCAAAGTGACCAGCCCACAGAATTTATAGGCAGCTTTGTGGTAGCCCTCCTCCCCCACCACCACCCCTCATACCCTTCTCTGCTACTTGCTTGATCACCCACCACTGGCCAAGGCCCACAACTTAAAATTTTTTCCCAATTATGCAAATAATATAGGCTCAATGTAAAAATGTTGGGGGGGTATATAAATGAAATATATACAAGAAGAAAGCTTAGTCACCCATAATTGCTCTACTATAATTAGCTTTTATAACATTTCCTTCCAGACTTTTTCCTGTGTGAATATATTTCAGCCTAATTGGAATCCACCTATATGTACATTTTTGTATCCTTCTTTGTTCACAACAGTTTATTAGAAGCATATTAAAATTCCTTTAGCGCCTAATTTCTAATGCTCATAGAAGATTCTAATTTATGGCTGGTTGCTTATTTAACTAGTTTAATATTGTTAGATCTTTATGTAATATCTTTACCTTATAAATTTTTTTTTGCAGTGAACATCTTTACCTTCGTAGCTTTATCCATATTTCAATTATTTACCTAGGAGACATTTTTAGAAGTGGGGTTGGTAGGTCAAGTGACATGTATATTTTGAAGGCTCTTCAACACTGTGATCAATTTGCCCACCAGGACGCTGGACTCATGTTCAGTGCCCCCTTCAGCAGCAGATGGGGGACTAAATTTGTTTTGGGGGCTAATTGCTGCATGCAGGGTCTGGAAAGTTCAATTTTTGTTGGCTCTGTTTAGGTCTGTTTTGATGGCCTTCTGTGAGAGTCATGGGCTATAACGCCCTCATTTCGATCTCTTCCTCAGGAGGACGAGAGGTGGAAAGAGCAGGATGCCCCTCCGCGGGACCCGCCTACCGAAAGCTCTTGTGCAGCTGCAGCCATTGGCACGCCCGAAGGCAGCCCCCCAGGTATCACCACTTCCTTCCTTAGGAAGGCGCTAAGCTGGCCTCTCAGGGTGCCGAGGGACCTGCTTGACATTCCCTGGAGGCTGCGTCATTGGATGCAGGGGCTCCTGCACAACGCCCGCCTCCATTTCAGGGACAATGCTTACAACTACTGCTACACGTACGAGCTCCTGAGCCTCGGGCTGCCGCTCCTCTGGGCCTTCTCAGAGGTTCTGGCATCCATGTACCGGGAGTCCGAGACTTCCCTTGACAGCATCCGCAACTGGATGCTCAGGTGCTTCCCAGTCAAGCTCCGCTGAAGCCCCTGGCCTGCCCACAATGCCGTAACATTTCCAGAGCTTAGATGGCAATGTGTTTATAGTTTGCTAAGGCCCTGGCAGGGACTCCAGGCCTTCTTTAACCAATTAACTCAAAGCCAAAGAGTATCACATTAGCCACCTCTGCCTGGCCTCATCAGGGTGAACATCTGCTCACGGTGCTGGGACCAGGGATGACATGAAGGATGTTTTTATAGCTTTGTACTTTTTTTGATACTGAAATCGAGCCATATTTCTGGGTTTACATTTCAATTTTTAACTATTAATAAGCCAAGGGAAAACAATTTTTTCTGTGTCAGTTTTTCTAAACACGGGTTTGAAGTTTATGACTGGTATTACAAACCCCTTCAGCATTGCAGTGAGTTGTAATAACTACTGCCTGCATAGTTAACAATTTGGGATTTTATATAAACAGAAGTGAATGTGCCATCTCCTGACCTGTGCCTTTAAATTTATGTAGTCAGATGCCACTTGTCAACAGGGTAATTTTAACAACATGAAAACATAACTCTTTTCTTAAGAGTAGAAGGGAAGAATGGAAGTAAACCTACCTTCATGGGAGCGTAGAGTTGGCTGTAATCTGTCTTCCCAGAGGGAGAAGGACTGTTTTAGACCCTTGGCTTGATATAAAATACTAGCTTTACCCCCATAGCGAATCCCAGCCAAATGTCATAGAACCACAAGATTTGCATCAGATTGCTACACACATACCCTTCCCCTTCCCACTAAGGACTGCTGCAGGGGAAGCTCATGGATGCTTGGCCACTAGAAGCCCCATCAAGTTAATGCAGTGCTGAAGAGGAACTATTTCAGCTGGTAGCATTTTAACCCCTGGGGCTCCCATCAGGTCCCCAGCCCTGGCTGCTGGCTGAGCCAAGGCCTCGCGGGGTCTGCCTTCTCACTCGTATCCCTTGTGATCAAGGACATTTGTCAACAGTTTGGGGTGTTGCTGGGAAGCATGGCCTGTCCAGTGAGCCTCTCCTGAGACATCCTGGCTGCTCAGCCACTCGGCTGCCGTGAATATTTAGTCAAAACAGTCAGAAACCATTTTCATAACTGTCCTAGGAAAGGACTGTGTCTGACCTCCAGGGAGAAGCTTCACTGTGTCTTGACTGGGAGGGGAGGTTGGGAGTTGAAGCTGCTTATTGACTGCCCTATTAAGGGCAAATATGGGCATTGGGTCTACCTGTATTTTTCCCTCCGGGTATCTGGAAGAGTCCTGGGCTCTCCTCATGCCACTCTGCCTGAACATGCTTAATGGCAAGGTTTGGTTGAATAATCAAGAGACTGATAGAGAAAGGCCTTCTACTGTGCTCGGTAAATCCACAGTTGCTGGGCCTGAGATAGTTCTATGCAGCTGTCATCACTAGAATTTTTCTCTAGATCATGGAAGTATAGAGCCTGGTGTGGGGCAGAGCTCTGGGGAGCTTTGAGGTGGTGAGTTTTATAGAAGGCGAGGGCATTTCTACCAACACTTTCCTAAAGTCCTCAGGGCATGACTGTGTGTCAAATCATGGGAACCGGTGCCTCTGGCCTAGTTGAAACCATTCTCAGGCCGATGACGTGCATTGCATTTTTGCCCGATTTTTGCTGGAATTTTGATTTTCAGCATAGTGGGAGGAGTCCTTGAGTCATCTTATGTTTCATTATAGAAAGTACATTCTTTAGGTCCTGTTATTAACTCATGCACAACTTGTCATGGTTATTGTTATGATCATCAGCTCAGGGTGGGCTGAGATGCTTTGTCTAATGCTTCATGAAGCCAGAGTTAGTATAACTAATAATGTCACTTATGGCCAGGAGGAGATTGGTTTCAGTTACTTGAGTGAAATGGGGTGTGCCTGTTAGAAGCCTGAAATGTTTGTAAACTGTGAGACTTTGAACCTTCCTGGTGGCAGCACCAAAACACATGGGTGGAAGGGTGGGGAAAGTGGGTGAGCCCCTTCAAGCCTCCACAACATATTCAAGGGTGTACATGAGGCACTTGAGTAAAATTGAAGCAGAGGGATATTGGGGGCAGGAAGTTCTGAGAGCATTTGAGCTCTGAGCAGAGAATATGGACTGCTGTCCTATGCAAACTACATTCATCCACTCTTGTAAATAAGTAGCTGGTCACTACCAGAAAGGTTCATCTCTCTTAAGCAAACTGTAACTCGTTAGGAGAAGATTCCCTTTTTTTTAATGGTTGCCTTATTTTCATCATCCGTGTCTTCCATGTTGTCAGTCATTTTTCTTTTTTCTCCCAAACTAAGTTCTCTTTTCTGCCTTTCTCTCTCTTTCCAACCTTACACTGCGGCCGTCAGTCCATTTCAGCCTTCCAGTGCTACACCCACTTCTTGGCTGACACACTTCTGCTCTAAGGTGACTGGTTTTCTTGACAATTTTCCGAGAGTGTCACTAACCCCTGACTCGCTTTCTGCACCCCGTCCTCCCCTCTGGTGGCACCGGTCGTGCTAACTGTGAGTGTCTTGCACACTTATGAACTTGTTCAGTGGCATGGTTGTTAAAACACGGGGTGGTGTTGGGCTTGAAAGCCATTTCCAATTCCATCTCCCTTCCAGCAGGCTCCCCCAAGTGCATGCCCTGCCTGTCCCTCATACCTCAAGCCAGCCTGCCTGCATGCTTTCCAGTTGCATCTACCAAGCTACTTACCTTCTTGGGAAGTCACTGTGTCTGATTGGAGACAGTTCTATAGAGAGGCCTCTGTCACCTTTGAAATATATGCTTTTGTCTAGAGACCTGTGAAAAAGCACATTCATGCCAAAGTCTTCTTAAATTGAGTTCTAATACAAAGATTATTAATGTCATTGAGCAAAACCATAGGTGACTCTTTTTGAGGGGATTTTAAAAAAAAAAAAAGCACACTGCCAGGCTTTATCACCAGCTTGACCCATGCTCTTTAGACTGAACATGTACTTCCAATTATTCTAGCGAATCCTTTCTTTGCCCTAGGTTACACTATAGATCCAATGGTTTTGGTGTGCCTCTTCTCATCTCCCTTGGCTCATAAAGCCCCAGATGATGTGGCCGCATCAACTAGAGCACACCTTATCACAAGTGAAGGATGTGTGAGATATGAGTCAGTACAGCCCCACGCCTGGACTGTTCAATTTAAATACTCCTGGGCACTACTCAAAACATTTTCCTGCTGACTCCTTTATCTGGAGCAACAGAACAATCAAAAGAGCTTTTCAAGAGAAACAACACACTGAGTAGGTAGAGCTGTCATAGGCCAGGCCTCTCCCATCCCAGGCTGCAGTTGTTGTCTGTCCTGCATGTGGCTCAGGCCATCCTGACCCTCTTGGCCTGTCACACAGCCCTGCATGCTGCATCTTTTGCTGCATTGATTCAGAGCTACGCCAGTAAGAAGTCGTTGCTCTTGTCTTTTGTTGCAGAGCATCTCTCCCTTTATAGAATGTCAACCAAAGAATGTCCTCCTCCCCCTCAGCCTCCTCTTTAGCTAGCCTCCCCATCTCAAAGCAACATATGTTTGTGACCCTTAATGATCATTTACAGTGCCACACAGTACCCTGTATTTTGCACACAGCAAACAATGTTTAGCTTTATTTATGGTATTTGATGCTGTAAATGGAAATAAACATGATTCTTTATAAAGCTCATTGTTTCCTCTCTTCTTTACCGTGGACGCTTCTAAAAGCTCGAACACAGGGATTGGTTTAGGGTCAGTCTTCCCTAAACTGCTGGTGGGACTTGCACTTGTGGTAACCTGGGACTCTCTGGGGCTATGCTGGTACACTTTGAAAGGAAATATTACCCAGGGGTAATATTTGAAAATGCCACCAGTGGTCCTGGGCCAGCCTTTGGGATCTCTTTCTTGAAATCTCATTGAACTTTTCTGCTCTGGATGCTGGCCGTAGCTAGGTGAGGATCACTGTCCCCTCAGCTATTAGGAATGGACTGTAGACAGCTGCTTGCACCTATTTGCCCCATATATCTCAGCTATGGGTCTATAGGAGAACTTTACCTATTAACCTCACACTAATTTAGCCTTCTGTGTAGCAAAAGTTACTCTTGAAAATTTTATGCTGTAGGGCCATCTGAATGATGGGTGAAATGTAAGGAGGTGGGACTGGACATTTGTTTGTTTCAAGATATCCGTGAACTTGGCGCATCTGTTCTTTTTTTTTTGGCGCATCTGTTCTTATGGATGGAGAGCCACTGTAGATCCTAAGAGATTTCCCCTCCCCCTGCCAAAGGCTCAGGTTTCAGTGTCTTATACTGTGAGCCTCACCCACAGGAACATTCTAAATTCAGCACCAGAGCAGCCTGCAGCCCAACTGCACACCACGTTCACTTGGCTACTCAGTGCTGCGCCAAAGAAGTCTGCCATTTCCTGCACAGGTCTCACCCTTCCTGGGTGAGCTGCCTGCCGTTGCCAGGCATTTCTGATATGGGTATGGAAAGTCACCTGTGAGCCTCCTGAGGGCACTTGCACCATCAAAGGGGTATTTCTGGGGCCCTGGGCTCTGAGCCCAGCTGCTGACACCTGGATCTGCCTCCAAAGCTACCTCAAGCCATGGTTGGGGGTCCTATACTCTTAACAGCAAGATCTTCTTTCCCTTTCCAGCGAAGAACAATATTAGGGACTGGAAGCCAGGACCTGGATTGGGCAAATAGCTCACTCCTTTATTCCTTTATTTATTCACCAAATATTTGTAGAGTGCCTACCGTGTCCTGAGCTTTATTCTAGGTCCTAGGATATAGAGTGAACCAGACGAAGTCCCTGCCCCTCCCTGCATGTTATACAGCATCTATTTCAGTGTTGCTGTACTAGACTTGATTTTGTATTTATTCATTTGTGCATACAGTCATACATTTATCCAACTAATATTTACTGAGTGTCTACTATGTACTAGGAATACAGAAAGGGAAAAAAATAGACAAATGTCCCTGCTTCCATGGAGCCTTGGTTTAGATGTTTTAATTTGATGTTGGATTTAAGGAACATTTTCCAAAGTGTGGCACTGGAGCACCCAAGAGGTGCTTTGTGAATGAAGAGTTCAGAATGTTTGAGAAATGTTTTACACTAATCTTGCCAGTGCCTCCCAAACCTCAGAGATTCTCAAGAGCCTTAAAATGTTAAAATTTCTGAGGAGTCCTCTAGTAAAGAAGCTTAATTAACTTTGTTCACCATACATTTTTGAAATGTTTTCTTTTTTTTTCTTGCATATTACATGCTACATAAATGGTGTTTGGTCTAATATTCTTTAGACTAGAAATACTGGATTAAATACTAAAAATAAAAAATGTAAAATAAGAATTAATTGTTAGATCATGGGGTGATTAAAGCTTTTTTCTTTTTTTGGCATGGGCAGGTTCTGGAAATCAAACCTGGCAGGCATGGCAGGCAGAAATTCTGCCACTGAGCCACCATTGCACCACCATGATTAAAGCTTTTAACAGATAGAAATTACGTAGGGAACACCTGACACCATCTGGCTATATGCATTTTTAAAATGTATATATAATAATTTAAATAAAAATAGGCAGACTGGGGTAAAATCTGCATTAAATATGATAAAGAAGCTCTTGATATGATTTTTAAACATTTTTTATTATGACATATAACATGTATATGAAACAATAAATTTCAAAGTACACTTTAACAGTTAGTTATAAACAGATTTCAGAGTTTGGTATGGGTTACAGTTCCACAATTTCAGGTTTTTCCTTCTAGCTGCTCCAAGATACAGAAGACTAAAAAGAAATATCAATATAATGATTCAGCAGTCATACTCATTTGTTGAATCCTAACTTCTCTGTGATAACTCCACTTCCTTTGATCCTTCTCCCAGTCTTTAGGAATATTTGGATTATGCCCATTCTAACTTTTTTCATGTTAAAAAGGAGTGTTGACAGTATGGGATGAAGTATGAAACTAGTTGACATTCTTGGGGAGGCTGGCCCTTCTGGGTTCAGGATTTGTCTGGCCTAGGAACATCCGAAGATTTTAGGTTTCTGAAAACTAAACATAGTGCATGCAACTTTTGTAGGATCTCAGACAGAGCCCTGGGTGTTCTTTAGGATTAATAGGAATGATGTTGATTGGGATTTGGCAAACCATGGCAATTAGCAATATCTAGCTGAAGCTTGCATAAGAGTAGCCTTCAGAATAGCCTCTTGACTCTATTTGAGCTCTCTTAGCCACTAATAAACTTATTTTGTTACATTTCTTTTCCTCCTTTTGGTCAGGCAGGCATTGTCGATCCCACAGTGCCAGGGCCAGGCTCGTCCCTGGGAGTCATGTCCTGCATTGCCAGGGAGAGTTTCAACCCTGGATATCATGGCCCATGTAGGGAGGACAGTAATGATTTTACTTGCTGAGTTGGACTTAGAGAAGCCACATCTGGGCAACAAAAAAGGTTCTCTGGAAGTAACTCTTAGACATAAAGAGATAGGTTTAGCTTCTCCACTACAGAAGTAAGTTTCATGAATTGCTATGATATTTTAAAAGTTCATTTAGATGAGGTGTTCCCAGGCACCTGGCACAATGTAGGTAGGTAGATAACCTTTGTTGATTAAAGATCCAATGAATGATAAATGGGCAAAATTTATCAACTTTCAAACTAAGCAGTAAAAAACAAATAAGCATTTGCAAAAATGTTCTTACTTGGCTTTCAAAGGAATGTGAATTAATTTTGTACTAACTACTGAATTAATAAAGAAAAAAACTAGATTATAAGAAACATTTAAACTCAATCATTAATACTGAGTAAAATGTAAATTGGAAGCATGGTTTTTGGAAAGCAGTATGGGAGCAATTATTAAAAATCCATGAAAGGGCTCTGACTTCTTGGCCCAGTAATCCTACTCCAGGGAATTTATTCTGAGGAAATAATCCAGAAGAAGAAATAAATCTCTGTGCAACTGAATATTAAGTAGAGTAAGTGGGTCAACCAGAGTGAGTGGGCTAGTTTCCTTAATTTGTGTGAACACCTTCACTTTTACAGCTTTTAAAAAAGTTCCTTAAATAAGTAAAAAAAGTTACTGCTTTAGAAAAACCCAGAGCCAGCTGTTATCTATCTAGCATTTTCTCTGGACAGGCACTGGACCAAGCACTTTATATACGGAGCTTCATGACCTCCTCATGGCAACCCTGATAGGTCCTTATATTACACAAGTTCACTTGCACTAAAGAGGCTAGTCTAAAGCAGCAGCTTCCCCTATAAAGCAGATACTCACAGGGGGTCCTGCCGAGGAGTCAGATCCCCGCTTTACAGGGAACCTCAATATGTGGTGAGGTCCCTGGATATGGGTGCAGTGCAGAGCCCTGGTTTTGGCTCCCAGCACTTTGTACTGACTGGGTGGCCTTGGGCAAGTCCCTCCTGTGAACCTGCCCACAATGCCTCTGGGATAGGATTTGTGAAGATGGAATCCGTTAATGTGTCCAACTCAACACCTGGCACAAATGGCAGCACATGGTAGTAATACCTCTTTTGCTAAGTTCTAGATAGTACTTTCCTGATTTTGTGCAGTAGGAAGTGCCCTGGTGGAGACTTTCCAGACCTGCTGGGGCTCAGAGTGCCTGGCAGGACATATTCAGGTTGAGGGGTGAGCACACACTGGCTGACACCACATCTGTTCCTCTAATTTTCCAATTCCCCAACCCTCGTGCCAGCAGCTACTTGTCACCTCTCGTCAGAGCCCCAGTCCTCTGCTCTGGAACCCCCTTCCCTCTGGCCACCCATTAGCCAGGCTTTTGTTTTATTTTAGTGAGTGTCCGAGTCTCAGCAAAGAGGGAGCCTAGACTCTGGGCCTGTTTCTAGCTGCCCACTTGACATCTCCACTTGGAAACGGACCCTTCAAACTTTGGTGTCCAGCTCTAACTCCTGAGCTTCTCCCTGGAACAGACTCCCTCCGTGGCCTGCCCTGTTACTGGAAATAGCGAGCCCCTCTTCTTGTTGCTCAGCCCAAAAGCCTGGGAGTCTTTCTTTTTTTTACTTTTTAAAAAATGTTTTTATTTTAGAATAATTTTACATTTACAGAAAAGTTATGGAAACCAGGAAATTGACGTTGATACTCACTATTAACTAATCTACACCCCAAATTCAAGTTTCACCAGTTTTCCCATCAATGTCTTTTTTTTTTTTTCTGGTTCAGGACCCAGTCCAGAATCTCATATGGCATGTAGTTTTCATGTGCCCTTAGTCTCCTTCAATCCATGACATTTCCTTCATCTTTCTTTGCTTTTCATGACCTTGATACTTTTGAAGAGTAGTGATCAGTTTTTTAAATTTTTATAGAATCTCCCTCAATTTGGTTTTTTTTTAAATAATATTTTTATTTTTTTTAAACACAAAAAAACACCAAACAAATGCAAACATTCATAATTTTTTATCATTTCGTTCTACATATATAATCAGTAATTCACAATATCATCACATAGTTGCATATTCATCATCATGATCATTTCTTGGAACATTTACATCTATTCAGAAAAAGAAATAAAAAGAAAACAGAAAAAAATTCATACATACCGTACTCCCCACCCCTCCCCCGCACCGATCACCAGCATTTCACTCTAAATTTATTTTAACATTTGTTCCCTGGGAGTCATTCTTGACCATCCTTTCTCTTGGCCCCACATCCAGTCCATCCAGAATCTGCCTTTTCTCACCGCCTACGTTACCATCCTGCTCTCAGCCACCGTCACCTTCTCCTGGGTTATTGCAGTGACCTCCTATCAGGTTTCCCTGCTTCTCTTTTGCTCCCTTCACCCTATATTTAACACAATAGCAGAGTGATCCTTTTAGAACATAAATCATGTCACTCCTCTGTTCAAAACTCCATCAGCCCCCCAGATCCCTCAGAGTAAAAGTCAAAGGCTTACAATGGACTCAGTCTATGTATGGTCTAGCCTCTACTCTGACCCCTTCTCCTACCCTGTCCCTTCACCGATCCTGTCCTAGCCATGTTGGCCTCTTCAAATACCAGAATGCTTTGCCGTAGAGTCTTTGCGCTGGCTGTTCCCTCTCCAAGAAAGCCTTTCCCCCAGTATCCATATGGCTGAGCCTTCCTTCTGTTCGAGTCTTTGTTCCAATTCTTCCTCTCGCTGAGATCTACCCTGACCAACCTACTTAGTAGGATGCCCAATCTGCACCCCCAGCACTCCTGAGCCCCCTTACCCTACTAGATATTGTTCCACAGCATTTGTCTCCTTCAACTATATATGCAATTCACTTATTTATTATGTGTGATTATTATTTATTTATATCTTCTCCCTTGCTAGAACAAAAGCTCCAAGAGAGCAGGGATCTTTGTTTTTAGCACTCATCAAACCCAGCAGGTAGAACAGTGCTTGGCACATAATAAGCCCGCAGTATATTTCTAGAATAAACAAATGAATGGCAGACCCTGGCTTCTGGTATGGACCTCACATTGGGGATCATGCAGCAGTCTTGGGCTGGGGACAGTCATGCAGACGTGCATTTTGGGATTCAGGAGGGAAATGTGGAAGGGAAGTATGACATCATATGTCCTGTGATGTTTGCAGGGCCCTTTCATTGGCATGAGAAGGGAGTTTTGAGATTGCTTCCGTTTGGCCTTCTAGGGGTGTAATCTTCACACAGCATCTCTTGGCAGATCTCGGTCTGCACAGCTGGGGAGGGGAGGAGGTATTTCAGGTGTCTCCTCTCAGGTGAGGTGGGCACCCCAGAGCAGTTTCTGTTGGATCCCTTTGGGCCCTTGGATGTCCAGGCCAAGGCAGATGGAGCAAACTCATCCTCTCACTGCCTCATGACTCCAAGTACAGGACTGACTCAGGAACCCAGGCAGCAGGTATGAGCTAAAGGGTGGGGTGGGGAATCCCCTGCCACAACCCAGAGCTGAGGCTGCCATGGGGCCCCGTGCTATGGGGCGTGGGTTACTCAACTTGCCTTTGACCTCCTGAGTCTAGTCAGACCTGCAAGTGCTATGACTGAAAACCAAGAGAGAGGTTGCCCGCCCAGCCATGGGGCACCAGGAAAGGAGGGGTCACGTGACCACCCGTCAAAGAAGTTGACTTCTGCCTTTGGGAGGCCAAGAACTAGCCGCCTCTCCTCCCACTCCCAACCCACACCAGGCCCAGCCAGGCCAAGGCATGTCCCCTGGCTGTGGGCACTCTCACCCGGACCTAGGGCATTGTCTCCTGCTCCCATCTGCTGCTGAGGCAACACGAAGTGATTGTTTGCTCAGCACTTTGACCGCCACTGGGACCTTCCCAGGAGGAAAGGACATTGGACCCTGAGGCTACTTACCTTTGGGCTTCACTGGGTTCTTGTTGGTTCTCCTTCCCAGTTACTCACAGAGTTCTTCTCCCCACCCCACCACCCCTCCCCTCACCCTCTCATTCAGAGAAACTTGCATGTAGGTCTGACTACGCCCAAAGCTGGGGCCTCGGACCTGGCTGCACATTCCTATTGGTGGCAGGGAGAAGGGGGAAGGAAAGGGTCAGAGTCCAAGGACTAATACCCCAAACCTGCTGCTGTTAGCAAAAGAGAAATCCAGTTCCTTTGCTGCTTTGGGGCCCTCAGAGCTAGGGAAGAAACAGATCCCCACCCCCACGCCCCCTTCGGAATAGTCTCTGGTGGTCAGAAGGAGTCCTGCTCTGGGGGCTCATGTCAGGACGTGGCCCCACCTGTGGCTGACAGCTCCTGGATGGCATCTGACCCTGAGTCCAGCAGAAGGCTTTGCAGAAGGAGCTGGTCAGCTCTGCAGAGGGCCGTAGGGAAAGGAACCAAACTGAGCCACTCCCACACTTGTTGGAGAGACACAGGCTGTGTCCTCTTTCTGGTTTTCATTTGGTTTTACTTAGTTGTTCTCTGACCCAAGGCTGCTGCAGCAAAACCTGTCTGCCTCGTGTGCGTGCTGTGTATACCCTCATCGGCACATAGACAGATCCACTCGCTCAGCCTGGGGAAGCCTGGCAAGAGTGCAGCAGGGCGGAGAGGCCAGGCCCTGTGGTGGAGGGGACAAAGAGGCCCAGGCTAGCTGTCAATTTATTTGTTCCCCTAAGGTCCCTGAAAAGTAGGGTCCCCATAGAACACCTTCAGAGTCACTCTTAGAAGCCCTGAAGATGGTGGTGGCTCTGCTTTTGGGTACCTGTGCATCTTTTAACGGACCACACACTGCAAAGAACCTTGGCATGGACAGATACAAATCTCCCTTCGACAGCCATTTTGACATCCCCTGGGCCCTGACAGTGGGTGGAGAGACTCCCTGCTGCAAGCCCTTCCCAGGGGGCTTCCCCTTCTCCCTGGGGGCTAGTGTCCCCTCCCTCCTCACCATCCATCTTATGAGAGGGCGGGGACACTGCTTTCTGCTCAGCATCTCAAACATTTGCCTGTTTGCCCTCAGATACGTTCCCTGCCCTTCCCCTGTTCTGCTCTGTGCAAAGAGTTGTAACCCCTGACTGCATTTCCCAGGCACTCTGCAACGGGCTTCCTGTTAGTTTGACCATTGGGAAGCTCTGGTGGGATACTGGAGGGTGGGACAAAATAAAAGGCCAGGGTGTTCCTTCCATCTATGCATTTAGGTGGTGGCTGCATCTCCTCGGTGGTGCCAGCTCCTGCTGCAGAGCCGTGGTTCTCACTCCCACTGGGCAGCCCCCTCCATGGAACCGCTCCTACCGGGCCTCTGGTAACACTGGCCCTTCCCTCCATGCCTCTAGCTAGTGGCTTCCTGTTATTGTTTGTCTCTGGATTGTCTCACAGTCCCCCATTTGGCTTTTCAGCTCTTCGAATACCATTGTAATTAATTTCCTGTGTTAAATTACCTCTGTTGAACTCCATGACTTGGGCTCTATTTTCCTGAGTGGATCCTGATGTGCTTAGTTTCTCTACCATCTCTTCAATTTTTCTTTTACGCCAGAGAGAATAGTGGGCAAGACCATAGGAGCAGCTTTCCAAGCCCAGAGCTGAAACTGGCTCTGGCGGTTAGTTGCTGTGTGACCTTGGCCAAGTAAAATAACTTCTCCGAACCTCTATTTCGTTATCTTAAAATGGGCTTAGAAACAACACACTCAGGAGGATATGTTGCCTCGTCTCCTCGCTTGGAATGAGTAGAGGGTCTCCAGGCTTGGGTAGAAAGTCAGAGCAGTTTCCACCAGCAGAAACAGTACAAAGGCCCTCACCCCGACCCTGTGGCAGGGGCCTTGCCAGAAAAGGGCCTTGGGACTTGGCTGCTGCAGTGGTGTGTGAGGCCAGACGTTTCCCCAGACACTGCCTGCTCTGCGTCCCCCTGCATGTAAGTGGGCTGGACCTCAGCACTTCAGAGTTTCTGGAGCCCTGACTTCCACCAGGGAACAGGTGTCTTGCCCTGGTGCTGAAAGAAGACTGAGTGCTCAGCCCTGAGCAGACCTGCTTCCTAACAGAAGGATGCTGGTATGTTCCTTGCAGGTTTGGGCTGGTCTCCGAGGGATGAGGGGCCCTGGGGCCATGGGTCTGATGCCACCACAGCCTGGCTCAGCTCCACTTTCTACAGCCACCTCCTCCTGGCCAGGCCGTCTTCACCCCTCTTCTCCCCTCCCACCGTGCACACTCGGTTTTTAGGTCTCCCAGGTTATCCTAACAACTTCTCACTGGGCTTTCTCTCTTCTCCTTGTGGGTCCTCCAGTTCACCTTCCACTCTGCAACTATATGCATCTATGAGGCATATCTGAAATGCTGGTCCGCAGGGCTTAAAGCCCTTGAAAGGTCACTCTTGAGGTGAAAGCTACCCTTTAACTTGCAATGTAACGCCCTTCTTGGTTTGCTGTCACTTCGATCATGTCCCACTGATTTCTTTAATATACCTCCTTCCATCCAGCACATGGACTTGTTTTCTGTTTCCCACACAGATGGCCATGCTTTCCTACCTTGGTGCTTTGGCTCAGAGTTTCTTCCCCTGGAGTGCTACCTCTCCCTACTCTATTTTACCTCTCCATCTTCAATGGCCCAGTTAAAATGGCACCTTCAACCTAAAGTGTATAGTGCATAGAAGTCAGATCTCCCTGCTCCTCTTCACTTTCTCTACCTCTCTCTTAGATGTTTTGCCTTATAATGTAGATATTTTTTAAACATGCCTTATCTCCCCTGCAGAAAAGAAAGAGAAGGTGGAAGGCAGGGACTGTGGCTGATGCACCCCCAACTCTCCAGCACAGGCCTGGTTCAGAGGAGAGGCACAGGTAGCATCTGTTGAGTAAATGATTATTTGGACACACACTTCCCAGGTACACATACTCAGCTACAAGACAGGTATAGAATCCGCTCCCTACTACGATAATAACAGGCAACAAACCTCTTGAATCTCAGGGGCTGATAGCATCATTTTTCTTGCTCACTCATCTGGTGTTTGGCTGGGTCCTAGGGTGGGCTGGGCTGGGTTCCAGAGCTGCTCCATGTACCCTCTGTTGGGGACCTAGGCTGAAGGGGTAGCAGTCATCCAGGACAAGCCCTCCTCAGGGCAAACTGGCAGTGACGTGAGTGGAGAAGTCAAATCAGCGAGGGCACTTGAAGGCTCTGCTCCCTTACTTGCCGCTGGTCAAAGAAAATCTCACAGGTCAATCGGCAGGGAAGTCTCCCCGCCTACTGTAGGGGAAAGGACTGTCATGTCACCAGACAAAGCATGGCTCTGTGACAGGGAGGAGGTGAAGCACCAGGGACGTAGTCCAGTCAATTCTTCCAGAATGAAGGTCACACATGACATCTGTTTGTGGTTCTGTTGGGCTCACAGACACTGGTCCCCAACCTCTGATGAAGTATATGATGGTGTGCCCAGTGTCTTATCCTCTCTGTGCTTCAGTTTCCTCCACAGCAAAATGTAGGTAGTAATATGACTTTCCCCTGAAGGCTGGGTGAGATTTAATTTACTTCATACATGTAAAACACTTAATTCTCCCTATAGATTGTGCACTCAATAAAATCAAGTGCTTTTGTTATTATTATTATTATTCATAACCAAGCCTCCACTTATAACTCCTGCTCCTCAAATACCTCCCATTTCTAGTCACACCAAAATAGAAGTGTACAGGCGGGCCGCGGTGGCTCAGCGGGCAAGAGTGCTTGCCTGCCGTGCCGGAGGACACCCGGTTCGATTCCCGGCCCCAGCCCATGTAAAAAACAAACAAACAAACAAAATATAATAAAAAACAAGAAAATGTTTAAAAAATGTTTCCCTTCCTCCCTTCCATCCTTCCTTCCTTCTCTGTCTTTCCTTCCCTTCCTCCCTCTCTCTTAAAAAAAAAAAAAAAAAAAAAAAAAAAAAAAAATAGAAGTGTACACACATGTATACATAAGTATGCACAGACAGGAGGGCTACAAACTGCCAGCTCACTGGCTGAATCAGCCATAGATACATTTTGTTTGAACTGTACAATATTTTTAAAACTTGAGGCATTTCACACATGCATACACACAACTCATTTTGTGAAATAATTGGATCTGCCAATACTAAGCCCAGGTCTGAGAGGTAACAGTTGATTGGAGTTCTTTCTCTGGGGAGGGGAGGGGAGAGTGAGAGAGAAGAGTCACAGGTGACTCTAGGGTTTCTGGCTTGATAGGTGCTTGCCTGAGGATAATGGTATTGACTTAGATAAGAAATGCTGGAAAAGGGCGGAGTGTTTGGAGGGTGTTGAGTTCTGATTGGGGATATTAAGTTCAAGGTACCTGGGGGGCATCCCAGAGAGATTCTCGCAAAGCAGCTAGACGTGGCTCTAAAGCATCAGAGAGAAATGTGAGCCAGAGGTACCTTGTGAGTTATCTTTACAAATGATAAGTATAGTCAGGGAGTAGCTGACATTGCCTGGAGAGAATGCCTGGGTGTGAATACATGACAGGGCTCAGGGGGAGCCATGAAGGACCTAAGGGGTGGCTGGAAGACTGATGGCTGAGATGGGGCAGATAGAGAGGCAGGGGAAGGAAAGTGTCCCAAGGAGGAGCCAGGGGTCCTATGATCCCCTGCCGCAAGAGGGGCCCAAAGCCCTGTGAATTTGATTTCACAGCAAGGACCCCACTGGGGACTTTGTTGGGAGCATTTTGAGAAAGTAGTGGAGATACAGGCAGGATCATAGGGGATTAAGGAATGAGTAAGAGGTGAAGAAGTGAAGAAAGTGGAGGTACAAATTCTTTCAAGAAGATTGGCTAGGCAAAATGAAGAAGGGAGACTTGGTTGGGGCCAGGATGGGAATGGGATCAAAAAGCAGGAGAGGCTTTGCACACTTCAACACTGATGAGAAAGATCGAGTAGACAAAGAGGTTAAGGACACAGGAAGAAAAGGAGGTATTGACCCTTATGAGGGAGAGGGATGTACAAGGTGAGAGGAAGCCAAGTTCAGGTAAGGTCTTGGCCACTGTGGCAAAGCTGGGACTTGCGCTGCCTCTTTCGCTCCCTCATTCATTCATTCATTCATTCAACAGATATTTATTGAGGATCTACTCCTTACTGGGCACAATTCTAGCAACCAATGAAACATAAAAATCACTGCTTACACTCTAGTTATAGGAAACAGATAATAAAATAAATAAGAAAAATGAATAGCTTATTAGAAGGCAATATATGCTATGAATAAATATAAAGCAGGAAAGGGCAGCTCTGAGAGTGTGGGTGATGATTTTTCGTGGGATGATCAAGGTAAGCCTTGTTGAGAAGGTGACGTATAATCAAAGACTTGGAGGCAGTGAGCACGCAAACCCTGTTTGCAAGTGTCTGGGGAAAACATGTCCTAGGTAGAAACAAGAATTTGTACAAGGATCCTGAGATGGGAGCATACACAGATCTCTGGAAGAATCCCAAAGAGGCAATGGGAACCCACTGCGCAAGGGTGCAGTAAGAGGGAAAGCAGGGTGACCAGGTGGAAGGCTACCTCTATAATCCAGACAGGAGATGATGGTGGTTTGGAGCAGGGTGGTAGCAGAGAAGGTGGTAAGAGGTGACTGAATTCCTGAATTGTGTTGAAGATAGAGCCAACAGGAATTGCTGATAGCTTGGAGTGAGGTATGAAAGAATGAGAGAAGTCAAGGTTGACACGAAGATCTTTGACTTGGACAACTAGAAGGCAGTGGTTGCCATTCACTGAAGTGGATAGGTGAACAGATTTGGGGGTAAATGAAGAAGAGTTCAATCTGCACATGTTGACATATCTATGAGACATCCAAGTAGAGATGCAAAGTAAGCCATGGTTTATATAAGTCTAGGTTCAGGGAAAATGTCCAGATTGGAGCTAAAAACTTGGGAGTCATCAGTGTCCAGGGGGTATTCACAGCAGTGAAACTGGTTGAGATCATCAAAGGCGTGAGTGTAGACAGAGGAGAGGTTTTCAAAGTCTGAGCCCTGGAGCTCTCCAGTGTTTATCAGGGAGACAAGGCAGGACTAGCAAAAGGAGACAGCTAGAGAGGAGAAACCCAGGAGTCTGTGCTGTCCTAGAAGTCAAGAGAAGAGCTTTTTCTAGGAGGAGTCAGCTGGGAGTGATCAGCTGGGTCAACTGTTGCTGAAGCATCAATGTAAGATAAGAATTGAGAATTTACCCCTGGATTCAGCAACATGTTGGTCATTACAATTTTGACGACATAGTTCAGAGGCCCATAGGCCTGGGTTGGATCCTCTGACCATCTCAGGACCCACACCAGATTAAATAGGATGATGAGTGTGTTCATGCCCTGCCCACAAGGGTGTGCTCACAGTGCTGGGCATCTGGTGGGCTTTGGTCTTGGAGGGTCCAAGTAGACCCCAGGCATGCTCCCCACCCCCAGCATCCAGCCCAAACCTCAGGAGGAGCAGACGCCCAGCTGGGGCCATTCATTCCCACCATCTCTCTAGATCCTATTCTCCTCTCAGCAGATGAGCCAACCTCTCCCAAGAAGCCAAAGAGTGTCCCTGAGCCCGAGCCTGGTGACGTGGAGTATGAAGCCACCTCTCCCCTGCCCTCTGAGTGGACCTCAGTGAGGATCAGCCCTGGGGGGGACGCGCTTGGGCAGGACGTGCTGGCCGTGCGTGTCCTGGTCACCAGCGACAGCAGCAGGTATGTTCAGGCTGCTGGGGGTGAGGGGGACAATTCAGGATCTGGCCTTCTCTCCACTCACATGGAGTGACCGCTCTGTACAATATGGGATAATAGTAGTACTTGAGTCCTGGGGAATGATAAGAATCAAAGAATTAATATACGTAAAATGTGTAGAACAATGCCTAAGACGTTATAAGCACCATAAGGAAAGGGAAAGGCTCTGGCTCCATTGTCTTCTCCCCAGAAAGCCCGTGTCATGCTGGCTTCAGTGTGGAGTGCATAACAGGTGTTACCTGTCACAGGGAGAGGGTTCTGTGGGGCCCTCCCATTGTAAGAGGGTGATGCCTGGTGATAAGGAGGCTAGGATATAGGGAGACTAGGAAGGAACGTATGAAATGAAACTCCATCGCCTTCGGTCAGTATTTCTGGGTCTGTCAGAATGAAGACTCCAGATCTCCCCCTAGACATACTGAATTCATTCAAGAAGTCAATCAACAATAGGTATCAATTGTTTATTGTTTACCAGGCTCTGAGGATATAGCAGTCACCAAGAGAAGACAAAGCCCTTGATCTGTCACAGGGCTGTCAGTCAAATGGGGTAGACAGTCAATAAACAAATAGCTAAAAAGAAAAGTATCACACATGCGCCAGGTTGAAAAACAAGATAGGGCCATATTATAGAGAGTGACTGGTCAGCTAGTTAAGATTGGGTGGCCAGAAGAGGCCTCTGTATCAGTTGTCTATTCCCACTATAATCCTGAGTATCAAGCCACACCCAAAATTAGTGACTTAAAACAAACGCCAGGCATCGCACTCATGATTCTGCCGGCCAGCAGTTTAAGCTAGACCCAGCTGGGCAGTTCTTCTGGTCTCCGCTGGGCTCCCTGGATGTTTGGGTTAACTTCTGGAAGCTGGCAAGCTGATGTGGGCCGTTGGGCCACGTGTCTTTCATCAACAGGCAGCCCAGACTTGTTCATGTGCTCCTCAGAGAAAAAGTGGAATTAGGCATGGCCTCAAAGGCTCAGTACTGGCACGATGTTATTTCCATTGCTTTCTGTTGGCCAAAGCAAGTCACCGTCCATCCCGGATTCAGGGGATGGAGAAGCAGACTTGGCTCCATTATGGAAGGAGCCACAAAGTCACATTGCAAAGGAGTGTGGATATGGGGGAGGGAATGTTTGCAGGCAAACAGCCTCCTTGAGGAGGTGACATTTAAGCTGGGAAGTGAATGACAAGGGATCAAGGGAACCCAAGCAGGGCACAGCTAGTGCACCGACCCCAGACAGGGCTGTTCCTGATGTCCCTAAAATAATTGTGAGGACCAGTTAGGAGCCTGTGACTCAGATGGAGACGAGTGTCTTAGACAAGGGCAGGAGCAGTGGAGATGGATTTGCTGATGGATTGGATGTGAGGGGAGAGGGTAAGAGAGAATTCAACTCCCAGATTTTGACTCCAGGGGCTGAATGAATGGTATGATCATTTCTAGAGTTATCTTGAGTTAAGGAAGTCTTGGGGGAAGATTTCAGGGAAGATGCACATTTGCAAAGAAAATCAAGAGTTCTGTTTGGGACCTGCTGGGTTTGAGATGCCTATTAGATGTCCCTGTGCAGATGTCATGTAAGCAGTTGAGCATGTAAGTCCGAATTTTCTGGGATGCAGGGCTGAAGATGGTGATTTGAGAGCCAGAGGCATGGAGAGGCTATTAAAGCCAAGCTATTGATGAGTCTCTTGTGGAGTAAGAGCATCTTATAAATAAGGAAGAGCTGGGTTCCAGCATTCACCATTCAGTGGACAAACAGAAAGACTAGCAAGAAGGAGAGAGACTCATAGGGGCGGGTTGCAGAAAATAAGAGAAGGAGGATGTGTTGGAAGGAAGCAGTCAGAGACTGCTCAGGAGTTGAATCAGAGAAGAACAGAGGCAAGTGGCCTTTGGATTTTCCAACCAGAAGATGATTGTTAAACTTGACAAAGGTGGTCTCAACGGAATGATGGAGTAGAAGTCTAATTAAAGTGGGTATGGGAAAATTGTGAGGGGACAAATTAGAGACAGTAGTTATAAATGACTGGTTAATGACATCTTGGCCATTCAGACTCTGAAAATGGGACCTGGAAACATGCATCCTAACAAGCCCCACAGGTGATTCTGATGAACATGAGCTCATGAGAACCACTGCCTTGGAGAGCCCTGAGGAGTCACAAACGTGTAAAACCAGGACCCAGAGAGGGGAAGGCACTTGCCCAAGGTCACACAGCCTTCAGAATCTTCTAGATCTCAATTAGGCAATTACAGACTCTTTCTGCTATAAGAGCCAAAAATCCAGTGCAAATTAGCTTAAGTAAAAAAAGAGACATGCAATGGTTCATCTGACTGGTAAGTCCAAGGGTGGTTCTTATTTCAGGCATGGTTGATCACTCTCCCTTGATGCCTTTCTGAATGCTGGGCTGGCAACAACCTACAGAGAGGCTGTCTCCACGTGAGAGGACTCTTACATTCAGATCTCAAGGCAGACCTACAGTTGGCACTACCCATGTCACATGCCTACCTCTGAGATGAATCTGTGAAGAGGATTGGGTGCTCCAACCAGGCCCCTGCCTGGGAACCCTGGTGGACAGAGTCCACAGAAGCACACAATGGACAAAGGGCAGGGACCTAATATATATATGTATAAATACAAATCCCTACCGAACAAGTACTTTCCTACCCCTGGACTGTGCTGGCACTGTCCCCTCAGCCTAGGACACTTGCCTCCACTTCTCTACCACCCGAATTCCTGCCAATTATTAGGCCCAGGTTAAATACTACCTCCTCTACACGTGGTCTTTTATGTTCCCCCATCCATTAAGAGAAAAGAGGAAAGCAGTATTGAAATGCCTGAAATGTTAGGATCAAGTCCCTAAGAATGAGCTTATTTAACCCCAAAGAGTTTAGGGGCCAGGCTTAGGGGTGGGCGAAAGCTCACCACATATTTGCTGGGCTTCTTTCTCCTGAGCTGATCCAAGCTCACAGTGGGTGCTGGACCCAGAAGTAAATATGCCACCGCTTTGCCTTAAGATCCCCAGATCTGCTAGAGGTGGGATGGGGTGCAGTGTTTGTGTGCAGGGGCTTCCAGGCTCTCCCTTACCCACCATCTCCTTTCTGCTTCCAGCTCGGAAACAGAGTGTGACTGCAGCGGCGAGGCCTCCAGCACAGAGCCCTGGGAGGAGAGTCCCCGGCGGCCAGATCCCCCACCCCTACCAAAGCCCCTCACCCGACACAGCTCCCTGAGGGAGGCCGTCTGTCCACAGCACCCAGGGGAGTCCAAAGCTGTGCATGGTGAGCAGAGCGCCTGCCTGGACTGAAGACAGGCTCACGTTGATTCTGGGGCATGGTGGGGGGCGGGGAGCAGAGCCCCACACTAGCAAAGGTCCCAGTCCCACGGCCAGCTTTTCCTCAGAGGGTACCAGGTGACATAAGGTCTAGCTCTCAGGAGCAAAGGCTTTGGGGCTGGGACCTGGAAGGCTGTGGTGGCAGCTGGGGTGAGGGGATAGGACCCAGTAGACTGAGGCCTGGCCTCCTTCTCCATAAGACACCTTGACACCCCAAGTGGGAGGCGGCAGAGGTGCCTAGCTGGTTATTTAAGCCACAGGCAGGCCCAGAAGGGGCCCCTAGGACCCTCTTACCTGGAGCAACCTTCCCTCTTGCCTCCTCTGTGGGTATCTCCTTAGGGACCTCTCCAGGATTCCATTGCCCCTGAGGAAAGGGCAGTGGGTTCTGTTGCTATGGGAAAACCTGCAGCCCTGGGCAGCATGGGAGAAGCCTGTCTGGGGCCACCTGGGCACTTGCCTCGCCGGGGCAGCACAGGGGAGCACTTACCAGGGCTTGGGGCTTCACGATGCACCACAATTTTACGCACATAATAATAAATGCACTTTCACCTTAATGGGTCAGGGCTTTTCACATCCCCATTTAATCCCAGGGTGATCCTGTGAGGTGAGTCATATTAAACCCCCATTGCAGTGGAGCAAACGGACTGAATGCTTTTCCCGCAGTCTCCCAGCTAACAAGCGGCCCAGTGCTGGGCAATTCCACACCCCAACTTCTGGTTACTTAGGAGTGGCTGTCTTTAGCAACACTGTTTGTTTTGAGAAAGGTGGACTTGGAGCAAGTGTTTTGAGTCGGTCAACAGCAACTTGTGACCCTATCACCTGACATCTGGGTTGGGAAGAAATAGGCTAACAGAGACTTGTCACCCTCAGGACCAAGAGACTTAGCCAGTGGCCTTAGCTGCCCTGTGTGAGCGCCAGAGCGCAGCTTGTCCTGCACCGCCCTCTGGTGGCTGAGAGGAGAATTTACGCCTGGTCCTTGACGGTTCTCCTTAGTCATGACGGTTTTGAAGGAAACCAGGCCTGGGGCTGGAAACCTCACGTGGATGTTTCTAAATCATGGAAACTCTGTTCTCATCCTCCCATGTGAGCCTTTTAAAATGAGGCTAAATTTTTACTCAAAAGCACATCAAAACACATTTGTTAAGTATTATTTGGGGGGCTGCCCAGAAATGTTTGGTTCGGGTATTAGCACATAAGCAGACAGAGTGCTGGGCTGTGACAAGTTGCGTGCAACCCTCCCTCTGGGTGCTGCCTGACCTTAGCACGCCCCTGGGCTCCAGCCTCTAATCTATAAATGCAGAGATTTCTTGCCTTTCATCTCCTCTCTCCATTTCCCCTTTCTCTTTCTCCCCAGTTGACAAGGGTTTTTTGACAGCTTACAGGAAAGACATAAGACAAAACTGTATACCACATATCTGAAAAATAGGGGCTCCATATCAGGTTAACAAAACTATTCTGGGAGGTATAGAACCCCAGAAAGGCAGACCAGAGTCCTGTGCAGTTGCTTTAGTTGCATCACAAACTGGATTCTGAGTTCCCTGGCAGTCAGAGTGAAAATGGAAACATAGACAAGTATTATTCACATTGTTCACAAGGAGCAAATATATTAGTTTCTCAGGAAAGGCAGAGCTTCTTCTTATGCTTGTCTTTATAGACAGTTTCTGGCTCATTTCAAATAAATGTATTTGAAAGATGTATTCATTCATGTCTTAAATAACAGCTCCTCAGAAAAAGCAGTCATCATCTTCCTGGCTGTTTCATGGGGTATCCCTTGCTGGCAGGAGAGGGCACAGATACAAAACCTGACTCATCAAGACCGTTTCTTCTGGGGAGTGGGGGCAGTTTGGGTGAGAGAACAAAGCTGTGTGGCCAAAGCATTTTGTTTTCTGACAGACCAGCTTAATCACGGCATAAAATATAGAGTAGATAGCTGAGTGGGTAGATTGCATCACTTTCAAACAATGCCCTGTTGAGTTAGTTTTTATCAGTCGTGGTTTAATGTTTAAAAGGCTGATTCTCCAGGTTCCACTTCAGAGGTGCAGATTCAGAAGGCCTGGGGCAGGGCCAAGTATTTGTATTTTGTATAAACACTCCAGGCACTTTGATGCAAGTAAGCCACATCCGACACTTTGAAAACCTCAGAAGAGCAGTTTCCTAGAGAACCTGCCAGGAAGAATTAGTTGTAAAATGTGCCCCTAAGTAACTCCATGAACCACCTAATGGGTTGGATTCTTGGACATAAACTATCTATCCTAAAATATTCTGGTTTTGAAAAATTTATACATTTTTTTCTAGCGATAATTTGATAACAGAATAGTTCATTGGTCCATGGTGCCCCCTACTCATTTCTAACAGCAAAACGATATCAGCACTATATGGCAAAATATCTGCCCTCTCACTGCTTTTGCAGAGGGCCAGGTACCAAGATCTACAAAAATGCTGCTAGACTGCTAAAATATAAGCTGGAAAAAAAAAAGTAGTGAATGAGGGCGGGCCACAGTGGCTTAGTAGCAGAGTTCTTGCCTGTCATGCCGGAGACCCGGGTTCAGTTCCTGGTGACTCCACATGCAAAAAAAAAAGAAAAAGAAAAAGAAAAAAGTGAACCAGCCCCTCTTTATACTGCTCAAATCGTTAATGAACCTTGTATTCTTCTTGAGCATTTCTCCATGAGGTGACTAAGAGGGTAACCTCGGTCAGCAGGATGTAGCCGAGTTGAGGCCTCTTCTCATGCAAAGCGTGCCAGCTGGAAACCCCCGAGCTGCGCCTTGGAGAGAGGAAGCAGACCTGCGATGTAGGGAAGATGTTCAGCCAGGAGGGTTTTGTAATAAGGAGATGGGGAGACTGCTCTGCACCCGCCCACCAAGCTCCTCGCAACCCCGTGGAGTTGATTCTGAGAGACAACTTGTGGGGTTGGGGACTTGACAGACAGAGCCGCACTGGAGATTCTCCAGAAGTGTAAGTGAGGGAGAGGAGGCAAGTTTCTCGGAAGCTGCAGCATCTTATCCTGGGACCAGCAAGCTGAGGAAAGGACCATCCAATAGTGAATGACACCTGAACTTCCGCAGCCTGGCTGATAAGAGCTGATGCCCAACTCTGAGAACTGGCAGGAGATGGAATATCCAGAACTGTTTGTGTAGAGAGAGAGAGAGGGCCAGGCCAGCTCTGCCTTCACTTTAGAGAGTCCCATGTTCAAACCTCACCCTACGGCCAGTCTCACCCACCCAGATCCCTCCCAGGGGCTTTCCCTCCTGCCACGCCTCCTGGCCCCTCCCTGAGTGAGCTTTCAGGCGCACAGGGTCCATCACCTCCGCTCTTCCTCTCCACCTGTGATGGAACCACAGGGGCCTGGAGCCAGCGGCTGGAATCTGAAGGCCCTGCATGACAGTGGGGTACACGTGGAGCCCGCTGCCCACGCTCACCCCCTAAGTGGCCAGGACCCATTTTCTTCTGAATTTGATATCCATTTTATCCAGCTCATTTGGGGCAGAGCAACTTCAGCACATAGCACGCAGTGTCCTGTAAATGGGCTTCCACTGAAGCTGGGCCCAGAGGCCACAGCATGGAGGATCCAAAGGTTTACTTCAAAGTGAGTTCCAAAGGGATTTGGGACTCTGTGTGTGGAAGACAGGCAGAAGGTAGAGCTTGCCACAGCTTCCTGGCTTCAATCAATGCAACTCCTGTTTTTATCTATTATGTATACAGGACACTGATGTGAGACCTCAGCTTTGAAGAGCTGTCCTGCTAAAAAAGAAAAATATCTACAAAAGCTACATGTACAGTGTATATATGTAAATATTTATCTAAGTACATGTATAGGTATGCTTTTTAATGACTGAGTTAGAATGATAGTTCATAATTTGAGACATTTTCTGAAAGAGGATAGTACCTGTCCCAAAGCAGTTTCTCAAATATTATTTGATGAAATATTTGGGGATGTGTGAGGTGGTTTACAGAGAGGTGGGATCTGAGAGGAGGGGCTCAGTCAGTTATAATCATTAATCTGTTGCATTTTGGTAAATGGGCTGTAGGAAAAAACTTCCTATTTATTCTGTACATTTTATGGACTCCCTCCCTCTCTCCCTACCTTCCCTGCCCCTTTCTTTCTTTGGCCATAGCTCTGCAACGGGCCAGCAGCTTCCAGGCTCCAACTCCAAGCAAATACCTGGCCTGGAGGAGAACATTCCAGTCGAGTGAGTCGTGAGCCCTCGGAGCATGGGGGCGGGCAGGGCCCCTGGTCCATCAGCAGTGGCTGCCGCGTGCGTTCCTTACCTGTGTCTTCTCCGACGTATCTCTTGGACGTGAGGGAGGGGTGAGAAGAGAAAGAGAAGGTTGCCTTTATTTCTGCTTTTGTTTAGAGGAAGCATGTTCCGAGGGATTCCCTGCTGTCCCCTCAGCCCCCGACTCCTAAAATCCCACTGTTTCACTGACAAGGGGCCTCAGCAGTCCCCTGAGACCAAGACCTGGGAAGCATGAATGCAGGCCCAGGGACTCTATGTGCCCGTATTCTGTACCCTGCAGCTGGCAGGGGATAGCGGCATAATGACCTAATGCAACTGTGGGAGAAGCAATGAAGAAGGTTTAAACCTACGTCTCCCACTTTTTTTTTCTTTTTCTCTGAGCAGGCCTTGGTCACAGCGTCCTGGGAAAGGATGGGCTGAGTGAGGACCAGGCCGGCGGCACGTGCCCACTAGGGGGCGCAGCGACCAGTCTTTTGCCTTGCAGCAGTTCAGAGGACGAGATGGCAGAACACTGTGGAGTCTCAGTCTGTGCTGCCCAGCACTCTCGCCTGCAGCCACACTTCCTTAGTGGCCTTCCCACCCTGCTTTGCATCCTGGGAGAGGTGGACCAGGAAGTCCTTGGGTTAGACAGGGGTCTCCATAAAGAAATATTTTGGCATTTGGAGCAGAGGTTTTCTTTTTCTTCCTTCTGAGGCAATGCTACCTCCTGGCCAAAGGTCAGAGGTTCTCTCCTGGCAGCCCCCAGCTGGGCTGCACCTCTCACTCTGCCTCACCAACACCCACCCAGGCCCCTTGGGTCAGGCCGGGACAGTGGGCGCCTTTGGGGCTGGACCCAGGCCAGCACACCTGGGCAGGACATTTTGTTTATGGATTTAGTAGGGTAAGGGCAACCTACAATGACTTGAAACGCTTTAAAGCCTCTGGGGAGTGAGGAGTCGGGGGGGTGGGGTGGGGGGTGGGAATTAACGCTTATTGAGGTCCTGGCCAGGCTTTTCCCTCCCATCCTCTTGTTCTCTCATTCTCTGCCCCACCTCCACCCCCACCCCCAAGCTGCTTCTCTGGGCAGGTTCAGTTGGGTGCAGATCCCCTCTCAATGCTTCCAGCAGACTTTCCTGAGTGCCACCAGTTTTAGGGGGGCTCAGTCCTTGCCCTCAAGAAGTTCCCAGAATTTTGCTATAACTATACTACTGGAGCAAGAGCAGGAGAGTGGCAGGAGCCTGACAGTAGGGTCAGGGGCTGCTGAAGGAGGTGCGAGGAGAGAGGGTGGCTGAACAGTGGCTCGGTTCCTGGCACGGGCGGGGGGCTTCAGCTGTGTCTTTGGTCATCCGAGAATGTTGGTGCTGATTCTCAAGTGTATGTAAAAGCTGGCTTGAGGGGAAGGCCTCGGCTTTGAATCATTTCTGTAAGCCTAGTGCCTAGCATGGGCCTGGCCTAGAGGAGGCACTGAGTCCATGTTTGCTGGTCAAGTGAATGAATGAATGAATAAGTGAATGAACGAATAATGGCACCGGCTGGCTGGGGTGAATTCCCAACAAATGGAGTAGTAACACATGGGCCAGGCCTCTGCAGGATATCACAACTGGAGGTTGCTCCAAGACTTTGAGAGGGAGTTGAGCGCTGCATAAACCCCACCTTCCAGGAAGCCCGCCCTGGAATCCCAGGGCTCCTGAAAACCCCCAGAGATGAAAGCAACCAGAACCATCCTTTTTGTCATCATCTTGCACAAACCCCAATGGGCAGAGCTGGCCCCAAAATCAGGGAGCAGCACACAGGGCCCCTTGTGGGTCAAGACGGGTTCTGGCCCCAAGCTCAGGCCACAGGCTGTGCGACAATCTCGTACCTTCTCCTGCCAGCCATGCTGGCCAGAATAACTTCTCGAATTAAGGGGAAAGGTCACCGTTGCCTCCAATGGTCCTGGAAAGCCCAAAGGAGAGATAACAAAGCACCTGAGCCAGAGGGGCAGGGGAGGCTACAAGCCAAGGTTCTGTTGTGCTCCTCAGGCCCCTTTGTAGTGGGGGCCCTCGCGGCAGGCAGCATTCTGAGACCCCTGCAGAGGCCGAGCAACCTGGTGGGGCCAAGCATAGGTTTCCAGCAAGGAGAAGGAAAGGCAGAGCAGCGCCTCAGTCAGTGGTGAATGAGGAGTTCCTGGGCCTAAGACAGAAATCCTGGCCAGGAGTGGATGTGCTGCCCATTCTGGAATGGGTCAGGGGGTCAGCAACTCTTTTCTGGACACCAGTTGTGTGCATAGGAGGAAAGGAAAGGGATGGAATTCATATATAGTGAGCATTTAGTATTTACTTTGAGCCTTGAGATTTTCCCCGTTTTATTTCTTCAACCACCCCGCGGTACTAGACGTCCCATTTTTCAGATGAGGACACTGAGGGGTTAGGTAGTTTGCTGAGGAGCAGGCAGCTGGCATGAGTGTGAAGGAGATGGGGCTCCAAGGTTCCCTTTGCCATCCTCTGAGGGAACCCAAAGACATAACCTTCCTCAGACAGGTGGCATTTCCTACCATCCCTCGGCTCATCTCTCACCTCTTCCCCTTCCCCTCCCCAGGCCTGTGCCCCCCTCCCAAACAGTGGCTTGAACAACAACCCAGGTACGAGGGACTTGGCCTTAGGTGTTTTGTCTCCCCCATTTTCCCAAGCCCTCCCCGCGGTCTAACCCGACGTCACTGCCTGAGGACAATGTGTGGAGAGGGAGAGACTCACACCCACTGGGGTGGGGCTGAGGGTCTAGAGAAAGGAGGAGGACAGCTTCCCAAGATCATGACCTTGGGAACAGACTTGGTTCTGAAGGTGTCCCTGGACGGCTCTGTGTCAAAAGGTTCCCTGAGAATGCCACAGGGGGACAGAGAGGCAGTCTCTCTGTCTGAGGGAACTTTTTGAGGCAAGTTACAGTTTGATTTAAGAGGTGGCAGAGAGGAGAATGAGGGGGTGAGGAAGAGGAGGAGAAGGAATTTGGCAGGAATTTGAAAAGCTGAGGACAGGAAGGCAGCAAGGTAATAACTGACTCACAACTCTTGCCTTTTTAGGCTTGAACCATCTAATTGTGGGCTGAGATGGGTGTGTAGGGAATGGGGGAGGCAGGCCAGTCACCTCCCCTGGCAACCAGTGGCCTTTCTCCTTAGCCGCTCCTTCCTGCCCACCCTCATATCTGTTCCCTGAGCTCCCTTTTCCTCTGATGCATTCTGGGAGGGCTTCTCTTTGGGAGCTTACTGGCCACGTGTGTGTGTGAGTGTGTGGTAGTCATCTTTTAAGGGTGGGAGACTAGGATAGGTTGTCTGGTGTGTTTGCATTTGTGCATGTGGAAAACAAGCAGAATATTGAAAATCCAACTGTGTAGTTTTCCCAAATAAATGGCTCTTGATGGAACTCTTCTTGCAGTAAGGCTTTAGGTTGAGCCCTAAGGAAGAGCCTCTCACCCAATGTTTTGAGGAGACTAAGACCAGGACATTGTATTGAGTTAAGAAGCAAACTACAATCTGAAGTCTGGAAACCTTGGAGGGAAATCTGAATGGATCAGCTGAGGGGCCAGAAGCACATCCAGAGATTCAGACAAGAGAGTGGGGTCATGAAGAATGAATAGTGGCCATGGGCAGTTTCTGAGGAACATCCTTTATGTGCTGGGATGTCCATGGACAGTGGATGGGCTGGAGGGTCAGATCCTGGGCGTGCAAATCTGAGTAATGTTTGGTGCTTTCTTGACCCATTTGAGGACCAGTTATCTGAAATGGTCCAATATGGAAACAAAAAGCTTGAGATTTTATATTTAAGATTACCACACTAGGGAGTGTGTGTGTGTGTGTGTGTGTGTGTGTGTGTGTGTGTGTGTGAGAGAGAGAGAGAGAGAGAGAGAGAGAGAGAGAGAGAGAGAGAGAGAGAGAAAGAGAGAAAGAGAGAGAAAATGAGATTGATTAATTCTTGTAGGCTACAACTGTCAGAATTCTGCCACAACTACACTAACTGACTTCAGCTCTCTGTAGTTAAACTCGTCCTCTGGGCCCAGGACACGTTGCTTTCTCCGGTTGCTCTGAGCACATACGCTGCATCTGTCTCCTGACCAGAAGGAGTTTGGCATGGACCCTATTCCATAGCGCTTCAAATGATTTGATACTTGCTGTAACCTCTCTCTCTTGTGTTCTCTTAAAGTTTCAAACCAATCATCTTGAGAACCCTCAGTACCTAGGTGATAAGGAAGAGACTATTTCATAGCTGTGAATGTCCATCCTGTCCACGCCCACGCTGATGGTCCAGCATCTTGTGGGAGGAGACCTCAGAGGGCTTATGACTAAGGGATTGAACACAGCACTCCGCTGCTTTGCCGACCCCAGCCCCCAGACCTCCATGGCTTTAATGGAAACTTTAGAGTGGAAAAATTAGAGGTCCATTTCCAAGAAGTACTCTGGAGACTCCCTGGTTCCTTCTCTCAGGAACATCCTCCCAGGAGTCTGAAATCCAGTGGTTCTTGGCCTTTTCATCCCGGGACTGCCCCACAGGATCCTTCCACTCTTACACCTGTTCCTCCAGATCCCAAGCCATGGGCTCCAGGGCCTCCTAATCAGTCTCTGCTGATTACCGGTGCCATCTTCCTCTCCTTGGCTCTGATTGTAGATTTGGGGCTTTCCTTAAAACCTCCCCTTTTTATGATAAAATGTTGTAGCAACAGCTCTGTAATGAAAAGTGTGTTCTTTCCTTGGTAGATTTGATGCCAGTGAACAACACAAGAACTATGTTGCCTCCAAAGGAACCTTCTCCTTCTCTTTCTACTTCCTCATTGTCTTCTTCATCTTCCTCACCATCATCATCAGCCAGTGTTCTGGGGAATGCTTCGGACTGTTACTGCCCTCCTCAGGTAGGTGTCATTGAGACCCTGCACAGATGTTGGAAAGGTGAGCTCGCCCTCCTCCTCCCATGTTCCACACTTAACTCTGGATCCTAAGCATTTTTAGGTCACCCCAAGGGTCAAGCCAACAGCCAGAGAAATGGTCTGTCAAGTGGGCACCCCAGGCCTCCTTCACATGTGCCTTTTGTGAAAACTCATCCTACTGCCTCTCAGCCACTCCTAAGGACACAGTAATGCTTTCCCTCACTCACTAAAGTTTACAGGGTATGAGCTCTGAGCCAGGTGTTGGGTTGGATCATGGGATGCAGAGATGCTAGGACATATCCTCTGCCTTTGAGGAACTTGCATAGGGCACTGAGGAGCTCAAAGCTGAAGGATAGCAAGCACATACGTGAGGGTGCCTTTAGTAGTGTCTGTGGAATCTTAGAAGCAACATCCCTTTGAACAGAAAACGGCACCTCTGAGATATGGTGGTAGTGGGTTCATTCTTTTAATACATATTTATCAAGCTTATATTACCCGCCAGACCCTGGCCTAGGCTCTGGGACATAGAGCGCACAGGACAGAAAAGGCGTTTGCCTTTATGAAGCTCCTATTCTACCAGGCTTGATGGGACATAGCCACTCCTTCCAGAGTCCAGTAAGAGTAGTTTTCCTTTGCCAAGGGCCAAGTTCCCTCATGCTGGGAATGGCTGGTTTCTCAATGGTACAAGGGTCATTGTTTAGAGAAGGGTCATTGGAAGATCATAAATTATAGGCTATCCTTCTATCAACATGGCTCCAGCTCAGAAGCATAACTTTTCTTCTTTCCTTACCTTAATAGTCTCAAGGAAGAAGCCTTTGTTTCTTGGGTTCTGGAGGAACATACCTGTGGGTGGAATGTGTCCTTCAGTGTGGACTGTGGCTGAGCAAGCCAAGGGAGTCATCTCCTCCCCTATATCTGGCCACTCACAGAGCCTGGGCCAGTCCACTCTCAGTAGCCCAGGAGCTGGGCCCATATCTTTGCCTTCCTGCTGGCTTTCTACCCACCTAGTCCAGGACTTGCAAAAGCCTTTGATCAGTGTTGATGCCAAAGCTCCAGGGAGAGCTGAGCAGATCCCAAGGCAGCCACTTAGAAGAAAGAGTGGCCCTCTGAAATCTTCTAGGTAGAATTTCTTTTAGATTTTGGAAGTCTGAAATCTGAAAAAGAACTTATGAAGAGGAGAGGAGATGCAAAGGGAGAATGGACCAAGATTTAGCCTTCTGCATATAAATAATTTTTTTAATAGCTATAATATTTCTTATCTCCTCCAGGTGGAAGCTTACAGCCACCCCTCACAAGTTTCAAGAGGCCATTTCAGTTCTTCCACCCCAATCTTTCTAAGGCGAGCCAGAGCCCAAGGCACCTCCAAGGAAATTCCTCTATGCCTACCTCATCACCAGGTCCTGGAACGAGCAGAATACTGCCCGGTGAGGTCTGGTGAAGATGGCCTCCCGCACCCCAAACCATCTACTCCAGGAGAGATGGCTACTGGTCACTGTGAGGAAGCAGTGACCCCTCTGGGACAGACCAGAAGCATCCACAGAGGCCCCCACTCCATTGGAGGGAAGGACTGGTGCTTGCCAGACCAAGAGCTATCTCCCAGGGCTGGAGAGGACATGGGAGAAAGGAACACTGGACCCAGGAGAGGAGATGGAGTCTCAGAGCTACCAGAGGGGAAGAAGTCAGGCTTACAGATGTTAGTCCTTACTCCAGAGCAGAAGACCAAGTTGCTGGATTGGAATGACTCTGCCCCCAAGAGTTTGCTCCTCGAAGCTGAGGAACGATTTTCCCAGAAAAGTACTGACAATGGTATTAGAGGCTATAAGCTGAAGACAGTCCACCCCCTGATGCTTCCTCAGGCAGCTAGAGAGACCCTGCCAGCCCAGACGGAGGCTCAGGAAAAGATGGGGAACCTGGCCCAACAGGCTCCAGGAGAGCAAAGTGTGGCTCCGCCCAAGTCCCCTCTGCGGCGCATAGCAAATGCCATCCGAAGGTCTCTGGAGCCCCTCCTCCCCAACCCTGAAGGTGGGAAGAAGATCTGGGCCAAACCGGAATTAAAGACCTTGTCCCCCAGCCAGCCTCATGCCTGTACTCGCTCCTTCAGCCTGCGGAAAACCAGTTTCAATAAAGACTGGGGTCGGCAGTCCCCAGGGAGAGATCTGGGGAGCAGGTCCTCAGTCTTCTTCTCCCAGGGTTTCCCTGGCACCAGGGCTGCCCAGATGTCGGAACCCAACCCCACTGCCCCTGCCCTCCAAACCCATAGTTCGCCCAGCCGACCATCCAGGATCTTTCCTGCATTCGTGGTCCCCCACTGCAGCAAGATGGAAGATGTCCCCACACTCCTAGAGAAAGTGAGTTTGCAAGAAATCTCACCAGATGCCTCCAGGGTTCCAAAGAGAAGACTCGCACTCTTTTCTTCCCTCAGACTCAAAGACAAATCTTTTGAGAGTTTTTTCCAAGAATCCAGACAAAGAAAGGACCTCAGGGACCTCTTCAGTAGCCCCAAGGGGAAGGGGTTGCCTGTAGACCATGCCCAGCCCCTGGAGAAGTTATTGCAGCCATTGGGTAGCTCATCCCTGGACCAAGCCATCCATCCTCTTACCTCGGCAGCAGACTCAAGTAAGTGTCTCTTTCCTCATAAAAGTCTACAGTTCATGATGAGCAATTTGTTATCGTCACTGGATTGATAAGCAGGCATCTTTCAATTCATTTTGCCTCTCGAATGAAATCCTGACAAAAAAAAGGAAAACATGAATTTGAAAAATTTGAAAAAGTCTGAAAATTTAAGTTTTTGAATGATGTTATGGAAAGTTTTGAAAAATGATAAAGATGAACCAAATTCCGACACCTTTCCACTCATCATGTGAATATTATTTACTGAGTTGTCTATAAAATTTTGTGTCTATTTTGTTAAATGTATTATGCCAGTTCCCACATAGCCTATATGAATGTCTACATAAATGCTGCAGAATAATCTAATATATGCGTTATTGTGTAATGAACTATTTCATATTAAGCTGTAGATATATGTATATAAGCTATATATTAATACATTCATATTACATATATGTGGTATTGAATGAACATTTTTATGCATATAAATTTTTTCTTTGCTTTGAATTGTTTCTTTAGGATAGAGTCTAAGAGATAGGATTACTGGATCAAAGATGTGAATGTATTTAAGATTCTTAACTCACACTGAAAAATTGCTTTTTAAAAGAAAGATATAGATAGTATCTTTATATCTTTATATGTGAAAGATAAAATACACATCTCTATTATTTCTTACAACTTCTTGTGAATGTACAATTATTTCAGTAAAAACTGCATTTATAAAAAGCAAAATATACCAATTTTTATTTCTACCACTAATATATATATATAAGAATACCTTTTTCATAGCCCAGATACCCCCTAAAGAGCGGGAGAAAGATCAAAGGTGATGGTGGAGTTAAACAGAGAAGGTAGGGCTTAACACATGCGTACGACTGCTGAATCATTATATTGATATTTCTTTCAGTCTCCAAGATCTTAGAGCAGCTAGGAATAAAAACCTAAAATTGTGGAATTGCAACCCATACCAAACTCTGAAATCTGTTCTACAACTAATTGTTGTGATGTGCTTTGAAATGTATTGCTTTTTTGTATATATGTTATTTTTCACACACAATAAAAGTCAATTGAGGTGATAAATGCCCAGCTATATGATGATATTGTGAACCATTGATTGTACATTTTGGAGGATTACATGGCATGTGAATATATAATATATATCAAGAAAGCAATAAATAATTTTTTAAAACGATTAAAAGAGAAAAAAAGCAAGAATACCTTTTTCACTACGTTGTCACTAGCATTGAGTATCATATTTTTTAAAATATTGCTATTTAATCAATGGTGCCTCTTTTAAGCTTTGGCTTTGTATTATTAGTTGAGCTCTTGTCTGTATTTTTTAATTTAAATTTTAATATTTAAATTTGATTATAATATTTACATCATAAAATTAATACACCAAGGAATTAGAATAATTAAACAATTTAGAAGTGTTTTTTAAAAGTAAAATGTGTCCTGTCACCCTCTCTTCCCTATCAAAGTTTTCGTGGGTATGCTAGAGTTTGTTAACTGAACACTCGCACAATTTCTTTCTGTTCTTGATATTTGCTTGATTGTTTGTTTGCTCTAAATAATCTGGGAAGCGGCTATCCATATTGTTGAACAACTTTGTTTTTCAACTCTATTTTCTTGTTTAATGTCTATTTTGGATCTTTCGTTTTCAAGTAAAAAAAAAAGTTTATCTTCTTTGTTCCCTTAATCAAAAAGCTAAATATATTAACAAAGAAACTATCAGGTTAAGCATGGGCAGACTGTAGCATTACTGCCCTCTACATATTATGTCATAAAATTTAACGTGTTACGCAGTTTTTATTAGTACATTCATGTGGCGCAAAATCTAAAGGTACAGAAGGCACAACGTGAAGTATTCCCTTTTCTTCCCTGAGCCATGAGAGTCCAATCCCTGATGATAATTAATATTTTCAGTTTCTTATGTAGTATTCAAGAATTTATGCACATAAAAGCAAATTACATATTTTATTTGTTCTCCCCTGTTTACACAAATGGTAGCATTGTTGCATATTGTGCACACTTTGTTTTTCGTAATTCTCATTTGATTTTGGAGATCATTCTATATAAACACATAAAGAGCTTTCTCATTTGTTTTATAGTTGCACCATATTGCATTGTGTAGCTGTACCATAATTTATTTAGCCAGTTCACTATGATGGGCAAAGTAGGTTGTTTTCAATCTTTTGCTCTTGCCAGCAGGACTACAATGAATAACTGAGAACAATGGCCGTTTGGCATGTGTGTGAATATATTTGTAGGATCAACTCCTAGAAGTGGAATTGCTGGAGCAAAGGGATGTGAATTGGAGGTTTTAACATCGCCAAATTGCCCTTCATCAGAGTTATGCCAGTTCGGACACCCAGCATCCAAGTGTGAAATTTTCCATACCTGCCAAGTTGGTTGACTCTGGTTAATAAAAGTGCGAGTATCCTGGGCAGGGCCTAACCTAGTCATGGGAGCCTTTAGGAAGGATTGGGCCCTTCCTGAAGCCAGAGATTCCAGGCATGCTTCTGTTGGCCTTCAAGAAGTCAACTGCCATATTGCGAGAGAGACAGTGAACAGGAGGCCTCTAGCAGCTGAGAGCGACCTCAACTGACAGCCAGCAAGAAATCACTGGAAAGTGATTCTTGAAAAACAAAGTTGTTCAACAATATGGATAGCCGCTTCCCAGATCATTTAGAGCAAACAAACAATCTAAGCTGCTAAATATGTGGTCATTTTTACACAACAATAGAAAAGTAAAACTAATACAAGTATGTATTTATTTTACTGGCTTCTCTCCCTAAACATTATGTATGGGAGATTCATCCAGCTGTTATGGGCAACAGTAGTTTGTTCTTTTCCATTGTTGTACTTTATTCTGTTATGCAAATATACCACAATTGATTTCTGAGCACTGATCCTGGGTATTTAGGTTGTTTTCAGGTTGGTTTGTTTTTTATTTATGAATAATGCTGCTTTGAGCATTCTTCTCCCTGCCCGTGCTTTACATATGTACTTACTTCTGTTGGGACTATCCCTAGGAGTGGACTTGCTGTCATAGGTGGGTCACTTTGTGGTGGTTGACAAGCTGTCATAGATGGTCACTTTAGTAGATACATCAAATACTCTTTCAAAGTGGTTGTACCAACGTATATATCCTCTAGCAGGCAGTGACCTCCCCTTGCTGCACATCTTCACTCACACTTGGTAATATAAGTTTTTTTTGTTTTGTTTTGTTTTGTTTTATTAATTAAAGAAAAAAAAGAAATTAACACAGCATTTAGAAATCATTCCATTCTACATATGCAATCAGTAATTCTTAACATCATCACATAGATGTATGATCATCATTTCTTAGTACATTTGCATCGATTAGTTTTTTTTTTTCAATGCTGCCATATTTATGGGTGTATATTGGTATCTCCTTATGGTTTTGACATGCATTAACCCTATAACAGTGTTGCACAACTCACATGCTTGTTTGGATATTCTCTTGTGTGTGTCTCTATTCACATCTTTCACCCATACTTTCTTATATTGTCTGCCCTTTCCTTATTGATTTGTAATCTGTACTTATTCTGAATACAAGTACTTTGTCAGATGTGTGTATTGCAAATTTCTTCTTCCACTCTTTGCCTCACTTTTTTACTCTCTTAAGGTATTTTTTGGTAAACAGAAATACTGATTTTAATGAAGCAAATCTTAGTGTTTTCTCTTATGGTAGTTAGTTTTTGTATCCTGTTTGGGAAATCATTGACTGCTCTGAGTTCATAACAATGTTGTTCTATGTTACCTTCTAGGAGTATGATGTACAATATAATAGTCACTATTGTGCACTTTATATACGGCCAGTGTGAATAAGGAACCAAATTTTTTTTAATTTTTATTAATTTAAATATAAAAACTGAAGCAATGTACAATATTTTCCCACTAAACTCAACTTTTTGCTTTTAAGAGGACTACATTTCACTTTAATCATTAAAAATTTAGCATCTAAATTAAGATGTGCAATAAATATAAAGTACACAACATTCTGAAGACAATATGAATAATATAAAATATCTCAGAATAGTTTTTATATTGATTTCATGTTAAAATGATAATGTTTTTTGAAATTTTGGGTTAAATTAAATATATCATTAAATTTAATTTCACTTGTTTCTTTTTTTTATTTTTTTATTTTTATTTTTTTATTAATTAATGGAAAAAAAGAAATTAACCCAACATTTAGAAATCTTACCATTCTACATATGCAATCAGTAATTCTTAACATCATCACATAGATGCATGATCATCGTTTCTTAGTACATTTGCATCGGTTTAGAAGAACTAGCAACACAACAGAAAAAGATATAGAATGTTAATATAGAGAAAAAAAATAAAAGTAATAATAATAGTAAAAAAAAAAAACAAAAAAACCCTATAGCTCAGATGCAGCTTCATTCAGTGTTTTAACATGATTACTTTACAATTAGGTATTATTGTGCTGTCCATTTTTGAGTTTTTTTATATAGTCCTGTTGCACAGTCTGTATCCCTTCAGCTCCAATTACCCATTATCTTACCCTGTTTCTAACTCCTGCTGGACTCTGTTACCAATGACATATTCCAAGTTTATTCTCGAATGTCGGTTCACATCAGTGGGACCATATAGTATTTGTCCTTTAGTTTTTCGCTAGACTCACTCAGCATAATGTTCTCTAGGTCCATCCATGTTATTACATGCTTCATAAGTTTATCCTGTCTTAAAGCTGCATAATATTCCATCGTATGTATATACCACAGTTTGTTTAGCCACTCTTCTGTTGATGGACATTTTGGCTATTTCCATCTCTTTGCAATTGTAAATAACACTGCTATAAACATTGGTGTGCAAATGTCCGTTGAGTAGATACCTAGCAATGGTATTGCTGGGTCGTATGGCAATTCTATATTCAGCTTTTTGAGGAACCGCCAAACTGCTTTCCACAGTGGTTGCACCATTTGACACTCCCACCAACAGTGGATAAGTGTGCCTCTTTCTCCGCATCCTCTCCAGCACTTGTCATTTTCTGTTTTGTTGATAATGGCCATTCTGGTGGGTGTGAGATGATATCTCATTGTGGTTTTGATTTGCATTTCTCTAATGGCCAGGGACATTGAGCATCTCTTCATGTGCCTCTTGGCCATCCGTATTTCCTCTTCTGAGAGGTGTCTGTTCAAGTCTTTTTCCCATTTTGTAATTGGGTTGGCTGTCTTTTTGTTGTTGAGTTGAACAATTTCTTTATAAATTCTGGATACTAGACCTTTATCTGATATGTCATTTCCAAATATTGTCTCCCATTGTGTGGGCTGTCTTTCTACTTTCTTGATGAAGTTCTTTGATGCATAAAAGTGTTTAATTTTGAGGAGCTCCCATTTATTTATTTCCTTCTTCAGTGCTCTTGCTTTAGGTTTAACGTCCATAAAACCGCCTCCAATTGTAAGTTTCATAAGATATCTCCCAACATTTTCCTCTAACTGTTTTATGGTCTTAGACCTAATGTTTAGATCTTTGATCCATTTTGAGTTAACTTTTGTATAGGGTGTGAGATATGGGTCTTCTTTCATTCTTTTGCATATGGATATCCAGTTCTCTAGGCACCATTTATTGAAGAGACTGTTCTGTCCCAGGTGAGTTGGCTTGACTGCCTTATCAAAGATCAAATGTCCATAGATGAGAGGGTCTATATCTGAGCACTCTATTCGATTCCATTGGTCGATATATCTATCTTTATGCCAATGCCATGCTGTTTTGACCACTGTGGCTTCATAATATGCCTTAAAGTCAGGCAGGGCCAGACCTCCCGCTTCGTTTTTTTTCCTCAAGATGTTTTTAGCAATTCGGGGCACCCTGCCCTTCCAGATAAATTTGCTTATTGGTTTTTCTATTTCTGAAAAATAAGTTGTTGGGATTTTGATTGGTATTGCATTGAATCTGTAAATCAATTTAGGTAGGATTGACATCTTAACTATATTTAGTCTTCCAATCCATGAACACGGTATACCCTTCCATCTACTTAGGTCTTCTGTGATTTCTTTAACAATTTTATATAGTTTTCTTTATATAGGTTTTTTGTCTCTTTAGTTAAATTTATTCCTAAGTATTTTATTCTTTTAGTTGCAATTGTAAATGAGATTCGTTTCTTGATTTCCCCCTCAGCTTGTTCATTGCTAGTGTATAGAAATGCTACAGATTTTTGAACGTTGATCTTGTAACCTGCTACTTTGCTGTACTCATTTATTAGCTCTAGTAATTTTGTTGTGGATTTTTCCGGGTTTTTGACGTATAGTATCATATCGTCTGCAAACAGTGATAGTTTTACTTCTTCCTTTCCAATTTTGATGCCTTGTATTTCTTTTTCTTGTCTAATTGCTCTGGCTAGAACCTCCAACACAATGTTGAATAATAGTGGTGATAGTGGACATCCTTGTTTTGTTCCTGATCTTAGGGGGAAAGTTTTCAATTTTTCCCCATTGAGGATGATATTAGCTGTGGGTTTTTCATATATTCCTTCTATCATTTTAAGGAAGTTCCCTTGTATTCCTATCTTTTGAAGTGTTTTCAACAGGAAAGGATGTTGAATCTTGTCAAATGCTTTCTCTGCATCAATTGAGATGATCATGTGATTTTTCTGCTTTGATTTGTTGATATGGTGTATTACATTAATTGATTTTCTTATGTTGTGCCATCCTTGCATACCTGGAATGAATCTTACTTGGTCATGATGTATAATTCTTTTAATGTGTTGTTGGATACGATTTGCTAGAATTTTATTGAGGATTTTTGCATCTATATTCATTAGAGAGATTGATCTGTAGTTTTCTTTTTTTGTAATATCTTTGACTGGTTTTGGTATGAGGGTGATGTTGGCTTCATAGAATGAATTAGGTAGTTTTCCCTCCACTTCGATTCTTTTGAAGAGTTTGAGGAGAGTTGGTACTAATTCTTTCTGGAATGTTTGATACAATTCACATGTGAAGCCGTCTGGTCCTGGACTTTTCTTTTTAGGAAGCTTTTGAATGACTAATTCAATTTCTTTACTTGTGATTGGTTTGTTGAGGTCATCTATTTCTTCTTGAGTCAAAGTTGGTTGTTCATGTCTTTCCAGGAACCCGTCCATTTCATCTAAATTGTTGTATTTATTAGCATAAAGTTGTTCATAGTATCCTGTTATTACCTCCTTTATTTCTGTGAGGTCAGTACTTATGTCTCCTCTTCCATTTCTGATCTTATTTATTTGCATCCTCTCTCTTCTTCTTTGTGTCAATCTTGCTAAGGGCCCATCAATCTTATTGATTTTCTCATAGCACCAACTTCTGGTCTTATTGATTTTCTCTATTGTTTTCATGTTTTCAATTTCATTTATTTCTGCTTTAATCTTTGTTATTTCTTTCCTTTTGCTTGCTTTGGGATTAGTTTGCTGTTCTTTCTCCAGTTCTTCCAAGTGGACAGTTAATTCCTGCATTTTTGCCTTTTCTTCTTTTCTGATATAGGCATTTAGGGCAATAAATTTCCCTCTTAGCACTGCCTTTGCTGCATCCTATAAGTTTTGATATGTTGTGTTTTCATTTTCATTCACCTCGAGGTATTTACTAATTTCTCTTGCAATTTCTTCTTTGACCCACTCGTTGTTTAAGAGTGTGTTGTTGAGCCTCCATGTATTTGTGAATTTTCTGGCACTCCGCCTATTATTGATTTCCAACTTCATTCCTTTATGATCCGAGAAAGTGTTGTGTATGATTTCAATCTTTTTAAATTTGTTGAGACTTGCTTTGCGACCCAGCGTATGGTCTATCTTTGAGAATGATCCATGAGCACTTGAGAAAAAGGTGCATCCTGCTGTTGTGGGATGTAATGTCCTATAAATGTCTGTTAAGTCTAGCTCATTTATAGTAATATTCAGATTCTCTATTTCTTTATTGATCCTCTGTCTAGATGTTCTGTCCATTGATGAGAGTGGTGAATTGAAGTCTCCAACTATTATGGTATATGTGTCTATTTCCCTTTTTAGTGTTTGTAGTGTATTCCTCACGTATTTTGGGGCATTCTGGTTCGGTGCATAAATATTTATGATTGTTATGTCTTCTTGTTTAATTGTTCCTTTTATTAGTATATAGTGTCCTTCTTTGTCTCTTTTAACTGTTTTACATTTGAAGTCTAATTTGTTGGATATTAGTATAGCCACTCCTGCTCTTTTCTGGTTGTTATTTGCATGAAATATCTTTTCCCAACCTTTCACTTTCAACCTATGTTTATCTTTGGGTCTAAGATGTATTTCCTGTAGACAGCATATAGAAGGATCCTGTTTTTTAATCCATTCTGCCAGTCTATGTCTTTTGATTGGGGAATTCAGTCCATTAACATTTAGTGTTATTACTGTTTGGATAATATTTTCCTCTACCATTTTGCCTTTTGTATTATATATATCATATCTGACTTTCCTTCTTTCTACACTCTTCTCCATACCTCTCTCTTCTGTCTTTTCATATCTGACTCTAGTGCTCCCTTTAATATTTCTTGCAGAGCTGGTCTCTTGGTCACAAATTCTCTCAGTGACTTTTTGTCTGAGAATGTTTTAATTTCTCCCTCATTTTTGAAGGACAATTTTGCTGGATATAGGAGTCTTGGTTGGCAGTTTTTCTCTTTTAGTAATTTAAATATATCATCCCACTGTCTTCTAGCTTCCATGGTTTCTGCTGAGAAATCTACACATAGTCTTATTGGGTTTCCCTTGTATGTGATGGATTGTTTTTCTCTTGCTGCTTTCCAGATCCTCTCTTTCTCTTTGACCTCTGACATTCTAACTAGTAAGTGTCTTGGAGAACGCCTATTGGATCTATTCTCTTTGGGGTGCACTGCACTTCTTGGATCTGTAATTTTAGGTCTTTCATAAGAGTTGGGAAATTTTCGGTGATAATTTCTTCCATTAGTTTTTCTCCTCCTTTTCCCTTCACTTTTCCTTCTGGGACACCCACAACATGTATATTTGTGCGGTTCATATTGTCCTTGAGTTCCCTGATCCCCTGTTCAAATTTTTCCATTCTTTTCCCGATAGTTTCTGTTTCTTTTTGGAATTCAGATATGCCATCCTCCAAATCACTAATTCTGTCTTCTGTCTCTTTAAATCTATCATTGTAGGTATCCATTGTTTTTTCCATCTTTTCTACTTTATCCTTCACTTCCATAAGTTCTGTGATTTGTTGTTTCAGTTTTTCTATTTCTTCTTTTTGTTCAGCCCATGTCTTCTTCATGTCCTCCCTCAATTTATCGATTTTGTTTTTGAAGAGGTTTTCCATTTCTGTTCGTATATTCAGCATTAGTTGTCTCAGCTCCTGTATCTCATTTGAACTATTGGTTTGTTCCTTTGACTGGGCCATATTTTCAATTTTCTGAGCGTGATCCATTATCTTCTGCTGGAGTCTGGGCATTTAGTCAGATTTCCCTGGGTGTTAGACCCAACAGATTGAAAGATTTTTCTGTGAAATCTCTGGGTTCTGTTTTTCTTATCCTGCCCAGTAGGTGGCACTCGTGGCGCACGTTTGTCTGCAGGTCCCACCAGTAAAAGGTGCTGTGGGTCCTTTAACTTTGGAAAACTCTCGCCGTGGGGGAGGTTCGCCAGCCGAAGCAGGTTGGAAGCGTGCCAGCCGGCCAGGGGGTCCAAACGCGGGGAGGGTCGCCGGCCGCCGCAGCCTGGAAGAGCACCCGTCCAAATTTCTTAGTCGGCCCGGGGCGCCAAGCTTGGTGGGAGGGCGCCAGCCGCCGCGGCCCGGGAGAGTGCACCGTTCCCAGCCGGACCGGGGAGTCACGTGTTTGGAAGGGACCCCCCCAGTCACCGTTCTCCGTGGCCTGAGGATTTCTGATTCAATTCTCTCAGTTGGTCCGGGGGGCCGCACGTGGTGGGGGCACCAGCCGCCGCGGCTTGAGGGGACTGCCTGCCCAATTCTTGCAGCTGGCCCGGGAAGGAGGAGGGGAGGGACTCCAGCTGCTTGCCGCCCCACCTGGGGAAGCCCGCGCCCCTTGGCGATCTCACCGGAGCGGGTTCTCCCAGCCAGTCAGCCGTTCCAGGATGGGGTACGCTGTCTTTTTCATCTCTGTCATGGCTCCGGGAGCTGTTCTGTATCGTTTCTACTCCCCTAGTAGCTGTTCTGGAGGAGAAAGGTGAGGATGGCAAGGCTGTCGAGGACGGTGGTGGAGGAGCCGGTGAAGGCGGAAGAGGGCATGGTGGTGGTTGGAGAGCTGCTGGAGTAGGAGGAGAAAGGGAAGGATAAGATGGCGGATGGAGAGCCGCCAGAGCAGAAGGGGAAAGAGAAGGCCAAGATGGCGGCGGGCGCGCCGGCAGCAAAGGGGGAAGAGGAGGGCTAGATGGTGGCGGGAGCGCCGGCGGAGAAAGGGGAAGAGGAGGGCTAGATGGCGGCGGGAGCGCCGGCGGAGAAGGGGGAAGAGGAGGGCTAGATGGCGGCGGGAGCGCCGGCGGAGAAGGGGGAAGAGGAGGGCTAGATGGCGGCGGGAGCGCCGGCGGAGAAGGGGGAAGAGGAGGGCTAGATGGCGGCGGGAGCGCCGGCGGAGAAGGGGGAAGAGGAGGGCTAGATGGCGGCGGGAGCGCCGGCGGAGAAGGGGGAAGAGGAGGGCTAGATGGCGGCGGGAGCTCCGGCGGAGAAGGGGGAAGAGGAGGGCTAGATGGCGGCGGGAGCTCCGGCGGAGAAGGGGGAAGAGGAGGGCTAGATGGCGGCGGGAGCGCCGGCGGAGAAGGGGGAAGAGGAGGGCTAGATGGCGGCGGGAGCGCCGGCGGAGAAGGGGGAAGAGGAGGGCTAGATGGCGGCGGGAGCGCCGGCGGAGAAGGGGGAAGAGGAGGGCTAGATGGCGGCGGGAGCGCCGGCGGAGAAGGGGGAAGAGGAGGGCTAGATGGCGGCGGGAGCTCCGGCGGAGAAAGGGGAAGAGGAGGGCTAAATGGCGGCGGGAGCAGCGGTGGAGAAGAGGGCTCTTTTTATTTTTTTAAAGTGGCTACTAAAAGTTTTAAATTACATACATGGCTCATATTATATTTCTGTTGGACAGCATTATTGTAGAAGCTTTGCTGTTTCATGTCTCACAATTAAGCCTACCATGAACATAGGATAGATTTTTGTTTATTCAGTAAGGTGGGGAGAATGTTTAATTTTTTTCCATGTTCTCCAATTGATTCAACAGTATTTATTTAAAAGGCCATCCTTTTCCCCCACTGCATTGCTCTTGGAATTTTGATTGGGATTGCATTGAATCTAAAATCATTCTGAATACAATTGACATCTTTAGGATATTTAGTCTTCTAATCCATGAACACAGAATATTCCTCCATTTACTTAGGCCTTCTTTGATTTATTTTAGAAATATTTTGTAGTTTTTTATGTACAAGTCCTTTACATGCTTAGTAAAATTTATTCCTGGATATTTGATTCTTTTAGTTGCTATTGTAAATGGAATTTTTTTCTTGATTTCCTTCTCAGATTGTGTTGGGTAGCTGATGGCTGGGGGTAAGCGGCCGTACTGAGTCAGTCACACAGACACACAGCACACGACTCAGGGAACAACCCTCAGGGGTGAGTGGAAGGTGTCTGCTTTATTGAGGAAGTGCACAGGCTTATATAGGCTGGGAGCATGCAGGGACACGTGTCAGGCTGGGATTGGTCACCGTTGTTGCTAGGGCGGAGGGCAGATTTAAGGTTAGCGCTTTTGGTGTGAACCACCGCCAGTTCCAGGAAGAAAGCCAATGGCAGGCTAGGCCATTTTGTGTTGCCTTGCATCAGCCACGGCAGCCATGTTGGCAGTATTTTATGGCTTCTCCATCAAGATTGGTCATTGCTGGTGTATAGAAACACAACAGATTTTTGCATGTTGAACTTGTACCCCACTACTTTTCTGCATTCATTTATTAGCTCTAGTAACTTTGTTGTAGTTTTTAGGGACTTTGTATGTATAGGATCTTGTCATCTGCAAATAGTGAAAGTTTTACTTCTTCCTTTCCAATTTGGATGCCTTTTATTTCTTTTTCTTGCCTATCTGCTTTGGCCAGAACTTCCAGTACAATTTTGAATAACAGTGGTGACAGTGGGCATCCTTGTCTCATTCCAGACAAAGGGAAAGCTCTCAGTCTTTCACCACTGAATATTAAGTTAGCTGTGGGTTTTTCATATACCCCTTATCGTGTTGAGGATGTTTCCTTCTATTCCTTTTTTTGAAGTGTTTTTATCAAGAAAAGGTGCTGGATTTTGTCAAAAGCCTTTTCCATGTCATTTGAGATGATCATGAGTTTTCCCTTTATTTTGTTGCTGTGGTATATTACATTAACTTTTTTTGTTGACGCATCCTTGCATACCTGGGATAAATTCCACTTGATCATGGTATATAATTCTTTTAATGTGCTGTTGGATTTGATTCGCAATTATTTTGTTGAGGATTTTTGTGTCTATATTCATAAGAGAAATTGGTCAGTAATTTTCTTTTCTTGCAGTATCTTTATCTGGTTTTGGTATTGGGTGATATTGGCCTCATAGAATGAGTTAGGTTGTGTTACCTCCTGTTCAATTTTTTGAAAGAGTTTGAGCAGGATTGGTATTAATTCTTCTTGGAATGATTGGTAGAATTCACCTGTGAAGCCATGCAGTTCTGGGCTTTTTTGTTGTAGTTGGTAGGTTTTTGAAGTCTGGTTCAATATCTTTACTTTTGATAGGATTTTTGAGATCTTCTATTTCTTTTAGAGTCAGCATAGTTTGTTCATATGTTTCTGAGTACTTGTCCATTTCATCAGGGTGCTCTAATTTGCTAGCAGTTACTCATGATATCCTCTTGTGATCCTTTTTATTTCGATGGGGTCAGTGGTTATGTTCCCCTCATTTCTGATTTTATTTGTGAGTATTCCCTCTTTTTGTGTGTGTGTCAAGTTTATTGATCTTTTAAAAAAAACCAACTTTTGGTTTTGTTGATGCTCTTCATTGTTTTTTGTTGTTTATTTATCTTTTTCATTCAGTGGATTTTTATTGATCACATGTGTGCCAGGCAGTACCCTGAGCACTAGGAATATAGTAATGAAGAAAATAGAAGTAAGCTGAACCCTCCTGGAGCTCAAAATCTATTGGATAATTACTTCCATTTGCAGACATGGAAAACGAAGCTATTAGATGGTAAGAGACTTGCCCAGATTAAGGGGGCAAAGTCACGGTACAAACCAAAATGCCTGGTTTGTGAGCAGGTGTTTTCCATAGCATCCCACCAGCTCCATAGAAGTAGGAGTCTGCCAGGCAGGGCCCTGAATCCTGACTTTGCTGCTTCCTGGTGAGTCACAGTGCCTCTCTGAGCTGAGACTCAGTTTCTTTACTTGTAAAGTGAGGTGAGGAGCTGGCAGGACTCTGATGTCCCAAAAGGAGGGTTTCAGTGGAGGCCCTGACTTTAAGGTCCATTGTGAAGAAGAAACTAGGGACCTCGATTCCTGAGTCCAGAGGAAGACAGGGGTTGGGCCTGGGGAAGGAGGGAGCTGGGAGCTGTGAAGTCTGGGTTCAAGAGTTTGGAGGTACCCTTATATCCTAAGCCATTCAGAGGATTACATAAAGTATTGAACGAAAGGGGTTCTCTACCATACAGGAGAGATGCATTCATTCATTCATTTTTCCGAGTGCTGATCAACGATCTGTAGTTTATTCTCTTTCCCTCACTGCTCCTGTTAATCTGGGCTTCAAGGATTCCAACATGGGCCACCTGTGTATCTCATCAGCATAATCACTTTCCCTTCTTTGCCTCCTCCTGGGGGCCAACCTTGCCAATGGCTTGGGGTCCACTGGCTCACGAGCTTAATTTCCTCCTGTACTGGCCAAGCCCAGTACCTCAGGGGCTGGTGACAGTGCCCCAGCCTAAGATGGTGTACTGCTGGCCAGTCTCAGGGCAGAGATCCATCAGGTTGATGGGCTTCGCTTTGGGCCCCAGGGATACCCAACCACATAGTCAAATGAGCATCAGATCATGGTAGCGGTCCTGGCTACTGCTGTTGTAGCAGGAATGAGGGATAGATTGAGCCATAGCCACTTCTTGTTCTGATCCATCCTTATTCTGCAGACTGTGACCTCCCAGGTGAATTGTGTACTTCCTGTCCAGTCTTCGAACAGCAAAAGCAGGAATATCCAGGTCAAGTCTACTCCCATTAGAAGGCATCCCCTGGCAATGTCTGGGAGAGGGAGATGGAGAGCTCATCATTTTTTTTTTCAATCTCAATTTCATTTATTTTTGCTTCTAATCTTTGTTATTTCTTTCCTTCTGCTTGCTTTGGGTTTAATTTGCTATTCTTTTCCAAGTTCCTCCAGGTGTGCAATTAAGTCTTTGATTTTAGCTCATTCTTCTTTTTTAACATGTTTAGGGCTATAAATTTTCCTTTCAGTACTGCCATCACTGCTTCCTATAAATTTTGATGTATTCTGTTCTAATTTTCATTTGTCTCAAGATATTTACTGATTTCCATTTCAGTTTCTTCTTTGACCCAATGAATTTTTAAGAGAGTATTATTTAATTTCCATGTATTTGTCTGTTTTCCAGTTCTCTGCCTATTATTGATTTCAAGCTTCCTTCCACGTGGCCAGAAAAAGTGCTTTGTATAATGTCAATATTTTAAAATTTATTGAGATTTGTTTGGTTATTCAACATGTCGCCTATCCTGGAGAATGATCCATATGCACTTTAGGAGAAAACATATCCAGCTGTTTTGGAGTCTAGTTAAGTCTAATTCATTTATCATAATATTCAAGTTTTCTGTTTCCTTACTGATCTTCTGTCTAGATATTCTATCAATGAGAATAGTATATTGAAGTCTCCAATTATTATTGTAGATATATCTATTTCTCCCTTCAGTTTTGCCAGTGTTTGCTTCATGTATTTTGTGGCACTGTGGCTAGGTGCTTAAATATTTATGATTGTTATTTCTTCTTGGTGGGTTGCCTCTTTTATTAATATATGGTGTCCTTCTTTGTCTCTTAGGTTTTGACTTAAAGTCTATTTTGTTCGATACTAGTTTAGTTATCCTTCCTCTCTTTTGGTTCTGTTTGTATGGAATATCTTTTTCCATCCTTTAATTTTTAACATATTTGTGTCCTTGGGTCTATGGTGTCTCTTTTAAACAAACAAACAAAATAGTCAATCATGCTTTTTTACCCATTCTGCCAATCTGTGTCTTTTGATTGGAGAGTTTAATCCATTAACATTCAGTGTTATTACTGTAAAGGCAGTACTTCAGCCATTTTGTACTTTTTTTTGGCATGGGCAGGCACTGGGGATTGAAGTCAGGTCTCTGGCATGGCAGGCAAGAATTCTACCTGCTGAGCCACCATCACACTGCCCTGTCCTTTGGTTTTTATATGTCATATCTTTTCTTGTCTCTCTTCTCCTTTATTGCGTCTCCCTTTTCTGTATAGTTGATCAGTTGTGATCTGACTGATCCTCTTCTCATTTATCTTTCTGTATATTTTTAAATATACTGTATAATTTTAAATTTTTAAAATGCTTTCTTTGTGGGTGGGCAATTATGGCTCAGCAGGCAGAGTTCTCGCCTGCCATGCCGGAGACCTGGGTTCGATTCCCAGTTCCTGCCCATGCCAAAAAAAAAATTTTACTTTCTTTGTTGTTATCCTGGTGTTTATATTATACAACCTACATCTGTAACCTATTAATTTGAAAAGATACCAACTTTGCTTCAATAGCATACATGTTTTCTGCTCCCATATCTTTGTTTCCCCCATTATGCTATTTTTGTCCCACTTTACCTGTTTGTATTTCATGTCCATTATCAGGAAATACACTGTTTATCATGATTTGTTGTATTCTGACTCTTATAGGAATTAAAGAGTATAATTATATATTGAGGATATAATGCCGTTGGATTTTACATTTACCCTTTTAGTTACCCTTACTGATAATATTCATTTCTTCGTCATACTCCAACCCACTCTCTCCTGTCTTTTCCTTTCAACTTGCAGAACTTCCTTTAATTATTCTTGTAGGGTAGGTCTTTTGTTGATAAATTCTCTCAGGTGTTTTTTTAAAATCTGTGAGTGTTTTAAGTTCATCCTCATTTTTGAAGGACAGTTTGCCAGAAAAAGAATCTTAAATATATAATACCTCCACCTTCTTGCTTCCATGGTTTCCAATGAAAAATTGACAGTTAGTCTTTTTGAGATCCCATGTATATGACAAGTTGCTTTTCTCTTGCAGCTTTCAGAATTCTCTCTTTATCTTTGACATTTGACATTCTGATAAATATATGTCTTGGAGTAGGAGGTCTATTAGGATTTATTCTGTTTGGAGTATGTTGCTCTTCTTGAACATGTATATTTATGTCTTTCATAAGAATTGGGAAATTTTTGATCATTATTTTCTCAAATATTCTTTCTGCCCCTTTTCTCTTCTTTTCTTTTTCTGGGAACCCATAACACATATATTTGTGTGCTTCATGCTGAGATGGTGCTCAATTTTTTCTTCTCTTTTCTCTGTCTTCTGTCTGTATGATTTCAATTCGTTATGTCTTCTAGTTCCCCGATTCTTTTTGCTGCCTGTTTGACTCTCCTATTGTATGCCCTAGTGTATTTTTAATTTCTATTATTGTAATTTTCATCCCCATAATTTCTGTAACATATATTTGTATACTTTCAAATTCTTCTTTCTGCTCACATATTATCTTCGTAGTATCCTTTAGCAATATGTCCATATTTTCCTTCATCTCTGTGAATTGATTTAGGAGCTTTGTTCAAACTTCTTGGATTAGTTGTTCTAAATTATGTGTCTCTCCTGAAGTTTTAATTTGTTCCCTTGAGCCATATCTTCCTGTATTTTAGTATGGGCTTGTAATTTTTTGCTAATATCTGGGCATCTGATTATTTTGATGATTTAATTCTAAAGGTCAGTTTTTCCCTCTTTTCTAGGGTTTTGTTGTTGATTGGCTTTGTATTAAGACTTTCCTTTCTTTAATGCAGTTTTATTGAGGTTTATGCACACACCATACAAACCAACTGAAGTACAGAACCACTGGCTCACAATATCATTGCACAGAAATGCATACAACCACATGATCAATTTTAGAACATTTCCATTACTCCAGAAAAGAAATAAAAATAAAAAAGAAAACCCAAAATGGGGAGGGGGGGAGTGATAAGGGGTATAGGAGGATTTGGGTCCATAGTTTACAATAGGTATAGTTTTCCATTCCCCTCTATTATTAACTCCTTGTAATAGTGTTGTACATTTATTCTTGTGTCCATGAAAGAACTTTTTAATATTTGTATGGTTAATCATGGTCACTGTCCACCACATGATTCCCTGTGTTATACAAGCCCATCTTTTAACCTCAAACTTTCCTTCTGATGACATACATGACTGTAAACTTCCCCTTTCCACCACATTCATACACCATTCAGCACTGTTAATTATTCTCACAATAGTGTGCTACTGTTAACTCTGTCCATTACCAAACATTCGAGTTCAACCCAGTTAAACATTCTGCACATGCTAAGCAACCATTCTCCATTCTTTAGCCTTGTTCAATATCCTGGTAACCTATATTCTATATTATATGTCTGTGAATTTACATACTATAATTAGTTCATATCAGTGAGATCATACCATATTTATCCTTTTGTGTCTGAGTTATATTGCTTAACATAATGCCCTCAAGCTTCATCCATGTTGTTGCATGCTTCAGAACTTCATTCCTTCTTACTGCTGAATAATATTCCATTGTATGCATACACTACATTTTGTTTATCCATTCATCTGTTGATGAACACTTGGGTTGTCTCTACAGGTTTTATTTTGATGCTTGGTCCACTTATTCTGGACTGCTAGAGCAGTCTTTGTTTAACTGTTCAAATTTTCTCGGCTTTTCTTCATTTGATTCTTGCCCTGGATATGCAGTACAATTTTTAAGATTATACTTTTTATGCAGTTGTTTTACCTCCAGGAGAAAGTTTCCTTTCCTCTTTTCCTTCTCCAGGAATCTTGAACTGTTCTGTTTGTTTTTGTGCAGAATTTTCTCTCCAGCTCCTATGATTTGTTTAAATTATTTCCCTCACTCAGTGCCACCTTTTCATTACACTTTTCAATTCTGGGACCTTGTCCTGTCTTACGGCAATTCAGTCCCCCCCCCCTTTTTTTTCCTGTGAGACTTTTCTTACTCCAATTTCTTCCCCATTAGGGTATCCCATCCTCCTACCCCACCTCCCACCTGCAGGGAGCCAGATGGGTTCAATCCAGAAGGGTGGGTCCATCTAGATAAGATGCATTTAGGTGAACCAGCAGCCAACAAAACCTGGATTGAGTGTGTGCACCTCTTGCCAACAGTTCTCTCATGGTCTCTCCCCCCACCCCAAGGGCCTTCTTGTTGCAGCACAATTTAGCAGCTTATGTTCACACTGGGTCTCTGCTAAGTTTCCTGTGCCTGGATATGCATGGGGTTCTAACTCACTGCAGTGAGTGGCTCTATAGTCTGCCTGCACCACTGGAGGGACCAGGGCCATGTTGCCTCTGCACAACTCCCGAGCCATGTAGGAAAAGTGAGGGGAAGGGGGATGGACTGGTGAGACTGGGACAGAGAAGTGCAGCCTCTTCTTGGAGATTATTTTTCTTTTTGTTCAATTCAGCACTTGTGGAATCCTTCTCCAAGCTCTGGCATCCTCCAGAGGTCTAAACAAGTGGGATTTGTCCTTTTTTTTTTTTTATTGATTAAAAAAATTAACAAACAAAACATTAAGATATCATTCCATTCTACATATACAATCAGTAATTCTTAATATCATCACATAGTTGCATATTCATCATTTCTTAGAACATTTGCATCGATTTGGAAAAAGAAATAAAAAGACAACAGAAAAAGAAATAAAACGATAATAGAGAAAAAAAGATTATACATACCATAACCCTTACCCCTCGCTTTCATTTGCCACTAGCATTTCAAACTAAATTTATTTTAACATTTGTTCCCCCTATTATTTATTTTTATTCCATATGTTCTGCTCTTCTGTTGATATAGTAGCTAAAAGGAGCATCAGACACAAGGTTTTCACATTACAGAGTCTCATTGTGAAAGCTATATCATTGTTCAATCATCATCAAGAAACATGGCTACTGGAACACAGCTCTACATTTTCAGGCAGTTCCCTCCAGCCTCTCCACTACATCTTGAACAACAAGGTGATATCTACTTAATGCATAAGAATAACCTCCAGGATAACCTCTCAACTCTGTTTGGAATCTCTCAGCCATTGACATTTAGTCTCATTTCACTCTTCCCCCTTTGGTCGAGAAGTTTCTCTCAATCCCTTGATGTTAATTCTCAGCTCATTCTAGGGTTTTTCTCAGTCCCTTGATAAGTCTCAGCTCACTCCAGGATCTCTGTCCCACATTGCCAGGAAGGTCCACACCCCTGGGAGTCATGTCCCAGGCAGAGAGGGGGAGGGTGGTGAGACTGCTCATCATGTTGGCTGGGGAGAGGGGCCACATCTGAGCAACAAAAGAGGCTCTCTTGGGGGTGACTCTTAGGCCTAGATTTTAAGTAGACTTGACCTATCCTTTGTGGGGTTAAGTTTCATGTGAACAAACCCCAAGCCTGGGGGCTCAGCCTATAGCTTTGGTTGTCCACACTGCTTGTGAGAATATCAAGAATTCAACTTGGAGAAGTTGAATTTCTCCCCACTCTCACGATTCCCCGAAGGGGCCTTGCAAATACTTTTCCAGTCACTGATCAAATCATTCTGGGATTCATCGGGGCATTGCTCTGGACAAACCAACAAAATCTCATGTCCTACCTGAGATTCCAAGTACTCATGACATTCAATCAAACTATCTACATGAGTTATATTAGGAAATTCTCTAGTCAAAATATAAATTTTGTAACAAATAAACATTTTTTGCTTTAGTCTCACACATAAGGTGACATTTTAAAGTATTAATTACCATCTGTTTTCAGCACCCTGCAATAATGACATTCCTTTGTTCTTCCTCATGCAAAAACATTTTAAAAATTTGTACATTGTACATTTCACCATTATTATACACTCTAGGCATTCCTAGATTATACCATCTTGATCTTTAACATCTATCTATCTTTCTGATTTCATTTATGTCCCCAGCCCTCCTCCCTCTATCGTTCTCACATGCAGCTTCATTCAGTGTTTTAACATAATTACATTACAGTTAGGTAGTATTGTGCTGTCCATTTCTGAGTTTTTGTATCCAGTCCTGTTACACAGTCTGTATCCCTTCAGCTCCAGTTACCCAATATCTTACCCTATTTCTACCTCCTGATGGTCTCTGTTACCAATGACATATTCCAAGTTTATTCACTAATGTCAGTTCATATCAGTGAGACCATACAGTATCTGTCCTTTAGTTTTTGGCTAGTCTCACTCAGCATAATGTTCTCAAGGTCCATCCATGTTGTTACATTCTTCAAAAGTTTATTCTGTCTTAAAGCTGCATAATATTCCATCGTATGTATATACCACAGTTTGTTTAGCCACTTTTCTGTTGATGGACATTTTGGCTGTTTCCATCTCTTTGCAATTGTAAATAATGCTGCTATAAATATTGGTGTGCAAGTGTTCGTTTGTGTCTTTGCCCTTAAGTCTTCTGAGTAGATACCCAGCAATGGTATTGCTGGGTCATATGGCAATTCTATATTCAGCTTTTTGAGGAACCTCCAAACTGCCTTCTACAGTGGTTGCACCATTTGACACTCCCACCAACAGTGAATAAGTGTGCCTCTTTCTCCACATCCTCTCCAGCACTTGTCATTTTCTGTTTTGTTGATAATGGCCATTCTGGTGGGTGTGAGATGATATCTCATTGTGGTTTTGATTTGCATTTCTCTAATGGCCAGGGACGTTGAGCATCTCTTCATGTGCCTTTTGGTCATTTGTATTTCCTCTTCTGAGAAGTGTCTGTTCAAGTCTTTTTCCCATTGTATAATTGGATTGGCTGTCTTTTTGTTGTTGAGTTGAACAATCTCTTTATAACTTCTGGATACTAGAGCTTTATCTGATATGTCGTTTCCAAATATTGTCTCCCATTGTGTAGGCTGTCTTTTTACTTTCTTGATGAAGTTCTTTGATGCACAAAAGTGTTTAATTTTGAGGAGCTCCCATTTATTTATTTATTTCTTCAGTGCTCTTGCTTTAGGTGTAAGGTCCATAAAACGGCCTCCAATTATAAGATTTATAAGATATCTCCCTACATTTTCCTGTAACTGTTTTATGGTCTTAGACCTAATGTTTAGATCTTTGATCCATTTTGAGTTAACTTTTGTATAGGGTGTGAGGTACGGGTCCTCTTTCATTCTTTTGCATATGGATATCCAGTTCTTTAGGCACCATTTATTGAAGAGACTGTTCTGTCCCAAATGAGTTGGCTTGACTGCCTTATCAAAGATCAAATGTCCATAGATGAGAGGGTCTATATCTGAGCACTCTATTCAATTCCATTGGTCAGTATATCTATCTTTATGCCAGTACCATGCTGTTTTGACCACTGTGGTTTCATAATATGCCTTAAAGTCAGGCAGTGTGAAACCTCCAGCTTCGTTTTTTTCCCTCAAGATACTTTTAGCAATTCAGGGCACCCTGTCCTTCCAGATAAATTTGCTTATTGGTGTTTCTATTTCTGAAAAGTAAGTTGCTGGGATTTTGATTGGTATTGTGTTGAATCTGTAAATCAATTTAGGTAGAATTGACATCTTAACTATATTTAGTCTTCCAATCCATGAACATGGTATGCCCTTCCATCTGTTTAGGTCTTCTGTGATTTCTTTTAACAGTTTCTTGTAGTTTTCTTTGTATAGGTCTTTTGTCTCTTTAGTTAAATTTATTCCTAAGTATTTTATTCTTTTAGTTGCGATTGTAAATGGAATTCATTTCTTGAAATCCCCCTCAGATTGTTCATTACTAGTGTATAGAAACACTGTAGATTTTTGAGTGTTGATCTTGTAACCTGCCACTTTGCTGTACTCATTTATTAGCTCTAGTAGTTTTGCTGTGGATTTTTCAGGGTTTTCGACGTACAGTATCATATCATCGCAAACAGTGATAGTTTTACTTCTTCCTTTCCAATTTTGATGCCTTGCATTTCTTTTTCTTGTCTAATTGCTCTGGCTAGAACTTCCAGCATGATGTTGAATAGCAGTGGTGATAGTGGACATCCTTGTCTTTTTCCTGATCTTAGGGAGAAAGTTTTCAGTTTTTCCCCATTGAGGACGATATTAGCTGTGGGTTTTTCATATATTCCCTTTATCATTTTAAGGAAGTTCCCTTGTATTCCTATCCTTTGAAGTGTTTTCAACAGGAAAGAATATTGAATCTCATCAAATGCTTTCTCTGCATCAATTGAGATGATCATGTGATTTTTCTGCTTTGATTTGTTGATATGGTTATTACATTAATTGATTTTCTTATGTTGTGCCATCCTTGCATACCTGGAATGAATCCTACTTGGTCATGATGTATAATTCTTTTAATGTGTTGCTGGATTCGATTTGCTAGAATTATGTTGAGGATTTTTGCATCTATATTCATTAGAGAGATTGGTCTGTAGTTTTCTTTTTTTGTAATATCTTTGCCTGGTTTTTGTATGAGGGTGATGTTGGCTTCATAGAATGAATTAGGTAGCTTTCCCTCCACTTCAGTTTTTTTGAAGAGTTTGAGCAGGGTTGATACTAATTCTTTCTGGAATGTTTGGTAGAATTCACATGTGAAGCCATCTGGTCCTGTGCTTTTCTGTTTGGGAAGCTTTTTAATGACTGATTCAGCTTCTTTACTTGTGATTGGTTTGTTGAGGTCATCTATTTCTTCTTGAGTCAAAGTTGGTTGTTCATGCCTTTCTAGGAAGTTGCCCATTTCATCTACATTGTTGTATTTATTAGCATAAAGTTGTTCATAGTATCCTGTTATTACCTCCTTTATTTCTGTGGGGTCAGTGGTTATCTCTCCTCTTCCATTTCTGATCTTATTTATTTGCGTCCTCTCTCTTCTTCTTTTTGTCAATCTTGCTAAGGGCCCATCAATCTTATTGATTTTCTCATAGAACCAGCCTCTGGTTTTATTGATTTTCTCAATTGTTTTCATGTTCTCAATTTCATTTACTTCTGCTCTAATCTTTGTTATTTCTTTCCTTTTGCTTGCTTTGGGGTTACTTTGCTGTTCTTTCTCCAGTTCTTCCAAGTGGACAGTTAATTCCTGCATTTTTGCCCTTTCTTCTTTTTTGATATAGGCATTTAGGGCAATAAATTTCCCTCTTAGCACTGCCTTTGCTGCATCCTATAAGTTTTGATATGTTGTGTTTTCATTTTCATTCGCCTCGAGATATTTACTGATTTCTCTTGTAATTTCTTCCTTGACCCACTGGTTGTTTAAGAGTGTGTTGTTGAGCCTCCACGTATTTGTGAATTTTCTGGCACTCTGCCTATTATTGATTTCCAACTTCATTCCTTTATGATCTGAGAAAGTGTTGTGTATGATATCAGTCTTTTAAATTTTTGAGACTTGCTTTGTGACCCAGCATATGATCTATCTTTGAGAATGACCCATGAGCACTTGAGAAAAATGTGTATCCTGCTGTTGTGGGGTGTAATGTCCTATAAATATCTGTTAAGTCTAGCTCATTTATTGTAATATTTGAGTTCTCTGTTTCTTTATTGATCCTCTGTCTAGAAGTTCTGTCCATTGATGAGAGTGGGGAATTGAAGTCTCCAACTATTATGGTATATGTGTCTATTTCCATTTTCAGTGTTTGCAGTGTATTCCTCACGTATTCTGGGGCATTCTGGTTTGGTGCATAAATATTTATGATTGTTATGTCTTCTTGTTGAATTATTCCTTTTTTTAGTACATAGTATCCTTCTTTGTCTCTTTTAACTGTTTTACATTTGAAGTCTAATTTGTTGGATATTAGTATAGCTACTCCTGCTCTTTTCTGGTTGTTTTTTGCATGAAATATTTTTTCCCTAACTTTCACTTTCAACCTATGTTTATCTTTGGGTCTAAGATGTATTTCCTGTAGACAGCATATAGAAGGATCCTGTTTTTTAATCCATTCTGCCAATCTATGTCTTTTGATTAGGGAGTTCAATCCATTAATATTTATTGTTATTACTGTTTGGGTAGTACTTTCCTCTACCATTTTGCCTTTTGTATTTTATATGTCATATCTAATTTTCCTTCTTTCTACACTCTTCTCCACACCTCTCTCTTCTGTCTTTTCATATCTGTCTCTAGTGCTCCCTTTAGTATTTCTTGCAGAGCTGGTCTCTTGATCACAAATTCTCTCGGTGACTTGTTGTCTGAAAATATTTTAATTTCTCCCTCATTTTTGAAGGACAATTTTTCTGGATATAGAATTCTTGGTTGGCAGTTTTTCTCTTTTAGTAATTTAAATATATCATCCCACTGTCTTCTCGCCTCCATGGTTTCTGCTGAGAAATCTACACATAATCTTATTGGGTTTCCCTTGTATGTGATGGATTGCTTTTCTCTTGCTGCTTTCAAGATCCTCTCTTTCTCTTTGACCTCTGACATGCTGACTAGTAAGTGTCTTGGAGAACGCCTATTTGGATTTGTTCTCTTTGGGGTGCGCTGCACTTCTTGGATCTGTAATTTTAGGTCTTTCATAAGAGTTGGGAAATTTTCAGTGATAGTTTCTTCCATTAGTTTTTCTCCTTCTTCTCCCTTCTCTTCTCCTTCCAGGACACCCACAACATGTATATTTGTGTGCTTCATATTATCATTCAATTTCCTGAGTCCCTGCTCATATTTTTCCATTTTTTCCCCTATAGTTTCTGTTTCTTTTTGGATTTCAGATGTTCCATCCTCCAGTTCACTAATCCTAACCTCTGTCTCTTGAAATCTACCATTGGAGGTTTCCATTGTTTTTTCATCTCTTCTACTGTATCTTTCATTCCCATAAGTTCTGTGATTTGTTTTTTCAGACTTTCCATTTCTTCTTTTTGTTCATTCCTTGCCTTCTTCCTGTCCTCCCTCAATTCATTGATTTGATTTTTGATGAGGTTTTCCATTTCTGTTCATATATTCTGAATTAATTGTTTCAATTCCTGTATCTCATTTGAACTATTGGTTTGTTCCTCTGACTGGGCCATATCTTCAATTTTCCTGGTGTGATTTGTTATTTTTTGCTGGCGTCTAGACATTTAATTACCTTAATTAGTTTATTCTGGAGATTTCTTTCACTTATCTTACCTAGGTTTTCTTGCTAGATGAGTTTGTTGTCTATCTGTTCTTTGACCTTCAGTTCAGCTTTTTCTGGGCCTCTAGCTTAAGTTTTATTTAACAGAGGGTAATTTTTCAGTTCTTGTTTTCTTGTTTCTTGTCCTGCTTGTAAGATGCCTTTTCCCTCCCCACCCTTAGGAGGGTCTATATCGGTATTACAGACTCCAGCTGGGTTTTCCCAGACTAAACTGGCCTCCTATCGGGGGAAGGAGTCACCTGCGTCAGTTTTCCCTGAGGGTGAGACCCAGCAGGTTGAAAAACTTCCCTGTGAAGTCTCTGGGCTCTGTTTTTCTTATCCTGCCCAGTATGTGGCGCTTGTCTGCCTGCGGATCCCACCAGCAAAAGATGTTGTGGCTCCTTTAACTTTGGAAGGCTCTCCCTGCTGGGGCCATGGTGGAGACAGAGGAGAGGTTGTAGGCTGGTTTTAATGGCTTCAAATTGCCATGCCCTGGGTTCTGAATTCCTTGAGAGAGGGATTCCACCTGAGTTGCGCTTCACCTCTCCCCTGGGGAAGGCTCAGGCAGGAGACAGCCCTGGGGCAGTTGCAGCCCGAATAGTCCCGCCACTGAATCCAGAGGCAGCCAAGCCTCCGTAGAAACAGCTACAAAAGCCTCTGTTTCGTCCCCTTTCCTCTTTTTCGGTTAGCCCAATAAGCGACCTCCGCCTTGACCAGTTTCGCCTGAGCTGGGGGCCTATTTTTAGTAGTCAGAATTTGTTTATTAATGCCACAATTGGTGTTTGGTTGGATTCAGTCCCTGCTACTGTAAGAGTGTCTTTCCTTTCCCTCTGGGAAGCCACCTGTGGGGGAGGGGCACCAGGTTCTGGCCGCGGCAGCTTGGGGAACTCACGGTTCCTCAGACTCGCAGCCGATCCAGCTGGTCCTGACTCAGGTACGCTGTGTGTCTGGTCACTATCGTGGCTCCAGGAGTTGTTCTGTACTGTTTCTGGTTATTTAGTAGTTGTTCTGGAGGATGAACTAAGACACGCACATTGCTAAGCCTCCATCTTTGCCCCCTCTGGATTTGTCCTTTTATTAGCTGATTCTGAGAGGAGATTTTTCCAGGGGATGTCTTATCTAACCTTGTTGATGATGTGACTTGGTCTTAACTATTCTTGACTTTGTATCTCCATAGGAGTGGAGATTCAGTTTATCAATTTCCACAAAAGTATTCACTGAGCATTTCATTGGGATTGCATTGAATAAATAGACAAGTGGGGTGGGCTGAAGGCAGATATTAACATTTTTGCAATATTGAGCCTCCCAATCTGTAGACATGACACATACATCTCTGATTTATTTAGATCCTCTTCAATTTCTTTCAGTGTTTTGTAGTGATAGAAATCTTGCTCAATTTTCATTACATTTATTCCTAGGTATTTGAAGTAATTTATGTGGTTATAAATTACATATTTAACTGATTAATTTAGAGACATTTGATAGCTTTAGGTAGAGACATTTGATAGCTTTAGAATATTGAGTCTTCCCATCTATAGTCCTCTATTTAGTCAGGTTTTAGAAAATTCTTTAAGTTTTACAGAATACCTTCATATAGGTATTCTGAATTTCTAGGGGCTTATTACTGGATAGTTTGTAGTTTTTCTTGTTTTGTGAATGAATGTTTTTTCCTCTGCAGTTTCTAGTTTGTGATTGCCCGTATATAGGAAGGCAATTATTTAAACTTTTTATGAGTTATAATATACAAGTAAAATATGCTCATATCATAAGAGTACAACTTGGTGACTTTTCACAGATTGAACACATCCATGCAATAGGGCCTATTTTTTTTATTGAAGTATATATGAAGAAACAAAACATTACCAGAACCCCAGAAGCTCCTTGGGTTTCCTTCCAGTCTCCACTCCCTACTTGTCACTAGGATAACACTGCCTTCTACTTGTCACTAGGATAACACTGATTTCTAACAATATCCTTTAGATAAATGGAATCTTCTGTTTCTGGTTTATTTCATCCAACATTATGTTTATGAGATTCAGCTATATTGTTCTCCGGGGCTGTATCATTCATTCTCATTGTGGTACATGTATTCCATTTTGGGAATATACTATAATTTATTGACTTCACAGTTAATTGACATTTGGGCAACCAAGCAATTTAATTGTACTACCCTACCAAACTCTAATTTTTTTACTGAGGTATAATTTGCACACAATTAAATTTATCCTTTTAAATGTACGTTCCATGTGTTTTTGGAAAATGTATATACAATCATGGACCTGCCTCCAGAATTAAGATATAGATATTTCCATCCTTCCTAAAATTTTCTCATGCCTCTTTGGAATCATTCACCTTCCCACAACTCCAGTCCCTGTCAACCACTGATTTGTCTTCTATCCCAATAGTGCTATCTTTCCTAGAATGTCATATAAATGGAATCATGTAATATGGTGTCATATGTATTTGGCTTCTTTCATTTAGCATAATGCTTTTGGGAGTAATACAAATTTTTACATATATCAGTAATTCATTCTTTTGTATTGATGAATGGTATTCCATTGTATGGATGTACCACAATTTGTTTATTCATTTACCAGTTGGTAGACACAAAGATGGGTTAAATTTGGGGCTATTATTAACAAAGCAGCCATGAACATTAATATACAGGTCTTTGTGCACATATATGTTTCCATATATCTTGGTTAAATATCTAGGAGTGGGATTGCTGGATCATATGGTAAGTGCATGTTTAACTTTACAAGAAATTGCCAATTGATTTTCCAAAGTGGCACCCTCAACAGTCATGTTCAGTTGCTGCAGATCCATGCCAACCCTTGATATTATCAGACTTGCTGGTTTTAGCTATTTAGTGTACATATATCGTGGTATCTCATTGAGATTTTAATTTGCATTTCCCTAATGACTAATAATGTTGAACATTATTTCACGTGCTTATTTTCTATTTGTGTATTTTCTTTGGTGAATATCTGTTCAAATCTTTTGCCCATTTTTAAAATTGGTTTGTTTCTCTTCTTACTATTGAGTTTTAAAAGTTATAAAATATGTGTTTTCAAATATTTTCTCCAAGTTAGTAAATTGCATTTTCATTTTCTTTGCTTTATCCTCCAAAGAGAAGACGTTTTCCATTTTGATAATGTCTAGTTGATTGATTTTTTCTTTTATAATTTGATTTTTATTTAAGACATTTTTTCCTAAATCCAAAGTTGTTAGACCCTCTTCTATGTGTTTTCCTAGAAGTTTCATTGTTTTTATCTCTCAGTTATTATCCAATTCTAGTTATTTTTTATGGTGAATAAAAATAAAGGTTTTTTTTGTGTGTGTGTGTGTGTGTGTGTGTGTGTGTACAGATATCCAATTATTTCAGCACTTATTGAGAAGATATTCTTGGGCAGGCCATGATGGTTCAGCAGGCAGAATTCTTGCCTGCCATGCTGGAAACCCAGATTCGATTCCCAGTGCCTGCCCATGCAAAATAAAACAAAACAAAACAAAAAAAGATATGCTTCCCCCCATTAAATTACTTTGGTACCTTTTTAGATAATCAGCTGATCATTTATGTTTGGGTCTATATTTGTATTTTCTAATCTGTTTCATTGATCTATATGTTTATCCTTACACTGAACCATGCTATCTTGGTTACTGTAGCTTTAGAATAAGTCTTGAAAACAGTAATGGAATTCCTATAACTCTGTTCTTCTTAAAGATTATTTTGGCTATTCTCAGTCTATTGTGTTTCCATAAATATTTTAGAATTTAGCTTGCTAATTTCCACTAAAAAGAAAAAGATTGATAGAATTTTAATTAGGATTATTTTGAATCTATAAATCAATTTGAGGAATAATTGAACACCTTGACAATACTGAATCTTTCAGTCAATGAACATGGTATATGTCTCAATTTATTTAGAATTTTTCTAGTTTCTCTCTGAAAGGACTTTCTTTTTGTTTTCAGTGTGTAGCTATTAATACATAGTGTGTTAAATTTTTCCCTATTTCATGTTTTTGTGATTCTATTGTAAATAGCATTATATTTTTACTGTTGATTCTATAGTTTGCAATAGGTACATTTTTCCCATGTTCCTCTCTATTATTAACTCTTTGTAATAGTGTCAGCATTGCATTTTTAATTTCAGTTTTCAATTGATCATTGCTAATGTACAGACAAACAATTACTTTTATACTTACTAAGATCAAGGATTAGCTTTTGTAGGATTGTGTAGGATTTTCTATATAGATAATCATTTTGTCTGAGAAAAAAGACAGTTTGACTTTTTCCTTTCCAATTTTCTTGCTTATTTCTTGCCTGGGACCTCCTACACAATGCTGAATGAAAGTGGTAATTGTGCACACCATTCTCTTTTCCCCAATATTAGAAGTATTGAATTTAACCATTTAATATAATGTTTGCTGTAGGTTTTTTGTAAGTACCTGTTATCGATCGACTCGAGTCCCCCCTCAAAATATATTCAAGTCCTAACTCCTAGTCTCATTAATGTAAGCCTATTTGGAAATAGAATCTATGAAGATGTCATTAGTTAAGATGATGTCAAGTTGGGTTAGGGTGGGCCTAATCCCATATGATTCATGTCCTTATGAGGAGATGAAATCTGGACTCAGAAGATAACCACGTGCTGAGGCTGAAATTGAGTTATGACACACGACAAAGAACACTAGAGGAAGTATGACCCTGACTCCAGATAACACCTTTATTTATATGTCTAGCCTCCAGGATTGTGAGACAATAAATTTCTGTTATTTTAAACCATCTAGGTTATGATACTTTGTTTTGGCAGCCTTAGCAAACTATGGCAGATTTTGGTACTGGGAAGTGGAGTGCTGCTGTAGCAAATACATAAAAATGTAGATGTGGCTTTGGAATTGGTAAATGGGTAGAAGCTGGAAGAATCCTGAGGCATTGTATAGAAAAAGCCTAGGTTATCTTGAAGAGACTAATAATAGAAGTATAGACATTAAATGTGTTTCAAGTGAGGCCTTAGGAAGAATTAAGGGATGTGTTATTGGAAACTAGAGAAAAGACAATCCTTATTATAAAGTGTGAGAGAATTTGAGAGAACTTGTTCTGATATTGGGTTTAAGACAAAACTGATAAGGGTAAATTTCTGCATTTGGCTAAAAATATTTCCAAGCAAAGTGTACAAGATGCAGCCTGGTTTCTTCTCTCTGCTAATAGTAAAATGCAAGAGGAAAGATATAAAGTGAAGAATGAACTGTAAAGCAAAAAGGAAACAGCACTGGTGATTTGGAAAATTCTCAGCTTACCAGATACTGTAATGTGCTCTGGAAACAGGACCAAGGATGTGACTGAATAACCACTTGCTATAATGATTAGGCATGTGACTCATGGATCAAATCACCATTTTAGAAGAAGCTAAGAATAGAAATCTGATTGTCCAGGGAAGATCTGCAGAGAGCTCACTTATCTGAGACTGGTACCTTGTGAGTTACATGAAAGGCCAATAAGATTTTTGAGAATTTTATGTCAGCAGAAGTACTGGCACCTTGGACTGAAAGAGGCAGAGACAGGAGGAAATGTAGGAAAAAGTATTCCAAGGGTGGAGCCATGGATGCAAATGTCTGGGCCATAGGACCTCCTTGAACCAAGATGATTGGGCCACCTCCCTGATTCAGATGGTGTAGCCACTACCCCAGTGTTTAGAGTGGTCGGGACCACTGCCTTAGTATTCAAAGAAGTATGGCCACTGTTCTGGTATTTGGAAAAGGTGGATCATCAGCCCCAGTCTTCAGAGAGGGTATGGCCACTGCTTCAGCAGCCCAAAGGGCAGAGCATTACACCACAGACCAGTATTCGCAGGCCCTGAAGTCTAATGTATTTCTCCCTGTTGGTTCCAAACTTTCTTGGGATCTATGATATCTTCTTTTCTTCCAATTTTTTCCTTTTTGGAATGGGAATGCCCATCCTCACATGCTCCATTGTTGCATTTAGGAAGTACATAAATTATTTTGTAGTTTCACAGGTCCACAGGTGGATAATTTTGCCCCACAATGAATCATACCAAGAGTCTCATCCATACCTGATTTAGATGAATTAGAAGATGAGGTTTTGGACTTAGAATTGATGCTGGGTAGCTTACGACTTTCAGGATGTTTGGATAGGGTGAATGTATTTTGCACACAGGAAGGACATGAATTTGGTGGGAGTAGGGGGACAGAAGGTAGAATTTTATGGATTGAATTTTGTTCCCAAAATACTTGTAATCAAATCCTAACCCCTGTTTTTTTAATGTGATCCTATTTGGAAATAGAATCTTTGAAGAAGTTATTTGTTAAGAAGAGGCCAAACTGGATTAGGGTGATTTCTAATCCAGTATGACTGGTGTGCTTATAAGAAGAGGAAATTTGGACACAGATAAAGAGTGAAGGCAGTATGTGATGGAGGCAGAGACTGAGTTAAAATGGATTACACAATGGATTCCTGACAAGCCGCTTCTAGACTTCAGAGGACACATGTCCTGCCAACACCTTGATTTGGTCTTCTAGCCTCCAGAACTGTGACCCAAAAATTGTTGTTATTTAAAGCCATCTAGTTTTTGATACTTTGGTGCTGCAGCCCTGGCAAGATAATAGAGTACTCTTTGTCAGGTTAAAGATGTTCCTTTCTAGTCTAGGTTTGCTATTTGCTTTTGTTTGTTTGTTTTTTTCAGGTGCATGGTCTGGGAATCAAACCCGAGTCTCCCGCATGGAGACCGAGCATTCTGTTACTGAACCATCCACACACCCTTGCTATTTGTTTTTATCATGAATAATGATATATTTAACCCAATACTTCTCTGTATCCATTAAAAATCATTTTTCCCTTTAATCAAGGATGTACTGAATTATAATGATTGATTTTTATTGCATTTTAAATGTTAAATCATTACCATGTTCCTGGAATAAATTCAACATGGTCATAAAAATCATCATATCACTAGATTGTAGTTAATAATTATTTTTAGGATATTCCTTAGCTATATTGGCCTTAAGTTTTCCTTTCTGAAATATCCTTGTTGGACTTTGGTATCAAACTTATATTAGCCTCATGATTCAAATTGGGAAGTATCCCATCTTTTTTTGTTCTCTAAAAAAGTTATTTCATTTTTTAAATTTTTGATTGGTCTTTCTTAAGCATTTGGGCACCAATGAAGTCATGTAGCCTAGAATTTCCTTTGTGGGGTGGTTTTAAATTATAAACTCAGTTCTTATTCATTCATAAACTCAATGAATTTTTCCATTTTATCTAAAATTCTAATATGTTGACATTATCTTCCTTTTATTATATGTAAGATTTTCTACCCCTGAGATTGGTAATTTGTGTTTTTCTTCCTTTTTTCATGATTTCTTGGTAGGATGTTATCAATTTTATTTGTCTCTTAAAGATACTTAAAGATATGTTTTGTTTGTTTGTTTATTTGTTTGGGGGGGGTGCGTGGTCTGGGAATTGAACCTGGGTCTCCCCCTTGGAAGGTGGGCATCTAAAGATTTATTTTAACTTTATAGATTTTCATCTTCATTTCTTCTCTTATCTTTATCTTAATTGACTTTCATAATCTGCCCTTTTCTTGATTATTTTCTTCTCTCTACTTTCTTTAAGTTCAACTTGCAGTTCTTTTTCTAGCTTCTTGTGATGGTTCTTACATAATTAAATTTTTTTCTAATCACTGCTCTATAATATTTCCCAGTCATTTTATTATGTCATATTTTTATTATTACTTAGTCTAAATTTATTTTTATTTCTTCTTTCATGTAGTAGTTGCTTAGAAAAGTATTGTTTAATTTCCACAATTAAATTTTCTAGTTATAATTTTATTATTGATTTCTAACTTAAATCTACTATTGTTAGAGACTATACTATGTCTGATTTCAGTCCTTTGAGATTTGCTGATTCTTGCTTTATAGTTTGGTATATCACCGGTTTTAGTAAAGGTAACAGTGCACTTAAAAAGAATGTCTATTTTCTAGTTATTGGGTTTGTTGTTCTCCATATACTTATCAATTAGGTCAATTTTATAAATAGTATTTGTTCAAATATCCTACATCCTTTTTTGTCTGATTGTTGTATCACCAGCTGAGAGAGCCATGTTTAAAATATCTAACTGTGGTTGTGGATTATAATATTTCTCTTTGTAGTTCAATATGCTTTTGCCTTATATATTTTAAAACTCTTGTCTGTACAAATTTAGGATTGCTATAGTATACTGTTGTATTAACCCTATTATCATCATAAAATGCCCCTTATTTTCTATAATATTTCTTGCCCTAATGCTGTTATCTGATGTTTAGTTTAACTACACTAGCTTTCTTCTGGTTTGTTTTTCACGACAACCTTTTTTCCTTCTAACTTACCTTACTATATCCTTATATTTAAAATATCTTTCTTATAAGTAGCATGTTTTTTTTAAACTTTTTAAATTGTATGATATACCATATATTCAAAGCAAAGAAAGAAAAAACCAATAATTTTCAAAGGACTCTTCAACAAGTAGTTACAGAATAGATCCCAGAGTTTGTCATGGTGTACATTCCATCATGTAAGCATGGGCTACCATTCCATCATCTCCGTGGTTTGTTTTTTAGTTTTTTGAGTTTTTTTGTATGCTGTATAGCTGGGTCACATTTTACTATTTTTCCATGTGAGTATCCTGTTTATTGCAGCACCATTTGTTGAATTTTTTCTTTGTTTGTTTTACTTGTTTTTTGGGGGGATGTGCATGGATCAGGAATTGAACCTGGGTCCCCACCTTTCTCTGTGGTTTGTTTTTATTTTTAAAAATTCATTTGATAGTCTTTTTCTTTTGAGTATTTAGTCTATTTGCAGTTAATGTAATTACTGTTATATTTTAATTAAAATCTACCAAATTACTACTTGTTTTTCATTTACCTCCTCTGATCTTTGTTCCTTTTACTCCTTTCTTGCATTACTTTGGATTAATCAAGTATTCCAGTTTCCCCTTATTTACTTTTTGGTTATACTAAATGTAGTATATAGTGCATGTAATTATGTATAATTTGTTTATTATTATTTTAATGGTTACCCAAGAGATTATAAAATGACTAAAATGAAGCTATTTTAGCTCAATTCTCATCTCCTCCTGGATAATCTAAAGGCTTTAGAAAACTTTAAACTCTTCTTCCTACTCTTCTGTTATTGCTGTTATGTACTCAATTTTATGCCTTATTTTAAACTCCTGTATTATTAATATTACGGTTTTAAACAATCCATATCATTTGGATTAACTCACGTGTTTTCTATTGGGTAGGGGCAGCTTTTAATTCTTTTTCAATTTACTGTGCTTCCATTTTGCATTTGTTTTGGTTCCCTTTGGTATTTCTCTCCATGTGAGTCTGCTGAAGAAGAATTTTCTCAGCTTTTGTTTGTCTAGATACACTTAAATTTTGCCTAAATTTTTTGGAATATAGTTATATGATCATTATCAGAGATCAGAACTACCAAATTACAGTTCGGTAACTTCAGATATTTCCTTCTTTGTCTTCATTTTTGAAGGCTGATACTTCAGGATATAGGAGAATCTTGCAACTTGTCCATTATTATTTTCTTTCAGCACTTGAAATAATGTCATACCATTGTCTGAGGCATACTATTTTTGTTTAAAAGTCAATTGACAGTCTTGTTAGTCCTTTGAAAATAATGAGCCATATGTGGATTAAAAATAAATAAGCAATAGGGGAAACAAATGTTAAAATAAATTTAGTAGATTGAAATGCTAGTGGTCAATGAAAGGGAGTGATAAGGGTATAGAAAAAAGTAGGGGAAACATATTGTATAGATGGAAATACTATCAATCAATGAGAGGGAGGGGTAAGGGGAATGGTATAAGTTTTTTTTCTTTTTATTTCTTTTTCTGAATTGATGCAAATGTTCTAAGAAATGATCATGGTGATGAATATACAACTATGTATATATGATATTGTAAGTTACTGATTATATACCAAGAATGGAATGATCATATGGTAAGAATGTTCATGTTCACATGTTGCTATATTTAAAAAACAAAACATTGTTACTGCTCCGTTCTCACTCTCCTTTTATTCTTATGGATCTCCAATTATAAGGATGTCAGTCCTTTTCTCTATTTTCCAAATGTCTCAAACTGTTTTCTGCACTTTCCATACATTATCTCTTTTTGGTTGAAATCTGTATATCTGCTCTTAACCTATCTTCCAGTATATTCTTTGCTATGTCTAATCTCCCATTATACCCAACTATTTACCTATTTAATTTCAGTTATTGAATTTTTCATTTCTGAATTTCCATTTGCTTCTTCTTATGTCTATCTTTTCATCTATTTTATTGAAAATACCAATTATAATTTTAAGGCTGCTGTCTGATAATTTTAATATCTGGATAACCTGTGAGTCTTCTTCTATTGTCTAATTTTTCTCCTGACCTTCAGTCATTTGTTCCTGTTTCCTGGCATGTCTGATAATATGTTATTGAATGTCAGACATTAGGTATGAAAAATGATAGACTTTCCTCAGAGAAACCTTTCATCAGTGTGTAAATATCTGTTCAAGTCCCTGCTTTCAATTCTTTTGGGTATATTGATTGTTATTTTAATCTTAAACAAATCTTTCCTGTCTAGGATAATTTTTACTTGGTCTTGTTATAGTTAATCTATTATAATATTACAAGATTGTTTGTTAATATTTTATTAAGGATTTTTGTGATTACATTTATGAAAGATGTTGGTCTATAGTTTTCTTTTCTTGTAATAACATTGTTTGGTTTAGTTATAAGGGTAATGTTGGTCTTATGAATTGAATTGGAAAGAGTTCCCTTCTCTTCTTTTCTGGGAAGAGTTTTTATAGGATTGATGTTATTTCTTATCCTTAAATGAGTGATAGCATTCACCAGTGAAACCATCTCCTTTGCTGGAGAATTTTAATCACAACTCCGGTTTCTTTAATACCTATTGAGCTATTTCAATCTTTCTATTTCATCTCCTCTCATTTTTGGAATCTGTGCCCTTCAAGGAATTTTTTCCTGTTTTTATCCAAGTCATTAAATTTATTGACACAAAGTTGCTCATAATAAATCCTTTTTATTTATTTCGTGTTGTACAACTTGAATTAATGTTCCCTCTTTCATTCTAATAATGATAATTTGTGTCTGCTTTTTTGATTTTTTTTAATCAGCCTAGCTAGTGACTTATCAATTTTATTGATTTTTTTTTCAAAGAATCAACTTTTGGTTTTGTTTTCTCTATTAATTTTCCATTTTCTTTCATTTATTTTATATTATCAAACCAAAATAACATACAAACATGAACATTCTTAACATATAAACATTCCAGGTACGGTGTACAATCAATGGCTCACAATATCATCATGTAGTAGTATACTCATTACCATGATCATTTTTAGAACATTTGCATCACTCCAGAAAAGGAATAAACCCACACATACCATACCCCTAACCCCTTCCTCTCATTGACCACTAGTATTTTCATCTACTCAATAGATTTTAATCTTTGTTCCCCCATCTTTTTTTCTATACCCCTACCACTCCCTCTCATTATTCACTAGTATTTCAATCTTCTCAATTTATTTTAACATTTTTACACTATTATTTATTTATTTTAATTCATATTTTTTACTCATCTTTCAATATTGTAGATAAAAGGAGCATCAGACACAAGGTTTTCACAATTACATTGTCACATTGCAAAAACTGTATCATTATACATTCATCTTCAAGAAACATGGCTACTGGAACACAGCTCTACAGTTTCAGGCACTTCCCTCTAGCCTCTCTAATACACCTTAAACTAAAAAGGGGATATCTATGAAATGCATAAGAATAACCTCCAAGATAACCTCTCAACTCTGTTTGAAATCTCTCAGCCACTGACTTTATTTTGTCTCATTTCTCTCTTCCCTCTTTCGGTCGAGAGTATTTCCCCAATCCCTTGATACCAAGTCCTAGCTCATTCTAGGATTTCTGTCCCATGTTGCCAGGGAGGTTTACACCCCTGGGAGCCATGTCCCATGTACAGACGGGGAGGGCAGTGAGTTTGCTTGCCGTGTCGGCTGAGAGAGAGAGATAGGCCACATCTGAGCAACGAAAGAAGTTCTCTGGGGGTGACTCTTAGGCCTAATTTTAAGTAGGCTTAGTCTATCCTTTGCAAGGATAAGTTTCATATGAACAAACCCCAAGATTGAGGGCTTAGCCTACTGATTTGGTTGTCCCCACTGCTTGCAAGAAGATCAGGGATTCTCCAAATGGGAAAGTTGAACTTGCCTCCTTTCTCACCCTTCCCCCAAGGGGACTTTGCCAATACATTTTTATTCACTGTTCAAATTACTTTGGGATTTATCAGGGCATCACTCTGGACAAACCTACAAAATCTAATGCCCTATTCAAGTTTTCATGTACTTATGGTGTTCAATTAAGCTGTCAATATAAGTTATATTAGTAAATGCACTTGTCAAAATATAAATTTTGTACCAAATAAACATTTTTTGCTTTAGTCTCACACATAAGTTAAAGTTTTAAAATATGAATTACCGTCTATTTTCAGTACCCTGCAATATCGGCATTCCTTTGTTCTTCCTCATGCAAAACCATTTTTTAATTTGTAATTTAGTCACTACCATTGTACACTCTAGGCACTCCTAGATTATACCATCTCAGTCTTTTCGTCTGTCTTTCCTTCTGGTTTCATTTGTGCCCTCAGCCTTATCGTTCTCACATTCAGCTTCACTCAGTGTTCTAACATTATTGTGCTACAATTAGGTAGTATTGTGCTATCCATTTCTGAATTTTTGCAATCAGTCCTGTTGGAACCATCTGTCTCCCTTCAGCTCCAATTACCAAAAATCTACCCTATTTCAATCTAGATAGCCTCTGTTCTTAACTGAAATTCTCCAAGTTCATTCATTTACGTTAGTTCATATCAGTGAGACCATACAGTATTTGTCCTTTTGTTCCTGGCTAATCTCACTCAGCATAATGTCCTCAAGGTCCATCCATGTTCTTACATGCTTCATGATTTTATTCTGCCTTACAGCTGCATAATATTCCATTGTATGTATATACCACAGCTTGTTTAGCCACTCATCTGTTGATAGACATTTTGGCTGTTTCCATCTCTTGGCAATTGTAAATAATGCTGCTATAAACATTCCCATTTGTGTTCTTGCCCTCATGTCCTCTGAATAGAAACCTAGCAATGAAATTGCTGGATCATATGGCAATTCTATACTTAGCTTCCTGAGGAACAGCCAAACTGCCTTCCACAGTGGTTGTACCATTTTATATTCCCACCAACAGTGACTAAGTGTGCCTCTTTCTCCACATCCTCTCCAGTACTTGTCGTTTTCTGTTTTATTAATAATGGCCATTCTGGTGGGTGTGAGATGATATCTCATTGTGGTTTTGATTTGCATTTCCCTAATAGCCAGGGATGTTGAGCATCTTTTCATGTGCCTTTTGGCCATTTGTATTTTCTCTTCTGAGAAGTGTCTGTTCAAGTTTTTTGCCCATTTTGTAACTGGGTTGTCTGTCTTTTTGTTGTTGAGTTGAACAATCTCTTTATATATTCTGAATACTAGAACCTTATCTGATATATTGTTTCCAAATATTGTCTCCCATTGTGTAAGCTAACTTTTTACTTTCTTGACTAAGTTCTGTGATGTACAAAAGTGTTTAATTTTGAGGAGTTCCCATTTATCTATTTCTTTCTTCAATACTTGTGTTTTGGGTGTTAAGATCTGGGAAACTGCCTTCTATTATAAGATTTATAAGATATTTCCCTATATTTTCTTCTAAAAGTTTTAGGGTCTTAGATCTAATGTTTCTAATATGAGAGGGTCTATATCTGAACACTCTATTCAATTTCATTGGTCAGTATATCTATCTTTATGACAGTACCATGCTGTTTTGACCACTGTAGCTTTACAATACACCTATAAGGCAGGTAGTGTGAGACCTCCGACTTCATTTTTCTTTCTCAGGATATTTTTAGTTATTCGGGGCACCCTGCCCTTCCAGATAAATCTGATTATTGTTTTTACTGTTTCTGCAAAGTAAGTTTTTGAGATTTTAATTGGTATCGCATTGAATCTATAAATCAATTTCAGTAGAATGGACATCTTAACTATATTTAGTCTTTCAGTCCATGAATACAGGATGTCCTTCCATTTGTTTAGGTCTTCCATGATTTCTTTTAGCAATTTCTTGTAGTTTTCTGTGTATAGGTCTTTTGTATCCTTAGTTAAATTTATTCCTAGTTATTTGATTCTTTTGGTTGCTACTATAAATGGAATTTTTTTTCTTGATTTCTTCCTCAGTTGCTCATCACTAATGTACAGAAGCACTACTGATTTTAGTGTGTTGATCTTGTTCCCTGCCACTTTGTTGTACTCATTTATTAGCTCTGGTAGCTTTGCTGTTGATTTTTAAGGATTTTTGACATATGGTATCATATCATCTGCAGGGAGAGTTTTACATCTTCCTTTCCAGTTTGGATGCCTTTTATTTCTTTCTTTCTTTCTTTCTTTTTTTTTTTTTTTTTTGTCTAATTGCTCTGGTTAGAACTTCCAGCACAATGTTGAATAACAGTGATGACAGTGGGCATCTTTGTCTCGTTCCTGATCTTAGAGAGAAAGTTTTCAGTCTTTCCCCTTTGAGTATGCAGTTAGCTGTGGGTTTTTAATATATTCCCTTTATCATGTTGAGGAAATTCCCTTTTATTCCTATCCTGTGAAGTGTTTTCATCAAGAAAGTATACTGAATTTTGTCAAATGCCTTTTCTGCATCAATCGAGATGATTATGTGTTTTTTCCACTTTGACTTGTTGATATGATGTATTGCATTAAATGATTTTCTTATGTTGAACCATCCTTGCATATATGGAATAAATCCTACTTGGTCATGGTGTATGATTGTTTCAATGTGCTGCTGGATTCAATTTGCAGGTATTTTGTTGATGATTTTTTAAAAATATTTTAGTAATAAAACAACATACAAGCATTCTTAACATACAAACATTCCATACATGGTGCACAATCAGTGGCTCACAATGTCATCACATAGTTGTGTATTCATTGTCACGATCTTTTTTTTTAACATTTTCATCTCTCCAGAAAAAAAATTAAAAAGAGAAAAGAAAAAACTCATACACACTATACCCATCACCCCTCCTTCTCATTGACCACTAGTATTTCTATCTACCTAATTTATCTTAAACTTTCTTCCCCCGTTATTTGTTTATCTTTTATCCATATTTTTTACTCTTCTCTCCATACTCTAGTTAAAAGAAGCATCAAACACAAAGTTTTCACACAATCACACAGTCACACTGTAAAAGCTATATCATTAAACAATCATCTTCAAGAGACAAGACTACTGGAACACAGCTCTAAAGTTCAGGTACTTCCTTCCAGCCACTCCAGTACACCATAAAGTAAAAAGGGGATATCTATAAAATGCATAAGAATAACCTCCAAGATAACCCATCAATTCTGTTTGAAATCTCTGAGCAACTGACACTTTATTTTTTCAGATTTCTCTCTTCCCCGTTTTGGCCAAGAAAGTTTTCTCAATCCTCGATGCCAGGTCCCATCTCATCCCAGGAGTTCTGTCCCATGTTGCCAAGAAGGTTTACACCCCTGGGAGTCATGTCCCACGTAAAGGGGGAGGGCTGTGAGTTCACTTGCAGTTTCAGCTTGGAGAAAGGCCATCTCTGAGCAACAAAAAAGGTTCTCTGGGGGTTATTCTTATACCTAATTTTAAGTAGGCTTAGCCTGTCTTTTGCAGGAATAACTTTCATAGGGGTGACCCCCAAGATCAAGGGCTCAGCTGTTGATTTGGTTGTCCCCACTGCTTGCTAGGATATCAGAAATTCTCCAAATGGGGAAGTTGAATATTGCCTCTTTCTCGCCATTTCCCCAAGTGGACTTTGTAGATACTTCTTTATTCACTGTCCAAATCTCTCTGGGACTTATTGGGGCATCACACTTATCTGGACAAACCAAGAAGATCTCATGCCCTATTCAAGATTCCATGTACTTATGGTGTTAACTAAACTGACCATACAAGTTAAATTAGGAAATGACCTGCCCAATATATAAGTTTTGCACCAAATAAACATTTCTCCTTTAGTCTCACACAAAAGTTGAAGTTTTAAAACCTGGATGATATCATCTTTTACCCAGTCTTAAGATATACCTTATTCCTATCCAGAGCAGCTTCATTCATATCTCTACTCAATTTCTGATCACTTTTTCAACTTTTTAAGCAGTTCCTGTATGAGGGTGGGGGGTGCTGCTGACTTTCAAAGCTTCAGAGCTCTAACTCTAAGTCTCAGGTGTCACATAAATACCCAAAGTTTCTGGGAGAGATCATGTTATATACAAAGAGCTCAGTATCTCAGAATTTAGAATTAACAGTTACACCTCCTGAATATATGTGAGAGCTGTAACAGCTTACAATCTAGGACCCTTTACAAAAAGACCCAACTTGATTACCCATGCTCTCAACTTAAGTTCACCAATTTTTTATATTATAGTTAGTCCATATGAGTAAGGCATGAGAATATTTGTCTTTTTGTTCCTGACATTTCATTCAACATACAGCTCTTAAGGTTCATTCATCTAGTTGCATGCCTCACAACTTCATTCCTTCTTGTAGCCACTCAATAGTTCTTTGTATGTATGCACCATAGTTCGCCCTTCCTTCTTCAGTCATTGTACCCTTAGGCTATCTCCATTCATTGTGGATCACAGACACTACCACCAGCAACACCAGCATGAAAATGTCCATTCCTGTCCCACTCAGTTCCTGTTGAGGATTTTTCATCTATATTCATTAAAGTGTTTGGACTGTAATTCTCTTTTCTTATAGTATCTTTGTCTGCCTTTGGTATTAGGGTGATGCTGGCTTCATGGAATGAATTAGGTAGCTTCTCCTCCTCTTCAATTTTTTTGAATAGTTTGAGCAGGATTGGTACTAATTCTTTATTGAATGCATGGTAGAATTCACATGTGAAGCCATCTGGTCCCAGACTTTTCTTTTTGGGGAGCCCTTGATAACTGATTCAGTCTCTTTACTTGCAATTGGTTTGTTGTGGTGGTCTATTTCCTCTTGAGTCAATGTTGGTTGTTCATGCCTTTCTAAGAAGTGGTCCATTTCATTTGTATTACCTAGTTTATTAGCATACAGCTGCTCGTACTAACCTCTTCTTACCTCCTTTATTTCTACAGGGTCACTGGTTATGTCTCCTCTTCCATTTCTGATTTTACTTATTTGCATCTTCTCTCTCTCTCTTTTTTTTTGTTAACCTAGTTAAGAGTCCATTGATATTATTGATTTTCTCCAAAAACCAACTTCTGGTTTTGTTGATTTTCTCGATTGTTTTATTTCTGCTCTAATCTTCATCATTTCTTTCCTTTTGTTTGCTTTGGGGTTAGTTTGCTGTTCTTTCTCTAGTTCTTCCAAGTGAACAGTTAATTCCTTGATTTTTGCTTGTTATTCCTTTTTAGTATAGGCATTGAGGGCAATAAATTTCCCTCAGTACTGCTTTTGCTGCATCCCACAAATTTGATATGTTGTGTTTTCATCTTCATTTACTTGAACTATTTACTGATTTCTCTTGTAATTTCTCCTTGACCCACTAGTTGTTTAAGAGTGTGTTCTTTAGCCTCCATATATTTGAGAATTTTCTGGCCCTCTGCCTCTTATTAATTTCCAACTTCATTCCATTATGATCCAAGAAAGTGTTTTGCATGGTTTCAGTCTTTTAAAATTTATTGAGACTTGCTTTATGATGCAGCATATGATCTATCCTTGAGACTGATCCATGAGCACTTGAGAAAAATGTGAATCCTGCTGTGTGAGGCATAATGTTCTGAAAATATCTGTTAAGTCTAGTTCATTTATTGAATTATTCAAATTCTGTGGTTTTTTATTGACCCTTTATCTAGATATTCTATCCATTAATGAGAACAGGGAATTGAAGTCTCCAACTGTTATGGTAGAGGTGCCTATTTCTCCCTTCAGTGTTGTCGGTGTTTGCCTCATGTACTTTGGAGTACTCTAGCTTGGTGCATGAATACTTATTATTGTAATGTCTTCTTGTTGAATTGTTCCTTTAATATATAATGTCCTTCTTTGTCTCATTTAATTGTTTTACATTTGAAGTCTAATTTGTCAGATATTAGTATAGCTACTCCTGTTCTTTTCTGTTTGTTGTTTGCATGAAATATCTTTTCCCAGCTTTTCACTTTCAACCTGTTTTTGTCCTTGGGTCTAAAATGAGTCTCCTGTACATAGCATATAGAGGGGTCCTGTTTCTAATCCATTCTGCCAGTCTATGTCTTTTGTGTGGGGAGTTTAATCCGTTAACATTTAATATTTTTTCTGAAAAGACAGTACTTTCTTCTACCATTTTGTCTTTTGGATTTTACATCTTATCTAATTCTTTTTTTCTCTTTTTACCTTTATTGATAATCTTTACTTCCACACTCTTCTCCAGACCTCTTTCTCCTGCATTTTTCCTAACTGCCTTAAGTGCTTCCTTTAGTATTTCTTGCAGAGCTGGTCTCTTAGTCACAAATTTTCACAGTGACTGTCTGAAAATATTTTAATCTCCCCATTTTTGAAGGGCAGTTTTGCTGGATATAGAATTCTTGGTTCGCAGTTTTTCTCTTTTAAAATCTTAAATATATCAGGCCACTGCCTTCTCGCCTCCATGGTTTCTGCTGAGAAATCCACACATAGTCCTACTGGGCTTCTGTTGCATGTAATGGATTGCTTTTCTCTTGCGTCTTTCACAATTCTCTGTCTTTGACATTTGATGGTCTGGTTAGTAAGTGTCTTGAAGTATGTCTATTTGTATCTATTCTGTTTGGGATACACTACACTTCTTGGATCTGTAATTTAAGTCTTTTATAAGCCATGGGAGATTTTCAGTGATCATTTCCTCCATTAGTCTTTCTGCCCCTTTTCCCTTCTCATCTCCTTCTGGGACATCCACAGTATGAATATTATGTGCTTCATGTTGTCATTCCATTCCCTGAGACCCTGCTCATATTTTTCCACTCTTTTCTCTATATTTTCTTTTGTGTTGGATTTCAGATGTCCAGTCCTCTAGTTCATTAACCCTTCCTTTTGCCTCTTCAAATTTATTGTTGTAGGTCTCCATTGTTTTTTCATCTCTTTTATTGTGCCTTTCATTCCCATAAGTTCTGTGATTTGTTTTTTCAAATTTTGAATTCTTTTTGTTCACCCAGTGCCTTCTTTATATTCTTCCTTAACTTATTGATTTGATTTTTTGATGAGATTTTCCATGTCTGTTTGAACATCCTGAATTACTTGTTTCAACTCCTATATCTCATTTGAATTGTTGGTTTGTTCCTTTGACTGGGCCATTACTTCAATTTTCCTAGTATGACTAGTTATTTTTTGCTGGCATCTAGGCATTTGATTTCCTTAATTAGTTTATTCTGGAGGTTGTTTTCCCTCTTTTACCTAGAATTTTCTTGCTGCATGGCTTTGTTCTTTATCTGTTCTTTGACATTCAGTTCATCTTATTCTAGACCTCGAGCATAAATTCTGGTTAACTAATTAGAATTTTTCAGTTCTTGTTTTTCTGTTTTTTACCCTGCCTTTATGGAGCTTTTCTTTTTTTTTAAGGAGGATTTCCTCAGGTATTACAGACCCCAGCCAGATTTTTCCAGACCAGATAGGTCCACATCTCTGGAGGAAAGAGTAGCCAGCATCTGTTTTCCCTGAGGGTGAGACCCAGTAGGTTATCAGGCTTTCCTATGAAGCCTCTAGACTCTGTGTTTTTCCTCTCCTGCCCAACATATGGCATTTTTCTACCTGTGGCTTTCCACCAGCTTAAAGTGATGTGGTGCCTTTGATATCAGAAGACTTTCCCTACCACTGGCATAGTGGAGACAGGGGTGAGTAGTATAATGGCTTTAATTGCCTCAATTTTCCAGTCCCTGGGGCCTGAATTCCTTGAAGGAAGGATTTCACTTGAGCTAGGCGCTGCCCTTCTCTTGGGGAAATTACACCCTTTAGGGAATTAACTCCTTTCTCCTGACTAGTTACTTTGTCTCTCAGACGAACTTGATTCCACACTTGCCTGGGGCAGTGCTGGAGCCTGAGAGTGCTTCCAGTTCTATCTAATAAGTTGTTAAGTAGCAGGGGAAACAAACATAAATAAATAGTTAAAGCCTTTTCAGAGCCAGACCCCTGCTCCTTGGGTTTGTCGATCAAGAGCTTAAGTTAGTATGTGGCTCTGTGTATCTCCAGGCTCTATGCGCCCCCTTTTCTTAGGGTCCAGGCCTTTTCCAGTATTTTGTGCTGTCCAACTCAAAAAGCCTCCATTTTATTTTGTTTTGTTTTTTCCCATAAGCACCACCCCTTCTCTACCAGGGCAAAAACTCCTAGTTCCTTTAGTACTTATTCCAGGTTTATCTGTGCTGGGGGCCTGTTTTCAGTAGTCAGAGTTTATTAAGTAATTTCAGAAGTGGAGCTTGGTTGAGGTAAGCCCTTGCTGCTGATAAAGTCTGTTTCCTTTCCCCTTGGGGAACCAGCCTCCTGTGCCTGGGGCAGGGGTGTGCTGGCCTAAATGGCTTGGGGGATTTATAATTCTGTGTGGGATCTCAGCCAGTCCACCTGGTCCAGACTGCTGTATGCTGTGTGTCTGGTCACTGATGTAGCCCCAGCAGTTGTTCTATGCTGTTCCTGGCTGTTTACTAGCTGCTCTGGAGGACAAACTAAATTCCACAGTTCATTATCTTACCATCTTGCCCCTACATTCGTGTTTAAAATTATTTTGTATTCTTGATAGATTTATTCCTTTTTTATTATGGAATGTTCCTCTTTTTCTCTGTTATTATTCCTTGTCCAAAACTGTATTTTGTTTGATACAACACTTCAGATTTTCTTTTTTCTTATTAGTGTTTGCATGGTATAAATTTCTATCTTTCTACTTTTAATTTCCCACTATTTTTCAGCTTTATAATTAAAGAGGATTTCTTGTAGATAGTGTATATTAGAGTCCTGCCTTTTAAAATTGAATCTGATAATCTCTGCATTTTAGCTAGAGTGTTTATTCCATATACATTTAATAACATTATTGACATAGCTGTTTCAGTCTTCCATTTGCTATATATTTTTTCCAATTTTATACCTTCTGAATTTTTCTTCTTGACCTCCCTTTTTGTGGATTTAGTATTTTATTTAATTTTATTCTTATATTGGCTTATTAGGTATACATTTTGGTTCTTATTTTTATTAGTGGTTTCTTTAGGGTTTATGGCTTGAATTGTTGACTTTTTACAGTCTACCTTGAAATGATGCTATAGTACTGCAGGGGTAGTAGTACTCTTACAACAATATACTTTGATTTTCTTCCTCTAATCCTTTGTGTTATTTTTGTCATGCACTTTACTTCAATACATGCTAAAAACCCACAATATTTATATTTTTACTTTAACGATTATTTTTTATTTTTCTTTTTTTGCATGAGCAGGTACCAGGAATTGAACCTGGGTCTCTGGCATGGCAGGTGAGAATTCTGCGTCTGAGACATTGTCACACAACCCCTTAAACAATTATCTTTTAAAGAAGCTAAAAAAACAAGTAGAAGAATTATTTTATATTAACCATTTCTGGACCTTTTGTTCCATCTGTATCATATTCCTTTTTTTTGTTATTAGAGAAGTTGTGAGTTTACAGAAAAATAATGCATAAAATACAGGATTCCCTGACACCACCCTATTATTAACAACTTGCATTAGTGTGGTATATTTGTTACAATTGATGATCACACTTTTATAATTGTACTATTAACTACAGTCTATGGTTTACCTTAGAGTTCACTGTTGTATCATCCTATGAAATTTTTTCAAACTTTTATTCAAGTAACATAAAATTTCCTCTTTTAACCACATTCAAATACTTATTTCAGTTCTACAGTTACATTCACACTGTTGTGCTTTCATCACCATCATCCATTACCAAAACTTTTAATTCTTCCCAAATATAAACTCTGTACAATATAGGCATTAACTCCCAATTATCTACCCCTACCCTGTCTCCTGGTAACCTGTGTTCTAGATTCTGACTCTATGAGTTTGCTTGTTCTAATTACTTCATATCAGTGAGATCAGACAATATTTGTTCTTTTATATCTGGCTTATCTTGTTCAACATGGTATCTTCAAGGTTCATCCATGTTGTCTGTCACATGTATTAGAACTTCATTCTTTTTATGACTGAATAATATTCCATTGTGTGTATATATACCATATTTTGTTTATTCATCAGCTGATGTGCATTTGGTTTGCTTCCATCTTTTGTAAATTGTGAATGATGGTGCTATGGATGTTAATGTACAAATACCTGTTTGAGTTCTGCTTTCCATACTGTGGGATATATACCTAGAAGTAGGAGTGCTGGGTCATATTGTAATTCTATCCTTAAGTTTCTAAGAAACTGCCAAACTGGTTTCCACTGTGGCTGTAGCATTTCATATTCCCATCAACAATGAGTGAGTGTTCCTATTTCTCCACATTCCCTCCAATACTTGTAATTTTCTGTTTTTTTAAATAGTAGCCATTGTTTTTTTCTATGCATTTTTGCTGGTGATAGATTATTCCAGCTTTTGTTCTGCTTAAAAAGCCTTTCCTTCATTTTGAAGGGATAGTTTTACTGGCTATAGAATTACAAATTGACTGTTTTTTTTTTTCCCCTTTTGGTATTTAACAATGTTGTTTTATCATATCTTTGCTAATATAGGTTCTGATGAGACATCTAGGACATTTTTGTCTTCGATCCTATGTATGTAATGTATCATTTGTTTTCAGTTGCCTTCAAGATTCTGTCTTTACCTCTGGTTTTCAGCAATTTGATTATCGTGAGCCTTGTTATGATTTTTTTGTTTCTGTTTACCTTATTTGTGGTTTGTTGTGATTCTTGGTTCTGTAGGTTTATAATTTTCATTAAATCTAGATGATTTCTAGAAATCATTGTTTCAACTAGTTTTTCTGTTCCTGTCTTGCCATATCTCCTTCTGGTGTTCCAATCACATGTAATTTAGACCACTTAATAGTATCATTCTTTTTTTTTTTCAATCTTTTTTCTCTCTGTGCTTCACTTTGGATAGTTTCTATTGCTATTCTTTAATTTTACTTATTTTTCTCTCTGCATTATTTTATCTGCTATTAAGATGCTCCAGAGAAATTTTCATTTCAGATTTTGTATTTTTCATCTTTCAGGTTTCATTTGGTTCTTATTCTATATCTTCCACTTCTGTCTTCATTATGTTCATTTTTTTCTTTTTAAATTCTCAAGTGTATTTATAATGGCTATTTTAAAAATCTTTGTCTGCTAATTCTACTATCTCTGTCATATCTGGATCTATTTTTATTGACTGATTTTTCTCTTCATTACCAGACTCATTGTCCTGCTTATTATTGCACTTCTAAGTAATTGTTTACTGGATGATAGACTTTGTGACTATTTGCTGTAGAGTGTCAATATTTTGTTTCTTCATTTGAAGAATATTAAATAGGTTGTAAAGAATGTTTGGCAGGAGGTAAAGTAACTTGAAGATCAATTTGTTCCATTCAAGGCTTATTTTTAAGCTTTGTTCAAGTGAATCTAAAATAGGCTTTACTCTAGGGTTAACTTATCACTACTACTAAAATGTAATTCTTCTATGGCCTCTACTAATGTCCCCAATGTTAATTCTACCACGGATGGGTGGAACTTGAACATATCCCAGTTCTATAAATGTTTTAGAGATTATTTAGTTTACAGCTCTCCAACACTTACTTGCCAACTTCATTGAGTTACATTGTATGCACGTATAGTTTACTATTAAGTAATAAACTGAAGGGAGCTCCTATGCTTATTTCTACAATTCTGTTTCTACATAGCTTCTTCCTCTTTAGTACTTTGCCCCATGAATTCTAAATGCCCTGCCTCCCCAAACTTACAACTCTGTCTTTTCAACTCGGTGAATCTGCTCTGCTCTGTTGGACCCTTCCTTCCTGCACTGTGATCTGCAAAGTGCCTCTAGGCAGAAAGCTGGGGTGAAAGGAAGACTTGTCTCCTTTGCATCTGTTTTCTCCTTTATCACAGTTCTGCACTGCCTGTTGTTCGATGTCTGGAAACAGATGCTTCATGTATTTTTGTCCAGACTCTAGTTCTTTGTGGTAGAAGATCAATTCTAGTATCAATCACTCCAATATGAACAGAGTGGAACAAAGTTTTATAAACTTTGCAAATGAAAAGTGAACCACAGTTCCCAGAAAAAGGGAAGGAGACTTAGAGGCAATCATTTAAATGTCTTTCTAGCCAAAAGTTTAAGAAAAACATTATGTTTAGAGGAGCATTTTCTCTTCAATTTCAAAATGAAATTCAATGGATATATTAGATTTATTTTTAAAATAGAAAAAAAAACTGTCAACTTGAGGTGATCATACTTCTTTAAATTGAAAATTAATTATTCAGCTTGGCTAATTCCTCCGCCTTCTGAGGATAAACTGCAGCATTTTCCATTTGGATCGATGATGATGGTGACAATAATGGAAACAGCATTTTATTAAGCACCTCCAAATGTCGATTGACTTTACTTCTTTACTCTTCCACAACAATCTTTTAAGTTAGAAATCATCATCCCCAGAAACTTAGGGAATTAAGGTTAGTTCCTCAAACTCACACAACTGAGATGTGCACACTCAGTGACTCGGTTACTCAGTGATAATTTAGGTAGGAGCTGAGCAGCAATCTCAGCTCACTACTAACATCTCCCTTTGTTGTGCTGCTCTCTGATTATTTCTTTACCTGGGCTTTCCCATCTGGCAAATTAAAGTGAAAAACAGTTAACTCTCTCCCTAGAGAGGCTATGTTATTAGGTAGATGTTTCACATTATTTTACTTTGAATGAATTTGTAAATCTGCTCCTGGAAGTTAAAATCCCTTATTCTCTAAAACTTGGTCTTTCCAATTTCAGTAAAGAGTTGAAAATTATGGCGAGGAAAAGGCAGACTGGAGAGAATTTTATTCCACTTGGAATTTTCCTTCCAGCCTGATCACGGCCCCTTGTCCCCACCCTGCCCTCCCCCAAAACACATATTTCTATTCAGATTTAAACTGCCGTGGCGAAGATTGGCAAATTTCCTATCATGGAGCCCTAGCTGCTTCTGATATTCAGTGATCAGGGTAGGTGAATCCAGATATTAATCATTAACTCTGCATCAGGTTGATGTGTAGAGGCAGATGCTCTTGCTGAGAGGAATAAAAGCCTCCTGTGGTCCCTGGAAGGCCTTATCTCACGTGGCCCCCAGCCAGTTCACAAAAAGATTGCAGTTAAAACAGGCGCTTTGCAGCCTCTGACCGTCCACCTCTCTTGTTTGAAGGTTGGCATTTCTCCTTGACTTGGGCTCTCCTGTGGGCCCCGTATTGTTGAGCCATCCCTATCTTAAACTACCTTTCCTGGCATTTGAATCATCACTTCGATGATGTGATAATATCTGCAAGTTGGGAAAAGAAAAGTGGCATTTGTTTAGCCATAATTAATGAAATATTTATGTTGCATGAGACTATGTGATAAAACCTTAGGCTTAGAGTCCTTTTGCTTCTGATTACATTTGGGATTTTTTTTTCTATGACCAGACATTCTGACGCCAGCTCTTTTACACTGAGCAGATGTCATGTAGTAAAAATGGGTGCCAGATGCTGTGAGCCGCAGAAGGGCGATTTGTTTAAGAGCTGGCTCCGACTTTTTTGCATTCAATTACTCTGCCGAGCGAACCTTACACAAGCATTTAGGTAACTGAGTTAACTTCAGACATGCATTTTAATAATAGATTTCATCTCTGGATGCATTCTTAGCAACACAGCATATAAATGGTGTTTAAGAAATTGATTTCTGCAAAATACCTTGTTTTGTTTTGTTTTGTTTTTAATATGAAAAGAGAGCTGCAAAGCTCTTGGCAGGGACCCAGAAATGTAATTAACGCTGAGAGCCAAATTTCCAGTTGCCCTTAGGTACTGCCTCTTCTTACACACAGCAGGTGCAGTGAAGAGTGAGCCGGGAGGAAGAGGATGGCTTAGAGGGGAGGAGGGAGAGGCAAGTTTGATTTCATGAAAGAGAGAGAGAAGAAAGCAATTCAGCAAGTTCTTCTGTTCCCATTTCAGGCCCCAAGCACATCCCCATCAGAGCGCAGGTGACAGAGGCTGCCTCTTCGGCCTCTCCCACTACCTCTTCCTCTGCAGATGAAGAATTTGATCCCCAGCCTTCCTTGCGGTCAAAGGTAACAATGCTTGGCAAACCGAAGAGATCCTTGGCTTTAGGGGGCCATTTACCATCCAGATTTGAGACCCAATGTGGGCTCCAGCTGCACTGGTTTCATTAGAAGGATCATATTTCATTGCTTCTGACAGCAGCCAGTCTTTTTTACCTGGAACGCCCCAAGAATTATCTTTTTTTTTTTTTTTTTTTTTTTTTTGGTGAACTTATAGAAGCTTGCCTTTCTCAGAGATTCAAATTAAGGAGAAAAAAAAGAAGGACAATTTACTTGAAACCATTTGGTGACTGCAAGTCTTAAAGTGGGATTTAATATGTGGTCCAACAAGCAAACCATTGAAAAAAATTGTAACAAGCAGATGCCTATTTCCGGGGTTATCATTCTTATATATCTGTAAATGTGTCTGTATGTCACACATCCCACGACCAAAACCCGCTGTTCTTTTCTATAACCACTGGGGCTGAAGCCTTTTCAGGGACTAAGAAGCTGAATGACCGGGTGGAAAATGTTCTGGGTGGACGGAGAAATGGTTTTAACTGGGAAGCAGTGTTTATTTGTTGAATCTGTGAGGATTTGGAGAAGAAGGGAGAGAATCACATTTATTTACTTACACTCAACTTTTCCATATCTGGTGTTATGAGCTTTGGGGTCATCTCAAGTCACTTAGGGGTTCCTGCTTCCCAAGACTTAGCCTGGAGCAGGTCAGGAGGGGGCTGGGGCACATTTGACTCTGGACGCACGCATGTGCAAGTGTTTGTGTGTGTGTGTGTGTGTGTGTGAGAGAGAGAGAGAGAGATGGATGAGCGAGGCAGTAACAGAAAAAGGGGAAATGGGGGGGGGCATGGGGAGAAAATTTTAAAGTGGGTACCTGTGTACAAGAAAGAGTAGAAGTGGATTTCTAATTTCAAAGTGTGAATATTCGTGATTAGTTCAGTACTCAAAACAAATGAATTCTGTATGTTGTGTTGATATCTGAGGTTTCCATACTGCTCTTTGCATCCCCCTGAGTAGATGGCCTTGAATTAATTCTCTATTCAAATGAGACAGGGGTCCCAGCATTAGCCATTCGAACACTTATGGGAAATGGAAATGGCTCAAACACACTGGAATAGACCATAATATCCAGCGTCAGCCTTGCAAATAGCTCCTTGTCCTCCTGCTGGCCCAGATGCCAGTTCAGCTCACCAGGTGGTAAAGAGTGCACATGACACCTAGCTTCTGAGGTGGCCCGCTCTTACAGGAAGGGAAGCTGGCAAAAGGATGACTTCTTTATGACTTCCCAAGGACTCCCACTGAAGGAACAAGGAGAGTTCTTTCTCCTCTGTTCTTTGTCTCTTCTGTCCCACGCAGGTGTGGCCCCAGTTACCTGGCACAGAGCCCATGTCAGCTCAAATGAACCTTTAATCAGGAAACTGGAGGCAAGATACATCCTCTTTCCCTCTCCCTTTGCTTAGCCCCTCCCGCCACTGTCTCACCTCCCAAACCAATGCCTGGGCCTAAGAGACTCAGGCTAGCAGAGATGTGACAGGTTGTCCCTGGCCCTGCAGATTTCTCCCTTGTTTTTAACTTTTTCCTCCTTATTCCTTTGCCTCTTTCCTTCCAATCTGTGTTGTCATCACCATAATTGGGCAAATAAGAACAGTGTTTGACACATGGTAAGGCTATATGAACATTTGCCAAATCAATCATCCTTCTTTTTCTCCTCAATATCTTTTAATAAAAAGCAGTCAATGACTTTTTTTCCTGCTGTGGATTCTTTTGTTGACTCTTGCAAAAGCAGCTGGGGTTTGACAGCTCTGCTGCTGGGAATTGCTAAGACTGCATGATGCTATCAAGTTATCCTCCCCTTGAGATAGTTTTAAATGGTCTTCATTTGGGGGAAAACTTCGACATTCCTTTTTTATATTTCTTCCCTTTCCCCATTTTAGAGCAGGGATCTTGGGTGTGCTGGCACCACATTTTGCACAAGGAAAGGCAGTGTAAATTATATGAAAATGTACCTACTGGAGCCAGGCTACTTGGGTTTAAATGCTGACTCTACCACTTACTAGCTGTGTCATCTTGGGCAAGTTACTTAACCTCTCTGAGCTTTGATTTCCTTATCTGTAAATTGAGTGTAATTTTAGGAACACATGAGATTACACATGTGAACTAATTATCTGGCACAAAGCACTCAGTAAATGCTGGGATTTATTATAGAGGTAGTGTAGTGTAAGCTCAAGAGATATTTGTTAAATAAATGAAGTGTCTCTTCATATAGATTGAGTTAGACAATCTCTGGGCAGCAACTACCATTGATTTCCCCTTCCTGGCTCCTTTCAGAAAGGTCCTGGTTGCCTAATGGCAGAGTTCCCCCACCCAAAAGACCCAGAACCTCCTTCAGAGTGATTGACAGTCAAGTTGTAAGTCATCCCTAGAAGTAGAGATGATATGATATGGAGTAAGCATGATTTCTGAGAGCCAAAATTTCCCTCCAAGGATGAAGAAAGTCCTTAGGATTCTGGATTCAAGGAGAATTCTAGAAAAAAAAAATTTCTGATTTGAGACTAATGTCTTCACCGACAATCTGTAGAAGTTCTAATGCCTTGAAGTGGGTGCTGTCCTAGGGAGAGTGATGGTCTCTCCATTCCTATCTATGGCATGGGTGACAGAATGGCAGAGATCCATAGGACCCTGGAAGCGTGTGATGCTTTTTCTGCACAATCTCTGACCTCTGTTGTGAACCTGAATTCCTCTGGCAGTATCTGGGGTTGGGTCGGTTAGGTTTCTTTTCCCCACTTGTAGATTTTAATGGACAAACATTCAATTCAACCACAGTAACTGAATACCCAGTTACCAGACTAGCTATAACAAAGTGTTAATTCCATATTTGTTTCTGCTGACATTATAAAGGAATCTCTAGCATGCTCTAATCCTCATCCTAATTTGTAGAGAGCTCATGTGTGTGCTCAGAGAAGGCAAACTCTTAGTAAAACTAGCCAATTCGAACATTTATTTCATATATAATGGATATATACATGTGTATTATGTATACCCACACCTATGCACACACATACACATGAGGGAAAATAATAGTTTAAAAATGATAATAATGGTATCAATGCTAACATTTATTGCGTATTTATCCCATATCTTTCTTCACGAATTCTGCAAAGGGATTGACCTGCATTTTCTCATTTAATCCTGGTTTCATCCCTACAAGGTAGCCATTAGATTATTCTTATTTCTCCAAAGAGGACACTGAAGTGCAAAGAGTTGCATGACACGCCAGCGCTCACACAGCTCAGCGGGCCTTGGGGCTCAGCCCTGACCTTCTGCTGTTTTCCTATCAGACATGTCTCCTGAACTTTCCACTATGTTGAACTGGCCACACCACTACTTCTTCTTTGTCTGGTGCCTAAAGCCAGGAAGTGGCACTTTCATGATCCAGATATCTTGTTCACATGCATTAATTTTTTTTTTTTTAACATGGGCAGGCACTGGGAATCGAACCCGGGTCTCCAGCATGAATACTTTTTTTTTAACAAGTCAGTCACACACAAAACGTTAATTCCGTATTTATACAAGTAAAGTGAAGTTGAGAAAAGAAACAATTATATGCCTACCTCAAGCCAAGAAACACTTTCATTTGAATTATTTAGATACATTCTTCTACTTCCAGGTTTAATTGAACAATGTAGACCAAGCCTAAGGACTATTTAAGTTAACTAGTTTTTATGTTGCATATTGTGTGTGTGTGTGTGTGTGTGTGTGCTGTCCCTGGGTCTCGTGGTAGCACCCATGTAGAATATAGTTCATGTAACTATTCCTTCCCTCAGCCTAACTAAGTCATTGCTATTTAAAGCCATTCCCACCTACACATGTACAAACACCCCTGTACATACAAACAGACATATACTAGCATCTCAATACACGTGGTTATTTAGAGTAATTAAACTTAAATAAAATTTAAAGTTCAATTTCGTATTCACATAACCTCATTTCAAGTGTCCAATAGGCATGTGTGGCTAGTGGCTCTGTGTTTTAAACAGCACAGATATTCCATACTTTAGACAATACAAAAATTTCCATCATTGCAGTAAGTGCTATTGGATGACACTGCTCTAGAAGCTAAGCAGTGGCTAGGAACCACTGCCTGGAAAAAGCAGAAGACCATGAAAGTATTTCATGAATTTACGCATTTTCTTTTTATTTTTTCTTTATTGATTTTCACAGGAGAGGAAAACACTTAAAAGAAGAAGGAGGTTGGAAAAGGCAACAAAGCAATTAGTTAAGCAAGAAGAATTGAAAAGACTTTACAAAGCTCAGGTCAGAAAACAAACCTGGGACCAAGTTTGCCGTCTGAGACCCTGGGAATCTAGCTCCAAAAGCTATTTGGGAAGTTTGTACAATACTGGGGGAGGCAGGCTGGGAAAAGTTCCATCTGTCTTCTCGGATGATCCCTGCTCACTCTTTGGTGGGGCTCTGGGCCTGGAGAGCCAGGTATTAGGCTGGCCCAAAACACCTGCAGACATGTGTCCTGCAGAGGGAGGCTGGAACAAAAGCTCATGCGGCTTTGGGGACCATCTGAGACCCAGTGCTGCAGAGCAATGGCCTTGGTTTTGTCCTCTGTGGGGACACAAACTTTCCACCACCTTTCTGAAAGTGTCTTTGCTGAACTGATAAGTATTGGGACTGTCTCCATGCCATGATTAATTGAAAACACCAAGTATCCAGGATTCTAATATACATTTCCTATATGCCTGTTTACTCCCAAAAGTTCAGCCTAAGTTTATCTACCCACCGCTGTCACAGACAGGCAGGATGAAGTGGAGAATTGAGGGCATTCTTCATCTCCCTGGGGACCTCAAGCCTAGTCTTGAAGAACAGTTGGGTTTTAGGACCTAAGGACTTAGAATGACCACTCATATTAATCCAATGTGTAGCTTGCATCACTGTCTCTAGTTAGTCCCCTTTATCTGGCCGTGTAATTCTGTACATTGCTTCTGACAGAAAGGAAGTCATTTAACCCAACCTCCTTTACCCCTCATAGTAACTGACTCAGCAGCCACCCTTTTCGCCTGGTAGATAGGGAAGATGCCCATCAACCTCACCTCTGTCCACTCTCAAGTTCCTGAAACAGGTTTCCTTGAAACATCTCAACTTTTCCTTCTAAGAGCAAGACAAGTATTCATGATATGGATTGGCAAACTCAGCAATTTCTCTTCCGCATTTTTCTCTCCAGACAATAGGTAGTGATAAGGAAAGAATTGCAATGGCTTTTTGAGTTCCCATCTGCTAGCACCTATAGCGGCCTTTGTTGATCTTTAAGATTTTCATCCCTCATTTCTAAAGAATGATCATGTGGCCATCAAAGTAATTAGATATAAAATAATTAAGAATTTCTCCTTCCTTTAGCAATTCTGCACCATGACAGCTAGAGACAGGTCTATAAAGATAATAATTTTTTTATAAGAGAGACAGAAAGAGAGAAGCCATAAAATTACAAGTAATTTTAGACAGATTTCCCTTCTCTTTCAGATTTCCTGTTTAGAGCCTAAATGCCCTTCGCTAGGATAAGAAGAGCCCGGTGGCTGCTCGTTACTGGCTCCTGCTTGGGTCTCTTCTCTCACATCCCTGTATCCAGGGAGACTTAGAAAGATGTGGAGTTAGGATAAGGGGAGTAAGACAGAGATGGGTAAAGGTAAAGGAGGAAGCATGCTTGCAATCTGCCTGCCCAAACAGCTGGCACACCCTAAAATATACTAGGTGTGAAGTCCATTCTGCCAAGAGACTTACATGCCTCCTGCAGCATGGTATTGGAAAGCAGAAAAAAAATTGATGGGGCTGAATAAAATTTACATAGAAAGGTCCCTGCCACGACTACCACCAATTTCTCTTCTAACATGCATACGAAAGAAACAGTTGGTATGGAAAATAAATAAATAAGTGCAAACCAAGTCATGGCCTCAAACCTTAATAGGTGCCTTTGGTGAGTATAAGACTGGTGTGAGGCTGTCTCTTGATAAGTTAAATGGATGTTTTCTTACCTTAATTCCATCTCGTTACCCAGCCACAGAGCCCTTCCTCAGTGGAAGAGCCCTGGGTATCTCCCAGTTGGACAATGGAAGAATAAGTACAATCTGTAGCTGTGCATAGGAGCAGGACAATCCCAGAAAGGAAGACCAAGCCCAGGAGGTGGCCCCAGGTCTCTTGTCCAGACCATTTTTGGGGGAGCCACCAACTGGTAGGAACATGCTCTGGGTTTGCCCAGGGAGACCTTACCCCACTCTAAGCAGTGGCTACTGCTCTGGTCATTACCCCAAGACTGTCATCAAGGCTGTGACCTCTTGGAGACATTAGGGGTAAAACAATGGGGACCACCCACCCAGTCTGACAGCCTCTTCCCCAGAGCACTTCTGTGTCATAGATCTTGTCAAGGGGGACTCTCTTATCATCTACTTGGAGGCAGATCGAACATGCACACAGATTCCTTGTTATGTATTTTTATACTAAAGAAGGGAAACGTCAAGGTCTGGTTTGGGGAGGAAGTCAAAGGTGATTGCCCAGTTAATCGAAGAGATAAAATTGCAGAGGAGAGGTCTTTTTCCTTTGGCAAATAAATGGAAGACTCGGTCCCCTGATGTGACAAGTCCCCCAGTGACTTGTGATGCTGACATTTGCAGGCCATCCAGAGACAGCTGGAGGAGGTGGAGGAGTGGCAGAGGGCATACGAGATCCAGGGCGTGAAGCTGGAGAAGGCGCTGAGAGGAGAAGCAGGTACGGCATCTAGGGGACCCAGTACATGGGCCTGGGTCTGAAGTCAGTGATAGGAGAATTTTGCTGCTCTAATCGTCTGGGCAAAGCAATGTGACCTTGTCACTACCCGGGGAACTGTCAACATGGAGAGGTGGTGCTAAATTCACAACTGCCCCAGACTTTAAAAATCAAACTGGTGGTTCAATTTGATATTTCTGGGGACATTGATTGGTCTGTGGGCCTTGTCATTGAGTTTCTGGGCTGCCCAGCATCTCTTCTGTTACTGTGAATGTTCTTTGCAACTCTGGGATTGAGATAAATTCAAGGGAAATAATTCGGTGTGCAAGCAATATTGATAGTGATTCAAAACCGAGATTTAGAGGTGAAGTCCTGGTTTCTCCCCTTTCTAGCCATATGACCTTGGACTGGTCAAGTTATAAGCCTTTATGGACTTTAGTTTTCTCATTTGAAATGGGAGAGGGGAATAATAGCACTGAGAGAACTGACAAAAGGATTAAAGAAGAAAAGATACATGTATTTATTGCTCAAATTAGTACACTGACTGGCACAAGGTAAAGCAATAAGTGGTATCTATTTTATTGATAGATTCAGATTCTTGGGTTCAAACTGAATTCATTTGGTGAAGACCTACTATGTGTTGGACATTAAGACACTACTCTATAAGCAATGAGTAGGGCAATTTCTGCATTTGAGAAGCTTATAGTCCAACGGCAGGGGTGGTTATACAGACATGTAAACAAACCACATTACAGAGCAATAAGCGCTGTTAGATACAAACAATGGGGTGCAATGGCAGCAGAGTCCAGCTGTTGCTGAGTGTGGGGGAAGGCTTAGGCTAGGCTAGTGGGAGGCGGAGGTGGTAGAGTTGACACATAAGTTGAGACCCAGAGGAGGACCAGGAGACAGCCAGGAAGTGGGCTGGTGATTGTTTCAGGCAAAAGGACCAGCTTCTATAAGCACCAAATGTCAAAAAACATGAAATGCCTTTGAGAAAGAAGAGCCAGTGAAGGACTTTGAGGTGAGGAGTATCTTGGGAAATAGGCTTTCGGAAACCCTCCGGCAGCAGTGTGGCTGCTGGGTAGGCTCTTAGAAGTAGTTGGGGGCACTGACTCTCTAGTTTTCATGCTGTGATGTCTTCAGCCTTCTGTGTTCTGGAAATAATTGCAAAAGACTTTGCAAACACTGAACAAGCTTATCTTTATGTGCAATGATGTAAACAACATGCTACTTGTTAAACAACAAGGTTAGGATTTAAATCCTTTTTCAAGTTCATTTATTTCAAAGCGATGACACTAGCAAGGACAGATCCAGACACTCTGCGGCCTGAGGCTCACACAAAATCATGCCTGCAAAACTGGCAGTGCTGTGTCCAGAGCCCATGCGAGCAAGGGCCCTGAGGTCTAAGCTTTGTTAGCGCCGTAGACCATTTGTCCGTGATGTCAGGGAAATAGGGGACAGACTTTACCCCTCTGTGCCTCTGTTTCCTTATTTGGAAAGTGGGAGCAATAATCCTATCTGTTAAATCTGTGGTGAGGATTGGCAAAGACAGCTTTGTGAGAGTCCTTGCTGTGCCTGGCATGCAGTAGATGACCTACAAATATTTATCTTTTTTTTTTTTAACTAAAATACACTGTAGATTTCTTTGAAAAGACACCCCAAATCCACTCATCAGAAATAGGCTTCATTTAAAAAATAATGATTGTTCCTTGCTGCTTACAGTGAAAATCGCTGCTTGTCTCTGTAGCTGCTGCTGGACTTCCAGTAGAATGAACAGTCTGTGTTTAGTAGGCGATGATATTATCAATCAATCTTTTGGAATCCTCTGATTTCTTTAAGAACCTTGGAAATGAGATTAATCAGCCAGGGCAGGTTTCAGTTTGCTGTTACTAACCTGGGGAGGCAGTGTGGCAAAGTGGGACAAGTAGAAATGTAGGTCTCAAAGAATCCAGTGTTTGAATTGCTTCCAGCTGCATTTATGCTGTGTGGTCCTGGGAAAATCACCTAATCTTTCTCGCCCCAGATTCCTTTTCTGTAAAATGGAGTTAATAATCCCTACATTACCAGGTTGTCTTGAGAATTAAGGATATTGGTGGGCCAAGTGTAGAGTGGAGCATCTCCTACATTGTAGGCACTCAGCAAATGCTACCTAAGATTATTTTGCAAAACACTGTTAAACACATACGTATTCATACCCCATACTTTTAGGAATTTGTTCTCTAATATTTATTGCTTAAAATTTAAATTATAGAGACCAAATTTTTAAAGCTGCTTCTTCCTCACCTCCAGATGTAAAGAAAGGCAATTTTGAGTTATCAGCTGAAGAAACGTATCCAGCTTGTGGTGTTTTTAAATGTAGAACAACCCAACCAGAAGATGGATTCTGTTCATTCTCTTTATATCCTCAGTAATCTAATTCCACTGCTAAGTTTATGGGCCTTTTTTCTCCTTAATTGTCCTTGTGTAGGTGACAGATGCAGATAAACAAGGGGCTGGAGACGGAAAGAGTCAAGTCTTGGAGAGTGGCCCCAAAGGGAACCAAATGGAAGATTTGCAAACCAGGCATCAAAATTAATACACTCTAACTTGTAATAACATTTGTGCAATAAGAATATTCCTTTGCGGTTTAATATGCTATTCAGCCCCTTTAAGAGATTGGCCTATTGCTTAATGAATGACCAATGCTTATTAGGTTAAGTTGTATTTGAGCTGGCCTGTGCTGCTCCGATTCAAGTGATTTAATGGGAATTATTTAATAGGTATTATTAGGATAATTAGAAAATGATCACAGTTAGGCAATAACATTGAGCTATAAAGGTTGTGAATAACCAAATTTAGAGACAGGCCTGAAAACATGAGTAGTCTGCAACAGTTATGCAAGTCTCCTCTAATAATTATATGAGCCAGCCTGAAAGGGGCTTTTGTTCCTGGAGTTATTCATTAGGCGGGCATTGAATTAGAGGAACATGCGGGGGTGCAGGATGGAGGGCAGTGATGGCTGATGAGCAAAATGAGGCTTTGATGAGCTCCCAATTGTCCTGACAACAATTCCGCCTTTCTTTTTCCCTTCCCCCCATCCACAGTCAGAAATAAGCTCTCCTGCCCCCAGAAAGGGCTCCCCCCCCACTTTGTTAAGCAAAGGGAAACAAAGAAAAACAAAAATAAAACCATCCACCTCTGATGACAAATCATTATGTTCTATAGAGCATGTCTGTATGTGTGTGTGTGCACATGTGTGAGCGTGCGTGTGTTAGAGCATGGATGAAGGCCTCTGACAAAAGGAATGGACTTGCCTAGTGGTCCTGGCCATCCACAGTAAAGGACCAGGAGAGGTGGCATCCTGACTTGCCCTGCGACCCACCTCCTGCAAGGGAGCCAAGTCTAGCTTTGCCAGCCACTTAGACTCTGGTTGGTCAAGGAACTGTTACCCCCTGATCTGATGGCTGTCATTGTGGTGACATGCAGGGCCATCGACTACCTGCTTTGGCAGGAGGCCACAAATTTAAATTTAGAATGTCTGGATAACAGAACTTGATCAGATGATTGCGCTTTCTGTCGGTACGCGCAGAGAGGTGACATCTGATGAAAACTGAGAGCAGGTCAAAAGAAGAAAGGATTTGTCCCCAGGGGAAGTGGAATGGAATTATTCTTCCCTCATAGGCCTACCAACTTTGGGGGAGATTTCTCAGCTAGTTGTCTGTATTGAGCGTCTTGCCTTTTTTGGCATCATCACCAAGATGAGGGGTTTACAGAGAAAAATCAGGATGCATGAGGCTGCCAGCAGATGGCACCAGAAGCACACATTACAGTAAGAAATTTCAAAGAAAACCTAGCCAGGAAGAAGGAAGTAGTTTGGCTTATACTCTGTGGTTTTTTTCCTTTGACTGCTGCTGAGTAACAGAGGGAATAAGAATTTCCTGCATAATGTTACAGTGAGGTCTTCTGGAAAAAGCATAGATATTGGAGCCAGACACTTTCGAGTTTGGCTCCTGATGCTGTCAATATATGATAATTACTCTCTGCCAGTTTCTTGTCTGTAAAGTGGTACTAATAACATCAACCTCGTAGCAATGGTTTGAAATAAAGACTAAATGGCATAATGTTAGTGTAGCACCTAAAAAGGTGCCTAGTGTGTAATCAGCGTTCAAAAAGAGTAATTCCTTCTCTCTCCTTTTATAGCATCACTATCATTATAAAACACAACTACATGGTAGGAACATTTCTCAGATTGTATTCACTTGTTTGTTTGTTTGTTTGTTTTCACTCAGTCATATTCATGTATTACCCTATTCTCTAAGAGAGAAGTAAGTCAGCTTCTATAAGTAGATATAATTCTGAATTTCATGTAAGGACCTCAATGTAGATTCATATTGTTAGCATAAAGAATGATTCAGTTAAAGTGGTTTAATGAGCATGCCTTTCTGATAGTCTGCCATAATTTGGGGATAAACTTTAGGAAATGGATATCCGTAATTATTTGTTCTCTTAATGTACTGAAAGGCACTGAGCATAGCAAGAGGTTATACTCTTGTTAACCACCAGATGCGGCTGCTTACTGTGCTTTCCATAACCACCAGAGCAGGGGAAGGGCTGAGACCCTTCTGTGATCCTAGTGGAATCTGACTTGTCTGAATTCAGGGTGGCCATACAACTGGATCCACAGATAATATTATTTTATCACACATTATAATGTAATATTGTCGGTAAGGAGCTCCAGCTTCATAGAGAATGGCAAGGAGTAACAAGAGCTAGCAAGCAAGGAGATTGAATGGTTGGTTTCCCACAACTCTATGGGTGCTGAAAACAAGAACAAAATTCAGTGTATCAGACAAAGGGAGTCTGTACCTCACATCACAGCAAGCAGCAGAAGCTTCAGTGTAGTAGTACAAGTTGTCCTATCCCCAAGCTCCGTGGTATGATGTTATATGCCCAAATGGCTGCTATGCACAAAGTGGGTTGTTACACAGTTGACGAACCCAAGGCAAAAAGCATAGTAGCTTTTATAGCAAATGTAAAGAAGCCAGTTCCTCTTTTCTCTACAGTGGTTAGGCTGTGGTACCTTCACCTGCTTCTCGCAATTGTGTACCTGGCTAGTTGCAGGAGTAACTCAGGGCAGAGGAGAGTTAGGCTTTGCAGTTTCAACAAGGACCTGCAGAGATGCTTGGTGTCCATGGCAAAATGTCTTACCCAACAAATATCAATAAGCCATTTAATATATATTTACCTCTGCTTCCAATCATAGTGGCCACCCTGTAGAGTGGCCTCTTAGCAGAGATGGGCCCTGGGCAGATGAGACTGAGATTGTCTTCCTGAAGAAGTCTCTGGTCCTCTCAATTGCATGGAATTAAGGGTCATTGAGGTCTCAAAGTTATATGCCCTAGCGCATTCCTTTACCAAGAAAATGTTCACCGTGACTACAGTAAAAAATACATTTTATATTACAAGTTAGTACATACACATATATAATTGGATAAAATATTTCATGAAATAATAGTTATTTTTGCTATAAGTAAATGACTTTTTTATTCTGTCTGATTTTTAATGCTTGTTATGACCTATTAAATTGATTTCACAATCCTCAGGTTTGAAAAACATTGTCATGATGATTTTACCCAGAAAAATATTTCAAGCTAAAAAATGAAATGGCCACCTCCACCAAGGATTCAGGATAGGTTTAAGGAGTTATGGAGCAGCAGTTTAGTGGACTAGATCCCATTAAAAGCCTGTTAATTACAATGAGCTTACTTTTAGGACATTGGTAGGATCCCAGGTAAGTGAGATGACTCTCCAAGGGCCAAGAAGGAGGACAAGATGAAGCAGCAGCACATGCTGAAACTTACATATGCAAGCACAAAAACTGAGATCTAGGATGGTCTCCTGGGGATAAATATCAGTGAGATTAGAGTGTAAGTTTGGCCCTACTAAAAAGTAGGGGACATTACTCCAAGTCCCACAGTAAATCAAATGTCTAGTTCTCAAAAGAAACAATCATAAATCCTTTATGAGAGAAAGCATTCCTGAGTTTAGGCTCTCAGAATTCAGACTGAGGTCGATGGACTATGAGCTTGTAATAATAAAAACATCATAAGTACAGAAGGAAATGAGCACTAAGAGTGAGTCAGTAGAACAACAAATCTAAATGACCAAAAACTTCAAATATAATAATTTTTAAACGTAGAATATACTATATGTATATGTGTATCATGTAAAAAAAAAAAAATAGGAGACAGCATCCAAAAATGAGCAAGCATAAAATACCATAAAAATGAATAAGGGGCAGGCAGGCCATGGTGGCTCAGCAGGCAGAGTTCTCGCCTGCCATGCCAAAGACCCAGGTTCTATTCCCAGTGCCTGCCCATACAAAAAAAAAAAAAAAAAGAATAAGGGTCGGTGCAATGTTGGCTCAGTGGCAGAATTTTCACCTGCCATGCTGGAGACCTGGGTTTGATTCCCAGTGCCTGCCCATGTTAAAAAAAAAAAAAAAGAAGGTCCTTCTGGTTGAGCAAGCTGGCAATGTGAATGGAACTCCAGGGTGTCATTCTCCACAGAATCTTTGAACAACTCGCAAAAGTGGAAGAGCCATCTTCCTCAGAACTCCAGAAGACAGTTAAAGGATTGCAGTGACAGGGTAAGTATCACATAAAGAAAACACAGCTTTTAAAAATGGTAGGCGAAGCTCAGTATCCTTGCTGGTCATCTTCCATCCCTTCTCCTATGCAGTGTGGAGCCAGTTTACACCCCCATTGTGGGTCTCTACTTCTGTTTTAGAAGAACTTCTGTATGCATTCTGCAATGCCTGTATGTCAGTGCCAAAGTAGTTCTAGTTTGCCAGCTGCTGGAATATGATATACCAGAAACAGAATGGCTTTTAAAAGGGAGAGTTTATTAAGTTGCAAGTTTACAGTTCTAAGACCATGAAAATGTCTCAATTAAAGCAAGTCTATAAAAATGTCCAAATTAAGGCACCAGCAAGAGGTTACCTTCACTCAAGAAAGGCTGGTGAAGTTCTGGGTTTATCTCTCAACTGGAAAAGCACATGGCAAGCATAGCAATGGCTGCTGGCTTTCTCTTCAGGCTTCTTGTTTCATAAAGCAACCCCAAGAACATTTTCTTTCTCCATCTCCAAAGGTCTCTGGCTGTGTGGGCTCTGTGGCTCTTGTAGCTGTCTAGCTTTTTCAAAATGTCTCCTCTTTTAAAAGATTCCAGTAAACTAATCAAGCCCCACCTGGAATGGTCTCCCTCTAATCAAAGGTTAATACCCACAATTCGGTGTGTCACATCCCTATGAAGATAGATTTCCAACCTGCAGTGCTGAATAGGGATTAAGAGAAACAGCTGCCTCCACAAGATGTACCAGAATTAAAACATGGCTTTTCCAGGCTACATAATCCTTTCAAACCAGCACAGGTAACAACCTGAAAGAGTGTACTAGGAAATTCATCTTTGGCTCACCCTTCCAGAACTTGCCCTCAAGGCAGAATCACCTAGAGGACAGCCAAAGCAGTGAAAGAAACAACTAAGGTGAAGGCAGCCTGAGACAATGGAGTACCTGCTTTAAATCACACAACAGAGCACCTTGGAGGAGGAGAAGGTCTATTTCATAAGAAGTGGAGGGTACATTCAAATTCCTTTAAGCAGGGAATTTTCTAAGGCCACAAGCAAGCACAAGTCCAGGACCAGACACAGGCTTAGAAAAAATGGAGAAGACCCTGCACTTCACATTTACCTTGAGCTCATCTTCTTGATAATAGGGCTGAACTCTGAAGGAGAGTACCATCCAGTGCAGAGCCAATTTTCAAACACCATGAAAGTTGTTTTTTGCTTTCGTTGTTTGTTTTTATTAGCTCCTGGCACTCAAGGAAATCTCTGTCATGTCACTAGCGGATATAAACTTAAGGAACAGACAGCCCATGGACTAAATTCCAGAGTTAGCACTTTAAGGTATTAAAATGTTCAGTATACTAAAAAAAAAAAAAAAAAAAAATTCCAAGACAAAATTGGAAAAAAAAAAAAAAAAAAGGATGGTCCTTCCAAAGGAATAAAATAAAAACCCAGAAACCACAATGATGAATACCAACTTTGGAATACCAGACAAAAACTTGAAAAAAATTGATCCTTTGTATGCTCAAGAGAACTAAAGAATATTAGTATAATGATGAATAAATAATATGACAGTCTCAATAAAGAGAGAGAAATTTCAAGAAACTAACCAAGCAGTAATACTGTAATTGAAGACCACAATAACTGAAATGAAAAATTAAAAGAGGATTCCAACAGCAGATTGAAGCTAGCAGAAAAAAAACTCAGTGAAATCAAAGACAAAACAAATGAAATGATTCAGGCTGAGGAGCAGAAAGAAAAAATAATGGAAGAAAGTGAACAGACTAAGAGATTTGTGGGACACCATCAACTCTTCCAATTAATGCATTATGAGGGTCCCAGAAGGAGAATGAGAGAAAAGAGAAGGAATATGCAAATCAATGATGATAGAAGATATGCTAAATTTATGAAAGACGTACCTATGTACAACAAGAAGACCAATAAACCCCAAACGGGATTGATCATGCCTAGACACGTAGTAGTCAAACTATCAAATGTCAAGGACAATGAGAGCATTCTGAAGGCTACAAGAGAAAAGTAACATGTTAGGTACAAGGGAGTCCTAGTAAGATTAAGTTCTAATTTCTCATCAAAAACTATGTAGGCAAAAAGACAGTGGGACACAATATTTAAAGTGCTGAAAGAAAACGATTGCCAACTAAGAATTTTATATCCATTGAGATTGTCTTTCAATATGAGGGTAAGATTCGAACATCTCCAGGTAGAAAAAAATCTAGGGAGTTCATTGCCCCTGGATCTGCCCTATGAGCAATGTCAAATGTAGGTCTTCAGACAGAAAGTGGATCAAGGCAGCACAAGGAAATAAAGACCTCCAGTAAATGTAACCATATGGGTAATTATAAATGCCAGTAATATTATATTGTGGTGTTTTTGTCTGTAACTCCACTTTTTACTTCTTACGGGTTCTAAAATGCGAATACGTAAGAAGTAACGATAAATCTGTGGCTCTGAACAAATGCTATATAAAGATATAATTTGTAACAAGTACAACAAAAAGTGGGAGGGCAGATGGGTATGGGAACAATGTATACAGTGCTGTTGAAGTTAAGTTCGTATAAAAGTGTTCATTCAAAAGACAAATAGATAAACAAAATGTGATATATACCTACAATGGAATGTTATTCAGCTGTAAAAAGGAATTAAGTTGTGGTGCAAGCAACAGTGTGGATGAACCTTGAAGGTATATCGAATAAAATAAATCAAATACAAAAGGACAAATACTGTATGATCTCACAGATATGAAACAATGAAAATCATCAAATGCAAAGAGTCATAAACATGAATATTCCCAGGGTGGGAACAAAGAATGGAAAGTTAATATTTAATTGGTACAGATTTTAGTAGTGGATGGTGGTGATAGTAACATCACACTGTGACTAATAATTCACACCACTGAATGACATATTTGAATGTACTTAAAGGGGAAATTTTAGGTGGTATATATATTACCACATAAAATTATTTTTAAAAATCTTTGGACTATATAACAAAAACTGTGAATCATAATGTATACTATGGACTATGGTTAATAGTATAATTATAATATTGTTTCGCCAACTATAACAGATATTATACCAATACAAAATGTTAATAATAGAAAAAACTATATATGGGGGCAGAGGAGGTAGATGGGAATTCTATATTTTCTGCATGATTTTTCTGTAAACCTACAACTCCTCTAATATAAAAAAGAATAGGCAATACCACTAAAGAAAATAATCAAACTTAATATCATGTGCTGAGTGGTACTTAGAGACATTGCCTTAAATATTTTTATTAGAAAAATGGAAGCTAGAAAATTTTAGGGTTTTGATCTTGTACCCTGCCACTTTACTGTATTCATTTATTAGCTCTAGTAGCTTTGCTGTAGATTTTTCAGGATTTTCAATATAAAGCATGTCATCTGCACACAGTGAGAATTTTGCTTCTTCCTTTCCAATTTGGATACCTTTTATTCCTTTTCTTGCCTAATTGCTAGAACTTCCAGCATAATGTTGAATAAAAATGGTGACATTGGGTGCCCTTGTCTTGTTCTTGACCTTAGAGGGAAAGCATTCAGTCTTTCCCCATTGACTATGCTGTTAGCTATGGGTTTTCATATATTCCCTTTATCATGTTGAGGAAGTTCCTTTTATTCATATCCTTTGAAGTGTTGTCATCAAGAAAGGATGTTGAATTTTGTCAAATTCTTTTTCTTCATCAATCAAAATGATCATGTGATTTTTCTGTTTTTATTTATTGATATGAGGGATTACATTAATTGATTTTCTTATGTTGAACCAGCCTTGCATACTTGGAATAAATCCCATTTGGTCATGGCATATAATTCTTTTAATGTGCTGCTAGATTCTATTTGTAAATATTTTGTTGAGGATTTTTGCATCTATATTTATTAGAGACATTGGCCTGTATTTTTCTTTTCTTGTAGTATCTTTGTCTGGCTTTGGTGTTAGGGCGATGTTGGCTTCATAGAGTGAGTTAAGTAACTTTCCCTCTTCAATTTTTTTGGGAAAGTTTGAGCAGAATTGGTACTAATTCTTTCTTGAATGTTAGGTAGAATTCACATGTGAAGCCATCTGGTACTGGACTTTTCTCTTTGGGGAGCTTCTTTTTTATTTTTAACATTTTTTTAATTGTGAAAAATAGCATATATACAAAAAAGCAATAAATTTCCAAGTGCATTTTTTTGGGGGGGTGCATGGTCCAGGAATTGAACCCAAGTCTCCTGCATAGAAGTCTGGCATTCTAACCACTGAACTATCTGTGCACCACTCCAAGTGCATTTTAACAAGTGGTTATACAACAGATTTTAAAGTTTGATTTAGGTTACAGTTGTACAATTTTTCATTTTTTCTTCTAGTTGCTCTAAGACTCTGGAAACCCAAAGAGATAAGAATATATTGATTCAGCAGTCATATTCATTTATTAAATCTTACCTTCTCTATTATATTCATCTTTCTTCTTTTCTTTTTTATGAAAAATAACATAAATAAAAAAGCAATAAATTTCAAAATACATTGCAACAATTAGTTGTAGAACAGATTTCAGAGTTTGGTATGGGTTACAATTCCACAATTTTAGGTTTTTATTTCTAGCTGCTCTAAGGTACTGGAGACTAAAAGAAATATCAATATACTGATTCAGCACTCATACTCATTTGTTAAACCCAACCTTCTCTGTGTAACTCCACCATCATGTTTAATCTTTCTCTCACTCTTTAGGGGTAATTGGGCTATGGGCATTCTGCCTTTTCATGTTGTAAGGGGCTGTCGATAATTTGAGAAAGGGTGATGGAACCAGCCGATGTTCTGGAAAGGCTGGCCCTTCTGCCTCTCAGGACTTATCTGGTCCAGGGACCCATATGGAGGTTGTCAGTTTCTGTAAAGTTACCCTAGTACACAGAACCTTTGTAGAATCTTATATAATGCCTTTAGGGATTGGCAGGAATGGTTTTTGTTGGGATTTAACAAGTTATAATAGTAACAATGTCTAACTGAAGCTTACTTAAGAGTGACCACCAGATTGACTCTATTTGAACTCTCTCAGCCACTGATACCTTATTTGTTACGCTTCTTTTCCCCCTTTTGTTGAGAATGGCCTTGTGGTGTCACAGTGCCAGAGCCAGACTCATCCCTCATGGTCATCTCCCATGTCGCCAGGGAGAATTGCCTCCCTGGATGTCATGTCCCACATAGAGGGGAGGGCAAGGTTTCACTTGCAGAGATGGGGTTAGAGATAGAGAGGCCATATCTGAGCAGCAAAAGAGGTTCTCTGGAGGTGACTTTTAGGCATAGCTATAGGAAAATTAAGCTTCTCCACTACATACATAAGCTTTACAAGAGCAGGCCTCAAGATCAAAGGCTTGGCCTATTGATTTGGGTGTCCCTAATGTTTGACACAGTATCCAGGGTTTCCCCAGTGGTGAAATGTAATAGTTCCATATTGTATCTCTCTTTTGGGAAGTTCTGATGACTGATTACTTGTGATTGATTTGTTGAAGTCATCCATTTCTTCTTGAGTCAATGATCATTATTCATGCCTTTCTAAGAAGTTGTCCATTTCATTTACATCATCTAGTTTATTAGCATATAGTTGCTCATAGTATCCTTTCATTACCTCCTCTATTTCTGTGGGGTCGGTAGTTAGGTTTCCTCTTCCATTTCTAAATTTATTTGCATCCTCACTTTCTCTCTCTCTCTCATTCTCAGCCTAACTAAGGGTCCATTGATTTTACTGATTTTTCAAAGAACCAACTTCTGGTTTTGTTAATTTTTTCTATTGTTTTTATATTCTCAATTTCATTTGTTTCTGCTCTAATCTTCATTACTTCTTTCCTTCTGTCCTTCTGTTTGCTTTGGGTTAGTTTACTGTTTTTTTCTCTAGTTCTTCCAAATGAACAGTTAATTCCTAAGTTTTTGCTCTTTCTTCTTTTTTAATATAGCCATTTAGGGCAATTAAATTTCCTCATAACACTGCCTTTGCTGTATCCCATAACTTTAAATACATTGTGTTTTTATTTTCATTTGCCTCAAGATATTTACCAATTTCTCTATAATTTCTTCCTTGACCCACTGCTTGTTTATGAGTGTATTGTTTAGCTTTCATAGATTTGTGAATTTTCTGGCACTCTGCCACCTGTTGATTCCAACTCAATTCCATTTATGACCCAAGAAAGTGTTTTGTATAATTTAAATCTTTTAAAATTTATTTAGACTTGGTTTGTGACCCAGCGTATGGTCTATCTTTGAAAATGATTCCTGAGCACTTGAGAAAAATGTATATCCTGCTGTTGTTGGGTGTGATGTTCTGTTAAGTCTAGTTCATTTATTACCTTAGTCAAAATCTCTGTTTCCTTTTTAATCCCCTGTCTAGATGTTCTGTACATTAATGAGAGCAGTGTATTGAAATTTCCAGCTATTATTGTAGCGGTGTCTACTTTTCCCTTCAGTGTTATCAATATTTGCCTCATGTATTTTGAAGCATGCTGGCTCGGTGCATAAATATTTATGATTGATATTTCTTCTTGGTGAATTGTTCCTTTTATTAATATGTAGTGTCCTTCTTTGCTGTTTTAATTGTTTTACCTATGAAGTCTAATTTTTCAGATATTAGTATAGCTACACCTATTCTTTTCTAGTTGTTGTTTGCATGAAATATCTTTTCCAACCTTCACTTTCAATCTGTTTTTATGCTTGAGTCTGAAGTGAGTCTCCTGTAGACAGCATATAGTTGGGTCCTGTGTTTTAATACATTCTGCCACTCTGTGTCTATTGATTGGGGAGTTTAATCCATTAACATTTAATATTAATACTGCAGTAAGGCAGTACTTTCTTCTACCATTTTGTCTTTTGGATTTTGTGTCATTTTTTTCCCCTCTTTTTACCTTTGCTAAGAGTCTTCATTTCTATACTCTTCTTCAGGCCTCTCATTCTTGTCTTTTCCTATGTGCCTGTAGTGTTCCCTTTAGTATTTGTTGTAGAGCTAGCCTCTTAGTCACAAACTCTCTCAGTGACTGTTTGTCTGAAAATGTTTTAAACTCCCCCTCATTTTTGAAAGACAGTTTTGTTAGCTATAGACTTCTTGGTTGGCAGTTTTTCTCTTTCAGAATCTTAAATATATTATCCCACTGCCTTCTTGCCTCCATGGTTTCTGCTGAGAAATCTGCACATAGTTTTATCAAGCTTCCCTTGTAGGTGATGGATTGCTTTTCTCCTGCTGCTTTTAAGAATTCTCTCTTTACCTTTGATATCTGACAATTTGATTAGTAAGTATCTTGATGTAGGTCTGTTTGGATCTGTTCTGTTTGGGGTACGCTGCACTTCTTAGATCTGTAATTTTATGTCTTTCATTAGCAATGGGAGATTTTCAGTGATCATTTCTTCCATTAGTCTTTCTTCCTCTTTTCCGTACTCTTCTCCTTCTGGGACACCCACAACATGTGTATTTGTGCACTTCAAATTGTCATTCAATTCCCTGAGACCCTGCTCGGATATTTCTATTATTTGCTCTATCTTTTCTCTTGTGTGTGGGATTTCAGCTGTCCTGTCCTCTAGTTCACTTATCTTTCTTCTGCCTCTCCTCATCTGCTTTTGTAGGTCTCCACTGTTTTTGTTGTTGTTGTCTCCTCTGTTGTGCCTTTCATTCCCATACGTACTGCCATTTGTTTTTTCAAATTTTTGAGTTCTTCTTTATATTCACCCATTGTCTTCTTTATATCCTTCATCTCTTTTGCCATATCTTCTCTCAACTCATTGATTTGGTTTTTGATGTGATTTTGCATGTCTGCTTGAACATCCTTGATTAGTTGTTTTACCTCCTGTATCTCATTTGAAATATTGGTTTATTTCTTTGATTGGGCCAAAGGAACAAACCAATCTTTGATTTCCCTAGTATGACTTGTTATTTTTAGCTGGTGCCTAGCATTTGATTTCCTTAATTAGTTTATTCTGGAGGTTGTTTTCACTGTTTTTCTTCGGGGTTTTCTTTCTTATTTGCTTTGTTTTCTATCTGTTCTATGGCATCCAGTTCAACTTATTCTAGACCTCTAGCATAGTTTCTGTTTAACTGATCAGAATTTTTTCGGCCTTGTTTTTCTGGTTCTTGCCCTGCCTATATGGGACCTTTAGTTAAGGAGGGGCTCCTCAGATATGATCAACCCCAGTCAGATTTCCCTAGACCAGGCGGGTCCATGTCTCAGGAAGAGGGTATAATCAGAATTAAGTTTCTCTGAGGGTGATACCTAGCAGGTTGTCAGACTTTGCTGTGAAGCCTCTAGACTCTGTAATTTTCCTATCCTGACCAGCAGGTGGCACTTTTTAGCCTTCAGCTTCCCACCAGCTTAAAGTGGTACAGTGCCTTTAGTTCTTAGCAGCCTCTCCCTGCCAGGGGCATGGTTGAGACAGAGGAAATGGTCTCCAACCCCCTTTTCTTGGTGAAGAAAACTCTTTTAAGGAGTTATCTCTCCAACTTGATTCATTAGTTTGTCTCTTCGACCTTTCTTAACTCAGCCCTTGCCTGGGTCCTGCTGGCAATTGATATGCCTGGGGTTTTCTCTAATGAGCTACTTGGAATAGTTAAAGATAAAAAATAAAAATAAATCCCTTTTCAGAGTCAGTCCCCAGCCCCAAGTTTCCAGTACTCTGAGCTTAGCCAACTCCAAAATCCTCCATCTTTATTCTATTTTAATTTATTTTCTGTCAGCCCCGCCTCCTCTCTTTTGGGATTAAAACCACAACTAGACTTGGCTGAGCTACCTTCCCTTGCTGCCACAAGAAGTACTTAAAGATACATCCTTTAGGGAATTATCCCCATTCACCTGACTGGTTACCTTGTCTCTCAGACATGCCTTAAGTCCACCCTGCCTGGGGCAGTGATGAAGCCTGAGAATGCTGGCAGTTCTATCTAATGGGCTGTTAAGAATTAGAGAGAGAGAGAGAAAGAGAGAGACAGACCTCAGCTCCCTGGGTTGCCAATCAAGAACTGGAGTTGGTATGTGGTTTTATGTGTCCCCCTTTTTAGGGGCCCAGCCCTCTTCTAGTGTTTTGTGCTCATCCAACTCAAAAAGTCTCTGTTGTTATTATTTATTTTTCCATCAGCCCCACTCTCTCTGGGTCAGGATGAAATCTCCTGGTTCCTTTAATGCTTATTCCAGGTTTATCTGTGCTCAGGGCCTGTTTTCAGTAGTCAGAATTTGTGAATTAATTCTGCAATTGGAGCTTGGTTGAACTTCCTTCCTTGCTCCTATTTCTTTTTCCCTCAGGGAACCAGCCTGATGTGCCTTTGGGGGAGGGGCACCAGCCTCTGTGGCTTGGGAGACTTACAGTTCTCTGTGGGATCTCAGCTATTCCACCTGGTCCAGACTGGTGTACACTGTGTGTCTGGCCACTGATGTTCCCCCAAGAATTTTTCCCATCAGTTCCTAACTATTTACTACCTGCTCTGGAGGATGAACTAAATTCCACACCTCCTTATGCCACCATCTTGCCTCGCCTTTCCTGATTCTCTCAGAAGGTAGAAAATTAGTGAGTTAAGTTCCAACTTTATTTAGGAAAAACAACAGCAACAGAATAAACTCTAAGAAAGAAGATAATAAATATACACTCAGAAAAAAATGACAGAAAAGAAATATAAAATAGAATCAAGCAAGCCAAATGTTGGTTCTTTGAAGACTAATAAAAGACTAATAATAAACCCTGAAATTGATTTTTGAAATTAAGATAGAAGACAGAAATAGATATATTATTTATGATAAGGATAGATATTACAATAGATGTAGCATAGATTCAAAAGATAATAAGTTAATATATTAAATATTTAATCAAGTTAATTAAAAAGTCTAAAGATGATTGAACAATTTTCATATTAACAAATTAAAGAAGAAAACCATATGGTTCTATAATAGAAAAAGAGAAAAATATTTGTCAAAGTTCAATATCCATTTAGGATAAAAAAAAAACTTTTAGCAAAAAAGAAAAAGAACTTTCTTAACTTGAATGATATCTTCCAGCATCCTCAGCAAACGTCACTGTTGAAATGTAAAATAGAAACTTTCTTTTTAAATCAGTAATAAGATAAGGATGCCTACCACTACCTCTTCTTTTCAACCTTTTACAGGGAAATGGATAAATAAATTGTGGTACACTCATACAACTGAATATTATACAAACAGCAGTGAAAATTAGTGAACAACCTGGATGCATTTTAGAAACATAATATGAATTTAAAACAAGCAAGTTGCAGGGAACTGCATGCTGGATTATATCATTTTAACAAAGCTCTAAAGCAAGAAAAAACTATTTTTGTGTGTGTATGATGGATCATAAGTGGTTCAAAACAAAAACCGTTTAAAAAGGAAAGCATAGAATTTTTATCAGCTGCAGACAAGCTATCAGCATCCTGATTTTGTCCAGAGCTACAGCCTGACTTTCTGGATTATCATCATCCTATATAAGAATCTTGTGGGAAGTGGGTGTACCCAGAACTCTAGGTAACTGAAGGCCTGGTTAGAGACTTCGATGAAACAGGCCAGTGGGTGAGTACATGACTGAGTGCTGACCAGAGAATGGGAAACAAAAGGCAGGATCACTATTCCTGCCAGTGTCTGGGAAAAGCCCTGCACAGTGCTTTTGTGTGTTCTCACTGCAGTGACTCTAATGCTCTTTTAATGCCCCAGATCATCAGTGAAGATGCTGATACCAAATTAGGACCTTTCCTAGGTTCTAAAGAAGTGGAAATCATCATTGTGAATGAGATAGCAAACTAGACCCAACTTGGGAAAACCACACACACATAACAGAGAAGTATTTTGAGTTACCTGAGAAAGAAAATGTCTTTAATATCATTATTTGGCTTTAGTGTTATTATTCACTAAAAAAACAAATTACTCAACATTTAATACTACACACTTTAAGGGCAAGCAGCCACCATGCTAGGCTAGGTGGTTTGAATCTGATTGTGGGGAGTTATAGAAGAATTTTAGTAGGGAAGTGAAATAATTTGTTTTGTCTTTTTGAGAGGCCACCTGGGTAAAAGTGGGTCAATTGAAATGACTTAATTAATGGGAAAATTGTTTTGTGCTCATTTTGGTTTATTTCACCTTGGCAAGTGGAATCCTTCTATTTTGTCTAAGAAAAAAGGCATGAAATGAGAGCACAGGAGCAAATCAAGAACCAGTTGACCAGGGACTTCCAGGTCAAGATGGCGACTTAACAACGTGTGCATTTTAGTTCGTCCTCCAGAACAACTACTAAATAACCAGAAACAGTACAGAACAGCTCACGGAGCCACAATAGTGACCAGACACACAGTGTACCCCAGTCTGGACCAGCAGGACCGGCTGCGAGCACCCCCGCCCCCCGAACTGTGAGTTCCCAAAGCTGGGGTGGTCAGTGCCCCTCCCCTACAGGCGGCTTCCCAGAGGGGAAAGGAAAGGACTTTACCAGTAGCAGGGACTGGGCACAATCAAACGCCAATTGTGGAACTAATTAACAAATTCTGACTACTAAAAATAGGCCCCCAGCTTAGATGAACCTGATCAAAGCGGAGGTTGCTCATTTATGCCCCAGCACCAAGGGGGCAGGACTGACAGAAAAAGGGGGGAAAAAAAAAGAAGGAAACAGAGGTTTTTGTGGCTGTGTATCTACAAAGGTTTGAGTGCCTCTGGATACAGTGGCAGGACTTTTCAGGCTGCAACTGCCCCAGGCATAGGCAGAAGTGAGCTCTTTTGGGGGCTTGTCTGGAGCCTGTGCCTTCCCCAGGGGAGGGGTGAAGCCCAACTCAGATGGAATCCCTCCATCAAGGAATTCAGACACCAGGGTTTGGTAACTTGAAGCCATTAAAACCAGCCTACAACCTCTCCTCTGTCTCCACCACACCCCAGCAGGGAGAGACTGCCAAAGTTAAAGGTACCACATCATCTTATGCTGTGGGACTTGCAGTCAGACAAGCGCCACACACAGGGCAGGATAAGAAAAACAGAGTCCAGAGATTTCACAGGAAAGTCTTCCAATCTGCTGGGTCTCACCCTCAGGGAAAACCGACGCAGGTGACTCTTTCCTCCTGATAGGAGGCCAGTTTGGACTGGGAAAATATGGCTGGGGTCTATAATATCTAAGTAGACCCTCCTAAGTGTGTGTGGGGGGAAGGCACCACACAAGCAGGGCAAGAAACAAGAAAACAAGAACTGAAAAATTCTCCTCTGTTAAATAAAACTTAGGCTAAAGGTCCAGATAAAGCTGAACGGAATGTCAAAGAACAGATAGACAACAAATTCATCCAGCAAGAAAACCCTAGATAAAAGAAGTAAAAGCAATCTCCAGAATAAACTAATTAAGGTAATTAAATGCCTAGACGCCAGCAAAAAATAATAAATCACATGAGGAAAATTGAAGATATGGCCCAGTCAAAGGAACAAACCAACAATTCAAATAACATATAGGAGCTGAAACAATTAATTCAGAATGTATGAACAGACATGGGAAACCTCATCAAAAACCAAATCAATGAATTGAGGGAGGATATAAAGAAGGCAAGGAAAGAACAAAAAGAAGAAACTGAAAGTCTGAAAAAACAAATCACTGAACTTATGGGAATGAAAGACACAGTAGAAGAGATGAAAAAACAATGGAAACCTACAACGGTAGATTTCGAGTGACAGAACATAGGATTTCAAAACTGGAGGACAGAACATCTGAAATCCAACAAGAAACAGAAACTATAGGAAAAAAAATGGAAAAATATGAGCAGCAACTCAGGGAATTGAAAGACAATATGAAGCACATGAATATACGTGTTGTGGGTGTCCCAGAAGGAGAAGAGAAGGGAAAAGGAGGAGAAAAACTAATGGAGGAAATTATCACTGAAAATTTCCCAACTCTTATGAAAGACTTAAAATTACAGATCCAAGAAGTGCAGCGTACCCCAAAGAGAATAGATCCAAATAGACATACTCCAAGACATTTAATAATCAGAATGTCAGAGGTCAAAGAGAAAGAGAGGATCTTGAAAGCAGCAAGAGAAAAGCAATCCATCACATACAAGGGAAGCCCGATAAGACTATGTGCAGATCTCTCAGCAGAAACCATGGAGGCGAGAAGACAGTGGGATAATATATTTAAATTATTAAAAGAGAAAAACTGCCAACCAAGAATTCTATATCCAGCAAAACTGTCCTTCAAAAATGAGGGAGAAATTAAAACATTTTCAGACAAAAAATCACTGAGAGAATTTGTGACCAAGAGACCAGCTCTGCAAGAAATACTAAAGGGAACACTAGAGACAGATATGAAGACAGAAGAGAGAGATGTGGAGAAGAGTGTAGAAAGGAAGACTATGAGTAAAGGTAAAAAGAAGGAAAATTAGATATGACATATAAAATCCAGAAGGCAAAATAGTAGAAGAAAGTACTACCCATGCAGTAATAACACTGAATGTTAATGGATTAAAATCTCCAATCAAAAGACATATTCTGGCAGAATGGATTAAAAAACAGGACCCACCTATATGCTGTCTCTACTCAAAGGACACGAGGTCAAGGACACAAATGGACATTTACACACCAATGTTTATAGCAGCATTATTAACAATTACCAAGAGATGGAAACAGCCAAAATGGCCATCAACAGACAGTTGACTAAACAAACTGTGACATCTACATAAGATGGAATATTATGCAGCTGTAAGACAGAATAAAGTTATGAAGTATGTAACAACATGGATGGACCTTAAGGACATTATGCTGAGTGTGATTAGCCAGAAACAAAAGGACAAATACTGTGTATGGTCTCACTGATATGAACTGACATTAGTGAATAAACTTGGAATATTTCCTTGGTAACAGAGACCATCAGGAGGTAGAAATAGGGTGAGATATTGGGTAATTGGAGCTGAAGGGATACAGATTGTGCAACAGGACTGGATACAAAAACTCAGAAATGGACAGCACAATACTACCTAACTGTAATGTAATTATGTTAAAACACTAAATGGAGCTGCATGTGAGAATGATAGAGGGAGGAGGGCTGGGGACATAAATGAAATCAGAAATTAAGATAGATGGTAAAGATCGAGATGGTATAATCTAGGCATGCCTAGAGTGTACAATAATAGTGAAATGTACAATGTACAAATTTTAGATGTTTTTGCATGAGGAAGAACAAAGGAATGTCATTATTGCAGGGTGCTGAAAATAGATGGTAATTAATACTTTAAAATGTCACCTTATGTGTGAGACTAAAGCAAAAAATGTTTATTTGTTAAAAAAATTATATTTTGACTAGAGCATTTCCTAATATAACTCATGTAGATAGTTTGATTGAATGTCATGAGTACTTGGAATCTCAGGTAGGACACGAGATTTTGTTGGTTTGTCCAGAGTGATGCCCCAATGAATCCCAGAGTGATTTGATCAGTGACTATATTTGCAAGCCCCCTTTGGGGAATGGTGAGAGTGGAGAGATATTCAACTTCCCCAAGTTTAATTCTTGATATTCTCACAAGCAGTGTGGACAACCAAAGCTATAGACTGAGCCCGCAGTCCTGGGGTTTGTTTATATGAAACTTAACCCCACAAAGGATAGGTCAAATCTACTTAAAATTTAGGCCTAAGAGTCACCCCCAAGAGAGCCTCTTTTGTTGCTCAGATGTGGCCTCTCTCTCCAGCCAACATGACGAGCACTCTCACCACCTTCTCCCTCTCTGCGTGGGACATGACTCCCAGGGGTGTGGACCTTCCTGGCAACGTGGGACAGATATCCTGGAATGAGCTGAGACTCAGCATCAAGGGACTGAGAAAAACCCTAGAATGAGCTGAGAATTAACATCAAGGGATTGAGAGAACCTCCTCGACCAAAGGGGGAAGAGTGAAATGAGACAAAGTGTCAATGGCTGAGAGATTCCAAACAGAGTTGAGAGGTTATCCTGGAGGTTATTCTTATGCATTAAGTAGATATCACCTCGTTGTTCAAAATGTAGTGGAGAGGCTGGAGGGAACTGCCTGAAAATGTAGAGCTGTGTTCCAGTAGCCATGTGTCTTGAAGATGATTGAACAATGATATAGCTTTCACAATGTGACTGTGTGATTGTGAAAACCTTGTGTCTGATGCTCCTTTTATCTACCGTATCAACAGAAGAGAAGAACATATGGAATAAAAATAAATAATGGGGGAACAAATGTTAAAATAAATTTAGTTTGAAATGCTAGTGGTAAATGAAAGTGAGGGTAAGGGTTATGGTATGTATAATCTTTTTTTTTTTTCTCTGTTATTGTTTTATTTCTTTTTCTGTTGTCTTTTTATTTCTTTTTCTAAATCGATTCAAATGTTCTAAGAAATTATGAATATGCAACTATGTGATGATATTAAGAATTACTGATTGTACATGTAGAATGGAATGATATCTTAATGTTTTGCTTGTTATTTTTTTTAATTAATAAAAAAAGTTAAAAAAAAAAAAAAAGAACCAGTTGACCATAGACAGGAGCTTGTCAGTTAAGCAAAGAAGACTAGAGTCTAGAGACTTTACAGCCAGAGTCTGCTTGCCTTCTAGCTGCACCATTCTAGCTGCATCCTTGTTCCCAGACATCCAAGTCAGTCCTGCTCAAGAAGGCCTTTCAGTACCACAACAGCCACTGGACCAGATGGACATGTGGTTTACCAAAAGTTCTGTGTAGGTAACCAGTACTCAAGTTTTCTCAAGCAAGTGTTGTCAATCCAGACAGCCATATAAACTTTGTGTTTAGGGGACCAAAAAAAAATAATTATTTAATAGGTTTTTTTTTAATCTCAAGTTAAGTTGTAAGTTTAACAATAAATGACTAAATCAGGGTTTACACTTTTGCGAATTTTGGAAGCAAACAGAAAATAATTCATATGAAACTATAGAACTAGACACTGGAAGAAACTCTCATGTAATAATAACAATGGTACAATTATTCAGTATTTGCCATGTGCTGAGGACCATGCAAAGCATTTCATGTGTGTCTCATTTAATCAGGTAGTATCATCACCCCCACTTTTTAGAGGAGATTGGGACTGAAGGAAGAGGTCACATGTTAGCAAGTGGTGGAGCCAGGTCTGTTTGAGCTCAAAACTCATGGTCTGTTCCATTTCACTACACTGCATCTACAATGAGGGGCAATGCCATGTAGACTTCCTCAGGAGCCTGAAGACTACTATCTGATGGGTAACAGTGAATTGATGGAAACTGTGGAAGAACACTGCATTATTGGAGTTTGGAGCATAGCCAGACTCGGATAGGCGCAGTCTACCTGTATCCAACACCTTGGAAAGGCAGATTTCGTAGAAATCTTCACATGATCCTATGTCCAAAGATTCTCAGACAGTGATTTTGATTACTGAGTGAATTAGTCTGGGTTCCCTAGAGATGCAGAACCAACAGGAGATGATTTTAAATATGAAATGTATAAAACTGCCTCACACAATCATGGGAATACAGCAGTCCCAAATATGTAGGGCTGGCTGTGAGACTTGGCAACTCCCATGAAGGGTCTTAATGAATTCTGCAGGAGAGGCTCATGGGCTAAAGAAGCAGTGAAAATTCTCTTCTCCCTTAACAGTCTTCAACTGATTGCATCAAACCAAGATGATTGGATTATCTCACATTATCTGCAATTAACTGACTGATGATTTAATAAACCAGCCATGAAATAATCTTGCAGCAATGGTTAGGCCAGTGCTTGCCTGACCAGACAACTGGGCATCATTACCTGGCCAAGTTAATAACAGAACCTAACCATCACACTGAATAAAGGGAGAGTCTAAAAAATGACCTATAGCCTATAAAATTGTAAAATGTTCCATTGAAAAAGAAAAATGAGTTGTGTAATTCAGTTCAACCTGCATTTGTTGAGTATAGCATCAACAAAAATCAGTGTGGATGGGCAGGTAACTAATGAACCAGATTTTAGAAGGATACATAAGAAAGACTGGAAAAGAAATGTGGAATTTAGGCTAAAAAAATTCTGACTAGAACCTGTCGTATAATGCAGCAAAAAAGAATCCGAATTTGCTGAATGGATCAAATTAACCCCCAAGTATTGCAATATGATGCAGATATATGATTGCAGTTTTTGAGAACTCAGGGAGAATTCAAGGACCAAAACACTACTGATGAGCACACTTTTCACTTTCATATGGGTCAGAAATATAAATTCTGATCCTTGTCAAAATTCTAGAAAGGATTATAAAAGAAATTGTGAGCATTTAGAAAGAAATTTTGACATTACTAGGCACCGTTAGTGTTTACCGAGAAGCAGTGAAAGCAGTAACTTTTCCTTTTCTGGTGGAGTTGTAAGGTTCATCGTGCCAATGGACATCACAGACACTGTGAATCTTGATTTCAGCACATTATTTTATCACAGTTTCCTGTCTTGCCTCAAGGACACTCTGGTGGATTTAGAGTCTGTAGAATAGCCTCACTCAAAGGTCCCGAATGATAGGCCGTACGGCTCTGTTGTTGGTCCCGTCCCATATGACGTTTTGTGTTTCAACATCACATAAAGGTACAGAACGCCCATATATCAATTCTGCAGAAGGCCCAAAGCTAGGAAAAACAGCTGGTTAAAATTTTAGAAAGACTTCCTCATGATGGAATGTGGGGACAAAATAAATAAGATGATATTTAACAAGATACAATTGTCTTCAGTTAGGTTAGATAAAAATCAGCTGCACAAGTAAAGCATGAAGGCATCAGACTTAAACACTGTTGTTATGGAAAGACCAGTTAAAGTTCTTTTACAAGTTAGTAGGAGCCCCAGTAAAGACATGGCTGCTAAAAAGGCGTCTCCAACCCCAGAGAACATGGTGAAGATGCAAGAGGGCTCCTCCACTCTAGGCTGTTGATTCTTTGTTTGATTTTGTATTATTTTGTAAATAATCCTGGGAAATTGGAGGGCAAGCAGAGGTGGAAGTCCTTCTCTGATAAAAGGATAAATGACCTGGAGCCATTTATTTCCTGAGCCAGGATAGAAAAATCTTTAGTGTCCATGAGTCTATCTCTTCAAAGATCTGAAAGTCTTTCATGTATAATAGTCACATGCTTCCTATTTTTCCCTAGAAGACAACTCTGAAATCAGGGGCAACCAGTACATTGAAGGCCAATACAAAGAAGCTTTCAATTGTTAGAATACATAGCAATTTAATGGACTCTTGGGGTACAGGAAGCTTCCCCATGGCGCGGAGACATAGAAGTTGGAGTAGTGGGGATTCCTGTATTGGCTCAGTGGCTAAACCAGATCACCGCTGAGAACTCTTCCAACACATATGTTGTATGATTTGAGTAATGATCATTACTATTTTTTGAGTTTATACTACGTGTCAGGATTAGAGTAAAAGCTTTGTGTGCATAATTTCACTTTGTCTTTACAACAGATGAGGGACTGAGTCTCAGCAAGGCACTGTTCATTGCTCATGAACACACAGTAGTTTAATCCCAAGTCTGAGTTTAAAGTCTGTGCGCTTAACTTCTCTATTATATGTGATCTCTGGTTTATATACTTATTCTTTCATTCAGCAGCTAATATTCTGAAATGCCTTATTCCTCACCTCCTTCTCTTCCTGGTATACTCATTCATCCATTCAGACCAAGCTCACCTGCTGTCTCCTCTCTGAAACCTTCCCTATTTCCTCCACACAAGATTAATTGCCAACCTCTTATTTTTTAAAAGCCCAGGGTGTGCGGTATTCAATTTGGCAATGGAGTTCTGGTTTCCCCCACTGGACTGCAAGCTTCAAATTCCCTGAAGAGCTGGAACCAATGGTTATTCATTCCCACTCCCACCACACCCAACACTCAGACAATGTTGGCACTCAACGTTTATAAGTTTGTTCAATATTCATTCAAGAAACTTAAAAAAGAAAATCTTACCTATCTCCTTCTCTCCACTCTCTCTCCCTTTTAATCCTCCCTATGTAAAATTCCACATATCATTCTCCATTCAACCACCTTTAGTGTCCCTTTGTACTCTACAAAATGAGAGTCTTAGCATGACCCGCAGGTGTCTCTTTGTTGGGACTCTGGATGCTCCCAGGACCTATTGCTCACCCCTCCATGCCACCTTAGCCCTTCCCAACATCTGACTCTGCTGTCTTCTTTCCCACCTCCTTGTCTTTGTTCATTGTTCTCTCTTCTTGGAAATGTCTTCTTCCATCCTCACTCTGTCCTCTCAGAAGTGTTATCCATTCTTCAACAGCCCCGTTCATACACCACCTCTCTCAGGAAGCCTAACCTTCTGGCCCAGCCGGGAAACCCCTCTCTCCTCTGTATTCCCAGAGTGGTTTTTGTAGCTTTGCTGACAGTTTTCCAGTGTTCTGTTTTACTCTAGCTCTTTGGGTGCATCTGATCCAAAACAATATCTATCAGCACCCTTTTAGTTAGGGGCTGTGCCTTATACTCTCCAAATTTCTCATGATATGTAATGGTATACATCACTGCATCCCCAGGACCTAATGCAGTACCTGTCACATTATCAATCACTATGTTATTTTTTTAAAAATATTTTTTATTGAGATATCCTCACATAACATCCAGTACATCCAAAGTATACAATCAGTGGCTCACAGTATCATCACATAGTTGTGTATTCATCACCATGATCATGTTTAGAACATTTATATCACTCCAAAAAAAGAAATAAAAAGGAAAAAGAAAAACCCCACACATCCCATACCCCTTACCCCTCCCTCTTATTGACCATTAGTATTGCAATCTACCCAATTTTTTTTTACACCCTATCCCCCCATTATTTATTTATTTTTTTGTCCTTATTTTTTTTACTCATCTGCCCATATCCTAGATAAAGGGAACATCAGACAAAGGTTTTCACAATCACACAGTTACACTGTAAAAGCTGTATAATTATACACTCATCTTCAATAACCAAGGCTGCTGGAATACAATTCAACAGTTTCAAGTATTCCCTCCTAGCTATACACAAAAAATTTAAAAGGAATATCTATATAATGCATAAGAATAACTTCCAGAAAAACCTCTCAACTCTGTTTGAAATTTCTCAACGGATGAAACTTTGTCTCATTTCTCTCTTCTTACCCCTTTTGTCAAGAAAGCTTTCTCAATCCCATGATGCAGGGTTCTGGCTCATCCCCAGGAGTCATGTCCCACATTGCCAGGGAAATTTACACCCCTGGGAATCACATCCCATGTAAGGGGGAGGGCAATGAATTCACCTGCCAAGTTGGCTCAGAGAGGCTACATCTAAGCAACAAAAGAGGTTCTCTGACAGTGACTCTTTGGTATAATTATAAGTAGGTCTTGCTTCACCTCTGCAGGAATAAGTTTCATGTGGGTGAGCTCAAGATCAAGGGCTTGGCCTATTAAATTGATTGTTCCCAATACTTGTGAGAATATCAGGAATTCCCCAGGTGGAGAAATTAATATTTTCTCCTTTGTCCCCAGTCCTCCAAGGGGACTTTGCAAATATTTTTTTTATTCTTTGCTTAAATTACTCTGGGATGTATCAGGGCATCTCACTAACCTGTATAAACCAACAAGATCTCATGCCCTATTCAAGATTCCATGTAATTATGGGATTCAAATAAACCGACCCTAAAAGTTAAATTAGATAGTGTACAAAAGTATAAATTTTGTGCCAAAAATAAACATCTCTTCCTTTGAGCTCACACAGAAGTTGAAGTTTTAAAATACAGACCATATCATCCTTTACCCTGTATTCTTATTTACCTTAGTCCTATCCAAATCAGCTTCATTCATATCTCTATATGAAGTCTGATCACTTCTTCAAGCTTTTAAACAGTTGCTGTATGGGGTAATGCTGACTTTCATAGCTTCAGAGCTCTAACTCTGAGTTTCAGGTGTCACACAAATACCCAAAGTTCCAGGTAATGACCAGTTATACACAAATAGCTCAGCATCTCAGAATTTAGGAATAACAGTTACAACTCCAGAATAGATGTGACTGCTGTAAGAACTTACAACCTAGAAACCTTTACAGTAGGCTTTAGGCCTTAACCTGCTCTATACTCTAGGATTCAATTCTAAGAGTTTGTATATTAATCAATATGTTATTGAATGAATGATTGAATTAATTGACTGGAAGTCAAGATCTGCATTCTAGCACCACTTTGTCCAATAACTAATTATATAATTTGGGGCACTGCATATAAATCTCTCTGGGCCCCAGTTCCTTTCTCAACAAAAAGGTGCTCAATGAGACAGGGAGAAAAAGGAAAGTAACTTTTATAGACTACTTGCTAAGTATAAGGCAGTATGCCAGGAGTGTTATTTACCTTACATGCCTATGAGAGGGAGGGATGAAGCAATATATATAACAGTGAAGGGCATGAGCTTAGGATAAATCACACTTGAGTTCAAGTCCTGGCTCTGCTACTTACTGTGAACTTGGGTAAGTGACTTTAATTGTTTAAGCCTACATTTCTTCAGCTATAAAGTGGTGATAATAAGAGTGCCTGCTGGTGAATTTGTCACAACATTGAAACCAGACGCTGCATCTAGAGCACCTAGCCTGTCAGCAGGCACATAATTGCTGCATAATAAATGGTAGCTCATAACTATTAAATTATGAAAGTTTAATAGATGAAGAAGCTAAGAAGGATTAAACAACATGCCCAAGGTCACATGCATCTTCAGTCTGCCTTCTTTTCCCCTCTGCCTATGGGCCCTCCAGTGTCAACCCTTCTAGAATGTCCATGAGTTTGTAATATGGCCTCTCTTCTCATATAAAGGTGAAATATTAGAAAGCCACGTCTATGTTGCTACTTCTCAAATGTGCCCAGGTTTTTTTTTTTTTTTATATTAATTAAAAAAAGAATTAACAAAACAATTAGAAATCATTCCAATCTACATGTACAATCAGTAATTCTTAATAACATCACATAGTTGCATATTCATCATTTCTTAGTACATTTGCATCGATTTAGAAAAAGAAATAAAAAGACAACAGAATAAGAATTAAAACAATAATAGAAAGAAAAAAAAACAAAAAACCTATACCTCACATGCAGCTTCATTCAGTGTTTTAACATAATTGCATTACAATTGGGTAGTATTGTGCTGTCCATTTTTGAGTTTTTATATCAAGTCCCGTTGTACAGTCTGTATCCCTTCATCTCCAATTATCCCTTCTCTTTTTTTTTTTTTTTTTAATTAACGGAAAAAAAGAAATTAACCCAACATTTAGAGATCATACCATTCTACACATGCAATCATTAATTCTTAACATCATCACATAGATGCATGATCATCATTTCTTAGTACATTTGCATTGGTTTAGAAGAACTAGCAACATAACCGAAAAAGATATAGAATGTTAAAATAGAGAAAAAAATAAAAGTAATAATAGTAAAATCAAAACTAAACAAAACAAAACAAAACAAAAACCTATAGCTCAGATGCAGCTTCATTCAGTGTTTTAACATGATTACTTTACAATTAGGTATTATTGTGCTGTCCATTTTTGAGTTTTTGTATCTAGTCCTGTTGCACAGTCTGTATCCCTTCAGCTTCAATTACCCATTGTCTTACCCTGTTTCTAACTCCTGCTGAACTCTGTTACCAATGACATATTTCAAGTTTATTTTCGAATGTCCGTTCACATCAGTGGGACCATACAGTATTTGTCCTTTAGTTTTTGGCTGGATTCACTCAGCATAATATTCTCTAGGTCCATCCATGTTATTACATGGTTCATAAGTTTATCTTGTCTTAAAGCTGCATAATATTCCATCGTATGTATATACCACAGTTTGTTTAGCCACTCTTCTGTTGATGGAGATTTTGGCTGTTTCCATCTCTTTGCAATTGTAAATAATGCTGCTATAAACATTGGTGTGCAAATGTCCGTTTGTGTCTTTGCCCTTAAGTCCTTTGAGTAGATACCTAGCAATGGTATTGCTGGGTCGTATGGCAATTCTATATTCAGCTTTTTGAGGAACCGCCAAACTGCCTTCCACAGTGGTTGCACCCTTTGACATTCCCACCAACAGTGGATAAGTGTGCCTCTTTCTCCGCATCCTCTCCAGTACTTGTCATTTTCTGTTTTGTTGATAATGGCCATTCTGGTGGGTGTGAGATGATATCTCATTGTGGTTTTGATTTGCATTTCTCTAATGGCCAGGGACATTGAGCATCTCTTCATGTGCCTCTTGGCCATCCGTATTTCCTCTTCTGAGAGGTGTCTGTTCAAGTCTTTTTCCCATTTTGTAATTGGGTTGGCTGTCTTTTTGTTGTTGAGATGAACAATCTCTTTATAAATTCTGGATACTAGACCTTTATCTGATATATCATTTCCAAATATTGTCTCCCATTGTGAAGGCTGTCTTTCTACTTTCTTGATGAAGTTCTTTGATGCACAAAAGTGTTTAATTTTGAGGAGTTCCCATTTATTTATTTCCTTCTTCAGTGCTCTTGCTTTAGGTTTAAGGTCCATAAAACTGCCTCCAGTTGTAAGATCCATAAGATATCTCCCAACATTTTCCTCTAACTGTTTTATGGTCTTAGACCTAATGTTTAGATCTTTGATCCATTTTGAGTTAACTTTTGTATAGGGTGTGAGAGATGGGTCTTCTTTCATTCTTTTGCATATGGATATCCAGTTCTCTAGGCACCATTTATTGAAGAGACTGCTCTGTCCCAGGTGAGTTGGCTTGACTGCCTTATCAAAGATCAAATGTCCATAGATGAGAGGGTCTATATCTGAGCACTCTATTCGATTCCATTGGTCGATATATCTATCTTTATGCCAATACCATGCTGTTTTGACCACTGTGGCTTCATAATATGCCTTAAAGTCAGGCAGCGTGAGACCTCCAGCTTCGTTTTTTTTCCTCAAGATGTTTTTAGCAATTCGGGGCACCCTGCCCTTCCAGATAAATTTGCTTATTGGTTTTTCTATTTCTGAAAAATAAGTTGTTGGGATTTTGATTGGTATTGCATTGAATCTGTAAATCAATTTAGGTAGGATTGACATCTTAACTATATTTAGTCTTCCAATCCATGAACACGGTATGCCCTTCCATCTATTTAGGTCTTCTGTGATTTCTTTTAGCAGTTTTTTGTAGTTTTCTTTATATAGGTTTTTTGTCTCTTTAGTTAAATTTATTCCTAGGTATTTTATTCTTTTAGTTGCAATTGTAAATGGGATTCGTTTCTTGATTTCCCCCTCAGCTTGTTCATTACTAGTGTATAGAAATGCTACAGATTTTTGAATGTTGCTCTTGTAACCTGCTACTTTGCTGTACTCATTTATTAGCTCTAGTAGTTTTGTTGTGGATTTTTCCGGGTTTTCGACGTATAGTATCATATCGTCTGCAAACAGTGATAGTTTTACTTCTTCCTTTCCAATTTTGATGCCTTGTATTTCTTTTTCTTGTCTAATTGCTCTGGCTAGAACCTCCAACACAATGTTGAATAATAGTGGTGATAGTGGACATCCTTGTCTTGTTCCTGATCTTAGGGGGAAAGTTTTCAATTTTTCCCCATTGAGGATGATATTAGCTGTGGGTTTTTCATATATTCCCTCTATCATTTTAAGGAAGTTCCCTTGTATTCCTATCTTTTGAAGTGTTTTCAACAGGAAAGGATGTTGAATCTTGTCGAATGCCTTCTCTGCATCAATTGAGATGATCATGTGATTTTTCTGCTTTGATTTGTTGATATGGTCTATTACATTAATTGATTTTCTTATGTTGAACCATCCTTGCATACCTGGGATGAATCCTACTTGGTCATGATGTATAATTCTTTTAATGTGTTGTTGGATACGATTTGCTAGAATTTGATTGAGGATTTTTGCATCTGTATTCATTAGAGAGATTGGTCTGTAGTTTTCTTTTTTTGTAATATCTTTGCCTGGTTTTGGTATGAGGGTGATGTTGGCTTCATAGAATGAATTAGGTAGTTTTCCCTCCACTTCGATTTTTTTGAAGAGTTTGAAGAGAATTGGTACTAATTCTTTCTGGAACGTTTGGTAGAATTCACATGTGAAGCCATCTGGTCCTGGACTTTTCTTTTTAGGAAGCTTTTGAATGACTAATTCAATTTCTTTACTTGTGATTGGTTTGTTGAGGTCATCTATGTCTTCTTGAGTCAAAGTTGGTTGTTCATGTCTTTCCAGGAACCCGTCCATTTCCTCTAAATTGTTGTATTTATTAGCGTAAAGTTGTTCATAGTATCCTGTTATTACCTCCTTTATTTCTGTGAGGTCAGTAGTTATGTCTCCTCTTCCATTTCTGATCTTATTTATTTGCATCCTCTCTCTTCTTCTTTTTGTCAATCTTGCTAAGGGCCCATCAATCTTATTGATTTTCTCATAGAACCAACTTCTGGCCTTATTGATTTTCTCTATTGTTTTCATGTTTTCAATTTCATTTATTTGTGCTCTAATCTTTGTTATTTCTTTCCTTTTGCTTGCTTTGGGGTTAGCTTGCTGTTCTTTCTCCAGTTCTTCCAAGTGGACAGTTAATTCCTGCATTTTTGCCTTTTCTTCTTTTCTGATATAGGCATTTAGAGCAATAAATTTCCCTCTTAGCACTGCCTTTGCTGCGTCCCATAAGTTTTGATATGTTGTGTTTTCATTTTCATTCGCCTCGAGGTATTTGCTAATTTCTCTTGCAATTTCTTCTTTGACCCAGTCGTTGTTTAGGAGTGTGTTGTTGAGCCTCCACGTATTTGTGAATTTTCTGGCACCCTGCCTATTATTGATTTCCAACATCATTCCTTTATGGTCCGAGAAAGTGTTGTGTAAGATTTCAATCTTTTTAAATTTGTTGAGACTTGCTTTGTGACCCAGCATATGGTCTATCTTTGAGAATGATCCATGAGCACTTGAGAAAAAGGTGTATCCTGCTGTTGTGGGATGTAATGTCCTATAAATGTCTATTAAGTCTAGTTCATTTATAGTAATATTCAGATTCTCTATTTCTTTGTTGATCCTCTGTCTAGATGTTCTGTCCCTTGATGAGAGTGGTGAGTTGAAGTCTCCAACTATTATGGTATATGAGTCTATTTCCCTTTTCAGTGTTTGCAGTATATTCCTCACGTATTTTGGGGCATTCTGATTCGGTGCATAAATATTTATGATTGTTATGTCTTCTTGTTTAATTGTTCCTTTTATTAGTATATAGTGTCCTTCTTTGTCTCTTTTAACTGTTTTACATTTGAAGTCTAATTTGTTGGATATTAGTATAGCCACTCCTGCTCTTTTATGGTTGTTATTTGCATGAAATATCTTTTCCCAACCTTTCACTTTCAACCTATGTTTATCTTTGGGTCTAAGATGTGTTTCCTGTAGACAGCATATAGAAGGATCCTGTTTTTTAATCCATTCTGCCAATCTATGTCTTTTGATTGGGGAATTCAGTCCATTGACATTTAGTGTTATTACTGTTTGGATAATATTTTCCTCTAACATTTTGCCTTTTGTATTATATATATCATATCTGATTTTCCTTCTTTCTACACTCTTTTCCATATCTCTCTCTTCTGTCTTTTTGTATCTGACTCTAGTGCTCCCTTTAGTATTTCTTGCAGAGCTGGTCTCTTGGTCACAAATTCTTTCAGTGACTTTTTGTCTGAGAATGTTTTAATTTCTCCCTCATTTTTGAAGGATAATTTTGCTGGATATAGGAGTCTTGGTTGGCAGTTTTTCTCTTTTAGTATTTTAAATATATCATCCCACTGTCTTCTAGCTTCCGTGGTTTCTGCTGAGAAATCTACACAAAGTCTTATTGGGTTTCCCTTGTATGTAATGGATTGTTTTTCTCTTGCTGCTTTCAAGATCTTCTCTTTCTCTTTGACCTCTGACATTCTAACTAGTAAGTGTCTTGGAGAACGCCTATTTGGGTCTAATCTCTTTGGGGTGCGCTGCACTTCTTGGATCTGTAATTTTAGGTCTTTCATAAGAGTTGGGAAATTTTCAGTGATAATTTCTTCCATTAGTTTTTCTCCTCCTTTTCCCTTCTCTTCTCCTTCTGGGACACCCACAACACGTATATTTGTGCGGTTCATATTGTCCTTGAGTTCCCTGATACCCTGTTCAAATTTTTCCATTCTTTTCCCTATAGTTTCTGTTTCTTTTTGGAATTCAGATGTTCCATCCTCCAAATCACTAATTCTATCTTCTGTCTCTTTAAATCTATCATTGTAGCTATCCATTATTTTTTCTATGTTTGCTACTTTATCCTTCACTTCCATAAGTTCTGCGATTTGTTTTTTCAGTTTTTCTATTTCTTCTTTATGTTCAGCCCATGTCCTCTTCATGTCCTCCCTCAATTTATCGATTTCATTTTTGAAGAGGTTTTCCATTTCTGTTCGTATATTCAGCATTAGTTGTCTCAGCTCTTGTGTCTCATTTGAGCTATTGGTTTGTTCCTTTGACTGAGCCATATTCTCAATCTTTTGAGCGTGGACAGTTATCTTCTGCTGCTGGTGTCTGGGCATTTATTCAGATTTCTCTTGGTGTTGGACCCAGCAAGGTTGTAATATTTTTCTGTGAAATCTCTGGGTTCTGTTTTTCTTATCCTGCCCAGTAGGTGGCGCTCGTGGCACACGTTTGTCTGCGGGTCCCACCAGTAAAAGGTGCTGTGGGACCTTAAACTTTGGAAAACTCTCGCTGTCCTGGGGGTTCGCTAGCCGAAGCGGCTTGAGCCGGCCCGGGGTCCGAACGCAGGGAGGGTGTCCGAACGCAGGGAGGGTTGCTGGTCGCCGCAGCCAGGGAAAGAGCCCGTCCGAATTTCCTAGTCGGCCCTGGGCAACAAGCGTGGCGAGAGGGCGCCAGCGGCAGCGGCCCGCCCGAGAGAGTGCACGTTCCCCAGGAGTCACGGGGTCACCGTTCTCCGCGGCCTGGGGGTTTCCGATCCAATTCTCTCAGTTGGTCCGGGGGCTGCGCGTGGTGTGGGCGCCAGTCGCCTTGGTTTCAGGGGACCACCTCTCCAATTCTCCCAGCCGGCCCGGGAAGGGGGAAGGGAGTAACTCCGGCCGCTTGCCACCCCGCCCGGTAAGGCCCGCGCGCCTCGGCGATCTCACCCGAGCTGCTTCTCTCAGCCAGCCAGCCGTTCCAGGATGGGGTACGCTGTCTTTTTTATCTCTGTTGTGGCTTTGGGCGCTTTCTGTATCGTTTCTACTCCCCTAGTAGGTGTCCTGGAGAAGAAACTAAGATCCGCGCGTCTTACTAAGCCGCCATCTTCCAGGAAGTCCATGTGCCCAGGTTTTAACATTAATATCTAAACATTTAGCATCTAACACTGTCTAAAAAGCAGTGGCAATTTTTTCATGGTTCTTCTGTTCAACACAGTACGTAATCTATGGACCTAAGTTTCTCCCTGCAATAACACAAAGGTATTAATATTTTTGCTTTAATTATTTGACTTTTCTTTGTGCAAAAATCAAAATGCTGATCACCACCACTCTGTGACAAATGCGGTGTGAGCTTCCCTGCCTCGCAAATTGAGCCACACATCACCTGGGCACTCAGTTGGCACTTGATTTGGGGGAGGAAAAGGAGAGCGTAACCAGCAGTTAGGGTTTTCTTTGGGGAAGGATTTGAGGCCTAAGCATATGGAAGTTGTACGGAGGACAGAGAAGGAGGCAGGAGAAGGCTATTTGCAGCAGGACCTCATCAAGGGCTAGGTGGCTTGGAGCTAAGGAGTCACGCCCTAGATGTCCAAGAGGACTGCCTCTCAGAGCAGGCACAGGTGGGTTTTATTTGTCATGCCCATGACCTCCAGACATCAACAGGGCATGCTTCCTGCTGAGTCCTTCTTGCTACAAACATGGCCCCCACTAAAGTGGTTCCAAAGCAGTTTGATCATGGGGAGAGAAGCGCCAATCTAACCTATTTGCCATTGATTTCTTAAGCAGATTCAGGCACACAGGATGAAGCACAGCTCTTGCAGGAATGGTTTAAGCTCGTTCTGGAGAAGAATAAATTAATACGATATGAGTCAGAGCTACAGATCATGTAAGTAAGGCAACACAGATAACAATGAGTCCTAAAAGCAAAGGGGTGGGAGTGGGGTGGCTCAGCCTCCCAGGTTGAAGTCCCAGGATTTCTTCTCCTTATGCATACGGAATGGTGATTGAGGCAAATTGATATTTTACGGCTTGCATATCATGCTGGCATTAGTGCAGAAAATCTTTCAGTTATCTATTCTCTCTGTGGAATCCTGTGGCTAAAAGAGACTTCAAGTAGTGTGTCTGAAGCTGTAGGGTGCTTGGATAAGGTATTTTCAATCCATCCCTGTCCCCCAGGCCTGTGTTAAAAGAGCAGTCGCACCCTTCCGATGGGAAGGGCAGTGCCTGGCCTTTGAACGTGAACCTGGGAAGCACTCAGGAAGATCACTTCCTCATGGCTTTAAGGGATGGAAGGGCGGAGATGGTTCTGGGGTGACAGCCTGGTTGGAAGGTCAGAAAGTAAAGATGGCCCTTACTACGCTCCAAAAAAGCTGAGGGTCAAGCTGTATGCCACCCATCTGGAGGGAAACTAACATTTATTATAAACCAACCAAATACTATGCATTTGTACTGGGTCCTTTCACTTCTGCTTTGAAGATGTCTAATAAAAACACCTCTCTTCCCTGCATGGGTTCTGAACCAGGTGAGAAACTGAGTCAATAGATGAAACATCAAAATAGTGCCTTTATTACCGAGAGTGGCTAACTTGGCCAAGTATGAGAGCCCAATGGGCTTGCTAACTGGATTCATTTCCTAGGGCTGTCATAACAAATTACCATAAATTGGGTGGTTTACGACAATGGAAATTTATCATCTCATGATTCTAGAGGTCAGAAGTGTGAAATCAAAGTGTCACACTCCCTCTGAAGGCTCTGCAGGAGAATCTTTCCTTGCCTCTTCCAGCTTCTGGTGGCTTCAGGTGTTGTTTGACTTGTGGCTGCATCACTCCAATCTCTGCCTGTCTTCACATGACCTTCCCTCGTGGCTGTACCTTCTCCTCTGCCGTCTCTTCTAAGGACACTTGTTATTGGATTTAGGGCCCTTCTGCATAATCCAGGATGATCTCAACTCAAGGTCCTTAACTTATTTACATCTGCAAGCACCCTTTTTCCAAATAAGGTCACATTCACATTCTGGGGGCTAAGATAAGGAACACTCTTTTAGAGACCACCATACTTTTATCTACCTAGTCAAAAAAGATAGTGAAATAAAAAGGAAAAAAATTAATAAAGAAAAAAATAAAATAAAACAAAACAGTAGAGGGCCCACTCAAGGCTTTCCTCCTGAGAAGCACGGCCTTACCCTAGACCAGTGGTTCTCCACCAGAGGCAGCTTTGCCCTCCCACTGACAGGTGATATTAGGCAAGCACTGGAGACAGTTTAGGTTGTCACAATGGGGGGGCGCTATTGGCATCTAGTGTATAGAAGCCAAGGATGCTACTAAACATCCTACAATGCACAGAACAGTAGTTTCCCACTCCACCCCAACCTTGGCAAATAATTATCTATCTAAAATGTCAATAATATCAAAGTTGAGAAACCTTGGTCTAGACTTATGGCCAGACCAGAGTAATTGAGAGCACGTGCTTGGCAGGTAGCTGATCCCTAGAGGAGAAGGGAACTAGAGAGTGAGCTCACCCAATTGGCCTGCTCTTTCCAAATTTACCTCTTCTGGGGTGGGAGTAAGTAAAGGTGGGACCCAGGGGGTGGGGGGAGGCCAGGAGCCCCATTAACTGAGCTTCAGCAGCATGAAAGGGAATGTCAGGAATGGGGAAGAAGCATTATTATGTAGAAATTTTTTTCTGACTATTTTTTAAGTTGATGAATACACTGAAACTCTGAGCCATGAAGTAAGTTGTCCCCATCTATCTGACTACAAACCCTTTTTTACCCAACCACACTCCGTATATTGGCCAGGTCTGAATGATAAAGCTTACTCCAGAAAAATTATCAAGCACCTTCTATGTGCCCTAGGAACTGTGCTGAATACTGTAGAAATAAAAATGAATAAGGCCACAGCCCCTGAGCTCTAGGAACTCGTGGTCTAGGGGGAGGCAGACAAACACATAGCACAGGAGTACTAGCCCACTATGGCAGGAGCTCCATGGAGATTTGTACAAACAGCAGTGGGTACATAGGGTCCCCCTTCTGGCCTCAGGGGGTGGTGGCTGCTGCTGCTGTCAGTGACTGTAGCTGTCCCCAGTTAGTACACTGTTGGGGGGAAACATTTGCCTCCAAAATGTAATCTCAGGCATGTGAGCTAAACAAAGGCAGATGGGAGCTCTGCCGAAAGATAGGTTTAAATTTGGAGAAAGATCTGGAAGAACAAGGAGAAATGTTTTATATGGATATGTCAATTCAGGTCCTTTGGGAAGCGGATGCCACTAGATTTACTAGAGGAAACACCTGTGAAGGAGGAAGGACGCAGAGGTTAAGAGGGAAACCTTCAGATCACACAAGAATTGGGCAACAGGAGCCTCAGACTGCAGTGAAGCTGCGAATATCTCAGCCAGGCCGATGGGAGTAACACAGGCAGGGATTACCCATCTGAGGAGCCCCTGATGGGCAAGAATGGCCCAGCTCTAGGACCTCTGCTGTGTTCAGTCACAGGCTGAGAGCACCTAGGGAGAGCTATGGTGGCCGTCAGCTAACTGCAGTCCTTGCAAAAAGTTCTCTCTTTCTGAGTGGTATCCCTCCTCTGGTTGTCACAGTGAGCAAAGAGAAGTTCAGTATTGACCACAAAAGGCAGATATTAATAAGGCAGAAGTTGTAAAAATAATGTCAACAAGAGGATACAGCAAAGTGGCCCCAACACTCATAGCAGAGGCAGACTGTGGGTGGGAGCTGGAGGGGAAGGCTCCAAGGGACCTGTTCTCTGCCCTTGCCCTCTTCAATGTCTCTGTAGCTGTCAACACTCTTGATCTATCTCTTCTCTCTCAAAACTTTCTTTTCTTGGTTTCCATGATGCTGCATTTTTTCACTGTTTTTTTTTTCCCTTCTAATCTTTGATTGCTTCTTCACTGGTTTTGTTTGATTTCTAAATGTAAGCATTCCCAAGGTACTGTCTTCAAGCCTCTTCTTCCTCCAGACTCTCCCTTTTAAGGGTCACTTAACTTTCAAATATCACCTCTGACAACTCCCACATCTCTTTGAGGTCCTTATTTCTCGAAAGAACTCTAGAGCTGTATTCCTCTACATTATTTTGGGGGATAGCAATGTAGAGCTCACACTTGCTCTGTGAGATAAATGGGATATACCCAAGCACTGCAAATTTAAGATGTTCCAAACAGCTTCACTGAGGACCAACTTCAATTCTTGTGTTTGCTGTTTCTGTTGTTGGAGACAGTGAGTTCCCAGCTCTCAGGAGTGACTACTCCAAAGTATAATTGACTCTTCATTCCACATCTACAACCAAATAGCTGTCTATCACCTGTGGATAACCACCTGTGCAGCCACATTCATAGGGCTGATGCTCCTTCTGACCAGTTCTCCTTCCTTGCCTCCCTCCTTTCACAGGTATCAGAACTACCTATGGTTTGAAGGTCTGAAGGTTTCCCACCACCTGTACTCTACTTGTACAAAATCCCCCACTCCTGTTTCCTTTTTGTTGTCTCAACAATCAGGGATTTGGGAGGTGTTAGAGGTAATACTTGAAGTTATGTTAACCCTAAAAAGAGAGAAGAATTTCAGGTCATCATTGCTTCTTCCCTTGTATCATTCTATTCATTCCTTTGCTATTCTCTCTACCTCCAGCTCATCCCTAAAGGGTGGCCTGGCTGACTTTCCTAAAGTTTACTGAGATCACATCACAGCCTTCAGCTACTTCCCTTCATTTGGTGAGTTCAGCATGTTTTAGCAATCCTTCTAGGTACCTTTGGTGATCCAGGCAGCAGCAGCTGGACTTTTAGTTTAGGGATATTCCAAGAATTTAGTTTTTACAAGGACAAAATAATGCAATAGTACCATCAGTAGTGGGCTTATTGTTTAATTTTTCTAAACAAATATCTAGTATTTACAAAGTTTGAACATTTTTCTCCTAACCAGGGCCCAGGAACTAGAATTAGAAGATCATCAAAGCAGACTGGAGCAGAAATTAAGAGAGAAAATGCTCAAGGAGGGTGAGTATGATGATATATTTTGGGTCTTTGTTAAAGATATTTTTCTCCAGAAAGTCAAGCAGAACCCACTGCCAATCCCAGAGTGTCCTTCCTGCCTTGTACAAACAGCCTGGGAATTTGGGGGAAGTGTAAAAACTTCCTTCTTTCCCCCACCCCAGCACAGCAAGTCCTCAGTTTCATTCACTTGGGCTATTTTTTAGAACATGATTTAGAACATTATTTTGCTTCATCACCAGTGTCAACACCTGGTTGGATTGAAGTCAATTTATTATTCATTCACTCATTCACTTCTCCATCCATTCACCTAAAAAACATTTATTGAGAACCTAGCATGTGTCCGGCCTAGGGTGAAGAACAATTTGTGCTTTCCAGGAGTTTGTGGTCTCACTGGGGAGACTGACAGCCAGACTAGGAATTATAGTTAAGTGTAATGAGGACCACAACATGCTTTGGGAGCATGGAGAAAGGCAGGACTCACCAGGGATGGTCCCAGGAACATGCTTTCCCAACATGGGCTGGGCCAATTTTCACACTTGAGAAAATTATCCCAACATGAACAAGGGAGTTTAAATAAACTCACTTGACATGATATACTGATTTATGCATTCACCGGCTCATGCAAACTATGCATATTCACTGTGCCTTGTGTCTGTACGTTTGTGGGTCCAGATCCATGCATGGCATTCCTACATTTAGATTGAGGTCTAAAAGAACAAATTAAATATCTCCTTTATACTTCATGGACCTAAGAGTTGCACAGACCTTATGGGGTTGCCTGGCACATTGTAAACACTTGGTAAACGTTAGATGTTACTGCCATTGTCATCATCGTTGTTGCTACATAATTTTATCCCCATTTTATAGATTAGAAAACTGAGCCTCAGAGAGCTCAAATAACATACTCAAATTAAATGGCAGAGCTGAGATTTAGGAACAGACAACTAACTCCGAGTCTCCTGTTCTTTCCCATACAGTTGTGATTTGCAGACTGTTTTTAGCAACAGAATTCTAACAATATTTATGGTACCGCAATGTATAAAACAGATAAAAGTGACCTACATCATTTTTTATTTGTTGGAAGGAGATTCAGATGGGTCCATCCATGACAAAACCAAACTGAAAAAGGAATTTTTAGATTTATCCATCAAATAAGGAGTGTCAAAACAGAAACAGGCCTAAATTAGCAAACCATAGTGTACATCTAATATCTGATTTATACTTCTGATAAAATAGTTTATTTATTTGCTGTCTTGCAGGTTGGTGAAATAAATGTCACCAAAAAAAAATCCACTAGCCACCTTTAAGTCTTTAAAAAAAATGCTTACCGAGGCATGAAGTTCACGAATTTTCTCTCAACTCTTAGCTGTAAAAAGAAAGCATGATTTATTTATTTTGTCTGCACCTAAGTTCATCTTCTACATAAGGGTACTCCCACTAGTTAGCAAAGAAAAAAAAAACTTTATTATCCTTCTCTGGCAAACTTAGTCTGATGCAATAATTTAAATAATCCCTGTAGGAAATGCTCAGACTCTTTGGGATAAAAATGCTCTGTCTTCCAGATGGTCACCTCTTCCTTCTGCTTTTCTCCCTAAGGAGAGGTGGGTCTGTGTGACCTCCTGGCAGTAGGAATCTGGGTGGGGTGCTCTCACTCACAGAGTCCTTGCTTACCTGCCTAACATCTATCCAGCTGCCACTCTCTCCATTTGCAGCTAAGGCGTGTATCTGGGTTGGCTCCTAATTTGGCCATTCTCTAGCCTTGCTTGGAGCCTGGTGGCATTCCCTGGGTCCCTTGGCCTTGCTTCAGCACATGCTTTGTTCAGACTGGCTAGACAGCCCACTGGACAGTCTCCACCTTGGGGCCAGTGGGCGCCTCCAAGCTTCAGCCACGCCACACAGAGCAAATGGGGATGTGGGGAGGCCACACTCAGGTCTTTCCTCTTTCCCCAGCCACTATGAACTGCTGCTACCACATGCATACATGGGAGCACCCTTCAGGGTGGCCTCTTCCCAGCGTTCCGAAGAAGGAGCAGGGCAAAATTCCTTCAGCCCCTAGTGCTTCCATCAAATGACGTAAGATGTTTGCTGCCCTCTGAGAGGGCTTCCAAGCCCCTGAATGGAGAGACTGAAACGCAGGGCTCTTACGCTCTCTCTCCCTTCTTCCTCCCACAAAACAGGAGGCAGTGGTGCTTCTTTTACTTCTTTCATTTTATGTACCCTCTTCTTCCCAGCCCCAGCCTCAGAAATAAGCTGGATGAGAAGCAGCGGCACCTTCTCTACTCTGTGATCTGGTTCACCGCCTAGCCCTTGATTTGTTAAATCCGAGGGACTCAGGGAATTTAGAAAGACCCCTCCCAAGGTTATAAGCAGAAATCTGACGTTGAAGGCCTATTTTGAATGTCATAAATTTCTTACTCTTTTCCTTCCTTTTAATACAATTCTATCTTCCCCGGGCAATCAGAAACCTGAGGCTATCTAGGAAGAAGGCCATGCACTCAAAACAGCAAAAGAGAAACGCATAGTCACCCTCTGGAAACACTGTCCTACCGGACAGCCCCAGCCTCACTTTGCTTTCATGTGGTCTGTACTCAGAGGGCTACACTTTTTCATTAACTCCAAATGACAGCATGATTTTCGTCATTGAAATAGTAAGCACCGATGAGGACTGTTTACTAAGAAACTTTTTGCACAGATTTCTTTGTTGTGGCTCATATATGTTCATGGAAAACAGCCTTTTTATTGTTTTGCTGGGGTTTTTTTTGGGGGGGGGTCATTGGGGGATTTGGTAGAGCATGCCTGGTACTAGCTTCTTTTTCTCACAAAAGGGTTTTCCCTTGTGCTTTATATATATTCGTGAGATGAAAACTGAGTTGATTGTGCATAAAGCATCCACCTGCCTTTTAAGGTAGTTCCTTGGTGTTAAATTCATTTCCTTGTTTTCTCCACTGAAATTAAAGGTCAGAAGTCTATAGCAATCAAGAAGATCCATGCCCAGAACTCTCCCAGGCCAGATCTTACCTAAGGTCCAATGTTTTTTTTGTTTTTCTTTAGAGAGCCAGGAAGATGAGAATGATCTAAATGAGGAGCAAGAAATATTCGCCGAGATGATGCAAGTGATTGAGCAAAGGGACAAACTTGTAGATTCCTTAGAGAAACAACGCATTAAAGAAAAGGCTGAAGACCGGCACTTTGAAAGCATGCTATTCTCCAGGGGCCGTCCACTGAGCAAGACGTGAACGGGCCCCGTCCCTTTCCCTCATACTCTCCTAATTACCTTTGCAGGATTTATCATATTAGAACTTAAGTTAGACCCTAACACAAGGTTTTTAAAGAAATTAAAATTCTCTCAGCTCTACCACAGCTGTGCAAGATCCTTTCAGATATTATAATGAAGAAAATACAGAGACTTTCAAAATTGGCAACCAACGCAGCAGGTCTTTCAGATTGGAAGTGTCCTTGGCAGATGACCAGCATTGTTTTCCCTAGCAAGTGACACAGAAGCTTGACTTTCCTGCTACTTTTATAATTTTTCCTCCCAACTCACTGAGTTAAGTATCTTGAGATTTTTGAGATGCTGCTTTGTCTTTCATGAGTATATCCATATTTGCCTTTTTTTTTTTTTTTTTGCATGGATGACTGGTTTCCAAATGTCAGGAAGAGGCAGCAGCAGTTTAAAGATTAGGTTAATATTTAAATTGTGCTTCCAGAGAAAGAGGAGAAACCTTGAGATTACTGATTACATAAAACAAATAACCCAGATAGCAGGTGTTAATTCAATCCAGGGTGAATTTAATTTACCAGGTGTATTTATAAGCCTTAATATAATATACGTAAGCAATGTTCTCAATAGCACATTTGAGCCTTAATTTTACTTTTCAAAAAAAAGAAACAGAGAAAAAGAGAGAAGGAAACAAAACTTTAACTTCTTATTGCAGGTTTGCTAGTATTTTACCAAATGCCGTTGGCTTAGAAGAGCTTTCTGTTTCTGGAGCCCTCCCCTTACAGCCCCGGAACATAATGAAAACCATTTTTAGAAAATGTATAATTTTGAAGTGCTTTTCTGAAACTGTTGGTGATGGCAAAGAGGGAAATTCTTCCCATTTGTTGGTAAAATATTGGCGAAGTTGATGCTGCTACTAAAAATGAACACAGCCATGCTACGAGGCAAGGACTGCCTCTCAGGGTTGCTCTCCTTAGGACCCGGCAGAGGAGAAGGTCTCTGCCACTCTCTTCTGGGACTGCCCAGGAACTGTACGGGGACAAGGACAAAACCACTTCTGACTTCAAAGCGCAGCAGAGTGCGGTGACTGCGTTTACTGAATCCCCAATCGGGCCATGTTCTGGGGCGTTCTGACAGTTCATACAGAAACCAAAGATAAGAAGATTTTAAATTCTGACCTGTCATCAGAACACATTTGATTGTTTCCCCCAGGAATGGGATTCTTTGAAGATTCCGCCTGTAATTGTTAAGAGAGACAGACACTAAAGAACTTCTTGTATATTTGGCCTCTCTCATTTTTGCAAGTGTTTAAATGTGTAATTAGACAAGAGGTGCTTTGCAATGGTTGACTTCAGACTCGAGACCTAACTTTTCATTAATATAAGTTTACTCATGAAATCTTCTGTCTGAGCTGCTTTCTATACATATCATCCTGGCCAGCTGACAAGCCAGAAATTAGAAGTGTAACTGGACTTTCCCTGAGTCTGCCAACAGTTGGGTTAATATTTAAACCTAGCCTTTCCAAGGCATATCAAGTTCTGAAGGCTGTGGTTCTCTTTTTTCTTCCTTCTTACATTTTTTTTCTTTTTTCCTTCCTTCCTTCCTTCTTTCTTTCCTTCCCTCTCTCCCCTCCTCCCCCTTCCATCAGGTCTTCTAGTGCCTGAACCCTATTATTAGGGAATATGTACAGGCCATTTCTAGTAATTTATCTATTTTATTTATTTGTATATTTGGTGGAAATTGCTAATATGATTTCTTCATAATTCTAGTTTTTCTGTGTTCTGTTTGGAGAAGATATATTAACACTCAGATATTTAATATGCAAATAACCCAGATGATTGGAGCAGTGAGTTCTATAGTATTAAAAATTTATGGAGATAGTCAATGTTTTCAACCATCAGGTTCTTAGAGATAAGGTTATAGATGCACAGGAATGCCAACCCACTTTAAGAAAGAGATAAATAGCTTTAGTTTTCATTCTAGAAAATTCAGAAATATTCAAGCCAAGTATTTTCTGTCAGTTATATAAAAGTGCACCATTTGATGCTTACATACATTTAACAGATGATGCTCAAATGTGTAGTGTCTGGGTTGTTATTGTGCAAAAGAATTAATTGCCACTTATTTTAATTTGTTCTATTGCCATGTAAAAGGAAGATTCTCCCTAGAGGGCCAAGAAAGAAGGTGGTTCTTGGCTCCTGGTTTTCTGTTAATAAATGAGAGAAGCAATTTGTTCGCATTCTGTTCCACAGAATATGTTCTGCGGTTTAAGGCTCGGTCTTATCAGCCAGGGTGAAAACCTAAACCTCATACTTAACAGCCTTCCACTTACTGGCTTTCTGATTTACCATTCATAAAAACCATTTCAACCATTATTTCCAAAAGGAAACAAACATTGTGGCTGTTGAATTATTTAAAATGTTTCCAGGGCGGGCAATGGTGGCTCAGTGGCAGAATTCTTGCCTGCCGTGCTGGAGACCTGGGTTTGATTTCCGGTGTCTGCCCATGCAAAAAAAAAAGATTCCAGAGACTGTTCTAAGACCTTCGAAATGTAAAATCGTGTACATTTTGAAGATAATTTCTTTGGATTTATTATGAATAGTGTTATAAGGAAAACAGACAGAGCCTTCTCTGCCCCATAAAAGAGCACTCCTGAGTGGGATCACAGCCAAACAACTTAGGACTCTTGACTAGGTCACAGAGCTCCAATTTCAGGCTGTATGTCCCTGTCAGTCTCACACAGCTTCTGCGATAAATCAAATGGCTTATAATAGTTATCAGTTCAGAATTCTACATAAGTTGGACCAAGAGAACAGTTCTTAAACTAGCTAAGCCTAACCACTTATTCATATATCTGTGTGTTTAACAAGCCTTCTCTGAATGCCCGTGCAGTTCTGCCACCCTGTGCTAAGAACCAGGATTCAGAAAGACCATCAGCTCTCTAATCCGCTCTCAAATAAATGCAAAGATAAGCATCATCCTATTCTACTCACGTTTATTTTGAGCATAAAGACATAGCCCCAACTATTGCCATGCTTCTTTGACAATAAAAATGAGTTCTTGTTTCTAAAACTGTGAAAAATAATGTCAGATTATGCTGTTTCATTTAAACCTTGACTTTGACAGTGTTAGGCTGCTTGGAATCAATCAATGCTGAGATGCAGCATGTTAATTACCACTGAGAAAGGAAGTGGCAGGTGTTTCCAGCTCTGATGAGCTGCAATGAAATTGATGTTTTCTGCGTTCTGGAGGCAAATGAGAATTCAGCAATGTCTCTCTTCACAGGAAGCAGATTTGCAGGCTTTTCCTTTTGAACTGAAAATGGCAGCATGCCCCACCCAGGTGGTTGATCAGAGCTCTACCTCAGCAGGGCAGATGTGGGTGGTGGGCGGGGGTGGGGGGGTACTGGAGCCGGAGCCAACACATGAATGGAGGAAGCTGCAGTCATTGGATGGGATGAGCTCAAATATAGGAGCTTGTTGTAATAAAAAGGTTCACGTACAGGGGCCAATGCACCATTTCACCTACTGTTTATCTTCTGGCCTCACTGTTGCGTAGCATGTAAGAGATTAATTTGCTCCAACAACTGGGAACCATTCCCGTGGACTGAAATGTGTTCAATGTGCACTGCTACAATTGCTGAAATGAACCTAAAATAAATGGTTTTGTGTCTAAGGAATCAGAACATTTTCATGTGGGCTTGGCCTGCACCTTTGAGAGTAGGTGGCCCTCTTTTCAGTGAACCTGAGCCAGTTTTGGTTTCATATCGGAGTCCGTGAATTAACACGGAACGCTTCAGTCCCACGGGGCCACCTGGAAGGATTCACCTGGGCTGAAGATTGGATTCGAATGGGAGCAGGAGTGAAGCAGGCTCACCTCAGGTGTACTCTCCCAACAAAGAAAGCTATTTTCAGGGCTGGGGAAGGGAGGGGGTGTGGCCTACCCTAGCTCCTCTGGCTTTCTCACCCAGGGAAACCTGGTTTTGTGTTTCATTTGCTCAGCAGGAGTGCTTCCTTCCACCTGGGTCTGGCTGCTTCTTCAGCTCTCACTCTCTCAGAACCAAGTTTTTTCTTCTTCTCTTTTGAACGCCAGCACGTACAATTTTGTGACGTGTGAGAGCATAATACAGTAGAATTGCTACCTCAGGTTAATCAAGTGGTGGGTCCCAGAAGTTCCCATCAATTCACAGACTTCCCCCCATTGTTTTGTTTACTGATGCAATATTTGTAGATTCATTTCTCCATTTAGTATCAACAAAGAATGCACATCACTGCAGATGAGAGCTCGTCTTGCCAGCATGAACACACTGAGTGCAGCACTCCAAAGAGCAGCCAGCCACCTTCGATGGTGCTTTTCAGGTTTTCCTTGGGCCCATTCCAGGGCTCACCTGTGCCCTCCTGTGGCCAGGGCCACAGACCCTCAGCCTTTCTTTACTCCTTAGCTGCCACTCTACTGTACCTTATTAGCCTTTGGGTCATACTCATTCCCTCTCTCAGCTCATTTCTAGAAATTAAAAAAAGAAACCCACTGCCATCTCAGCTTCCACAAGGAGCCTGTCTGCCCCTGATCAGCTCAGCAGATGGTGCACTGCCCTCATGGGCCAGCTGCAGTGGTAAGTTCTAAGTGCATCACCCCATTTAGTCCATATAGCAAAGCTCTTAAGATAAACATGACCCTTAATTTTAAGTGACAAAACTGAGACACAAAGAGGCTAAGTAACTTATCTACCTAAGATAGTCCAGCTGCCAAGTGGTGAAACTGGCATTGGACCTGGATGTCCATCTCTGGAGCCCGGGCCCTACCCGCCAGGCTGCATGGCCTCATTTATGAAGTCCCTCCAGACTGGTGCCTTGTGCTTGTCTGTTCTTCCCTTCCTTTCCTTTCCTTTCCTTTCTTAGATCTGTTCCCATCGCCACCCATCCCTGCTCAGGGAAAATCTGGGGATGTAAACCCTTGCTGCCACTGTGAAGTTTCCTTCTGTGCTACAGCTATATATATTCTAATGTGAAAATAATTGTTTGAGACATTTAAGTTACCTCTTCTCTCCCACCTCTCACAAAAATCTTTCAATAAATGTGATAGTCTAGGAAGATGCCTCTTGTTTATCCTGTGTGATCAAGTACCCCTGACAATCTGTCATGGACCCCAGGGGGATTTTTTTGCCCCAAATTGAGAAGCACGAACTACATAATCAAATCCCCAGTCCCAAGAGTAGGGAACCAAGAACACAGGGCTGAGGAAATGGGAGAGGAAGGAAACAGGGAGTGTTTTGGAGACCAGCTGAGAGTGAGGTGGCTTTTGCAGCAACTTAGGCAGACTGTGCAGAGGTGAGGGACGGTGCAGCGGGTGGGGGGAAGGGCAGGGAAGGGCAACAAATACTAGAAAACTACTTTTATATATATGACAATTTATACAGTATAAACAAAACTTTAAGGGGTCGTTTAAAAACAGATCCATAACTCAAGAAGGAACCAGTAAGTGTAATCATTCTAAACACAGCACTCATTCAGGGCTCTGACTCCCACTCTGCCACTGCTCACTGAGTGACAAGGAGCAACTCAGTTGTGCCTCAGTGTCCTCATCTGCTAAATGGAGCTACTACTCCTTTTCCTTCCACCCTCCCTCCCACCCTCCCTCCCTCTCTCCACCCCAGATCTATTGCAAGAGCTAGGTCTGCTGTGCATAAGCTCTGATTTTAAAATGAGATTGGCTAGAATATGACTATAATTGGAATGGCCATGGCGAATCTCAAGATGTTTGAATTCCAACAGCAGTAAAAGAGCTAGATATTTCAAATTTCAGCAGAATGGGTAAGTATGGGTAGTTCCTACGAGAGGAAAGGTAAACAGTGAATGAGACTAGAAAACATGTTCTTGGAACATTCTCATCTCTCTGATTTCGTCTTACTAGTCTGCGTGTGGCTCCCTTTTGAAATCCTCTCTCTATACTGGCCTCTGCTGACCAAATGTCTAGCTTCTTGTATACCCTTTGGACCAACAGTTCCTTTGGTCAGAAGAGACCACCTGGCCCTGGTGGTTTGGTTCCATCTCATTGTTAGATATGCTACTTCTGATCCTCTTCCCTAAAAGGAAACTTAGAAAGTATGACTAACTGTAATAACTTCCCCAGCAAAGATGGAAGCAGAGACTCTTCCAGGCCGCACACATCTGGAGGTGGGGTTTGGGAAGAAGGTGGATTACAGCAGTAACAAAGAAGACCTTGCTCCCCAGACCACACTGACCTAGAAAGGGGGAAGGGAGAGGAAAATCCAGACCTTGGGCATAACCACAGAGGGCTCTGACATGGACAAAACACCCTATAGAATTACTGGGACCCCAGCTCTTCTCACTTGCCGGGTTGAGTCTGCCATGGATCACATCTGCTCCTTTCTGTCCTCTAACGCTTGGTCCCTGCTGCTGTTCCATTGCTGTGTTCTCTCTCAATTCTTTCGTTAGGTGATTCATGTAGGAGTTTCTGATTTGGGAGTTTTATCTCTGCAATTGATACTCAGATATCATGCCAAGGTGAAGAAACCCCTCTATCAATGTTTATAGTTCATTATTAGACTTCTGAAGGGAAAAGAAGCTACTCACCTCTCACAAAGGACTCAACCCCATTGCTGTATCTGAGGCCATTAGAGTGGCACCATTCTGTGTGATCCTCAGAAATGTCCCTGCCCTTTGTCCACTGTATCACAAACCAAGGGCAAGTTCTTCCAACTTCCCAGATGCATTTCCTGCCCACCAAGAGAGGCCCTCACTGCCTGACTGCTGCCATCTGGGCAACCATGCCCAAGCAAGAGACTCCTGGAGGACATCCTCATTGGGTGGCCTAGCCTTCTAAGGCTAGTATCCCAGAGTTTGCAAGAGGACGTGCACACGAGGCTTCTCCCTGAAGACCCTCACCTGAGAGGTCATTTCGTCACTCACACATACCTTTTATCCTGAGAACACACCTTACTTTCAGTGATCAAACAGGTTCCCAAGAGGCTCTAGCCGGTTTCTCTCTTCCCCCTCCTGCTTTGATGTGTCTAAAGAACCTCTGATTATTGATCACAGGCTAGTACCTTTGTAAAATTCTCCTTGTGATCTGCTGGGTCTCCCACCCATTTTGTCCCTTATATGGTATTCACACTTGGGAAAGTTACCTTTCCTCAGCGAAAGCCTCCTGCAGTTTGAATTTTAGCTTAACTTGATTTGTGATGTTTCATTTACTTTTATCCTGGGTTTTTAACCTATACAACAAAAAGATAACAAACCAAAAAAACAATGGGGGGGAAGGGAGTAATACCCCAATATTTAAAAATTATCTGTTCTAAAATTGATAGAGACGGGAAGTAGATTATTGGTTACCAGAGCAAGGGTGGGAGGTGGAGGGAGGGAGAGGGGATTATTGCTCAAAAAAAAGCAATAAGGTAAAATCAAAAGAAAAAAGAATAAAAAAAAGAGTTGCCTTAAATATGACAGATATAGAGTTATGTATATAATTTATGAAGTTTGTCTGAATAGAGTACATAGACTCCAGTTTTTCTCCATTTCTTGGCTATTATAGTTACTCTTTTACTGTTCTTTTAATGGTTATCCTAGAGATTACAACAGGATTCCTTGACTAAACAAGGTCCAATATAAATATTATTACTTTTAACTTCTTCCAGTCAATGCCTGGACCTTAGAACATTTAACTCCACTTAGTGGCTTCCCACTTTGAATGTTTTTGCTTTTGTGTATTTTAATTTGATATATATTTTTTATATGCTTTCATATAAAAGTCACCAAGCTTTCATTTGGAATCATTTTCCTTCAGACATACCCTTTAGTATTTCCTTTTGTCCAGATCTACTGTTAACAATTTTTCTCAGTTGTTTTTGTTGTTCTTATTATTGGTGAGCTGAAAATGTCTTTATTTTCTCTGTCTCCTAGAGTGGAGACTTCTGGAGTCTCAAACTATAGCAAGGGATTGGGGTACTTGCCCCCCTCCCAGTTTAGTGGCTTTGAACTCTTGTCTGCTTACCCTTGTGAGATTGGCAACTGCCCTGCTCAACTTCTCAGATTCTCAGCTGACTCTTCTGAAATTGGTAGATACCCCTAGGGGGAAAGTGGTCCCAAGAGACCAAGATCTTGGTCCTCTATGTCAGCTGGCCTTGAAATTCAGCAGCCTCACAGCACGCATTGATTTCATGAGCTGTCCTTAATATCTAACCTTAGGTAAGATCAAATGAATGACTGGGTAAAAAGGGGTCATTGTGCCTAGTGGGGCCATAACTATACAATTTAGATAGGAAGGGTGCAAGTTCTTCTTTGGTGCTCATAAAAAAACAAAAAAAAAAACAGCATGTTTGTCTCTGTTGAAGCAAGATTTAGATTCCCTCTACTTGAGTACCAGGTCTTCAGCACCTGATGCCTTCAAACATATATTTCATTTAAATATCTCATTTAAACGTCTAAACAAAAAAAAGGTCTACTAACATCCATAAGGATTATAAATGCATAATATCTAAAGAGAGTATATAACCTGTGAGCAAGCAAGAGCAATTTAGAACAGTGCTTCACCAACGGGCTATGGGGAAAGAACAATCCATCACAGACCAATTGTAGAATACAATAAAAAAAATTACTGGAAAAAAATTGAAGATGTTCAAACTATAACCCCCCAATTTTTATTATTAGAGGAAACAGACATAAAATTGCATTGCTAAATTGCTCACAGCTTATTTGTAAAGTTTCTAAATGCTCTCAATTTCTATATTTTTTTCATTGCAGACAAATAAGTTTGTGAATGGATACTGGTTTGCAGTCTACACTCTGTACTTTCAGTAGCACTCACTTATAATTCACCATCTATTACACATTGGCCTTTGAAAAGAGATCAATAATTACTTAAGAGGCAGAAAGGTTTGCATGACCAGAAACCATTCACATGCATCCAGGTTACTATCTATGGTCTTCTCTATGTTACTGTCCCACTGTCTTCAACCGCATGATTTTTCGAGTCCAAAAAAAACTCTTGCTCAGGAAAACAGAAGTTGCAAATAACTTTAACTTTCCTCCCAAATCTCACTGAAATGGACACAAAAGGGTTTGACTTTTCAATAGATAGCATTAAAAAGATTGTTTAATCTGCCAAGCTTTGGAAAGCCTTGCCTCATTGTGCCTACCGATCCTAAACTATTACGTCAGGATCCCCAGCTAACCCTTATCAGGCACCACCCTGTTGAAAGACCTGCCGTAAAATAGTAAACCAGACCTCAAACCTTATAAATATGCCTACTTTGCCCTCCCCTACTCCAGGACACTATGAAGACTCTGTCAGGATAGTGCTTTCCCTGACCAAGGTGCATGATAAACATCGTTGCTATGCTCACAGCTTATTGTGCTGATATTTTCTGGGAACCAGAATTTGACAACTGAGACTTCCTTTTTGTTCCACCGTTCAGTCTTGCTCAGTGGTGTTCACACTTTGCTGTGCATAAAAATTACTGAAGAGGGTTGCATATGCAATAGCATGCATGGGCAGTTCAAGTGATCTCCATTGGTAGTTTTGATGGGTCTATATTTCAGGCTTAGCCCAGCATACAGATAGCAACTGGTAAAGAATAGAGAACCAGAGAATGTTACGGTTGGTTCCCAAACACAAATGTGCAGACCAGCTACATCAGAATCCCCGGATACAATTCCTGTTTAAAACACCTCTCCCTTGGTTCCTCTTGAGATCAACTGACTCAAAACTTGTACAGCCCATGAATGTTTACAACATGGGCCTCCCCATGTTTACAACAACCTCCCTGGGGGATTGTGATACGTAATTAAGTTTAAGAACCACTATTCTGTTTCTCATAGCTTTTGAGCCGTGTGGCTTCGTGATTCCCTAACAAGTGTTCCTAGGGCTGGAGATGCAGATTTTGGAGACATCTGTATACATCCAACACGCTGAGTAAGAATGATTACTGATGAAGTCAAGATCAAAACAATTTTATTTTGGCTTCTCACCATCACTTTAAGATTTATCAGAGCGGTGACTGGGGCAGGCAGGAGAGGTTGTCCTGATTTGCTCCTGGATGAAAAATTTTAGCAGACCTCATGACTTCTCTGCTCTCTGTCAGGTAAGAGACATCAACTAAGGTATATTTTTCAGAAAGGCAGAATTAGGACTTTCAAGCAGAAATGAACACATACTCTGCTGAGAACCTACTGACCATCCTGTGTGCTGAATTTTCGATCTAGTCAGAACTATTGCTTGTCAGTTTGCCAATTAGCTCAAGTCAAGACCGATGGGTTATTAAAAGTCTTTAGGAACATCTCCTGGGAAGGAAGCACAGTTGATCCTTAGAGGAACTGCAAGACAGGGCTGGGAAGAGATTCAAGATTCAGGCAGCTACTCTCCACAGTTTCCCATTATTCAAGCCACATGGCTTCTTGAGCACACACCTTTGCCCCATTCTTTTGTTTCCCTCTGACTTTCCCTACTCATCAGCAGTCACATAGCTGAAAAACAGACAACCTCAGTCTTGACTACACAATCCCACAGCAAAGGGTTCAACTTCCGACAACAGTCTCCCTAGTTCAATTCAAACTCTTGATTGAGATGATTGGATTGGCTACTTTCCAGCCAAAAATTAACTCCCTTTGGGTCAGGTGTTCATTGTTCAGTCAGCTGTAGCTAGAGGTCAGGAGCCACACAGAGGAAACTTAGTTGCCAAGGTGCTGAGTGAGTGTAGGAAAAAGAGCCAGACAGAAGAGCACAAGTGATAATTTAAGATGGGTAAGCACGATAAATTGTGACTTTGATCATTTTCCAGTATGAGTCCGTGACACACTGTGGCTCCTGGGATTCCCTGATGACTAGCCCAAAGGAACCTGGCTGTCACTCTGTTGCTTTTATTTCGGCAGGGTAGGTTTGGGGGGGGTGCCTCACGGTTGTGCCCTCCTCATTCACATTTCCAACAACATTTGGGGTCGTCCTTTGGACAAGCCACTGTGTTACTGGAAATGGGGGTGATGTGCAAAAATAAGAGGTCTCAGCCCTGCTCTTTTGACCTTAAAACTTCTCAGTCTTAGGTGGGGTTGGGGAAGGGGAAGTTGACAAGACATGGAAATCAAATTACAGGAACCGGATTGGGGCAGTAGCTTTGGTGGGGACTAAAGCTTATACATTTTGGCTCACTAATTATTCCTGGATCTGGCTCACACTCTTTGGTGGGGACAAGATATGAGCCTAAGAACTGTACAGGCACAAATCCAGGGAAGAGGAAGCTGCTCACCTTAGTTTCAAGCAGCTGGGGTGGAGACACGGTGAGATGGAGCAGCAGGTTGGTTCGTTCAGTAATCACCGAACCCCTGATTTGTGCCAGGCTTCCAGGCTCAAGCGCCCCCAGCCTAGGGGGTTACACGTGTACATAAATAGATAAGGCCGCCTGTCCAGTAAGGGGCAGATTTGGGGCATCATCCTTGCTGTGGGCAACAAACAGGCGCGGGCCGGCCTGGGACGCAGGGCCCCGGACGCACAGCTCCTTCCAGGGCGGAGGGAGGCGCGAGGGAGGGAGAGAGGGAAGGGAAAGGCGAGCGCGAGCTGCCTCAAATGCTTGGAATAATTCCGCTTCCGTTTGGAAAGCCGCAGACTCAGTCCCGCCGGCGGCCGCCCAGCGCCAGCTCCGCGTTCCCACCGGCCCGCGGCTGCCCGCTCCGTCGCCATGGCCACCTCCCCGCAGAAGTCGCCCTCTGTCCCCAAGTCCCCAACTCCCAAGTCGCCCCCGTCCAGGAAGAAAGATGACTCCTTCTTGGGAAAACTCGGAGGGACTCTGGCCCGGAGGAAGAAAGCCAAGGAGGGTGAGTGCGGCCGGGCCGCCCTGGCAGCCTAGCAGGGAGCGAGGCCCAAGGGGCCCGGGCGCCCCGGGTCCGGGCGGGAGCGCGCCGCGGATGCCCGGCGCCGTGGGGGCGCGCGGTGGCGCGCGCGCGCTTCCCGGGAACGTCGCGCGGGAGTGATGCGCGTCCTGCTCTGCGGCCCTACGCGCCCCCTTGGGTGACGGTCGCGGCTGCCCCACCCGCGGTCTCCCGGGCGCTGCTTTCCTCGGACTGGCGGCGCCCAGGTGGAGCAGAGCGGGCCTGGGATCAGGCAGTCGCCGCAGCTGGGCTGGGGCCGGGCGCCGCGTGGCCTGAGGGCCCAGGAGGCGGCGGATCTTGGAGGTGTTGTGCGGCCCGGGAGCCCAAGCCGGGACCCAGCCCGGAGGCGGCGTTTTCTCGTAGGCCCAGGTCCCCGCCCTCTCCGCTCCCGAAGGCTGGCATTTCCCAAGTTTTGGCTGGAACTTTTCTGGGCGCCGTTTCTCTCACCCTTTGCCTTCATTGGCCCACGAGATCAGATCGTTCCTAGGCCTGCTGAAGACCGGATGCAGCGTTGGCCTCTGGATATTTTGTCCTTGCCCAGGCCCTAACATGATTTTGTTAATGGCGATTATCATCAAATGTTTGTTGAATGAATGAGTGAAGAACTGGCTGCCTTAGCTGTACCGTGCAATAATCAGCTCACACCTAAGAAGAAAACCGTGTTAGACCATGGCCGGTGACCTTTCTGTGAACCCCTTTTTACTCGTGCAAAAAAAACCATTTTTTTCCCACTAGGGTGAACTGAGGGGATCTTTTTTTTTTTTCTAGAACAGTTTACATGTGAATTATTTTGTGCCATGGGCAGAGTTTGCATCCTGGTTTTTTATTTGAAAAATGAGGTGAAAGTTTTCAAGAAAAACTAATGATATGTGTGTAAATAGAAGTTGCTTGGTTAAAAAGGTTTTTATTAGACTGCTTGGTGGTTTGAAAATTGGAATTTGGGGTGGACCACCTATTTGAAAGCTGTGGTGCTGAGATATAAAATAAGTTGCATGCTCTCTAGTTATTTTAAGGCATAAAAAAGAACTTCAGTGCTGAGAATTACCCAACTTGACATAGAGTTCAACTTCTACTCTTGAAATTGAAGTGGGAAGGACCAAAACACGTCCCCCAAAATGTTTTCCCCTAATTTGGTTGTTTTGGCAAATCATTGTCTGAGTAGTATACAGTTAGTGGCAAATAATGAAATCCTGACCTGGAAATGCCCCTTCTGTACCATCATTCTAACACTTTTCCTACATTATCACTGGCATGGGGTCATCCAGCCTGAGACTGTGCAACTCAGAATTACCAAAGCTCATGACCTACCAAGAGAATTTACCCTACTTTAGAAAAGTTTACTTTATATTGAGCCAAAAGTTGGTCTCTCTGTTAACTACTGCTATTCTATTCTCGAGGCCAGGAAGAGTTTGATGGTGGCCATTAACTTTTTTAATTTGGTTGGCTTGTTCTCTGCAGTCTTCTCTTCACCCGGCCACATGTCCTCAGTTCCTGTAGCCCTTCCTCATAAGACATGATGCTGAGACCCTCTGGCATCCTGTTTACTTCTAAATGCTCTTCATTTTCAGTAGGGTCCTTGCAGGAAAGAGAAGGTCAACTTAGCTGGAATTTGGAAAATAATTTGTTGTAGGAACTATGTATAGAGGTGTGGGCAGAGTTAGGAGAGCCAAGAAGGGATGCTGAGGCACCTAGTGGCTAGCAAGAGGGGCAAGCCCATAACCACCCCTAGGCCTGAAGAGACAAGGGGAGAAGACCAGAACCCATTGAGAGCTGGAACTCTGGAGGAAGGGCTGCCCAGCAGGAACTGTAGTTGTAGAGGGACACAGACACTGTCAGAAAGGTAGAGGCAGAGCAGGGATAGAGCAGTGGGAGAAATACTTGGTGTGTTCTCTTCTCCTTGCCCTCACATCTCCTGCTGGTTATTCCCATGGGTTGAACCCGGTGGGAAGCCACCTAGGCAAAGGAGTCTGGGTGATGTAATATGTAGGGACCAGCTCCCTTGGGAGCACAGCAGAGCAAAGAATGGATCATTGTGGGGGAGAGGGTGGGCAAAGTGGAGAATACCTTGCAGACCCTCTCATCATGAGCTGCCCAAGAGGTCCACAATAGTACATAGTAGTCTAATCCAACCAATCCTGATTAAAACAGGGCTGTCACCTCCTTCGTTCTAACATAGACTCTGCATTCCATTAATGCAGCTAAGGTTGCTTTTTTTTTTTTTTTTTTTTCCTGCCAGCTACAACACAGCATTATCTTTTGTTGGACTTGCTGTCAGCTTACTCAAAGACATTTTTATATTATTACTAAGCCAGACCCTTCCCTATCTTGGATTTACTCAGTTGGGTTTTTGGAACCAAGTAAGTGTAAGGTCCTTTTTTTAAAATCCCTGTTATATTTAATTGCTAATTCCTGATTCTGTCATTTATCTGATCCAAAGGATACAAACTGGTGAATGCCTCTTCCAAAGGGGCCCTGCCATCACCTCCCTCCAGCTATTTGCTGCTGCATGGTGATGGTTGTGAGCCCTGTCAGAGTAGACATCGGGGTTGGTCTGAAATGATCTGCTGTCCTGAGGGCATGTTAGATCCTATCAGTATGCTTTCCCTGTCAAGGATCCCCTAACTGCCACTTCAGTAACAATAAAGCTGGGTTCTTGCTCTGTCTGGGTCTTGCATAAACTCACATGTCTGTGCTTTGCAGAAACTACCTTCTTCCACCTCTTCCTTTCTTCATTATTCCTCAAGATCACTGACATTGGTTCTATCCACAAGTTATCCCAGGGCTCTGGATAGAATTTCCCTAGGCCCAAGGATTCTCATTCATTAATTTGATGCTTGCTGTGTCCCACAAAGACAGTTAGACATAGTGCATGTAAGTTAGAACATGTAGGTGGATACTTCCATATAAAATATGTCTTCCTAAGAATACATGCTAGAGGCCATAGAATGACGATCTCACTTTTAAGAATACATTAAAACTAGTCATCACTCCTGTGTTTTGTTAAGAAAACATAATTTTAGGAAGGTAAGAGAGAATAAGGGATAAAGGCATGGTCTTTGGGACCACACTCATTTGGGTTTGATTTCTGGTCTACCCCTTATTTATTGTTATGACATAAGACAAGTGACTTAGCCTTTTTAAGCCTCTGTTTCTCCAGCTGTAAAATGGGAATAAAAAATTCTTTGTATATAGGCTGTGAGGTTTAAATGAGATAGAGTATGTAATGTATAGCATGACACAAGTAATGGTAGCTGTTGAAATTGATGTTGTCTTTTCATTTTAGATTGCAGAAGATTCTGTACGTTCTGTGTGAAGTTTAGTAGCCCCTGACTATACAAAGCCCCATTTTGGGTACTTTTAGGAATTAGGAAAGTTTTGCAAGTCAGATTCTCCTGTTCCCCAAGATGTCACATTTCAGCATTTAAGAACTATCTGAGTCCATATTTATGAGTTATAGCTAAGTGACTTTCCTTTTTTTCCCCCATGAGTCATCTCTTTTTGGGTTTTCAGTCCCCATTTACTCTCTTTCTGGCCCTTTTGTGTAGGTTTTTAGGCTAGCCTTTCAGATTCTAACTACTGAGGCACACTTTTCATCCTTCTTCTACCAGATCTGTCTTCAAGACTTGTCATTTCCAGGAACACCATCTCTAATTGTGTCTGCTGATGCTGCCCCAAGTGAAGTCAGCAGAAATGGTCATGCCTGTCACTTATCTATTTATTTATTACCCCCAGAGTTCTGTATTTCATCCAGTGCCTGAGGTGTCCAATGAGGACTTTGACTTACTACATTTTTATAATAATACTGGTACTTACCACTTTGGTTCTTATTGGCCCTCCAGGGTCCCAAACACTGCTCATTGGTTTTGTAACAGATTTATGATTTCTGGAATAAACTGAGCCCTCAGCATTGGGGTCATCAGCCCTTTTCTTTTCTCTAATCAGCTTGCATTTTCATTTTTCAAAGTACCTGGTCCAAACCATCAGAACTCAAGTCCTTCCCCAGACCTTGAGATAGAAAATTGAGTATGAGATATGAGTTCCTTCAAGTTTCCTTCACTCCCTGCTAATCCCACCCAAATCTACATCTCTCCTTTCATGCTTCCTTCCTGTCCTCATCCCTTCCAAGGAGATCCCTTCTGCCCATTCCTTAACAACTTTCTCCCAGAGTTGGCATCATCAGATATCCCTTTTTTTCCATCCCTAGCCTTTTCCTTGCTGCTCTTTTTCTCAAGCATTGTATAAATATGCTTGAGTCTTTCCTATTCAAAGAAATCCCTTGATACTGGTTCCCACTTAAGCCACCCCCATGTCTTTCTTTCTTTCAAGGCTAAAGGTCTATGAAAGTGTTGTCCATACTGGCCTCCTCTTTCTTATATCCTAATCTCTGTCCACTCTTCCCATAGTTGTACCAGTTCTTTAGTGAGTGTCTACCATGTGCCCAGCACTGTGCTGGGTGCTGGGGATATAGGAAGATAAAATAAAACAAAAATCCCTGCCTTTGTGGATCTCATATTCTAGAAGGGGAGATGCATAATAATAAATAAGCTAAATCAGTAAAATATATTTATTTTCTGAGAATGGTAAGTGCTGTAGGGCAAAATAAAGCAGGAAAAGAAGAAATGGAGTGTTGTGAAGTAGGAGCTGGTTGACAATTTTAAATAGGATGGCTGGAGAAGGCCTCACTGAGAAGGGCATATTTGTATGAAGACCAGAGGGGTAAGAATGAGAGCCGTATGTATATTTGAGAGAAGAACAATACAGACAAATTCTAAGATCCTGAGGCAGGAGTAAATCTGCTGTTTTGACAACCAGCAAGGAGGTTAATGTGACTATAGGAGAAAATAAGCACAGTTGTGGGAGGTACTGAGGGCCCAGGGGTAATTCAGGTGAGGGTAGAAGAGATAGGGCAGGGCCCTGGAGGCTATTGCAAGACTTAGACCTTTACTCTGAGTGTGAAGATGGGGAGACTTTGGAGGGTTTTGCACCTAGTGATAGCATTATCTCACTTCTGTTTTACCTGGATCACTCTCCTGGTGTATTAATTGACTAAAAGGGGTGAGGGTGGAAACCTCAGGAGATGGGTTAGGAGGCTGCCCGTGAGAGAGAAGGTGGTTCCCACTAGTCAATAGGAACTTCCGTGGTTGAGGTCACCAAAATCCACTCTCTTCTCTTCAATCCTGATTCTGCTGGGCCCCTTGGAGCTGCTTAACAGTGTTCAGCTTTCCTTTTTCCTTAAAACCATCTTCTCCCTTGACCTCGTCCTCCCTGAATTTATACCCTGTGTCTCTGACTACTCTTTTTAAGATCTCTTCTGAGGCTTTTCTTATTCTGTTTATACCTGAGTAGTGTTTCCTGGGAATTCTGTTTCCACCTGTGTTACTCTCTGTTTTTCTTTCTTTCCCCTGGGTTATCTCAGTTACTTGCTTGGATTCAACTACTATCTACTCATTGATAATTCCCCAAATCCAGGTCATAAATCTAGATCTTTCCCCTTTAGTCCAGATGTATATTTTCCAGTGTCTTCTGGATTTGTCGCAAGATCCTCAAACTCAACATGCGTGCAGTGGAATTACTATTTGTCCCACTTGTCCAAATTGCTTCTACTTTTCCACCGTCCCACCAGCTGCCTAAAGTAGAAGTGTTGGAGTCGTCTTCTGTTTCAGAGGGCTGGACAGTAAGTATTTTAGGTTTTGTGGGCCCTACCGTCCCTGTCACAGCTACTCCACTCTGCCCTTGTGGCTCACAAGCAACCATAGACAATATGTAAACAAATGGATGTGGCTGTGTTCCAATCAAACTTTATTTATGAACACTAAAATTGGAATTTCACAATATTTTTCACATCATGAAATATTTTGCTTTTTTTTTCCCCCAGCCCTTTAAAAATATAAAAAACATTCTTAGCTCATGGGCTGAACAAAAATAGATGGCAGGCTGGATTTGGCCCACTGGCCATGGTTTGCCAACCCTTACCCTATTTCATCCCTCCTATTTAATCACTGGTCATAAAGGCCTGTTATTCTACTTTCTCAAAATCATTGCTTTAATTCAGGCCTCATAAGTGCTCTTTTGTCTTGTTTTTGATGATTTATTTTGAAAAATATATCCTCTTTATTTTCCACCTGAAATATTGCAGTAGATACCCAACTAATTTTCCTATTTCTAGTCCTTTTTCATTAAATCCATCCTTCATCTTTCTGCCAGTAGTGTTTTTTTTTTAAACACAAATATAATTCCCCCATTGTCCCAGGATACATTTCTTAGCATGGCATTCAAGGCCTTCCCAACTATGCCTTAGTCTACCTTTTTGGTCCTTTCTCCTGTATTTCCCTTCCAAGAAGCCTCCACTTCAACCACACCAAACCACTCTTCATTCGCCCATACATCCTGTTCTTTCACATGTCTTTCCTTTTGTACATGTTATTTCTTATGTCTGGAGTGGCCTTCTTTCCATTTCTACACAACGATATCCTATTTATTCATTAAGACCCAGCTCAAATATTCCCTTCTGCAGGAAGCCTTCCATAGCTCCCCCAGGTAGAGTGGAATGCTCTCTAGAAGGAATTCTCTGTGCTCCGACAGTGCTTTGTCCATATATATATATGTGATCACACAGGCCGCCTTGCATCACAGCCATCTGTAGGTGTGCGTGTCACACACTGTGCTGAAAATCTCCCCTCACAGGTCCCTTGCTTAGCATAATATTTAGCATACTGATAACGGAATTTCTATGAAATGAATTTCCCTTCTTTTACCTCGGTGAAAATATCCCACTGCTAACTGTTGTATAATTAGACGAATCTCTTCTCCTTTCTGATATTATTTGCCCATTAGTAAAATCAGGGAATTAGACTAAATAACCTCTTGGGTCGCTGCAGCTTTGCTCTACTATGATTTCTGAGATCTCATTTCACCAGGCTTTTCTCAGATTCAGCTTTTTTGTCTGCATAGGGTGGTCTGGGAATTGCATCATCACAAAGGCGTCTTTCTTTCCTCCACTAATGAAGGCACCTTTGTGTCGGGAGGAGGAGATGGAGACCAGGATAAATGGGCTCCAGCCCAAGGACACCTCCGTATCAGGCACTGGTCTCCTTGTCTCACAGAATATCTCTGTTTGGTTAACAAGCACAGTTCATAATTAGGTTTTCGCCATTAGTATAGGAGAAAAGATGAAACCCTCATCTGAACATTTGGTAGTATCTAAAATCTCCACTCCCTGTCATGGGTAAAATAAAACATTTGGGGCAAATCCTACAATGATATCAATAATAACATAATTAAAAAAATAAGATGTTTTTTAAAAATGTGAATATTCTGTCAAGTTTTCGATATGTTTTGCAACCTGAATCAGCAGAAAATCTCAAGGCTTTGCCCGGGACCCACAGCCCCCAGGGCGGTGGCTTAGGTCCAGGGCTGTCTGTCTTTCATTTCTTCTCTGGTAGCTCCTGGAGCACAGGTGTTGGGTTTGTTCTGCTTACATTTGTATTCCCAGGTGCCTAGCATGGTGCCAGGTACTTAACAGGCGCTCCATTAATGTTTCTTAACTAACTTTCTGAATCATCAATGGGCATCTCATTCCCACTGAGGGAATTCCCAGGTTACTCCAAATGCTGCTGTAACCTCGGGAGAGTCTTCTGGTCCCATGACTCCATCCGGCTCTCAGCTTCTGGCTGCATATGGATGTGTGTGTGCGTCTGTGTGCCTGTGTGTGTCATATAAACTTGTCCTCCACCCACAAGAATCTCTTTACCCTTTGCGGGCAGACATCAGTCAGTCCTGGTACATGGCAAACACACAGAGGCCCCTAGACCAGAGGTTTGGGTCCCGTGGTTTGTGGGGAGCCAATTGCACAGTGGTACAGTGAGCCTACAAGGAGGGTACCCACTGGCCAAGGGTGGTGACTAGACAGAGAATGGAGGCCTATTTTCCTCTAGAAAATCTTGCTTAGGGGAAACTGCTTTGCACATATTCACTTCAGAGTGCTTAAATGAAGCACTTAGTGAAATACCCTTTTACTATTGAGTAAAATGTGCAGACCAAAACTGTACAAGAGAGATTCAGAATTCCTTAATCCCCCCAAAGTCTGTCCAGTTTCTCCTGCCCCACCCATCCCTTCCTGCTCCATTTCCTCACTTTGGGCACAAAGCTAAGGAAATCTGAAAATCATACGGGGCCATGGCAGCTGTCATTACCTTTCAGCATGACGGTCCCAAATCTATTCACACACACACACACACACACACACACACACCCCACCTTACCGAAAAATACTTAACCAGAAAAGAGAGACAGCATCAGGGTCATACCACATCTTCGTTGAGCTCTGCTGATTGCAGCTGCTTAATTTTTATTCAGACCTGGGACAAATATTTACCTAGTGTGTGTATCAGTGTATCACTCACCCAAGATCTAGTTCTTTAAGGATTTCTTAAGCTATTCTGATTGCGAAGAGCAGGCCAGCCTGCCAAGGCCTTGGTAAACCAACTTTGTGACTTGTGTCATTGTCTGTACTTCCGAACAGCTTTAGGGAAATGTTAGGCCATGGAGAGAGTAGTAGTGAACTTTCTCAGTTTAAACAGAAATCTCCTTGTATACTCTCTTGGGGAAAAGAATGAACCCAATAATTTTTTTTAATAAAAATTTTTCCTCTTCATGGTAAAATTAACCCATGCTCTGGAATTTATGGAAAAATAGAAAGATAAAAAACAGTCATCCAGTGTTCCAACATCCCAAGGCAATCACTTTGAGCATTTTTATGTATTTCTTTCTATTTTTTCTTTATTATAACTTTTTTCTTTTTTATAATTGTGAGCATACCATGTATAGTATCTGTATTTTATACAGATAAAATTCTGACCCTTGTTTTTTTTATTTAATATTATAAACATTTTTCATGTTACTACAAATATTAGTAACAAACTTTTTAATGGTTCATAATATTCCATTGAGTCACTTTCCCATTGTTTAACCATTTCTACTGATCCTTTGTTGCATGTTTAGAAATAAAACTGTCCAAAGCAGAGGAGAGCAGATTTCCAGCCTGGCCAGGTAGTATGTTCAAAGTAAGACTCTAGTGTGGTCAGGTCTTTATTTCAGAACCTTCTCTTATAACCATTCTTCCATTAACATATGCCTCAACTTTCACCCCTAGTGCCTGCTCACCCTCTGACACAGCCCGGGTTATGGCTACTTTGGAAATAATCAGCCCTGAAGCTCCCCTGGGGCCACAGCCATCATCTTGGTCCCCCTCTAATGTGAGGCGCAGTTGCAGTTTGGTCCCAGAGTCCCTTCTCTTGAGTACTTCCTTCCCACCTTCCTAACTCCTGAACCATGGACTTTTCCCCACAGCTTGGTATGCACAGACAAATGAGATGTAATAGCTTCAGTAGAAATAGTCATCAAAGAACCTTGGGAGACAGTACTTTCAATCTGGGTCTCGAAGCCAGAGAAGGAACCCCTCCTGCCCTCAGGCTGACGAGAGAATGGACAGGTATTGGGTGCCTTTTGAGTTTCAGTTGGATTGTGAGAGAATGGGCGGAGCTGATGCCTTGGGACCTTCATTTTACGCAAAGGATGTTAGGAATCAGTAGTCATGTGTCTCATGGCACCTCTGAAGATTGGACCTGAGCCAGTTAAAGTATGTAATTATTGCACTCAGCACCCCAGGGAGTATTTCTGAGGAGTCACTGGTGGAAGCAGATGATCTCCTTGAGAGTGATGTGTCAAGGGCATTTATTTCATCACTGAATCATTCTCCATTCCCGTCACTCATTCCCTTATCTCTTTTATAACCCAGAACCACTCCCCTCTTTTGCATTGTGGAAGAGGCTGCTGGATGTTGAAAAGTGAGGGATGCTCTTCATGAAAATGCAGCGCATGTGGTAATGCTGGATCCCAAGGGGCAAGGCTGCCTGCCTGTTTCTACTCCCTGATTGGCATAAACCCAGGATCCAGACCTCCTGATGACACTGAGAGGCTGGATGGAGCAGACTTTGCACTTGTCCCTGTTAAGGTACATTCATGGGTGAAATAATAAATCTGCCAATTGCAGTATTACATTCACTTTTCAATTAAAAACATGTACTCCTTAAGCAGTTTTTGGCTTAGCCTACGTGGCTTTGGCTGTGGGGCATACTGTGGACCACTGGTGGCGAGGAGTGTGGGAAGGGACTCTGCAATCCAAATCCTCACCAAGTTTAGAGGGCAGCCACCCCAGATCCATTGAGGCTGGCACTAAGATGACAGGGTGCAGAGATTCTGGGCTGTGAATTCTTGGCATCTGCCTGGTGCCTGAGTCCTCAAACAGGGACGGTCATCCACATCTTGGGTGGGGCCTCCGATTTAGGGTCCTGAGGACGGGAGCCGGCAGGATCTTGCAAGTGGGTGAGGGTACCAGTTGAGTAGGTGAGATGCAGGGGCAGGCTGCAGCCTCAGTGTGGCATCAGACCCCACTGCACCCCACAGAGAGTAGGTGAGGGAGGCTGTAGGATTTTCATAAAGGAGCCCTGTTTCTTGTCTTGCTCACTCTATCTCCCTGCACTCCAGGCTTAGCAATAAACTTTCCTCAGGAGGAGGGGTTTTCCTATTTACCTTAAGGCTGAGCTGTCTGTCCCCAACTCCCAGCTCTGGTGGGGCAGACCTGCAGATGGCAGGTGGTTAATAACGACTGCTGGAAGAAGCAGGGGCATCAGGAACTGACAGTTCTTGTGCTGTTTGCAAAACACAGGAGGAGGGTAACACAATTCCATTTTAAAGCAACTCTCAGGGTAAAAGCAAGTCTGGAAATAGCCTCTTGCGATGTGCAGCAGCTGCCTCTTAGCTGAGAGTTACAGGGCTCTCTTGGTGGGCTTAGCACCCCCTCTAGCACATACCCAAGTACGCTGAACAGGATGATCCCTTGCCTTGCATTTCCTCCATGGCCATCGTTATGGTAAATTACAAGGCTCTCATGATGGCTATGGAGAGGCGGATTGATTTGTTCCTTCTGATTGTCGCAGTGCTCAGCGCGGCTGGAGTGAGGGGCACCCAGATTTCACACCTTGTAATGGCCCTGCCAGTGGCGGATGTTAGCACAGTTGGGACCTGACACTTGAATACATCTGAGACATGCTGCCACAGAGATCAAAGTTCCGAATTGCTGAAATTGGTGTTGGAACAGGTGGGAGACAGGATTCCAGGGCCATGGAGCAAATAGATAGCTATTGTCGTTCGGTTTTTAAAGCCTGAATGTCAGCTTTTCAAATGATATGACATCAGTTTAAGTAATTTGGGCTTCCAGCTACCTAGACCTTTCAGTAGTACCAGTTCTGGGAAGTACCATTCACTGTCTAGCTCTTGTGTGGGATAAAAAATTCTCTGCTGTAGCTCTGCTGTCTGACAATTGTGTCTGTTCAGAGGTGGTATCAATGGGTTACCAGTTTTCATGGGAGCGTGGATGACAGTTTCATTTCCTGCCTGGATCTGCTGATAAATCCCCAAACCTCATTTCCAGCCATGACCTCTCCCCTGTGCCCCAGACTCGTTGGCGTGCGTGTGTCATGACATTGTCACTTGCACCCAGAGATGAACCCGGATTTTAACACAGGGCACATAGCACTCAGAGGCTTCTGAAGAGGTGGGAACATGCTCTGCTTTCTGATGGAAGCACGAGTCCAGGGCAGAGGTGGTCTGAGCCACATAGAGGAGGGGGGTTTGGTTTTTGTTTTTAAGTACATCTACTTTATTGAGACATAATTCACATACCATACAATTCACCCATTTAGATTGAACAGTTCATTGGTTTTTAGTATATTCATAGAGTTGTATAGTCGTCACAATCAGTTTCAAAAATTTTAGAACAATTTTAGAACATCACAATCAATCAAAATTTAGAACATTTAGAAACCCCAGATCTGTTAGCAATCACTTCCCATTTTCCCCCAGTGCACCCCCACAGCCCTAAGCAACCACTAATCCACTTTCTGTCTCTATGCTTTGCATATTCTGGACATTTCATATAGATAGAATCATATCTATTCCTTCCTTTCCTTCCTTTCCTTCCTTTCCTTCCTTTCCTTCCTTTCCTTCCTTTCCTTCCTTTCCTTCCTTTCCTTCTTTCCTTCTTTCCTTTTTTTCTTTCTTTCTCTCTCTCTTTCAACATTTTTTTAATTGTGAAAAATAACATATATACAAAAAGAACAAATTTCCAAGTACATTTTAACAAGTAGTTATACAACAGATTTTAAAGTTTGGTATGGGTTATAGTTCCATGATTTTTCTTTTTTTCTTCTAGCTACTCCAACATTGAAGACCCAAAGAATATCAATATATTGATTCAGCGGCCATATTCATTTGTTAAATCCTATCTTCCCTATTATACTCTTCCTCCTCTTTTTTTAATCTTTTTTGTGAAAAATAGCATATACAAAAAAGCAATACATTTCAAAGTACATTGCAACAATTAGTTGTAGGACAGATTTCAGAGTTTGGTATGGGTTATAGTTCCACAATTTTAGGTTTTTATTTCTAGCTGTTCTAAGGTACTGGAGACTAAAAGAAATATCAATATACTGATTCAACACTCATACTCATTTTTTTTTATTCCTTTTTAATGCTGACTAATATTCCACTGCATGGATAATACCATGTTTTGTATATCCATTTATCCACTGATGGACATTTGGGTTGTTTCTTGGTGATTATGAATAATGCTATTATAAACATTTATATGCAAATTTCAGTGCAGACATAGGTTTTCATTTCTCTTGGGTATATATCTCAGAGTGGAATTGCTGAGTCATATGGTAACTCTCTATTTTGCTTGGAGACCTGCCAGGACACTTGTTTTTTAAATTCCTTAGATCGGAGGGCACATCTCCTGGGCCCTGAGCATTATGAGAGGCCAAACTGTTGACCCAAAAAGGTACACATACAGGAAGTCTACTCCTTGCATTTTTTAACATTGAGTGTGAGCACCAGAGACATGCTGCATCTTGTGTTAGATACATTTCATTTTGCAGAATGACTGTATTCTTGAAAAATGTCCTGTTATGGAAATTGTCATATCCAAATCTTGTTATGCCACTGGGTACCTTTATTAAATTGGTAATTGTTTGGCTGGAATACAAGGTCGGCCCCAAGCTGACAAAATCAGGATCAGGAAAAAAGCAAAGCTTTAAAATTTGCACATGTAAGTGAAGTGTGGTAAATTCTTGACTTCTCAAATAATAATACTCAACAACAATGACAAAAATAACATGCATACACTAAGGGCGAATACTTAGGTAATGCTACTATGGTCTGGGTACTGTGGTAGAAACTTTACATATATTAACTTATTTGATCTTTGTAACAATCCTGTAAAATAGCTATCATTAGCATCTTTGCCTCTTTACAGATGAGGAAACTGAGGTGCAGAGAAGTCAGGTGGCTTGGCCAAGATTAAGTTTACTGTATTAGTTAATGCTAGCTGCTATAACAATAAACTCCAAATTTTCAGAAATTTAACCTAATGAAAGTTTTATTCCTTGCTCACAGCAGATCCCATTGAGAATGTTCTTGATTGGATGGTTTTCCATGTGTTATTCAGGGATCCAGGCCCCTTTCACCTTTGGCTCTCCCGCCTTCCTCCAGGTTATTCAAATTTTCACCTGCCAGTGGTTGAGAAAGAGCGCAAGGACTATCATGGGAAGTTTTTATGGGCCAGTCCTGGACATTGCCTGCTTACCACTGGCCTAAACTCAGTTACGTTGCCATGTCTAAGTACAAGGGAGGCTGAGAAACAGTTTAGTTGTCTGCCTGGGGGGAAGAAAGCATTCATCGTTTCTGCCATGGCTAGCAACTGGAAGACATGGGATTTGAACCCAGACAATTTGACTCCACAGATTTTCTGTAATCAGCACCTCTACTTCCTTACTGTGAACAGCAGCACAAGGGTTTATGACAAATGGAAAGTGGCACAGGTTTTTACCAAGTTTTCTCCTTACCTGTAACTGTATTTGGTTGCCTGGATGCTGTGCCTGGGGTCTTTGTGGAAGTCACTGTCTTTCTGAAAAGAATAACAATAAAAACTAATATTGTTTGCTCTGTGCCTGGCACTGTTCTAAGTATTTTACAGGTTATATTCCATATAATCTTCACAGTAACCTCATAAGATAAGGAATTATTATTCCCATTTTCGAGATGAGGCAGTTAGTAAGAGGTGTCACTGGGCTTCAAGCCCTCACATACGCAACCACCAGGCAAGGTGGGATGAGGGAAGAGGAGAGAAGATGCAAAGCTACCAAAGGAGCAATTCAAAATGCAGCCTTATCCTGGTTTATATCCTGCTTCAAACAAACCATTTTTTACAAGTCATTTATGAGACAGAAAAATGTGATGTTAAAGAATCACTGTTAGTTTGTAGGGTATGAAAATGGTGGTATGGGTATATTTAAAAAAAAAAAAAAAGGGTCCTTACCTTTTAAAGACACCTGCTGAAATGTTTGTGGATGCATGCTAACATGTGTAGGCTTTGCTTCAAATAATCCAGCGCAGGGGGTGAGATATAGATAGAACGAGTTGCTACAAGTTGCCCCTTGGAGCAGGATAATAGGGTATGTGGAGGTTTGCAGTTTTCTCTCTTTTTGGGCATGTTTGAAATTTTCCATAATAATAATAAAACAGGACAATGTTAATGAATCACAGGGGAAGTAGCCTTGCTGAAGCCCCCGGATGCTAAGTGAAGTGATGGGGGTGGCGGGTGGGGGGGTGCACATTTATTGAAGACCAGCCTAGCAGTCTGGAAGGTTCTATAAAGCGGGGCTCCAGAAACTGTGTTTGGGAGGGATTGGTCAGGTTTTGAATTCAGATTTTGAGATATTCCTGGAGACAGTGCTGAGTGCCTGGAGAGATGGGCTCGTAAAGGTGAGCCCCAGAGACTTCAAAGCTCAGAAGGAAGGACTTCCTGGAGGAGGGAGGTGGGCTAGTTGCACAATCCATGACAAATTCCATGCCGAAAGGCACAGCGCGGGCCCCCGGCCCCAGCTGCACTTTAATTAAACAGTACAAATCCATCAAAGCCTCGGCTCCTCAGCCAGCCATTCCTCCCGAGTCCCAGGTGAAGTGGGCTTGCTGGCCGACCGCGAGCCCCAGGCCCTGCCGGGATCCCGCCTAAAATCAACAGCCAAGGCTGGGCAGCCCAGCTTCTCACCCGAGGCAAATTAAGCCTGGCATTTGGAGATGGCATTAAATGTCCTAAATCAATAGTCTGGAGGCAGAAGCAGAACAATTAAAAAAAAAAAAAAAAAAGCAAAAACCCTGCTTTCCCCCTCGGATCATTGAAATAAGCATAAATATAAGTTTTTCAGTTCATTTTAAAAACCCAGGCTGAGAAAGATAGTCTGCTTGGCAATGCGCCAGGCATGGTTGATTCCATCCTCAGCATCTTTTCCTTTTAGTTTTACACGTATCCACCATACATCAAGCCCCTGGAGGCTTTCACATATGGTGTCACATTTATTCTCTGTCATCCCCATTTTACAGATGTGAAACTGAGGCTCAGAGAGGGGAAGTGACTTGCCTAAGGTCTCTCCTCTACCAAGTGGTAGAGTGGAGATTTGACTAAAGCACAGACTAAAGTCCAGTGCTTTTCCCACTATAACATTGCTGTCTTTTCTAAGTCGCATTTATTTTTTATTTATTCTTATTTTTTATTTTTTTCTTAACTTTTCCATTGTATAATATAACATATATACAAAGCAAAGAAAGAAAAAGCCAATACTTTTCAAAGCACTCTTCAACACGTAGTTACAGAACAAATCCCAGAATTTGTCATGGGCTACCAAACGATCCTCTCAGATTTTTCCTTCTGGCTGCGTCAGCATATAGGAAGCTAGAAGGAATGAATATTTTTTATCATCACAATTGACTTTTTTGTGTGAAAAATTACACATGTACAAAAAAAAAATACATTTCAAAGCACAGGAGTCGCATTTATTTTTTATACAGCAATAATAATGATGAACAAAGTGAAATAAATAGTAGCTGTAACTATTTAATCACTGACAGTTTCTCAAGTCTCTGAAGATGTTGGTGATTTTTCTCATTTATCCATTTGTTCCACAAACCTTTGTTGCAAGGCCTGGGGTTTCTGGGCTCCAAACCAGCCTGCCTGGGACCCCAGCCTGAATCCGCTGCGCACTGACTGGGTCACCTGGGGCGAGTTAATCACCCTCTCCTAGCCCCTGCCTCCTCCATGGCAAAATGGGATATGACAACTACCCACGCTCAGGGGACAAAAAGGAATTGGTACTTGTAAAGTGTTAAACCACCCTGACCTACCTGTCAGGTCCTGTCCAGCTCCAGGGAAAGAGCTCTGTCTTTGCCCCTGTGGGACGAACTTCTTATTCACAGCATGCAAAGCCAGTTGCTATTATCACTTCTGTTTTTAGCAAAATAGAATGATGCTCATATTTATGGTAAAAAAATTCAAAGAGGCCAGAACTATAAACTGAGAAGTAAGGGTCCCCTTCTACCCTCCAAGCCCCAGACCTCAGGATATAGCCTGTCAGAGGTATTCTTTTTGCAAGCCTGTGTACTTATTTTGTTTTTATACAGTTGGGATATTATTGTAAAGAGTGTTTATCAGTTTGCTCATTTTTTAAAACTGCTGTATGCCTTGTATGGACTGTCATAGTGACATTTAATCAGTTCTCCTTCGATGAACATTTAAGCTGTACGACCACTTAGAAGTGGAAACATTTGCTAGGTTTGACTTTTCTTAGGTTTTACCAAATTGCTTTCCAAAAAGGAAATGCTAGGGAAGAAAAAAATGCCTGGTCAAATTTTAAAACACTTATTTCTTGTTAAGAATTCAGTCTTGCAAAGAAGGGATGGAAATTGAAAGTTTTCCTGATCTCTAATTTTTTGGGAAAGCTTCTCCTTAACCACAAATTTTTAAGCATCAAACTCTCAGGCTCCTCTCCTCGGCAGTTGGTACAGACAGGATGTTCTGGGTTTCAAAATAAAATCCTGTGTGTTCTTAACTCTTTCTCTGCTCCCAGTCTCGGGGGAAAGAACTTTTCCCTCCAGTCTCTGGGGAAAGAACTTGTTTTCTTCCCTCCACCTTCAGGATAAATAATGAGAGATTTCACATTCTTCTGGAATGGACACACGGCCTCAGCTGGGCCCAGATTTCTTACTGGGGAAGGAAAGCTTGGAAGTGTTTCTCAAAGGGACGTCTGAAGGCTGCGTCTTGCTGAGCATTCCTCTTGCTTAGGACAGGCCTCTTTGCTCCCTGCAATTCCTCTATGCCAGGAAACAGCTGATCCCTGCCAGGATTCTTCCTCCTCTTGCCTTCAGTTGCTTTGGCAGGGAGAAATGGGACTTGTTAACAGACTCATTTCCTTTTAGGGATGACTTCTTCACCAACCTCCAGCCAACCCTGAACAGAAAATCCAACGATGAAGATGATAAGTTATGCTCTGGGCCATGGGGAGGCAGGGAGCTAGTGACTCACGAGCTGCTGCATCCTCCTGTTACATTCCAAGGCTGCCTTCTTTGGGGCTTAGCTTACTCCCTGAGAGCAGCACCCCTACCAGGCTGCGGAGAAAGGCCAGCTGGCTATTTGTTGGCCTGGTGAGGAGGACCAGGTGAGGGCCCTGGCTGGAATCAAGTCCTGCATTGTCCTTTTAGCTTGGTCTTTTGCATGGGCTGGTGACATTGGCTCCCTCTGGGAATGAGACACAGGGTGTTTCAGTTCTGAAGGGGGCTTGCAGTTTAGACTTTAGGGACCCTTCCACTCTGTGCCTAGCCCACTGCCTCAGAGAGAGATAGACCTAATGGTTTGATGACCCTGGGCAAGTAATTCGATTTCTCTGAATCTCAATTTCTCCATCTACAAAATGGGGCTAAAAAGACATTAGTACCAATTTTTAGAGTTGTTAATAATCAGTGAGCTAATTCATGTCAAGTGCGTGGCCTAAAGCACTTGATTAATATTAACTGCTATAAATACTGCCACTTCCACCACTCCTCTTGATCCATTGTACAAACAAAAAACTGGTAAACGTGATCTGACTGGGGATATTGCCCCGCTCCTGATTTGTAATAACGGTGAACACCTATATAAAATTTATTGTGTTTCAGGTGCTATTTTAAGGGCTTTTTGTAAACAGACTCTTTTAATCCTGCCCTATGAGTATCTATGAAATGGGTTCCGTGATTACCCCCATTTTATGAATGAATAAATCAAGGCACAGAGAGGCCAAGCACGTAGCCCATAGTCACTAAATAAATGGTGGAGTCAGGATTTAAGCTCAGTTTGTTGGCTACAGAATGTTTTCCTAACAATTATGTATTCTGCCTCAGTATATATTGGTACATTTCTATAGAAAAGTTTCCCAGAGCTATAACAATCAAGTGACATTTATTTTCTTCTTTTTGTTTGTATTTTAAAAAATATGGTGGAGTCTTCAGTCTTGGAGCAGCTAGAAGGAAAATTCTAAAATTGCGGGACTGTAACCCATACCAAACTCTGAAATCTGTTCTATTTATTACAGAGTACTTTTTTGTATATATGTTATATTTCACTATAAAAAAAAGTTTTAAAAATTTTGGGTTTCCCTATAATAGCAATGTAGCAAGTTTGTAAAAAAAACTTGGCAAATACAGGAAGAAGAGGATAAAAATATTTCCTACAGTGCCACCACCTAGACCAGTAGTCTTTGTGAAAGGCCAGTTCTTTTTATTTCCAACCCTTTGTGGACAGAAATGTCCTACTAGGTGTGACAATTGGGCAACTCATGTGACCTGTAATTCTCTACTCCAGTTTGACAGCATTCAGGCTGGACTGTAACATGTTCAACTAGATGATTCCACAAAGTATGCACTCAGATGTCTCGGCAAGATCAAATTGCTTTAAGTTTCTAAATTCTTTCTCTAAAATGATCTACTTATCTTGTCATGGCCGGTAACAGTTCGTGGACTGAAACTTGTCTGTGTATCACACTGTGGGTAGCACTAACCTAGATAAGCACTGTTTGCATTTTAGCATATTTATTTCTGTTATTTTGTCCATGCATTTTTTTTTTCATTTTTAGTTTGTATATTCATTTCTATTTTTCTACTGTTTCCCATTACAATGTTCCTATAAACAATTCTTAAGTATAATTTTGAGTGACTATATAGTATGTATATATATTTAGCATAGATTCCCTCTATGGTGGAGTTTAGGTTTGTTTCCAGTTTTTTGCTATTGTAAAAATACTATACCTAGGATTCCATATATAAATGGTAAAGTATTTGAAATATTTTTTTGAATGCTATGATAAACAGTTTTTGTATAAAGGCTTTTCCATCTTGTGTATTATATTTATAGGTAGATTTCCTAGAGTGGAATTACTGCATCAAATGGTCTGAAGCCTTTTAAGTTTCTTGATAAATATTGCCAAATTTATTTCTGAAAGGGATGGGCCAATATAGATGTTTAACCACATCCTGTTTGGCATTTATTATTGTAATTTATCTAATGTGGACAATCTTAATTGCTTTTTTAAAAAATTTCTTTTATTCCCAGTGAAGTTTGAACATTTTCTATGCCTGTAGCCATTTGTATTTCCTCTTTTGCTTTATACCTAGTTGAGCACTAGAATACAATTTTATTACTTTGAACAGATGTCAGACTACTTCAGATTGGAAGCCAAGTATGTCCATACAGAAAGTCTGCATATTGATGTGCGTTACCCTCGATCTTGCTCCTTACGCTTGACTCTGCTGCCAGAATTGGGGGATGCTTTTACATGGCCTGAATTCATACCAGATACTAGGCATTGACAATGTGTCAAGTACATGGGGCTTTTTTTTTTTTTTTGAGTAGTTTCCGTTTTTACCCCAGCCATGTTTTTTCTTTTTCTTTTTCTTTTTTTCTCTCTCTCTTTGTGTGATTTGGGTCCTATCAGTATTGCACACCAGCTTGAATTAATCAATTTTTTAAAATACTCATAGATTAGAATTTCTGATATATTTTGTTAATTATGGGAAAAGTTGGAAGAATATTTGAAATGTGAACTATTCTAGGAAATTCTGGATGCCTGAACACAAATATTGAACCATATTGTCATGTGCCGTGTGCTGTACTAGCAGCGTGGGCAAAGTGAGGCCTGAGGAGTACTGAGGGCAGTTTGGGTTGGAGTCTGGCAATAAATGTTGATTTATATTTTCCTTAATGAGATATGTTGAGAGTTTTATTGCTCTTTAATAACATTAAGTGAAATTTCTGAATAAGACGATGATTTCTCAGGGTGCCTCTAACTGTATCCTCTCAAAGGCAGGGTGTGGTAGGGGGATGAGAGTATCCCACTGCAGTTCGTTCCTACCTTCATAAGCTTGAGATCCCTTCCCTGGGCCGGTAGGTATTTTTAGCAACTCAAAAGACCCTAATTGGAAGCTATAATGACCTTAGGGGCAAATAATTATAACTGGCTAAAATATGTGCCTATTAAGGGAACTTAGAATAGACATTTATGTCCAATTTTATATTTAGGAAAGTAGTTAATAAGTGCCACCAAAAAAGTAGACTGCATTCAAATAAGTTTGGGAAAAACTAGATAAAGGGGCTTCTTTTCCTACTGTTAAGGCTTAATGCGCTTTATGAATTTGCAAAGCAGGGATAAAATGAGATAGCATGAACAATTTTGTCGATGGAATTCTGGTTTTCAAGGAGCACCTACTAGCCTCTTGCAATGCAGTGTTCTTCAACATGCAGCAGAGTTTGGAAAATGCTGGAGCCAGCCCAGCTTCTGTGGTATTAGTGTTCATTCACATTACTCATGAACCTTAAGAAGGGGGATCGCTGTATGGAAGTATAACATCTTTGGTGAAGAGAGAATGATTGTCCCTTTCTTTATAAGGATTAGTTTTTGAAATTTAGCTATATACCACCAACTGCCCTGTATGCCCAGTGGTAGACATAAAGACCTTTAGGGGTATATTAGGGTTGCAAACCATGCTCACAGGTGTGCCTTTGATGGCACCTAAGAATGTTTTTCCCTTGCACTAAACTGAAGCAATCAAGACAGCCCAATAAGTTAAGACACTCTACTCAACTCAGGCTAGAAAGGCAATATTGCACAGTAGCTAAAAGTTTAGGTTCAGGAGTGCTACTGCCAGTGTCCAAGCAAGACTTGGCCACCCAATTAGCTATGTAACCTTGGACAGTTAGTCAACTTATGGCAGTTCTCAAGTTCAGTTCCCTAGCTGTAAATGAGGATAATTTCTCCCACTTATGGGACTGATAATGGGATAAATGAGTTAATACATAAAAAGCGCTCAGAACATCATTTATCAGTCAAGAGCCTGGCAGAGAACAGTTGGCACATCACTGGGGCAACTAAAAAAACTAATGAAGGGACAGTTTATAAAGGTGCAGATGGGGTCAAAGGACATCTGCAGGATGTTGAAGCACCCCAGGATTGACAACAGCAGGGAGCAGTTACTACCCTTAGGCCTTAAGGAATATGGGGAGTGTGCATTGACCAGCAGCTTCAGAGAAACCTGTAACGGTCTGTAATGGGGGGCCTGCACAAGAGTTGTGGCCATCAGAAGAACAAAACAATCACTGCCAAATCTTGGCCCAGCAGGAATAAACAACCTGACCTCATCCATTGGCCAAACCCAACCAGAAGCCATGGTAGAGAATGGATCTGAGGACAAACAGCTATTTAGCACACATAGTAAGGCCTTAGTTAGTGTTAATTGGTTTTGATGGGTACTATGCAATCAATTTCCACTTTTCCCTTTGTAACAAGAAATTCTATAGCATTGCTGTTGTTTACTCTGTAACTCTGGGGAAATTAAAAATTACGTAAACTCATGCTTCCAATTTTTACACTCTCTACAAAGGGGATACAAATTGTGTTCTTCTCATTATGTGAGTGAGACAGTGAGTTAACCTATATAAGACACATAGAATAGTGCCTGCCCTATAGTAAGCTCTTGATAGATATGTGATGAGCTATTTCTCTCCCTCACAGTTTCCAAGAGATGTCAACATTTCATTCTGCTTTGTCGCAGATAATATGCGTATATGCTAAAGGAAGTTTATGTTCCTCCTTGGTCTGGTCTTTCATTCAAAAGTTTGATGTCTTTCTGGTATCATGATTCAGAGTTGTTGAGTCTTCGTTCTGTACCTCAACTCAGTCCTGGAAATGTGAATTCATTTTTCTAACGTTGATGTTAACGTTTCTGCAATGTGCTCAGACACATTGAGAAAGTATTCCTCATTCTCTCTCTAAGCCAGGGCTAGCTCTGCCCATTAAATCTTTGGGCTAAAGCATATGTCATCAACCCCTCCAACACGTCTCGACCGCCTCCCACCCTACAGAGGGCAGCATATGTGAGCTCTAAGGTTCTGTCCACTTTTCCCAGTTTCCTCTCTCTCTCTTTTCCAAGGTTTCATTGTGAAACTCCTACTCCACTCCACCTTCTACTTTGCCTCCCCCATCCCATCTTGCGATTTCTATTCATCATAACAAGTGGCAGGGACATGGAGTTCTGATGCTTGTCCGATTTTGTCCTGAGAAGCTTGAGATCTTTGTTCTGAGGTCACTGGAAATGGGAGGAGGTCCCTTAGTGGATGGTGGGACATTACACAACACTCAAGGGAGTAGAGTTTCACAAGATGGTGTTGGAGTTGCCAGCAGGTTAGAGTTTGCCTGCTTTGCAGACTCAATCTGGAGCCTGTAAGGGCTCCACTTCGCCCCTCTGCCTTTCTGTGTACAGCCAGTGCTCTGAGCACTTAGCCTGGGGGGTTGAGGGGCTCGGATGGGGCAGAGCCAAACAATAAGTATCAGACCAATATACTTGAAATGAGTGTCTGACATTTATGTAGTGGGGATGGGGAGAAACTGGTATTTATGTTAATAAAACCAGTAAGCTTGTTTTTAAGATATTCAAAATAAAAGATTACATGTGTTCATTTCATGTAACTTTTCTAAACTGGGCAACTTCTTGGAAAACGTAGTGAAGGAGTTAAAGTTTAGCTAATCAAATACATCACGTATTCCCACTGAGCAGCACTAATGTCTTGGCTTAATTTGATTTTACAATTTTAGCTGGCTTGGACCTGCTGACTTCAGGTTCCTTTTCCCTCGCTAGTTTGGCGTTTGGTGGCATAGCTTCTACTTGCACCTTTCAGCTTATACATTTGGTGAAGGTGTTCATCTGAGATAGCTTTCAGAGAGAAGCAGGCCTCCCTCCTTCCCTGCACACGTCTCCACCCCCACCACCAGGCATATCTTCTTTGACAAAAGAAGAACCAATTTATACTTGACCAGTTATAGAGAAGCAGTGTGCAGAAACCTGAGTTGACTGGTACCATATTTCCAAGATATTCTAGGGATGTTTTAGCATTTCTTATAAACTTGTACTCCAGGCAGCTACCCGGCTGATGCATACTTTAATATAGCTCTTTTTTAATAATTGGAAAATGCTTGATCAGAGACTTGTCAGGACGTCAGTAATATCTTCTATGTGTGGTCTGTTTACTCATTTGTTCAGCAAGCATTGGTTGTTACCTGCATAACCATCAAGTCTTGGGGCTGTAGGTTTCAGCAGGATATTCCAGGGTGTCAGTGCTTGAGGGTGAAGGGCTCATAATTTCAGCAGATCAGCCCATTTGGAGTAGGGGTGCTGGTGCAGCAGGGCCTAGCTTCCAGGGAACGCCAAGGAAGGTGTAGAGGCCCCAGGAAAGACATCTAGTCCTAAAGGGAATCAGGACTGCCAGTGGGTAAGATGGGCAGGCCTAGGAAGAGGGAAGAGGAAAATGTTTTGATGCTAGGGCTCAATTCATGTCTCCATGCAGAAGCAGGACTTGAAGCAGCCAACATGGGGAGTTGTTTTGTATCCTGTCTTCTGCAGTTGGCCCATCCTTTCTTGGGCACGGGGCTGGCAGCTGGCGAGGCCCTTGTACCAGTAATTAGGTGGGGGAGGGACTGGAGAAGCTGCTGAAAATGAAAAGAAAGGTCTGAATTTGGCCCTGTTTGGGGAAGTGTGGGTGGCCCTACTCACTTCCAGGTGTGGAGCTTGAGTTATCATGGGCTGTGACTTCGGGGCTTTGGACACGTGGCAGAGCCCAGAGTACTTTTTGTCCGGGCACCTGACCCTGGCCATCTTCCTCTTTCGAAAGGAAGCTTAATGAGCCATTGTCTATAGTTGCTGAGAAAGGCTGGAGGACAGGACTCTGTAATATAATTAACGTGGTTCTCACATGGTCCATATGGAAACAGTAGTGAAAATTACTGACATTTGTCTAGGTTTTCAGTTCACAAAGGAATGAAAGCTGTGTCACTTACCAGCTGTGCGTCTATGAGCAGGCCGCTTAAACCCTCTGAGCTTCAGTTTCCTCATTTGTAAAATAGGAATAATAAGTGTAGCTGCCATGCCCATCTAAGGGGTGCTTCATTTGAAAGAGTAGACTTTTCCCTTCTTGGCAAGTGGGAAGGTGTAAGTGGGAGAATAGGACCACTAGAGGAAAAAAATGGGAATGGGACAGGCTTGGAGGAAGGACGAAGAGGAAGATTCTTGACTTGAATACCAGGTGGGATGGTAAAGAACGGCAGTCTCTTCTCCAGGTTGCCTCAAAAAGTATAGTATACATTTTTTTAGTGGATGCTGAAATTGCTTAGTTGAATTCAAATCACATCACAATTATATTTTCCCCAATTATAAAAGTAACACATGCTTATAGGAAAAAAATGTAGAAAAAATATTAGTATGAAGACAAACATTAAAAGTAAGCCATAATCTTTTTATTATTGATATTTGTATCTGTTTTCTTCTCTCTTGTTCGTATAGGAATATTTTAATAACATTAAAATCATACTGTATATTCAGTTATGGGACCCTTGTTTTTTCAACGTAATTCACATATATTTATATATGAATAGGCTTTAGCTGTTACAAAATTGGAGTAATACCATGTACTCAATTTTGTATTTTGATTTTTTCACTTCACATTTCATGAGCATTTTTCTACGGCTTCAAACCTTCTATAGGAACTTTAAATTTAAGACATTGCTTTTTCATCAAATAGATTTACCATAATTTTTTGAAATTTCCATGATGTTAAATACTTAACTTGTATTCAGTTTTTAGTATAGAAATATCTCTGTAATAAACATCATTGTGCATCTTTTCTTTTTTTTGCACGGGCAGGTACAGGGAAGCGAACCCAGGTCTCCGGCTGGGTAGGCACGAGCTCTGCCACTACACCACCCGTGGCCTGCCCTGTGCATCACTTTTTTATGTATTCCTTATTAGTCCGTAGATTATAATAATTAACATGGAATTACTGGGCAAAAGATCTGAAGATTTTAAGGACTTTTGAAATACATGGCTAAATATTCTCTAGAACCTTGCAGCTCAGGGTGTGACCCTTGGACTTGTCAGTATTGCCTGGGAGATGGTGAGACCCACAGACTTCAGTGTCACTGGAGACCTACCCGGATCAGAGCCTGCATTTGAAAAGATCCCCATGTGATTTCCCCACACGTTAAAGTTTGAGGCACCCTGCCCAGGAAAATTTGTGCTAATTTATAATCCTACCAGAAGTACATAAAGATACTTCTTTTATTTCACTCTCCTCAAAACTGAGCATTATTTTTTCATCTTATGGCAGAAAGAGACTAGACAGGCGTGTGACCTGCCTGAGACGTCATGGGGCATGTTTTACTGCAGTGCTTGGGGATAAACACTCTAGCTTTTTTTTCAATTGAATCCCTATGGCATTCACCCGATTCAATAAGCTTGTTATGAAATAAAAATTAAAACAAAAGAATATTATTTGGGGGTGAGTTAATTAGCAGCTCCTTTAGTTGCTTATGACTCACTTATGGGTGACTTCAGACTTAGAGGTCTAAAGGCCAGTTAGAAATCAAAACTTCAGCTTGCCTTCCAATTCAGTGCTCTTTCCCTTCTCCTAGTTCAGCCTGTCCTGCGACTCTGGGGCCTGCAGTGGGGGTGGAGTGGGCAGTTGGCCTGGTTTGGGCTTTCACTCCTCTGCTGCCTCTTCCTCCTGTTTCCAGTATCAATGCTACGGCTGAGGCAGGATGGAATATGAGGGAAGGGACAGAAGTCTTGGTGCACGGGTGCCATTGTTAGAGTACACCCCTGGCTGTTGCTGACTCGTTGCTGAGACCCCTATTTGGAATCTCTGAAATCCATGATGCAATGACCTTGGAAGCACATTAAAATAAGGAGATGCCAAACTACTGTTGCCATCAACCTCAGAAAATGCCATCTACTTAAATGTCCCACAAATGACAGTACTGTGGACTGAAAATTCCGATGCATTAGGTGTCTGATTATCAGAATATGAATAGACCAGTTCCTGGGAAAGCTGGAATTTTCTCTGAAAAAAAATTCTGAATGCCTCAATTCTGCTTTGGATGTCTTCAGGAAAAAATAATGTATAAGTATAGTTTTCTACTGCCTTCTTCCTAAGTAGAATTGATGCTAGGTAAACACCATAGAAATTTAGATTGTTATTCTTTGGAGTTGAGGTGTAGAGGAGATAAACCATGAAGAAAGATTTTTAGAATTTCAATTAAAGCATACTTGGTGAATCAAAAATTCTTTTCAGCCAGCTTTTCAAGTTGTTTTCCAAAATCCAGAAATTGCAAATATTCATTTTGAGGGTTGGAAGAAGAAGGGGTTGCTTAGGTTCCAGTTACATTTCATACTTACCCAGTTTTTTCTCCCCGTCTCCCCTTGGTCTACCCAAGTGTCCCCATCTACCCAAATGGTCATCCCCACAGAGGGAAGCAGTTGGCCACTGTCATGGCCTGGAAATATTTGTTTCTCCTTAAATCCCCCTCAGGGTATGCATCCCACAGCTCTTCTGAAGGCCCCTAATGTGAAAGCAATGCTTTAACCCAAGCAAATGGAGCTTTGAATGGCCAAGTGTTTTGTAGTCGAAATGGATTTTTAGCACCTACTCTGCATGGTAGGGAGCAGGTCTCCCTGCCATCCAATCTATGCTTCCTTCCACTGCCAAAATAAATCTTCCTAAAACACAGGCTTCTCTTCTGCTCAAGAACCTGCTATGACTCCCCTTTATCTTAAAGGATAAGATACAGATTTCTCAGTCCAGCTTTTGAGACTTTCAGAGTCTGGCTCTAACCTGACTTTATTTCCTTTTGTTTCCTAATATGCACTGTCTGCTACTAGTCTCCCACACATGACCTGTGAATTCTAGGCTCTGTGCCTTTGCTTGTAAATTCCTCCACTCCTCCCCGTACCCTGATAGCTAAATCCAGATTCTGTAGCCCCTATTATGCTCTCACAAGTCTGGGGCCCTGCAGCCCTTCCTGTCACGGCAGTGAACCCTGGATCATATGCCTCCTAGTACTTTCTGATCGTTTCATATTTTGGATTGGCTTCTCCAAACTAATTTGATTATGAATTCCTGGTTTGCAGTGACCATGTCCTCTCCTTCTCTCAGCCCTCTCGGCCCAGCATGCAGACCATACTGTTATCCTTACCGATTGCCTGGGGCTGGGCGGCCTTATCAGCCGGCACTGTGTCACTGCACTTGGCTGTGCAGAGACCACTCGGAGAGCTAGACCCAGTGGCTTCAGGAACCCTGCACCTCCCAGCCAGACAGTGGAGTTTCTCAGGGGGACCATGCAGGAGATGGCTCCTTAAGAGGCCGGGGTTTAGATTACATTCTGTTGTGCAATCCCAGCTGACTGGTTCTGTGTACTTGGCCATGTCACTTAATATTTCTGAGCTTCAGTTTCCTCCTTTAGATAATTCAGATTCTTTCATTTGACAAATATTTATTGACTGCCTACTATGTGCTAAATCCTGTTTTAGGAGTTAGAGACATAGCAGCGAGTAGCATAAACTAGGTCATTGGTTTCTCATGGACCTTACATTTTAATAGGGAAGCTAGGTAAGAAAAAGGAAGCCAATTCTCTTATCAGATAGTGGTGGCTTAATGGTGGGGCACTTACTTCAATGAGTAGGCTAGGAGAAGTCTCCCTGAGGATGGGCTATTTGAGGTGGAGCCAGCTATGTGAAGATCTTGGGGATCTTATAATATCTTGGGGTGTTCCAGAAAGAGGGGTCAACAAGTTTAGCAAAGAAAATTCTAGGAACTGAAAGGAGGCCCTCATGACCAGGCACGGAGATTGAGGGGAGGCTGGTGGGAGATGGGGCTGGGAGGTGGACAAAGAGGTTACATTTTGTTACAGCAGCAATAAGGTACTAATACGAGGTTTTTGCACCAAATAGCCTTAACTGGTAAATTTGGTACAAACCTATCACCCATGAATTTTTTAAGTCTTAGTTCCACCATCTGTGAATTCGTGCCTGCTACATATAAGACCAAGTAAGACAGCATCTTTGTTTTAGGGGAATTGACAGCCTAGAAGACTTGGTATTTTCAGTAACCACTAAGGGTACCAAATTCCATATGTTCCCGTAAGTGGTACATAGTAGGCTCTCAAGTGTACCTGTGAAATAAGAGTCCTGCTTTTAATTGATCTGGGAGGGCATGAGAGGCTACAGAGGTCTTGGTAAGAGATTGGGTTCTCAGCCGGACTGCCTGCAACCCAGTCCCAGCCCCGGCACCCTCCAGGTGGGTGATGACACATGCAGGGACCACAGAAGGGGTGGAATGTGCCTTGTGCTGGTCTGGGTCCTGCTCAAAGTCCCTCCGTGTGTCCTTGCCCAGTCTTCAGGGCCCAGCTCACCGGCCTGTGTGAAGCACCCCTGCCGACCCCAGCCCCCGGGAAGCTCTCTTTCCTCTGAAGCCTGGCAACACGTGAGCCCTGACCCCTCCCCTAGCAAGGACTCAGGGCCAGCTTGCTCCATCTAGCTGGCTGCAGATCTTTTTCTTTCACTAACTGTCCAGGGCCTGTCTGTGGAGGCAGATGGTGAGCTCCTGGAGGCAGGGCTGTGCCTGGCACACATGAGGGGCTCAGCAGTGTCTGTGGTTTGATTAGATGGAGCTGGGCTGGGTCCGAAGGGTTATTACGCAAGGGCTTTTGCTTTATCCTTTTAGGGAAGTTCATTCTCTCTGGTTGCTTCTCCTCCTGCTTTTGGAGACGCTGCTCGAAAATCTCAGCTGCAGAGCCCCAGTGCCTGCATCAGGCCATGCTTCAAGTTTGGCTGCCGTATGCTTGCTTCCAAACCCACCTCTGATCCAGTCCCTCTCCTAGTGGAACACTGCTGAGGACGCCCTCCTCCCACCTGTCCCATCTACAGCTGTGGTTTCAAACTTAAACAAGAAAATGAATAAAATCACGAGAACCTTCTTTTTCAGTGAAATGTCACATGGAACCTCATATATAAATGTGAATATCAGAAGACAGTTTCGAGTTTTCATTAAGCATCTGGGCCCTGGCATCAGACTGACCTGGGTTTGAATCCAAGCTCTGTCACTTATTTATATAGCCTCAGGCAAGTTATCTAACCTCTTTGTCCCTCGCTTTCTTCATCTGTAAAATGGAGATACTGATAGTACCTACTTCATGAGTGTGAGGATTAAATGTGATAATGTAGGCAAAGAACTTAGCAGAGTGCTCAGAACAGATATTCAGTAAATGGTGGGTATTGTTAGTAGAGTATAAATTCATTGTTCAAAGTTGTAAATTAAAACATTTAATTATCATAAACCCCATCAGCGATTATAATTTGGCTGTTTGGATGAACACAGAAATTTTTAAAAAATTTTTTTTATGAATAATAGAAATGTATTCTCTCAGTGTTCTGGAGGCCAGAAGTCCCAAGTCAGGGTGTCAGTAGGGATGGTTCCTTCTGGAGGAGTGCAGAATCCTTCCTTGCCTCTTCCAGCTTCTGGGTGCTGCAGCCCATCCCTGGTGGTCCTTGGCTGGTGATGCCCTTACTCTCTGCCCCTGTCCCCCGGGCCTTCTGTGTCTTCCCTCTCTGTCTTCACATGGCCCATCCAAAGTATACAATCACTGGACCACAATGTCAGCCCATAGTTGTGCATACAATTCCATGATCAGTTTTAAAACATTTTCATGAGTCTTTTTTTAGAACAGTTTTGGATTTGTAGTCAAATTGTGACGATAATACAAAGACACCCCCCCCATATACCCTGTGAAACCAGTTTCCTCTCTTATTAGCACCTTACATTTGTACATTTGTTACAATAAATGAACTAATATTGATACATCACTATTAAACTAGATTCATACTTCATATTTCCTTAGTTTTTAATTAATGTCCGTTTTCTCTTCCAGGATCTCATGCAGGATACCATATTACATTTAGCTGTCATATCTCTTTAGGCTCCTCTTGGCTGTGATGCTTTCTCAGACTCTCCTTGTTTGTTTTTTTTTTTTTTTACATGGGCAGGCACCGGGAATCGAACCTGGGTCCTCTGGCATGGCAACTTTCCTTGTTTTTGATGACTGGGCCGGTTTTGAGGAGTGCTGCTCAGGCATGTTGCAGGATGCTGCGCTGCTGGAGTTTGTCTAATGTTTTTCTCATGGTCAAACTGAATTGAACACAGAAATTTGAAATCAGTGGATTAGGGATGGCTGCTATGGTTTTCTCTTAGCCCCAGCATCCAGGAAATTAGAATTAAATGTCTCTGGGAAGCTCAAAGCACAGTTTGAAAAAAAATCACTGATGGAGAAGACCAAGTCCACGTTCCTTAGTGTGGCTTAAGGTCCTTCTCCAGCCCCTGCCACTTCACCAGCCTCCCCTCCCGCCCCTCGCTGTGTGATACCCCCAGCGCTCCACATTCCCCTAACAGCCCGGGGCCTCGAGAGGATTGATTCTGCTGCCTGGAATGCCTTCCCTCCTTCTCTGCCTGGCTAATTTTTCTGTTCATCCTCTAAGATCCAGCTTACCCTCCCTGATGCCTTTTGCACTTTCCCTGAGGAGTCTGGCACTGTCCCCAGGGTTCCCAACATCTGCCCCATCTCTTTGTGCTGTCCTTCTCTTTCCCATGCCTGCCTCTTCCTCTAATCTAGGAACTTCTCGAAAGCAGGGACTGAGTGATGACGCTCTCTGCATTCCTCCGGCCCAGCATGGGGGGTCAGGCACACAGTAGGTGCTCAAGAGATGCTAATGAATATCTTTCATGAGATATTCTATCCCAGCCTTAATACAGCACATTGCCTATATCCTAAGAAAGTGGAGTGTCCCGGTGTGTGATGGATGCCAGTACTTAACCCTTGGGTGGATTAAAGGCAGTTTCTCCCTGCCCCAGAGGGGTGTGAGAATGTGGTGTAAACATGGAAAGGGCCACCAGGGGGCACCGGGAAGCAGTTCACCAGCCCAGCAGGAGAGGAAGGCTTAGTAGTGGCTCCAGCCACAAGCCTTGGGCCCTGCAGATTCTATAGCACAAAGGAAGTGGGTCAAAAGAGAGGGCTGTTTTGCTGCTAATGTGCCAGGCTCTGTAGCTGTAGCAAGGACAGGATGTACCAGTCAGTTCTGCAAACATGTGTGGGCCCATGACTGTCCCTTTCCCCCAGGAGTCGCTGCCTACAGAGAACGGAACAAAAGAAATAGTATTTGCAGGGGGAAATGATCTCGTTATATCCATGAGCTTCACTTCATTCAGACTTCCTAATTTCCCCTTCCACTTCAGCATTAGTAGTTCCCTTTGGGTCAGAAACTCTGAATGGATAGTCCTAAAGCCACAATTATCACTGAGAAGTTGGAGCCAAAATCTCAGGGCTTTTAAACAATTCTATGAAAGAGGGGGAAAAAAGAGCTGAGCTAATATGAAATAGTGAAGCTTGAATTCAAAATTGCTCTCCAGGGTCAATAACATCCATTATTTTGTTCTTGTTGCTGTTATTATGAGTGGTAATAATAAAAACAATAGCCCTTGTGTATTGGGTGCCTACTCTGTGCCAGGACTTGGGATGGAGACGTTTGCATGTGCCAGGCATTTGGCTTTGGGCATCCAAGGGAAATAAAACCAGCATAGTCACTGCCCATTCTGCTACAAAGATGTTGTCTCCATTACATAGATAAGGAAACTGAGGTTCTTCAACATTAAGCGATTTGTCAAGGCAGGACCTCAAATTCTGTCTGGCATTGAGGCTTGAATTTTTTTCAATGGTGCAAACACACCCCAAAAGAGCATAAAATTGTTGCCAATTATAAAACATGACTGTGTCCCAGAAGAAGGGAAGGGATCCTCACGTAAGACAGAAATGTTTAGGCACTTAACAGTAAATCCTAAATAATAATAATGATAAAAAGAATGATAATATCTTACAGGTCCGTACATGAGCTGCCTAGCCCTCATATAGATAGAATGGATAGCTGCTAAATTCAATACTGTTTGTATTCAAGAAACTTTTACTGTTTTACTTTACAAGCAAAGTTAAGATGGAAACTTTAAGCTCACACATTTTAAGAGGTGGCCTCCATCTTCTAATGGCTTGAACTTGCTTGCACCACTCCCCTGTTTTGACTTCCCACGTAAGGTTGTGGTCAGGTGAGGTGCCCAGCAGACAGGCTCCAGGAGGCTGGTGCTGGCAGCTTCCTGCCCTGACGCTCGCTCGCCAGCGTTCTGAGGATGAGCCTTCTAAACGTGGGAGCCCAGAACCAAACTTGGAGAACATTCGAGCCCTAGCTGAACGACATTAATCGTCTGCGGACAGGAGAAAGTTTGTAACGAGAGAGCAAAGCAATAGCTGCACAAAATCAAGACTTAAGTAGGATGTTAAAAACCCCTTGGACTTTTGTGCCCTGCAGTAGCCTGGGTCCTGAGCCCAGGGTGTCTTAGAAGTGCTGAGGTCCTCAGGACCAGGTGTGAACTCTACCCAAGCTGGACCCCGGGGACCTGGGGGCCGCATGGCAACCATGCCTGGTGCATCCTCTGGCAGCACCCTTCGCTGAGCTCAGGAACTCACCCTGCGCCAGGGCTCAGCTATTATTTTTCTTTTTCAAGCCTTTGTCAGCAACTTCAGCCCCCCAAATTGGTTTATTTTCCATTCAGCAGTGTTTGTGAGTCCGGTAAATAAGAGATAATTACCCTTCAGTTTTAAAATGTAAGAAGAAAAAAAGCTGGAGATGCCAGGGAGTTTTACAAGAGCCCACTTCCCTAGTCAAAGACTTAGTTTGCTGTTTCTCAAAACTCTAAGGAGTTTGAGAGGGTTTAAATGTTAAATTTTTATTTTTACAAGCCAGAAACTCTTTTTCTTTGGCCTCAAGATAGTATTAAACAATGCTTCAAATTCTTTGATATTTTTGTACCGCTGGAGGGATTTAAAACTACAATTAAAATGTGAACATTAAGGAACTGCAAGATTAAATGAGAAAATGTATCAGAGATCATTGGAAAATGTTTTTATTGCATCATGTTCTTTATATTTGTATAATGGGTGCCAAATTCTTTATGTATAATGCTGTGATTTGGCAGTGGGGGGTGGGGAGGATTATTTTTGGCTTGTGGCTGCTAAGAAACAAAATTTTTTTGGTCCCTTAGTTTGTGCTTGGAAAGTCAACATGTATTCACACAAGTCCTTACAAACATTTGATCTTCTTTTCATAAGAAGTGAAATGTAATTTTAAATATGGATTTCGATTCTTAGGTTCTATGGGCCAGGAACCCATCTGCAGTGGTGGAAGAAGAGTTTTATGGATTGTGGTTGGGCCTGCATAGATGTTAACTAACATTTAATTAGCAGGATGTTGGCTTTACTATATGAAGGCTTGGGGGAGGGCAGCTTCCTTTGTAGCAAAGGAACTAATACCACGGATTAAAGGACAGTGTTCTTTTCAAAAAGCAAAGGCTGGATGCCTAGTGTCTGCTGGCACAGTGGGGTGGCTTACCCGATGGCTTTTTACCCCCAAGAACTGATGAGGTGAGGTGCTGGGGCAGTGACAGCAGCATTGAGGACTCAAGGCTTGGGGAGGATTTACTTCTGACAAGTCTGCTACTGGGTGTTCTCAATCAGGAGAAAGAAGCCCCCTGCATGCTCACCTCACTTACACAAGTGGGTGTTTGGGTTTCTAGGAATCTGTCAGTTCCCCCAAAAGGCAATGCACAGCTTGTGGGAGCAAAGACGGAATGAGAAACACGAAACTATGATTCCAACAGGGCAGAGTGGGAAGAGAATAAAGTTACGGATGTCATATGCTAAGCTTTCTCACAGGCCTTTCATTTCTGTAACTCAGGAGAAAACTGTATTTTGATAACCCCGCATTTAAAACATGCCAGCCACCTTGACTATTAAGTGGCATTGCCTTGCTCTCCCCACCCCCACCCCCAGATGTGCTTTGATACCAAGCAGCACTCTCTGATATCATCAAACGCTAGTTTTATTTGGAGGGAAGAAGAGAGCTTTAGCCAATGAGAAACAATGGCAAATGTTCACTCTCAAGGGAAGTTGGCCTTACATCATCTGAACCGAAGACATTTTCTGGACTGCAATATATCTTATCAGAGATCTTAATTTGAGGTTCAGATGTTAGAATAATTTCATGGTGGTAGTAAAATTCAGCATTAACGTGTATCATCAATATTCAAACTTTTATTTGCTCTGATATCAAAGAGATCTCTTTCTACTCCCACCAGCCAGAAAAAAAAAATTAATGTTGCATTAATAATGTAATTTTTCAGACCAATAGTTTTGTTGTTTTTTTTTTCCATTAAGAAGAAGCCCTGTAATTGATTTACTGGTATTTGAAATCCATAGTTATCCTTTATAGGTCCCTAGATCTTTGTAAAAAGGCACAGCACCTTCTCTGAGTTATTGAGCGCTAAAGTATGCATGTCTTATTAGGGGCAGAAAGTTTGAAAAGTTAAGCGAACTGTGTGTAGTCTCCATTTGTTTCCCCTTTCAACATCATAATGCCAAGGTGAGCTGGCTGTTTTGGCAGAGAGGTCTAAAGAAGAATGGTTGAGGGGAATTTTCCCCCTTGGTGACACTGTTTGACTACCCTGTGTGACTAGCTTTAGAAAAATTTTCATCTGTAGAATAATCTTGGCTATTATGAACATAAATGGCTTTGTCACCCTGTAGCAGGCAGATGGAGTATGTGTTTCACATTATTAATTTGAAGGAGCAATAGGGCCAGTTGAAGCAACTTTTAAGATAGCAGAATCTACAAATCCCCATCTTACTTCTAATTCTACTGCAAAGGGCAATGTTAAAAATGTTGAGAGTTGTAAAACAGCCCCTTCTGATGGAAATGCCATGGGACATGAACCCTGCCAAAAACTAATGGATCATTTACAGGAAATAAGAAGTTAAAGAGAAGGATGAGTCAGTAGACTTCAAAGCTAACCCATTTCCACAGAAGTTAAATAATGAATACCAAAAAGTGAAGATTTCACGGGCAGCTTATACAGACCTCTGTGCAGCTGGAACCTTCACCCAACCCTGGCATTTTCTGCTTTGAGGAGGGGTCCTTACTGCTTTTGGAAGGAAAGAAGAGGAGAAAGAGAAGGGAGGAAATGGAAAAGAAAGGGGAAGAGGAGAGGAAGAGAGAGAGAGGGAAGATGGGAAGGAAGGAAGGAGAGAGAGATGAGGACAGAGGATGAGAGATGATGAGAAGGTGGCTAGTTAAATATAATTTTGCACAAATGTATTTTATGTGGCAAGTATCCCAGTACATCTGTCATGTGAGTCTCTGTTTAGTGGATTATTGAAGTCAAAATAAAATCGTGCATCTTTTAAATGCCACTGAATCATTTGTGATCTCATAGACGGGGGTTTAAAGAGTATTGTTTTGAAACTGCTCATAATGGAGAACTTTGCTTGAGAAAACTGGAAGGCTGGTACAGATTATAAACATAGTGCAAAAGTCTCACTTTAAGGAAACATGTATATCAATGAAACAGACTGATGAGGGAGATTTATGCATATTACAAAAAGATTTTGATCCAGCAATTCCATTTTTCAGTTTGTTCTTAGGAAATAATTGGACACAGGTTCAAAGCCCTGGCTACATAAGAACATTGTTCACACTTGGGGAAAACTTGAAATAAGCTATATTCCTAAAGGAAAAGGCTGATTAAATAAATTATGGTGTATCACAATAAAATACTATGACCATTAAAAATACAGCACAGTTCCATATTACTGACATGGAATTATTTTCACAGTATATTAATTGAAAATTTTTTTCAACAAGTGTATATATGTGTGTATGTGTGTAAAAATATGTTTATATGTGCGTTTTTAAAAGTCTGGCAATGTATACCTAAAGTGCTAACAGTGATTAAATCTGGAAGGTAGGACTTGGGTTGATTTTGACTATCTGAATTTTCTCATCTATTTTCTATAACAAATATGTATTTGTTGCCTAATATAAACAACAGTTGTTAAGAGAGGGGGATTTTTCACTTTGAGAGAGGATTTATTTAAGCTGTTTTTCCACAGCAAAAGGCCCCAGTAGTTAAGTTTGTGTTTCCCAACAGAGGGGAAAAAATACTTTCCCAAATGTCAAAATCCTGTTTCTGGATCCCCAGGTGCCAAGCCTTACTTTGTGCTTGTGTCTTGACCGGAAGTTCTCGGGAGGGCTGAAGCCAGCATGTTCTCTTCTTGTGGGGCAGCTCTTGGCGGGGTGAGGCACCTCTGGCTGGAGAGGACCCCATGGGCACCCTTTACCCTGGATTAGGAATCCCACCCCTGCCAAGTTCTGATGGAAAGAGATCACAGCCCACCCAAAGCCAGCTTAGGTGGATCGGGAGGAGAAATCATTTATTTGCAAGAAAAAAATTCAAAGCCCACTACTGCACGTCGGTGAAAGATTCCTGCTGGTACACGCCTTGGACCCTGAGGGGAATTGGGAACTGAATTCCTGCCCCATTCTCAGAAATTTTCCTAAATGTGTGTCAGGTGAGGGGCCCAGTCAGAGTCCAGCTTAGGAGTGGGGAATTGGAGCTGGGGCTGCCTACGTGGGCCTCTGTTCTCCATAGCAAGGGCCCCCAGTCTCTGGCTAGGTGGGTTTGGTTCCCTCAGTTGGAGTTGGGTGAGTGTGTCCTGCCAGGCCATGCCCTCCGTGGACTCCTCTCCGGATTTTGGGTTTTCCATCTTCTTGGAGGTTGTGGTGACCTCTTGGACCAACGAAACCATTTCAGCGTGTGCTCTCTTTGTTGGATCCAGCTGGTCTCATCCCTGGGGCAGGATGGGTGTGGGAGGAAGACAGAGACAGTTGGGATTCTTGGGCTGGTGGGCTGGAGCACAGCCCAAGCGCTCAGCCATCCCTGCCACAGCCTCGCTCCCACCCCCCACCCCACCCCACCCAGTTCAAGTTTGGGACATAACAATCCAGCGCTGACCTGATCTGGAGTGCTTATTTCTCTGAGAGGCCATTGGGCTTCATTGCACCTGAATTTAATCTTTATCCTGCCACCCACTGGCTCTGTGACTTCGGGCAGATCACTTAACCCCTCTGAGCCAGAGGTTGAGGACTAAATGCCATACCATAGGAAGTGCTTAGAATAATGCCTCACACATAGCAATAATTATTGTTGCTGCGATAACTAATGGGTATTGAACAATATTTTGTGCCAAGCAATCTAATAAACACTTTACGTGGCATAATTTACTTAATCTTCGCAATGGCCTACGAGGTAAATACTAACTAATCCCATTTCACAAATGAGGAAATTGAAGCATGGAGAGATTGAATAACTTGTCCAAGATAGGAAGCGGTTGAATTAGGTGAAGGAACCAGGCTGTGACCACGGAGTCCCTGTGAGGTGATCTATAGTTTGCTGTCAGGTGAGGGAAGGAGCAAATTATACCCATGTTGTTTGGAAAGGAACAGTTGAAGACAGAGGCTGCCACTGGACCCAGGGTTGAGCAGTTACTGAGAGCTTCATATATAAGATAAAGTCTAACTGAGGGAAGGCAATTTGGGATTGGATTTCAGCCCAAAATTAGAAGCAAAAGTGTCTGAGAAGACTGTATTACTAGGCACTATTTGAGGTAGAATAAAGAAAGGATCCTAAAGGACTGAGAGTCAGAAAGTCTAAAAAAGTAAAAAAAAAAAAATTAGGAGGCGATGGGGAAATGATGGACACTTGATGATCTAAGAGGGAAGTGGGGAAGGGAGATAGGCATTAGAGAAGAAATGGTTGGGTTGACGTTTGAGCCAAGGGCTTGATAAATCCTCCTCGTTTAGGGGAAAGGAGGTTCTACCGACTGGGGGAAAATGGTTTTTGCAACAGTTTAGGAGAAAAAGCATGACAGGGAGGAAGCTGAAGCTGCTAATTAAGAGAGAGGGAGGGCCTTTCAGAGCCTCAAGGAAATGACTGCAGAGCTGAATTTTCAGTCCTTTTCAGCCTTCCCTGTGAGTGGTTCCGTAACAATGAATCCAGCACAGCCAGAGTAGGCAAGGGAACCGGAGAAGCGGGAGTGCTAAAGAGCGCGGAAATATCTGAAGCCCTTGTATGTCCTTTGGTTTCGGTTATTTATTTTAAAAACGTAGAGAATTGCACCGTAGCAGGAAAAAAACCCTGTCCAGTACTGCTGCTCCAAACCCCTGAAAGGCAGGGGAAGTCAGAAATGTGTGCTGCGGTGAACTCCAAACAGCAGCAGGTTGCCTGAAGACAAACCGCCAAGTCGGGAGATGGGCCACATAGAAAGAGCACTGTTTTGGGAGTCCAGAGGCCTGGTGTAGGCCTGACTTTGCTGTGAATTTACTTCACTTCAAAGGTTCCTCACAACCTCATCTAGAAAACAAAGATTGCAACTAGTTGATCATAGTTTCAAAGAAGCTTCTTTTAGTGGCAAGGCACAGAACCTTATTCAAATTATCTCAGATAATGGGGTTTTATTGTAAGGATATACACTGAAAAGGAGAGCAGGTACCACGTTGAAGCTGGACCTTAAAGAGGAAGGAACTCTTGGTTCAGTAGTAGAATGCTCGCTTTCCATGCGAGAGACCTGAGTTCAAAAAAGAGAAAGGAACTCAAAATGTTTTCAGAATGAGAGGCAGTGGGACAGGCCTCTATGGCAGAATTTTGTGGATTTTCAGTCACGTGTACTGCTATTAAAATGCCTATTTTCCATGGCTAACTTCTGTTCTCTTGCTCCTTGGTGGCTTTCTCACTCTCCATCCACATCTTTTCTCTCCTTCTTTGCTTCTGCTTACCCATCATTTTTGTCCTCATAACTTTTGCTTGTATATCAAGGCTTCTCCAGCATCCATTGATCTCCAGACATTTAGGCAAAATTAGTGCATGGGCTGGGAATCGAACCCAGGTCTCCTGCATGGCAGGTGAGAACCACCTCAAGTGGTTGATATTTTCCAGGCCAGATTCCTAAGAGAGAGAAGCTTAGAGGCCCCACACAGATCAGCCATTGGATCCGATCAGCTGAGGTCGAGTTATAGGATTGCATGTTACTAAACAAGACCACCTGAGGTTTCTTTGCTCAGTCGGGGGAGTAACATAGTCACCATTTCTAGAAGAATTTCACTGGGTCTTTGTGGGTCTCATCCTCAATAATTGGACAGTATTGGTGACCCAGGAATATAAAGAATAAGGCCAAAGACTTTGCCTTGTTCATTCTTAAAATCTTATCAGCCTAACTTGCTCAACACACATATATATTTTTTTGGAGTGAGGGAAAGGGCTGTTACCATGAATTCAGCTGATATCCATGGAGTGCACCAATTTTTCTGAACAGTCCAGGAAAACTAGAAAAGTGTCTTTTTCAAGGTCACGTGCTAAAACATGGTTTCTAGGGAAAGGGAGAAGCCAGGATTTAGCTCCCCAAGGGAAGAGTTTCCAGTCCCATCTCTCCATTAGGCTAGTGAGATGGGGCAAGTCACCCCCCTCATAGGCAAATGAGAGACACACTGGGGCTACAGGTTCATTCTGCGGAGCCAGGTGATGGATTGGGAGAAGGGAGACACTTTCGTTCTTCATACATTCTGCTCTTCAAAATGTCTCCCATCATTATATGGAAAAGTACATTATTTTTAGCAAATGTTAAATTGATTATATTAACTTTATTGTTGTCAATGTTCCAAATATATATGTAGCTAGTTTGCAAAATGTATTCCTTTAAGTGATTTTTCCACTAGTAAAGAAAATGAAAGAAATCAGACATTTATGGCTCTTGGTAGGAATGAGGACTTTATCACTGGGAAAGAAAAGGTTATTTTTGGAAGACTCACCTGCTAAAGTAGACCCATTAAAAATGACTAATAAGCATTTATTGTACTCATCAGTCATTCTTTTTGGAGACCCTGATTCCAGAGGAGAAGTGTGACTTTGAGGATTTTTGAAATACACTGTCAACTTCTGTGTGTTTCATTTAAATGGGAAATCTGTGAATGACGTATGCCCCAAGTTCATCAAGCAGGAAACTTAGATGAAAGCCCTTTTCTTCTCTTTGGAGGTGTAGACACTGTCTTTGAATTATTAAATATAGAGAAATGATCTAGGGTGGAGGGATAATGAAAGTAGTACATCATGAGAGATTGACACAAATTTGTGGAAAATAACTCTACCTGTGCTAGAGCCCAAGCTGTGTTTTTAGTAGATGATGAAGATGATAATAATAGCTAATGTTTATTGAGTGCTTACTATGCACCAGGCTGTTGCATACATTTAAAATCACTCAATATTCTCATCCAAGTCTGTGAGGCAGGTAGTTCTGGAAACTACCATTATTCCCAGCATATAGATTAAGAAACTGAGGTCTAGCGAAGTGAAACAATTTGCTTATGGTCACAAGCTAGTGAGTGGCATAACCAGCATTCCAGTCCAGGCAGAAGGCTCCAGAGCCTGTTCTCTACGTACCACCCACATCCCAGCAAGGGTTGGAAGGAGTTAGCTGCCATTTACATACTTCGTTTGCTCCTGTTTCCTTCAATAATCAGTCAAGCATCTGTCAACCTTCTGTTCACATCAACCTGTTTGGTGCTTTTTTTTTTCTAATTTGTACCAGCTCTGAGAGATGGCATTACTATAAATTTACCACTTATATCTCAACAGATTCAGGCACTTGTCGTTGCAAATGGCATGAGCAAGGAGGTGGGCTGCAAAAGGGATGACTGAAGATCTGACCCAGCTATAAAGGGTGGCACAAATGAGGGCAACCAAGCATGATGATTGAGGGATTACAACCATCTCAGCCCCCAAAAAGAAGTTTTTATATTGTATCTACTTAGGAAATGCAGGTAAAGACACGGGACTAGACTTTAGTTTGGGTGGTGATGGTGGTGGCCATTAAGCCCTGAGAATGAATGAACTTTTCCTAGGGACAGTGTGCAGAACAGAGACCCCCAACTACGTTTGTAAGATTCTTTCTCTGGGAGTTGAAATATCAGAAGAATCCAAGCATTAGATTTTCTTTTTTAATCTGCCTTTTTATAACTCCTACCTTTGTAGTAAGTGCAGAACACTTTGCTAAAATGGACTTCATAAGACCTTGAAATGATCCACCAGGGCATATCTCAGCTGCCCACCCAGTGACATTGTAACTGCCAGGCCATGCTCCAGGGATAGGCTGGCTCTTACAGCAATGGATAAGGTCCGTTTCACACCAAGCTGTCATTGGCAATACTCTAGCTGTAGTGGTTTTTAGTCATTTATGTGTTTTGTTGGGAAACAACAGCTTAAATTCTTGAACTGGAATTGTGCAGTTTGACCACTCCATTCCTTAATCTACTTAAGAAAAGGAAAATCCAAAAGGATGCATTCCAAAAATATTGGGGCTGATCAAATCGATTTCTGATCATGTTCTTCTGTAATTAAAATATCTAACCTCTAGAAATATTGTTAATCTGAAACAGGTCAGGCCTGGAGCATTCTTAATCGAGTAGTGTACAGTATATCGGTGGCTGTCTAAGCCAGTTGCCACCACTTTAACCTTATTTCTCTCCACATTTGGAGGGAATTCCATCCTGGCAAGGGTTTTGACTCACAATCTATCATCTTCTAAGTATAATTTGAAATGTTTTGCAGTGTTTTTCCATCTAGAGTTCTTATACTTTTTAACTTAAAATCGTTCCATATGTACATTTCTATTCAAAGATCGATTCACATGATCACTTACAGTAAAAATAGCTTCACAGAATCACACTGAATTGCTATTCTGAGTTACCCCATTCCTTTGTAGTTGGACATTTAAACCAATTCAGTTTTGGTCACTATATAATAACACTGTTAGAGCTTTGTTCACATTGCTTACTTTTCTTTTTTGTGTCTCTTTACCGTTTGAATATTTCCTTGGGAAATATTCTTAACCCTGAAGAGGGGTTAAGGATCAAAAGATGTGACTTTTTATAGATCTTGTTTCATATGGTCAGAAGCCTGTATGCCTCCTGCAATGGTTGAATATGTTTGTTCCCCAACAGTTATGATAGTATTGTTGTATCATCGTATCTCTTATTGCTTTTTACATAGTTTTACAGTGGGTTTTGTTTCTTATTTCTTCAATTACTAGTGAAACTGAGCATCTTCCAATGTGTTGCACATGGAACATGTCCCAGGGTGCATATAGCCTAAGTCAAGCACCCAGCACAGGGTTTGCAGTTGTTAATGATCCTTGCCTTTCCCTCTTTTTCCCCTTGCCTCTTTAGCCACTTCTCAAATGGTGTCTCGTTACTGATGACAATATATTTATATTTTTTGTATGCTGTATGTCAGGGTCACGTTTCATTATTTTTTAATGTGAGTATCCCGTTATTGCAGCACTATTTGTTGAATTCTTTTGTTTGTTTGTTTGGTCAGTTTTTGTTGGTTTTGCTTGTTTGTTTTGTTTTGGGGGAAGTGCATGGACTGGGAATCGAACCCGGGTCTCCTGCATGGCAGGTGAGAATTCTACCACTGAACTACCCTTGCACCCCCCAGTGACGATATAAGTTTATATCATAATATATACTTTTATTACTATTTTAGATAGTCAGTGTTTATCCATTATACTCATCATTCTTTAAAACTTTCTTTTGTCCCCTATGTATTTGACTTGTTTTTTTTATTAAGCAAACTTTAAACATACTTTTGAATATTTGAATCCTTCCACCTCAAGTCTTATTATGAATATATCTCTTTGCTATAGCTGGAATAAATATGCTAGTCCTTTTTATTTTAAGAAGAAAAAGCTCTCTGTCTTTAATTAATTCATGACCAACTTGGAAAAATTATCGTATTTGGTGAGGTATAGAAATAATCTCATTTTCTTCATTTTGATACCAGGTTGTTCTTTGAGCATTTATTAAATGGTGATTCTTTCATCCATTGATGTGATTCTTAGGTTCTTTTTTGTTGTATCCTAAGGACTTACAAGTCTTAAATCCATCTCTGGAATTGCTGTTTTATTAGATTCTTTGTCCTGGTTTTGATCCAGTAAAATTCAGTTTTGATGAAGGTCACTTTATAATATGTCTTAAAATTGGATTATCATATCCTCCTCTGATCTTCTTTGGTATTGTTGCTTATTTATTTTTCATTATTAATTTCACTAGTGTTTTATCACATACTGTAGAGTATTCTAGCAGGAATTTAATTGTTATTATGCTAACCTATTTTTTGTTTTCTGGAATAATGTTATTGATATTTTCAGTTTTCTAAATCAGAAGCAATGGATGTGACTTCACTTATTTAGATCTTCCTTTATTGTTCCCACTATGCTTTTATAATTTTTATTTCACCCAGTATCCAATTTATAGAGATATAGCAATTCTCAAATATTTTTCCTTTTTCTCTATTAGGAATAGCATCATTTTTTCATTGCTTTATGTCATTGTTATGCATTTGGTAGATATTCTTGCATTTTCTATTTACATTATTGTAACATTTGCAAAATAGTGATATTGCAATTCCTGTCTTTCCTAAATTTCTTTTTCATCTTTCCCTGCAATATTTTCTACCATTGCCTCCATTAGGAGTGCTGAGAGGGGCCTCTTAAGCTTCTGCCTGAGTTTGGAAAGGGAAGAAGCCTTTGGAACTGTGCTGTCCAGTATGGTAGCTAGTAGCCATTGTGGCTAATTTTTTTTTCTTTTTTTTTGGGTTTATGGTCCAGGAATTGAACCCAGGTCTCCCACATGGAAGGCGTGCTCTACCACTGAACCACTGTGCACCCAGTTGTGGCTATTTAAATTTAAATAAAATCCATTCTTCAGTCACATTAACCACATTTAAGTGCCCAGTGATTACTGGTTGACAAGATGGTATTGTACTGCATAGTGCAGAAAGAAATATTTCCATCATTGCAGAAAGTTCTCAATCACAGTACTGCTTTGGCATTTCTATATCAAGAATCATGTTGAAGCCCAGATTTAATTTTTTTTCTTAAGAAGTAAATCTCTTCCTGTTTTCAAGAGTTCTTTTGAAGAACTAATGTTGAATAAATTCGATGACCTTTTCACATCTACCAAGATAATTGTTATATTTAAAATATTTTTTTCTATATCAGAGTCTTGAACTATATTAACAATTTTCCCACAGGGTCCTAGCTCTGTCTTTGTAGGGCAATTCATACTTGTTTGTCTTTTGAAGTATTTCCCTTTGCTGCCTACAGGGTGTAATTTTTGATTTGTAAGCTATGTTCCTGAATACCGTAGACCTATAATTCTCTTTTGAGAGGAAGAGATGTTATCCTCATTAGGTGTTTTAAATCAAGATGTTATTTCCCTCCTAATATTATATAACATAAAATCCTGCCTATATCTTGAAACTGTTTATGTAGCTGGCCTTTGAAAATTTGGAGACATTCTCCTGAGAATCAATTAGAGCCTTCTTTTAGAAGAATATGGAGGGGAAAGAATTTGCTCTAATAGTTCCTCTTAAATGACTTTATTTGCATTTTTATTTTTTATTCAATATAATTAGGTCAACAAACATGTTAACCAACAAGATATACACCATATTGGCCATCAAAAAAAAAAAAAAGAATTGTTGTATCTCCTCTTCATTGAATTCTTCAAAACTGACCTCCCCCCACCCCAATGTTCTGCCATTGTACTTCTCAGCATGGATCTTACCACATCAGTCTTCTCATTATCTGCTTCCCCTTTCATTGACCTCATTTGCTTCTTCCTAACACCAAGTTTCTCTTGCCTGGAATGTCCTTTTCCTCTTTACGTCTCACTTTACCTTGAAGATCCACCCCAAGTTCCTGTCTTTGTGATTTCCCTCTGCTTTGAAATGTTTGTGTTTTCTTTGAGTGTGTCATTTATTTTGGCAAATAATCATTCACAGCCTTGTCATATCATCTAATTATATCCCATGTTAATGTGTATGTCCCTGTCGGCGTGGAGGTGGAAGGAGACTTCAGCTCTTCTATTTCTTCTGTTTAACAGTCAGGATATAGTGGTAAACCTTAAAAAATGCTTGTTAAATAAGTGGCTTGATGAACCTACCAGGCAAAGTCAGTAAAATTTGTGATCAAGGTGAAGCTTTATTAGTGTTAGTAAATTGGCATAACTTATTTGGAGAAAAGGCAGAAGAGTTTCCATAAGAGACCAAACTCAGCTCTTGACTTTATTAAATCAGCCATTCATGCCCATTCATTCAACAGACAATTATTGAATACCTCCCACATGCTAGGTGTGGGAGGTGCAGTGTTGAGGAAAACAGACATTGTCCCTGGTGTCATGGCATTCTCATTCTAGAAGGGGTGACTGGCATTAAGCAAGTAAACCAACAGATAAATATAACTATGAATTGTGCTAAGTGCTGTAAAGGAAAGGGTACAATATGGGCAACCAAAGCTAGCCTGAATGGTTGAGCAGGACCTCTGTGAGATAAGGAGGTGACATTTAAGCTAAGAGTAAAAGGATGGGTCAATAGTCAAGTAAAGGGTGGGGAAAAAGAAGTTCAGAGAGGAAATAGCATGTGAAAAGGCCCTGGGGTATGAAAGAGCTTAGTGAGTTTGATAAACTGACCAAAGACCAGCAGATGACTGAAGCGTGGTGGGGAGTGGTGTGGGGTGAGGCAGGTCCACATACAGGGCCCTTATGGTCCAGAATGGGGTCTCTGGGCTTTAAGCAGTGAAGTACCCAACCTGATATACATTTAAAGAGATTTTTCTAAGCCAATGTATGTGCCTAGTGCTGCTCCAAGTAATATACGTATATTATTTCATACTCAGGGCAACCATATGACATAGGTATTTACCACACCCTTTTCCAGCTAAGAAAACCAAGACCTCAGGCTATTAGGAGACTTGCTTAGGGCTGCGTGGTATGTTCCTGAAAGGGCCAGGATTTAAGGGGCCAGGAAGTCTTGGGTGTCCTGAGCCTGTGCCCTGACTGCTATGTGGCCATGCTGTAAGATTGGCCACTATGGGGCCGAGTGGTACTGAGCAAGTGTAGGAACAGGTAGATTGACATGTGCTGGCTTGGATCAGGAGTGGCTGATTATCTGAAAAGAAGTAGATGTCCTTGGGGAGGGTCAGATGGGGCAGAGAGAAAGATATGTGGGAATAAATAGGTATTACTTATTTAAATTAATAAGTGGCTTTGAAGTGCATTTTAAAGAATTGAGAATTTTAGAAAAGAAACAAAGTAATAAGGTAAAGCACAGCAGGAAAAAGGAAATAAAAATTAAAAAGGAAAAAAATAAAATATTTTTATTTAAAAAAAGTAAAAATAGAACTAATAAATAAAAAAAGAAAAAATAAGACCAATAAACTTTTTTGTTTTAATTGAGGTAATATGCCATTGATATAGTAGAAAGAAAAAACTAAATGAGAAGAGAAATATCATTATTATGAGATTTTTCATTTGTATGGAATATCATTTATAATACTTTGCTAATAAATTAGCTAGCCAAACTGAAACAGATACCTATTTGAATAGTATGAGATAATGAAGTTGGTCACCAGTTGGTCATTAATCTGAAACGTGATCTACTGCTCTACGCTTTTCCTCCCTTCTCCTCTCCTTTATAGTGAACAGTCCTTTCTAAAGGGTGCCAGACACTTCCTGCGGGGAAGAGATTGGGAAATCTGCAGAGCAATGGCAGAAAGTAATCAGGAAGTGGGGCAAAGGCGGAGCCCTAGCCAGGTACATTAGGCATCACCAGGTCCAGACAGGTCTTAGGAAGCAATCTTGATTTTTATTTAGCATGTTCAAGCCTCTCTGGTTTCCATTTCCTTACATCGTCTCTTGTGTGAAAGGACCAAAGGAAAGGAAAAGAAGAAGGAAGGGGAGAAGAAACAGAAGACAGACAGACCCCAACATTAGGCCATGCAGGCATGCATTCATTCAGCATGTTTAAGCCAGGACAGAGCTGGTCCTGAGAACCAAGATGGCCAAGGCCTGTCCTTTGCTGTCACAGTCTCCAGGTACCTTCTTTGGAACTCAGCCACGTGTTCACGCATACTGGTCACCTAGATATCACATGCCAGTTCCCTGGCCTAGCATCTGTCACACACCTGGTACTCAGTAAACCCTGGCTGCCGTCGTCATCACCATTGCCACCATCATCATAAGGCTTTTGAGGTCCTTGAGGACAGAGGAGTTGATCGTCCATCTCAGAACACCTGTGTGTGGTGCGGAATTCAGACTGGAGGGAATGCTTCGTGACCTGTTGACTGAAGGAATACGTTTTTTGAGCACCTATTTGATGCAGGTGCTTTTAAAAGGCACAGTGACAGCTTCAGAGACTGACCTTTGTCCTAAAAGAAGATGGGACATAAATTTAAAATGTTGGACATTGAAGAACCAATATAAGTTAACATTTGTTTAAGTGTCAAGTGAATAAAAACAGAAGGAGCTATAGGAATTTGGGAGATGGGGAAAATCCTGGGATCAGAATCTGATCAGGTTCAAAGTTTTAAAGGAAATATAAACCCTTTAACCTTTGATGGTGGAAGTGGGGAGAATAAACCCTCCCAGAGTTATGCATTTGTAAGTTCCCTCATTCAGTGGCATGCTGGTAAATGTTTAACCACCAGCTCGTGGGGAGAGAAGTATGGATATGAATGCATTTATAAATTTATTGGAAATTTTACTGATTTAAAGGATGTGCAGCTCACAATTCACAAATAATAACAAAATATCTAATATGCTTTATCATAAATCCCATATAGCCAATTAATTCTCACAGAATGCTTTTGTTCATTTTTGTTAAGCTCTTGCATGCATAGCAAACCTATACTTGCAATTCAAGCATGACTTGATGAGTGGAACTTTGTCCCAATCCACTAGCTCCCAATAAACTTATTGCCATTAAATCTGATATGTGATCTACTGCTAAACTGTTTCCCACCTTTGTGCATATTGTATTCATTAAGCTGAAACCTCTTTCTGCTTCAGAACTACATTAGCACTTCACTTGTTCAGCAATGACAGGAGCAATTTCTTTGCTGAACCAAATAGTTTCCAATACTAGAAGAGCATTTTCGTCATTTTTTTAAAGGTATTCACGAAGTGATGGCAACAGACACAACACACTTTAAGTTTAATCTGTATTATTGACATGTTTCCTATTATTTTATTAAGTCTAGATGATCAACCAAACAATAAATCAAACATGATGGACAGTGTGTGCTGATTTCCAAGGTGTAAACACCGTGACCAATTTTTTGATGACCCTGAACATGGTATTGGGAAGAGGTGTGTGCTAGCACACCATTAGATGGTATTTCTACCGGGTCGATACAGTCACTGTGAATAATTTCCAGAGCACAGATAATAAAATAAAATAAATGATGAGTTTTGAGTATTTATCTTTGTTTTACAATATAATGCACTTAATTGTAAATTTATATAATTTAATTTTTTTTATATTTTGAACTTTTGTTTATTGTATTTTTTTATTAACGGAAAGAAAGAAAAAAAAAGAAAGAAATTAACACAACATTTAGAAATCATACCATTCTACATATGCACTCAGTAATTCTTAACATCATCACATAGATGCATGATCATCGTTTCTTAGTACATTTGCATCGGTTTAGAGGAACTCGCAACACAACAGAAAAAGATATAAAATGTTAATATAGAGAAAAGAAATGAAAGTAGTAATAATAGTAAAAAAAAACCCTATAGCTCAGATGCAGCTTCATTCAGTGTTTTAACATGATTACTTTACAATTAGGTATTATTGTGCTGTCCATTTTTGAGTTTTTGTATCTAGTCCTGTTGCACAGTCTGTATCCCTTCAGCTCCAATTATCCATTATCTTACCCTGTTTCTAACTCCTGCTGGACTCTGTTACCAATGACATATTTCAAGTTTATTCTCGAATGTCCGTTCACATCAGTGGGACCATACAGTATTTGTCCTTTAGTTTTTGGCTGGACTCACTCAGCATAATATTCTCTAGGTCCATCCATGTTATTACATGCTTCATAAGTTTATCTTGTCTTAAAGCTGCATAATATTCCATCGTATGTATATACCACAGTTTATTTAGCCATTCTTCTGTTGATGGACATTTTGGCTGTTTCCATCTCTTTGCAATTGTAAATAACGCTGCTATAAACATTGGTGTGCAAATGTCCGTTTGTGTCTTTGCCCTTAAGTCCTTTGAGTAGATACCTAGCAATGGTATTGAGGGTCGTATGGCATATTCAGCTTTTTGAGGAACCGCCAAACTGCCTTCCACAGTGGTTGCACCCTTTGACATTCGCACCAACAGTGGATAAGTGTGCCTCTTTCTCCGCATCCTCTCCAGCACTCCTCTGTCATTTTCTGTTTTGTTGATAATGACCATTCTGGTGGGTGTGAGATGATATCTCATTGTGGTTTTGATTTGCATTTCTCTAATGGGCAGGGACATTGAGCATCTCTTCATGTGCCTCTTGGCCATCTGTATTTCCTCTTCTGGTAGGTGTCTGTTCAAGTCTTTTTCCCATTTTGTAATTGGGTTGGCTGTCTTTTTGTTGTTGAGTTGAACAATCTCTTTATATATTCTGGATACTAGACCTTTATCTGATATGTCATTTCCAAATATTATCTCCCATTGTATAGGCTGTCTTTCTACTTTCTTGATGAAGTTCTTCAATGCACAAAAGTGTTTAATTTTGAGGAGCTCCCATTTATTTATTTCTTTCTTCAGTGCTCTTGCTTTAGGTTTAAGGTCCATAAAACCACCTCCAGTTGTAAGATTCATAAGATATATCCCTACATTTTCCTCTAACTGTTTTATGGTCTAGACCTAATGTTTAGATCTTTGATCCATTTTGAGTTAACTTTTGTATAGGGTGTGAGATACGGGTCTTCTTTCATTCTTTTACATATGGATATCCAGTTCTCTAGGCACCATTTATTGAAGAGACTGTTCTGTCCCAGGTGAGTTGGCTTGACTGCCTTATCAAAGATCAAATGTCCATAGATGAGAGGGTCTATATCTGAACACTCTATTCGATTCCATTGGTCGATATATTTATCTTTATGCCAATACCATGCTGTTTTGACCACTGTGGCTTCATAATATGCCTTAAAGTCCGGCATCGCGAGACCTCCAGCTTCGTTTTTTTTCCTCAAGATGTTTTTAGCAATTCGGGGCAAACTGCCCTTCCAGATAAATTTGCTTATTGGTTTTTCTAATTCTGAAAAATAAGTTGTTGGGATTTTGATTGGTATTACATTGAATCTGTAGATCAGTTTAGGTAGGATTGACATCTTAATTATATTTAGTCTTCCAATCCATGAACACGGTATGCCCTTCCATCTATTTAGGTCCTCTGTGATTTCTTTTAGCAGTTTTTTGTAGTTTTCTTTATATAGGTTTTTTGTCTCTTTGGTTAAATTTATTCCTAGGTATTTTATTCTTTTAGTTGCGATTGTAAATGGGATTCGTTTCTTGATTTCCCCCTCAGCTTGTTCATTATATAATTTAATTTTTAATAATGGGTGTGTTTAACAACCAGCTCCCTGAATTCTGGAAATGTAATAATTAGGAGCTGGTAGGAGCTGGCTCCAGCATACCCACTGCCCTCAGTCCTTAAGAGGGTAAAGGTCTCTTCTTCCGGTTAAGAGCTCTGTACCTTTCCTCCCCCTGCCTCTCCTGGATAGTCTTGGTTGCTCATGCCGCCTGGAGCAGAAAATCTTACATGCAGCCTCATTTCATTCCAGAATCTGATATGAAACACACCACGGGGTGGGGGGGTTTGACATGGACCTTGCCTAAGCCTTATTACTCACCCTAATCATGGCATTTAATGCATTCCCTAATAACTTTGTACTTCACACTTATTTCCATAATATCTATCTTTAAAGAAAAAAAACAAGAAAGAAAGATCTTTCCTTCTATGTGGCTGTGATGGATGATGGTTAGTTAGTAACAGATCACTTGGGCAAGCTGTCAGATCATTTACCCTAAAGTGCTCTCCTGACCTCACCTCCTAAAAGAAATCCAAACCGGCCTGACAGGTTGAAGAAGTTTGCAGCCTTCATTTCCCTCAAGCACTGCACAACAACAAAGAGACACAATGCCTAATACCAAGAGAGCAAACTTCTATCAGCCAAGCAAACTTTTGTTGAGAAATGAGACAAAAACAAGCTCCTCCTGGCTCCACCCTCGGCCCTATTTTCCTTTCTTAAGCAATATCTCTTTCACACAGATGTGGAAAAACTGCCAAGTGAGGGGAGGGAGGGTGCAGGAATAACCTGTCTGCCCCCTCCCCCAGGGCTGATTCACAGGCAGTTCTTTTTGTCCTGTTCTGGCTGGTTCTGGTTGTTAGGTCACTGATTTCCTGAGCTTCCTGCTAGTGCCCCCCACCCCAGGCCGGCTTCCAAACCCTGTTCTGGTGTCTGGCTGCACAGTGCCTGGGTGTCCCCCGTTGTTAAATGTTTGTACCATCACAACTGCCCGCATCCCCCCAGTTGCAGGGTCTGAGCCACTTCGCACCCAGGGCCTTCAGCCCTGCCTTCAGAAGCTCAGGTCCACCTGGTGGCTTTGAAACGCACCCTGTTTATAATAATTTGCAGTATAGAGTCAGATGAGGGTATCCAGAATCCAAAGCCCCTGGTTTTGACATATCTGCTCCTCACTTCCCATCCTTAACTGGTTCCCAGGCAGCTTCACACATTCATCCCAACATCCCAGGTGCTTTAAATCTGGAGCTTTACCTGCTCTCAGGTGCACGGGCAGGCCCGCCTGTCCTGTGGCTTGGGCGTCATCATAGTCTACTATTAGGCCTTCCAGATGCTGACCCTCTGCCTGGCTGGACCTTATCCTGCCTGTGTCCGGATTCCCCTGAGGCCAGTGCCACCCTGCACCCCACCTCACTCTTGACGGGTCTGCCCTGATTCTGGTACTCTGTGCAGCCATCAGTGCTCCAGTCAGTCAGAATGCCTCACTTGCCTCTTGGAATTTTTCTCATCTCTGCTGTGGGTTGCAAACCCAAACACTCATCCCAGCCCAACAGTTGTTGGGAAATTCCCAACTTGCCTTGTTCTGGCTACAGCCTTGGTTCTGGTAGAGGTAAGGATACCAGTTTACTTTGGGGCCACGTGTCCACTTGATCGGTATCATGAAAGAGATGGAACACCTTTCTCCAAAAGTGAAGGGCTCTGCAGAGAAGCTGTAATGTGATCAATAGCCAAGCACAGGAGCCTAATAAAATATATATTTTTTCAATTAGCATGAAATTCTCCTACTTCACTTTGGGTTGTGAAATCTTTACTAAATTGAGTAAGGTTTAAATCACGGTTTTGGTGGCTTTTTGTTTTTTTTATTTTCCATTTTCTCTCTTGCCTGACTCTTTAAAAATATTGCTCACAGATGTTTAAGTTGATATTAGAAGTGAATTCCAATAAAAGCCCTATTAATTAAATAATTATTTAGCCTGGTTAGTAACTCTTTTAAATAGAATATACATGTTTAGGACTGTTTTCCAGTTGTCATTTTCTGAAATAGATGTGATGGGAGACGAGAGAATATACATAGATGTGAATTTTGTTTTATCAAATTGAAGATGGATGCTGAATTTGGGGAATGTAGTAGAACCCAGGCCTGGTTTAACCTTGCCTTGAAAGAGATTTAGGATCATGAGCTATGGTCCTTGTCTCCCAGGGGCTCTGCCAGCGACCAGTCACTCCTTTAACTCAGTTCTGCCTTTGTACATCCAGAAGAGGTAAACTGCAAGGTGGATGAGGGAAGAAGGAAGGATATTGAAGTTTGTTTGGCAAGTAAAACAAAACCCAAAACAAAACTGCTTCATCTGGGCCCGTGGAATTTAAAGTAGTTTGACAAACGAAGAGCCACATTGTATCATGTGTATATTAGGCCAAGTGGCCTTGCCTTGGCCTTTCATGTTTATGTTTTTTTTTTCCCCTATCTCATAGAGATTTTCTAGAGTGTTTTAAAGGGGGGAATTAGTTGTAGTTTTAGCACAGTCGGTCTTAGGCAGCATTGTCAAAGCCAGGAATATCCATTATATTTGAGCTTGTTTGCAACCATAACCTCTGAAAAAGTGTTCCCAGAAACTGGCTGCTTAGGTCTGCCCTGTGGTGACACACAAAGGTCTTGAACAGAAAGGAGGCTCTGTTATAGCTTTGACACTGGAAGATGCTTCCTTGATGTAATATTGCAGGGCATGGTTTAAAAAATTAAAAGATATATTAAATTGAATTGCTTTGATGGTTTTATTACCCGTAGAGGGAACTGGGGAAAGCTAGAGTTCTTAATGACTGACTTGGAGAATAAAATATATTTGAACCTCTAGGTCAAATGCTGAATTCTTTCTGCAGGTGGAAAAGCTGCACCTTACGAAGGAGGCCAAGTTGCATTTTTGTGATGACCTTCCCCGTCTGAAACTTTCCTGGAATCTCTTTATCATTAGCTCCCCACCCAAAGGATGAAAAACACCATCTGATTTACAATGTTCCCATTTCTTTATTTGAGTTTGCAACTTTCTCGGATAACAGATGGCCGGAAAATGTGTAAGCCCAAATAAAAGCAAAGCATGGGTTTCACTGTTTCTTCACTGGGTGTCGTTTTCTTTTTAAAAAATAAAATTATGCAAATGATCCCTTGGCTTTAAGTGGGAGATTCAGAAATGAAGGAAACAACCCAGCACTTGAGAGTATATTGGTTTGGGTTGTGTGTAGGACTTTAAAAAAAAAAAATCTTTTTATGCTGTTCATGTTTCCTTTTAAAGAGAAAGAAGAGAAAAGGCATTTGTTAGAGGCATTTTGCAAGTTGCTCATTCACAAAGCTCGCACTTTCACCAGGCACCCAGCCTAGAATCAGAGAGAATATTAGGGTTGGCAGAGACCTTAGAGGTCATTGTTTTAATTGACTGCAAGGAGGAGGAAAGGGTTCTGGAGTACAAGACCAGCAGAGGGCCCAGGTCTCTTGGCTTTGGCATCTTTCTTACCTCAAGGAGTTAAAAGTCTGGGGCTGAGTGTGATCAGCCAGATGGTCTTTAACAGTAACATGGTTCATATTGTTTAGATTATCCTGTTGCAAGCACCGTGCCTCGTTTACCTTTTATGGAATAAAGTGTGGAAAATTGACCACAGATGTAAGTAACCAAGAATGATGGGGAAGCTGTTGTTACCAGGCCCCTCTCCTTTTCTCTCCAACACGCCTGATCCCGCAGATAAAAATAAAGAGAGAAATGCGAAGCAGGCAGAGAAATAGCTTGCCTTACCTCGATAGCGTGGCCCGGGAGCACCGTTAGTGAGTGAGTGCACCATTCTCCATTTCAATAAATCCAGGGTTGGCCTCCAGACTCGTGTGCTGGCTGCCCTCAAATTCTGAATTTCCAAGTGCCCTCCAGTTAGAATATCCTACGACTTAAGCAGTTTTTCCATCCTGTTTTCAAAGGCAGTGGGGCAAAGCTAACGGTACTCCCACGGAGCAGTTTTGCAGCCCTACCTCCCCTGAAGGAGGGAGGTGAGTGCCATTTTGCAGCCCGAGGAGCATGGATAAATTCTGCATTCCCATTGATTTGATTGCTATCTCAGCTGCAGGCTGTGCCAGATTAATTAGAACTAGGGCCTCATTGTTCCCAAGAATGTATTTCCGAGCTTTGTAAAAGAGTTGACTGCCCCGAGCAGGCCCAGCGTAGAAAGGAGCTTGTTGAGACAAGCATAAACTTTCCTTGCATCCTGCTTTTTAGGATTACGAAGGCAGAAATGTCTTTTGAAACCCACAGAGAAAACTTCTTCAACCAAAGTAATATGCGGGGGTTTTATGAAGTCACTCTGTTTCCACCCACTTTCTCTTCTCTTTCTTCTTCAGTTCTGCCTACTGTTGTCAAGGCCACGCTGACTTTTGCCTCTCCAGGCTCTTATTTTTCTCTATGGCACTGGCCACCTTTGCCTGGGGCTAGAAACACAATCAGGTGACCAACTTCAGCTTGCAGATCTGCTGGAGGCACTGCAGGCCAAGATGATCAACCCTGTTAACAATGGGCTGCCCCGGCCTCTGGCATGGATGCCATTTCTCCAGTGGGTTCTTGGGTCGCCTGCCCTCAGGGTGAGGCCCATGATGAGATGGGGTACACGCCTCCAGTCACTCTGCTGTTCTGTATTCTCACTCCCATCCAGTGCAGCTCCTCCCTGACCGCCCCTTTCTCTCCGCCAGCCCTCCTTCTAATCCCTTCCACCCGGCTCTCTGGAATCCTGGCTCTGGTGCTAGCAAACTTCCCCATGTCTGACATCCTTAACCCATTCCTCACGCTCTCCCTCTGTCACTTTCCCAGAAACCTGGTCCTGTGTCCAGGACAATGCTGCCTTCCCAAGCTTCCCTGGTTTTCCTGCCCACTTCCAGGTCACTGCTCTCCAAGCCCCCTTTGAAACTCCTTCTCCTCTGAAGCTGGGTGCCTGGCTAGCCCGCTCCCATCTAGTACTATCCTGGCGGCTGCCTCATGCTCAGGATTTTGGCACTTGATTGAAAGTCTTGGTCTCTGTCAAAAACTCTTGCCTTCTACCTCCCCACCTGAAAATTCAGTAGCCTCCTTACTGACCTGTCTACCAGCCTTGTAGTTCCTTGAGATTCTCTGCTTCAGTTAGCAATCCCATCCATTCCCCCCACAGGAATCCGCTCCTGTGACCCATGCCTGAAACCAGGTCCATGCCTGAACACTTGCCCTCTGAACACTTTCTGACCACAACTGGGGATGCTTGTGAGGATGACTGAAATAATTGACAAGCGACTTTTAACCCACAGAGAAATCTTTCTTCAACCAAAGTTAATATCCCAGGTCTAACAAAGTCCCTTGGTTTGCCCTAACTTTCTCTTCTCCTTCCTCACTTTTGCTCATTTCACAGCCTCTACTACTCTTTAATTCCCATGGAAACTTGCTCTTCAACTTCTCAAGTCCTGACCCTTTATTCTCCCTGACCCTCAGTCCCTTCCCAGCCCTGCCTGATTGCTTGTCAATTAATTTAGCTATACTCACCAGCATCCTCAGTTTCCTTGCTCCTGACCCTTAACTCTCTTTGTTCTTTCACTGCTTGCACTCAACAGTCCCCAGCCTGAGTCAACCAGAAAGCACCAGGTCTGCTGAGTGCCACTGGAGATAATCACTTAATCTGGCTAAATGACTTGGGTACGAATCCCTGGCTTCTAACATTAACCCAGCCCCTCATCACCACCCCCCAAACCTTCTCCCCAATCACCTACCTTCCACCAAATGTTTTAAACACTCACCTATGGTGCTGCTTTCTCACTTCCCAAGCGTGCATCAAACTGTAGCCTGGCGTTTGCTCTTATTGAAATTTCTCTGGCAGAGTTTACCTGCGACCTCCCAAGTCCCAAATCGCTTTTATTCTCCATCTGACTTGATCTCTCATGAACATTTGGCTCTTGAGGCTCTCCTCATCCTCAGTCATGACAGGTGATTCTCAAGCTTCTATCTTGACTACTTATCTCCTTTCCCCCCCACTGACTCTCCCTTCTCTTTCTGCTTCTTAAAAATTGTAACTCTTTTAAGTTCCCTTTCCCACTTCTCCTCTCTCTCTAGCCAGGATTCTGACCTTTTGGCAAGGGGAATAATGAAGAGGGCTGACCACACCAAAGGCCATTTATGAGAACATCCTCTTCGATGCAGATGAGAAGTGAAGCATCGCAGGATGCTTGATTGTGCCTAACAGCCTTTAATAGTGATAAGCGACTGTTAGTGCGGTGTGGATAAATAAGCCCATGGAATTAGGGAGGGTTTGAGCTGCCATCTTGGGTGTTCAAAATCTCATAGGCTATCCATGACGATGAATGGGGAGTTCCCGAAACCTGGAGAAGCACTACCATTTCAAAAGCCGTGTTGTGTGGTGGAAACAGTCCAGTATTTGAAGTTAGGCATTAGATTTTGGCTCCCACTTCTCTTTTGTGACCTTGGGTGACTGACTTCTCCCTGTTGTAGCTCAACGTTTTCATTTGCAAAATAGGTATCTTCTTCTGAGGATTAGGGATAATTTATATGTAGTGTACAAACACTGGTTGTGTACAACACAATTAGAATCCACTCTGTAGCAATCTCTCATTAAGGTGATGTTAGGTAGCAGGAATTCTGGAGATGGAGTGATCATTGTGGCCTGGAGTAGGTGGGAAAAGTGGCCTGGGAGAACCTTTAACTGCCTGGAAAAGAAATGTCACATTAGTATAAAGCAAGTAATGAGTAATGTTGTCACAGGCCTTCTGGGAAAGCCAGCTAAATTGGTGCCAGAAACCCCAGGGAGCCATTGAATACTTTTCAGCAAGAGAGAACATGATGAAAACTGTGTTTGGGGAAGATTGGTTTAGTTTCTTTATATATATTTTTCATTGGTTACTGCTTCCCACAACATCTCAAGAACCAGAACCAGATCTGAAGAAGTAGTGTTAGTTTGGGAAAGAAACGTTGAAAATGCAAGCTGTTTTAAAAGAAAAACTATTAAAAGAATTGATGACTAATTTGATATTAGAGATGATAGCAAGAAATGACTTAAAGGCTACTGCAAAGTTTCTACTGGGGATACTATGAAAATGGAAAAGAAACCTTCAGAGCAATTTCACCTTGCTGCAAAGTCTGAGCACAGGACCATTGAGCTTGTGTTCCTTCTCTAATAATTAAAAAAATAGTTTACAAAGTATCAGTCTGAAATGATTTGGAAACTTAAAAGAAGAAACTGTTTCTTTGTTTCAGATAGTTTGTAAAACTCTATCCTGGAGTAATAAGCAAGGTGTGGGATCTCCTGGGAAGGTAAAGAGGAGGTACGGAAAGGATATCCTCTCCCTTCATTTGCCAGGCAGAAATTCCAACTCATTCTGCAAAACTCCATTCTTGTGTTCCTCCTTCCAGGAACCTTTCCCTTTCCTACCTCACCCCGACCTCCTAAGTCTCCTCACAGTATGTGAACTGATCATCTGGTGGTCTCCCCTGTTTGAGTATGAACTCTGCAAGTGGAGACCGTGGCTTTTCCATCTCTCCATCCACATTACCTTGCACACAGTAGATGTTCAATGAAAAAATTGTTCACACTAATTGAATTTAGAGAGCAGACTTGGAGGATGAATATAGGGATGGTGATTGTGGAGGTAAAGATAAAGGAGCTTCAAGGCCAAGCTTGACATCCTAAGTTTCCTTTCAGAAGATGAGATCATTCATTTGCTGTAAATCAGGTGGTTTGGGGAAGACACTAAAGCTGAAGCAGATTGAGCAGCCTGTTTTGGGGATGTGCTGGGAAGGCAAAGAGAAAGGAGGAAATAGAAAAGACTGGACAGCATGGTCTCTGCTTCCCATTTACTCTTTGATCTTGTACCTCTGTGGAAGCACTAATCATAATTTGTTCATCAACATTCAATCATCAAATATACTTTAAACATTGTTATTCATTCATTTATTCATTTTCACTAAGGATCTACTTTGTGTCCAGCTTTATGCTAGAGAACTTTACTTATATTATCTCTAATCCCTAAACAAGGTAGATCTTTTTGTTCTTGTTTCACAGATGGGACTCCAGGAGGTTGAGTGTGATTTGTCCGTTATAACAGAGCCAGTTGGTGGCAGAATTAGGTTCTGAACCCAGAACTTGAATCCTAATTCTGCCTAAAACTGCATTTATTGCAAGGCTGGTGTTCAGTAAACATTTGTTGGATCAATTCCAGAAGAACTTTGGTCAGGATAGGAATAAAGATGAGGGCAGAGGTAGTTCAGGGTTGGATATTGGTCCAGCCAGTTCAGAGGATGGTTTAGGAGGCACTGTGAAGCCTCGGGTGGCTCATGTCTTTAGGAAGGCCTCAAGACCCGGGAAAGGGAGGCTGCTTGAGTAAGACTGTGTTCAAGATACAGAGCAGACGGGTTTGGGTTGTGGCAAAGGAGTTCCTAGTGCTGGTCCCAGATGCTCTTTATAAACTAACCCTTTTGGAGCCACTCTCATGATCTCTGAGCTGAATGCTTCCAATGTGCTCTTCTCCCTAGGGGCCAAAGGGTGGATGGATGGATAACGGGCCCACTCTTTGGCCATTGGTTCTGCTGATTCTTCTCTAAAACTATTTGAGAGGGCAGATGGGAAGAAGGCCATATTATTTCTGTAGGAAAGGGTTTTGTGTACTGGCACTGCAGTCACTGCATATGGACCTTGTCCCCCCACTCCTTTTTTTAAATTTTAAACTCTTTTATTTTGAAATCCTTTCAACTCACAGGTCAGTTACAAACATAATACAACCCCCGCCGCCCCAGAGAATTCCACCACACCCCTATCCCCCAGATACCCAGATTTACCAATTCCACCATTTTACCACATGATACATCATTGTATCTTTTCATTAGTCTGTCAATCCACTATTCTATCCATCAGTATATCAACCCATGTATCTTTCTGTCCATCTGTCTGTCTATTTATCAGTCCATTTTCTGAATACTTGATTATAGGTTACAGACCTATAATATGGCAGTTTTAAGTGCTCATGCACCTTGAACACTTAAAACTGCCATATACATTTTCTAAGAGCAGAGATGTTCATTTACGTATCCACTATAAGTGCAGTTATTGAGTTTAAGAAATTTAACATTGATATAAAGCTTAAAGTCTATATTCCAATTTTTTAATATGTCACAGTAATATCCCTTTGAGCCGCCTCTCTTCTCTTGCTAGATCCTGTCCAGAACCATGTACTTCCTTTAATTATCATTGTCACTTTAGTTGTGACAATTTTTTTAATTGTGGAAACATATATATATGACATAAACTATTCCATCTCAACAACTCCCAAGCATGCCATTCAATGGGATTAATCACATCCGCTATTTTGTGGTACCTTCACCACTTTCCGTTATTAAAACTTTACCATGTCACCAAACAGAAACCGTACACCATTTTGTGTGAACTCCCCATTCTCCCTGCCCTCCACCCCTGGCAACCTGAACTCTATTTTCTGTCTCTTTGAGCTTACATAGTCTCGATATTTTCTTTGCAGTTACCAGGGGGCTTAAATTTAATATCCTAAATCTGTAACAATTTCATTTACTTTGATACCAACTTAACTTCAATTATATATGCAAACTATGTTTCTTTATCCCTCCATCCCCTCACAAATGCTCTTGTCACAGATGACATGTTTAAAAATTTTGAGTCGTAAACCACTTATTTCTTATTATGATGTATGCATTTGCCCTTTAAATCCTGTAGGAAGTAAAAATGGAGCTGTAAATCAAAGATACAATAGTACTGGCATTTATGTTTCCCTGTGTTAACTTTATCAAAGATCTTTATTTCTTCTATTGTCTAATGCCCTTTCCTTTCAACCTCCAGGACTGTCTTCGGCATCTCTGGTAGGGCCGGTCTTGTGTTGACAAACTCTCTCAGCTTTCATTTATCTGGGAATGTCTTCATCTATCTCTCATTTTTGAAAGATAATTTGCCAGGTACAGATTTCTTGGTTGGTAGTTTTTTGCCTTCAGGACTTTAAATATGTCATCTTACTGCCTTTAAGTTTCCGTGGTCTCCAATGAGAAATCATCAATCAACTGATTGCGGCTCCCTGTATGTAACTCTTTGCTTCTCTCTTGCAGCTTTCAGAATTTTCTCTTTATCTTTGGCATTCAGCAGTCTGATGATTAAAAAGCTGTGGTGTGGGTCTATTTGGGTTTTTCCTATTTGGAGTTTCTTGAGGACCTTGGGTATGTATATTCACATATTTTGCTAAATTTGGGAAGTTTTCAGCCATTATTTCTGTAAATAGTCTCTCTATACCTTTTTCTCTTTCTTCTCCGAGGATTTCCACAGTGTGTATATGGGTATAATTGATGGTGTTCCACAGGTTCCTCAGGTTCTATTCGTTTTCTTCATTCTTTCTTCCTTCTGCTCCTCAGATTGAGGATTTCAATTGCCTTTTTACCTTGAGTACTCTAATTCTTTCTTTAGGCAGCTCCAACCAGCTGTTGAACCCCTCTAGGAATTTTTGATTTCTGTTACTGTGGTTTTCAGCTCCGATTGGTTCCTTTTCATAATTTCTGTCTCTCTATTAATATTCTCTTTGTGTTCATCTGTCATTGTCCTGCTTTCCTTTAGTTCTTTGTCCATGTTTTCCTTTAGCTCTTTGAGCATATTTGAGACCATTTTTAAAATAGTCTTTGATAGGTCCCAGGTCTGGTCTTCCTCATTGATGGTTTCTAATACTTCAATTTTCTCTTTTGACTGGACAATCACTTCCTGTTTCTCTGTATGTTTGTTGAAAGGACCTCACCCATTTTTACTCAGTCCTCAAGCTTCCACTGTAGGAAGTGGTCAAGACTTCATTGAATTAAGCAAATTTGGTATTAGCTATAATGGGGGCACAAAGCAGAAGTCTAGCCTGACTCATCCATAACTCCCTTTTTTGGGAATGACACCACCCAGACGCCCAGCCAAAGAGGGAGGCCTGGGAGGCCATGTTTTAGATCATGTTTGGGTCTTTGACCTCAGTCCGGTCAAACCTTTTCATTACCTTGCATTCAACTCCTTAGTGACTTTCTGAAACCTACGCGATGGCCCATTAAGCCCTAGTGTTTTGGCCCCATGCTACCTCTCCCACTTCATTTCCTGTCGTTCTGCCCTTGCTCTCTCTGCTCCAGCTCCATTGGCTTCCTTGCTGTTAACTGTACATGCCAAACACATTTCCATCCCGTGGCCTTGTCAATTCTTACTTCCTCTTCCTGGGTGTTCCTTTCCCATATATATTTGGCTCCCTCATTTTACTCAATTCTTTATTCAAATAACTCCAGTATTTAAAAATAGTACTTCCTGTTTCCCTTAATTCCATTGCACTGCTCTGTTTTGCTTTATAACTTATCACTGCTGGCATGACATACTTATTTGTTTGCTTTTCCACTGTCTCTCTCCCTTACTAGAATGTAACTTCCCTGCCTCAGAACTTTCTCTTGTTTGTTGCTGTATCTCCAGCACTTTAGGTGCTTTAGGCAATTCTTGTCACACTGTATATGCTCAGTTAATATTTTTTGGGTGAACAAATGAACAGCAACCAACTTTCTCTCCCAGGAATTTGAACTGAGGATGAAGTGACATTTTTGGTTGGTGATAGATGCTGGCCCTGAGGTCAGTTAAGTTGGGGTGGCAGCCATGCATGGTCACATGTAAGTATAAGAAATTGGTCAAGATCAAAGAGAAGCTTAGGGGAGAGAGTCCAGGTGTCCCCTGAGAGATACAGAGAAGCTTTTGCTGCTGGTGGCCTCTCTCCTTCCTGGTGGGGCCTGACCATATCTGGGTGAGTGCCCATGAACTTGTCTAAGTATCTGTATTAGTTTTCTACCACTGCATAACAAATTGGCACAAATTTAGTGGCGTAATACAACATCCCTTTATTATCTCACATTTCTATAGGTCAGAAGTCCAGGCGGGTTCTTGCTGGGTTCTCTGCTAAGGGTCTCACAGGCTGTAGTTAAGGTGTTGACCAGAGGGGGCTCTTATCTGGGCTCTAGGGAAAAACATGCCTCTAAGTTTATTCAGATTATTGGCAGAATTCAATTCCTTGCAGTTGTAGGTCTGAGGACCCTCTTTTCTTGCTGGCTTTTGACTAGGGACTGCTGTTTGCAACTAGAGACCACTCTAGGGTCTTTACCCCATGGCCCCCTCCATTTTAGCAACCAAGAATCTCTCTTACATTGAATCCCTGTCATACTTCGAGTCTCTTTGACTTTCTTTTCTGCCCCCAAGAAAAGAAAACTCTCTTTTCTTTCTTATTTTTTTTAAATTTATTTTTATTTTTTTTTACATGGGCAGGCACTGGGAAACAAACCCGGGGTCCTCTGGCATGGCAGGCAAGCATTCTTGCCTGCTGAGCCACCATGACTTGCCCAAAAACTCTCTTTTAAAGGGCTCATTAGACTTACTTGGATAACCTCTTTTAATTAACTCAAAACCAACTAACTAGTAACCTTAATTACAGCTGCAAAATTTCTTTTGCCAGTAACCTGACAGAATCAAAGCATGACACCCTATCCATATCTACAGGCCCTGGAGTATGATGGGAAATCTTGAAGGGCCTCTTTAGGGTTCTGCCTACAATAGTATCTTTTAAAAAAAAAATTGTTATCTTTTAATTACTACTTTAGGGTACAAAATCTGTTGCTTGCAACTAAAGAGCAATGACTATAATCCATAGCCGCCCCCCCCTTGATGGATAGAGGGAAGGCTGGACTTATAAACTTTGTCTTCCTGTCCTCTACTAAATTGTGGTTCTTTATTTTTCTTCCAGAATGGAGTTAAGAATAAGAGATGTGAAAGATTAGACCATCTGCTATGCTTCATAGGCCAAAAATAATGAAAATATCCCCTTGCCTCTAAACTCTCTGATAAAAAACTCTTTAAAAATGCTTTTCCTTGCTGATCTCTCTCCAAGTGAGATCATTGGTGATCCTGAGCCTTTTCCCATGACTTAATTCATAAGGAGAGGACTGCCCAGCTAAATCTGACAGAATACTTTTGGGGCTAATTGGTTTAAAGCTGCCAGGCTCTTGTTGAAATGGGTGGTTTTGGTTAATACACACCATGAAGCCGAAAAGCTATAATATATATATATATATATATTAGTCATGAGGTATTATCAAGAAATTCCATATGGAAGGGAATAGGTTATGATTAGGGAATGAAAAACAAATATTAAAAGAAAATGCAAGACGTAAATTCTGTTTCCGACAGATATAAATCAGAGCAAATTCTAAAGCTTTTGCATGACTCAGAGAAGAGGTCACTGACCAAATCTGCTGAGGGAGGCAGGATGAAACAAAAGCGGCTACATTTTTATGATTTTTTTTTCCCTCTGCTGCTGTAAGCTCTTTCATTTACCCGATGTAACGCAATTTTCCAGAACGCAGTAGGAAATCTGAGATATGGAATTGCTATCCAGTTCACTGCCTAGCTTCAAAAGATGTAAAGTAGTAGTTGAGTGTCAAAAAATAGCATGTGGTAAATTGGAGGGAATAAGGGGGAGAGGGCTGACTTTGTGGAAAATTGCTTGCAGGTTGAAGGATTATGAGATTATAGAACCAGATAGACTCAGAGTTGGAAGGGACCTCACCGCCTATAGCCTAGTCCAAGCCTTACAGGATGCGTGGACTCATTCAATAGCACAGAGACAGGAAGTCGTCCAGCTCTGCCTGATCATACTTTCTAGAATGAGTGAGAAGAAATAAGGCAGAATCTGTGATAGACCTTAAGGAGTCCTGGATTTTGAGTAGCGTCTGGTGCTGCTGCCGTGGGACCTGGTCAATCTTAATGTTTGGAGCCAGAGTGCAAAAGGGAAATCATAGTACCTACTGAGCAAAATTGTTAGAGAATTAAGTAAGACTTTCTGTAAACCCCTTAGCCAGTGTGAGTTGTTGTATTGTATTAGTACTATTAATAGGAAGAAAATGAAACTCTAACCTAGGACGGTAGGCGATCGGTGCCTGGAGAAAGGCACATAGAGCCCAAGACAAGTATTGGAAATACAGGGGAAAGCACTACATTTTCAAGGTCAATAAATGTAACACTAGGAGCTTGAAGGTTGCTTTAAAAAGGGAAGAGGGGACAGTCACTGTAGCACAGAAGCCTTGGGCCCAAGAGAAAGCCCACACTGCTCACATATGCAAAGGTGGGCCTATTGAGCTCTCTGTAGCATTGCCGAGAGCAGCCCTTGAGTGTCTCTCACTAGGCTCACCGGATGTCAGTCTTTGAGTCTGAGGACCTGAGATGAAAAGAGCCTTTATGAAGGTAGAAGGCAGAAGGCTGCCATGGTCCCTAAGTTAAATTAAGCCAGTTTCCAAAAGCTATAGGGCAACCTGGAAAATGGCTTTCAGGTGTTTCATAGTGCTTTGAAGTTGATTTGACTTCTTAAAAGCATCCATCACAAACTGCTTCCTCTCTCAGGTGACCTTTTCCCTCTGCATGTGTGGGATTCAGAGGTAGAAAGCTGAGCACCTAGATTTTGGCAATGACATTCATTTCTGTATTCACTAAGCATCTTTTGATACCTGCTTCTTGCCGAAACCTGTTCTGGATCCCCCGGGAGTCAGCGATACAGCCTAGTGAGATGTCAGATGGAACCAGACTGGTGCCCTGATGGAGACATGGGTGGCATAATTTTTGGTTTCCCTCACCTGTGCCTAGTCACCAATGATTTAATGCAATTACCACTGCTGATTCCTGTTCCTGAGAACTTGCTTCTGGAATTGCTTCCTCTCTCCCACCTTCAAGTCTTCACGTTGAGCCGTGTTTCCTCTCCAGAGCCTTACCAAATCCTCTCAGCCATGTAGATAAACACATGCTGGCTTGCTGTGACTCCCAGTTTTACTGTCTTATTATTGAATCCTGTTTGCCTATTTCCTATTCAGCATGGTTGTATAGTTCTGAGCCTATCTCAGTGAATGCTTATTGAGCTGAATCTTGAGGTCCTCTCTTCGGGCTCTGTGTGGTGGCATCAGGAGGCAGGTTTGGAATGCCTGCTCCCACGGTGAAGGTTCTTCCTGGCCTTTCTTTTTTCCTGGTTTTCCCATAGGATGGAGCATGTCAGTGTTGCCCCAGGGCATTTGGATTTAGCAGAAGTGGAATCTGGGGGGGTTGCTAAAGGGAATATGCAATAGGGCATTGAGTGCTACTATGGGTCAGTAGAAAGAGGAGGCACTGCCAGATATTCCACAGATTGCCATAAGCCCTATTCCAGAAGAAATGGGTAGCTACTACAGAGGAGTATGGGGTTTCAGAATAAGCAGCTCAGACATTATGACCCAGTGCTTGTGATGACTTAACCGATGTTTATGTTTGATGGCACTCAGCCCAGTGTATCTTAAAGGCATTGCTTAGTCTCTGGTATTCTGGAGTCCTTGTTCCCACTGAAGAAGGAAGCCGTGGGTGGTTGCCACATAGATGGATCCTGAAGCTTACTGGGATGTTAGCAACCGATCTGGGGAAAAGAAAGCATCTGGGGCAGGGTAGCACCAGGGTTGGAAATTCAGAATTTCAAGATAGTATAAGCAGCTGGATTCAAGTATCTTGTGGTCTCTTTAGAAAGTAATAGTCCTACAGTCAGTGGGTAGAGTTGAGAGATCCTTTCCTCCAAGGAAGGGGCCAGTAAAGTAGTCAAGTAGGCCATGTTCTAGGGGAAGGTTCTGCATCTAGGAGGAGACTAGACTCCTAAACTCTGTGTGCACAGGGCCAACTTAGAAATGGAGTCTAAGGAAAACTAATTCTGTGACTGTATATGTATTTGTCACTGAGGCAGGCTGGTTACTGGGTCCCTGCACAAAATGACAGCACACTCAGAATTGTGTAATTTGAGTATAGTTTTACAAAGGACCTATCTACACAGCCATGGGCAGAGCGTAGGGACAACACAAGAGATGTGTACTGTCCTGGGACTAGTAACCACAGGAAACTGTTAGCATCCCCACCCTGAATGGGCAAGGAGGGGAGTATTTACTGATCTCCAGAGGTAGCTGGAATGGAGTGGAGAAATACAGACAGGGCTATCCAAAAGACAAAAAACAGAGCCCATGACCTTTGGTCTTGGTGATCCTACAGTAAAGAAGGCAGGAAATAAATACCCCAACCTCCTATCCTCTCTTGGATTTCTTAGGGTATACCCTGTTGATCAAACTTTAGCTGAAGGCAAATGTGCCCACTGATGTAACTACTCCTGGGGCAAGGAGCAGGATGGAGAAGGCGGAGAGTAGATCTGGAGGGGTAAACACTCGGGTTTTTGTCTCATTCCTTATCCCACCGTCCATTGGGAGTGACCTTACTAACTGGGATCCTCCCAGCCCTAGTACATATCCGTGCAGGATAAGCAAGGGTGAGCCCCAGGCTGAAAATCTCTGTTGCTTAGAGTTCATAGGAGTAGAGGAAAACAGGGCTTAGAACTGTACCTTTAAAATAACAACTGGTTCCATACATACGGGAGCCATATGTACTCAATTTTCCAGGACACTCTCAATTTCAAATATTCTATCCCATTTCACCCATAAGAACACTGGCACTGTCAGATCACATGTTCCAATTTTTGATTCAGAAAATATGGTCACTGTATCCCCATACCACAACAAATGCCAGATGGGCCAAAGAGCTAAATTTTTTTAATGGTATACTTATCCTGATTGTTGAGGAAAGACAATTTTCTGACCATTGAAGAAATTATTGGTGAAGAAATTATTTGTTTGATGGGTTCAATTACATTAAAAAAAAAAAAACCTTTTTTTTGGTAAGAAGAAAATCAACAACATGAAAAGGGAAAAGGATTGGGGAAATGGCTGCAATAAATGTTACTGCTAAAAATTTAATATCCAGACTCTTTGAGGGAATTTTATATAAATATGAAAGAGTGCAATCAAGTCTTCATTGGACAGATGGCCAAAGGATATGAGCAGACAATTCAGTCAAGAGAAACATTCACAGTAAACAGTACTAGGAAGGTAATTCAATAAATTCAAGTTTAAACAGCTATGAGTTACGCTGTATCTATTACATTATCAAAAATCAGTAAAAGCTCTGAAATCTAACATGGGCAGGGCCTTGTGGGAACAAATACATTCATGCACTGAGGAAGACATTACAAATTATTTTTTTTCTTCCTAGAGAATAGCATGATGATATGTAAAAAGGATCACAAAATCAATCCTGAACCAACAATTTCAGTTTGGGGAATATACCCCAAGGAAATGACATTTAAAAAAAAAACATACACACACACACACATATACACACATACTCACACATGCACATGCTTAGTTTCACCTGCATTAAAACAACCCAAATGATCAATAATTGTGTGATGATTTAGATATATTATAATAGGACAGGATAAATGAGCATTGTCATTAAAATATCATGTATGTTCACTTTGTCAATATGTGGAAAAATATTTTTTTAAATGTCAGTCAACAAAAAAACAACACGAAACTGTGGTCATGATAATTCTGGTTATGCAAAAGCTAGTTCTGTCCAATTATAAAGATCAGATGAGAGTCTAAATTTTACAGTTAATTGGTTTCCTATGTTAAAATTGTATCAGGTGTGAAGAAACTGGAGCTTATAGAGGTTAATTAACTTGTTAAAACCAACTAGTAAGTGTCAAGACCAGCACACTAATAAACATCTCCTTTCCTCAATATTAACCCTCAAAAACATCTCCTTTCCTCAATATTAACCCTCAAAACGCTGTCCTTAGTGTAAACTCTGAAAACACATGCATTGTTTTTCTTAAGCCTCTTTGCTAAATATAGTAATCTTTGCCTGATTTTGCTTTAATCATGTACAAACTAACATCCACTTAATCCCACGGAAAAATCTAATCCACATGACTCACAAGATACTGGAACACATACACAATGTTTATTTAATCTCACTGAATCCCCTAAAAACTGTGGCCCCCTGATTGATTTATGACCTGCCGAACCTCAGAGTATACCTCTCCCTACATCTGAACCCCCAGGTATAAAAACTTTCACCCACATAAATGTGTATCCACCATGATGATCCAAAATTGCGGAAACTGGAGCATGCCCTTGAGATGACATTCAGCAGCTCTGAGAAGTGCCTCAGCATCTAGAGGGAAGCCTGAGCAGGCTCCTATGTCTTGGATCAGCTCTGCTGGCTTGTGATGTCCATTTGGTTTTTCTGCTTGGATGAATCACAGAACAAACTCCTGTGAGGGATCAGCACACCACAACTCCCTCACCTCAGCAGGGACCCAGAGGCCAGGGGAGCAGAGCTCAAATCCATGAAAAGCTGTCAGGGTTTCCACAAGCAAGACAGCCATTTAAAAAAAGTGTATCGTGTGATTTCTGGCTCATAGTTTCATTACTGTGGATTTATAATATTCTAAATGTAGCCAAGTTTTCTACACATAGGGAAAAGAGAAAAGTATGAGCCTGGCCATGACTCCTGTAAGGGCTGTAGGTTAGGTCTCAGGGATGAGGTGAACACTGATTGCAGGAAAAGTAGCAGCTTCTGCACGGGGTTGCTGGCATTGGCTTGAGGAACCCTCTCTTCTCTGCCTCTTTTCTCTCTGTCCTAAATGTGACCATCTGTCAAATGACAGAGTTCCTTCTATGTGTTACCCAAACCCTCAAAACATAGCATTTTATATATTCGACTGTAAAAGCATCTATATAAAGATCAATCTAATTACACCCTGATGTAAGGAAAAAATACAGTACAATCTTTTATATATACTTTTTGTGCTATTTTTGAGACCGTGAAAGCTAATCTGCTAAAAAAAAAAATTACATGGGGGTGCAGTGCTTGGGTAATTCATTGGACAAATGTGAAAACTGCCAATATCTTACCCCAAATCCTTCCTATAAATATGCAGCCAGTGAGGAATGGCTCTGGGCAATCTCTGGATATAGCATGTATCATCCCCTCAGCGAGGAAGAGAGGGACCGAAGCACATTGCTGAACCCCCAAGTATAGTAGATGGTTTCCCAATCCCCTTGGGAGCATTGACTTCCTTCTGGGAAATCAAAGTCCCCCTAGTGCCTTATTCCCTGGAGCAGTGGCTCCCATAAAGTTAGAAAAATTGTCGTGCTTATTTGTACTCATTAGGGACAGTTTCTGGGATTCCACATTTCATCTTCTGTGTGACTTGAGTTTTCATAGCAGAAAATGGAGAAGACACTGAGGATGTGTGTGTGCCCTAACCTCAGTCACTAGCTCTGAAAATAGATGCCAAGTATATTATCAAAATTTATAAAAAGGGAAAAGAAAAGATAAGAACCCTGTAGGGTTTCATTTCCTATCAAAGAGACCCCCCTTCGGTGTCTGGGGATGAGCGCAAGCTTTGAAGTCAGTGGAGCCCATGTTGAAATCCCTCCTTATATCTTTGCGGCTCTTTGGACTCAGTTCCCTCAAATGTGAAATGATAATGATGAGGTTTGCCTCTTGGGGTTAGTTAAAATAAGATAATTGTCCGGTATGAAACAAGCCTTCAGCAAGCGTTCATCCTCCTCTCCTTCCCTCATCTGACAGTGTTTCTCACGCGTGGGAGGGGCTCCGTTTCTAATGTCTACACGTTATAATTGAAGCCTGTGGTGGCGCTGTGGTCTGATTCCCCCACCACACACTAGAAGTTAATAGAGCCCAGGGAGGGGAATTGCTGCTGGTCATATTGGGGTATGGCCAGTTCCCTGCCACTGAGCGGATGGGCAGGAAGGGATGGGACTTGGCTTAAACGCTTCCTCTGGGATGGGTTTGTACAGCCATGGCAGACCCGCAGGCTAACAGTGCAGGGACGTTCTGGCCAGCATAGGCATGCAGCAATTTGTGATCTCCATTCAGGAAAATCAGTAGCAGTGAAGAAGGGCCCAAGGGGCAGTAGACTGAACACAGCAGCAGGATCTCTGGGCAGGACAATGCTCGGCTGTCCAGAAAGGCAAACAGGCAGCATCCAACCTGGGTGTTTTAGCCCCCGGCACTGGGCAGGTGACTCATCGACAGGGACCAAGGCAGAAGCTCAACCACGAGCACTGGGGCACCCTGAAGGGATGTCTGTGGGAACACGGCACTATTTGAGGTCCGATGATGATGATGTTGGGTCCTGGATACTGAGGCAGGACTGAGTTGCAGATAATGGTCAGGTGGACCCGTTCATGGGGAAGGGACAGAATGTAACATCCAGGAGCCAGGGCAAGCCAGACATTGTCCACCTGAAAAGCACTCTTAGTTACCACCACTTGATTAAAATTTGACTCGTCTCCAATGCCAGCAATCACTGCTCCAAAGTTTCAGGGATGACCTTGAAGGTTCCCTTTCCCTGCTCCCCATACTTTTCTTTTTCCACATCTTACCTAAGCCAGTGTGGGGTGACATATAGCTTTATCAGAACTTAGTGAAAAGAGGGAGCTGTATGTAATGGACAATTACATTCAATATATTATAGTTTCTTTTGTGGCCTATTAGGTCTTAGTCATCCTATATTTGTGTTTTAGTCATATTGCGTGTGTTTTGAAATGTCAAATATCAGTAAAGGAGGGCATGAGATTTTATATTTGTCAAAGGGGGATATATTTAAAATGGTCACGAAGCGCGATTGAGGCCTGCTCTTCCAAGCAGCCTTCCCTGGCTTTCTGTCAGTGAGCGCGTCTCCATGCCCCACCCTCGTTCCTTTACCCAGGATCACACAGTCTGACTCTGCATCGCCCTCCCTTCTTCTCTCAACATTAGCACTCTCAAGCCAGATTGAGGTTCTCCATGGGAACTAAGTTTTGTTCCCAGGTGACATTTACCAATGTCTGGAAACATTTTTGGTCAGCTTGTCTAGGGGAGAGGTTCCCTGGCACCTGGCAGATAGAGGCCAAGTGTGCTGCTAAAAACGAGGCACAGGACAGCCCCCTACAACAGAGAATCATCTGGTCCAACAGTCAAAACACCTCTGTTGAGAAACCCTGTGCCAGATTGACAGCATATTATGGTCTGGCCTGATGTCTTAAGATTCTTTTATATACACCCCAGATTCTGCCAAAATAAAAATCACATCTAGCAACTCATACTTATCCAACTCTTACTGCGCCAGATACTGTTTGAAGCACTTGCTACTTATCAACTCAATTCACCTTTTTCGTTGGGAATTATTGTTATCCCATTTTATAGATGGAAAAACTTAAACATGAGAAAACTGAGACACACCCTGGGTCAAACAGCTAGTAAGTGGTGAAGCCGGTCACTAGTAGTAAGATTAGTTATAGTCACAGTTATAGTATAATAATAGTAATTGCAGTAGCAGTGGAATTTGTATTGTTAGCTAAGAGCTTTGTGTATATCGACGTTTTATCTTTGACACACCCCATAGAATAGATATTCTATAATACCTACTTTGGATATGCAGAAACCCATACTCAGAGGAGCATGGCTTGTATTTATGAATTTGTATAATTTTTTTTTTTTTTTTTTTTTTACATGGGCAGGCACCGGGAAGTGAACCCGGGTCCTCAGGCATGGCAGGCAAGCACTCTTACCTGCTGAGCCACCGTGGCCCGCCCTGTATAATTTTAAAAATTAACATCTATCTCCCTTATGCCCTGTAATCCCAAGAATAAAGGACCTTGCTGCCCTTACTCTCTGCAGTGACCCCAGGATCAGCTTAGGGTCTAGATGTGGCACGCACTCAGTAAGTGATTAAGAGGAAAGGCAATAGTGATAGGCTGTATCAGGTGTTCACGGACAGGCAGGTTGAACCCTTGCTGTGGCTTGTCCCCTGTGCCATGTGATCTTTGTCGTGGTGCTCTCCTGTGCTGCCTTCCCTCCACTGGTCCTCAAAACCTCCCCATGAAAATGTCTGGCCCTTATTTCCATTTAGAGCCCCCCCGCAGTGGCCCCGGCTGCCTGAGAGCTTTTGCTCTCTAGCGTCTCCTTCTGGTACTTTGTCAAAACCAGCAGATGCATCTGATCTCTAGAAGCTGAAAAAGCATGACCATTTTAAGCCCCCAATTTTCTAGCACCTTTGAAGTCTTCACCACCCACTCTCACAGGAGGGATGGGTTTTCTTGTGGCTGGCATATCCGAGTCCCTACCTAATAAAATTTAATGACACATGAAGCTAGGTAGAAATACTTTTTTTTCCTTCTGGTATCTGGATTTTTTCAGAACGAAGATAATTTTATCCTATTTACATCAAACACACAGGTAACTCTAGACTTTTATATCTGTATTATTTCTGGGGAGACATAATGCGATTATGAATGACAGTAATTGACATTACATGCTTTAATTAAATTTCCTTTTCTGCAAATCAAAACCTTTTAGTCCAGTCCTGCAGTGCTATTTCTAGATTTCTCTTTTATGTACTCGAATGTGTTAGCAGGTATGGCATATGCTCACTTGTGTAAATTCTGACTCCCTGGATTAAATGAGATGTTCTGAGGAAGAGGCCCAGCCAAATGCCAGTCACATAATAATTATTCCTTAATAACTGTTAGATGAATTTACATACTTGTGCCTTTTAGGTTTGGGCTCTTTGAAGAGGATGCGCTTCTTAGATGATAGTTATGAAAGGATGGCTTTTCTCACATGATTGTGGAGATGTAGTAATCACTTCCCAGGATCTCTCCCTCCAGGGCCCCTAGGTTCTCTGTAGGGCTTAGAGTTTTACCCTTTTCCAAAAGGGAGACATATCCCAGATAGTGTCCTGCTACCTTCCGCCACAAAACTCCTCCATCACCTGGAGTCTGCTGAACCTGCTGGAGAGGATTGAAAAGGCAGCTGTCAGCTTGCCACCCTAAGGCCTCCCTCCTTCATTCATGATGCATAAAGCACCATGCTAAGGAAAAGGCTGCTGGCGCCCTGCTTGGACCCTGTAGCCATTTCCAGGTGTCTGGCTGCACCTGGGGCCCCTGAGCACCCTGAAGCACCCCTGCCACACTCCCCTAGTACAGACCAGGCCTCAGTCTTTGGGGTCAGATGGAGCCCGAAGTGAGAATCCACCTTGATTCTGGCCATGGCTGCCTCCTTCTAGTCCGAAGACTTCCCCTAGGACTCAGGCTGGGGCTGGGTGACCTTGGCACAAGGTCCTGGAGGACTGACCACAGTGGTGGGCATTCCTACGGAGTCCACCGAGATCCACTGTCTTGGGAATTGGTCCTGATTCTCAGCAAGGATACTCCACCAGAGTGCAGATGAACTGGTCCCAGCATCTGAGTAAGCCAGTTAGCCCAGTGCAGTGCTGGGTCATCTCCCTGCTTCATCTGCAAGTGGAAACAGGCACACAGGACTTGTACCAGGGTTTGCCCCCACCCCCTCAGCTCAGCTTTGCATTAAACCAACCAAGAAACAAACCCAAAGGACCACAGCAACAAATAATCAAATGCAAGCACTTTTCATTTTTTTCTTAACTCGTGCCTAAGACTTTGCCCTTGTGCATAGAAATGCGTATGCAGACACCTTCACATCCTCATTAGCCAACTATGGGCTTAGGTTCTCTCTCCTGTTAAGGCAGATTTTCCCCTCCACAGCAATTGAGAGAAGGGTTTGAGGGTACAGCGTGGCCAACTTGTGTCCTGGACTGCCTGGGATTGCACAGCTGTGCCCTCAGCTTGCCTCTGCCTTGATTCTGTGGGTGGACTCAGGACTTTCAAATCCCCTCCAGGAGACTTGGTTCTCAGCAGCCCCAGCAGCTGACCCCCTGGTACTCCAGCCATTTCCCATGCCCTTGTCCAACAAGTACCTTGAATTATGTACCCAGACTGAGCAGAAACAAGCAGACACTCCAGATTTCAAGTTGCCAGGAGGCGAGAGGCAGAAACCTGCTTGCTTTGCAGCAAGTCTATGAGTCTCATGTGGCATCATATTAAATTATATAGGCAGCCACTTGTTCTAAACTGATGCACTGAGCTGAGAGTTGTAGCAAGCAGGCAGCATTCTCCCAGGGAAACTGGTTGAAAAGATCATGTAGCTTCATGGATCTCCAGACCTCTGAAAATTGGCCTGAAAGCACAGGGGTGTGGATCACTGAAGGGAGAGGACAGCCCTGGGCAGAAGATACCATGATCGTGGTTGAAATCCCAGACCATGGGCTGCGGGGCTCTTTGCACTAAAGGTAGGTTAGAGCCTGGAAAAAACTGAACATGCCACAAGAAGGTTGATTCTCTGCTGGGGTTACCCTGGCTTATCTCTGATGTTTGGGTTGCTGAGATGGTAGGTGCTCCCCTCTTCTTGCCTCTGAATGTTTTTTATAAGAACCTAACCTGCGTTAGTCTAGTTCTGTTGTCAGAGATAACTGTACAGATGTATGTGTGTGTATGTGTATGTGTTTGCATGGAAGTTGCTTAAGAATAGGGGAGGAGGTAGGATGAACAAAGAAATAAAGGGATGAAGGACTTGTGAAAGAAAATCTCTACCTAAGTTTACTACGTGCTGTCCTCTGCTTCTATGTGTTGGTAAATATAAGCATGGATTCTGGAACTGTAGAAAGAAGCTTTTGGCCTCTGGGAGCTAATAGCCTGTTAAATGATTTTCCTAAGACCCTAGCCAGCTCTACGCCATAACTAGAACAGAGGGGGTGTTGTAATTCTCATTAATGACAGCATTATGAAAAGGACAGATATGTTACTTTAAGAGCTTATAATCAATAATGCCTAATGGGCCTCTCCAATTCTCACAAATAGTTAACAATAAATAGATTAAAACAGGAACTGAAACGGGTTTGACTGACATGCATGCAAGTTCTTGGCAAGATTTTCCACTCAGCTCTCACCCATAGGTTTAACATGGTTTGTAATTCACATTGGGTTTTATGACTAGGCAGAAATGCCTCCCCATGAATTTTGACAGATTAGAAGATGTATCATTTGGACTCCTTGATCTGGGTTCTGAAAAGACCCCAAGTAATAAAAGAGTAAAGGATGTCATGAGCAGCTTTCACCCACATGGGTGCACAAGAGGTGGCCATGGTGAGTAAGGTTCTTGGTTCCCCTGAGGATATAAAGGGGAACTGAGGTTTCCCTCTGGGTCTTAGGGTCCATAGTGCTTTCAGCACAGATTAGCAGTCCCCTCCTAAGTGATGAATATGTGAACCTCAAATATGATGAATATTTGTACCCTCTGAAAAGACATTTGTGCTGGAGGTCCCAGCAAGAAATAGAAACTCAAGGTGGGCGGATAGGGGCTTGGAAGGAGACTCAGACGGATGGAGAATTTATAACTAAGGTTTGGAAGCTCCTATGCAGAGCTGATATTTGCCCTTGGCCTGGTAAAGTGGATGGGGCAGGCATTCAGGTGAGGGAGTTGGGGAGAGGGTCCTAGGGTGCTATTGATAGGTGAAAAGTAGCATTTCATTTCTTGTTTCACTTAAATTTCTGTGAGGACCACTAGAGATGGATATTTTCCTCAATATTTACTAGTTGTTTTTTCTTTTTATAAATTGCTACTTAAGGTATTTTGTTAACTTACTTTAAGGGCTTTGATGGATTTTTAGCAAGGATTTATGTAATGAACTCATCCTGTATTAAAGGAAATTAACCTGTGCTTGCCACATTAGTTGCGATTTTTCTCCAGACCTTATTCTTTTTTAAAAAAATATTTTTATTGACAAATCCCCTCACACATACAGTCCATACATGGTGTACAATCAATGGCTCACAATATCATCACATAGTTGTGTATTCACCACCAAGATCATTTTTAGAACATTTGCATCACTCCAGAAAAAGAAATAAAAAGAAAAAACTCATGCATCCTATACCCCATACCCTCCCTCTCATTGACTACCAGCATTTCAGTCTATCCAATTTATTTTACCCCCTATTATTTATTTATTTTTATTTGTGTTTTTTACTCACCTGCCAGATCTTAACTTGAAAAGTTGTTTGCTCTGATCTGCTTCTTGTTTACAAAACAAGTCTGTGGTTTACTTCGGCTAGCTTCACCTAGAATCCAGTTTTAAAGCACCATTAAAGAGAACAGAATAGGAAGTTTCTTACTGTGGAAAACCTCTAATATAAACAAAGGTAGAAATAATAGCAAAATCTGCTCCCAGTGAACCCATCACGTCGCTTTAGCAGTGGTCAACTCATAGTTTTCCCTGTTTGGTATGACCCTCCCATCAACTGCTTGCCTACCATGGCAAGATTGTTTTGACATGAATCCCAGATATATAATTTTATCTGTAAATATGTCTTGTTTATCTCGTAAAGATAAGGATTCTTTTTTAAAAGTATAACTATATTATATATAGAAACATTATTAATTCCCTAACAGTTTCATGTCTTCAGTCTCATAATTTTGATTGTTGGTTGTGTTTTTGTTTTTTGTTTTTTTTTAACAGTTTTTGGAATTGAGGTCAAATTAGGCTTATCCATTGCAATGTATTGCTCTTCTCTCAGGTCTCTTTTAATCCTTAAAACATATTTTATGAAGAAACCTATAGATTTTCACACAGTATAGATATTGCTAATTGTATCATTGTAGTGACACTGAGTATGTTCCTCTGACCCTCACATTTCCCAGAAATTGGTAGATATATCTAAGACTGATGGTGGTATATTTTCGAGGTGGGGGGGAGGTGGGGTCACTTCTGGTTGTCTCTTTTTGTGATGTAGAAGCCATTGCAGATCATTGATTGCCCAGTGTTCTAGTTTGCTAAAGCTGCTGGAATGCGACATACCAGAAAGAGAGTGGCTTTTAAAAAGGGGAATTTATTAAGTTGCAGGTTTACATGTTCTAAGACTGTGAAAATGTCCAAATTTAAGAAAGGCAATAGAAATGTCCAATCTAAGACATCCAGGAAAGATACCTTCGTTCAAGGAGGCTGATAATGTTCAGGGTTTCTCTCTCAACTGGAAAGGCACATGGCGAACCTGGTGACTTCTGCTAGCTTTCTCTGCAGGCTTCTTGTTTCATGAAGCTCCTGTGGGGACATTTTCCCTCTTCATCTCCAAAGGTCTCTGCTGCATAGGCTCGCATGGCTCTTTCCAAAATGGTTCCCTCTTAAGGGGCTCCAGTAAGCAACCCTACCTTGAATAGGTGGAGACACATCTCCATGGAAACCATCTAATCAAAAGTTACCACCCACAATTGGGTGGGACACATCTCCATGGATAATCAAAAAGCACCCACCCAACATACTAAATGAGGATTGAAGGACATGACTTTTCTGGGGTACTCCACAGATTCAAACCGGTACACCCAGATACATGAATTCATTAGGGACTTCTGAATGGTGAATAATAATTGATTATAATTAATTATAAAAGTTATAGTCCTCATTTATTATAAAAATAAACTTTATAAGGATAAATAAAAAACTTCATAAAGCTTAATAAGCATTTGGTCAGTCAGAGGTAGTTTGATATAGAAAGGTAAGATATAGGTTAGATTTTTTTCCCCTTCATTTACCAATTTTTAAAAGAAGTGGGTTCCCCAGTGTCCTCCTAAGTTGCTTAGTGAGGTGTTTTGTATCATATCCCTAATTCATGGATTTAACATATTTGATGTGTTTCAGTGCATTATAGTTATTATCCTTTTTTTTTAATCAATTAAAATTGATGCTGAATTTTTTCTATTGTTGGCCAATGGAAGCCTCTTTGATATGACCCCACCTAGTAGAATTGACAGCTTATTGGTTTCTGGTAACAGGATGCTCTGGGCTTATCTTGTCTATTTTCAGCCTCAGACTTAGAATCAGCCATTTCTCCAAGGAACCTTGATTCCTTTTAGTGGGAAATGGCATTAATACTTAGAAACCACAGTCCAGGTGCTGGGGATATTGAGCATCAGTTTTTTCTACCTATTTCCATTTCTGGAAACTTATTCAAACTACAGTCACCCCTGTCGGCTCCACCATGGCCAGCACCCCACTGCCATCACCACACCACCTTCACCTTTCCTCAAGCATCACCGTCCAGACTCCATAACATCCACAGATATTCCTTCTGCAACCTGCCTGGGTACTTTCATTGTGCCATTTGCTCCCAAATGTTACAAAATATTGCCTGGGCCTTTTTCTGTTCTCTACCTTTCTCGTTCGCTAGTCTGTTTCTTCTTATCCATTTGGAACCCAAGACAAAAGAATAGATAATAATGTCTTCTTGTCTCTTCCAACTTTGCTTTTTAGCTCTGCAGGCTTGCCAAAACCGATCTTGTATTGTTAGATCAGCTCGCTCTCTCCCAGGGCCTTATATACTTTGCCAGGCACATACAGTATCTGTAAATGGTGGAAAATGGTAAACTAACATTTACTGAATGCTTGCCAAGGCATGCACTACTATGCTGGGCATTTTATATGTGCTAATTCATCTAAACTTTTATGAGGTAGCTATCATGATTCCCCTTTTAGAGAAGAAAAATTGAAGAGGCAGAGCTAGGATTAATCCAACCAAGGTCTACCTTTCTACAGAAATCAGACTCTCTTGGTAATATATGTCCCATGAAGACTTCTGTTAGTGGGTCTCTAGAAAACCTTTTCCCTAGCCATCCTGCAAATTTACAGAACTCTGCTTTTCTCATCCTTCAGTGGTTCCCTATTGCTTTCAGGATTAAGCCCGTACTTGTCTATTCCCACTCCTGGGCTGAACTCTCTACCAGCATTCCACAGATGTATCAGTCTTCCCCCAAAAGTGCCTTGTTCTCACACCTACTGCCCAATTGTATGAGGAGCTCCTATTCACCTGGTGAACTCTTTAAAGGAATTGATTCTCCTTTAAGAATTAACTGATGTATCTGCTCCTCTGGGAAGCTCTTCCCGATTTCCACTCCCTGATTGTTAATTGGTACCCCTTGGCTCCCATGGAAGACTGTGCTATATTCTAAGAATGTGTCTTATTCACCTCTTTGATACCAGGACCTGGCCCAGGATTGTTGTGCAACAAGGCTGTTGACTGCATATCTAAGTAAATGAATGAATGTGCAGTACCAGCTATCCCATGCTCGCTTACCTGGGTAAACGGTCATCTTCTTTTAAGAGGTCTTTACTATTTATTGCAGCCTTTGCTACTCTCTGCTTCTGTTGTGCATTTTTTATTTTTGTCTGTAAGTTAAATTATGCTCTGAGGCTGGAAGGCACAACTGGAATGAGGCTTCTGCAAGGCATTGCCTTGCACAAAGTGAAGGCGGAATAATTATCCATTGAATTGAATTGAATGGAAGGTTGTGCAAAAGAAAACTTCATTGGAAGTGTTGGGCATGCAATCAGCAGAATGCCAGGCAGACAGTTAAAGCATCTCCAATTTACTACAATTTCTTTTAATAGGTTTTCTGTACAGATTCGCTGTCAACATGGTTTGTAGATTTAAAAAGAGGGCTCTTGTGATGCATAGCCGGCAGGATTTTGCCATTTCCAGTGTGATGGTCTGTGGTTTTCTAGCTTTAGACAAGACTTAATCGTTAATGTGGAGGTCTAAATTTGAAGCAAAAATGCTTCACAGAAAATGGCCCAAACCCCCACTGCCAAAAACAACACACATATGCCCGCTCTGTGATCTTCATTGCTGCGTCCATTTCATCACTCCTCATTCCAGCTTCTCTTCTTAAAGTCCAGGCCCACCAGAAGTTAATGTTCTGGCTTTGGTGTGTAAGGTGGAGCTGTTTATTTAGCTGTGGGATTCTCTTGAAAGGGTAGGATTTGCTCCAGGGCCAGCATTGCTGTACTATTCATTCATTCATCAGATGTGTACTGAGCACATATAGCATGTTGGTGCTGGCCATACAATGATGGGTAAGGCTTCGGCCCTCTTGGAGCACTCAAAGTAATGGAAGAGACAGAGATATGCACACAAATGTATAACTGCAAATGGTGGTCAATGAGCTGGGAGAAGAACAGAGATGTAGCCACCCAAGGGCCCTGGCACCTTTCCCTGAAGCCCTACCTGGCTCACTCTGGTCGCTTTCGTCCCCTGGAGCTATGCCTCTGTTGGCCCTGGGCCCACTGAGGATCTGGGTGTGCGTGGCTGTGAGTTCTGAGGGCAAGAATGCATTTTTTCCTAAAATGGGTGGCATACCACAGGTGCTCAATTGTTTCTGAAGAGCAGAGGAAGGGGATGAACACTTTGCAAGTCCCTGTTCCATCAGATGACAGAGTCATAGACTTCTCTCACTTAACTTCATCTTTGGTAATATGAAGGTATGCTAGTTCCAAAACTTCTTTTCTGTCTCCAGAAAGAAGGCAGCTGTTCTCCAGAAGGGTAATAAAAGATGAAATAAGGAACGAAAGCTTTGGCTCAGGGCCTGGCCCATGACAGGAGCTTAGCACAGATTAGATCCCTTCCCCTGCTCCCAGAGCTATCCTCTGGATTCTAGTATTGTGCTCTGATGAAAGCAGCCTGCCCACCCCAGCATTACCTGGCATCCTCTCAGTCAAGAGACTGAACAAGGTCAAGGATAAGGCTGGTCTTGACTAACTCTGAATCCTCAGCATGGACATGTCGTAGAGTGAGGGCTAAAGAAATGTTTATTTTTGAATGGCACTGTCCTAGAGTCACAAGACAAAGGACAGGATTCTACCCATCCATTCTTGTTTTGCTTCTTCCTTTGAAGAAAAGCACGTTCCCCTTCCATGTTTATTCCTAGTCACTTTCTTATGTCCTTCCTGGTCTCCTGTGATTTCTCTCCTGGAGAGAAGGAAAAATAGCCTCTGGCCCCTGAAAGTCCAGGTAAATGTAGCAGATGCTTTTGAACCCCCATTGCATCCCCCAGGGTCCGTTTGTTTCAGCCCAGCTATGGTAGTCTGTTTGGGGTGTACTACAAGGTCCCACCCGAATCTTGCATCTCTACATTTTCTGTCCCAGGGTTATAGGGTCTGAAATCCCCTCCACCCGCACCCAGCACAGCCTGGAGTAACTCTACTACAGGGAATGACTTCCTCAGTCTCTTGGAGACCCCTTCTGCATGGTTCCTCTGAGAGCCCCATTGAGAATAAGCCCCAGTTTGCTCAAGGGTAACCAGCTCAGGAATGCACCCTTTATTGCCTCTTCCTCACTCTCTGCTTCACTCTCCTCTCTTACCCTCCTTTCTTAGGTTATTCCCCAAAAATAAACTACGTGAATTCAAGGGACTCCAAACTAAGACTTTGAGGAAAGGAGACATCTAACTTGGCCAACATCCTCTAGGTATCTTTTCAGGGAAGTCACTTAAATTTCCTGAACATTAGTTTTCTCATCCATGAAAGAGAGAGAGTAATAGCTTGTGCCCTGACCCTCACACTGGGCTGTGCCTTGAGTTCCCTCGAGGCTTCACATCCTACGCCAGCTGGCCCTTTGCCTGAGTGCCCATAAGCCTTCAAAGATGGGGAATGACTCACCCTCCCTAAATGTCCAACATTTACAGAATGTGTAAATACTGTGCCTTGTGCATCCCTCAATAGCTATTGAGGAAGCCATTGAAAGTGGTGTTTTTTGTTGTTGTTGTTGTTGATGTTTTTTGATGACATAAGGAAACATAACAAGATTATGTGTAGTGAAACAAGCAGGCTATAGAACTATGTGTACCCAGTATGTTAAATGTGTTTGCGTGTGTATAAAACACAACAAAGCTTATGAGAAACTACAGCATGTTTGAGTTTATCTCTAAGTGGTAGGATTATTTTCTTCCATAGCTTTTATTTTTCATTTTCAAAGTTCTCTTAAATGAGCATGTTTTTCCTTTTATAGATAGAAATAAATTAACAAGTAAGTTAAAGAAAGCAGAAATACTGCTCAATATCATCTCCATTTTAATCTGTCCTCACAAAGGCTGAACTTCTGTAGAATGACCGATCACCCCCTAGGGTTTGACATATGTAGGATTATTCCCTATTAAACTTGCTCCTGGTTCTACCTAGGTATACAGAACTGACCACGTTCCTGCTCCAGTAACATAAATGTGGTTTGCAAAAGTGGTGTGATATGTATTTTCAGACCTTTATTAGTGCCACATGTTGTGTTTGGAGAATGTTTCATCTTCCTACCCTAATGAAGTAGGTATGTTTGTATAAAGAAATAAAAACTGTTACATAAATTGGGGACCACACATAATATCATGTTAAGAGTGTGAATTCTTGAGCCAGACAACCTGATATCAAATCTAGGTTCTGCTTTCTAGTTGTGTGTTTTAGTCAAGTTACATAGCCTCTCTGTGCCTCATTTTCCTCCTCTGTAAAATGAGAATCATAATATTACCTACTCATTGGGTAATTGTGAAATTGTGAAGATTAAAGGAGTTAATATATGTATGGGAAAAAAAGTGTCCTGTCTAAGTGCCTGACACAAAGGAAGTGCGATGTAAGTGTTTATCTGGCATCACCATCGTCAACATCCATGAGCGAGAGAGTTTCCACAAGCTGTGCTCTTTCAGGATAAACCACTGACCGATGTTCAGACAAACCCAGAATTAGCCAACAAGTGTTTCATCCCATCAAAACACATCACTGCCTGGTTTGCTGACCACCCACACCCAAAGCTCTGTATTCACAGAGGTCACTACTTGAGAATCAAAGTGGATGAGTAGTTGATGTGGCACTTTTTAAGCCGCATCAATCCGTTGCAAAAATAAATGACTGGTTGCTCAGTATTAATAAACAAAAAGGATGTAGGCATGTAGGTCAAAGGGCAGTAGAGAATGAGATGAGAAAAGGAAACGTGACTCAGGTGAAGCAAAAAGATAAAGGCAAGTGAGGTGGAGGCTCCACCAGGTGTTCCGTGGGCCCACAGGCCATCTGCCTGGAGCCCTGCAGCTCCAGTGTGGCCTCTGCAACCCCAACACACTCCTCTTTTGCTCCTTCCACACTGAAAGAGTGCTTTGCCCTCACTGCTTGGTTCAGAATTGCATGGGGTCTCTTATCACTGGCATAGGAATTTATGTAGGCATCTTTCTCTCCCACTGAAGCGTCCTCCACAGCTCATTGAGTGCTAACCAGTGTCTGGCATTGGGCTGGGCTGTGAGGTCACCAAACATAGCTGCCCTTCAGGAGCCAGCTGACCCTAGAAGGTAGGTACTTGCCCATGTAAATGCTGCCTATGTGTTTATGAATTAATAAGTAGTGCCAGTTCCACCCTGGCTATACTTGGTTAGGTCACTCATTGTACCCACATTTCACATTTAACAAGCTAACTTACTAGATCAAGTTCCTTAGCCCTCTCCAAAATTGTTTCAAGTGCTTGGGGGATGGGAAGTAGGGAGTAGATGCACACAGATGCACAACAACATGGCGTTGTCTATGATAAACTCCCAGGATGGCATATCCACACAAGCTTTTGTTAAAGTAGAAGACCTTTAAAACCAAGGAAATGCTTCCAGTTCTCAGTATAAAGAGAAAACCGGACATGTCGTGGCAGAAAACAACAGAGATGAACTGTCCCCCTGGACCCTCTGTGCCTGTGTCATTTTTAAATTTAACTCCCATGGCCTACTTGAGACCCCAACCAATGTTTCAATTCCAATTGTTTAGACTGCCTGAAGACCAGCTAATAGTGCTTTCCATCTCCCTCCGTGCTCACCAGCCATTGGAGGGCAGCTGTATCATGTGCTTGACTGAACAATGAGTAAGTGCCCAGGGGCCATTTTTACTTGGCAACCTTCCAACCCTGCAGAGACTATAAAACCAACCAATACAAAGATCTGAGTTGAAACTGTAAGACTTAGGACTATACATCCTTCTGTCAGCTCCCCAGCACAACACCAGCCTCTTAAGTTCCCTTTCTTGGCTGTCCTCCAAGGGCCGGATGTCAGACCCTGGTGTCTAAACAGCTGTGTCAAGTAGAGGAGAGTTGTGATGGGAGCCCCTGACAGTCTGCTGAAGATGCCACAAGCTGGCTCCCATGTTTACCTGATGCCATATATTATGGCTGCTGAAACAAGTTTCCTTTCAGTGAAAAGTAATAAGACTCCTTTTGTTTAAGGAATAGGGGGCTGGAGTTTTGCATTTTCTTTTGGCAACTCCACATAGCTAAGTGAACCCACATGTTCTAGGGAAGGGTGAGTATTCAGAGCAAAACCTATCCCCTTAACCAAGAAAGCTGTAGGCAGGATAATGCTCCCCACCCCCAAATGCCCATGTGGCCTCTCCAGAACCTGCATGTAGATGTGCTACCTTACATGGAAAAAGGGGAATTAAGGTTGCGGTTGTGGTTGCTAATTGTAGTTGCTAATCACTTGACCTTAAAATAGGGAGATTATTCTGGAGTATCTGGATGGACCCAATGTAATCGCAAGGGTGTTAAAAGAGGGAGGTAGAGATGAGGCCAGGATGATACAATGAGAGATGTGCTCCAGCAAGCATTGCTGGCTTTGAAGACAGGGGAAGGAATGTAGGTGTCCTCTAGAAGCTGGAAAAGGCAAGGAGACAGATTTGTGTTGTTTACCCCACCGAGTGTGCAGTCATTTGTTACAGCAATAGAAAACTAATGATATGACTAATAGTGTAAAGACCCCTTTCGGGGAGCATATAGATAGAACTTCCAGACGACTGTGGCTTCAGTGATGGTTGTGTAGTGGGACAGACCCCACCTTGGGAAACCAGAAATGACCCTGCCAGGTGTCCTTATATAATAAAGCCTATCTTCGTGACTCAGCCCAAGAAACAAACAAAATATTCGTGCGCTTTCTCTGTGGGAATTTGGGTTCTCACTTGGGAATGAGTGAGGACAACTCGCACAGGGGGGTCTTTCTGTTTTGCCTCCTGTAGGAATGCTTCTAAAGTGCCCAGCTAATGTTGTATGAATTACCACAGTCTCCTTGGTAATGGAAAGAAGCACATGTATCCCATAAAATCATCGATTTTTTTCCCCCAGTGAACATTAGATTTGTTTGGAAATAATAAGAAATGTGGGTTAATTTTTTTAAAATAGCCTTTATTTTTTAGAACATTTTTATTCAAAGAAGAATTGTGAAGAAAATAAAGAATTTCCTTATGTTCCACACCCAGTTTCCACTATTATTAACATCTTACATTACTGTGGTACATTTGTTATAAACAACATTGATGCATTATTTTTAACCATGTGTACACTAACCTGAGTATATTTGCATGTCTATAAATATTTCCATATATAGCAATTTGTATCTTACTGATTTTTCCAACTCTAATCCATTGCCATATGGATTATTCTAGCTTCTTCTCCATGTTTATCTGTAAGTACCCCTCCAATAGCGAGAAGCCTGACTCTCATCATCCGTCATCCATTTACTTAATTGTTCATTTCCAGTAAACATGTAAAGCCGTATCAGAACTGTTAACCCATACCCTTGTGGGAAACTACTTTGTCAAATAGAGTACGCTGTGTATGTGCAATTTCTTTTGCCTTTGGTCTTATAGTCTCCATTCATTTCCAAAGATGCTTAGGTCAGCACCCTTTCCTCCACCCCCTTCAGTGAGTTTGTTTTGCTTGTAATACAGTTAGATTCTTTTGCCCCAGTCTAGGTTCCATACTGGGATCCCTTGATCTCCTAAATGATATTTTAAAATTTGCCTACCTTAAGGGTTACTCTTTGTGGTTTCAAGATCCATGGGTTTTAACAAATGCATGATATGTCTGTGACGTGTCATGGACCCATCATTACAGTATCATACAGTAGGACAGTTTCACCACCCTAAAAACCCCCTGTGCTCTACCTATCCTTCTCTTTCCCCAGCCCTGAATGCCTGACTACCACGGACCTTTTTACTGTCTCGTTAGTTGTAGCTTTCCAAAATGTCATATAATTATAATCATACAGTATATAGGCTTTTCAGACTGGCTTCTTTGACTTTACAATATACATTTAAGGTACCTCCAGGTCTTTTCATGGTTTGATAGGCCATTTCTTCTTATTGTTCAATAATATTCCATCTTATGAATTTACCAGTTTGTTTTTCCACACAATTGTTGATGGGTGTCTTTGTTGCTTCCATTTTGGGTCAAATATGAATAAAGCTGGTGTCAACACTCATGTGCAGGTTTTTGTGTCAGCATATGTTTTCAAATCATTTGGGTAGATACCAGTAAATACCTAGAAGCATGATTCCTGGATTGTATGGTAAGACTCTGACTTTGTAAGAAACTGCCACACCGCCTTCCAAAGTGGCTGAACTACTTTGCATTTTCAGCTGAAATGAATGAGTTTCTGATGTTCCACATACTTGCCAGTATTTGTTACTGTCATTTTTTTGGATTTTAGCCATTCTAATAGGTGTGCATAGTATCTCATTGTTGTCTTAATTTGAAGTTCCCTAATGAGAAATCATAATGAGCATCTTTTCCTATGTCGATTTGCTATTATGTATCTTCTTTGGTAACAGGCCTATTCAGATCTTTTGCCCATTTTTTAGTTGGGTTGTTTGTTTCCTTATTGCTGAGCTTTGAGAGTTCTCTATACATATTATAAGATATGCATATTGCAAATATTTTCTCCCAGTCCTTGCCTTGTTTTGTTTTTTTTTAAATTCATTTTCTTAAAATGTGTTTTGCCGAGCAGAGGGTTTTAATTTTAATAAAGTACCTATTATAAATTTTTCTTCCACGGGTCATGTTTCAGTGGTATATTTAAAAACTTATCTCCAAACCTAAAGTCATACAGATTTTTCTCCTATGCTTTCTCCTAGATGTTTTATAGTATTGTGTTTTATATTTAGACTTGTGATCCATTTCGAGTTCTAGATTAATTTTTTTCTTTTTCATGTGGAAATTCAGTTGCTCTAGTACCCTGTTGAAAAGACTAGACTTTCTTCACTAAATCAGCCTGGCTCCTTCATCAAAGATCAATTGACAATATATCTGTGGGTCTCTATCTCTGCTCTGTATTCTACTCCACTAATCTATGTATCTATTGTTTTGTTAAAACTACACTGTCTTGATTATGTTAGATTTCTAGGAAGTCTGAAGTTGGGTAATGTCAGTCCTTAACTTTGTTCTTCTTCAGAATTATGCTGGTTATTCTCCGTCTTTACCTTTCCAAATTTAAAATCAGTTTGTCAGTAGCCAATGTTGCTGGATTGCATTGAATCGTATATATGAATTTAGGAAGAAGTGACATCTTAACAATGTTGAATCTTCCAATTAATGAACATTGAGTATCACTCATTTTGTCTAGATCTTCTTTGATTTCTTTCATCAGTGTTTGGTTCTTTTCCGCCTATCAATTCTGTGCATATTTTGTTAGATTGATACTTAAGTATTTCATAATTGTTTTATTCATTGTAAATGGTATTATATTTTAATTTCAAATTCCAGTTGTTCATTGTTGGTATCTAGAAGAGGAGTTGGCTTTTGCATATTAACTTTGAGTTTTGCAACCTTTCTATAATGACTTATTAGTTCTAGGATGTTATTTTGTGGATTCTTTGGAATTTTCTACGTGAATAATAGTGTCATTTACAAACAAAGACAGTTTTATTTCCTCCATCCCAGTGTTAGTACTTTTAATTTCCTTTCCCTATCTTATATAGCTAGGACTTCCAGTACAAATATGAATAGGAGTGGTGAGAGGGGAACTTCTTGCCCTGTTTCCAATCTTAAGGAATGCATCTAGTTTCTCACCATTAAGTATAATATTACCTACATGGTTTTTTTGTAGGTCTTCTTGCAGGTTAATTTTCTACATAGAGAACATTCATTTGACTTGCTGACCAGAAAATACAGTTGTCTTAGCTCCCAAGAACTTTTGTGGAGTCTTTGAGCCATCTAGATATTAAAGGAGTCTAGCAGTTCTCAAGTGGACCATAAGTTAATCATAGGAGTCCTAATAAAGTTCAAGAATGGCCTAAATATCTCACTGGGGCCCACTTGCCCTGAAGAAGAGCATCCTGGCTATTCTGTTGTTCCCCCTTGGTAGGTTTTCCACAGCTAAAGTTACAGGGAGCATGGTTCAGAAAGAGCTGAGGAATACCAAAATTCAAGGTCCAGCACTCTGGACCCCACCAACTTATCCACTGCTCTGTTCCTTCCCCCCATTTCCCCCGTGCACCACCTCCCCGCACCGCCCCCCCCCATTCCCAATACTCAGTTATGATCACTGCTGTTTCAACACTTGCCCTGTTTTTTCCACACCTTTGTTGTTTTTACACAAGATCTGCCTTTTGTGGGGTACCTTTGTTGTAAGAAAATTTAAATTTTTCAAGGTCTAGCCCAAACGCTTCCTTGTCTGGAAATCCTTCACAGTTTCCCCATGCGAAGTTAACATCCTTCTGCTTGAGTTTCTACAGCCTTCTTGTTACAAGTCTCTCACTCCTGGGTGCAAGGAACTGCACATTGTGTCTGTGTGTCTCCCTCTCCCACCACCTGTTAGCATTTTAAGTCAGACCCATGTCACATCCCCAAACCTGTATCCCTTGTGCCTGGTGGAGGGCTTGCATCAGAAGAGGTGCCCAGTAATTTTATTGGTAGCAGTGGTTTTTAAAGTTCGTTCTTTAAGTCTTCATTATATGCATTTATAATTGTACTTGCTCTGTTATAAAATATATGCCTGCTGGGAAAGAACTTCTGGTATGAACAAGAGTTGTTAAGAAGGGAATCTTTTACTTATAATTTGAACGTCTGATGATTGGGAGAATTTCCACAGACTGACATCTGGCTCCGTACATTTCTCCTCCACTCTCCACCCATGAGTCCTGGATGCCAATAGACACATTCATTCACAATATTATCTCTGACTCTGAATCTTCATGTCATGAAGACAAGCATTTTCACCAGCTTTTCACATGAAGAAACCGAGGCTCAGAGAGATTAAGTAACTTGCCTAAGCTCACACAGCTAGGGTGGAGTAGAGCCAGATCTGAAGCCTATGCTGTGTGCCTCCTATTTCAGCCTGCTGCTTGGGAGACACCATGCCTCACTGAGCATATCTGTTACCTCAACCTTCTATGCCCAGCAGAAAGTATACGTCAGTCCAGAACACAAACCAGCTAACAACTCTGGGCTAGCACCACTGCTGGCTAAAGTCACTAGTTCCTTTGTCTTTATCATCTCACCTTCTGGTTCATTGACCCCCTACAACTTTAACTTCGAAGGCTAAAAGTTTAACAACTGCTTAGAACCACAAACTTCCTGACCTTTGCCTCAACAACCTGGTTTAAAACCCTTATTAAATTTTGACCACACCTCTCTCTCCAGCCAACACAACGAGCAGTCTCACCAACCTACCCCTCTCTACGTGGGACATGACTCCTAGGGGTGTGGACCTTCCTGGCAACATGGCACAGAAATCCTAGAATGAGCTGAGACTCAGCATCAAGGGATTAAGAAAACCTTCTTGACCAAAAGGGGGAAGAGGGAAATGAGACTAAGTGTCAGTGACTGAGAGATTCCAGTCAAGAGGTTATCCTGGAGGTTATTCTTATGCATCAAGTAGATATCATCTGTTATTCAAGATGTAATGGAGAGGCTGGAGGGAACTGCCTGAAAATGTAGAGCTGTGTTCCAGTAGCCATGTTTCTTGAGGATGATTGAATAATGATACAGCTGTCACAATGTGACTGTGTGATTGTGAAAACCTTGTGTCTGATGCTCCTTTTATCTACCTTGTCAACAAAGGAGTAGAACATATGGAATAAAAATAAATAACAAGGGGAACAAATGCTAAAATAAATTTAGTTTGAAATGCTAGTGATCAATGAAAGCGAGAGGTAAGGGGTATGGAAGGTATAATCTTTTTTTTTTCTTTTCTGTGTTCGTTTTATTTCTTTTTCTTTTGTCTTTTTTACTTCTTTTTCTGAATTAATGCAAATGTTCTAAGAAATGATGAATATGCAACTAAGTGATGATATTGTGAATTACTGATTATGTATGTTGTTTTATTTTGTTTCTTTATTTTTTAATTAATAAATAAATTTAAATATATATATATATAATTTTGACCACAAAGATCCTCACACATGCTTTGTACCCTTTACTCTGGACACTTCTCTGGAGGGTTCTTGAATCTTCAAACTTCTGACCCCAATCCTGGTCATTGCTGGCCTCATGCTCTCTGCTTCTTGCTTCCTGAACCATTCTGCCTATATTGTTTATCTCCAGAGAAGGGAGAGAATGAATCATCCACACAGCCACCATGCTGCCTCCTCATGCTGTCATGTGCTCCTTCTTATCGTACGTTTGGGAAGCAAAATCTATCAGAGCATAGGGACTCTATTTCAAGCATGTTGAGATGAGGCTTTTTGTTAGGAATGGAGTGCCAATAAATGGGTTTTCAGAGCTGTAGTTTTGCTGGTAAACAAAGAGTGTTGGCTCTTAGAGAATTCTTCATTACTGACCAGTTCAACCAGAAGCTTCCTCAGTGGCAGTCTGAACAGAGCAGCCTCCCCCTTTGTGGCATGACAGCATCAGGAGAAGTCTAAGGCAGACCAGGAGGAATACCGGGAGAGGCTGTTCTGTGGAGCCTATCGCTATCATGCAGTCACCGTCCAAGGCTTTTCCCCTCCTGAGAGAAGGAGGTGGTCTCTGCAATCATTGGCTAAGAAAGGCCTTCGTGAATAAAAGGTTCAGCATTGCTCCGTGCCCAAAAGACAGGAAACTATGGACACAGGCTAGGAAATCTTTAGGAATAGAAGGGAAGCTGAAAACAATCATCCAGCAGGGTAGAGACTCAGAAATTGTGATTTAGGGACCATAACAGTAAACATTGTGAAAGTTTTCCAAAGTTTTATAACTTCTCCATGATTAGTTTTTTAACGCCACTTGTTTTCCTACTATCTCCATTGCAATGGCAAAGGATTTATGTAAAGAATCACCAGGCACCTGGATGAGGTAAAAGGATCAGCAGTCCCAAGGGAAAGAGTGGGAGGTGGTAGTTTCAAAGCCCCTGCCGGGAAGAATATGCAAAGTGCTCCTGAGACTTGGCTGTGAAATACAGGAAGAGAAAAACTCAGCTCTCCAGTATAGATGGCAATGCTTGTTGTCCCCTCCCAACCCAACATCCTACTTCCATACCAGGAGAGCCAGATTTTGTTCCACAGCCTCCCAAGGATGGATCCTGATTGGACCAAGACAATCATGGTGGTCCTATTTCCCTCAACACTGGTTTAATCGAAGGGTGACCATGTTCTGGCCACTGAGGTATGAGTGAAACATCTGGGAGAGTATTATTTTTAGCTCTTAAAAGAGGCATACAAGAAAGAAACAGACCTTCTTTTATGGGATGTTGTGTCTTCATGTGGTATCTAAACTTGTAGCCATCCTGGAATCGCCAAAGGAGTTAGTGTAAAGAGAATATGATATGCCAAGGACAGCAGAGCAGAAAAGTGTAAAGAAGCAGGGTTCTGAGATTACAGGTTCCCAGGGACTGGTGGGGGTGGTCGGGAGAGGGGGCAGGATGGGGAGCTACTGCTTAATGGGTGCAGAGTTTCTGTTTGGGGTGATGAAAAAGTTTCAGTAATGGATGGTGATGATGGTAGTAAACATCATGAATGTAAATAATACCACTGAAATGTGTACTTGAAAGTGGTTAAAATGGGAAATTTTGAGTTGTATATATGTTACCACAGTAAAAGTTTAAAAGGGGAAAAACAAATCTCCAAACCTGTGCCCCTCTGCCTGTCACAGGGCCTTTCTCAAAGAAGGTGTCCAATAATGTTTATTGGTTCAATGAGTGAAGTTAGTGGCCTTGTATAAATGGGCCCCCTTTTTTTTTCACTTGTAGGAACTTCTATCCATTCTTCTTTCTATATACTCATACCCCCTTGGTGTTCTTTGAGCCTCTGGACATATTCTGGGGTATAAGAAATGCCTGCAGCCATTCTGTTTCTCATGGAAATAATGAGAGGAAATTTACCATTTATTGCAGACATACTCTGTTCATTCATCAACTTTATAATTAGGAGATTGGGCTGCAAACCCCAGAAAAATCCCACTCAAGTGGCTTCAACAACAAAGGAATTTATTATATCTCCTATAAGACTCACAGAGCTAGGACATCTCCAGGAGCATGCAGTGGTATCAACAAGGACCTTTATCTATCTTTCTTTTCTGCCAACCTTAGCATGTTAGCTTCTTGCTTGGGCTACCTCACCTCATGGTTACAAAATGGCTGCAGCAAATCTAGGCATCACAACCCAATACAATGGTTAGAAGGGGAAAAATTCCTTCTGTTCCTTGGGTCTCTAAAATGGAGGGAAAACATCTGTAAAAGCTCCTAGAAGATTCCTCTCACAGCTTATTGACCAGAATTTTATTGCATGACAGTGTTTGAGCCTATCCCTTCAAATTGTGTGTGATCATCATGATTAGCTTAGACTGTCAGGATCTCACCTTGAGGCATATGAAGGATGGGTGGAAAATGGAACAAAGTTAGGTTTCTTTCAGAAGGGAAAAAAAGATTAAAATAAATATTGGGGAGGAAGCCTGCAGTGTCAGCCATAGCCTTGTTTTATAGAGAATTGTTTGATACCAAATTTTAAGGAGCTTAAGTCACTCACATAAGGTCCCAGAGCTGGTAAAAATAGAACTAGGATTCAAATGCAACTCTTTCATACTCTAAAGCTCATCCATGTGTTTTCTGCTGTGCAGCTGGCCCCCGAGTCAGACTGCATTTCCCAGAACGCAAAATCCCCTTTCTCTTAGTGAGTGCTTCAGGAGTTGAGGCAATGACCCTGCTTTCCCAAGCCCGACCTTCAGCTGGCCATTTAATCTGTTTATTAAGTTATGAGTAATGGCACTGCGGGACATTGAGGGCTGCACATTCAGACCTAGTTTTAGATTGGTAGAGGAGGTTCAAGGGATAAACATCATATTCATATTCTATACCGAGAACATTCAATTGCAGCTCTTTCTCTTTCAGAGCCTAGGGATTGGCGATGGCCTTTTGCTGGTTCTTGCTCGGGTTTAATAGAAATGAAACCTCCAAAGCAGGCAGGCTGTTTTGGGAAAGTGGTCACTAATGTGGCCCAGTGGGAGGGGGCCAGCCCTGAGGCAGGCAGTTTGCATATTCACTTTTACAAACAGTTGGCCCGGAGTCAGCAGTTAATGGAATGGGAATGAGGTTCCTGTACCACATCATCTCCTGAGGGGGAAAAAAAAATTTCCAATTGCAAACATATCTCAGCCTTTCTTCTTAGGTTTGTTATGTCTCTGTGAATGAATTAAAGAGGCTGGGCAGAGGGTGTGCTTCTGAGTGAAGATTTTTCATTTAAAAACATTTTTAACAATGATCTATGTATGAAAAAAAAAAGAAAGAATCCATGCAAACCTACCTTTAGGAGTCCTGGCTGCAAATCCTGCATTTCTAGTCACACTTCAGTGATATATAAATATCTTTATATTCACAAATTGGCTCTGGCGGTATAAGAGTCTTAGGACAGATGCAGCTTTTCTGCAAATGCAAACATGTAACGTGGAAATGCTGCCCCACTGTGTGTGTGTGCACGTTTGTGCACACGCCACGCACAGGTGCATGCATGGGATCTGGCCAAAGTGCAAATCTTTTTTCCCCCTGAAGTCAAAGTAGATTCCTGCTTTGAATACCATATACTGATTTGGCAAATTCTGCCACAATACACAGCCTGTGCAATTGAAGGTGGCCTTAACAGTTTTGATTATTCATTTATTCACTGAATAGTTCTTGAGTGCTATGCAATGAAGCATTATTTTAAGTAATATATTGATAATGGTGTATATTTACATAATTCTTACCAGCTGCCAGGCACTCTTCCAAGTGCTTTATATATGTTAACTCTTTAATCTTCTCAACCACCCTAAGAGGTAGGTAATAGTTTTTCATTCCCATTTTGCAGATGAGGAACTAAGGCAGAAGAGGTTAATGACCTTGGTGAAGATCACCTAGCCAGCAAGGAGCGGGGTGTGGATTTGAATCCAGGCAGCCTAGCTCCTAACCACTGCACCACCCAGCCTCTTTAGGAATCTAAAATAGTGAACAAGAGACAAAGTTCCAGCACTCAAATAGCTTACATTCTGGTAGGGAGAGATGGGTGACAGACATATAAACAAATAATTATTTCAGATTGTGATGTGTTCTATAAAGAAAATAAAACATGAGCGGGGGGGGGGCTAATCATAGTAAAGAGTTGGAGCTTTATTCTACATGATGGGAAGCCGCAGAAGGTTTTAAAATGAGAGAATGGTATGATCCTGTTTACATTTTTAAAAGGCCGTCCTAGCTGTGGTGTGGGAAGTAGATTGGAGGCTGTGAAAGAGCAAGAAAAAGCAATAGGCTAGTTAGAAAGCAGTTCTGCTGGTCCAGGTAAAAGATAACGGCTTGGAGCAGGGTAATGGTAGTGGAGATGCGGAGAGGATTGGAATGGGGTCCTGTTTTGTGGGTGGAGCCCACCCACCTGGCCCATGCATTGGATGTCACAGGTGAGGGAAAAGGAGAAATTAAGGGTGAGTCTTCAGGTTTGGGTATGAACCGTTATGTAACTGGCGGTGCTGTCTATTGAAGAGGTTAAGAACGGGAGAAACAGGTCTTGTTTTGGATTTGCTATGATAGGGGTTGAGTGTGTTGAAAATCAAGAGTACTGTTGTGAAGGTGAAAATTGGAGATGACGTGGAGTGAACAATTAGATTCATAAGCCTGGAGCTCAGGGAAAAGCCTGGATTGGGGATTTAACATCTGGACATGATCAGCGTTGAGGTATATGGGATCAGCTAGTGCCGTGCTGTCCAACAGAACCTTCTTGGTTGACGGAAGTGTTCTCTGTCTGCACCAGCCATGGTGGGCTGTTGAGCACTTAAAATGTGGCTGGTGCAACTGAGCTGAATTTTTTATTTTATTTATTTTTCATTCATTTAATTTTGAATAGCTACGTGTAGCTATCAGGCAGTGCAGGTGTAGGAGAAGAATGTCGAGAGAGAAGAGAAGTTCCTGGGCAGGAGTTTCTTCAGTGGCCAGAAAGCTCAGCCGTGTAGCCACATGTAAGCCTGACTTTATTTCCACTGCCCTCTGTTTGCACGGTAGTGATTGTTAAGTAAGAAAAAAATTTGTCTTTGCGAAGAACACCTGGGAAAGAAAGCATGCTACTCCTAGGAGGGACATGAGAAGAAATAACAGAAATCTAAGGAACTAATTGTTATTAGCCAGAAGACAAGCACAAACCTGAATTTATAGAGTAATTTAGGCATATGTTTTCAGATATATTTTATGATGAATTATAAGGACTAGTGTATGTCTGTAAATTGGATATCCCATATGAATGTCAAGGGCCCGATGGGAAGGGAATAAATATGCAAGTTGTGTCTTTTTAGAATAGCATGTCTTTCACTCTGTTAAGGCAATCTCATTGCTGTCCAACCACAACTATCACCGAGTTTGCTAATGTGAAAGAATGCTTTGTAAGTGGCTCCCTTGTGTTTAAGAGTCCTTGCAAGTATATGCTGGCAACTGGTAAGGCCAGAGTCAATAAAAAATAAATAAAATGGAAAGATGGGACATTGCTTTTATTAAGGTTGATTGCAGCTGCCATATTAGCTCATTAAGAACCTTTTGGTTAGCAAAGCCTTCAGAGAAAATGACCTTTCTCTTCTTAATTGGCAAAAAGTAATTATCCAAACTGGAACTGAACAGAGGTACAGGGATTTAAGTCACTGCTTTTAGGAGGGGTAATCCAAGGTCAGCACCCACTGAGTTTCATCACAAGAATTTTTTTTAGCTTAAGGCTCCTTGTGGGGGTTGAGTGAATAGAAAGCAGACAAGAAGCCTTTAGTGGCTATGGACCGCTTTTTGCTTTTCTTGAGGAAGGTGGAATTGCGGATTTCTAGGATTTGAAAACGGTAAAAGAACTTACTGGCCATCTGGTCCAGCTCTTGATTTTCACTTCAGCAAGCAAGCTTCGAGACACCTAGGCTTAGAGACACCTCACTTCATTAGACCTGAGGGCAAAAAAGGACCAGAACCCAGAGAAGAGGCCCAGCTGAGACATCCTTGAGCAGAGGCTGGGGTTGGGTGAAGGAGGGAGGGAGGATAATCAGAAAAATTACTTCCAAGAAGCCAAATAAGGAGAAAAGTCAGAGGGCAGTTGAACCGAGGATGGGAATGGCTTACAATATAGCCTTAAATTGTGGTTCACAGCTGGTCCCTGGGTGCCCACCAGCACCAGACAGTAAGCAGCGCAAGAGGGGCAGCAGGGGGTCAATGGCAGGGACTTAAGAAAGAAGCCAGTGCCCACCTCGCTTCTGTTTGTTCTAAACTTGTGTCTGCCAGGAGACACATTTCTACATAATCCAGACTGCCCTATTTCTCCGAAGAAAGCACGTGCGGTGACAGTTGGAGGAGGTTGAGGTTAAGGGGGCCATCAGGTCCTGTTAGCAAGGAGAGGCTGGGAATTGTTTATAGGCTGCATAGTCGCTGGGATCTAACCTTAGTGGTTTTATTTCTCAATATCAATATCAAGCATGCTCATTACAGAGCAGCAACTCTGCTGTCATCAGTCGACTGCAGTGTGACTCGGCTCTCCCTTCTCTTTTCAGTATCGGAGCTTCAGGAGGAAGGCATGAATGCCATCAACCTGCCTCTCAGCCCAATCCCCTTCGAGCTGGACCCTGAGGACACCATGCTAGGTAAGAGTGCTCCTGCCTCTCCAGGCACCCATCATGCCCTCAAGTGTAACCATCCCACTGAATTCCTTTTTCTTTTTTACAGAGGAGAATGAAGTTCGCACGATGGTGGATCCAAACTCACGCAGCGACCCCAAACTTCAAGAACTGATGAAGGTAAGAAAAAATTAGGAGGGGCTTTGGGTGTCTCCCAGACAGACAGACAGCTAGCTGTGCAGACACCATGAGAACCACTGTGGTCCCTGCTCCCCACCCCAGTGGCCCATCATCTAGTAGTTGGACATTTAAAACATGACTGTTGTACAGGAGTGGTCCATGACAAACACCTGATGATTTATTGATAAGTTCCTGAAAAGTTAGTATAAATAAGCTCACATTTTCCAGGACTTTACAGTACACAAAGTCCTGTCACTGCTTTTCTCAAGGAGACTCAGAAGTGCCCTGTGAAGTAGGAATTAGTATCATCCCTATTTTACAGAGGAAGAAACTGAGTCTCCACAAAGTCATATCGTTTGTTATGACCATAGCTGAATGGAGGAGACAGAATTCAAACTGCAACAAATGAGGTTAAGTGAAACGATGCCTGGTGCAGTGGCTAGCATTTTGCTCACCCTGTTCTCTTGCCCTTCAGAGTCCCTGCCCTGTGTTCTTCCTCTCCTCCTTCTCCAACCTGCACTTAAAACAAGGCAAAAAGTTGCTGGTTGCCAGAGTGATTCACCCAAAATGCGAATCTGGATATATCACTTTCCTGCTCAAAACCTATCTGGAGTTTTCTGTCAACTGCAGATTGGAGCCCATACTCCTGGGTGTGGCATTTGGGGCCTCCGTGCTCTCATGCCCCCTTCAACCACAAACTGTCCCCTGCCTGGCCACACATGGACGCCAGACCTGCTCAGGGCAGTTCCCTTACACATCGCGCTTGCCTTGAGCTCTCCCCTCCTTGCCTTTGCTTATGCAGTCCTAGAATATACCCCCTGCTCTTCATCTGAAAGTCAAAGAAGGGGTCACTTCCTCCAGGAAGCCTTCCCCCAAGTTCTGGTGCATAGCTCAGCCCCCTCAGAATGCTGCTACAGCCCTGTATTTAACTCTATCATTATAGTTACCACATGATATTGTATCTACCCCTGCACTTCTGTCTCCTTCATGACATGGTGAATTTCTCGGGGTTAGGGTCTTTTTCTTTATCTTATATTTAATTAATGCTGGATGGTGAGGTGGGGGCGCTATTTGAATGGATGGATGGATGGATGGATGGATGGATGGATGGGAGAAAGGGCGGGAAAGGGGGAGAAAGGAAGGAAGGGATGGAGGGAAGGAACTAGTCAGACAGGAGTAGGCTGTGCTGGGGGCCAGGCAACACCCTCATATCCCCAAGGCATAAGCCTGAGCCCCACAGATGGGCTGGGTTTTGGGCCCTTTCCTGATACAGGCCAAGCTGGATGGCTGCCCCAGCCCAGTAAGACCCTGAACCTCGCCTCACTCTGCAGGCACAAGGCAAGAGAGCTGCAGGTTGAGGCTCATGTGGCCACAGGCTTGGGAGAGGGTCTAGCCCTGGGCATGCTCCTGGTGGACAGCTCCACCCCACCAGCTGGGGTGGCCTCTGTCACTCCTTGCCCAGGAGACTCCCAGGGATGCAAAGATGCCGTCAGAATGGACTGCATGTGACGTGGGCTTGAACATTGTTCTACCAGACACAGAGCTGCCCTGGTGAGGGAGTGGGAGAACGGAGCCACGTACTGCCACGCAGATACTGGACATCAGGTCCAGAGGCACCCGGTGAAGTGAGGGCCCACCTCCTCACTTCCAGGAAGATGCTCTAGGTTCCAGACCTAGGCGCTTTGTCCACATGAAAGCCTGGTCAGCTCTGGGCTTCTTCTAAGAGCCTCCTCCAATTCAGCCCTTCCAGAAAGCCTTCCTTCAGAGCCCCTTCTTTCTGCCCTTTCCCAGCCTGGGTGGGGCCTCTCCTCACCCAAAGTGCCAGGTACCCCTCTCCCCCAGGACTAGGATCCTTTATTAGGTTGTAATCCTTTTGTTACCTGGGCTGCTCCCCTACAAGCCTCTCCAGGACAGAGCCTGGGTCTTGGTTCATTGGTTCAAGGCAGTGCCAGACTCAAGTGGGTGCTCATTAATCACCATCATCCTTGCCTTGGAACAGCAGAACGACGTGCTGTGAAGGCCCCAAACTCCAGCATCAGGGCGCCCCGCTGTGGGTTCCCAGCCCTGGTTCTGCCTGTTGTAAAAGCAATGTGCTTAGGGTAAGCGAAAGAAGTCAAGCACAAAAACCTATAGATCATATCATTCCATTTATATGAAACTGTAGAGAAGGCCAAACCATGGTGGCTGCCTGGCGTCTGTGGTCAGAGGAGCAGGTAGAGTACAGAGGGGGCCCAAGGAGGTTTTTAGGGTGACAGAACTGTTCCATCTCTTGCTTGTTGTAGTGGTTACACAGCTGTGTACAATTCCCAAAACTCAAAACTGTATACTTAAAATTGCTTGATTTTATTATGTGTAAATAATACCTTAATAAAAAAAAAAAAGAGGAAAAATAAAAAAGAAAGGCATTGTATGTAACCTGTGCAGGCTTTGCTTTCTTCACCTGAAAAATGGAGATAATGATATCTATTACTAAGGGGTGGTATGTGGATTAATTAGATGAGATTACATGTGTAATGCCGCAACTCAGTGGCTAATGCACAGTTGGCTCTCAGATAATGGCAGCTGCTAAGAGAGGAGATTGCACTGGCCCCAACAGAAAGGCAGTTTAGTGAAATGAGGAGACTATGTTCTTTATTTATAGTGAGATGGACCTGGGTTCGAGTCCCATCTCTGCCCACAGTTTACTTTATACCTTCGGGTAAATCCATACACTTCTGTACTTCATTTCCTCTCTTGAACTTGGGATGGCAGTAACCACTCTGCAAATCCCTTTGAGGTTCAAATGTCATCATGGGAGGGTGCTTTATTTATTAATAAACTCTGACTTTTATTGAGTGTTCAGCCCTGCCCTAGTAATTCTTTCCCACCAACTAACGAGGAATGTTCTTTCAGCCTCAATTTTGGAGGTGGGAAATCGGAGGCTCAGAGCTGATACATAGCTTGTCTTGGGTCATATAACCAGTCAATAAGTAAAACTGGGGTTTCGAAGCCTGTTTGCATAACTCCAAAGTCTTGGTACCGTTGCCTTGTACAAAACCACACCACCAAACACTGTGTGAATGTTGCTTGGAATTAGGGTGGAGAAGTGTAGGCGACCAGAAAATATTAGTAGGGACAGAGGAGCCACTAGCATTAGAAGACCTTACACCTGAAAATTCACAGGTCATTGGCACTCACACTCACAGCTTCCTGTCCACATATTGACCAGGCAGATAGTGCTGCAGCTTTTAACATTTGAAGGTCGTTTAGATTTTAATTGTTCAGTATAAGAAAGCTGATCTATGAAAATACCTCGTGACTCTTGTCTTATTCCTGAACTCTGTCTTTGTAGGTATTAATTGACTGGATTAATGATGTGTTGGTTGGAGAAAGAATCATTGTGAAGGACCTGGCTGAAGATTTATATGATGGACAAGTACTACAGAAGCTTTTCGGTAGGAGGAGAGTTGGCTTCTCTCCCAGGTGGAGGGATCACGTACTCCTGGGTAAAAGGAGGTGTTCTCAGTTCACAGTGGTTCATCTGGAAATGGAATAGGAATATGTAGAATGTAGAATAACAGATTAATGGAGGCTTTACATATCCTTTGGACTCTTTTACATGAGTGAATTGCATAAGGGAGTCTCAAAGAGTAAAGGGGGCTGCCCCAGCAATTAAGACCCCACTGTATATCTGGCAAACGTGCTTCACCCTCTCTAGAAAATTGTGCACTTTGGCCTCTGTAGGTATATTTACGTGTGTTTGAGTGCATGGATATGTTTGTGTATCTCTGTGATCTAAGGACCTGTGTGCACGTGTGCATGTATGGGTGTGTTCCTCTGTGATTGTGGACTTGTGTGTGTGTATGTATATATTAGCATATATAATATATATGTGTGTGTGTGTATATATATATATATGCATGTCTTCATTTTGAGATCTTCCTTGTTTGCAACTGTTTAAATAGATATCTGGATTCTCAAGAGCAGTACCATGTCTTAATCATCTAGGTTTTCCTAGCACTAACATGTTGCTGAGTACTTAATCAATGTATATAGAATGAAAATGAATGATTAATGTAAAATCTAGTAATATCTAGGAAGCTAACCTGATTTGGCACTCAAACATCAATATCAATGAGTGTTAATATTTAAAGGCTTACAAACGCAGCTGAATGTGTAGAGGAAATGAAAGTTTGTGTGGCATGCGTGGATGAGAAGAAGCCATGAGACTCGCTGAGCGTATTAGCTGGTGATTGCTAGTCAGTATCTGAAATCGTCTCAAAATGTTCTATGCGGGGCTTTTAGAGGATGATGCATGACCATGGAGTAATCTGGCCCCTGGGAATGGTTACAAAACTGTTTATTAGGATGGAACTCAGCATCACATGTGTGGACCTCCAAGCCATACAGCACCTGCAGTTAGATTAGATTACATGAGATCTTGGTCTTCATGCTAAAATGGTGATTCACTGCAGAGGTGATACCTCTTTTGAAAACTTAAGTTTAGACTTGTTGGGTCTAAGACTAGATACCTACATTAAAAGCTTACAGGCAGAATACCCAGATGGAGAGAACCACTTTGCAGTTAAAAATATGTGCCACATGTTCCAGGGAGGGGCCAGTCTGGAGATAGTTTTGCTTAATTCCTATGACTTTGAACTCCCCTCTGGCTATTTTTTCCTTTCCAGCCAATTTTTCAAAAGAGTGTTTGGCTCTCACTGCATCTCCCTTCCACCAGTGGTCATTCCCTTCTGTAGTACAGGCTGGTTGCCACGTCCATCTTTCCATCAGCTTTTTCCATCAACATCACCAATGCCATTTCGGGCTTATTCTTATGCTATAGTATTTGACTCTTGTGTACATCTCATCCCCTTCCCTGGACCGGTAGTTTCTGTGACATCATGCTCTCCCAGAACCTCATCTACCTCTGATGGCTACTTCTCAGATGTTCTGCTTTCTTTAATGGCGGGGGTCTCAATGGTAGATCCTTGACACTCTTCTCCCTTACTTTCGTCCCTCTTCCTGGATGATTTCCATCTACTTCTTCAGTTTCACCTACCACCTGTATATGAATCACTCTCAGATCTATGTCTCTGGAACAACTTTCTCTTTGAGGCTTTAGTTTATCTTTCCACCTGCCTTCCGAGCATCCCCACCTAATGTTCCACGGGCACCTTGTAAGAATTCTGCCCCAGACTGAGCTTATCATTTTCCTCCTCCTCACCAAATCCATTCTGTTTTCCACCTTGATGAATGATATTATTGCCCATTATTGCTCACATGAGAAACCTGGGAGTCATCCTGGATTCCTCCTCCTTCATCCCTGTCATGGTTAGAGACAGGTGTCAACTTGGCCAAGTTGTGGTACCTGTTCATCTGATTGGGCAAGCGCTGACCTGTCTGTTGCAATGAGGACATCTCATAGGATTAGGTCATGAGCACGTCAGCTACATCCACAGCTGATTCCATTTGTAATCAGCCAAAGGGGAGTGTCTTCTGCAATTAGTGATGCTAAATCCAATCATGGGAAGCCTTTTAAGGAGGACTCAGAGGAGACAGGTTGCATTCCTGCTTTGGCTGGTGAGCCTCTCCTGTGGAGTTCGTCCAGGCCATCCATTGGAGTCATCGGCTTCGCAGCCTGCCTGTGGATTTTGGACTCTGCGTTCCTAAGGTCACGTGAGACACTTTCATAAATTTTATATTTGCAAGTGTTCCCTGTTGGTTCTGTTTCTCTAGAGAACCCTAACTAATACAATCCCTCATATTCCATTGTTCACAAGCCCTGTCAACATATGAAGGCATATGCACATTTCAAGTCCATCCCATTTCTACATTAGTTAGTATATGTAAAGTATTTGGAATAGTGTCTGATACTCTAAGTGTCATGTAGTTGAGCTTTCACCATTATTCTCCAGCCCCACGGCCACCACCTTAGCTCATGCCCTCATCAGTTTCCTTGACTTCTCTGGCTTCGAAATCCATTTTTCTGTGTTCTGCTCTTTCCCGCCCTGGTAACACTTTGAAGATATTCCAGTGGATGCTTCTATAGGTTTCAGTAATTGTCTTTACACTTAAAGAACCCATAGACAATGTGTGAGTGGTGTTGAGCTTTTTCATTCTGAACTAATTTTAGACTTTTGCAGTAGAGTTGCCAGAAGTCTGAAAACAAGGTTTCTGCTGAACCAGTCTCCTTTTGAAGGCTCTAGGGAAGAATCCTCTCTTGCTTCTTCCAGCTTCTGGTGGCCCCAGATGTTCCTTGGTTTAAGGCAGCAGAGTTCCTATATATGCTTCACCCATCTTCCCTGATATTAACATTTTACCCAACCATGGTACAAAAATCAAAACTAAGAAATTAACATTAGTACGATGCTTAACTAAATTACAGACTTTATTTGGATTTCACCAGTATGTTCATTTCCTAGGGCTGCTGAAATAAATTACCACAAACTTGGTGACTTAAAACAACAGAAATCCCAGGTTCAATTCCTAGTGCCTGCCCATGCAAAAAAACCACAGAAATGTATTCTCTCACAGATCTGGAAGCCAGAAGTCTGAAAACAAGGTGTCTGCTGGGCTATTCTCCCTCCAAAGGCTCTAGGGAAAAATTTTTTCTTGCATCTTCCAGCGTCTAGTGGACCCCGATATTCCTTGGTTGAAGGCAGCATAACTCTCTTCCTGTCTTCACTAGGCCTTCTGCATGTTGTGTGTGTCCTCTCCTCTTCTTATAAGGAAACAGTCATTGGATTTAGGACCTGTCAATCCAGTATGACTTCAGCCTGTGACCCAGGATTAGTCCTACTGGGGTCCCTCAGAGAAACCATGTGACAAGCCCCCTCAAAATCACCCTTTCAAGGACAGGGAGGCTGGGCCTTTATCCTGCAATGCCCATCCCCCTGTGGTTGAGGGTTGCCCTTGTAGGAATTAAAAACCTCCAGGTGGCATCAGATAAGCCCTCTAGCAGAGAATCAGAGGACCTCTGGGGTCTGAGACAGTGTGCTTGGGAGATGGCAGCAGCTGCAGGTAAGCACAGTAGGCTATGTTGCTTCAGGTAGCACATCAACAATACCATCTGGAAACCAGAGTGCAGTGACCTTTGCTTTAGTTGTCCTCCTGACACTTGTTGCTTCTCTGTATTATTGGTGCTACTGCCAGTGAAAATCAGATGCTGGCCACTCTAACCTACCTCTTTATGGTGCCCACCTCCATCCTCTCATAAGAACTGATCCAGCCCTTTCCTTATTTCAAATCAAAAGCTTCCAAGCCCCTAGAATGAGGAGGAACTTCCTAACTACCCCATTCCAAAGATTCACTTCCATCCCTCTCCCAAGATTAACCACTTCTTAAGGAGATTGATAGAAACATCCCTTCTTTCACCAAGGGTATACTAGGGTGCCCCATGGTACAAGAGGAAGTCACAGAGTAGTCCAGAGTGGGGATACATTTTGAACATCTCAATTACACAGTTGTGTCCATGGTTACCTTGTTATATTTGTATTCCCAACGGCACTAGATGTGAAGGAGCAAGGAAGCCAGAGATAAGTGATTCCAGGGAAATGCCTACACAAAATAATTCATCATTTCATTTGAACATGAGCCGATGCCTGTTTCTTATTGTGGTTTCCTGAATCAAGATGGTTATGTGAGTTTCCTTATGGTCTGTTTTATTCGACTGATCCTTATCTTTGAACATATGCATCCACTGGGAACAGAAAAGGCCTGTTTTGAGGAATGAGTCATATGACTATAGGATTCTTTCTTCTGGTTTTCACAACAGCAAATGACAAATACGTCTCTTCTTCAGGCACAAGACCAAGAAGGGTCCCTGGGGCATAAGGGTCTACAGGAAGTTTTTTTTGGGGGGGGTTGTGTGTATGTGTGTGTATTTTCCTGATAGATCTCAAAGGGTGCATCTTGCACTGACTTAAACTATTCAATTAGTATTGATTAGCAACAACTGTTCGATTTGCTGGTTGCTAGATGCTGAGGTTGGGGATATAAAAGTAATTAGGTTGTAGTCCCTGCCTTCAGGTAACTCACAGCGTGGTAGTACAAAGGGTTGTGGATCTCATGTAGGAGAATGGAAAAGGCTTCATGAAAGAGGGGGCTTTTGAATGGGGCCTTAAGGAAGCAGCAGACTTTCAGGCAGATGAGGAAGGGGAAGACATTCTAGTCAGCAGGAAGTGTGCAACAGAAGAGTCCCTAGGAAGCCCCTGTTGATTTCAGTGTGAGTGGAGGGGAGTGCATTGCAGAGACAGGGAGAGAGTGGGTAGGTGATAATCAGGTTTGGGTGGATGGGATGTGTGGCTTAAAAAAGAAGATGAGACACAGTGCCCAGATCTTGGTTTCTAGTTCCATTCTCCAATTAAAGAAACCAGAGCTTCTTGGAGAAATGACTGATTCTAAGACTGGGGCATATACATCTGAAGCATCTTATAGTGTACAAAAGTAAGGAAATACTATAGAAAAAAAAAGATGGTGTGGAGGTTAACTTCCCACCTCTTGAGTGGGCTACACCTACTGACTTCCTTCTAATGAGTAGGGTATGGAAAGGGGAGGTGGGGTGTTCTAGTTTGCAAAAACTGCCGTAATGCAATATACCAGAAATGGAACAGCTTTTTAAAAGGGAATTTATTAAGTTGCAAATTCATAGTTCTAAGGCCATAGAACTGTCCAAACAAAGGCATCCAGAGAAAGATACCTTAACTCCAAAGAAAGTGCTGATGACATTCAGGGTTTCTCTCTCAGCTGGGAAGGCACATGGGATGCCTGCTAGCTTTCTCTGTGGGCTTCTTCAACTGGCTTCCCTGGGGCATTTTCTTTCTGCATCTCCAAAAGTCTCTGGCTGTGTGGGATCTAAAGCTTTTTTCAAAATGGTTCCCACTTACAGGACTCCATTAAGCAACCCCACCTTGAGTGGGTGGAGCCACATCTCCATGGAGACAATTTAATCAAAAGATCCCACCCAGCAATACTGAATCAGGGTTAAAGAACGTGGCTTTTCCGGGGGAATACAACACTTTCAAACCAGCACAAGGGGTGGCAAGTAACTTTATATCAGGAAAACTGGAAGACGCGAGTTTGGCCAGGTGATCAAGGTGAACGTCCCCAGGGATGAGCCATATTGACAGAATGTGCACTTGATGTGATGAAATAAAAAGAACATTTCATTTATGTGGTCTTCCTCCCCAAAGCCCAAAAGATCTCCCCAAAAGATCAGACAAACTCAAATTCAGGGACATTCTACAAAACTGTCAAGGTGATGAAAAATAAGGTAAGTCTGAAAAACTCACGGAGGAAGCTAAGGAGACAAAATGGCTAAATGTAAAGTGGTATCTTGGACAGTTTCCTAGAGCATAAAAGGAACATTAGGGGGTGGGCCACAGTGGCTCAGCAGGCAGAGTTCTCACCTGCCATGTCGGAGACCTGGATTCGATTCCCGGTGCCTGCCCATGCAGAAAAAACAAAAAAGAACATTAGGGAAGAAGTGGTGAAATAAAGTGTGAAGCTTAGTTAATGGTAATGGGCCAATATTGGTTCATTATATTATGATAAATATACCATAGTAATTTAAGAAATTAACAATAGAGGAAAGCCTTTTGTCTATAAAAGGGCGCTGTCTGTACTAGCTTTGCAGCCTTTCTATAAATCTAAAACTATTCTAAAATAAAAATTTAGTTTAAAAAAAGAAACAAAGAAGGTAAAGTCACATAACAGAAGACCTTAAACTAAGAGTTGTAGACTCTATCTTGTGGGCACCTGTGCCTGCTGAGGCTGGTGAGCAAACGTGTTCAGGATAGGGCTTTAGGAAGATAACTTGCTTGGAGGCAGTGGAGGAAGCTCTGGGAAAGCACTTCCTTACAAGATTATGATGGTGTCAAACTAGAGGACTAGCAGTATGGATAGGGAAAGCACTGAGACAATCTAGTGATATAGGGAATAAGCAGCTAAAGTAAACAAGTAAACTTGACTCCAAGTGGTGGATGCTGAATGGAGGTGACTCCATGAACCCCAGGAGGTGTTTGATCATAATTGTTTTTATGGGTCACTTCCCCATACCCAAAAGCACCTGGGCTGAAGGAGCAGGTATACTAAAATTGAAAGAGATACGAAGAGAAAGACAGGACATCTTAGTTCCACTCTTGGTTCACAAAATCACAATCACTTCTCTGCAACTCAGATCACTCTACAATAAAACCAGGCAGCTGGCTTATGAAACCTTTATGGCTGAACTGTCCAATATAATAGCCACAGGTCACACATAGCTATTAAAAGTAATTAAGATAAAAATTTCTTCATCACGCAAGCTACATTTTCAGTGTTCAATAGCCACATGGGGCTAATGGCTACCATATTGGACAGTGCAGAAATGAACATTTCCATCGAACATTTCCATCATAGCAGAAAGTTCTATTAGACAGCACTGCCCTATGGTTTCCCTGGTACATGGTCATTGATTCTAGAATTGTTGCCAATAATACAGACTGCTCTTCTTAAACTGGAAGAGGCATATTATGGTTTCTGAAAAACTCAAATTCTGGATAAAAGATTTTTTTCAATCATTATTCTTTTGTTTAAAAGTAGTAGAGGGTGCCATAGGTGGTTCACTGTAGAATTGCTCGCCTTCCATGTGGGAGACCTGGGTTTGATTCCTGAACCATGCACTGCTACCCCCCCCCCCCCAAAAAAAAAAAAAACTAGTAGAGAACCTCTCTAAAATGTCTTAATAATAATAAAAAGAAAAGCAGTGAGGAACCATATAAGTAGTATGTCACTGTGTGTGTGTTAAGAGACATATATAGTGCTTGTGTATATACATGGAATATCTCTGGTAATATTCACAATAAATTGTCTCTATGGAATAGGACTGGGGAACTTAAAACTTGAATGGAGGTAGACTTAATTTTTACAGCTTAAATTTTTTCCATATTGTATATTATCTATCTTATAAAAAGTAGTTAAATGTGCATGTAATTTTGAGAGCAAACCCAAATTAATCTGTTAGATTCAAATAACGTTGATTCAACAGCCATCCCTAGTAAATAAAATAGGAAGAAAAGGAAACTACCTATGATAAAGAACATTTAACATAACCTGACAGTTATGAATGAAGTCTTCCTCATTCACTCTATGAGGCTAGCATCGCCATAGTATCAAAGCCACATAGAGATATCACCAGCAAAGAATATTAGAGCCAGTATCCCTTTTGAATATAGATGCAAAAATCCTCAACAAAATACTAGCCAATCAAATCTAACTGCACATCAAAAGTATTATATACTATGATCAAGTGGGATTTATCCCAGAATGCAAGGGTGATTCAACATTAGAATATCAATCACTGCAAACAACAAATTAATAGAACAAAAGGAAACAAACCTAAATCATTTCATTTGAAGCAGAAAATTTATTTGACAAAGTCCATCACCTTTTCTTGATTAAAACACCCACAAAATGGGAATAGAAGAGAACTTGCTCAAAGTGATAAAAGGCACATATTTAAATCTCACAGCTATCACCATACTTAACGGTGAAAGACCAAGAGTTTTCCACCTATGATCAGGCACAAACAAGCATGCCCACTATCACCATTCCTATTCAACATTCTACTAGAAGTGCTCCAGTAAATTAGGCAAGAAAGATACATCAAAGGTATCTGAATTGGAAAAGAAGAAATAGAACCAGCCCTGTTTGCAGATGACATGATCCTATATCTAGAAAACCCAGAAGAATCTCTAAGAAAACCACTAGAGCTAATAGATAAATTCAGCAAAGTGGCAGGATACAAGATCAACCCACACAAATCAACCACATTTCTACACACTCTCAAGGAACAATCTGAAAGGAAATCAAGAAAACAATTCCATTTACAATAGCAACTAACTAAATAAAATATCTAGAATAAATTTAACCAAGGATGAAAAGGACTTGTACACAGAAAACTACAAAGTGTACTGAAAGAAATTAAAGAAGACCTAAATAAACGTAAAGATACCTCATGCTTACAGAATGGAAGACTAAATATTCTTAAGATTCTTAGATTTTACACCAAAAGCATGAGCAATGAAAAGAAAAAATAGATAAATTGAACTTCATTAAATTAAAAACTTTTGTGAATTTAAGGGCATTATCAAGAAATTGAAAAGACAATTACAAAATGGTAGAAAATATTTGGAAACCATATATCTGATAAGATTTTAATATCCAGAATATACAAAGAAATTCTACAACTCAACAACAAACAACCCTAATAAAAAATGGGCAAGGATTTGATTAGACATTTCTCCAAAGGAAATATACAAGTGTCCAATAAGCACACAAAAAGATGACCAACATCATTAGCCATTGGGAAAGTGTAAATCAAAACCATAATGAGAAACCACCTCATACTTACTAGAATGGCTATTATTAAAATATTGGAAAACAAGTGTTGGCAAGGAGAAATAGGAGTTCTTATATGTTGTGGAAATGTAAATTGGTGCAGCAAAAAAATTGTGGAAAGCAGTTTGCAGTTCCTCAAAAAGTTAAATCTGGCAATCTAACTTCTAGTTACATATCCAAAAGGACTGAAAGCATAACCTTGTAATGATATTTGTTCAATAGTGTTTATAGCAGTGTTATTCACAATAGCCAAAAGGTAGAAACCACAGAAATGCACATTAGTAGATGAATGGATAAACAAAATGAGGTACTTGCTCAAAGTGTAACACATTTAAATGTTAGTCAGTCTTAAAAGGGAATTAAGTTTTGATATATGCTACTACATGGATGACCCTTGAAGACATCGTATTGAGTGAAATGAGTCAGACACAAAGGGACAGATATTGTATGATTCTACTTATATGACATAGCTAGAATTTGCAAACTCATTGAGATTGAAAGTAAAGTACAGGCCACCAGGGGTGGGACAGAAGGGCATGTGAGGACTTGATAAATAATGGATGTAGTGTTTCTGTTTGGGGTGATGGGTAAGTTCTAGTAATGGATGGTGATGATGGTAGCTCAACATTGTGAACTGAATTTTATGCTTGAGAGTGGTTTAAATGGGGAAGTTTATGTTACATTTATGTTTCCACAATTAAAAAAAAACTAACAATATATTAAATAGTGAAATATAAAGGCATTGTGTTAACGTCAGGAACAAGTCAGAGATGATGGCCATCACCACTATTATAAGTGTTTTGAGTTTCTAGCTAATGAACGAAAATACAAAAATAATTTTCATTTTCAGTATTATGGCTAACTAGACATCCAGAAAAATCTTCTTGGCACAGCACACATAAAAATTCCAGACAAACCTTTAAAACATACTTTTGTATTGCATGGCTAAACTGGTGTGAAAGAGAAGGAAATACTTCTGATGCCTAAAACAACAAGAGTGTATAAATCCAGAGGGATAAGTTTTCATTCCTAATGGCCTATAGCCTATGTCACAGATACATAGTCAGGGGACTGGGTGGAGTCTGAGCATGAAAGGAGGTTGGATCAGAACCCCCTGAATGAAACAACTCAGAAGGGCAGCACTTTCAGTGGACAAACTAGAAAATCTTGTCCCACAGGGAAAGGCAATAGGGATAATTTAGATAGATTCTAAGTCTTGGATGTAAGTGGAATTGAAGAAAGAGAAAGTTTTCCCTTAATAATTCCTTATTAAAAGCCTGCAACTCACAAGAGATTCAAGACTAGGATTCATAGTTCTTATATGAATTCATAATACTTATATGTGAAAAATTTATTCACAAGTATATCTAATTTGATACTACTACCAAGGCAGAAGTAAAATATGTCTTTTCTAGAGCAATGAACTTTAAACCTTTGGCCATAGAGAACTCCCAATGATCAAGTTCCAAAATGAATTTGAAATCAGAAATTCCCAAATACATTAGAAACAAGCCACAATGAACAAGAGTTAATAGAAACAATGAACTACAGAATCAGTCTATAAAAGCCATAGATATTAGGAACTGATCACTTATAGAATATAAAATAAGTATTTTTAATATTTCAAAATAATAATTTTTAAAGACTTTTGGGAGGATGACAAAGGAAATAGAAACTATAAAAACTGAACAGGTAGATGTGAAAAAGAACAAGTATAACTTCTTGAATTGAAACAAATTATAATAATGAAATTAGAAACCTCAATTGATTAGACATAGCTGAAGAAGGAAATAGTGAATTAGAAGATGTCACTGAAGAAATTACCCCAGACTACAGTTTAAAGTGACAATATGTGGAAAATAAGAGAGAGACATGAAGAAGAAAGAAATTATTTTAGTAAGATACAACATATGGCTACTTAGAATTACAGAATGAAAAAAGAATGAGAATGGAGGTTAGGCAACATTCAAAGACATAATAAGTGCCAATTTTCTAGAATTAATGAAAGGTATAAAACCTCAGATTCAGCAGCTCAGTGAATCCCAACAGGATGAATATAAAGACATCTACATAGACACATCATAGTGAAACCTACAAACAGTGAAAATAATGAACAGCAGAGGGAAAATACAAGTTATCTACAAAGGAATGACACTTAGACTGAAAACTGTGTCAACAGCAACAATGAAAGCAAGAAGAAATTGAAATGATATCACCAAAGTGCTAAGGGAAAAAAAATGACTAACTTTTGAATATATACCCAACACAGCTATGTTTTTGTTTTGTTTTGTTTTGTTTTGTTGTTTTACATGGGCAGGCACTGGGAACTGAACCCAGGTCTCTGGCATGGTAGGCAAGAACTCTGCCTGCTGGGCCACTGTGGCCTGCTCATGGCTATGTTTTTTAAAATAAGGGGAAAATAAAGGCATTTTCAAGAAGCTAACTGAGAATGTTTACTTCTAAACACTCTCCACTAGATATTTTCTAAACGATATACTCTAAAAAGAAGGAAAATGAACCCAAAAGAAAATCTTGAAATGCAAGAAAGAATAGTGAGGGCCAAGATGGCAGCTTAGTGAGGAGTAGAATTTAGTTCATCCTCCAGAGCAGCTGGTAAATAGCCAGGAACAATGCAGAGCAGCTTGCTGGGTCCACATCAGTGACTGGACACACAGTGTACACCAGTCTGGACAAGCTGGACCAGCTGTGATCCCACCCAGAACAGTGAGTCCCTCAAGTCACAGAGGCTGGGTGCCCCTCCCCACCAGGCTGGTTCCAGGAGAGAAAAGAAAGAGACTTTACTAACAGCAACCAAGCTCAACCAAGCTCCAATTGTGGAATTAATTAACAAATTCTGACTACTAAAAATAGGCCCCCAGCTCAGCTAAACCTCAAATAAAATCTGAAGTTACTAGGTTTTGCCCCAGCACAAAGATGGCAGGGCTGATGGGGGGGAGGGGACAATTTTTTTCTTGGATGGGACAGCACAAAATACTTGAAAAGGTCTAGACTCTTAGAGAAAAGAAGGGGCACATAGGAGATATATAGAGCAATGTACCAACTTGAGCTCTTGATTAACAACTCCAAAGAATGGGGGTTCTCTGAAAGATTTTTTTTTCTTTGTTTCTACTGCTTAAAACTGCTTTCAGGCACCAACAGCCCCAGGCAAGGGTAGAATTAAGCTTGTCTGAGAGACAAAGAGACTGTTCAGTTGAAAGGAGGTAATTCCCTGGAGGCTTTGCCTTCCTCAGGAGAGGGGTGGGTCCCAGCTCAGGTGGAATCTCTCCCTCAAGGAAATGAGGTTGTAGCCAGCCAACAACCTCTCCTCTGTCTCAACCATGCCCCCAGCAGGAAGAGTCTGCTGATGGTAAAGGTACCATATCACTTTATGCTGGTGGGACCCGCAGGCAGACAAGCACCACATACTGGGCAGGATAGGACAAACACAGAGTCTAAGGCCTCATAGGAAAGTCTGTCAACCTGCTGGGTCTCACCCTCAGGGAAAACTGATGCAGGTGACTCTTTACTCCTGAGAGGAGGCCAGTCTGATCTGGGAAAATCTGACTGGGTTTTATAATATCTATGTAGACCCTCCCAAGTGGGGGGAAAAGACATCATACAGACAGGGCAAGACACAAGAAAATAAGAACTGAAAAATTCTGATCTGTTAAACAAAACCTATGCTAGATGTCTAAAATAAGCTGAACTGAATGTCTGAGAACAGATAGAGAACAAAGCCATCCAGCAAGAAAATCCTAAGTAAAAGAGTGTAAACAATCTCCAGAATAAACTAATTAAGGAAATTAAATGCCTAGATGCCAGCAAAAAGTAACAACTCATACAAAGAAAACTGAAGATATGACCCAGTTAAAGGAACAAACCAACAATTCAAATGAGATACAGGAGTTGAAACAATTAATTCAGGATGTTTGAACAGACATAGAAAATCTCATCAAAAATCAAATAAATGAATTGAGGGAGGCTATAAAGAAGGCAAGGGATGAACAAAAAGAAGAAATCAAAAGTCTGAGAAAACAAACCACAGAATTTATGGAAATGAAAGGCACAGTAGAAGAGATGAAGAAAAACAGTGGAAACCTACGGTGTCAGAATTCAAGAGGCAGAAGATAGGATTAGTGAACTGAAGGATGGGATATCTGAAATCCAACAAGCAAAAGAAAATATAAGGAAAAGAATGGAAAAACATGAGCAGGGATTCAGGGAATTGAATGACAACATGAAGTGCATGAATATACATGTTGTGGGTGTCCCAGAAGGAGAAGAGAAGGGGAAAGGAGGAGAAAGACTAATGGAGGAAATTATCACTGAAAATTTCCCAACTTTTATGAAAGACTTAAAATTACAGCTCCAAGAAGTGCAGCATACCCCAAACAGAATAGCTCCAAATAAACATACTCCAAGACACTTACTAATCAGAATGTCAGATACCAAAGAGAAAGAGAGAATTTTGATATCAGCAAGAGAAAAGCAATCTATCATATACAAGGGAAGTCCAGTAAGACTATGCATAGATTTCTCAGCAGAAACCATGGAGACGAGAAGAATGCCAACCAAGAATTCTATATCCAGTAAAACTGTCCTTCAAAAATGAGGGAGAAATTAAAACATTTTCAGACAAAAAAATCACTGAGAGAATTTGTGACCAAGAGACTGGCTCTGCAAGAAATACTAAAAGGGAGCACCAGAGACAGATAAGAAAAGACAGGAGAGAGAAGTGTGGAGAAGAGTATAGAAATGAATCTATTAGTAGACTAGTAGTAGAGAAACTGTTAGTAGAGGGAGGAGGGCTAGGAGCACATATGAAACCAGAAGGAAAGATAGATCATAAAGACTGCAGTGGTATAATCTAGAAATGCCTAGAGCGTACAGTGAAAGTGACTAAATGCACATTAAAAAATGTTTTTGCATAAGGAAGAACAAAGGCATGTCAATATTGCAGGGTGTTAAAAATAGATGGTCATTCATATTAAAAAAAAGAAAGGAAGAAAGAATGGTGAGCAAAGATAAGCATGGTGGGTAGACCAAAGCAGCCCTGGGATGAAGATAGAAAACTATTGTGATAATGCCTAATTTGCTAGTTAAAATATAAAACCAGAATCCCAGAAAACCATAGCACTTAGTCTGGAATTGGAGTCTAAGTGTCTTAAGGTCCTTATTTTGTCTAGGAGGTGGAGAGATATTAACTAACTTAAAACTTTAAGTTAAATATGCATGTTAAGTGTTATAGGGTAACCACTAAAAAACAAAAATAGAGTATATAACTTCTTATTAGTAAAGAGGGGGAAATGGAATAAGAAAGAATAAAAACCTTAATCCAAAAGAAAGCAATAATGCAAGGGGGAAAATAATCAGAAAAGCAGGATAAATAGAAAATTCAAAATAAGTTCATAGAAATAAATCTAAGTATATTGGTAAACCCAATCAGTGTAAATTGACTATGTAAAAAGAGAAAAATTGTCAGACCAGATTGCTAAACAAAATCTTGCTATATGCTGTTTACATAATATATTAGGACACAGAAGAATGAAAGAAAAATTATGGAAAATAAGAATCACAAAAAGAAATTAACAAACACTGCATCACAGTGGTAGGTTTTTAACACACTTTTCTTGATATATTCAGAGAAAAAAATCATACAGATAAAGAAAATTTGGATGTACCATTAACTAGCTTTAACTAATGGATGTATAGAGGATATATTATCCCAGAGCTGGAACAATCTCATTGTTTTCAACTGCTCATGGAGTACATACAAAATTTAACTATGTCCATAAATTAAATCTCAACTTATCATAAGGATCAAATTCTCTGACCATGACACAAAGGAAAAATTCCCCATATATTTGGAAAACTTAAAAAAAATTTAAAAAATAATAACTCAGGAATCACTCATACTGGAAAGAGTATTTTATGTATTGAGGTCTTTTTAGTGGTGGTGACATTTATATGGTATATGTGGCAATTGTGTTAGAGCATTTGAGTTCTTCACAATTCAAAATAATTGAATTTATTCTGCCCTGACTTATTATTTTCTAAAATACTGTTTCATTATTTTCTAAAAGTAATCTCCACAAAAACGTATTTCCAAAGCTAACTTCAAAAACAACTGAAATATTCACAAAATAATCCACCTGAGAAAACTTTCTAAATAACATCCTATTTCAAGACCATTCCTAATACTTTAGAACAAGTCAAACTAATGATGAGCAATTTGAAGAAGTTTGGAAACATGAAAGAAACAATTTTATAGAAGAATAAAATTTCAGCAATAGAAAATGAGCTAGTGAGATTAGTCTAATAAAGAACAAAAAGGGACAACTAAATCTTGAAAAAGAAATTATCTTTAAATCCTTGGTAACACTGAGCAAAAGTACTCTTTAAATATAGCAATTTTTTGAGTCAGTCTCTCAAATTTTGCAGGTTGAACACCTTTGAAATAACATAAAGGGTAGGAATAGAAGAATTATCAAATAAATCTTTTATTTAAAAAGCCATAAAATTGAAATAAGTGATATAAGCATATAGCATAGAGATAATAGTGTTCTATTTGCATATTTGGAAAATACTAAAGACTCAAATAAATAATAATAAAACTAGTAAGGTTATTTGGTTCTATGATTGTATTGAAGAAGAAAATTTGTAAGATAATAGCCTTTCTTTTTGCCAGCCATAAATAGCTAGTAATATACATACAATGTACATACACATAGACACATGCAAAGATGTTTAGTACAACTTTATCACAAATAGGGAAAAAAGTGGAATATAATCTGAGTATACATCTATAAGAAAATTGTTGACTGTGTTTTAAGTCCTGTAGTATATTATGCAAATTTAAAAAGGAATTAGCTATATCCATTTGCACCAATCTGGAAAGATACTCATGATATATATTGGATGAAAAAAAAGCCAGTATCAAATCAGGACATCCAGTTGACAAGATGGCAGCATAAGATGTTCCCCGCAGAATCTTTGAACAACTAGCAAAGATTGGCAGAGCCATCTTCCTCAAAACTCCAGAAAAAGTAACTGGCAATAAATGCAGTTTTAAAAAATGATAGAAGTTCATAGTGCCCTTGCTAGCTCCTCCCCTCCCCCCACCCCAGCACAGTGTGAAACCAACCTGCACTCCCACTGTGGGTTCCTGGCACTGTTCCAGAGAGAACAAAGTAACCACGATTCACATACTGCAGTGCCTGTATATTGATGCCAATCCAATGCAGTGCCTGTATATTGATGCCAATCCAAAGGATGGCAGCCTGAAACACTGAACCAGGATATGCCTCTCTGGCTCACCCTCATAAGACTTGCCCTGCAGGCCGAGCAGCTTGTGGACAGCTAAAGAAGTGTAAGAAACAATTAAGTCAAAGAGTCATGGGGCAAAGAATTAGGAGCTTTAAGACTCCAGCACTCTGGAGGGGGAAAGTCATGTGAGTTGGAGGGAATATTCAGATTCCTGTAAACACGGAGAATCATTAAGCCAGGAGAGAGATTTAGGATGTTATATTTAAGTCCTGCAGTAATCACAAAGAAAATATCTGAAAAATATATACAAAAGGGAGTCTCTTCTCAGGGACTCCAAATGGTGCTACAAAAAATCAAATAAATATGAAAGTAGGCATGAATGGAAGAATTGAGGGTCATAAAGAGACAGAAGACTTACAAAGATCAAATAATTAAATGGCAAAAGAAAGGCCTGCATTATCAGTAGTTACTTTAAATGTAAATGGATTAAACTCCCCAATCAGAAGCCAGAGATGAGCAAAATGGATAAAAAAAAAAATGACCCAATTGTATGCTGTTTAAAAGAGACTCACCTTAAATCCAGAAACACAGGTAGGTTGAAAGTGAAAGGATGGAAATGATATACCATGCAAATTGTAACCAAAACAAAGCTGGCCTAGCTAACTGTTATAAGGGGCAAAGAAGGTCACTATATAATGATAAAGGGATTCATTCAGCAAGAAGATCTGACAATTATAAATATATATGCACCTAACAACAGAGTCCCAAAACATATGAAGCAAATACTGACAGATTTGAAGAGAGAAGTAGTTGGAATTACATTAATAGTAGGAGACTTCAGTACACTACTTTCAATAATGCATAGAACATCTAGACAGATCAATAAGGAAATAGAAGACTTACACAGTATTATAAATCAATTAAACCTAACAAATATGTATAGAACAGTTCACCTAATAGCAGAAGATTATGCATTCTTCTCTAATATATGTGGATCATTCTCCAGGATAGACTATTTGTTAGATCACAAAACAAGTCTCAATAAATTTAAAAGTATTGAAATCATACCCTATGTCTTCACAACCACAGTGGAATCAAGCTAAGTGTGAGAACTGGAAAATTCACAAATACGTGGAAATTGAACAACATGCTTCCATATAGCCAATGAATCAAAGAAGGAATCACAAGGGAAATTAGAAAAAAACTTGAGGCAAATGAAAAAGAAAACACAACATACCAAAACTTATGGAATGCAGCAAAGGCAGTTTTCAGAGGGAAATTTGTAGCTCTAAATACTTATATTAAAAAAGAAGAAAAATCTCTAACCAGAAACCTAACCTCACACCTGAAGATCTTAAAAACAAGAGCAAACTAAACCCAAAGTAACCAGAAAAAAGGAAATACAAAGAATAGAGTGAAGAAAAAGAAAATAGAGAATAAAAAAAAAAAAAAATAGAATCATGAAACCAAAAGTTGGTTCTTTGAAAAGATCAATAAAATCAACAAACTTTTAGCTAGACTGACAAAGGAAAAAGAGAATGCAAATTATTAAAATTGAAAATGAAAGGGGACATTACTAACTGCACAGAATATATGAGGATACTATGAACAACTGTATACCAACAAATTAACTTAATGAAAAGAGCAAATTCCTAGAAAGACAAAAACTTACCTACATTAAGTTACCTACACTAACTCAAGAAGAAATAGAAGATCTGAACAGACCAATAACAAGTAAAGAGATCAAATCAGTATTTAAAAAAAAAAACTCCTAAATAAGAAAAGTTCAGGACCACATGACTTCACTGGTGAATTTTATGAAACATTCCAAGAAAAATTCACTGCTATCCTGCTCAAACTCTTCTGAAAAATTGAAGAGAAGGGCTCATTTCCTAACTCATGAGGCCAACAAAACCCTAATATCAAAGCCAGGTAAAGATACTGTAAGAAAACTCTTGAGCTATGTTCCAGAAGCCTTACTTCTTGAAGATGATTGCATAAAGATATAACTTTTACAGTGTGACAGTGTGATTGTGAAAATCTTGTATCTGATGCTCCTTATATCCAGGATATGAACAGATGAGTAAAAAATATGAATAATAAATAAATAATAGTGGGGACAAAGGGTAAAATAAATTGTGTATATGGAAACACTAGTGGTCAATGAAAGGGAGGGGTATGGTGTATGGTATGTATGAGTTTTTTCTTTTTTCTTTTTATTTCTTTTTCTGGAGTGATGCAAATGTTCTAAACAAAATGATCATGGTAATGAATACACAACTATGTGATGATATTGTGAGCCATCGATTGTATACCATGTATAAATGTATGGATGTGAAGATTTCTCAAAAAAAGATACTGTAAGCAAAGAAAATTACAGACCAGTATCTTCAATGACTGTAGATTCAAGAAAACTCTATCAAATTAAATCAATGGCACATTAAAAAATTATACATCTTGATCAAGTGAGATTTATCCTATGTTCAACATAAGGAAATAAGTTAATGTAAGATACCATGTTATTAGAGTGAAAGAAAAAGACACACCAGATCATTTCAATCGGTGCAGAAAATGCATTTGGTAAAATCTAGCAATACTGCTTGATAAAAACACTCAAAAAACCAGGAATAGAAGAAAACTTCCTCAAAATGATACAGGGTATATGTGAATAACCCCCAGCTAATATCATACTCAATGGTGAAAGACAGAAAACTTTCCCTTTAAGATTAGGAACAATACAAAGAAGCCCATTGTCACCACTGTTATTCAACATTGTACCGGTTTTGGTCTCTAATGCTGCCAGGATGTACTATGCCAGAAATAGATTGGCTTTTACAAAGGGGGCTTATTAGGTTACAAATTTACAGTTCCATGGCCATGAAAATGTCCAAATTAAGGCATCAAGAAGGGAATATCTTCACTCAAGAAAGGCTGACCGCATCTGGGGCTCCTCTGTCACGTAGGAAGGCATGTGGTAACATCTGGTGGCCTTTCCTAGCTTTTGGTTTCAAACAGCTCTCTCAGCTTCTGGTGTCCTGGGGTACTCCCCATCTTCATCTCCAAACATCTGTCACTTGGTTTTATCTCTCTGCTTTCTGTGTCAGCTCTGAGCTCTCTCTATGTTTTCTGCCTTTTGCTCTCTTCATAGAGGACTCCAGTAAAAAGATTGAGACCCACCTTGAATCAGATCAGATCACATCTCCATGGAAACAACCTAATCAAAAGGCCCCACCCAAAAATAGGTCTGCTCCCACAAAATGGGTTAGAAGAACATGACTTTTCTGGGGTACATAACAGCTTTCAACTAGTAAATGCAAATAAAAAGTGTTAACCAGAGCAATTAGTCAAGAAAAAGAAAGGGCATCAATATTTGCAGATGATATGATCCTATGTAGAGAAGATCCTGAAAGATACACCAACAGATGCTATTAGATCTAATAAGTGAATTCTTCAAAATGGTGGGTACAATATTAACATGCAAAATTTAGTATTTTGTTTTGGTTTGCTAAAGCTGATGAAATGTAATATATCAGAAATTCGTTGGCTTTTACAATAGGGATTTATTAATTTACATTTTACAGTCCTTGGGCTGTGAAAATATACAACTCAAGGCACCAACAAAACAGTATACCTGGACTCTGAAGACAGGTTACTGGCATCCAGGGCTCCTCTCTTACATGCAAAGCACATGGCTACATCTAGTGATCCTTTTCTCCTAGATTTCATTGCTTCCAATTTCTGACTTCAGTGGCCTCCTCTCTCTGCTTCTGTGAATGTGTCCTTGTCTCTCAGTTTCTCTGATGCTCTTCTCTGTGAGATTCTCTTAATTTCATCTCTTAGCTTCTATTTGAGTTCTATCCTCTTATACAAGACTCCAATAAGAGGATTAAGACCCACCTTGAAATAGGTGGATCATATCTCAATTTAAATAATTAAGAGGTCGCACCCACAGGAATGGATTAAAGAACATGGCCTTTTCTGGGATACATAAAAGCTTCAAACTACCACACATTTCTATTCACTGGTAATAAACAACCTCAAGAGGAAATCAAGAAAATATTCCATTCCAACAGCAACTAAAGTATCAAATATCTAGGAATATATTCAACCAAGTATGTAAAGGACTTCTGTACAGAAAACTGCTAAATGTTCCTGAAATACTGTTCAAAGAAGACTTAAATAAATGGAGGGACATTCCACGTTCATGGATTGTTAAAATGCCAGTTCTACCCAAAGCAATTTACAGATTCTACATATTCCCAATCAAAATTCCAACAACTTCATTGTAGAAGAGAAAAACCAAGTATCAAATTTTTATGGAAGGGTAAAGGAGTCCTGAATAGCCTAAACTATCTTTAAAAAGAACAAAGTGGGAGGACTCATACCACGTCCTGATTTTAAAACTTATTACAGAGCTACAGTAATCAAAACAGTGTAGTGGCATAAGGATGGACACCTAGACCATGGAATAAAATTGACAGTTCAGAAATAAGCCCTCACATCTATATCCAATTGAAATTTTAGAGAATGCCAAGTCCACTTAATGAGAAAAAAGTAGTCTCTTCAATAAATGGTGCTGGGGAGACTGGATAACCATATGCAAAAGAACAAAGGTGGATCCTACCTCACACCATATTCAAAAATTAAATAAAAATGGATCAAAGACCTAAATATAAGTACCAAAGCTATGGAATTCTTAGAAGAAAGCATAGGGAAACATCTTCAGGACCTTGTGTTTAGCAACGGTTTCTTAGACTTTACACCAAAGGCATGAGCAGCAAAAGAAAAAATAGGTAAATGGGACCTCATCAGAATTAAAATCTTTTGTCTGTCAATGAATTTTTATCATAAAAGTGAAAAAGCAAACTTCAGGATGGGAAAAAGTATTTGGAAACAAACATATTTGATAAGGATTTTCCAAGTATAGTATAATGTCATCTGCAAATAATGAAAGTTTTACTTCTTCTTTTCCAATTTGGATGCCTTTTATTTCTTTGTCCTGCCTGATTACTCTAGCTAGAACTTCTAGTACAATGGTGAATAATAGTGGTGACAGTGGGCATTCTTGTCTCATTCCCAATCTTTGGGGGAAAGCTTTCAGTCTCTCCAGTATGATCCTGGCTATTGATTTTTCATATATGCCCTTTATCATGTTGAGGAAGTTACCATTGACTCCTATCTTTTAAAGTGTTTTTATCAGAAAAGGATGTTGAATTTTGTCAAATGTTTTTCAGCATCAATCAAGATGATCATGTGATTTTTTCCCTTCAGATTTGTTGATGCACTGTATTACATTAATTGATTATCTTGTGTTGAACCATTCTTGCATTCCTGGTATAAATCCCACTTGGTCATGATGTGTAATTCTTTTAATGTGTTGTTGAATTCGATTTGCTAGTATTTTCTTGAGAAATTTTGCATGTATGTTCATTAGGGAGATCAACCTGTAGTTTTCCTTTCTTATGGCATCTTTACCCAGTTTTGGTAGTAAAATATTAGCTTCATAAAATGAGTTAGGTAATGTTCCTTTTTCCTCAGTTGTTTTGGAAAACTTTGAACAGGGTTGGTGTTAGTTCTTTTTGGAATGTTTGATAAAATTCCCCTGGGAAGCCATCTGGCCCTGGGCTTTTGTTTGTAGGAAGACTTTTGATGACTGATTGAATCTCTTAACTTGTGATTGGTTTGAGATCTTCTGTTTCTTCCTGAGTCAGTTTAGCTTGTTTGTGTGTTTCCAGGAATTTGTCCATTTCATCTAAGTTGTCTAGTTTATTGGCATATAGTTGTTCATAGTATCATCTTATGATTTCTTTTATTTCTTCACAGTCTGTGGTAATGCACCCCGTCTCAGTTGTAATTTTGTTTATTTGCATCCTCACTTGTTTTTTTCTTTGTCAGTCTTGCTAGTGGCCCATCAATTTTATTGATTTTCTCACAGAACCAACTTTTAGTTTTATTGATTCTTTCTATTGTTCTTTTGTTCTCCTATTCATTTAACTCTGCTTTAATCTTTGTTATTTCTCTTCTTCTATTTGCTTTGGGGTCAGTTTGCTGTACTTTCTCAAGTACAGGTGAGCAATTAAGTCCTCGATTTTTGCTGTTTCTTGTTTTTTAATATAGGCATTTCTGACAATAAATTTCCCTTTCAGCCTTTGCCACCCAACGGTTCTCATTTATTATATTCTTGTTTTGATTCGTATCCAGATAGCTTCTAATTTTTCCAGCAATTTCTTCTTTGACCCGCTTGTTGTTTAAGAGTATGTTATTTAATCTCCATATACTTGTGAAAGTTCTTGTTCTTTGGTAGTTATTTGATATCTAGCTTCATTCCATTGTGATCAGAGAAAGTGCTTCGAATAATGTCAGTGTTTTTAAATTTATAAAGACCTGTTTTCTGCTTCAGCATATGATCTATCCTGGAGAATGTTTCATAAGCGCTAGAGAAGAATGTATATCCTGGTGTTTTGGGGCATAATGACATATATATGTCCATTAGGTCTAATTTATTTACCAAGTTGTTTAGCTTCTCTATTTCCTTGTTGATCTTTTGTCTAGTTATTCTATTTATAGAGGAGAGTGATGTATTGCTGGTAAGGATTTTAATATCCAGAATATAAAAAGAAGTCTTACAAGTCAAAAGAAAAGACAACCAAATTAAAAAATGAAAAAAGGCTTGAATAGACATTTCTCCAAAGAAGATATACAAATGGCCAATAAGCAGATGAAAAAAATGGCCAACATCTTTAGCTATTAGGGAAAATGCAAATCATAACCACAATGAGATACTACTTTACACTATTAGAATGGCTAATATTTTTAAAAATATAGAAAATAGCATGTGTTGCAGAGTACATAAAGAATTAGGAGCTATCATTTATTGTTGGTATTAATGTAAAATGGTACAGCTGCTGTGGAAAGCAATTTGGCCAGTCTTCAGAAAGCTGAGTATAGAATTAACATATGAGTCATCAATCCTACTTCTAGGTATACCCAAAAGAAAATCAGGGACTTAAACAGCTATTTGCACCCTGATGTTCATAGCCACATTATTCACAATTGCCAAAAGCAACCCAAGTGTCCAACAAGAGATGAATGAATAAACAAAAGGTGATATATACATACAATGTAATATTATTCAGCCAAGAAAAGGAGTGTAGTTCTGAGACCTGCTACAACATGGATGCTCCTTGAAGGCATCATGTGGGTGAAATAAACCAAACACAGAAGGACAAATATTGCCTGATCTCACGGATATGAAATAATTAGAATAAACAAATTCATAGAATAAGCAAATTTGTAGAATCAGAACTAGAGTACAGTTTACCAGGCACCACGGTAGTTGTAGGGCATGAGGATTTAATGCTTAATTGGTATAGAGCTTCTGTTTTGATAGTGGAAAAATTTTGGTAATGGCTAAAGGTGATGGTAGCACAACATTGTGGATGTTTTATATTTTAATATAGCTAAAAGGCAAAAATTTTAGGTTACATGTGTTACTAAAATAAAAATTTTTAAACCGAAAAGTTGTACAACACAGTCAGTGAACCTTAATTTAAATTGTACTCCAGTTTTAATAGTATGCTTATATTATTTTTTCCTCAGTTGTAACAAAACCATCATTCTAATGGAAAATATCAATAACAGTGAAAATTGTGTGTGAGGGGCTTATATGTGAACTCTGTACTTTCTGCATCATTTTTCTGTAAACCTAGAACTTCTATAATAGTAATTTTAAAAAGTCAGTAGCAGAAAAAAAAGGTATACACTATAATCTCATTAATTTTTTTCCAATTGATTTTTTTTTTTTTGTATGCTGTGTGATGGGAGCCACATTTCATTCTTTTTCCATGTGACTATCCCATTATTGTGGCACCATTTGTTGAATTTTTTTTTTTTTTTTTTGGTGGGGGGCATACGTGGGCTGGGAATCAAACCGGATCTTCCACATGGCAGGTGAGAATTCTGCTACTGAACTGCCCTTGCACCCCTCATTTTAATTTTTAAAAAAGAATTCTTTTATCTGAGTTCACATGCACGTGTGTGTGTGTGTGTGTGTGTGTGTGGAGAGAGAATGAGAGATAACCCTAAAACTGTCAATAAGGATTACTTTGAGATATAGTCTGAATATCCATACCTAAAATAGAATCTCTAACAACAAAAATGAAAACAGGAAGATAAACTCAAAGCATAATGAATAAAGTGGGTAAAAATAAGGCAGAATCACATTTAAAAAAAATTAGAGTGCAAAAGAAATAAAGCAGAGCCATAAAAGCACTTCTCCTAAATAAGCAATTCCAGAAGCTAAAAGAACACAGGTTTTAAAAAATTATCATTTAGAGAAGAATGCAGTACAATATTAGTATCATAAACTAGTTAACTGGACATGAAAGAATAAAGAGTGCTCTAGTTTAATAATGTATAAAATCCAATTTTTTAAAGTTGGATGAATGGAATGGACCATGGTGCAAGAAAAAGTTACTGACCTAGAAAACAGAGTCAGAGACCTAAACTAAACACGCCAAGAAGTCCACTGCCGGTAGAAGGTTATAAATATGAAACTTCTTAGACGGTGATGTAATATACAACAGGACTAGTAAGTGGCTCTAATGCTACCACTCCTCCCCTCCCACCTGCCTAGCCTTCTCCCAAAGCAGTCACCATTAATCTATCTCAGCAGTCTTTTTCTCTGAGCTGAGATAAGGCTTCCGAAGTTTTCTTAACCTTGCACTTTGGGCAGCCTCTACCAAACGCTCGTAGTTGCCATGCAAGATGAATAGGACTTGCCATTCCTTCAATAGGGGAAGAGCTGAGAAAAGAATTCAGCCTAAAACTGGAAAAGGTACACAGGGCCTCTCCAGTGTTTATCATTCAAGAGGAAGACATTTAGATATGTTTGTTAAATTCCTGAGCTTCATAAAGAATGATGAATGAAGAAAATAAAAGAATAAAAGTTTAAGCCATCACAGAGAAGAGCTTGAAATCATCCTACCAAGTTGCTGAAAAGAATTCATGAATCCATAGAACCTGCAGAAATTCCCCAGTGGGCAGCCTCATTTTCAGAAAATTATCCAAGGAGCATGTTGGTTTGGATAAGTTAGAACCTCTTAAAAATAAATAAATAATAGGGGAAGTAGTCAAGTTTAGTTTGTATAGCAGCCCTTAAGAATAGGAGAAAAGACATTTTAGGCATGTTTTTGAGTGTCAACTCTCAATCCTGGATGAGTTGTGGAGAGCGGATTATTAGCACACAATGTATTTCCCAATAGGGAGTCATAAAGTGTTTAGTTCTTTTTTTAATAGATAAAAATACAAATTTAGGCTAATAAAAAGACTGGACTGTGTTTTGCCTTTGTTCTAAATACTAAGGGATTATGTCATTAAATTCAAGAGCTATTGATTTTAAAGTACATCTTTATTTAAGTTTTAGAAAAAAACTAAGAGAAAAACAACACTTTAAATTATTACTCAGTGCTTTCCTATTGCTTGGAATTTTTATTTTATACCTCTTGAAAGTGCCCTTGTAGGCTTGTTGAGACCTGGAAGGGAACACTCTATGAGAGCTATGACCAAGTTCACATGTATGCAGGCGGTGTTAACTATGTCTCCTTTACCACCTGCCTGACAGCAATCATAAGATGCCATCAATTTTAAGACACAACCTGATTTCAGGAATGTTACAATGTAAAAAAAAATATGTGCCTTAGAATTGATGAAATATGACACATTAAATGAGTTACTTTCCAGGCAGGTTTAAAGGAAAAAGTGCTTAAAAGAGACACATATGATTTGGCATGACACAGATTGTCCTAAAGGAATAGACACAATGTCTTGGGTAAGGACTTCATAGCTCTGCCTAGGAGAAGCAGGCGAGGCTTCCCAGTGGAGTCACAGAGACCTCCTTGAAGAAGGCAGCTCTTTGAAAAAAAGGAGGCAAAAAAACCTCATAAAGATGGAAAAGAGTTCAGATACAAAAGACAATGCTGGGTTAAATGCCCCACTTCTGTAATCCTTGAGTCTTATAATTTGGGGACACCAGACATGCTCACAATACTGGTGTCACCAGCTCCACCGCCAGAGGAAAAGGGGAGTGCACTCTCCCTCACACTGTGGATGCTCTGTGTATTTTTGGTGAGTGAGTATGGGAGTGAGTGAGAGTTGTCTGAGGCTGGAGATAACCGCTGCCCTTTTCTTCCTTGTACTGCAGAAAAACTTGAGTGCGAGAAACTCAATGTTGCTGAAGTCACCCAGTCCGAGATTGCTCAGAAGCAAAAACTGCAGACCGTCCTGGAGAAGATCAACGAAACACTGAAGCTTCCTCCCAGGAGCATCAAGTGGAATGTGGACTGTGAGTTTTGCAAGAGAAAACAAGACTCTCAAAACAGCCCTGTGGTTCTACCGTGTCACTTCCCCCAAGAAGACATCCAGTAGGCTGTCAGGCCCTGGGTGGGGCAGACTCATTTATCTTTTAGCAAGATAGCCCTTCCTTAGAAAGAGGACTTGTCACACCCTTGGGAAAATAAATGTCAAAATCTAGGGCCTCTTCTCTGACCAAGGGTTTCCATAGAAACTTGATGAGAGATTGGGAAGGAAAGAAAACTAATACCCACTGAGCCATTTCTGTGTCCCAGAACAACCTTTCGAGTAACCAGTGTCTCCAGCTTGTAGAAGACCTGGGAAGCTGAGGTTCTGAGAGTCATGCAGCTAAGAAGCAGTGGAGTAAAAATGTGCCTTTGTCTGTTCCAACACTCATACCCTTTCTCTCCCTGCTTCATTTTCCAGAATAAGCAAAGACATGACTGAGATTTTAGACATTAGAACAAGATTTTAAAATTCAAGGTTTTGTAGCTGCTATAGCTCAGGAACCTAAAAAGCACAAATCGTTTGTTTGTCTGCAGCCTCAAGGGGCCAGAGTGTCTAATATAGACTTAAGGAGTCCATATCAGAATCAACAAGAAAATTTTAAATGAATCCCTTCCCACGGCCCCTCCCCTCCAAAAAAAAAAAAAAACAGTCTTTCCGACTTGGGTAAGAAAGAGGAGTCTCCACCTCTAAATTAATAGACCCAGCTGCTGACAGTGTCTTCAGCAGGTTTCTAACATCTGACACTGGTGCCTGGTCACCAAGCGCCTCCTCGAACGTAATTGCACCTTTGTCTGCACGGTGTGCCGAGCTGCCTCTCCAGCCCACGGGAACAGGGCATTCCCTGCTGAGCTCACAGAGGCACCTGGGGCGGGAGGAGCCCCACACTCTGTCCTCGGGTGGTGCTTCTGTTTCCCTGTGTTCTCAGAAGAGCTGATCGTGTTCCGTGGAGGAGAAACAAGAGGGCTTGAGCACTAGTTTGGGAAACACAGCACACTGTACCCGCCTTTTGCACAGAGCGCAAGTCTTATAAGCATTGGAGAAGCTGTCTAATGAAAACCCAACTTAGTTTTATTTGATCTTCTTTCCTCCTCCTTTCCCCACACGCATTCCACACTGTTTAACTTAACCATGGAATACAATCCGGAAAAGGCTGAGATAGAACAGATTTTTTTTCAAGCCAATTAGGAACATTGTCTTTAGTGACTTCAAGTGATTTGTTTGGTTAATTTGTACTTTTCTTTCTTAGAGGGAAATGAACACAAGTAAAATAATCGCTCAAAATACCATTCTAGCATAGTTATTTTCATTTTTTGCCATTACTGTCCACAAGAACATGCGTATTTTTGTTTGGGGAGTCAGATACACTATGGTGTTTTGTTATTTTCTCTTAATGTTGTATCATATGTATTTTCTAGATTTCCATGCGGTCTTTGAAATAATTTTTGTGCTTCTGTTTCATGGGATGAATATCTCATAGTTAAAGCTAGGTTGATGTTGAACGGTTGGTATTTTTTCCAACCTTTTGCTAATACCAGTTAGCACCAAGTCACATGTCTTACGGTGTATGTTTTTTTGCCTCTCTTGAATTATTCTCCTCAGATAAATTTCCAGAAATGAGATGAATTGCTAGGTCAGAGGGAGTAATTATCTTGTCAGCTAGTTCCCTGCAATGCCTTCGGGCCTCCAGAAGCCCTTAGCCCCATTTACAAGTGGCAGTAGTCTGTTCCATACAGGATGTGTCAGGCACAGCCCTTGAGCTGAAAACTCCTTCTCTCTCTCTGTCTTCCCTGGCTGTATCTGGAAATATTGTGTCATTTTTCAGCTCAGGATAAAAGTGGCAGGGTCCTTGATCTTGAGCTTTAGGGAGTTCTTCCTCTTCTTTTCTTTCTTTTTGTTAGTTCCAATAGTCATTTGCATTATTGACAATTTAGGAACTATAGAGAAATCAAATAAAGTTGAATAAATGAAGTAAAAAAGAAGCACACATTTTTGATGCTTACTGTGTGCCAAACACTTTACATATTTTAAGTCTTGTGACCCTCACTCAACCATTGAAGGTAAGACTTTTATCAGCCCCATTTTAGGGATAAGGAAATCGAGGCACAGAGAGGTTAAACAACTATGAATGTAAGCTTCTGGAGGGCAGGGGATCTTGCCTCTTCACTGCTGTATGCCCAGAACCTAAAAGAATGACCGGCACAGTGAGATGTGCTGAAGGAGTGGTGCCCAAGGTTACACACGTAATGAGTTGTGGAGCCCAAAACGCGCCCACAGGGCCCACGCTTCAGAGTCCGGGTGCTACCCACTACCCCTCCCGGCCCAGCAGCTGCCCAGACACAGGGAGAACTGTGAACAGTGAGCTGTGTTCCTTCAAGTCGCATTCCTGTGTGCAGATAAATATATATATTCTAAATATAAGGTGTATTAAAATATAAACATAGAAATCTTTTACAGATATATATATATTATATGTATATATTATGTGTATTTTTTTCAAAGATGAGATCAACCTATATATATTGTTTGGAAGATGTATGTCTTTATAAATCATCAAATAGTCTCCTATATGTAATTTCTGATATTACATAATATGGCATTATATGGACACATCATAACATATTTAGAGTGATTTCAGTTTCTCCTCTAATACCATTACCTGATGAGGTCTCTCACAGCCATGATTCTTTCTTTAGGATAAATACTTAGAAATGGTATTTTAGGGCCAAAGGGTAGGTGCATTTTTAAGGTTATAATACATCATATTGTCAAACTACCTCCAGAAAAAAGTATACCAATTTATATTTCCACTGCGGGACTTGTTTGGAAAACTCTTTCTAACTCGGCAGCTTCTTTTATGACTTTTCAGCCCTGCAGTAACTCTCTTGGCATAGCTGCTGCAATTCCAGTTTACACAGTAGGGTCTTGGCCCCTGCCCTCTGTCTGCCCATTTCCATCCTGACTCGGGTGCAGACACATGATGGCCTTAGACTCTACCAAGCATCAGGGAGAAGAAATCCCAGGAGATATGTTAAGAGGCTTCAATGATGAGGGTGCCCAGATATGCAAAACTTGTTTAGAATTTTTTTTTGATTGAAAAGATATTTCTTTATTCTAAAGAAAATTTTGAAACAGGAAAATATTGCAACTATCTTTCCACTTTAGTACAACTTTTGTCATTTAAAAAAAATATTCCTTTCCAAACTATACAAGTACATGCCTCTGTATATACATGTGAGCTTATATGGATGATATATGTTGCATATTTATGTAGTTTCTATCCAGTTTCACTTTCACTTTAAAATATTAACATCCATAGTTATATTGTCGTAATGATTTTCAATGCAAACTCTTCCACCATGTGATTATACCATAATTTATTGAGCCTTGGTTATTAAACCATGCTTGGGATTTACAAGGAGATTCTCAGACATCATCAGTTGGGAGAAGAGGGTAAGAAGCCGTGGGTGGTCTACAGTTAGGACTTTGGGACCTTCATTATCACTTTAAACACAGCAATTACACTTTTTTCTTCAGTTTTACCTAAGGCTTTAGTTGAAGAAAGAGTTGGGTTTCTCTGCTTAATAAAAAATGTTTCAAAACCACAGGAACAAACCATATTATTAGACAAAAATTTTCCTGGTTTCTTTAAATGACTTCAGATTACACAATAATTAACATCTTTGCATGTAATAAGTGTGTGTGTGTGCGTCACTGTGGAATGATCTCTTATGAAAAATCCCCTGGAGGCTGGAGCACTCAGCCTTCCATATGGTGCTTACAATATAGCTCTATGCTACTGCCCAAGACAGTCAAGATGAAGTACAATGTCACTGTTGGAAGAGCTCCTGTTTGACCACAACCTTTCCAGCATTATGCTTTGTCATTACAAGGAGGAGTAGCACATATTCTTAACCCTTCAGTGTTTGGACTGGTGGGGGTGTGTTCATTCTGATCAGAAGAGCAAACCCTAATGTTACCTTTGTCTGACAGTGACCACACCATGTCAGTGGGCCAGTCCCGTGCTACAAGCCTTTTTGAGACTGTAATTGTGGGTAAAATTGGGTTGACAGTGCCTGAAAGCCTGGAGCTGAAAAATAACTTCTGAAAGACTAGTAGCTAGGAACAGTTCCTTTATGATTTGGCAGTGATGTTGAGCTGCTATTTATAGCCAGAAGAAAAGCCCCTTTGAAGCAGCAGTGATAACAAGAAACTCTAATGAGCTCCCAAGGAATGTCCGAATCACCCCTTTTCTTGGTGATTTTGCAAAGCTTCTATTAGAGCATACTCATCAATCCGAGGGAAGGCAGACTGATCCCCTCATCGTGAACTGGTGCAGGCAAAATATACACAACAGGCTTTTTTTCTTTATCTTTTCATATATGTCCCCTGTAATGAGGAGTTAGGAAGGCTGGTGGGACTGTAAAGGCAGATAAAGTATTTGGTGAATCTTCCCTTTTATGAGAAAGGAAAGAAAGCTGACATGTTTTTTAATGACCTAGGTGCCAGGCACTTTCAAGTAAATTATAATTTAAAATATCAGCCATACCTGGGCACCTGCTATGTACCTGGAGCTTTGCCTACATTATCTCTGGAAATTCTTTCAACCTGTACTTCAGCATACTGTTATCCCCATTTGTGAAGATGAGCAATTTGAGGCTCAGAGGTCTTGAGTAGCTTACCCATGGTCAGATAGCTAGTAAATGGCACAGTTATGAAGTCAGAACTCAAGCTCCAGACTGCTGACCACACTGCCTCTGCGGTCCCATTACATCACGCTGTTTTTCTCCTGCCATCTACTGAGAGAACCAGAACCCAGAAGGACCCAGCTTTTGATAATGTGAATGCCTTTGTTTCAGCATATAGATCAGCCCCTTTGGAAGCCACCTGGGTCATGAACACCCCCTCCCAGTTATTCCCCAGGAGACATCATCTACACTGACCATACATGGCACCCAAGAAAGCAGCAAAGCCCTTTAGATGTCTCATGCCCCTTTGGAAATCTTAAAGCCCTAAATAAAGGAAAGGACCCTATGTTCCTGACTTGGTGTCCATTTATTGAGGGCTGCTCTGTGCAGCATTGGGGTAAGGATAGTGGTGGTAGTCCAAAGAGTTAATAATGGGCTGGGAAGGGAGAGGAATTGCAGAGCAGAAAAGTTCATGGTTAGTAGAATGGAGTAAATAAGGCCATGGGTGGAAGAGGGCTGATCTGAGCTCAGGATTCAGCAATGATCAGGGTGCCAGTGGAAACCATAGATTAAAGTGAAGAGGTACCACATTGCAAACCCGACAGTATGATCCAAGGAGGAGCCTCATGGGATCTGGCCAAGAAATGAGGAGCCCAGGGAGATGTCCATGATGGCCTAGGTTGTCCTTTGAACCTTGGGGGTGGGATAAAAAGGGGCACTGGGTATGGGATTGCTACATTTTGAATATTTACTCATATTGCCTAGAATGTAGAAGAAGTTCTCTCATTTTTTACGTCTTTTATTGTAGCTGTTCATGCGAAGAGTCTGGTAGCTATCTTGCATCTCCTGGTCGCTCTGTCCCAGTATTTCCGGGCACCAATCCGACTCCCAGACCATGTCTCCATCCAAGTGGTTGTGGTCCAGGTAAGATGGATACCACTACAAATATCTGCCCCCGTAAGGAGCTGTGGATGCTTGAGTAACTCTGAAAGCTGAGGCACAAAGGATAGATGGTTAGAAGGATAGATGGATGAATGCTGACTATCCTTGGGTGTGGTGAGTATCTGGGGGCATGTGGGAGAGTTATCTGATATGTGTGCAAAGGGTGGAAGAGGTATTGTGTATATGGGGGCATGTTGACTTGTGGCTTGGGTGTTTTTGTCTGTGTAAGGTGTATTTGAGAATATGTGGTGTGTGTGTGAGAGAGGTCTCTGTTATGGGGCCAGGAAGAAAGATGTGTCCTTGTGTGTTTGTGCAGTTGTATCCAAGAGTATGCAGGGTGCTGTGCAAGTCATCAAAATCATCTTTTTTGTTGTTGTTGTTTAAGTAAATGATGCCTGGGTATCGGAGGAAATAGAAACCTGGGCATGAGGGAGGGGTGTGTGTGTGTTTGAGAGAGACCCAGACCAGCCTTATCTGTATTGAGGGAACTGCTGCATTTCACCCACTCAGAGGAACAGAGCTGGGATATCAAGTCATCTTTTCCAGATTGTGGGATGGAATTTCCATTCACATATGGTTGTGTAATTTCCACAGTGAGGTGGTGTGCTCTCTCTCCATAACTATCTCACTCTGCTCCTAACCCCATTAGATATTCAAATTCAATTTCATTTTCCAACTTTATGCCCATTTAGCAAAAGGTCATCATTTTGTTTGTTTGCTTCTGTTCTTTTCCGGGTAAACATGCTACAAGAGAGAACTCCCCTCCTAAGCAGCTCCCTGGATATCCAGGGTTACCCAGGGTTCAGGAATAGAGAACAGTGAGGCAGCTCTGCTGTCCCTTAGTTAAGATATGCCTCGAGGGATGATAAACCAGGCCAGGCCAGTTTCTTGGACAAAAGGACTTTGAGCTGAGCTCTCAAGGATCAGATGTTAATAGAAGAGGAGGAGTAGGTGGGGTGGGTGGGGCCGGACTGATTGTTCCTCAATCAGTTTGCAGCTGTACCCTAATCAAAGATATTTCTTCCACACCTTCTGGGTGCTTAACTCTGCTGAGAATCAAGGGGGGTATAGTAAAATTATTATACTTTGGTCCTGCCTGCCAGGAGACACAACTGCATATTAGAAGCACAGTCCATGCAAAAGTGTGTGGTTCAGACACTAAGTGCAGCTGGCTGAACGGTACTAATTGTCATCATTTATTGAGCACTTCAGCCGTATCAGGCATGCTGCTAAGCATTTTATGTGTGCTACGGATATGTGGCCAACCCAGCGCCTCATTGCCCAAGCATCTTCCTATTGAATCCAGGTCATCTCTATTGTGTTATTTTACCAATTAATAATGTGTGAATCCATTTCATTATATTTTTAAAAAATATGATTGAAGATTTGAGCAGGAGAGATGGGGCTCCTATTTTGAAACAGGGGTCATTACAAGCACACATCTCATGCCTTATTTTGACCTCCATTTAGGCCATCAGAAGGCTGTTGTTGGTTTAATTTCTCCTGTAGGAAGTTTGGTTAGCATGAGCGAGAAAAGAGAACACATTACACAAAATGGCATCAGTGCATGTTAGGTTTTATGTTTTGCTTTATCATGTTAAACAGGCACAGAAGCAGGACTCAGAGAATTGAGTGACTAATTGAGAAAACCGCTTAAGGAACAAACAATGGATCCAGGTGGATCAGGATGCTGTGTGAGGGGCTATTTACTCCGATTTCTTCTCCATTCTACATAAAAGCATTTGATTCTGCATAATGTTTAAAACTGAGGCTTTATGTCTGTGAAAGGTCTCACAGGACAGTTAGCCCCATGTGAAATCGTTATAATGTTGAAACTGACTGGAAAAAGTCCTGACTTATCCTCACCTGATCCCCTTCCTTGAAATAAATCTTTTTTTTTTAATATCTTTTTTTCCCTTTGATGCTCCATTCTTCTTAATCTGGTCCTTTCCTTCTGCAAAAGTATTTTGCAAAGGCAGTAGTTTCTGTGGATATTGGGAATATGAGGGAAAGTTGGGGCAAGAGGCTAAAGAAAGAGGTTTCAACTAAGCCACTAACTCTCAGAGGCTCCTTCTTGCCACTTATCTCAGCCTTTGTGAAAGGTGAATCCACTCTGACAATTGCTTACCGTATCCACCCCTTCCTACAAGTATCTAGAAAATATCTAGAAAAAAAAATTACACCAGTAATATGGCATGTAAGACATGATTTCTGGCCTTGAGGAACTTAGACTAAACTAGGGGAGGTAAATCTTCTTCCTGGCCCCTATCAGCAAATCTTTCTGAACCCTACGCTCTGTGGTTCAAAACCCTTCATTGGCTCCTCAAACCCACACGATGTGACTTAAACTCTCCAGGGTGGTCCCAGGAGCTCCTCACTGCTGCCCTCCTAGCCTGATCATTTCTCCAGACACTCTGCTCCCACCACACAGCCTCCTGAACACATCTGTACTGCTCCGACTCTACATTTATGCTGGGGCCATTCACCCTACCTGGAATGGCTTCTCCTTTGCATCCAGCCAAATCCTATCTGTCCTTTAACTTCCAGCTCAAGGGCTCCTTCCTCTTGAAAGGTTTCTCCGACCAGGTGAAAGCGCTTGCCTCTTTCTTCCTTTGTTCATCCTGTCTGGATGACCATATAATTTATTATCCATGACACAAAGGATGACCATATAATTTATTATCCATGCCACCTTTGAGTGAAGGAGGTACTATGAATAATTAAGCTGGGACAACAGGCATGTGCCTGCTTCATCTTCCATTTTAGTCTAAGTTCCTCAAGGCCAGAAATCATGTCTAACATACCATAGGATTGGTCTAGTTTCAGTACAGGGTCTTGTACGTAGAAGGCACTGAATAAGTACAGGGGAAAGAAGTTAAGTAGAGGGACGGGGGCGGTGAGTTGAGGATGGATCGATGAATGGACAGATGAATGGAAAGACAGAGGTTGAGCCTCTAGATGGAAGTGCTTAACCTTTTCTCAAAAGAGAAGCTAGAACTGTACAACCTACTTAAGTCCTCCCATATTTATCAGTTGTTTTTTTTTGCAAGCTCTGCCTCTGCCTCAGTTTTCCAATTCGCTTCAGTTCCACCATCCCAACTTTCCAGTTAAATACGTTTCTCTCAGCTTTTCTCTGTGGCCCCAGCTGGAGGGCCGACACACCCAAGCCCTCATTTCTATTTGGTTTACTGTGGATTACTCCAGGAGGCAACCGGTTTGCTTCTTCCAACAGAATGTCTTCCAATAAAGAAAGAAAAGTTCACCATCCAACAAACAGCCTACTTGTTTGGACTAAATGTTGATTGCACTTCCATACGAATGGTACAGTCCAGGCACAGAAAGTCAGGGGTCTTGTTTCATTTCTAGCATTAGCTTGTCTCGGAGTTCATTTCTTAAGCGCCAATAACTTTCTCAATATCAGGAATGTTAATTAGCTTTTTGTTATTTTTCTAAAGCACATTTTTCTCTTCTCCTCCCAACCCCTCTCCCCACCCCCATTTCAGAAACGAGAAGGAATCCTCCAGTCTCGGCAAATCCAAGAGGAAATAACTGGTAACACAGAGTATGTCAACACCATTGTTGCCAGCGATTCTGTAATGGAACACAGATGTTTCTCCGAAATTCATCCATTTGCTGATATTTAGTTTTCATTTATTGGGATTGCAGGAGGGATTAGACTTCAGCCAATGATTATAGTTTAGCCTTTTCTGTGCATTCAAAACATGCCTGTCAATGCTTAAGGTACAAACTTGGTTGGGGAAGTAGGGAGAGGGAATTAGCAGTGATTGAAAAATTCTAATTTTGTGGCACTCCAGGAAAAAGTGTGCCCGAAAAAAGCCAACCAGCATGAAATCGTCATGCCATAAACATGGGGTTGAATTTAAATTATTAACCTTCAAAAGGACATTTTTCTTCCTTTTCTGAATCTGATTTATTTGGTCATGTGCCATGACCCAGAAAGCCCCTCTCTACCCTAGAGGGTTTTTTCCTTCTTCTTTTTCATTTACTTAAAAAAATTGCAGTATCAGAACATGCAAGAGATTTGCCATGGGGAATGGGAGTTTTGTTCTTAAGCAGAAGGAGCAGGTTGTCTTATGTGGGGGTTTGAGATCACTGGGCTAGCCTGAGCCTAGGCTATGTGCAAAGCCACATAAAGTGAGTTTTCAATATCCACTATCCCCTCCAACTTTTCTCTGCTATCCCCTTGAACCAAAGCAGCATAGTGGAAAGCGCAGGGACCTCTAAGTCTGCCCAGCTTGGTGTGTGCCTTGGGTGTGGGCAGAGATGTGGCGTGGCCTTCCCCAAGGTCCCAAGTTTGTGGCCTCTGGGGACCCCATCAGGCAAGGACCACATGCTCCAGGATCTTAGCAGCCAAAGGGTCAGCTGATCTACAGGCCATGCCGATTCTTGGCCTCGGTTCTGTGAGGGACAGGAGGAAAACTGCCCTGAGTCAGGCCTGCTGAGAAGGAATTCCTCACTGGCCTGCTCCACCCCCCACCTCTTGTATGGGCTTGGCTGTGTCCACCGTTTCACCTGGAAAAGAGAAAGAGATGCCTGAGAGAAGGGCAGCCTGTGGGAAACTCCTGAATCAGGGAATATGAAGTTGCAGATTCCAGAGGAATCTCTCAGCTGCGTGGTATGATTTCTGTTGTTCTCTCTGCCGTCTCTGCCACAAAGACATAGGATACAACCTCCTAATAATGACAGTACAGTGCAATTTATGACATAATCTTGTAGTGCACTGATGTCCGTAATAATGACATGAGGTAACTATTATACTCCCTAAAAGCCTGCAGCCCAAAGGTGATAGAGAAGACTGCATCCTTGGTCTATCCAACAGTTAATTCCAAGGTCAGTGTTCTCTCTGATGCACCCAAGTGATCATTTGGTGGGTGATAGGTGTACAGTTGTAATAAACCGATATAATAATAATCATAATAAGAAACAAAAATGTATTGAGAAAAAAATGTATTGAGCATTTACTATACACTAGGTATTTTGCTAAAATCTTTCTATATGTTAAATCATTTAGTGCTCACAACATCCCATTGAAGTGTTTTCTGACATGAGAAAGGAGACCTGCATCCCAGAGAAGTTATGTCATGTGCCCAAAGTCACACTGCTAATAAATGGCTCAAGGGGATTTAAACCTAGTGGTCTGAATCCAGTGCTTATTATTATTTTTTTAATACATTTTTTTTTATTAATTAAAGAAAAAAAATGAACACAACATTTAGAAATCATTCCATTCTACATATGCAATCAGTAATTCTTAACACCATCACATGGTGCTTATTTTAATGCTTTGCTGCTTCTCTGCTGTGAGTGTGATTCCCATTCCTGCCCTTTTTGAAAAACTCTGTCATGGACAATGACAGGTGCAGCTTGGTGGGCATCACAGGGTAAATGGGAGAAAAGCAAAGCTGACCTCCCCAGCCCGATGCCCATAGCATCTGGGCAATGAAACGCCACACTAGGGGATTACTGAGCTCTGCTCACAAAACTTAGTTGGAAATCTTAAGCTCCTGAATCCAATATTATTGCTCAACTGCAAGCAATTAGGTGATTTTAATTAAAGGAAGAAAATAATCCATTATCATCATTACACCAAGGTTTTACATTAACACCACTAGATCTGTGCAGCATAGGTTGATCATGTGATAAAGGTTCAATAACTGGACAGTTTTGCAGAATTAAGTGCCAAAGATAAGAGCCCTTTTGAGTTCATCAACAAAGGGAAGGCTGGGGATGGACTGTTGCTGGGCAGATAGGGTTGGGTGGACTGCCAGCAGTAAAGGAAGGTCCTCTCGAAGAACTGGGCTGTCATAAGGGAGAGAAGAATCACACTGTTTTCTTTCTGCTTCTCCTGCAGGGCTCTTTCTGGAAGACATGGTGAGTTGCATGAGATTGTGCTCCAGTATTGGTGGCTGCAGCGGGGCATTGGCTAATTCTGCAGCCACTGTTTAGAGGCTGCTGGGAAGACCAGGCACTCAGCTTGCTGCCTGGATGTGTGTCTGCACGAGCCTGGTATCAGGGCTGTTGGGCAGGGAGGGACAGCCTGCTGGTGGGAAGAGGAAAAGTTACTGCATCTGCACATTCCTCTTGGGAGTATGGAGCGTGTTGGCTTTGTGTGGACTTCTGGAAGGGTCCAGGGCATTTGCAGGGCAGTTTTGCTCTAAGCACTTGGCGGGAGTAAAGGAAGAGGTAGATCTGTGTGCTTGAGGACTGTCTCCCCTCCCCACTCTGTCCTGCCCTTTTGGGGACTGTCTTCTCCCTCTCCTTGCATCACAGCTCCTATCTTTCCTGTTCCCCAGAGTTCTTTATGTTTGGTTATAAAATCTGTATGTCAGAGATCATGGTACCTTTCTGGCTATCTCAGAGTTACCTATTGGTGCCAGAGTAGGAAAAGACAGGCCTGGGTTCATGGATTCTTCCAGCCCCCAATTCATCTTGGAGACTCATCTCCCACCTCCTGCCTCTGATCCCCTCCACTGTTTCACCTCAATTCAGAGAGCATGGAGGTTGTAAGAAGGAAAATCCCTGCAGGGATGCCTTTGATGTTTTCTGTAATCCAGATATTTACTATGGCTAATATTTAAAGCTATTTCAATCATGCTAATAACAATTTATATCAGTGAAGCACTTTGAAGTTTACAGAGCATGTTCACAGGCACTCCCACCCTCTGCCTCCCGGCAGCCCTGGGGAGGCTCATTTTTCAAAATGCATTTTATAGAAGAGAAAACTGAAGGTCAATAAGGAAAAGTGACCTAGATCATTGAGGGGCAGAAGGAGCTTGTATTCTACCCGAGGGTGCTCTAATCCTCAGTCTTCTTATCTGGTAACCCTGCCGTGACGTTTGCCTTGGGTGTCTTGTTTTTGAAAATTAGGGGATATGATTATATGATGTTTAGATAGCATTCCTGCTCCAAGAAGCTTCGGAAACCATTTTGAACCATGACTACACCATGACATAATGGAATGAAAATATGAAGGGAAATGACCAATCTGAGGTCAAACCACCCGACAGAACCTGTTCCCACCTCCACCCACCCCTGCCCCTCTAGATGGGTGACATGCCACAGCTGTGTGGACATGCGCACGCACACACGTGCATGTACACCAAAACACAGGCCCCCTGGGGTAGAACCAAGCCCCAAATCTCAGCTCCAAACCCAGATTCCAGAGTTAAAGTACAGTCCCACTTCCCAAAGAATTCCCGTCTGGAGCTCACCATGTGGCCTCTAAAGCTCCCGGGCCTGAGACCTGGGAAAACCTTTCCTACCAGAACTCAGCTCTTGCTGCTTCATGTCATATTTTCCTCTTTTTCAGAACGTGATGCCTTCGACACCTTGTTCGACCATGCACCAGACAAGCTCAATGTGGTGAAAAAGGTGGGAGAGAGGTGCCTGGGGGGGTGTCAGGGAAATGAGAAATAGCCAGAACATGACGAAAAGCCCCATTGCTGCAACCTGCAAGCTTTCTGCTGAAACTGACCTAACTGCCATATCTCTGCAGATGCGGGGCTTTTCTCCCTCAGCGTCCATGTTGCCTGTTTTTTCTCACTGGATGCCCTATCCAGTCCTTTTCTTCTCCTATCAGAATAACAGCATCTCTCAAGGGTTTGGGGACAGCAAGGGCGCTATCCTCCCACCTGCCACGAACCCCCAACCTTCCCTGCCTCCTCCCACAGATCTCCCATGTCTCCCTGGGCAGAGGTGCTACCCCTAAGAGGGGCCTGGAAGGAGGGACCCAGTGCAGTGATTTCTTCTTTGCCTCCTTTGGGATTTCTCTGAGGCCCTGCCCAACCCTGGGCTCAGACGCTGCCCCTGTCATTCTGCCTCTCTGGACTTTCCTGTGATATGTTGCTTCTCTCACATTCCTGAAACTGGTAGCTTAACCTACACGTTGTCCGGGACTCCAAAACATGGGCCAGCCTGCCCCATTCCTTCTGAGCTCATGGGGGCTTGGTGGGAATTGTTTCATGGGCTGCTCATCTCCCTGAGCCCTGCATAGTGACACCAAGCCCCATGCCCTTTGCTGGGCCTCGTCCTGTGTTTTCACACTGACCCCGTCATCATGGTGGAGCCCCAGGACAGCTTCCAGGGTGGGCACTGGCAGGCATCTCCATCTCAACACCCGGCTTGTACTTCTCTTTCAGACGCTCATCACTTTCGTGAACAAGCACCTGAATAAACTGAACCTGGAGGTCACAGAACTGGAAACCCAGGTGGGTGACAGGCCTCAGCCCAGGGTGGGGGGTGGGGGGTGGGGGGTCAGGGCCCAGCTTAGCCACTGCAGGACAGGCCCCACCCCTGCACTGACCCCCGGGAGTGGGGCGGCATCTATGCTTCTGAGGGGGTGAGATTTTTCTCTGTGAGTTTTTTCCAGCTTTTTATTTTGAACAGTTACAAGGATGTAACCATAAACGCCTGTATATTCTTCACCTGTCTGCACTGATTGTTAACATTTGGCCAGATTTGATTTTTGTTAAATTTCTCTCCAGGGTAGTTCAGTGGTAGAATTCTTACCTCCCATGCAGAAGACCTGGGTTTGATTCCTGGCCTGTGCACTTCACCCCTCCCCCCCAAAAAAAATCAGCCAATGGTTCTGCAACAGTGGAATAGTCACATGGAAAAGGAATGAAATGTGACTCCCACCATACAGTATACCAAAAAAAAAACAAAAAAAAAGCTATTTCTCTCCACTTCAAAATATTTCAGCATATATTTCTTAAGAACAAGTACATTCTCTTAGATAACCACAATAAAACTATTAAATTCAAGTATTTGGCATTGATAGGACACATTTGAACCATACGAAATTGCTGGTATCTGACTGCTTTGGGGCCCTGAAAATGGCTCTTTCATATGGTTCAAAGAAACACCCTGTGTTCTCATTTTGCTGCTTGTCCCAGGATTCTCACACACTGCAATTACTTATCATGTCTTGTTCTAGCTTGCTAGCTGCCGGAATGCAATATACCAGAAACAGAAAGGCTTTTAGAAGGGGGAATTTAGTGAGTTGCTAGTTTACAGTTCTAAGGCCGAGAAAATGTCCCAATTAACATGTCTATAGAAATGTCCAATCACAGGCATCCAGGGAAAGATACCTTGGTTCACGAAGGCCGAAGTTCAGGGTCTCTCTCTCTCAAGTGAGAAGGCACACGGCGAACACAGTCAGGGTTTCTCTCTCATCTGGAAAGGCACCTGGTGAACACAGTCAGGGTTCTTCTCGCATCCAAAAGGGTACATGGCAAACATGGCATCATCTGTTAGATTCCCCTGGCTTCCTGTTTCATGAAGCTCCCCGGGAGGTATTTTCCTTACTCATCTCCAAAGGTTGCTGGCTGGTGGACTCTGCTTCTCGTGGCTATGTCATTCTGCTCTGCCCTCTCTGAATCTCCCGTTCTCCAAAACATTTCCTCTTTTATAGGACTCCAGCAAGCAACTCCGCCTTCAGTGGGTGGAGACACACCTCCATGGAAATCATCTAATCAAAAGTTACCACCCACAATTGGGTGGGTCCCATCTTCATAGAAACAATCAAAATGCTCCCACCCAGCAATATTGAATGAGGATCAAAGGGCATGGCTTTTCTGGGGTCCACCACAGATTCAGACCGGCACATGTTTCTTGAGTCTCTTTATTATAGAACAATTCCTCAGTCTTTCTTTGCATGACATTGATATTTTTTAAGAGTGTGGGCCAGTTGGTTTATAGAATGTCCCTCAAGTTTTCCTGACAGTGAGACTCCTTGTGTGTCTTTACTGGTAAGGAAGTCTCTATCCTTCTTCAGCACATGTGGAGATACTTTTGTCCATTGGTCCTGTTACTGGTGATGCTAACTTTGACCACTCAGTTCTGGGTGGTATACACCAGATTTCCGTACTGTAAAGTCTTTTTTTTTTTTGCCTTTATAATTAATAAGTACTTTTGGGGTAATACTTTGAGACTATGTAATTCATCTTGCCCCCTCATGTCCCTTCTTAGTGAAATTTCTAAAGTGGTTTTTTTTTTAAAGCACGTGAACCCTATCATTATTTTTTAAGGCAATTCTTGAATCTGTCTGTGAGCTCTTAACCATGTCTGTATGGATTCTGGGGACCGAGCTTCATGTACTCTTCTGGGAAACGAGGAACACTCTGGAGAAGTGACGTTTCCACAAGTGGACAAGAATGAGCTCTGGACCTTCTACCTCAATTTCCATGGGCAGGGAGAGCTGAGAAAGGGAATCGCTGTTGAGTTCTTTGGGGGTCTGCCTGCAGGTTCTGCCTGCTACTAGGACCAGTATTTGGTAGGGAAGGGAAAGGGGTAGTGTATGATAGTGGCACTCAGAGAAGTGAGTAACCTTTACCCTAACACGAGGCCCTCCCTGAGTTGATAAATTGGATTATTTTGTTCCCGATCTGTGCCATTTGCAGCCAGCATGAGGCCCTTTGGGTAGCTCCCCTCTTGATTTTGACACCCCTGCTGGGTTCTGCTTTCCCATGTCCACACGGGGACAGCCTGATGAATCATGCTCAGGCCCCATCCACCTGAGCTGAAGGCCTGGCGGATGGAAGGCAGGGAGGAAGCTGCACCAAGCCTCTCCTAGGTGAGACCCATGCTCAGGGTCTTCTGTCCATAGAGAAGGCTGAGCCACAGGCCCACCGGCCAGTCACCTGGCAGAGGCCTCCAAGCACAGACTCCGGGCCCAGCACACACTCCAGGCATTTCAGTCCTTTTTTTTTTTTTTTTAGCTTCCTTAGACCATTCCAATAAATTTGGCCTCTTGTGAACACTAACAATTGTCTTTTGTACCCATAAATAAACATTTGGTGACCCAGCCTCCTTTGAAAGCAAATTTCTAGAACATCAAATACCTATCTAAGCTCTGTGCCCTGGCCCAGACTGTCTTCCACTCCTGGAATACCTACGCCTTCCAAATTTCATGGGTCCCAGCGGCCCCCACTGCCCCCACAAAGCCCACCCTGGTTGCCCAGTGCACAGTCCTCTCACCTTCCCTTGAGCAGCCCTCTGCACTTACCCAGGAGGCGCCGGTCAGCCTATTGGACCAGGTCCCCCAACTTGCCCAGATGTTACTGTCCTGGATGGAAGGGACTGGGCTCCCGAGTCTCTTGTCTTGACCTCAGAACCCAGTTCTGCTTTGCCAACAAGAGCCAGTAAGTTGTGTCCTGATTGCATTCCTATCCCAGATAGTTCCACAGTAGTTGCTGTTTATTAAGCACTGCCAAGCAGGATTTTAGGTACTTTACACATATTGACTGGTTTAGTCCTTACGATAACCCTGAGGAATAGATATCATACTATCATACCTCCTGACCACTGAGCCGCCCCATGTTACAGATGAGAGAAGTGAGGCACAGAGAAGTTATGCAACTTGCCAAAGGCCCTCGGCTAGTATGTAGTTCAGCTGTGATTTGAACCCCCAAAGCCTGGTTCCAGAGCCCAGATTCATAACAGCAACACTACATTCAAGCAATAATAAAGTAAGATATGAGAAAGGAGAATGCCCAGGCCTGCATGGGCCTAGAGTTCTTTCTCTCTGTTCAAAAGCAAAAGTCACTCCACTAGACTCAGGCCACTCACCTTAGACATCACCTTTCTCTCCTCCCCTCCTTCTGTCCACCCTAGCTAACTCTTGCTCATCCCTGGGGTATCTATTCAGGTAATACCTCCTCTGGAAGCCTTCCCTACCCCCTTTAGTAAGAGTGGGGTGACCTTTGTCAGTCTCGCTCAGGTCAGTATGCCCCCTTCCATGAGAGCAGTCGCTGTGTTGTCTCCACATCAGTCTCCCCACTGGACTGTGAGTTCCATGAAGGATAGGACACGCCTGACTCATCTCAGTAGTCCCAGTGTCCAGGTCGGGACTGCATATACAGTGGATGCTCAATAAATGTTGTGCCCAGCTTAGATCAGGACCATAAGCTTTGGCTTCTCTGTGAGGCAGGCCTGCTGCAGAGCAAATCACCCCGCCCTGGGCCACTGTTCCTCATTGCCTGGGGAGCCCCTGGGGAGTGACATGGAAGTTGGGGAGTCCCCTGGGGATGGGGCTGGACTGGGAGGCTCAAGGCTCAGTGCCTTGACCTGCCTCTCCCTCCAGTTTGCAGATGGGGTGTACCTGGTGCTGCTCATGGGGCTCCTAGAGGGCTACTTTGTGCCCCTACACAGCTTCTTCCTGACCCCGGACAGCTTTGAACAGAAGGTAAGAGGAAAGGATGTCAAAGGAGGCTCCAAGTCCTGATTCATCTGCCCACACTTCACCTAGTATAGAAGATACTAAGCAGTTCCCCTCTGGCCTAGTGTCTTCAGGCCTGGAGACGGGGGCCTATTCTGATGAGCAGCAGAGCTGGAAAGGAGCCTCCTCCAGACTACAGAGCATCAGAGCATCCTGTACAGCCTTTCCCTTCCCCGGCAGCCCTGGCCATACACTCTTGCCCAGTACCACAGCCCAGCCTCTCTCTCCGGAGGTGACAGGGAAGGTGGCCTCATGGCAGTTCAGAGCAGAGGTTCATTCCTAGCCAGGTTTTCATGGTGCCTCACAGACTTCTCAGTCTGCTCACTAGACAAGAGATAGTTGGTCCAAATCACAGACCCTTCTATGCCTCCTAAAAGGCCTTGCAGTCTGTTCCTTCCCTGTGTGAGCACTGACATCCCCACATTTCATATTCTGACAGTTGACATAAATACAGTAGGACAGGAAGAGGATTTTGAACTTCAGAAGTGCTTCTTCAGCAGCAGACAGGGATGAGGAAGTTCAGCTCCACGGGGCCTGCCCATTTCTGTAACCACATTTCTCCTTCAGATTCGGGCCTCCTCCTGGCTGAGCCTCTGCCTTCTCTGATTGCAGCACTGGGCTCCTTTACTTCCCAGGGGTAGATCCCTGGGATCCCAAGGATTTTGGAATAGGCGTACAGCAACAAATCCATTGCACTTCTCTTTCCAGGTTTTGAATGTCTCCTTTGCCTTTGAGCTCATGCAAGATGGAGGATTGGAAAAACCAAAACCAAGGCCAGAAGGTACCTTGCTTTTCTCTGGGTTTGTGACAAGTAGGTGAGATCTTCTCCCTGAATAGGGGGTCAGGGCCCAGGAAAAGGCTCATGTTTTATGGCAGTGGGAAGAGTTTCTTTTCTGAAACCTTCTTTGCCATTTGCAAGGGAAGACGAGACTGGAAACTGCTTCTTGGTCCTAGAAGCCCCTTGTGAGCCATTCAACACAAGTGTGGGAAGAAAAAAATCTGAGATCCCACAAATCATATCCACAGAACCAGGACCCAAGCAAATATTGAGGCACAAAGCAATGATGCTTCTGCAGGATCTGCCTTGTACCTGGATTTCCAGGTTCTTCTGTCCCTGCGCAGGGGACTGATCTGCTGGAGACCTATCTCCAAGCCTGTTGGGGCAGTGATGCAGGCAGCTCTGCTCTGCGTGTAATTGCTTTTCCTGTCCTGACAGATGGGGAGCTTCACTGGCTCCAAATGCCCAAGGGCAAGGCTTGATTTGTGGGGTTTGGGTTACAAATGTAATACTAGAAAAAAAAAATGCAAAAGGAACAAAATGGTCCAGCAACCCCCATGAGCTCTTACACACGGCGTATGTATTGGTGAGCGTGGGAGGCACGTTTCTCTTGGTAGTCTTCTTTGTCCAGACCTTTATTTTCTGCCACTTACTGAAATATTTCATTTTACCAGCACTGGTGAGTCAACACTGTGATGCAGATAATTATGTTTATGTCAAATTGGAACATTGAGAATGCTGTTAATGGGCCCTTTTGCTTGCACTTTCCTAGTAGTTTAAAGTAAAGTAGAAAAGTGGAGTTGTATACTTTCTGGCCCTATCGCCACTTCTCTGAGCTTTTCCCTCCAAACCTCCATATCAAGGGAGTTATTCATTGACTAAGGGCCTGAGACCCTACAGACTGTGATATTGTCAACGAAGGTGACATAGTCCCTGACCTCAAGGCACTTGCAGTTGGCCAGGGAAGAGAAAAGATGCCCCCCTTCCCCCTCCCCAGTCAGCAAAGTACAGTGGCAGGGGTGGTAACTGCATGAAAGAGATACAACCAAGAAGCTGTGAGCATTAGCGAGGTGAGGGAAGTTTTGATGGAAATGATGATAGCTGGACTGAACCCTGAGGACTGAGCAGGGCTTTGGTGTATGGAGATTAGGATGGAGCTGTGGGCATCCAAGGCACGATGGCAATGTGAGCAGAAGTTCCACCTGGAGAATGGGGAAGGGCTTAGCTTGTGAGGCAGCAGGGCACATGGATAAGCCCATGACAGTCCTGGATTCCAGTCCCCACCCCACCAGCACTGTGACTCAAGCCAGAGGTGACAGGGAAGGTGACCTCATGGCAGCTCAGAGCAGAGGTCCACTCCTAGCCGCTCACAGACTCATACAGCCTGCTCACTAGACAAAAGATGGTTGTCTTCACCTACTTTTTAGGTCTATAAAATGGGAGGTCTAGTGAAATGCACTTTATAGACTGAAATAGAATGATGTCTCATGCGCAACACCTGGCACCTAATAATAAATGGAAGCAGTTACTATGTGGCGGGGACGTTAAGAGTATGGCTCCATTGATGGGGAATGAGGATGAAGCAAGCTGGTATGAGGTCCTCCAAGGATTTGGTACAAAGTGGGGAGTTTGGTCTTTATTCTGTAAGCAATGGAGTCATGAATGGTTCTTGAGCAGGTAAGTGATGTAATCAGAGCTCTGTTCCAGAAAGAGCATTTGGAAGGCAGTGGAAAGAACAGGTGTTTAGATGTAGGACATCATCAGTAACATTGGGAAACTCAAAAGAAAAAACAGGCTTTGGGCGGCACATGAAGTTGTCAGTTTTGGATTGACATCCAAGCATCACCAAGTATACCTAGAGTATGGGGAAGAGGTGGGGGCAGCGGTTAAATAATTGGAAGTCTCCCACTTAATGAGGACAGCTGATCCATCAAGAGGCTGTAACAACAGGAAGCGGTATAAAAAGGAGAGTGTCTTGTGGAAATGCCTTTATTTAGGAAGGTAAAAGCAGGAACACAAAAGGAGTGAGGTAGGAGACCAACCAGCAGAAGAGATGGTTTGTGAAGAAGTCTGTTAGGTCCCGGTTTCTTGACTCATTCCAGATCTCAGTAACTATCAGCTGTAGCCAAAAAGACCAATCCTTCATTCTCCTCTATTGCTACCTTGTTCTAAGTCCCTGGTCGCCTCTAGGAAAGGGGAGGGCTCCAACAAGGGTGGCATCCCCCTGGGGACCTTCTCCCTGGCTGAGGCCACTCCAACCATCCCAGGGCTATCAGAAAGTCTGTTGGTGTCCTGAGAATCCTGACTTTCCGGGTAGGGGAGAAAGAGTGGGAAGAGTCTGGCCAACATTTCAGTTTCCATTTTCTTGAACTGTTTACTATGAAACTTCCTGGTTACAGATTAGAAGTACTTCTGATTCTCTAACTTTCAGGTATTTTTTTCCCCTCAGGATAGACAATTTTCCCAATATTGGCAAATCTAGCAGGAAATTTTAATATATAGGTGACATTTCTTATGCAGATATTGAACTGCTTAATATGAAACTTCCTGACCAACGTGAATGGAAAAACACATCTGTTTTATTTGTTGTTACACTGGGCATAATGCCCATGGTGAAAATTTCCATTGCACAAAGGAGAATTGAAATTGGACTTTGTGAGACATGTATCCCAGCATTCCCTCTGGTTTCTATGCTTCTACCTGGAGTGAAATTCAGTAGTAAATACTGCGGTGTTTACAAAAGGTGCCAATGCAGGCAATTCTTTGAGTGCATTTCAAAATCAAATTGGTTGTGGTGGAAGAGTTTTTATGGTAAATGTTTTAAGGTCAGGAAAACGCATTGTCTCCCCTACTGTTTCATATTTTAATCTGTTGTACCTTGAAATCCCCTGGAAAGCTCTGGGTTTGCATCTTAGGTGATTCTCACTGCTCAGGGCTCATAACCTTCTAGTACCCCCAAGTACTAGTTAGTGTAAGCTGAGTGTTCACATCAGGTTCACTAACAATGGGGCCAGTTGATATATTGGCATGAAGCTGGTGACTTTTTATTCAGGACCTCAGACCACATGTCTTAAAATACATATGCCACCCTGTTATCACCATTCAAGCTGACTCATCATCAAATTTAAGACATCAGCTGCAGAGACAGAGACAGGTAGGTTCTCAGAAGGAATCTAGTACCAGGCAGGGATGAAGCTTTTAGGAAAGTCAGTAGGCTAACTAAATATCTAAACTGTGAGGAGTCTAAGAAGTAGGGCCTGACAATTACAGGGCACCGTGAATAACCAGGCAGGTGATGGCAGCTTAGTTGCAGGTAATCACTTCATTTGGGGAAGGACTTGGTTGGTGGCTGGTAATATGGGCAGTGGTTCAACTCCCCTTCCCCATTCCCCTAGGAAGCAGTGTCTAGAACCAGACAGGGGAGAAATGTAAAGTTCCCAAATACCAAGTGTTGACAGGAATATAGAGCAACTGCTGGTGTACATGTTTAACCATTTTGGAAGACAGTTTATCCTTATCTGATGTAGTTGAAGATTGATAATGCCCTATGCAGCAGACTGAAAAATGCCCTACCCCCCCCCAAAAAAAATATGTCCATATCCTAATCCCCAGCACCTGTGACTATGGTACTTTTCCTGGCAAAGGGACTTTACAGAGGTGATTAAGTTAGGGATCTTGCTTGGGGGAGAGTACCCTGGATTATCCAGTTGGACCCACTGTAATCACAAGTATCCTTACCATCGAAAGAGGGAGCCGGGAGAGTTGCAGTGTCTGCGTGGTACAACGCAGGAAGCTCGGCCACTCGGGACTGGCTCTGACGATGGAAGGGGGCCATGAGCCAAGGAATACGAGCAGCCTCTAGAAGCTGGAAAAAGCAAGGAAATGGATTTTCCCCTAGAGCCTTCAGAAGTGAATGCACTCCCCGCAACACCTTGATTTTAGCCAACTAAGACCCACTTCAGATTTTTGACCCCCAGAACTTCAAGTTTATGAATTTGTATTGTCTTTGGCCACTCAGTTTGGGGTCATTTGTTCCAGCCTACTAAGAAACTTATATACCCTATGATGCAGCATTTCCACTCGTAGGTATCATGTCCATATACCAAAAGACGAAAGCAAGACTATCCATGAGGAATATAAATTCCCAGTAGAATGGGTATGAATAGAGTCTATTCATACAACAGGTTATTATATCACAATGGCAATTAAAAAGAAGGAAGTGAGAAACCAAGAAGAGACTTCTAGTTATTGCAGCATAAAGAGGTCAGTGATTGTTCTCTGCAAAATATATAGAAAATATGTCTCTCTCCAAGTATGGAGAATACAGATAACCAGGGCCTGGGGTGAAGGTTAAGAATGGGGAGTTAATGCTTAATTGGTAGAGTTTCTGTTTGGGGCGATGCAGAAGTTTTGGCAGTGGATGGTGGTAGCACAACATTGTGATTGCAATTAACAGCACTGAATTCTATATTTGAGCATGGTTAAAAGGGGAAATTTTAGATTGTATATATGTTACTAGAATAAAAATTTTTAAAACCCATCAGACTGTACATCAGAGAGTGTGAACCCTAACGTAAACTTTGGATTATAGTAAGTAGTATAATTATAATAACATTGTTTCATCAATTGTAACAAAGCTACCACATTAATGCAAAGTATTAATGTTAGGGAAAACTATGGGTGGGAAGAGGATTCTCTATTTTCTCCATGATTTATCTGTAAACCTACAGCTTCCCTGGTAAAAAAAATAAATTTCAAAATACAAGTATAAAACTGGACAAAGTTATCAAACACAGCCGTTTCAGGGCACGGAAAATCTTGCCAAAGGAAGACAACAAATTGAGAAGCATTTTATTCTTTAAAAAACTACAGAATTTAGTGGCATAATTGTAGTTATACCTCAATGAGACAATAAATTATGCCTCAATAGAACAGATAAAAATCAACAAAGGAATGCAACCACCTAGATGAATCCGCGACACGTAATTTTTCATTTTAAGAGAAGCAGATCCCGTAAGAATACACAGAGTGTGATTCTGTTTATACGAGGTGCATAAACAGGCAAAACTAAGATCTGTTTGAGGGCGCATACGTTGAGAGTGGCGCTATGAAGAAAATCAAGGAAGAAATCCCCATCACGGTCAGGATAGTGGCCATTTGGGGAGGTTGAGACAGGACCGTAATGTGGAATGGGGGGATAGCTTCTAAGGCCTGGCAGTAGTCTAGTTTTGACCTAACTGGTGGTTACATGGGGGTTCTCCTTCAGAGTAGTTAAAACATAAATATATATGTGACATGAATTTTTCTGTATGTTTCTCATATTTTAGATTTATATATATATATATACACATATATATGCAAAGAAATATATATTGTATATATATTTGTAAAGAAATCTAAATATATGTATAATATATGTGTGTGTGTATATATACATATATGTGTATGTAAAGAAATTAGCAAAAGAACCAGACAGAGGGGTGGGCCACCAAGAGAGACCCATCTCTAAAGCGTGGCTCCTGCCCCAGTGGGGAAGGTGGGCACACGGGGAAGTGAGGCACATTCTGAAGATGAGATACATGGTGACAGTTGAAGGGCAAAGGGTAAAGCAGGGGGACACCGTGAGGCTGGGCATACCCCAAATAGCAGGTCTGTGGCAGCGGGACTTATTCCACCCCTCACCAGCTGGTGGCACTGAGCCATTGGGTATCCTCTCACTTGGTCCAAGAACTCAGAGACCCAGAGAGGAAAGCTTCACAGAAGGGGAGGGCCTCAGCGAGTGCCTCCCACGGAAGTGAGGGAGATGGAGGTATCACAAATGAGTCCATGAGAGCATCCCAACCCAGGATGTGTCCCTTTGTGTAGAGACTGGTTTTGTGCTGCAGAGAGCTCTGCCCTCTTTCCTCTGCCTTCTGCATCATTTTGAGAGCCATTAACTCATTTAGAGGGGAAGAGTCCCTAATGCCACTTGATGAGAGGGACAAACATGGAGTCCTTTCCCCCTGGCCAGAGGCTGCTGCTTGGGTCTAATCTGTCTCTTCCTTGCTCCCAACCAGCTGACAACCTCTGCTCTGATCATCTATAACCAGGAGCTCCACAGCCCTGACTCTCTGCTCCCCGAGAGGGGCCCTAGACCAGCCCCAGAGATGAGCAGAGCAGTACTAAGTTGCTAATCGCATAATTTATTAGGCCAAGGATTTAAAGAGACTCTGTTTACATAGCATGGAGTCACAGTTCATTCCGTGGCTGTGATAACTCATTCTCCCGCCCGTCTGCTGGCCTGTCTAGGACTTCCTGGGTGGTCCTTGGCTTTCTTGATAAGAACAGATGATAAGCAGCATCTCCGGCTGAAGTCTCTCCTCTTCATGGGGTCCAAACCAGTGGCGATGAGCAGTAGGAAGAAGCAACTCAGATTTCCCACGGATCAGGGCTTAATCTAAGTGAATGATGCCCCCTGGAGTTGTGCAGTGCATAGATTGCAAAGCCATCCATCACAACCCTGCTAAGGGGCAAAGAGGGGCAGCAAGAAGGAAACTACCACTTGGGGGCCCCTTCGTATGTTCTGGAGTTTGGCATAAGGATATTGCCTAGTTTTTCTGGTGAGAAAACTGATTCGGAGAAGTTAAATGGCTTTACCATTTAACACAGAACTGTAGGGGAGATGAGCTTCAAACCTCAGTGGGCATTAAAATGAACATGGTCACTCTGTAATATTCTGCCATATTGGAAACATTCATCCATATTTCTTTGGCCATCTCAAAACTTACCCATTTTTGGAAAGGGAAAGCAAATCATCCTGCTTCCATCTATATCTGGCCTTTGTTGGGTCCCCAAGGTCCTCCTTTGCAACTCATGCCCGCTGCCTCCACTTCTTCTCTGCCCATTTGGTTTTTGGCATTTTATCCCCACCTATTCTTGGCCTTGTTCCAGGCCACCTGTTGGAGCCATGTCCCACGGGACCTCTTTTCAGCCTTGACCCTCCTCACCCTACTGGGGACATGTGACCTTTCTAGCTATCCCCTCTTTCTGGAATTCTCTTCCTTGGGTCCCAGGAGACTGGGCAATCATTCGTTCATTTCTCTATTAATATCTTTTCAGGGTCTATATGGCAAGTGCTGGGCTGGATACTGACAAAACAAGACAGGCCATCAGTGCTCAAGGAACTTAGAGACCAGGTTGGAGGCAGACTTTAATCAAATAAGCATGCAGTTAGTTAATGTCAAACTAGAGTGAGTGCTATAAAGGAAGAACCTGGGAGCTTTGAAAATATAAAGGAAGGCACCCTTCCCCAGGCTGGGGTGTCAGGAGCTTCTCTGAGGAGACAGTGCTTTGAGCTGGAACAGCTATTTGGGAAGAGAAATTAAATGTTGCAACAACCTGTGCAACGTCCGAGGTGGGAGGCACACAGCCTGTTGGGAAGTAGCAGAGGAAGGCCAGGGTGACTGTGGTGCATGGTGAATGACAGGGAGTGTGGCCTGAAGACAAGGCTGGAGAGATGTGTCGGGTCAGGTTAGACCTCGTAAAGCCATGATTCAGGAATTCGGACTTTATTTTAAGCGAAATGGGTAAGTCAGATGTTTTGAGCAGTAGGTGACACTGTTATCTTTGTATCTGGCACAGAGCCCATATATGGTCATGCAAGTTGTGAGCCACACAACTCTAAGGGGACACCGTTTGTGGTCTGTGGGACTGGTGGTGTCCTAGAAATATGAATGGTGTGCCCTGGAGTCACGCAGTACACATTCTGCATAAAGGTCCCTGGAGGCTAACAGTATGGCTGTGGTGGGTAGAATGCATTGGAGAGGGAAGAGGCTTTGAGGAGCCCCATTAGGAGTGTGTTGCAGTGGCCCCAGTGCCACCTGACCTTCCCCTTTGGGATCTCCCTCCATGAGCTCCTTTTTGCTCCTCTCTGTTTTTCCTGAGGTAAACTGCCAATCTTTGACTCAGGTAGAAATTAAGCAACACGCAACACTGAGTGTGAGGGAGGGCCAGGAACCAGCCAGAGGGCACGGGCCTCCTCCACCTAACAGAGGTTGATTGAAGGTGAAACTCCTGGCTTGGCATATGCAGGATGGGGAGGCAAAGCTCAGCCACTGGCCATGATCCCACGTGGGACACAGACCTGAAGGAGCAATGGAGGAGGGACAAGGTGGAAGCTCAGGCATATGGATGAACCACGAGGGCAGAAAGGGAAGTTGTGATGTCCAGGCTTCTCGTGCTATCCCTGGGAAGCCCTGGTCTATGAGCAAGAGAACTTGGAGCCCAGCCAGAGCCCAGCTGGGGCAGAACAGGGTTGGTCTGCATCAGGAATAAGGCCTGGGAGGGAGCAAACAGGAGGAACCGGCTTCAGTGGGGAGTCCTGAAGAGGTGCCCCCAGCTCTAGGCCCTTGGCTTGTGGGCCCATTGGTGTTCATCTCCTCCAGCCTAGGGATGGGGTTGCAGCCCCCCACCCCCTCCACTGCCACTGACTGTCACAGCCCCAGTTGCAAAATTCCCAAGGCTAAGAACTTGGAATCACTGTCCAGCCTGCTGGAGCCACTTGCCTCCCACTTGGCCCGGTCTTGCTAGAATCCCAACATCTTCCCGACTCTCGCCTTTCCCAGTGGCTCAGCATGACCTCTCGCACCTTTGAATCCCAGAGCATTTATTATCTCCTCTGACATCCATACTATGTTTCCATTTGTGCAAAATGAGAAAACCAAGGCTCAGCGAGAGGAAGATGTTTGCCGACGGCCACACATAACAGAGCAGGAAATGAACCAGAGCTGCCTGGCTCCAGAGCTGGAGCTCTTTCCTTTATCCCGTGCCCTCTACTCTGATTTCTTTTTGCATGCTCTGCCATCCTTCCACACTCGCCTGCCCCTGTTTGCCTCAGGAATGATGTTCTTCTCTCCCGACAAGACAGAAAGAGGGCCTGAGGGTATAGGGGAGTCCCCCCCCAAGGACCATGCGGAACACTCGGGGGTGGGTGGTAGATGGAAGGGGATAATGATGTGGAGCAATTTGTGTCTTTTGATTTCTATTCAGACATCGTCAACTGTGACCTGAAATCCACACTGCGGGTGCTGTACAACCTCTTCACCAAGTACCGGAACGTGGAATAAGGGACCACCCTGGGATCCCCACTGCCCAGAAGTTCTTGTTGTGGGCAGACTGGACCATCCACTGAACCACCCTAACCTGCTCATTCCTGTCTCCTGCTTTGTGCTCTCCCACAAGTCCAGCTGCAACCTGGGGATTCTGGGAATTGAAATTGGGAAGGAAAGGATTGCTAACCTAGCGGATTGGTCCATTCCTCCCAGGTTCTGGAGACTGACCTAGCAATGGACCTGGGAAGGGCACCCCCATCCTGCTGCTAGCTCCAGATTTCCCTCAGTATGATGCGGTAAACAGCTTAGGCAAAAGAGAGATTTCAGAAGATGAAAATAAAGATAATAGTTACCCTTTCCTAGCTGTAAACTATGCCAGGCACCTGGCACTAAGTTCTCTGATGTACTCAAGCTCATTTCATCTTCATGACTCCCATTGAAGTCAGTGTTATTATCCCCTTTTACAGATAAGGAAACTGAGGCTCAGTGAGGTTAAGTGACTTCCAGAAGCTGAGATTTGTTTTTTCTCTTTGAACAACATATTTGTAATAACTGGCCATGGTCTAAACTTGTGCGTCTGTGTGTGTGTGTGTCTGTGTCTGTGTATGTGTGTTTGTCTGAGTTCTCAAAGAAGACGCAAGCCCACTGATCTCACTACCAGGGCAGGCTAGGTCAGGGCTTAGTGATTCACACTGAAATTGGCAAATCAAATTTAGCCCAATTAATAGTGTGAGTATGGCAGGAGTCATGTCCCTCCAATCTTTTGTACAAATGAAAATTACTCTTAATTCCTTCAGATTTATAATAACCCCATACTCTGGCTTCAGGGTGACATTTGGGAAGGATTCTGTTTAGAATTAATGGAGTGGCACATTTGGCAGCCTTTTTGCTTGATTGCATGTAATGGAAATGCCCTATATTTTCCTGCAAAATAAGTACTCAATTCATTATCATTAGGCAAATGCACAATATGTTCAGGCACCGCAGCGAACTGGGTGTGGGCCCATATGAGCATCACTAAGGAAATAGGGCTTTTCAATGGGGACCCTTGAACTTCAAAGAAAGGAACTCCTCTTTGCCTTCTAATTGATAATTTAGACCATTTCTGGCTAAGTCTGCCCACATGCAATTAGTGGCTAATTCCGGCAAAGAAAAATGTAAGTCATGTAGACCAAAGCCAAGCAGTTTCCTTGTGTGGGTTCCTCGAGGGCTTGTGGTAATTTGTATCCCCTATCCTGAGCCCACCTTTAAAACAGTGCCCCAGTTATCCCAGGCTGCTGGGTCCTGCAAGGATAGGAAAGGAGCTGAAGGGGAAAGGAGGTTTGGGACAGATATTTGCACACTTAACACATGGGTGAACACCCTCAGAGACAGAGAGAAGGGGCTTAAAACTTACACCCTTAGTTGACCACGGCTTAAGATAAATAATTAAAAACTTGTGCTGAGAGTCTAGCTTCATTATAGAATTTTCATAAACATTACAGACTCCAGAATTCCATGCTTGCCTTGTAGGCCCATTGTACAAAGCCCATTCTGTCTGCATTTGAGAAGTTCCTTTTGATCTATATCTACTGTTTAGGTTCCAATAATGCCCCAAATATTCCTTTCAGCCTTATCATCATTTCTTCCTACAATCCCTGTCTATAGTATCTCAGAAGCCATAAAAACTTAGATATTCCACATATTTCTTGGCTCTGAGACTTGTTCCCATGATAAGCATTGATGATATAAAGGAAACATAACTCTCTTGTGTCATCTTATGGAAAAGAATACAGTTCTTTTTTATGTATTACATTTTATGCTAGGAAACACTAAATAGAGTAATATTCCTATTTGCTCTCTTTTAAAATTCCTGGTAGCTAATCAAGATAAATAATTGCTTTGTCTCCGTGAGCAGTCCTAAAATGGTGTGAAATAAGAGGAATGCATTGATTTAAACATGCTTTGCTATAAAAATTGTGTCTCCTTTTTATTCCTGACATTACAATTGCAAATATACAAGTGCCTTTATTAAGAAGGCTCATTTTATATTTTACATATTCACAGTATGGAAACACATTAGAGCATTTGGAAAGTTTTTTAACAGGTCTAATTGATCAGAAAATTTTGTTTAGGGCCTCAGGTCTATGCCTGAATCCAGAATCCCAAGGTCTGGGCCTAGTTTTATTAAAGCCCTACTGTCTCATTTAGAAGTTTTCCTTTAGAGTCCAAGATCTGCTCCTTAATAAACGCCTTATGTTTTTGAAGGGGACAAAAGGCATCAGGACAATAAACCAAACCCAACCCTCATCTCTTAAAAAAAAATAAGAAACCAAGACAAGAATCAAATGTTTGTAGACTCATTGGGTGCTTTTCTTTTCCTCTTCTCCTCTTTTTTTAAATTTAAATTCATTGATCTTTTAATAAATAATACATACATGGTACAAAGTTCAGAAAGCATGAATGAGTGAAAAATTTAAGTCTTCCTCCTTCCTCTCTCCCAGCAATGAATACTCCTCCCCAAAGGCAACTATTTTGATCAATTTCTTATGTATACTCCAGACATATATAGCCTGAACATACATATAAAATCTTTGTGTTTTTTTAACGTAAATAACATAGTATACATACTTTGGTGCACATTGCCTTTTTCACTTAACATTATATCTCAGAGATTGTTTTACAAGGGTATTAAAAACCTTTCATGTTTTAAAATGTGGATCTGAGCATTTTGTAAATCCAGATGCACATCTCCTGTCTCCTTGAACTAGGAAATGAAGAATGAAAGCCCTACCTGGAGGATGTAAGCTGCCTCAATAGTGAATTCAAAAGCAGAAACTGAGACCTAATGGTGTGGGGGTTGGGGTGGAAGTGGGAAGCAGAAGGAAGGTAGAGGCAGGTTGCTGGATGCTTGCATGTGGCCTGAATTGAATTTTTAAAATATGTGTCTTTTGATTATTATGTTGAATTGTGTGCAGTTTGATAAGCTTTCATTTTTATATATGACTTAGGGATACTAATTTGTAATGTGCTAAGAAAGTAGTAAGGGTTACTACGTACCCTATCATGTTCTGCTATGAAGCCTGCTATTTCACATGTGCACGCACGGAGTTGACAATTCCAAGATCTGGGAGAAGGATTCTTTGTTATGAGCATATCCTCAGTGTCCCCTTGAACAGGTTGCAGTCTTCGACCACTGCTGTCACTACTTTTTGATGAGGAATTGCTGTTAGCTGAGCTTTATCATTATCTGTTTATTTTGCTATGCGTTGCAGTATACCCTGCAGAGTATACTGAAGCATATTTGCATCAACAGTATTCTAGCTATAATTTTCCAATAACTAGACTCTAAGACATGTATACATTGTGGCTCAAATATGAATTATCCATATGCCCATGCTAAAGCAAATGTATACATAACCCATTCCCCCCAAATTAGCACTAATTTATTTTTCCACTGGAAAATGAGACAAGGTAGAATCAGTAGGTCAAGCAGCTTTTGCCTTCCTATATAGCGGCTGATCAAAAACAATTTGAGATCCACTGCCTGTATAGTACATGTACCTGTATAGTACATCCTAAATATGCAAGAGGGCTGTGTCCTTAAAACGTCACTAATCCCAAATTGCATGTAATTTCCCACGTAAAATTCACTTAGGTCTATTGGAAAATTCAAGAGAATTATTGTATAGGCCGGAAGTAAGAAAACTGCATTAAGATGGAAATGCTGAGTAGGAGGTGGCCCCATTCATCCCTAAGGGATCTACTTCTACACACCAGCTTCCCCATACTTGCAGATTTGTCTCAGCGAAAGAGTAGTTAGTATGAGAGATGGACATTCTGAGTTGCTCACAGTTGCAACTGCAAAGGTATTATCCACAATCTCCAAGTTTTTACTGTTTTCAAACTGACTTTTACATTAAAAATATAAGCCCAGGCTACCCCCAAATTTGCTCACCCCATTGCTTGGCTACAGTGGGGCTTGCTTATGTGAATATGTGCCCGTGTGCTCACATGTTCCTGGCAGCAGAACGAGCAACCTTTAGGATGCTCAGTGCAGGGAGAGCTGCTCCCAAGCACACGTGTCGATCTCGAGAACATCAGGCTTCCCAGAGAAGCCACTAGTGGAGCATCTCTAAAGTGCATTCTGCATAGATGCTAGGTGAAAAAAAAATCATCATATTCAAATACGTTTGAGAAGCATGAGGCTAAAGAAAATTAAAGTGGCTTTCTTAGGCTTTGTTTTTAGTTTTGTGCTTTGCTTTTGTTTTCTAATTGGACCATCCTACACTAATGCCTGTTATGCTCTCTAAGGAGAGGCAGTGAGTGCAGCACATCCCAAGCTTGTTTGATCGCGGGACCTATGTACTTCCTGAGAAAGTTGCAGGATGTGTATTCTGTTGAACTCATCCATTCATTCATCCATTTAGCCATATACTCAACACACACTTGTAGTGTACCAATAATGTGTTAGATCGCAACGTGTTCAGTGCTGAGTAAGCATCGCCTTGTGGCCTTTACAGTCTAATGGGGGAGACACATGAAAAAATAATCACAAATCAATGTTACTTGAGATGATCTCTATGGAGAAAGAGTACAAAAACCTATCAGTTCTAATTTAGATTTTGAAGTTGGGAGAGAGGTCTCTGTCAAAGTGTTTTTTTAAGCACCTGAATCATGAAGAAACTCAGAGGAAGAGCTTGCCATTCAAGAGAACAGAATGGGTGGAGAAAAGTTCTGGCTCACTCGAGGAAATAGAAGAAAGCCAGGATGGTTTGAGTACCAAAAGGGAGGGAGGAGAAGGGGGTTCCAAGTATAGGGTTACAAATTTTATGCTAAGAATTGTGGGAAGCAATTTACATTTTAAAAAGCCTTCTGGCTTCTGTGTGGGAAAACTTTGGGGAAAGTAATGTCAGTGACATGAAGGGGAAGCCCCCTTCCCATCTTCATTCCAAAGTCAAGGCTGGAGACAAAGGAGACCAAGAGAGGAGCTCAAGCGCCTACCCCACCACCACCGCCGCCGCCGCCAGTCTGGTTTCTAGCATTCTCTGGAATTCATGTCTGCTATTGTCCTCATACTCCACCTTCCCTAAGCCTGCAGAGAGAGCAGGAGCTCTTAGGCATTCCCATCCTGTCCACATTTTTTTCTCTGAGAAGAACTAAGAAACTGGACAGAGAAAAATGAAACTGTTTATGTGAAATCAAGGAAAGGAGTGGACCATTCGATCTAATTATGGGTTGAACTGTGTCCCCCAAAAAACACATGTTCAAGTCCTAACACCCTTCCCATGAAGGTGACCTTATTTGGAAATAGGGTCTTTGAAGATGTGATTAGTTTAGATGAGGCCTTAATTCAGTACGACTAGTGCCCTTATAAGAAGGGGAGAGGAAACAGCAGACAGACATGGGGAGAAGGTCATGTGAAGATGAAGGAGGCAGAGTGATGCCTCCCCAAGTCAAGGAATGCCAAAGATTGGCAACAAACACCAGAACTTAGGAGAGGCGATGAAGAGTTCTGCCCCACGGGTTTCATAGGGAACATGGCCCTGCCAACACCTTCATTTCATACTTCTAACCTCCAGAGCTGTGAAGCAATACATTTCTGTTGTTTGAAGCTACCTCATTTGCCATGGCAGCCCTAGGAAACTAAGACAGGCCATAAAGCTCATCTGTGGAGACCAGGGCTTCGAGAGCCTCTCACCGCCCAGGACTCCTGCTGTTTTGTCCCCATGTGGACTCAGAAGCAGAGAAAAGGTACTGTCATGCAGCCTGGGGGCGAGGCAAGGTAGGCTTCCTGGAGTTAGAGTAATAATGGCTTTCTCCAAATTCAGACTAGTTGACCATGAATTATAATGGTTATAATGCCTACCTCATTGATAGAAAGCCTGCCAAGACAGGGAGAGGGACCACCTGTGCATCCGAGGTAATGTCTTATGAAACACCTTTCATAGGAAGATAGATAATTTTCACTGGGAATTGTAAAATACCAGAAACATCCTTGGTAACGCCCACTTGAAAGCTCCTTGGTTGGACACCAGTCCAGTGGACTCCTGCTCCGGAATGATGTTTGTCTCCTCAACAGGCTCCCCTGGCCTAAGCGTTCTGTACTCTGTTTTCTTGCCTTGACCCCTCTGAGCCTTCTGCTCGCCTGGGCACTGGCTTTGATGCTGGCCTTTAACAGGGCGTTCAGGAGAAGCCCTGGGGATTAAGATAAATGATGTTCTGTCAAAGAAATGAACTTTTCTTTTGATCGATTTTCATCTTTTCACATCTTCAGATCCAAGCTGTTAGCCCGGGGTGGCATTCCAAGACACACAGACATCCCTGAGGCCATCGCTTTGAGGAGTGCCGAGGTTTATTGAGGTGGACAGGACAATAGATAAATATTTAAGCTGTTACACGTTCGCTCTGCATGGGAGCTAGGGTTGGGTCCTTACGATTCTCTGGCTGTTATATGTCTTCCTGGAAACCCTGACATTGGTCTCATCCCCCACTCTCACCCTGCCCCTAGGAACACAGAGCCTACCCTTGGCAAACATTTGTTGTTGCTTCTGAAAAGCTGCTGCTCCTGGAAGCCTTTTCTCACTCAGGCTTCAGAGGTTACTACATCTTTCCTTATTCACAGTGATAATGGAGACTATAAACTCTCACTGAACTGGGGACATTTGGCTTAAAATAATGGACAATAAGATGATGACCAGAGAGCATGCCCTAGCCAGTTTACCTGAGGCCTTGGACTTCTGTTCTCCTCTCCCTTCGAGCTCTCTGGGTGAGGCAGGGCACTGGGCAATTCCACACCTGAGCCTGCACTTGCTGCATCATTTGTTCTCCCAAATAATTCCCATAATGACCTACTCTCCTGCATCATGACTGCATGCTGGATGGACTCATGACCAATGCTGTATTGCCTGTGAAAGACCTAGCTCCCTAGCTACAGCCAGATTGCTTTACTTTATTAAAATCCACTCATCCACACACCTGCATTTACAGATTAAATGACTTTCTCACCTCCCTGCCTTCAGTGTGATTTGTCATATGAGATCCAGAGCTTTCTCTCTTGTTCTTTTCATGATGTTCAGTCCCTACATGAAGTATTCCCACATATGGCTATAGGGGCCTACCCAGGCCTAAATGAAATGGGACTCCATAGGACAAGAAGAATTCCAGTCAACAGTCTGTACCAGGTCTCAAACTGCCCATGGTGAGAATTCAGTAAGTCAGGGAACATTTGTGGAAATACTGTTTTGGGTTCAGCACCATTCTAAGTACAAACTGGGATCAGAAAGTGCAGGGTTCCTTCCCAAACGGCTCTTCTATCCTGGGAGGGGAAGTGGGGGGGGGGGGGGGACATTGGGTCACAAATCCAGCTCATTTGAAAGAATTCAGCGGCATGATAAAATAGCACAAGATACCTTTGAGGACTCCTTGATTGAATTTCTCAGAAAGCCCCCCAGTCCCAGCTGCTATATAATCATGTATTCAAGGTCAGCAACTTCACAAGCCACAGATTTGCTTCTGCAAAAACCACAACTCACCCTCAAGAGAAATACAGATTTAGGGTCATTTTTCTGAAGTCCCCCTTGTTGATGGCAGCTGAGAAATCTCTGTCTTTACTCACAGGTTCCAAATAGCCAACAAGGACCCCAAATCTAGAATGGACTCCACAGAGAGCTATTTTGACTCTGCCCTCATACTCAAAGCTTTCTTGCTTCTCTAAACCCACACTGGTCACCCAAAGTTGCCAAGGGCAGTCAAGAAATCTTAGGCTCTTTACTTTTGTTCCCCAGAATGGAATTGCTGGAGAAAATCACAGAATGGACATATACTACCTGCTATTTTGTCATCCACTTGCTCTGGGTACTCCCCACCTTCTGAGAATCCTCTGTCACCTCTCATGATTGTCTTTATCTCCCCAAACTCTGTTGACGTGCCTTCACCCCTCACATGTCCTCACCTCTTCCTTCACCAGGAAAATCAAAGCTGTTTGCTTCCTGTTTTTGCCTCAGCATCTCAACATCTCAGGTCCTTCTCATTGCCTCTCTTCATTTTTTTTTTCCTGCCTCAGGAAAGAACAGTCTTGCCTCGATTCCAAAACTGCTTCTTCCTCTACCTGCATCCCTTCCCCCTTGTCCTGCAAACTCAAGCTCCCTCCTCCTCCAGTATCTTGCCTTTCACTGTAAACACGAGTGAATTTCTAGGCTGGAAAAAAAAAACTTCCCTTGAGCCTATTCTTATTGCAGTGCCATCTTCAGCCATTTCACTTTTTCCTTGAGACAAACTGCTGAAGTAGGTAGCTCCATGGTGCTCCCATTTCCTCCCTCTCCCCTTTCTTTTCTGAACCCATAAAATCTGACTCTAGTTTTTCTGAAACAGAAATTGCTCTCTGAGCAGTAAGCACGGAATCCAATGGGCTGGTCCTGGCCTCATTTGCCTAGCTCTTGGAAGTATTTGGTTTTGCTGCCAACCTCCTCCTTCTTTCAGGAACTGAAAGAAGCTGCCAATGTTTCAGAGACAATATATCCTTCTGCTCCTCCCCCACCTATCTGAATGCGGCTCAGTTTACTCTTAGGTGAGATGTTTTCTTCCCCCAAACCCCAAAAGTGAATGTTCCTGGGCCTTGTCTTCCGAACTTCTCTCCCTACATCTCTCCCAGCTTCCACTCTTCCCACATTCCCACCAGCCCTGAAAGCTCACCCAGATCCCACTGGTCATTTCTAGCTTCCCACCATCTCTTTCTTGAGTAGGCTACCCCCAGTTCCACTTGGCACTCCCCAAAGTGAATTTTTGTTCTTCTCCATACCTGCTTCTTTTTCAGGCATCCTTTGTCCCTTTCAGAGATGCCACCTCTTCCCAGACACCCCTACTCTCAGGCCTTCAAGATGGTCCTGAATTTTGTGCTCCCACCCTCTGGCCTCCCCCTCCAACACATCCAGCCAGTCAGTTCTATTGATTGTTCCTTGATAAAGCATTGGCCCCCTTCTCTCTTGGCCCCCACCATGGCTCTAAAATTCATCCTCTCCCACCTAGATATTATAATGGTCTTATAACCACTTTCCCTTGGGGCTAATCCTTCCTGCGCAGTTCCCAGTTTAACCTTCTGGAAGCACAACTCAGATTATCTCACACCCCTCTCATAAATGCGAATTGTGACACTTATCAAGCACTTAAACAATATGTACTTTATGCAAATAATTCCATTTAATCCTCTCAACCATGATGTAGGTAGCATTATCATTCCCATTTTACAGATGAGAAAATAAAGGCACAGAGAGTTGATGACTTGCATATAGGTCACATGCCTCCTACGTGGCAGAGTTGGTCTTTGAGCCCAGGCAGCATGGCTCCAAAGCTCATATTCTAAGCCCATGCATTTGGTACTTCTTCCTCAGAACTGTCAGTGGCCCCATGTCCATAGACTAGAATCCAGAGCACTTCATGTGCTCAAGGCCTCCAGAACCTGGTTCCAGCCTATCTAACCAACCACTGACCCTTTGCACCCAGACAGACCCAACTGTTTGCCGGAGAACTTTTGTTTCCTGCCAGCAGCTGTTCTCCTTTGCCTTGTTTTCAAATGGAAATTCTGAAACAACCAGGCTCTGAGATGATAAGGTTGTCCTTCATTCATTCAATATGTATTTAAATGTCTGTGCTTCCCGGCACTAGGCTGGGCCTGGGAGTATACCACAGAGAACAAAACACACATGCGCTCTGTCCCATAGGCCTGCATTTAAGGGACTTCCAAGCTTTCCTACTTGTTTCTTTCCCCCAATTCAGAACCCACATGGACCTGCGCCCCATGGCCTCCCACGCTTCTATTCTGTCCTGACCAGGAAATTGAAAACTCTCTTGGCTCTGGGATCAGACCCCCTTTGGCTGTGCCATGTATTAACCTGTGCCCTGCCAAAACTAAAGTGTGCTGGGTGGAATGGTGATCGCTCCTGGAAAGATAAGATCCAAGCCCGTCGTCCAAGAGGCCATGGTTCTGTGATGTGCTCCAGTGGGGAAGGAAAGGCTTTAAACAAACTCTTGTTGGACTACCATCATGTGCTAGGAATTGTGTTGGGCCCTTAGGTTGCTCTAGTTACCTTAAATTACAGAAGAGAAAGCAAAGGTTCAGAGAGGGTGACCAGTTTGCCCAAGGTCACTCAGAGCTGGGACTCAAGCCTTGTTCTGTCTAACTCTGAAGTTTTCCTTCTTTCTGCTTTTCCCTGCTGCCTCTGTTTAATTCTGACTATCCCAGGCCATGCAGGTTGGAGGCAGGTGTCGAGAGCAATTTCAGCAGCATTGACTCAACTGTGGATCAGCATTTCTTTTGACATAACTACTGTTTCCTCTTGACTATTTATTTATTCATTTGTTGACCTGGCAGAGGGGAAGTGGTAGGCTTTCCTTAAATGACTGCAGGACACACTGAAATTGAGGGACGGAAGGTTTAACAAAACTCCCATGGTGATCCTTTGTGAGTATGTTCTGTGTCCTTTCCTGCCAAACACCTTATAATTTGGGGGGTTCTGGGAAGAGGATGCTGGTTTGAATACCTGAAGAGGAAGTGGCCTGGCTTGGAGGGAGGATTTGGGCAGGGGTCTGTCCTCCTCCTAGACAGAAAGCAAGAGGCAGGCTGAGTCTACGGCTCCTGCGTGGAGGGGTGGCAACGCACCTGGGTCTGGGCAGCTGTGGCTGGAGCAGTCGGCCTGGCTGACCACTGCTGTGCCTGGAGAAAACAGCCAGGACTTCTAAGGCCTCATGGGTGAGGAAAACACAGGCTGGATCCCGTTCAGACAGGTATACAGGGAGGGAGGGAAGGGAGGGGGAGGACTCCCGCTGGGAGAGCTGAGCCACAGGCAGAAAGGAAGGCCTGAGAGCAGGCGGAAGGTAGCATTCTTCAAGGAGGGTGACAGTCTCAGAAAGGGGATGGCCAGAATTAGGTCAGGACCTTTTTGAGTACCTTTGGGGAATTACAGTGCAGGATAGGGATTGAGGCAGGACCTTGGTCCAGCACACTGGACAACAGGGCCAGGGAAGAAGGTGCTGCCATCAAGCAGTGTCCAGGTGCTCCAGTCACACTCTGCATCTTTAATATCAGAACTTTTCCAGGGCTGCTGAGCTTTCTGCCACTTCCCCTCCCATGGCCAGGGGGACAGGCTCCTGAGTCTGCAGCTGGGAACACCAATGGACCCAGTACTGGGGAACAGAAGTAAGCAAGGACAACAACTGTCCTGACTCATGGTCTAGGCCCAGCCTGACCCATCAGCCCTGCCCAGAGCACACGGTGTCACGGGAATGGCCTGTTCCCATAGGTAAATGCACTTCATTGGCAGTTTCTGCTTCCTCTGTGAGTGGCTCAGGTTTATTCACACTGGCCTCTAAATAAATATTGTCAGAAAACTTAAAGATACTGCATCAACACATATATATAATAACTCTGAGATCATATGTCAAAATAGATTTCCAGGGGAAAAGAAAAGCAAGTGACACACAGCAAACATCGTCTTCCCTTTTGAGTTTTCCAATGTGTCAGGGAGTCAAGTTACTCATTGTAACTTGTCATTCCTGGTAAGTGAACCCAAGAGAGCACACTTTCTAGAACCCCTGAAAATTTCTATTCAGAGACAGAAGACCTGAATGCAAGCCCTGACACTGACTAGCAGAATGGTGTTGGGCAAGTCACGGACATCTCTGATCCTCTTTCTTTCTCTGTAGTGAGATTGGGAGGAGGCTTTGCCCACCGTTTAGCACTGGGTTTGGGTCTGCTTGCTTGGCTCAAAAGGTATCTCCTTCCCACCTCACCCTGTCTAGGTTTCCTTCCTGAAGCTGTGCTCTGATGAGGGGTCATAACCATTCCAGACAAAGGAGGACCATTCCATAGAAATGAGTTGTGACTGTGGATATTCTGTGAACCCAAAAGCTCTTTGGGAGATATGAGTTCTTATTGCTATTGTTATTCTTTCAAGCCAGGGTTGGCAAATAGCAGCCTGCTGACTACACGCCTCACTTACCTATGGCAGGCATTGCTAATCAATCCAACACTATTCCTCCCAAGGCCTCACAGTGACTAGTGATGACTGCAGTGGGATGGGAGGCAGGCAGGAAAATGGCAAGGTTAGTTATTTGCCATGGTCATGCTGCACAGATATCATAGCTTAGGATGCCAATCTTAGGCTCCAAATAAGTGCCTGAATGCTAGTAACTGACCCTGTTTGAATCCGATGCCAACCCCTGGGCCAATTAGTCATGATTAGAGATAGGGGAAGGAGGTAGACTCTATAAGGAGATAGTAGCTACCATTCAAGCCACATATTTAGAGAGAAGAAGGAAACATCTACTGGATGAGGCATGCTGTTCTGGTCTGGTGAAATGATGGCCATCCTCTAGAAGAGCCACTCCTCTGGGCTCTGAGGGTAGTATAAACCATGACAGAGAGAAGGAAACAAACCCAGAGAAGTTAAGTGGCAGGGCCAAGACAACCCTACAGAACCCTGACGCCATGCTTCTTACCTACAGGCAGGCAGGCAGACAGGCAAGGTTTCCAAACACAGCAGCGTCATGCGGCCAGCCTCAGAGGGCGGCCCTGGGCAAGGAGACCCCGGGGCCCTTGGCTAGGTTCTGAGAGCAGAGGAGCCACCACAATGAAATCCAGAAGGCTCTTCAGAGAAGCCTGCAGTTTGGGAACAATCCCGCTAAATCATAAATGCTTCAAATTCCTCAGCTTTTGCCTCCAGGATTTCTGGCAGAGGATTCAGACAGACTCTCCTGAAGTGGGGAAAGCCAGGCCAGCACCGAGACTGAGAAGCTGGCAAATCTCTCCTCCCAAAAACCATAGAGGCAGGAAGGGCCTGAGCCACGGAGGATGCATGACCCATCCCGCTCCTCATTTGGACAAAGCCCTCATTGCTCCAGCTGCCGGGAAGACTGGGGGTCCCAGGCCAGCACCCAGACCCAGGCCCTCTGCCAAAGGATGCTTCCAGCCCAAGTCCACACCCCCTTCCCTTCCCTGGGAAGCCAAAGACTGGTCAGTGCAAGGCGCAAAGGTTGCCCTCCTGCTTCTCTGAAGGGCTGCCCCGGCGTCCCCTGGCAGCTGTGCCCTGGGAGCAGCTGAGGCTCCCTCCGCTCCCTCCTGCCGCCCCGGCTCCCTCAGGTAAACCCCCTCAGGTGGTATTCCCAAATAAATCTGCCAGGCAAACTCCGCCTCAGGGCCTGCCTCTGGGAACCTGACCTGCCACAGTCTGAGGAGAAGATAGAAAGGGAAAATCCCGGGGTCCAGATGCTCAGAGAACTTAGAAATAATCAAATTCAGTTCCACCACCACATCACAGGTAGACACCGCTTGTCCAAGGTCAAATTGCTGCCTGAGAGCAAAACTGGGGCCAGCCTCCCTTGCCCCCCATTTTTGTGGAAAGATATTAAAATAGCTGACATTGTAAAATGCCTACTTTGTATGTAAGCAGTTCTCCTCAGCTTCACAATCACCCTGGGAGGTGGGAGTCATTAGCTTCATGTTTAGAAATGGGAAATCAGGCTCCAGTGAAAAATGAGTTGCCCAAGGCCGGAGAGCTTGAAAGTGGTGGAAGCAATAATCCAGCGTTGTCTGACTCGCAAGCTCACAAGCTCGTGTTCTCTGCACTACACCACATGCCCTGTGGCTTTATGTGGAAAGGGCCGCCTTACGCTTGTTTATGACACAGACCAGACGCGCTTGGGTCCTCACACCACTATCTCAGAGCAGGCCTGAGCAGCCCGTGGCCCACATGGGGCCCACACGTAGGGTAACTCCTTTTGCACAGCACGTTCCTTTCCTCAGGCAGCCCTGTCAGGCCGGCATTCCAACCCAGGGATACCAGAGATTGTACAGCCAAGATTTAAAGCCGAATGCCCTGCCACTCCCCAGGGATGTCCCCAGAGGTGACCGAAACGTGTCACACTCAGGCTGTGTATGCCGGACTGGGTCACAGATTACTGAGGAGGCAGTTAGGGCCTTCCGGGATGACGTACAATGAAAGAGACATGACGTACCAGATAGGAGAGGTGGAAGGGGTTTGTGTCTATGCAGATGAGAAAGGGACATGGGCGGAGACCCTGGAAGGCAGGCCTGTCAACCCTGCAGCTCCCCCCCCACTACACTCCCCCCCCCCCATGAGCACACTCCTCCCCCTGGCTCTGAGCCCCTCAGGTGGTGCGGCCTCTGCCTGCCAGCTCAGCCTCCCTCCGTCCCCAAGCCCACCAGCACACCCTCAGTGCCCCTATATCACTTTCCTGCCTGGTATTATACAATTTTGCTCAAGCCCAGCGGCTGAGTCCTGAGAGGCCGTGGACTCAAGCAGCACCCCTTGCCATCCCCCCACGCCCACTCCCCCAAACATACACAACATGCCTGAGATTCTGCCTCAGTTTCCTTGCCTGCCACCCTTGTTTTCCAAAGGGATCATTGCCCCATCACGAATCCACCCTGCTTGGCTGACGTTCTGACATCATACCCAGCCCTTGGCTCCCCTTCTCCAGGCTTGGGGGTGGAGGGTGTCAATGTGTGTGCCCCCAAATCTGGCCGTTGGCTGTGGTTCTCCTCAAGGAGCAGAGTTCCCAGAGCTCTGCTGCTGCCACCCAGCTGACGTTGGTGAAGGGCTGAGTTCAGGAGCTCATCGAAGAGGATGGTGGAAGGGGGAGAAGGGGGCCATAAGGCCCCTGAAGTTCAGCCGAGTTTGGGATGGGGTGGTTCTGGGAATAGGAATCCTATAGATCATTATGGGGGTCGATATTCGATATCAGGCAGAGTGGGGGTTCTGGCCACCTGCCCAGCCGGTGAGCGGGGCTGCAGGTGGGATCCTGCCCCCAGGAGCTTGGCAGGTTCAGTGCTTCAGGGGAGTCCCTGGAGTATAGGACTGAGCCCCAAGCCAGAGGGGGCCTCAAGGGCTAGCTAGGTCCCACCGCCTGGCCACAGTGCTGAGCCGGGGCTGGTCAGCAGTGCCAGCCTGCAGAAGGCGGGGCCACTTAGGACAGAAAACAAGACGCCTGAACCCGGGAATGGCCATGTATTCAGTCAAGTTGGCCTCAGAAGAACATGAGTAATTGGTTCCAAAAACTGACCCAGGGTGGCAGTTTCCCAGGAACCCATGTGAGAGGCACGTTGTGGGTGTGACAGATAAGTTGTAATGACACTCAGTCTTGAAGGGATCTGGGGCAGAAAGATAAAAGAAAGAGGAAAAAGTGTCTCGGCTGCAGTTCTAGAGGGATTGGGGAAAGGGGATGGATAAATGGAGGAGAAGGCATTTTTAGGGCAGTGAAACTGTTCTGTGGGATCCTGAAATGGTGGATACCTGGCATTATACATTCGAAAACCCTCTGTAGACTTATATACAAAAAAGTTAACCCTAATGAGGGTGTATGAGGGTAAGTCAGTGGCAGAATTCCCGCCTGCCATGCGGGAGACCCGGGTTTGATTCACAGTCCATGCACTTCCCAAAAAACAAACAAACAAATGAAAACCCAAACAAAAACAAAAAAATTCAACAAATGGTGCTGTAATAAAGGGCTACTCAACTCACCTGGGAAAAGAATGAAATGTGACCCCGGCCATACAGCCTTCAAAGAAAAAAAAGTTAACCTAATGTAAACTAAGGACTTTAGTTACTAAAAATGTATCAACATTGGTTCATTGATTGTAACATGTATGCGGCTAATACAAGACAATAATGGGGAAAACCGTGTGGAAGCGTATATGAGATTCTTTACTTTCTGTGCAATTTTTCTATAAAACTGAAACTGCTCTAAAAATAAAGTTTATTATTTACAATTATCCCTTCCACATAGTGGGGGTTTAGGGGCACAGTGCTTCCGTGATCTGGAAAATCTATGTAAAATTTTTTGGCCCTCTCTTCGTACCAGAGAAGAAGTCTAATTTTTTTCCTTTTCTTTTATGGGGTGTTTACAGTACCTTATTGTGAAATTTGGGTTAAGTATTTGGTCACAGGCTACATGTAAGTCAATGTTAAGTAAGTGATAAAATATGATGATATTATACGATGCTATACAATATTTTATGCATTTCTGAGTTTCTAAACGTTTTCTGTGTCATCTGCTTGCCTTCACATGTCATCTGCAGCTTCTGCAAAACTCCCCGAAACTTTCCATTTGCTTTCTTATGCTGACCCACAATACATCAAAAACATGATGTGGAAGGGGTAACTGGATTTTTAAAGTGTCTGGGCTGGACAGCAGGGCTGGCCCCAGAACATCGTCACACAAGGAGTCCTGAGGTCCACGTGCAAAAACCAGCTCTGCCCTGACATGGCTGAGTGACCTCGGACAAGTCACACTCTGTCTGAGTGAAGCTCCTGAAGGAAACAGATGACCCGCCAAAAGAGGTGGGAAAGAGTTAACAAGTAAGAGCATTGGAGAGAATTTGCTAAAAGGGCTCTGTTCAAGTTAGGGTAAGGGGTAAGGGAGCAACAAGGGGTACTAAAGCACAGGAGACTAGCAGCAACTGTTCCTACCCCCAGGGACAGGAGGAGAGGCTGTTACTGGACCCCAACAAGATCTATAACCCTAAGATAGAGTCATTGGATAGGAGCTGTGGCTTTAGGTGGAAGAATCTACTGGCTGCCAACCTGGGGTCAGCAAGGAGGGAGCAGGGTGATTGATCACCCCCACTTCCTCCTCCAGCCCCCCAGTCTCCTAATGGGCAGTCAGAGACCAAAGAATCCCACATTTGCTGTTGGAAGTTCAGCCTCTTGGGAACAGAAAAGGTGGAGAAAGTTTGATAGTGGGCCTGGAGGGGCAAACAGAATATCTAGTACATCCTCTCTGAAAACATATCCTCATCCCAAACAGGAAGAAACATTCTACCTGTCTAGCTTACCTTCAGGGACGCTGCGCTGGAAGAATAGGAGGCTCAAGCTCCAGGGAAGAGGAACTGGGTGACATTCAAAGCCCCTTTAGCTCTCAAGAGTCTAGGATTCTCAGTAAATAAAATCACCAGGAAGAAAGTCTGTGCAGGGCTCCTTGAACAGAAGAGAGAAGTCTAGGGAAGCTCAGCTGACACAGTCGGGAGAGCGCAGAGTTCAAGTTTGGCTTTGAGTTTCAGTGACTGTCCAAAAGCAGCTCTAACTTGGAACTAGCTTCCTTTGGAGACTGGGATATATTGAAAAGACATAGTTCAACGTCCCACATTCAAATCCAGATTTTGTGACACTAAGCAAGCTATTTAATTCTTCTGAGCCTTCATATCCTGAACTGTAGCATGGAAAAATGGAACTAAATCCCCACAGTCTTGTTATAAGGATTAAATATAATGAGACCAGGAATCACAATGCCTGGAGTATAATAGGTGCCCATTAAATATGAGTTTATCCTCTTTTCTTAGAGTCACAAGACATGGAAGAAAATGGCACAGAGTTAACATTAAAGGGATGAAGATAAAAGTGAAAAGGCAAGTGAGTTTGCATGTCCCAGGAGGTGGGTTGCCTATAAAACCAATACTGCTAAAGGAGGACAGGGGCAGGTAGGCAAGAACCTAAGAAATTTGGGAGCAATTGAGATGAAATGTTCATGCTGCATATATGTTGCCACAATTGAAAAGTGAGAAACTAAAGAGACAATAACAACTAAATGCCTTGCATGATCCTGGACTGGATCTAATAATGGAAGAGGAAATACCCAAAATGATACTATTGAGACATATGAAAAAATTGGAACATAATGCAAGCTTGATATCAGTGTTAAATTTTCTGAACTTGATAACTGTACTTAAAGTGGTTATCTGAGTGAATATCTTTGCTTCTTTGTTCTTAGGAAAAGCACATGAAAGTATTACGTGTTTAGGGAAAATGATATATACAACCTACTCTCAAACATTTAGAAAATAGACAAATTTGGGTATGTAGCTATGGGTGTCTATTGAAGTTGTCTGTCTAGATTTTATTTTATTTTTGCAACAGTCCTATAAGTTTGAAATTATTTCAAAATAAAAAAGTTTGTTAAAAAAGAAAGTAAAAAGAGAAGAATCTCAGTTATACTTTAAGACAAGTAACATGAGATTATAGAGTGACCTGATGTGAATGTCCAGAGATGACTCACACCTGGGGCAGAACAGGGCGCTGTGTTCCAAAGCACATATCCGCCCAGACCCAGGTCCCTGAGGCAGCTGGTTCGTCCTGTCTCAGTGAGCTCACACGTCGTTTCAAAGGGCATGCAATGGCTTCCAGGGGCCCTGGCAGTTTGGTTGGTCATGCAGGGTCAACTGTGAGCCTGTGCTCTCCTCTGAGGGAGAGGCTGCTCCTCACTGAATGAGGGAGATGAACTGGATACTGAGGAAAGAGCTCCGGACACAGAGCCAGTCGCTTTCAATTCAATTCCAGCTCTGCCACTTGTTGCAAGTTCTCCTTGAGTTTCCTTCTCTCATCTGCAGGTTGGGGGTGATGATAATTCCCACTTCACAGAGTTTCTATAAGAACAGAGAAAAGACACAGGACTTGGAAAAATATAAGCCAAAGGGTACGGTGTGATCAAGCAGTAATGCCACCTGCTACTTGCCGCTGCCTAGCACTGGTCAGGAAGTGTGCGGGTGCGGCTCATAGAAAAGCCACAGTGGAGGACAGGACTCTTTCCATCCAAGACAGAAGAAGAGCTAATCCGTCCCAACCCTAGAGCAGGAGAGCATATGCGATTGGGATTGAGAACAATGATGCCTATTTTAATTCATAAACTGCCAGAATGCAATATACCTGAAACGGAACGGCTTTTAAAAGGGGGGAATTTATTAAGTTGCAAGTTTACAATTCTAAGGCCGTGAAAATGTCCGATATTAAAGCAAGTCTATAAAAATGTCCAAATTAAGGCACCGACAAGAGGTTACTTTGTTTCTTTGTTCTTAGGAAAACCACATGAAAGTATTAAGTGTTCAAGGCCAATGAAGTGCAGGGTTTCTTTCTCAGCTGGGAGGGCACATGGCAATGTCAGCTAGTTTTTTCTCCCAGTTTCTTTTTCGTGAAGCTCCCTGGGGGACATTTTCTTTATGCATCTCCAATGGTCTATAGCTGCGTGGGCTCTGTTGGTTCTGGTTGCTCTGTTGGTTCTGGTGACTCTGAGCTTTTTCCAAAATGGTTCCCTCTTAAAGGGCTCCACCAGCAACCCCACCTTGAATGGGTGGCAACACATCTCCATGGAAACCATCTAATCAAAAGTTACCACCCACAATTGGATGAGTCATATCTCCATGGAAACAATAAAAAAGATTCTACCCGGCAATATGGAATGAGGCTTAAAGGACATGGCTTTTCTGGGCTACATAGTAGCTTCAAACTGGCACAACACCCAAGCCCCAAACCTCTAAGTGCTAGGGTCATGGAGAGGGACGTCATCTGGGGGTTTGGGGTGCCCAGTGGGGCAGACTGGTTAAACAGAAGCTACGTCCACGGTAACTAATACACCAAGACTGTCCTCAGAGCAAGCTCGTAGACACTGCAGATGCTGAGAATTCCCTGCAGAAACCTGAAAGAGCATCCCAGTGAAATTCAAACCATGAGATCAAAGGCTGGATCTCCTGGAAAGAGAGGAATCCTGCCCACACCAGGACAGAGATCACTCTATCCCCCTGCAACTCACAGTTCATCCCCCTTCCCCCACATGGTATACTAGAATGCAATGGAAACTGTAATACTCTTATTCCAGAGCATGGAATCAGTCATTCCCAGGAAATCCTTCTGCTATCAAGAACTCTCTGGGTCTTGTTAATGAGATGAACCAACTTGGGTAGACCCTAACCATAGCTTTAAGATCCTGGTTCCCAGAATTGGTGAAACAAAGAAGCTGCCCCACTTCCTATTCTTTGAAAAACTGATATCTTAGGCAGACTTGCTCCGCTCTGAGACATCAGCTCCCAGCACAATTCTTGGTACCTTGTCAGTACTCGGTAGATGGTCATGCCATCACTCTTCCAGGCCCAGGATGACTGATACTGTCTGCCTAATATTTACACCAAACCCACTGGAGAAGGACTCCTGCTGGCCAAAGCTGGACCTAATGTCCAGAGAGTGCCAAAGCCCCAGGCTCCGATTGCATCTTAAAGAAGAAGAGACGAAGCTCCCTGAGTCCCAGAACTGAGTCATGTGGTAGAGGGAAAGGGAGGCAGGGCCTTCTGCTGCCTGTGAACCCCTCTCCAGCAGCCAGGCCCCCACCCCCCAGCCCACCCCTCCCATTTCACTGACCTGGGCCAGGTTGACAAGGGCAGCTTCTCTTGTAGTTACTGAGCATCACTGCTGCTCCAGGCCCCGTGCTGGACTCTGGGGATAAGAAAAGGCCCAAGACACGACAGTCCTTGCCTCACAATGGCTATTCAGGGAGCCATAAGCAGGTCTGTATAGGGACAGAAGGCACAGAGCTGGGTAGTGACGGGCCTGGAATGTCAAGGGACCTGTCTTCGTCCTGCATCCGGGAGCCATGGAGGTCCTCTAAGCATGAAAGTGATGGGCTCAGGCGTGGCCATGCTGAGAAAGGGGCTGGGTGGCAGCCTTCTCCCTGAACCCACAATGCCTGTGCTCAGCAGCACACTAACCACCAGGGCAGTGCCGGGGAGAGGCACACGGTGCCCTCAGGGCAGTGCCGGGGGAGGGGGGCAACACAGTGCCCTCAGGGCAGTACCAGGGGGGGGGGGGACAACACAATGCCCTCAGGGCAGTTCTGGGGGGCAACACAGTGCCCTCAGGGCAGTGCCGGGGATGCAACACGGTGCCCTCAGGGCAGTGCCGGGGGGCAACACAGTGCCCTCTGACCCACAGAGTCCAGGTGCCTGGCTGGTTTGTCTTCCTTTCTTGTTCATATTACCCCACTGACTCCTTCTTCTTCTTTGCAGCATGGCAAAGAGATTTAAGTGGCCTTGTTGGACCTTCACATATCATAATGTAACACAAATGTTAGAGCACCAGCCTTGAGGACAGGCAGATTGGGTCCTAATCCTCCATTTCCTTTTTGTTCTGACCTTGAACGGGTCATTACCCCTCTCTGAGGGGTTCCATCTCTGTAAAATGCATTGCTTGTTGCTAAGAGGGTGCAATGTGACCCTGACCAACGGTGCAGGCTGGCACCTCTGCAGTTGGAAGCCCAACTAGACCCAGCCCAGCAAGAAAATAATTCCCTAACCGGGAGAATTCTAGGGATCACCAGCATTCTTCAGACCATATCAGGCAGCATCCCGACCCCCCTGATGTCCCTGGGGTGGGAGGGGCTGGAACTTCGCGCCAAGCTCTGAGCTCATGGGACTATTAATAGTCCATGGCAGGGGACTGCAGGTCACTGTCCAAGGGACCTCATGGCCTTTCCCCTCTGCTCTAGGCTACACTGCTCTTTAGAACTACTTAGAAAGAGTTATGTTATTTGGGAAAGGAAGTCTTGGGGAGGGAGGGGGATGGAATCTTTCCCAAACTATTTGTTTCCCAATTTAATGTCTGAACATTTCAGCCCTCTGTTTCTAGCACCAGGTGATGGTGACAAGACAAAAGCCTTGCTTTGCTCTTTCTTTAGGTACACAAGTTGTTCTTTAAAGTAATTGTCTATAAACAGGAGTTTGCGCTTGTAAAGCACTTTGGCATTTTCTCATTTAATCCTTATCCCGAGGTAAGGGCTATTTTTATCCCCATTTTGCAGATAAGAAAAGTGAGGCTGTAAGAGTTAGTGTGATTTGGCCAGAGTTGCAGGACGAACCAGAAAAGCCAGGATCAAACGCAGGATCTCTATCTCCAAGTCCTGCATTCTTTCCTCACCTACCTCTCATTTTCCCACCACACTTTCCCTACTTCCTAAGGCACTCCTTCTAACAGCTTTTCAGAACAGCACAGGAGTTAGACAGGCTTGAGTTTGTTTCTGGGACTCCATAGTACTGGAACAGAATTCCAGAAGTTGGAAAGATCGACTGCATTTCCCACAAGGAGGGAATCCTTCCACAATATTCCCAACAGATGGTCATCTTGTTTCCCACAAGAAGGCTGCAGAACCAACATGAACAGCCCTGTGGAGGAGTATATCATTTTGATTGCCTTCACCTATATAAAGCTGAAGTCCTGACTTCACTGGCCTAAACCATAAAGAAAATTCATCTTATGTAATAAGGATTCCAGGGCTGGTTAATTCAGACAATGATGCCATCAAGGGCCCAGGGTTTTTCTAGCTGTCACTTAGGGGTCAGTGTAGCTCCCCACATGGGTGCAAGATGGCTGCCTCAACTCCAGGCATCACAGGCAATATCCCATGTTTCTTCAACAATATCCTATGTTTCCTTCTTTCTCTCATCTTCCTTCTTTTCCTTCTTCTTCTGAGTAGATAAACCTTTCTTGGAAGCCTTTAGTAGACTCTTGTCATGTCTCCTTGGCCAGAACGGTGTCTCATGCTTACCTCTAAACAAATCATGGGCAAAGAAACTCCTATGTTTATATTAAATTCCCAAAAAATATAATTCAGAAATTGAAATGTCTCTCCTCCCTCAGTTAGAGACTACTGCCAGGGAGAAACCACAGTCAGGGAAAAGGGTGTGAGATGCTTCTTGACACTAAATTTTCATCACCATTAGTGAGCTGTTGCTGGAATCCAGCACTTCCTCCACTTTGAATGTCAGAACTTTGTTACCACTAGCCTTCCGGTACCTCAAGATTTTCTGAACTGCTTCAGAATAATCAGAGGAACATGGCCAAAGATGCCACAGATGAAAATGAAAGATGTTGGTTGACCAAATTACTCAGAAGTGTATACTTATGGACATGCTATGTGACCCAGGATTTCACTGGCTCCACTATGAACCCCTGCTCCTCTTCCTTGTCCCCACTGGCTGCTTGATATTGCTATGGTGTACCCTGCTCAAAGTCCATCTCCATCTCTGCATTCAGAATGTTTTATGCCCTAAAAAAAAAAATAATAAATCAGACGTATGGAAGTTGAGAGGGGGCTGGAAGGAGGGCAATGAAGTAAGCCGGATGCTAGAAGCCCAGATTGCCTTTGGCTCAGTCCAGATTTGAGGGAAACCTGGAATTGTTGCGATTTCAACATAGCAGCTGGTCCAGGCAAAACCTGCCAGAAGTGCTGAGAGGCCAGATCTGGATAGCAGTGATAGCTGGGGCCTGCTGAGAAGCAAGGAGAAACTATTTATCTGACATTTTTTCAACCCCAACCAAATTTTCTTTGGCTCAAGATGCAGTTGGGACCGGTTTTCATTTGCATGGAGCTCATTGAGAACCGGCGCCTCTGACGGTGGAGACTTCTTAGAAAGACTTCCATTCCCCTGCCTCATTTCCACGTGTGTCTTTCTCATGATTCAGAAATAATTATTCACCCGGGAAGTCTAACCCCTGGGTCTTGTTTGTGCTTGGATCGTGCCAGAGCCTCATGTATACGTTGTCTCTGATTCTGTTCCACACGCAGCCTGTGCAGGCCTGGGCATCGGCAAAGGTGGCCACCAAGGAACATTTGCCCCTCCTTCCAGATTGGCAGACTTTACCTAATTGATCCCATGACAACTGCTGTAGCACATTTTAATACATTTCACTCTTTCAAGCTGTGGCAGCAAATTAGAGCACAAATCTTCTTAACAGCTGCTTCTAGAAAGGCTATCTGGAATCTCAGCATCCTTGGGTCTTTGGTGCCAACAAAGAAAAATTTGTCCACTTATTATTATGTGTTGGAGGAGTTTCAAGACAGTCCTGTCTGGACTAAGATGCCACCATTTAAAAAATGATATTATTAAAGAGACTCTGTACTTTTCAAATAGGTAGCATTTGGGGTGTCTAGTAATAGAACAGTGAGATGTTTTGTGAGAAAATAAACCAGAATGTATCCACTTAGATGAACACTATCTGCTCCCAAGCTATTGCCTTATTCCAATGATACTGTCGGGAACTCCTTAAGAGGCTGTTACATGTCTTTGGTTTCTTCTTCTTTCACTGGAAGTGAATAAGGCTAAGCACAAGGATGGTCTTTGCTGCACTGCTGTCGTAACCAAAGATTAGAAGCAATTTAAATGTTCATCTTCAATAGGGGAATGGCAAAATTAATTATAATACATCCAGTCGGTGGAATACCATATAATCATTTTAAAAGAATGAGGTAGCTCTACAAGTGTAGCTATGGACAAATCTCCAAGAAAAATAGTTATACTCTGGAAATATACAAGATCCTGGTCACACTGGCTGTCTGTGGGGAGGAAAACTAGTTGCAGAGAGACAAGGGAAGGAAGAAGAACATTTGATTTTCATCAGTTGCCCTTTTGTATCTTTTGAATTTTGTACCCTGTGTACAAAATGTACCCCTACACACACTGAGACAGTTTTTCAAAAAGTGCTTTCAGAGTCTAGTCTGAAAAAAAGTTGATTGAACTAGCCACATAATTCAAATAATTATATTCATAAGAGCTATCATTTACTGAGCAATTACTCTATACCAGCCTGTGTTAAGGCTTCTACGTATGTCATCTTATTTTCTTGTAAAAAAAAATCCTCCGACGTAGATTTTACCATCTCCATTTTAGACACAAGGACACTGTGACTCAAAGAGTTTAAGACAGTTCCTTGAGGTTGCACAGCTCCCTCAAACCTGAACTGGGATTCAAACCCAGATTGGGCTCATTTTTTCCGCTGGCCCCATCCTCCTACAGAGACTGCATTTTCCTCGTCACTATATCCCCGGGGCCCCACACGGTGCTTGGCACAAGAGGTGCCCATACGTGCTGAATGAATGATAAACAGGAAGGAAAACAATGAGAGCAAGAGTTCAGTAACTCCCTAAAAGGAATTTTACACATGTTCAAGCATTTCAGAATTGCAGGGTAGCATCCCACTGAGACTACTTGGCAGACAACTACTTTAATTTGGATGACCACATTCTGATATGTTTGCTTAAAAAAAAAATTAGTCACATTGTTTTTTGTCACACCTCACAAAGCCTCCTTACTTCAAAATGCTTTTCTGATCTCCTTCATAAGAAGGAGAACCAGAGAATGTAGCTTTCATGAGGCTACCTTCAAAAAGAGCTGTTTTGCAGATGGAATCCTATGAATAAATAAGTATTTCTCTTTTGTTTGATCTTCTGTTTTTCTTCATGAGTTTTTTGGGACAATCCAACAAGGTTGGCCTTTCCTTTCAGGGTGAATTTGGAATCCAAACAGTTAAGCCTCCAGCCAATTTGGCTTCCTTGCTGCCTCCCAGCCAAGGAGATGAATGGAATGTTCATGAGGTCACTTGGCAGGCAGCCACATTCCTATGGGAACGTTAGGGCAGTGAGAGCTTTGGGACATTAAGAAGCAAAAGTGTGGGAGTTGTGGGGCAAACTGCAAAGGATCCAAAGTCCCAGAGAAGTGCACGGAGCCTCTCTGGTGCAAGGATGCTTTGCAGAGCACCAGCTGAGTCTCTGACCTTGCTCAAATTGATGGTAGAGACAGGAATCGGTGCTGTGCTGCTCTTTCCTGCACTTCCCCAGCCCTTGAGTTATACACGCTACTTCCAGATTCACAGCAGATGGGAGTTCATTAAAAGGATCTCATTGAGCTCACCTCCTTCAGCTGATCTTTACACGCTCATCTTTCTATCATCGTCAAGAAAATTACTTTAGAAGAAATTTACCTAGCTCCTTCTTCCTTTCACCTTCTCCATCCCAGCAGCTTTCTCTGTCCTTCACCCATGAAAAAAAAAAGACTCAAACCCAATAGTATTTTAATTTTCCTCAAGTATTTCCCTTGTAGCATGAAAATGACTCTAGAGACCAGGTGCGTTCACTTAAAGTCTGCATTAAAATCCACCCCCCAGCTTTTAGAAAAGGCTACATCCAGTCTGTGCTAGCAGTGAAAGTTGGATTTTCAGTTTAAAAATCAGAAAATTTCATCTTCACATTTCCCCCAAAGAGCACTTCATGGTTTTCTGTCACCACACTGAAAGCGAAGCGTGAGACTAGAGCTGTCCAAGCAGAAATCTCTGGGTCTACCACAAACATCTCTTGGGCCAGTCATGCTAAGAAAACTGCCCCCTCTGATGAAGGAGCCCCGTGTTCTGATTTACCTTCCCACTAGGTGGCAATGGTACATGGGAGTTGGAAGCATTTTGGCCATTAAAAAAAAAACTGTTTTATCCAAGGTTTTGAGCACCAATAGCGAGGATGTGCAGGAGTTGGAGCATTTAGAGATAGCTTGTTTTTCTCTCTCTGTTTCACCTCATCCCCAGTGTTTGCAAAATGACACATTTCCATTCCATCTCCAAAAGCTAAGAGATAAACCAGTAAATTAATTAGTGAGCATCCAGTCAGTTAGGCTTGGTTAGTGAGACCCAGCGTAATTAAAGCCCTAGAAGGCAAAACTAGTAGACCGTCCTGGACAAGCATCCTGGTTTTGTTGGCACCACAGGGAACCAAATGCCTAGAAGCCTGAAAAGAACAAGGTGAATAAAATGGCATGGGGATGACATTTCTGAGCTATGGAGACTAAATCATCTGTCCAGCCCATAATCCACTTTCCTGGGCAGCTGTATTCCTTTGGCCACAAAAGGCCAGCAATATCTGGATATACACACCCCCTTGCCACCCCTGGCCATAGCTGATTGATCATACATAAGTGGGCACCTGACCCAAGCCAGATCAATGGAATTTTCTGTCCCAGAAATTTGGAATTGAAATCCGAGATGCTAGTTGTCCCGGACAGTCACTTGAACTAAAGAGCGTAATCTGACAGCAGTGCCATAGCTATCTTCTGTTCTGTGGATACAGAAGCCAGAAATCCCCTCTGCAGAGAGAGAGGGAGCGGAATAAACCCTCCAGGTGAGCAGAAGCAGAGCAAGAGACCCAGTGGGGCCAGGCAGAGCTTGAAAGCTCCGAACCCTGGCTCCTGAGGGCATCCAAGCTCAGGCCCGGTCACAGGAACTGCCCTAGGGTTCTGCAATACCCCTTAATCCTTATAATAAATTCCCCTTCATGTGTGCATTTGTAATTAAGCTAATATGAGTGGGTTTCTGTTACTTGTAACAAAAAGAAATATTGACCAAGTTGGAAACATAAGGAAAGTCCACATGCCAAGATGGGAGCATATAGAGTTCAGGCATGGTTTGTAAAGCAAAGTTGTCTACCTGGGTGCAAGGATGGAGCCACACCTGCCCTCACCTACTCTGGAGTGCCCTCCTTCACACACCTTGAAGGGCTTGTTGTTTCTTTCTTACACGTCAGTCCTGCACACACACACACACAACACTCACACACATGCACATAAACATTTCCCTTAGCAAGATTTCAAACAATAAAAAAGTACATAGAATAAAAACAGAAAGTCCATCATCATACATAGTCCCTACCCCCAAGATGACCCTCGCTAATGTCATATTTTCCCCAATCTGAGGTGCCATCAATTATAAAACATGTCCCAGTTTCAGAGGTGTTAAATTATGAAACGAGGGACAGGAGTTTGTTAGATATCCTTCCAAATATGTTTTTATGCATTATGCATGTCCATAAGTGTTTTGTTTGGTTGTTAGTTTTTTATAATTAATGGATTCATTCTAAGCCCACTGCTCTGCAATTGCCTTCTTCGCAACATTCCTTGCAACATTTCCCTTTTCAGTAGAAGATTTTATCCTGTCCATCACTGTTTCCCACAGTGCTTGGCACATAGTATGATTCAACAAAAAGAAAGGGTCAATTAATGAATGACCAGTCTCCCTCATTCTTTTAATGCCTGTCGAGTCCCCAATAGTATTTATTTAACCTTTTTTCCATTAATGCACATTTTGGTTGTTCTCCACCCCACCCCCGCTTTTTTTAACTTTACAAATGCTACTGGGTGAACATCCTAGCTCTCTTATCTTTATACAACATAAATAGTTATCATCCTTGGGTGCTCATTGTATTGCAGGTGCAAATCAAAGTATTTTCACTTATAATCATTAACTTCTTTAATCTTCACAAAAGCCACCTGAGGTGGGTGCTATTCTTATCCCCATTTTTCAGGTGATTAATCTGAGACAAAAAGAAGTGAAATGACTTGCCCACGGCAAGCAGAGAATAGGAAAACAGCAAGGATTTAGACCCAGGCACCCTCGCTCAAAAGGCCAGGCTCATAACGTCAGGCTCCTTTGTTTGGGTGAATATCTTGAAGTTGGAGCATGTATTGGAGGGAAAGCACATTTCACTCCAAAACTGCTGCATCATTTTGATACATCCTATCAGTGTCTGAGAGAACCTCCTGGCCAATACCCTTGCTGAGAATGAGTTTTTAAATGCTGGCAAACATTTTGTCAGCATTTAAAAATATAGGTGAAAAATAATAGTTCATTGTTTATTTAATTTGCATGTCCTGGCTTCCTGGGACATCGAGCATCTTTCCATTAACGACTGGTCATTCGTATACTTCCTATGACTTGCCTGCTCATTTGCTTCCCCTGTTTTTCTGCTGGATTGTTCGTCTTTTAATTATTGACTTTTAAGAACAGTGACTGTAGGGTGGACGGGTAGGTCAGTGGTAGAAAGCTCGCCTTTCATGTGGGAGACCCAGGTTCGATTCCCGGACTATGCATCCACACCCCCCCCCCAAAAAAAAAGAATACTGGGTGTTATTATAAATATGCCAAATATTTTCAGCTAGGCTGTTTCTTTAATCTGATGTATTTTCGTCATTCAAAAGTTTTAAAATTTTGTTATAATCAAATTCATCTGCTTTTGTCTTACATATGGTTTCTGGGTTTTGTGTCCTGCTTAGGAAAGCTTTCTCTACCCACAATAATAAAATATTCTATTTTTTTCTACTAATATTTTATTTTTATGCTTAACTCTTTATTCCATCTGGAACTTATTTTGGAATATAATTTGGGCTCTAATTTTTTTTAACAGAGACCCAATGTTCGCATCACTATTCTTTGATGTGCTATGTTTACTGTATATTAAATTTCCACAAATACAAGGGTCTGTTTTAGACTTTCTACTATGTTCCATTTTCTGGATCATCTTTTCTTGTGTCATGACATGTTTGTAAGGCATCTAGGCACAGCAGGCCCATAATTAATGTCAATTATCTCCCTCTTCTCTTTTTATCGTTCCTATATATATCATTTTCCCTTCCAAAGTTTCAAGTGATAGAATCATGACCATATTGTTGTTTTTAAGCTATTTGAAATCTCATCATTTCTCTTCTTTTTTAGAGTTTCCTCTAAAAAAGCTATTTGAAATCTCTCCCCCTAAATTCTAGGGTACATATCTGGCTACTCTCATCTCTAATGAGATGATGTGGTCACTTTCTTTATATCTTCTTTCCAGTCCTATTTAATCAGTTGATCTTTCCTTACTGGCCAGAAAAATAATCAGATTGAATTCCTTCAGACCACTTGCTGGGGTTTCTGGAGATGAAATCATTTACAAAGTTGCTTGCTAGCCAAACTGCAGATAGCTGAATCTGGGGCTTGGGGAAGTCCAGTGAGGGGAGTCTCTGCCTTCACCTCATGTGGTATCTGTGCCCCTTCTGTTGGGTGGAACAGAATGACATCATCTAATGTCTCCCCACAGTCATGTGGCCTGTCACAGAATCCCACAGGCATGCTCACCTCCCTTGGCGCGTACAGTCTCACTCAGGTGACCCACAGTACATCTCCACCCCTCTTCATCAGGCTATCCCTTTGAGCAAAGGTGACCCAGCTCTTCTGTCACCATAGTCCAGACCAGTTCCATTCTCCACAGTGTCAATGACACCTTAACATACTTCTCAAGTAATGAATAATAATCTCAGATTAGGTTTGCAAGTAACTCATATTCTACATGTTGGTGTTTTAATATCTGGGGCCATAGTATTGGAACCAGCCCCTGTCCCTGCCATTGGGCAGGGTACAGCACGGCCCTGGAAGCTAGCCAGCCTGCTGTGTCTGAATCCCAGACCCATCACCTCCCAACTGTGCCAACTCGAGTCTATCTGGGCCTCAGTTTCCCTATTTGTAAAAAGGAGAAGGTGATGGGAATATAGCTATCTAATAGGATTGTTGTAAATAAATTAAATTACATAGAGCAGTGCCCATATAAATTAATTAAGTTACATAGAATAGTGCCCAAAACATGATAAAGCACTATTGGCTAAAATAAATTAAAATGATCCATTGGGCCTTTCCTATATTTTCATTAATCATCCTATTATCATTCCTTCCCCCTTCTTTCATATACAAGTGAAAATATTCCTTAAACTAAACTCAGAGTATGTGCTTTTCCCCATCTTCTGTAGATGCCCCACAGATTTATATGAAATTGATAATCTCATAAAAATAATGGTAGTAGAAGTAATGATAATAATAATGATAATAATAACAATAATAAGAAAGAAATTTGCAAGGCCTTTCTAAGAAAACCTTTAAACTCTCCTGAAGGATACAGGGTTTTTTTTTTTTACCTGAGTGAAAAGAAAAACCACATTCATGGATAGGAAAACTCAATATAATAAAGACATCAATTATTCCTGAGTTCATTTGTAAATTCACTCAATAAAAATACCAGTGATTTTTTTTCAGAACTTGGCAAAGTAATTCTAAAGGAAAACAAAAGCCAAAATATCCAGGAAACTCTAAAAAAGAAGAGAAATGATGAGAGAACTAAACTTACCAGATTAAAAATTTTTGTTTAAAGCTTCGGTAATTAAAACACTATGAGCTTGGGACATGAACTCACAGACTAGACCAATGGAACAGAATAAGTAAAAAGCCTTTAATATATGATAAAAGCATCATCTCAAATCAGTGGTGAGAGATGGACTATTCGAGTAGTTGTGTTGGGACAATGAGAGAACCATCTCGAAAACACATACAGTTGGATCCATCTACCACATTGTATACTAGTGTCAATTCCAAGTGGAGCAAAGCTTGAAATGTAAAATAATCATGAGGTAATAGAAAAAAATACAGGAGAATTTTCTTTATGACCTTGGAATGGGGATGATATTTCTAATTGAAATATAAAAAGTCACAAATAAAGATTGTTAAATTTGACTACATTAAAAAAAAAGAACTTCTTCAAGGCAAAAAGAACTACCATAATCAAACTTAAATTTAGCTTATCAGATAATCAAAGTATTGAAAGATAAATGACAGATCAGGAAAATATTTCCTGTGTGCCATATGTGAGCACAGGGATAATCTCCTTAAAATATAAAAGGCTTAGACCGAGACAAGGAAAAGAGCAAAATTCCAATAGAAAAACTGAGCAGGGGATGGGGAAAGTTTACAGATGAGAAAATATATAAACAGCTCATAAAAGTATGAGATTATGCTCATTCATAATAAGAGGAAGATGCAAATTAAAACTATACTTAGATAGTATTTCTCACTCATCAGACTGGCAAAAATCCAGAAGATTTTGGAACGGTGTGCTGCTGCTGCTGTGAGGAAACATGTCTTTCATTCATTGCTAATAAGAGTTTTAATTGATATGACCCCTATGGAGGACAAGGTGGCAATGATTATCAAATTTCAAATCAATAAAATCTTTGATTCAGAAATTTTCTGTAATTTATCTTATACTTGGGCACATTCAAAATGACTTACACACAGGGTTGTTCATTGCAGTGTTGCTTGCAATAGCAAAAAATAGAATGTCTATCAATAGAATAAGGACTAACTAAATTGTGGTTATTTATACATGGAAAACTGTGCAGGTGTAAAAACACATGAAAGGCAAGCCATGGTGGCTCAGCAGAAAGAGTTCTCACCTGCCATGCCAGAGAGCCGGGTTCAATTCCCAGTGCCTGCCCATGCAAAAACAAAAATGCATGAAAAAGCTTTTTATGGATTAATGGGAAAAGATTACCAAGATATATTGTTAGGAAAAGCAAGATGAAGAAAAATTTTTATCATATGTTATCCCTAGTGTAACAAGTAGAGAGGAAAGAGAATAATTGTGAGCACTGGCTTACATATGCATACAAATTCAATGAAAGGATTATTAAGAAACTAATAACAGTGGTCACTATGGTGGGAAATTAGCAAATATAGAACTGAGGTGGGAGAGAGATCATTTTAGAATTTCTGATATTTGACCTTTGGGAATGTATTACATATTCAAAAAATCAAACAGAAGATTCTATTTTAAAATGGTAATTGGATAAATTTTATTATAAATGAAGCCATATTATCCTTTTATCAACAAGAAAACTGAAAGGCAATTAGAAACTCCGGGAAGTTAAAAAAAATCCATTTATCTTTGATGCTTGGGACAGTATTATTCAGGACCATTCCATCTATTCTCTGAGTCCCAGATTCTTGTATAAAGTCAGGTCAGTGAGTGCCAATTTAAATTCAGTCCAACCTATTACACCCGTGATGAAGCAAAGATCAATGGCATACAAAGGAGAGACACCATAATTGAAAAAAAAATCACTATTTGGCCCAACCAATTTGTCTCTCTGTAAAATTGCTAAACTAATTATTAAAATTAAAACTAAGCCTGACCATTAAAAAAAAATGTTCCTTAAAACTCCCACACTTGGGCGGGACACGGTGGCTCAGCAGGTAAGAACGCGCTTGCCTGCCATGCCGGAGGACCCGGGTTCGATTCCTGATGCCTGCCCATGTAAAAAAAAAAAAAAAGAAAGAAAAACTCCCACACTTCTCCATCTGACATATACTAACCTAAGACACAACTTTTACCAGCCCCACCAGGCTCTGGGAAGACAAGGGTGACTCAAAAAGTCAATGGAACAACATACCTATCTTATAAATAGCTCCCTGGCCAAGACCAGTATTGTTTGGCTTCTTTTTTGCAGTCAGACAGTGATATGCTGTGTGCCAGAGAGTTCCACCTCCTTTTCTTTAGACTTCTCTAGAAGTCTGTATCCAGAGTTTCTACCTGACCCGGATGGCCTCTGTGAGTTCCATATGTCCAGTGGAAGCCACAGTTTATGGATACATTTACATGATTATGGCATTTCATCATAGAATAGACTCAAGAGCAGGGTAAGGCAAACTACAGGTCATGAGCCAAATCTGGTTCACTAATATAATTTAATTGGAATGCGGCCGCACCCATTCATTTACGTATTGTTTATGGGTGCTTTTGTGCTGCAACAGCAAAGTTGAGTAGTTATTAATGTTTACTATCTGACCCTTTGCAGAAAAAAAAGATTGCTGAACCCTGCTTAAGAGTGTCCAGGCCTGGCATCCATCTGATTCCCACTGACAAAATCAGACAGACATGATGGCACATGTAATCTGAATCATCACCACTAAAAATCCCACTCTGGCTTTAGCCTAACAGCACACTCCTGCCTCAAAATAACAATAAGATCAGAAACAAGATGTTCATTCAAAGAAGCTGTAATAATCTTGCTCTTACTCTTCTTTCTTACAAGAATCCAACATGTTCTACACGTCTAGGGGTGATGGTCTGGTTTAATGGAGAGATCAAGGACTTCCAATTAAAATCAGCTCTCCTACATCATGGGTGTGTGGAACTCTCTGATTGAGTCATTTCGCTTCCCTGGGCTTCAGTTCTCATCTCTGATGGGAGCAAGAGACTACTACTACAAGACTCACAGGGAGGATCAATGGGTAACACATTATCGTGCCCCGCACATCGTCAGCCCTCAATACCTGGTGATTATCCATTTTACTATCCTGTCTTCATCTATCTGGATCCCATTTTCCTTGCTTTTTCCATTCTCTGGTCCCATTATCCAACTGCCATTTCTTTTAATTATTGATAACGTCTTTGTTAATACCCTCTTATCTGTTTTTAGGCACAAATTTTTTTTTTTTTTTTATTAATTAAAAAAAAGAATTAACAAAACAATTAGAAATCATTTCAATGTACATGTACAATCAGTAATTCTTAATAACATCACATAGTTGCATATTCATCATTTCTTAGTACATTTGCATCGATTTAGAAAAAGAAATAAAAAGACAACAGAATAAGAATTAAAACAATAATAGAAAGAAAAAAAAAACAAAAAAAACAAAAACAAAAAACCTATACCTCACATGCAGCTTCATTCAGTGTTTTAACATAATTGCATTACAATTGGGTAGTATTGTGCTGTCCATTTCTGAGTTTTTATATCCAGTCCCGTTGTACAGTCTGTATCCCTTCATCTCCAATTATCCCTTCTCTTTTTTTTTTTTTAATTAACAGAAAAAAAGAAATTAACCCAACATTTAGAGATCATACCATTCTACACATGCAATCATTAATTCTTAACATCATCACATAGCTGCATGATCATCATTTCTTAGTACATTTGCATTGGTTTAGAAGAACTAGCAACATAACCGAAAAAGATATAGAATGTTAATATAGAGAAAAAAATAAAAGTAATAATAGTAAAATCAAAACAAAACAAAACAAAACAAAACAAAAACCTATAGCTCAGATGCAGCTTCATTCAGTGTTTTAACATGATTACTTTACAATTAGGTATTATTGTGCTGTCCATTTTTGAGTTTTTGTATCTAGTCCTGTTGCACAGTCTGTATCCCTTCAGCTTCAATTACCCATTGTCTTACCCTGTTTCTAACTCCTGCTGAACTCTGCTACCAATGACATATTTCAAGTTTATTCTCGAATGTCCGTTCACATCAGTGGGACCATACAGTATTTGTCCTTTAGTTTTTGGCTGGATTCACTCAGCATAATATTCTCTAGGTCCATCCATGTTATTACATGGTTCATAAGTTTATCTTGTCTTAAAGCTGCATAATATTCCATCGTATGTATATACCACAGTTTGTTTAGCCACTCTTCTGTTGATGGAGATTTTGGCTGTTTCCATCTCTTTGCAATTGTAAATAATGCTGCTATAAACATTGGTGTGCAAATGTCCGTTTGTGTCTTTGCCCTTAAGTCCTTTGAGTAGATACCTAGCAATGGTATTGCTGGGTCGTATGGCAATTCTATATTCAGCTTTTTGAGGAACCGCCAAACTGCCTTCCACAGTGGTTGCACCCTTTGACATTCCCACCAACAGTGGATAAGTGTGCCTCTTTCTCCGCATCCTCTCCAGCACTTGTCATTTTCTGTTTTGTTGATAATGGCCATTCTGGTGGGTGTGAGATGATATCTCATTGTGGTTTTGATTTGCATTTCTCTAATGGCCAGGGACATTGAGCATCTCTTCATGTGCCTCTTGGCCATCCGTATTTCCTCTTCTGAGAGGTGTCTGTTCAAGTCTTTTTCCCATTTTGTAATTGGGTTGGCTGTCTTTTTGTTGTTGAGATGAACAATCTCTTTATAAATTCTGGATACTAGACCTTTATCTGATATATCATTTCCAAATATTGTCTCCCATTGTGAAGGCTGTCTTTCTACTTTCTTGATGAAGTTCTTTGATGCACAAAAGTGTTTAATTTTGAGGAGTTCCCATTTATTTATTTCCTTCTTCAGTGCTCTTGCTTTAGGTTTAAGGTCCATAAAACCGCCTCCAGTTGTAAGATCCATAAGATATCTCCCAACATTTTCCTCTATCTGTTTTATGGTTTTAGACCTAATGTTTAGATCTTTGATCCATTTGGAGTTAACTTTTGTATAGGGTGTGAGAGATGGGTCTTCTTTCATTCTTTTGCATATGGATATCCAGTTCTCTAGGCACCATTTATTGAAGAGACTGTTCTGTCCCAGGTGAGTTGGATTGACTGCCTTATCAAAGATCAAATGTCCATAGATGAGAGGGTCTATATCTGAGCACTCTATTCGATTCCATTGGTCGATATATCTATCTTTATGCCAATACCATGCTGTTTTGACCACTGTGGCTTCATAATATGCCTTAAAGTCAGGCAGCGCGAGACCTCCAGCTTCGTTTTTTTTCCTCAAGATGTTTTTAGCAATTCGGGGCACCCTGCCCTTCCAGATAAATTTGCTTATTGGTTTTTCTATTTCTGAAAAATAAGTTGTTGGGATTTTGATTGGTATTGCATTGAATCTGTAAATCAATTTAGGTAGGATTGACATCTTAACTATATTTAGTCTTCCAATCCATGAACACGGTATGCCCTTCCATCTATTTAGGTCTTCTGTGATTTCTTTTAGCAGTTTTTTGTAGTTTTCTTTATATAGGTTTTTTGTCTCTTTAGTTAAATTTATTCCTAGGTATTTTATTCTTTTAGTTGCAATTGTGAATGGGATTCGTTTCTTGATTTCCCCCTCAGCTTGTTCCTTACTAGTGTATAGAAATGCTACAGATTTTTGAATGTTGATCTTGTAACCTGCTACTTTGCTGTACTCATTTATTAGCTCTAGTAGTTTTGTTGTGGATTTTTCCGGGTTTTCGACGTATAGTATCATATCGTCTGCAAACAGTGATAGTTTTACTTCTTCCTTTCCAATTTTGATGCCTTGTATTTCTTTTTCTTGTCTAATTGCTCTGGCTAGAACCTCCAACACAATGTTGAATAATAGTGGTGATAGTGGACATCCTTGTCTTGTTCCTGATCTTAGGGGGAAAGTTTTCAATTTTTCCCCATTGAGGATGATATTAGCTGTGGGTTTTTCATATATTCCCTCTATCATTTTAAGGAAGTTCCCTTGTATTCCTATCTTTTGAAGTGTTTTCAACAGGAAAGGATGTTGAATCTTGTCGAATGCCTTCTCTGCATCAATTGAGATGATCATGTGATTTTTCTGCTTTGATTTGTTGATATGGTGTATTACATTAATTGATTTTCTTATGTTGAACCATCCTTGCATACCTGGGATGAATCCTACTTGGTCATGATGTATAATTCTTTTAATGTGTTGTTGGATACGATTTGCTAGAATTTTATTGAGGATTTTTGCATCTGTATTCATTAGAGAGATTGGTCTGTAGTTTTCTTTTTTTGTAATATCTTTGCCTGGTTTTGGTATGAGGGTGATGTTGGCTTCATAGAATGAATTAGGTAGTTTTCCCTCCACTTCGATTTTTTTGAAGAGTTTGAAGAGAATTGGTACTAATTCTTTCTGGAACGTTTGGTAGAATTCACATGTGAAGCCATCTGGTCCTGGACTTTTCTTTTTAGGAAGCTTTTGAATGACTAATTCAATTTCTTTACTTGTGATTGGTTTGTTGAGGTCATCTATGTCTTCTTGAGTCAAAGTTGGTTGTTCATGTCTTTCCAGGAACCCGTCCATTTCCTCTAAATTGTTGTATTTATTAGCGTAAAGTTGTTCATAGTATCCTGTTATTACCTCCTTTATTTCTGTGAGGTCAGTAGTTATGTCTCCTCTTCCATTTCTGATCTTATTTATTTGCATCCTCTCTCTTCTTCTTTTTGTCAATCTTGCTAAGGGCCCATCAATCTTATTGATTTTCTCATAGAACCAACTTCTGGCCTTATTGATTTTCTCTATTGTTTTCATGTTTTCAATTTCATTTATTTGTGCTCTAATCTTTGTTATTTCTTTCCTTTTGCTTGCTTTGGGGTTAGCTTGCTGTTCTTTCTCCAGTTCTTCCAAATGGATAGTTAATTCCTGAATTTTTGCCTTTTCTTCTTTTCTGATATAGGCATTTAGAGCAATAAATTTCCCTCTTAGCACTGCCTTTGCTGCGTCCCATAAGTTTTGATATGTTGTGTTTTCATTTTCATTCTAGGCACAAATTTTTAAACTTTGAATCGTAGAAGGCTAGACGCCTGGATAAGTTTCCACTAACTAGTTATCAGAAAAAAAGCATGCAGTTATCCAGAGTAATACACACACAGACACACACACACACACACACACACGCATACTTTTAAACTAATAGCTAACATCCTAAGAAATAAAGAGAAATTCCCAGTTCCTAGAAATGAAGTGGAAATCAGAATAATAAGTATGGGAACAACTCTGTGAGAGCCCTAGAGGAAGGGAAAAGAGGCTAGTCTCAGTAATCTAGGGATTTGGGTTTCAACACCCACATTACAACAGAAAATTTCCCAAGTAAGCCCCGGAATTGGAACTGAGATGTCTACATATAGTTTCTGGGGGCGGGGGGGTGGGTGGGGTGGGAAACAGGAATATTCTAGGAAAAAAAAACTTGTCCCTTACCACACAAGAATGATAAGAAAATTCATCAGTCTTAGGCTCTGGAATGGAAAAAGAAAGTCTCTCAACAATTTAAAAATGTGGGCCTGCACCATGCATGGCTTTGGACTTTGAATGTATACTCTCCATGTGATCTTGGAATACCCAAGATGTCCAATATCAGAAAAAAAATTTGTTTCGTATATTTTGTAAGACCATTTTCAATGGGTTTTTAATCTGTGGGGAGACTGTGCAGCTGAGGTATTGACATAATCTGGTAAAAGGAAATGCAAAACCTCCCTGGAGGAATATACAACACAGGCTGCACAGAATTTCAACAGGAAAACCCTGCTGAAGATGAGCTCACAATAAAAAATAAAAATGCTAAACATTTGAGAAAATAACCTGGCATAAGTGAAAGGCAGTATGAGCTCACAGAACACAACTTAGTCACCAAGAATCTTAAATTCAATCTAAATCCATAAAATAGGTACATCCACTGTGGCCAAGATGGAGTAACACAATTTTATTTACTCTTGCATCCAAAACCACTTTAAAAATACAAAAAAAAAATGTATATGAAGGGATGGTTTGAAGACATTGGACAGTGCTGGACAGTGACACCTGAGAAGGAGGAAATGTAGAAAGGAAACCCTACAATTGGCCCCAGCATACTGCTAGAGGGAGTTTCTAAACCATAAACACAAGAAGAGAGAATCCAGGTGGAGATTAGCAGTCTCCTTGAGTTGAGGAAAGAGAGCTAGGGGTCTGAGGAGGCTTAGGTGGCTAGAGTTCACAGGAAAGAGCACAGAGAGGATAGAGATACAAAAAGAGAGCACTCTAGAAATTTTTAGAATCCCTCCTAAGTCCAGCTAAGCACAGATAGAACAGAAGATGTGTGTGAGGATACTATTCAAGGTTGAAGAAAGAACCAGCTAAAAGGGGCAGAGAGAACAATTCCCAAGGCTCACACAGGACCAGGAATGGTTCATGTTCAGACCAGCCAGCACAGAAATCTTCACAGTTCAAGGACAGCATTGAGTGTAGATGTCACATCATTAGTAATATCCAGATATAGGACAAAGACTATTACTGGGGATAAAGAAGAGCAATTAATAATGCTAAAGGTGTCATTTCATCAAGAGGAAATAACTGTCCTTGCATTGAGGAGACACAACTGAGAGTCTGGGGAGATCAATGTCCCTAGCATTTGTAGGACAGAATACCAGGAAAGAGAGAGTTGCTTAGAGAGAGAACTCCAGGAATATGTAAAGGGTCCCCCTGAGTATTCAGCTGAATATGATAAGCACATATGCATGAAGAAACTACCCAAGGTGGTGGAAAGAGCCATCCAAAAGATTTAGAGGTAATAGTACCCAGTGCTCACATAGCTAGGAATAGTGCCCATCTCATCAGCCAGACTGGAAAACCTTAAGATTCCTAGGGTGTAAGGTACAGTCAGTAGTGGGAAATAATTAGATTTCTATGAGCACTGCACCAGCCTTTGCCTAATAAATCCTACCAGCAAAACCAAACCATTTCCAAGTAACTGTGTCGCAGAACAAAGAGCAAGAATATATCATAGGAACACAAAACCAAACAGTACCCAACAAGGAAAATTTCACAACATCTGACAACCAATCAAAAATTCCCAGACACAAAAAAGGTAGGAAAATAGAACTCATAGTGAGAAAAAAAAAATCAATCAACTGAAGCAAACCAGAAGTGACACAGATAACGGAATTAGCAATGGTTACTACACAGCTATTATAACTGCATTCCACATGTTACAAAAGTTAAGTAGAGATATGGAAGATATTTTTTTGAAAAAAGACCCGAATAAAACTTCTAGGGAAGAAAACTACAACATATGAGATGGAAAGTACACTGGATTCAAGTAAAGACTAATTCAATTTTGCAGAAGAAAAGATCTGCGAGCCCAGAGATGTAACAATAGAAACTATCTGCTAAAAGAAACATGGAAAGAAAAGATAATAAAAAATAATAATGAAATACCATCAATAAGCTATGGAAAGACTTCAAGTAGCCTAATATTCTTGTATTTGGAATCCCTAAAGGAGAGAAAAGAGGGGGAGCACAGAAATATTTGAAGAAATAATGGGCAAAATTTTTCAAATTTGATGAAAACTATAATTCCAATGATCCAAGAATTTCAACAAATCCCAAACACTAGAAGCATGAAGAAAGCTACACCAAGGCCCATCATAATCAAATTGTTCAAAACGAGTGATTAAAGAGAAAAAAATTAAAAGCATTCAGATTTTTTAAAAGCATGAAACAGTGATAACTCACTGGAAACAGTAGAAGTGAGAAGATAGTAAGCAATATCTTTAAAATAATGAAGGGAAAAAAACCTGTCAACCAGAGGGCCAAGATGGTGGCTTAGCAAGGTGTGGGATTAGTCCATCCTTCAGAGAAGCTAGTAAACAGCCAGGAACAGTACAGAACAACTGCTGGGGCCACGTCAGTCTGGAACAACTGGACTGGCTGCGAGCCCACCCAGAACTATGAGTTCCCCAAACCACAGTGGCCAGCACCCCTCCCCCACAGGCTGCTTCCCAGAGGGGAAAGGAAAGAGACTTTTCCAGCATCAGGGACTGAGCACAACCAAACTCCCATTGTGGAATTCATTAACAAATTCTGACGACTAAAAATAGGCCCCCAGCTCAGCTGAACCTTAAGTAAAAGTGGAAGTCACTGTTTTTTGCCCCAGCACAGAAGGGGCAGGGCTGATGGAAAAAGAAAAAAAAAAAAAGAGGTTTTTTTTTGGATTTGAAAAGGTCTGGGCCCTGAAGGAAAGGAGAGGGTACATAGGACCTAGAGATACACAGAGCAACATACCAACTTAAGCTTGTGATTGGCAAACCCAAGGAACAGGGGTTCTACTCTGAAAAGGACTTTTCTCTTTCATTTTGGTGGCTGTGTTTCTATGGTTTGGCTGCTGTTTGGATACAGCTGCAAGGCTTCATGGGTTCCACTGCCCCAGGCATAGGCAGAATTAACCTTGTTTAAGTGCTTGTCTGGAGCCTGTGCGCTCCCCAGGAGAGGGGTGGGGTCCAGCCCAGGTGGAATACCTCCCTCAAGGAATGCAGACTCCAGGGTTTGGAAAACTGAAGCAGTAAAGACTGACCACAACCTCTCCTCTGTCTCCACTACGCCCCCAGCAGGGAGAGTTTGCTGAAGCTAACAGTACTGCATCATCTTATGCTGGTGGGACCTGCAAGCATATAAACACCGTATACTGGGCAGGATAGGAAAAAAGGAGAGCCCAGAGGCTTCATAGCAAAGCCATTCAATCTGCTGGGTCTCACCCTCAGGGAAAACTGACACAGGTGACTCTTTCCTTCTGAAAGGAGGTCAGTTTGCTCTGGGAAAATCTGGCTGGGGTCTATAATACCTAAGTAGACCCTCCTAAGAGTGGGGGGGGGGGGGAGACACCGTACAGGCAGGGCAAGAAACAAGAAAATAAGAACTGAAAAATTCTCCTCTATTAAACAAAACCTAAGCTAGAGGTCCAGAAAAACCTGAACTGAATGTCAAAGAACAGATACACAACAAATTCATCCAGCAAGAAATTCCTAGGTAAAAGAATGGAAAGCAATCTCCAGAATAAACTAATTAAGGTGATTAAATGCCTAGACGCCAGTAAAAAATAACAAACCACACTAGGAAAACTGAAGATATGGCCCAGTCAAAGGAACAAATCAACAATTCAAATGAGATACAGGAGCTGAAACAATTAATTCAGAATATACGGACAGACATGGAAAACCTCATCAAAAACCAAATCAATGAATTGAGGGAGGATATAAAGAAGGCAAGGAATGAACAAGAAGAAGGAATCGAAAGTCTGAAAAAACAAATCACAGAACTTATGGGAATGAAAGGCACGTTAGAAGAGATGAAGAAAACAATGGAAACCTACAATGGTAGATTTCAAGAGGCAGAAGATAGGATTAGTGAACTGAAGGATGGAACATCTGAAATCTGACAAGAAAAAGAAAATATAGGGAAAGAAATGGAAAAATATGAGCAGGGACTCAGGGAATTGAATGACAATATGAAGCACATGAATATACGTGTTGTGGGTGTCCCAAAGGAGAAGAGAAGGGAAAAGGAGGAGAAAAACTAATGGAGGAAATTATCACTGAAAATTTCCCAACTCCTATGAAAGACTTAACATTACAGATCCAAGAAGTGCAGCATACCCAAAAAAGAACAGATCCAAATAGACATACTCCAAGACATTTACTAATCAGAATGTCAGAGGTCAAAGAGAAAGAGAGAATCTTGAAAGCAGCAAGAGAAAAGCAATCCATCACATCCAAGGGAAGCCCAATAAGACTATGCATAGATTTCTCAGCAGAAACCATGGAGGTGAGAAGACAGTGGGATGATATATTTAAATTATTAAAAGAGAAAAACTGCCAACCAAGAATTCTATACCCAGCAAAATTGTCCTTCAAAAATGAGGTAGAAATTAAAACATTTTCAGACAAAAAAATCACTGAGAAAATTTGTGACCAAGAGATTAGCTCGCAAGAAATACTAAAGGTAGCACTAGAGACAGATATGAAAAGACAGAAGAGAGAGGTGTGGAGAAGAATGTAGAAAGGAAGACTAGGAGTAAAGGTAAAAAGAAGGAAAATTAGATATGACATATAAAACCCAAAAGGCAAAATGGTAGAAGAAAGTACTACCCGTACAGTAATAACACTAAATGTTAATGGATTAAACTCCCCACCCAAAAGACAAAGACTGGCAGAATATATTTTAAAACAGGACTCATCTATATACTGTCTCTACTCAAAGGACATGAGGGCAAGGACACTAATGGACATTTGCACACCAATATTTATAACAGCATTATTTACTATTACCAAGAGATGGAAACAACCAAAATGTCCATCAACAGACGGGTAGCTAAACAAACTGTGGCATATACATATGATGGAATATTATGCAGCTGTAAGACAGAATAAAGTTATGAAGTATGTAACAACATGAATGGAACTTAAGGACATTATGCTGAGTATGATTAGCCAAAAACAAAAGGACAAACACTGTATGGTCTCACTGATATGAACTGACATTAGTGAATAAACTTGGAATATTTCATTGATAACAGAGACCATCAGGACATAGAAAGAGGGTAAAATATTGGGTAACTGGAGCTGAAGGGATACAGATTGTGCAACAGAACTGAATATAAAAACTCAGAAATGGACAGCACAATACTACCTAACTGTAATACAATTATGTTAAAACACTGAATGAAGCTGAATGTGAGAATGATAGAGGGAGGAGGGCTGGAGGCACAAATGAAATCAGATGGAAAGATATACGGTAAAGATTGAGATGGTATAATCTAGGAATGCCTAGAGTATATAATGATAGTGACTAAATGTACAAATTTAAAGCATTTTTGCATGAGGAAAAACAAAGGAATGTCATTACTGCAGGGTGCTGAAAATAGATGTTAATTAATATTTTAAAATTTCAACTTATGTGTGAGGCTAAAACAAAAAATGTTTATTTGGTACAAAATTTATATTTTGACTAGTGCTTTTCCTAATATAACTTATGTAGATAGTTGGTTGAACAACATAAGTACACAGAACCTTGGGTAGGACATGAGGTTTTGTTGGTTTGTCCAGAGTGATGCCCTGATTAATCCCAGAGTGATTTGATCAGTGAGTGGAAAAGTATTTGCAAAGTCCTCTGTGGGGAATGGTGAGAACAGGGAAAAATTCAACCTCCCCAAGTTGAATCCTTGATATTCTCACAAACAGTGTGGACAACCAAAGTTATAGGCTGAGTCTTGGGCTTTGTTCATATGAAACTTAACCCCACAAAGGACAGGTTAAGCCTACTTAAAATAAGGCCTAAAAGTCACCCCCAAGAGAACCTCTTTTGTTGCTCAGATGTGGCCCCTCTCTCCAGCCAACACAACAAGCAAACTCACTACACTCCCCCTATCTACATGAGACATGACTCCCAGGGGTGTGGACCTTCCTGGCAATGTGGGACAGAAATCCTAGAATGAGCTGAGACTCAGCATCAAGGGATTGAGAAAAACTCTAGAATGAGCTGAGACCCAGCATCAAGAGATTGAGGAAAACTTCTTGACCAAAAGGGGGAAGAGTGAAATGAGACAAGGTGTCAATGGCTGAGAGATTCCAAACAGAGTTGAGAGGTTATCCTGGAGGTTATTCTTACACATTAAGTAGATATCAACTTGTTATCCAAGATGTAATGGAGAGGCTGGAGGGAACTGCCTGAAAATGTAGAGCTGTGTTCCAGTAGCCATGTTTCTTGAGGATGATTGAATAACGATACAGCTTTCCCAATGTGACTGTGTGATTGTGAAAACCTTGTGTCTGATGCTCCTTTTATCTACTTTGTCTACAAAAGAATAGAACATATGGAATAAAAATAAATAATAGGGAAAATGAATGTTAAAATAAATTTAGTTTGAAATGCTAGTGATCAATGAAAGGGAGGGGTAAAATTTTAATTAAATTTTAATTAAAAAAAGATATATATACTGACCCCATGGAATAGAATAGAGTGTTCAGCTATAGACCCTCTCATCTATGAACAATTGATCTTTAATAAGGCAGTCAAGCCAACTCACCTGGGATACAATAGTCTCTTCAATAAATGATGCCTGAAGAATTGGATATCCACATATAAAAGAATGAAAGAGGATCCATATCACGCCCTATACAAAAATTAACTCAAAACTGATCAAAGACCTAAACATTAGATCTGAGACCATAAAATTGTTAGAAGAAAATGTAGGGAAATAGCTTACAAATCTTATAATAGGAGGCAGTTTCCTAGACCTTACACCCAAAGCACGAACATTGAAGAAAGAAAGAAAGGAACGGGAACTCCTCAAAATTAAGCACTTTTGTGCATCAAAGAACTTTATCAAGAAAGTAAAAAGACAGCCTACACAATGGTAGACAGTATTTGAAACAATATATCAGATAAAGGTCTAGTATCCAGAGTATATAAAGAGATTGTTCAACTCAACAACAAAAAGACAGACAACCCAATTACAAAGTGGGCAATTGACTTCCACAGACACTTCTCAGAAGAGGAAATACAAATGGCCAAAGGCATGAAAAGATGCTCAATTTCCCTGGCCATTAGGGAAATGCAAATCAAAACCACAATGAGATATCATCTCACACCCACCAGAGTGGCCATTATCAATAAAACAGAAAATGGCATGTGCTGGAGAGGATGTCAAGAAAGAGGCACACTTATCCACTGTTGGTGGGAATCTCAAATGGTACAACTGCTGTGGAAGGCAGTTTGGAAGTTCCTCAGGAAGCTAGTATAGAATTGCCATGTGACCCGGCAATACCATTGCTAGGTATCTACTCAGAGGACATGAGGGCAAAGACACAAACGGACATTTGCACACCAATGTTTATAGCAGCATTATTTACAATTGCAAAGAGATGGAAACAGCCAAAATGTCCAACAGACAAGTGGCTAAACAAGCTGTGGTATACACATATGATGAAATGTTATGCAGTTGTAAGACAGAATAAAGCTCTGAAGCATGTAACAACATGGATGGACCTTAAGGACATTAAGCTGAGTGAGATTAGCCAGAAATAAAAGAACAAATACTGAATGGTCTCACTGATATGAACTAACATTAAAGAATGAACTTGGAGAATTTCAGTTAAGAACAGAGGTCATCAGGAGATAGAATAGGGTAGATATTGAGTAATTGGAACTGAAGGGATACAGATTGTGCAATGGGACTGAATATAAAATCTCAGAAATGGACAGCACAATACTATCTAACTGGAATACAATAATGTTAGAACACTGAAGGAAGCTGAAAGTGAGAATGATAGAGGGAGGAAAGCTGGGGGCACAAATGAAATCAGATGGAAAGATATACAGTAAAGAATGAGATGGTATAATCTAGGAATGCCTAGAGTGTACAATGATAGTGACTAAATATACAGATTCAAAAATGTTTTTACATGAGGAAGAACAAAGGAATGTCAATACTGCAGGGTGTTGAAAATAGATAGTAATTAATATTTTAAAACTTTAACTTATTGTGGGACTAAAGCAAAAAATGTTTATGTGGTACAAAATTTATATTTTGACTAGTGCATTTCCTAATATAACTTATGTGGACAGCTTAATTGAACACCATAAGTACATGGAACCTTGAGTAGGGCATAAGATTTTGTAGGTTTTTCCAGAGTGATGCTCCGATAAATCCCAGAGGGATTTGAACAGGGAATAAAAAAGTATTTGCAAAGTCCCCTTAGGGGAGTGGTGAGAAAGGGGGAAAATTCAACTTCCCCAAGTGAAAAATTCTTGATATTCTCACAAGCAGTGGGGACATATTGACTGAGCCCCCAATCTTGGGGTTTGTTCAGATGAAACTTAACCCCACAAGGGATAGGCTAAGCCTACTTAAAATTAGGCCTAAGAGTCACCCCCAGAGAACCTCTTTTGTTGCTCAGGTGTGACCTTTTTCTCTCAGCCAACACAACAAGCAAACTCACTGCCAGGGGTGTGGACTTTCCTGGCAACATGGGACAGAAATTCTAGAATGAGCTGGGACTCAGCACCAAGGGATTGAGAAAACCTTCTAAACTGAAAGGAGAAAGAGAGAAATGAGACAAAATAAAGTGTCAATGGCTGAGAGATTCCAGAGTCAAGAGGTTACCCTGGAGGTTATTCTTACACATTAAATAGATATCACCTTTTTCGTTAAGGTGTAACAGAAAGGCTGGTGAGAACTGCCTGAAAATGTAGAGCTGTGTTCCAGTAGCCATGTTTCTTGAAGATGATTGTATAATGATATAGCTTTTGCAATGTGACTGTGTGATTGTGACACACAGTCACAATCTTGTGTCTGATGCTTCTTTTATCTACCTTATTGACAGATGAATAAAACATATGGATTAAAAATAAAAAAATAATACAGGGAATAGATGTTAAAATAAATTTAGTAGATTGAAATGCTAGTGATCAATGAATGGGAGGGGTAAGGGATATGGTATGAATTTTTTTCTGTTTTCTTTTCATTTCTTTTTCTGAATTGATGCAAATGTTCTAAGAAATGATCGTGATGATGAATTACAACTATGTGATGAAATTGTGAATTACTGATTATATAGCAGAATGGAATGATCATGTGGTAAGAATGTTTGTGTATGTATGTTCATACATTTAATAAATAAAATAAATTTAAAACAAACACAGAAAAAACTTGTCAACCTAGATTCTATATATAGCAAAATTGTCCAAAATGAAGGTGAAATTGATTTTTTTCAGATATTCAAAAGCTGAAAGAATTCATCACCAGCAGACCCACACTATAAGAAATATTGTAAGAAGTCCTTAAACACAATACTAATAGAAATTCCAACAACCTACTTTGAAGACTTGGAAAAGCTAGTTATCAAATTCATTTGGAAGGAAAAGAGACCCTGAATATTTAAAAATATCCTCAAAAAGAAGAATGAAGTGGGAGGATTAACAGTTCCTGATTTTAAAGCTCATTATAAAGCCACAGTGTTCAAAACAGCATGGTACTGGCACAAAGATTGAAAGATTGACCAATGGAATCAAATTGAGAGTGCAAAAATAGACCACCAAATCTATGATCAACTGATCTTCATCAAGACCCCTGAAGCCACTGAACTGGGAGAAAATAGTCTTTTCAATAATGCACATGGGAGAAGTGAATATCAATAGCCAAAAGAATCAATAGCCTTATCTTACACCCTATACAAAAATTAACTCAAAGTGGATCAAGGACATAAATATAAGAGCCAGTACCATAAAACACTTAAAGAAAATATAGGGAAATATCTTCAAGACCTAGTAATAGGAGGTAGCTTCCTAAACTTTACACCCAAAGCTCAAGCAATTAAAGAAAAAATAGATAAATGGGAACTCCTGAAAATCAAATGCTTCTGCAACTCAAAAGACGTCGTCAAAAAGGTGAAGTGGCAGCCAACTCAGTGGCAGAAAATAGTTGGAAATTATGTATCAGATAAAGATTTGCTATTCAGTATACATAAAGAAATACAACTCAACAACAAAAGAACAACCAATCCGATAAAATGGGCTAAAGCTATGAATAGACATTTTTCTTAAGAGCACATGGAGATAGCTAAAAAGTCCATGAAGAGATGCTCATTTTCATTAGCTATAAGGGAAAGGCAGATAAAGACTACAATGAGCTATCATCTTACACCTAGAATGGCTACTATTAAACAAACAGGAAACCGCAAATGTTGAAGAAGATGTGAAAGAATTGGAACAATTATGCACTGCTGGTAGGAATGTAAAACAGTACAGCCACTGTGGAAGACAGTTTGGCAGTTCCTTAGAAAACTAAATATCGAGTTGCCCTTTGACCTGGCAATAGCACTACTCAGTATATACCCAGAAGGGCGGAAAGCAGTGACATGAGCAGACATTTGCACACTGATGTGCATAGAGGCATTATTCACAATTGCCATAAGATGGAAAAAAAGAGCTCATCAACAGACTAGTGACTAAAGAAAATGTGGTATATACATGTAATGGAATATTATACAACAGTAGATGAAATGATGTTCTGAAGCATATGACAACATGGATGAGCCTTGAGGTCATGTAGGGTGAAATAAACTAGTCACAAAAGGATAGTTATTGTATGACTTCACTTTTATGACCTTGGTAAAGGTAAACCCAGAGGCTTATAATATAGAATATAGGGGACATAGGGAAACATGGAAACTAAAGATGGGTTAGCTAATGAAGTGGAACTTAAATGTAAGGGAATAGGTAGAATTGAAGGCAGTTCATTCATGGGTCTAAAGTAATATTACCGTATTGAAGGTGAACATGATTGAAAGGGTTTTTATAGATCCATATATTCTACCAATTAACACTATAAATATAAATAAGTTCTTGCATGAACTACTTCAAAAGGTAAATAATATCAGGGTATAGGAGGAAAACTACTATTGCATGCTAGAGGCTATGTTTAACAGGAAGACCTCAACAGTACCACAGGAATACCAGGGGTAAATAATTGGGGGGTGGGGACAAGAATTAAGGGGAGGTTTGGATTTCCTATTTGGTGAGGATGTGTTATTGGTTATTTTTCTCTTGGGAGGAATGAAAATTATCTAAAATTGAGAGTGCTGATGACCATACAACTACATGAGGATAATGTGAGACATGGACTGTCGACTTTGGATATTATACATGACGCCCAAAGAATGGAAGTGGCTGAAGGATGCACTGACTGAAGTAGAATGGCAAACTGTAGTGTATACATATGATCAAATATTATGTGACTAGAAAGAAACAAAGTTGTGAAGCATGCAACGAGGTGAATGAACCTGGGGAGGGGGGCATTATGTGATGCAAAATAAGCCAGAAACAAAAGAGCAAATATTGCATGGTCTCTTTTGGAAAATAATTATAAGAATATTGGGGTCTAGATTGCAAGTTCTTCACATTTAGTCCGGAGCTGTAATTGTTATTTCTAGATTTTGAGATGCTGTGCTATATGTGTATAACCTGGTATTTCCTTGGAACTTTGGGTGCCTGTGTGGCACCTAAGGCTAGAGTAGGAGCTCTTCAGGTCTGAAAGTCAGCATTGTCACATACAACAACTGTTTAAAAAATCTGAAAAAGAGATCAGGCTTCAAATAGAGATAAGAATGAAGCCAGTCTGGTTGGGTCTAAGGAAAATCAGAAAGCAGGGGTAAGGAGGACATTATCTGTATTTTAGAACTTCGTCTACTGTATGAGACCAAAGGAAGGGAGGTTTATTTTGTCCAAAACATAAATTTTCTGTAGCACATATCCTGTCTGGATAGATCGTTTAGACAACCCAAAACATGGAGCCCAGCATGGAAATGAGGGCTCGTAATTCTGTACAGCTTAATGTAATCCCTAGATACAGCCCAAGATATGTTGAGCCGATTATCAAAAAGTATTGGCAAAGGGTGGGTCACAGTAGCTCAGCAGGCAGAGTTCTTGCCTGCCATGTCGGAGACCCGGGTTTGATTCCCGGTGCCTGCCCCCCCAAAAAACAAAGCACTATATTAAAAAAAAAAAAAAAAGTATTGGCAAAGTCCCTTGAGGGACAGGGGAGAAAACAAATATAAACTATTAAGTGTTACCACTGGGGAATCCCCTGATACCATCTCAAACATTAGAGATTTCCAAGTCAATAGGCCAAGCCCTTGATTTTGAGGCTTGTTCTTGTGAAGCTTATTTCTGTAGCTGAGAAGCTAAGCCTACCTATAGGACCTACCTAAACTTCAAGAGGAACTTTTTTGCTGCTCAGATGTGTCCTCTCTCTCTGCTTCTATCCAAACTCTGCAAGTAAAATGATTACCTTCTTCCCTTTGTGAGACATGGCATCCAAGGGTGAAAGTCTCCCTGGCAACATGTTATGAATCCCAGGAAAGAGTCTGACCCTGGCACGATGGGATCTACAATGCCTACCTGACTAAAAGGGGGGAAAATGTAACAAAATAAAGTATCAGTGGCTAAGAGATTCCAAATAGAGTCAAGAGGCTATTCTGGAGGCTACTCTTGCACATGCTTCAAAGCTAGATATAACTTTTACCATGGTTTGCTAAACCCCAACCAAAACCATTCCTGCCAACCCTAAAAAACACCTAGGGTTCTATCTGAAATTCTACCAAAGTTCCATACACTATGATTACTTTCAAGAAATCTACAACCTCCAGATGGGTTTCTCGGCCAGATAAGTCCTGAAACCCAGTGAGGCCAGCCTCTCCAAAATGTCAATTATTTCCACCCCTGCTCCCAGCCCATATTATTTTTATTATTATTATTATTTTGGTTATAAAACTTTTTTATTAATTTTTAAATTTTTTTTAGAAAATATTACAAGAAAGAAACACAAATATTCTTAACGTGATCATTCCATTCTACCTATATAATCAGTAATTCACAATATCATCACATAGTTGCATAGTCATCATCATGATCATTTCTTAGAACATTTGCATCAATTCAGAAAAAAAATAAAAAGTCAACAGAAAAATAAAACGAAAACAGAAAAAAAAAATTACACATACCATATCCCTTACCCCTCCCTTTCATTGATCACTAGCATTTCAAACTAAATTTATTTTAACATTTGTTCCCCCTATTATTTATTTTTATTCCATATGTTCTATTCATCTGTTGACAAGGTAGATAAAAGGAGCAACAAACACAAGGTTTTCACAATCACACAGTCACTCTGTGAAAACTATATCATTATACAATCATCATCAAGAAACATGGCTACTGGAACACAGCTCCACATTTTCAGGCAGTTCCCTCCAGCCTCTCCATTACATCTTGGATAACAAGGTGATATCTACTTAATGCGTAAGAATAACCTCCAGGATAACCTCTAGACTCTGTTTGGAATCTCTCAGACCTTGACACTTTGTCTCATTTCACTCTTCCCCCTTTTGGTCAAGAAGATTTTCTCAATCCCTTGATGCTGAGTCTCAGCTCATTCTAGGATTTCTGTCCCACATTGCCAGGAAGGTCCACACCCCTGGGAGTCATGTCTCATGTAGATAGGGGGAGTGTAGTGAGTTTGCTTGTTGTGTTGGCTGGAGAGAGAGGCCACATCTGAGCAACAAAAGAAGTTCTCTTGGGGGTGACTCTTAGGCTTAATTTTAAGTACAGCCCATATTATTGACAGCCCTTTCCAACATGAGAAAGTTAGAATGGGCATAGCCCAAATACTTCTAAAGATTGGGAGAAAGATCAAAGTAGAAGGAAAAGTTATAACACAGAAGATAGGATTTAACAAATGAGTATGACTGCTGAATCATTATATTGATATTTCCTTTAGTCTCCAGTGTCTTGGAGAAGCTACAAGGGCAAACCTAAGATTGTGAAACTGTAACCCATATCACACTCTGAAATCTTTTCTATAACTACTTGTTACAATGTACTTTGGCATATACTGCTTTTTGGGTATATATGCTATATTTCACAATTTAAAAAAAAGTCCTTAAGGCAGAAAATAATAGTGAGTATATAAGATTTCCCTCTTCCTATGTAAAAGTCTTTAAATGTAGTTGTCTCTTTAAATAAAAACAATAACTATTCAATGTGGAATTTATAAATATATGTTGTTTGACAACAACTCAAAACTGGGAGGAAAGAAATGGAAGCATACTATTGAAAGGTTCTTGTACTATATGTGAAGTGATATAATATCACTGGAGGGTGGAGTGTGATAAATTAAAGATGTATACTATAAAACCTTAAAGCAACTTCTAAAATAAAAAACAGAGTTATAGCTAGTAAGCCAACACAGGAGATAAATGGAATTTAAAAAATTTAATGCCACAATTAGAAGACAGAAATGGTCAGATTGGATTTAAAAAAGCAAGACCTAATTATATGCTGTCCATAAGAAATGCATTTCAAATACAAAGACAGAAGTTAAAAGTAAAATGATAAAATGATGGAAACATAAACAACATACAAATACTAATCCAATGGCAGGTGGAGTCTGTATATTAATATTAGAGTAGTTTTCAGAGCAATGAATATTTCCAGTAATAAAGAAAGTCATTTCATGTTAAAAGGGGATTCATCAAGAGGTCTCAACAATTCTACATTTTTATACACCTAAAACAAAGTTTTAAAATACCTAAAGCAACAACTGAAAAAATATATATAGAACTACAAATACAAAGAAAAAAACTCCACAATGATAAATATAGATTTTAGTATCCTTCTCTTAATAACTAATAGAACAAGTAGACAGAGAATCGGTGATGATATAGATGAGTTGAATACCACTCTCAACCTCTTCGGTGTAATTGACATTTATAAAACACTCCAGCCAACAATAGAATACACATTATTTTTAAGTATACACAGAATATTTACCAAGATGAACCATAATATGAGCCATAAAACAAGTTTCAATAAATTTAAAAGCATTCAAGTCACCAAAGGATATCCTCTGATGGCAATGAAGAAATATTAGAAACCAGTGATGATCCCTGGAAAGTCCCCACAAGTTGGAAACTAAACAACGTGTTTCTAGATAACTAGTGGGTCAGAAAAGAAATTAAAAGTAAATTTAGAAAGTGTTTGGAAGTGAAGAAAAATGGAGCACACAACGCACCAAAATTTGCAAGATGCTGCTAAACAGAATTGGAAGTTTATCACAGTAAGCACCTATGTTAGAAAAGAATATGGGTCTTTAATAAATAATTTCAGCATCCAACTTAAGAAACTAGGAAAAGAAAAGCAAATTAAATTCAAAGTCATAGGAAAAAGGAAGTAATAAAGATCAGAATGGAAACCAATGAACTACAAAACAGAGAAACAGTAGAAAAACCAATGAAAGCAAAAGCTGGTTCTTTGAGAAAAACAATAAAATGGGTAAACTATATGCAGACTGGTAAGGGAATAAAGAAGAGACACAAATTATTAATATCAGGAATGAGAGAGAGAGATTTAAAAGATAAGAGAATATTATGAACAACTTTATGTCAATAAATTTGACAAATTAGATGTAATGGATAAATTCCTTGAAAGACACCAATTACCGAAGCTTAGTCCAGTAAAAACAGATAACCTAATCAGTCTTTTATCTATTTAAGAAACTGATTGCATCCTCTTATCCTTCACTGTGGACGCTCCTTCTCAGCATGAAGGAGTTGAAATGGGCATTTTCCAAAGATCCATGTAGAACGGGAGAAGGAGACGGAGGATGTATAACAGAGAAAATGGGATTTAACAAATGAGTACAGCTGCTGAATCACTATATTAATATTCCTTCTAGCCTCCAGTATTTTGGAGTAGCTAGAAGTAAGAATCTGAGATGATGGAATGGTAGCCCATGATAAACTCTGGGATTTGTTCTGTAGCTGTTTCTTGAAGTGTGCTTTGAAAATCATTGCTTTTTTCTTTCTTTACTATATATATGTGTGTGTGTGTTATGTTTTACAGTAAAAAAAAAAAGAAAGAAATTGAAGTTGCTTTGTAAACCTCTCCAGGAAGAAAACCTTAAGCCCAATTAGCTTCACTAGTGGATTCTACCAATAATTAAGAAATATCCATTCTACCCACAAATTCTCCCAGAAAACTGAAAGTGTGTGACTATCCCTCTAACTCATTTTATGAAGTCAGTATTACCCTGATGCCAAAACCAGACAATGACATTACAAACAAATGATAAGCCAATATCATTCATAAATATAGACACAAGAATTACAAACAAAACCTTAGGAAATCGAATCCAACAATTTATAAAAGGATAATACATCATGAGGAAGTGGGATTTCTCCCAGGAATGCAAGGTTTGTTTAACATTTGAAAAGCAAGCAATGTAATAATTCCTTATATTAACAAACTAAAAGAAGAACATATGACAATCTCAATAGATGCAATGAAATTTGCAACAAAATCCAACATCTACTCCTGATTTTTTAAAAAAAGCACAAAACTCTTAGCAAGAGAGGAATGGAAGTAAAATTCCTCAACCTGAAAAGTGTTCTATAAAAACCTAAAATGAACCATCATATTTAATAGTGAAGGACTGAATGCTTTCCTCCCAGCATAGGGAAGAGAACAAGGATATCATGCTCACCACTCCTATTTAACATTGAACTAGGGGTTTTAACCAGTGTGATAAGCCAACTAAAGGAAATACCAGGCATCCAGACAGGAAAGGAAGAAGTGAAACTGTTTTTATTTGCAAATATCATCATCTGTGTAGATAATCTGATGGGAACTACAAAAAATCTATGTATTCCTGATCAAGAATATTATATAAATAAACAGAAGAAATTTTCAGACACCCTTGAAATTTTTTAAAATAATTTCTGAAATATCTCACACTGTTTGTGGTAGTTAGATTCAATTGTCAACTTGGCCTGGTGAAGGCACCTAGTTCAGTTGCTGTGGACATGAGCCAATGGTACATGAACCTCATCTGTTGCTCATTATATCTGCAGTCAGCTAAGGGGTGTGCCTGCTGCAGTGAATGATGTTTGATTTAATTGGCTGGTGCTTAAATGAGAGACTCAATGTAGCACAACCCAAGCAGCTCAGCATACCTCATCTCAGCACTCACAACTCAGCCCAGGCCTTTGGAAATGCAGAAAGAAATCACCCCAGGGAAAGTTGTTGGAACCCAGAGGCCTGGAGAGAAGGCCAGCAGAGATCACCCTGTGCCTTCTCATGTAAGAAAGAACCTCAGTTGAAGGTTGGCTGCCTTTCCTCTGAAGAACAAATGAAATAAATCCCCTTTTATTAAAAGCCAATCTGTCTCTGGTGTGTTGCATTCCGGCTGCTAGCAAACTAGAACACTGTTCCAAATATATTAATAGATAACCATTAGGTCTAGCACATAACCTAGGGATAATATTTAACTCTAAGGATATATAAAAAAAAAAACATTTCAGAAAATATCTAGGCCAAAGGAGTAGGTCAACAATGACAACAGCAACAAAATGGACTTAGATTTCTCACCATATAGGATGCCAAAGAGAAAGTGGATGCATGTTTATAACATATTTAGGGGGAAATGATGTGATCCAAACCCTCTGTAAGCAGAAGAGACAACTCTCATACAAGAGGGTAAAATTCATTTAAAAACTATTAAATAAGAGAGTACTAAAAAACTACACATCTTAGCAACCTTAAATATATGCATTTATATTTGCTTGGCTGATAGATATATATACATATGTACATAGTACAAACATATAAATGCAATATAAATATATTAACATAATATGAATATGCAGTAATGCCATTTACCACCCAAAAGATGTATGCAAATAGCTTCTCCAGAACTGGTTAAGCTAATGCAAAAACTACCTTTACAAATAACTATAAAATTCTGGTTGTAATACAACAATTTGAAAAATGAATGGATGAGTACCTGAAAAAATAAAGGGAAATCCTTAGTTACCAGAAGTTAAGATAGAACTGATAGGTGGACAGAAAGCATGGTAACTGATCTTGCAGTAAGATAAGCTAGAGTAAGAAACTTGCCAGACAAAGGAATAAGTAAAGCTTGGGCTTAGGTATTAACTTCCTTGTACAGACAGAAGCTGAAGAACCTGCACATGTGGGGTTCTGATTGAGAGTCCACAAAAATCTAGGCCCCTAAAAAAATAATAATCCCAATAAAAAGGTTACTGGGAAAAAAATAATGTGTTCACCAGGTGTCATGGTCAGGTTCATGTGTCAACTTGGCCAAGCGGTAGTACCTGTTTGTCTGGTTGGGCAAGTGCTGGCCTGAGTGTTGCAATGAGGACATTTCATAGAATTAAATCATGATCATGTCAGCTACATCCACAGCTGACTCCATTTGTAAACAGCCAAAGGGGAGTGTCTTCTGCAATGAGTGATGCTTAATCTGATCACTGGAAGCCTTTTAAGGAGGATTCAGAAGAGACAGCCTCTTCCCATTTTGGCTGGTGAGCCTCTCCTGTGGAGTCGTCCAGACCCTCCATCGGAATCGTTGGCTTCAGAGCCTGCCCTGCGGATTTTGGATTCTGCGTTCCCATGGTCACATGAGGCAGTTTTATAAATTTTATATTTGCGAGTGTTCCCTGTTGATTCTGTTTCTCTAGAGAACCCTAACTAATACACCAGGCCAGGCAGACAACAGGGAAGACATCTGCCTAGTTCACGAGTAGGGGACTAAGGGAAGAAAAATACTAAAATCAAAACCAAAAAATGTTTGAATTTGAAATTTTTATTAGGTGCCTCCAAAGGACAGTTCAGAAATACATGTTGATAGTATTCCCATAGAAAAATACCACACCTACATTATCAGAAATAAATGACACAGATGGGCAAGAAACAGTGGGCAAAATAAAAGGAATATGAATGCCACACATGTAAGATGATAAAAGAATAATCTGAAAGGTACTGTAAAATAAGATGCTTAATAAAATTAAAAAGATGACAAGAAGAGAAATTACAAGGGGAGAAAAAGTAACAATGGAAGGTTGTATGTTTCAAAAAGAGAAAGAATTTCTAGAAATAAAAAGTCATTAAAATATAAAACAACCAATTAAAATTTTATTAAAATTAAAGTTAGATAAAGATAATGAGAAAATAATGAGTGGGAAGGTAGAGCCAAGGAATTAAATCAAAATGCAAGAGATAAAGTGATGAAAGCCTGATAAAGAGGTTAAAAGTACTCAATAAGTTGAATATATAAATATATTAAAGGAATGCAAAAAAAGGGAAAAAATGAAAGTGGGAGAAGGGCAATATTAGAAAAGATTATGGCTGAGAAATTGCAATAGTAAGAAAGACACAAATCCTTAGATTCAGAAAGTACAAGTCTGAGTAGGATGAAATAAAAACCAATCCATACCTAGACTGAAATGTGGAACAGAACACTAAAGACAAAGAAATCTATAAAATAACAATAAAAAAAAAGGTTGATTACTTACCAAGGAAATTCACTTGAGCTAACCAGACTTCTCAAAATCAGAGGAATGAAAAGGGCAATATGTAGCCAAATATAAATGAATTGTGACTGTATAAAACAATAATAATGTCTTGTGGAATTAAAATATATGTAAAATTTAAATCATGACAACTATAATACAAATGTTGAAAGGAGAAAATAAAGTTAAAATTTTTATGTATCTGCTTTTAAACACAGCCATTATTAAAAATTACATTATATAAACCCACAAGTAAAATAAATTATATTAAAGGTATTCATACTCAACAATTACTTCCTCATTGCTACATTTTATCTATGTTTCTGAAATTATATCTGTTGCATCTGAATGGTAGAAATATCATTAAGCAGTACACAACCCCCATTCAGTGACATCATATTGTCAGCTGTGGTAGGAGTATTTATGTCATGGAAATCAACAAATTCTATAAAGCATCCCCACCCTGTCCCTCCCACCAAAAGAGCCTGTTGTTAAACATTCACCAGCACCCCACTGGTCACAGGAAAGCTTTTGGAGTGATAAGAATGTTCTACCCTTGATTGTGGTGATTGGTACATGGTTGTATAAATTTGAAAATGTTCAATAAAAATATTCAAGTAACATTGATGGATTACAGCACGCAGACTTTACCTCAATAAAATGAGATTTTAAAAGAAAAGAGCAATGAAAAGAGAATACTATGAACAACTTTGTATCAATAAATTTAAATGTTTAAAAGAAACAGACACATTTTTGAAGCAAATTTACCAGAATAAATCCAAGAACAAATAGAAAATCTGAGTATTCTTGCATTTGTTAAAGAAAGTAAATCAGTAATTAAAAGCTTCCACAAAGAATTCCTAGTTAGAGTCGTTTTACCAGTGAATTAAGGGTGAAATGCCAATCTTACTCCAAATCTTCCACAATAGAGAAAAGAAGTAATGTATCCTACTGCATTAATGATCCCAGCATATTCTTGTTTTTATGACAGAGACGTTATAGGAAAGGAAAATGACTGACTCACCTACCTCATGAACGTTGATGCAAAACTCCAAAACGGAAGATTAACAAATTGAATAAAAGGTTAACACGTAGTGACTACATGAGATCTAATCCAAAAAATCAAGATTGGTTTAAAATGTGAAAGAAAAAAATCAGAGCACTTTTAGCAGGAAAAAAAAGGGGGTTAATCCAATGATCATCTCAATATCTCTGAAAACACATTTGAAAAAATATAGCAACCATTTATGATAAAATAATTCTTAGCAAATCAGAAAAAAAGGCAAAGCCTTTAATCAGGTAGAGTGCCCAGGAAAAAAAAAGGCCTACAGCAAACCTCATACTTCATGGCAGAATGTTGAAAACTTTCCTCCTTGGAGCCTTCCAAAGGTTTTATTTACAATGTGTTCACACCCACAGTCATGGATTAAGATTAAGAACATGTTTTGTGGGGGAGGGCACAAAATTCAATTTACCACACTTCACTCATTAATGAGTAGGAACACGAACTACACAACCTAACGTGTTTTCCAATTTATGAACATAGTTAATTTCTCCAATTATTAGGTCTTCTTTGATTTGTTTCATCATGCAGATCCAGTATATATTTTACACCTAAAAATGTGTTTGTTTTTGTATCCTGCAATCTTGCTAAACTCACATTTTAGTCCTAAGTGGCTGGTTTTTGTTTCTTTAATTTCTTGGAATTTTCTACATAGAGACATCATGCCGTACGCAAATAGAAGCAGTTATGTCTTCCTATAAAATCTGGATGATTTTTATTTATTGTTCTTCAGATATTGTCCTGGTTAAGAAAACCAGGACAGTGTTGAATAGTAGTGAAAGCACACATCCATGCCTAGTTTCCAACCTTAAGGGAAACACTTTCAGGTCTTCACCATAAGGTATGATGTTAGCTATAGGTATTTTGCAGATATAATTTATCAGGTTAAGGAAGTTTCCTTAATTCTAGCTTCACTAAACCTGGATAAATCCAATCTGGTCATGGAATATTATTGTCTTTATGCATCTTGGATTTAATTTGCTAATATTTTGTTGAGAATTTTTTTGTATCTATGTTCATGAGAGGTATTGGTCTATGGTTTTCTTTTACAGTGTTGTCATTGTCTGATTTATATCATGATGATGACCTCATAAAATGAGTTGGGAAGGTCTCCATTCTATTGTTGTTTCTGGACGATTATGTGTAAAATTGATATTATTTCTCCTTTAAACGCTTGGTAGAAATTCACCAGTGAAATTATCTAAGCCTTAGCTTTTTTGCCAGAAGCATTTTAACTAAAAATTTAGTGTCTTTAATAGATTTAAATAGTTCAGGTGATTTATTTCTGCTTGAGTAGATTTTTTCTAAGTTTTGATTGTTTGTACTTTCACGAAATTGATTCATTTCATCTAGTTGTTGAATTTATGGGCATAAAGTTGTTGGGGTTTTTTTTTTTCCAACTGTCCTCTTAATGTTTGTGGGGTTTGGTGATATTCCTTTTTTCATTCCTAAAATTGGTAGGTAATTTATGTCTTCTTTCTTTTTTTCTTTGTCTGATTGGTGAGAGGTTTATCAATTTTACTGATCTTTGGAAAGGACTACTTTTAATTTCATTGATTTTCTTTATTGTGCTTCTGTTTTAAATTTCAGTAATTTTTGCTCTGTTTTTTAAATTTTGTTTTTTTTTTTCTTTTTTTAAATACCAAAACACACAAAGCAAATACAAACATTCCTATTTTGATCATTCCATTCTACATATATAAGTAGTAATTCACAATATCATCATGCAGTTGCATATTCTTCCTCATAATCATTTCTTGGAACATTTGCATCTATTCAGAAAAATAAATAAACAGAAAACAGAAAGAAAATTTAAACATACCATACCCCTTACCCCACCCTTTCATTGATCACTAGCATTTCAAACTGAATTTATTTTAACATTTGTTCCCCCTATTATTTATTTTTATTCCATATGTTCCACTCGTCTGTTGACAAGGTAGCTAAAAGCATCAGACACAAGGTTTTCACAATCACAGTCACATTGTGAAAGCTAAATCATTCTGAAGAAATATGGCTACTGGAACACAGCTCTACGTTTTCAGGCAGTTCCTTCCAGCCTCTCCATTACATCTTGAGTAACAAGGTGTGGTAGTTAGATTCAGTTGTCAACTTGGCCAGGTGAAGGCACCTAATTCTGTTGCTGTGGATATGAGCCAATGGTATGTGAACCTCATGTGTTGCTGATTTACATCTGCAGTCGGCAGGAGGCATGCCTGCTGCAGTGAATGACGTTCAACTTAATTGGCTGGTGCTTAAATGAGAGAGCGCAATGTAGCACAGCCCAAGCAGTTCAGCATACCTCATCTCAGCACTTGCAGCTCAGCCCAGGTCTTTGGAGATGCAGAAAGAAGTCACCCCAGAGAAAGTTGTTGGAACCCAGAGGCCTGGAGAGAAGGCTGGCAGAGACCATCCTGTGCCTTCCCACGTAAGAAAGAACCTCAGTGGAAAGTTAGCTGCCTTTCCTCTGAAGAACTAACAAAATAAATCCCCTTTTATTAAAAGCCAATCCCTGGTGTGTTGCATTCTGGCAGCTAGCAAACTGGAACACAAGGTGACATCTACTTAATGTGTAAGAATAACCTCCAGGATAACCTCTCAACTGTCTTTGGAATCTCTCAGCCATTGACACTTTGTCTCATTTCACTCTTCCCCCTTTTGGTCAAGAAGGTTTTCTCAATCCCTTGATACTGGGTCTCAGCTCATTCTAGAGTTTTTCTCAATCCCTTAATGCTGAGTCTCAGCTCATTCTAGGATTTCTGTCCCACGTTGCCAGGAAGGTCCACACCCCTGGGAGCCATATCTCATGTAGACAGGGGAAGGGTGGTGAGTTTGCTTGTTGTGTTGGCTGGAGAGAGAGGCCACATCTGAGCAACAAAAGAGGCTGTCTTGGGGGTGACTCTTAGGCATAATTTTAAGTAGGCTTGACCTATCCTTTGTGGGGTTAACTTTCATATGAACAAACCCCAAGACTGGAGCCCATCCTATAGCTTTGGTTGTTCACACTGCTTGTGAGATTATCAAGAATTCAACTTGGGGGAGTTGAATTTCTCCCCGTTCTCACCATTCCCTGAAGGGGACTTTGCAAATACTTTTCCATTCACTGATCAAATCACTCTGAGATTCATCGGGGCATCACTATGGACAAATCAACAAAATATTATGTCCTACCCAAGGTTTGCTCTAATTTTTTTTTATTGTTTCCTTTCTTCTGCCTTTATTAGGCTTAATTTGCTTTTCTTTTTCTAGTTTCTTAAGGTAGAACCTTAGATTACTGATTTGAGGTCATTTTCTTCTCTAATATATGCACTAAGTGCTTACATTTTCTCTAGCCACTGCTTTAGTTGCATCCCCAATTCTTAATATGAAGTGTTTTCTTTCATATTCAGTTCAGAATATTTTCTAATTCCTTTTGACACCTTCTCTTTGACCTTCTGGTTATTTAGAAGTGTATTTTCAATTCCCAAATATTTGAAGATTTTTCAGATATGTTTCTGCAATTAATTTCTACTTTAATCCCATGATGGTAAGGTTTATTTTATGCCCCAAAATATGATCCCATTTAGTATATATTCCGTGTATTCTTGAAAAGAATATGTATTCTGCTGCTGCTGGGTGGAGTGTTCTCTAAGCATAAATTAGGTCATATTGGTTAACAGAGTTCTTCATGTCTCTGTACCGCCCTGATTTTCTATATCCTTGTTCTCTTGATTACCTTCGAGCAATATTGATGTCTCCATGAATAACTGTAACCACTTTGGCCTAGTTTATTTTGGAGCTCTGTTTATTAGATACTTCCACGTTTAGGATTGTTTGGTCTTCTTAATGAAATGACCCTTTTATCTTACATAATGTTTCTTTTTTTTATCCCCCCTAATTTTCATTGTTCTAAAGTTTATTTTGTCTGATATTGATATAGCCATTGCAGCATTCTTTTGATTATTACTGTTTTAATAGTAGATATTTTCCATCCTTTTATTTAAATCTATTTATGTCAATTATATTTAAGGTGAATTTCCTGTAGACAGTATATAGTTGGATCTCATTTTTTTGTACAGTAAGACAATATCTATAATTGAAATGTTGTGACCATTTGCATTCAATGTAACTATTGATGTAATTGGATTTAGGTTTTCCATTGTACTGTTTTTTCTCTCCTTGCCTCTTCCCTTTTTTGTTACTCTGTCCCCCATATTCTGCCTCCTTTAGGATCATTTGAATATTTTTTTGATATTCCATTTAATTTATGTCCTGATTTTTGGCCATATACTGTGATATACTATTATTTTTTAGTGATTGTGCTGGGATTACAATATACATTCCTAACTTTTTGCAGCCTCCTTAGAATAAATATCTTGACACAGCAACTAAAATCTATAACCCAAATCTTCAATCTTGCTAAACTAACATATAGTTAGTTCACTTTACTAACTTCATGTTATAGTTGTCATATGTATTACATTTAGATACATATACAACCAACCAGTCAATTTTCTGATCTTTGCTTTCAACAGTCATATATCTTCTAAATAAAATAAGAGAAGAAAAATCATCTATGATATGTCCAGTTATTTATCATTTGGGTTACTCTTCCTTCATTCCTGAAGTTCCAAGAATCCCTTTGGTATCAATTTCCTTTAACACGAAGAGCTTCCTTTAACATTTCTTTAAGACCACATGTGCTAGTGATGAATTCTTTTAGTTTTTCTTCATCTGAGAGTATGTTATTTCACTTTCACTCCAGATTAATACTTTTGCTGGATATATAATTCTGGTTGACAATTCTCTTTCTTTAAAAATTTTGTCCCATTGTTTTCTGGCCTCCAACAGTTCTGATAAGAAATTCACAGTCATAAACATCATTGCTCCTATGTGCAATATGTAATTTTTCTCTGTCTTATTTCAAAATTTTTTTTCCCTTTGGTTTTCAAAAGTTTGACTATGGAGGATATGACCATGAATTTTTTTTTAGTTTATCCTGTCCAGAGTACAGTGATTTTCGTGAATATGTAAATTTATGTCTTTCACCAAATTTAGGACGTTTTTAGCAAACAATTTTTTCAAAAATTTTCCCTCTCCATATATTTCTACTCTCTTGCTGGTACTTCAGTGACACAAATAAGAGACCTTTGCTGTTCCCCCAGATCCCTGAAGTTCTTTTCATTTTTTTAAATATTTTTTCTCTTTATTTTTCAAATGGGATCACTTCTATTGATCTATCTTCAAGTTCACTGACTCTTTTCCTCTGCCTTCTCTATTCTGTATTTCAACCCATCCAGTGAATTTTTTATTTCATATACTGCATTTTTCAGTTCTAAATTTTCACTTGGTTGTTTTCTATAGTTTTTATTTCTCTGTCTGAAAACTTCTTTCTATTCACCTCTAGAGTTTCACCTTTACTTCATGGAGCATAGTTATAATAGTTGCTTAAAGCCATTGATAATTCCAATATTTGGATCACCTGCTGATAAGCATCTTTGTCTTTTCTCTTGAGAATTGGTCACACTTTCCTGGTTCTATATGTTGAGTAATTTGGAATATATCCTGTGTATATCGAAAATTGTGCTGTGAAACTTGGGGTTCAGTTAAAATCCCCTGGAGAATATTAATTTGGATAGTAAACCTGGTTTGATTCAGACTGCAAGTTCAGTTTTGCTTTCTGTCAGCTGTGGTTCCAACTTAAAAAAAAATAGCTTTATTCAGACTGAATTCACATAGCACACAATTCACACACTTAAAGTATACAATTCATTGGTTTTTTAGTGTATTTAAGGGTTGTGAAAACACTTCAATCTCTTTAGAACCTTTTCTTCACCACAAAAGGAAACCTCATGCCTATTAATAGTCACTTCATATTTTCTCATAAAACCACAGCCCTAAGCAACCACCAGTCTACTTCCTATCGGTATAGATTAATCTATTCTGGACATTTCATATAAATGGAATCATATACTATGTGGTCCTTTGTGACTGGCTTCTTTCACTTGCATAATGTTGTCACGTTCATCCATGTTGTAGTATGTATTGGTACTTCATTCCTTTTTTCTCTTTATTAGTGAAGCTGAGGGTTTATAGAACAATCATGCATAAAATAAAAGATCCCCATATACCACACTATTGCACTGATGTGGAACGTGTGTTACAATTGATGAAAGCACATATTTATAATTTTACTATTAACAGTAGTCCATGATTTAATTTAGAGTTCACTGTTTATGTAGTGCCATTCTATGGGGTAATTTTTAAATTTTTATTCTGTCACCATATATGTAATCTAACATTTCGTCCTTTAACCCCATTCAGATATATGTTTCAGCTCAACTTATAACAAGGTTTTTGCTATGCTGTGGTGGGGTTGCCCATGCATGTACCACTCAGGAGTTTCTCTGGAACTTGAGCAGTGGTTTATATTCTAGGCCAGCTTTCCTGTACTATGCTTCTTTGGGTCTGTTCCATACATACCCAGCTGAGGGATGAGCCAGGAATTGTGTCCGTTCATACCCATAATTAAGGGATTCTCTTCTCCAGTTCGCTCCTCTCCAGGATTTCCTCCACACTTTTCAGCTCCTGGGGGTGACTTTTTCCCAGTACCTTTGACCAGAAAGATGGATTTCTCTCTGAACACTAGCCTTATGTGCTATCACTCAGGGTGAAGCAGGAGACAAAAGAGGGATTTCCCCTCCAATTTCCCCTCCATCCCCCTCACCTCCTCTGGGAACACAGGGATTTCTTAGTCCAATTCCTCTGGCCAAAGAAATGAGTTTCTCTTAAGGTGTTAAGTGCCTGTGTAACTGTCACCACCACTCACTGGACAGCTCCACAAAGAGGGTTGCCCTCAGGAAGGACCACAAGGGAAAAAAGAGAGAGAGAGACTCTAAGAAAAAGAAAAGCAACTGGGATTCTCTCCACATTCCCTGACTCAAGGATGTCCCATTCCTCAGTCCCATGGCAAGAAGAACTTGCCACACCTGTTGTCCCGTTCTGCAACTGGGGCCCTCCTTGGGTCAAAGCTGGAAGACTAAATAGGAAACAAAACCAGAAAACTCATCCCCATATGGGTCATTCTTCAACCTCTGAATTTCCTCCCCAATCTGACTGCTAGTGTTTGTTTTTCAAAGTCCTTAACTGGTTGGTTTGTTTTAATTCCACCCAGAGTTTTTCATTGCAATTTCTGGGGAAGATAGGAGGTAGTAGTCTTAAGCCATCTTGGCCAGCATGGGAAGTCACAAATTTTTAAGGCAGATTAGATTCATGAACATATATTTGACAATAGCAGGTACCAGAATGTCCAATTAACTTATAAAAATGCATTCATTTTCCTTTATAATCTAAGAAATCGTAGTTCATGTGATATGATTTTTAACTTTTTAATTGTATATTATAACTTAAATACAAAGTTTCTTTCTTTACAAAGCAAAGAAAGAAAAAAGCAATAGTTTTCAAAGGACTCTTCAGCAATGATTCCATCATCTCAGATCATGTGATATAATTTTTGCATATCAGTTTGGCAAAATGTTGTGTTGTCTGATAAATGTGGAAGAAGATATTAAAAAACAGAACTGTTTTATATTCAGGTGAGACTATAAATTAATGTAACCAATTTCTAACCAATGATATAGTACAGATTAAAAAAATGAAATGGGGACTTCCTGGAAGATGGCGGCTTAGTAAGACGCGCGGATCTTAGTTTCTTCTCCAGGACACCTACTAGGGGAGTAGAAACGATACAGAAAGTGCCCAAAGCCACAACAGAGATAAAAAAGACAGCGTACCCCATCCTGGAACGGCTGGCTGGCTGAGAGAAGCAGCTCGGGTGAGATCGCCGAGGCGCGCGGGCCTTACCGGGCGGGGCGGGAAGCGGCCGGAGTTACTCCCTTCCCCCTTCCCGGGCCGGCTGGGAGAATTGGAGAGGCGGTCCCCTGAAACCAAGGCGACTGGCGCCCACACCACGCGCAGCCCCCGGACCAACTGAGAGAATTGGATCGGAAATCCCCAGCCCGCGGAGAACGGTGACGGGTGGGGGAGGCCCCTTCCAAACCCGTGACTCCCGGGGAACGTGCACTCTCTCGGGCGGGCCGCTGCCGCTGGCGCCCTCCCGCCACGCTTGTTGCCCAGGGCCGACTAGGAAATTCGGATGGGCTCTTTCCCTGGCTGCAGCGACCAGCAACCCTCCCTGCGTTCGGACCGAGGGCCGGCTCAAGCCGCTTCGGCTAGCGAACCCCCAGGACGGCGAGAGTTTTCCAAAGTTTAAGGTCCCACAGCACCTTTTACTGGTGGGACCTGCAGACAAACGTGTGCCACGAGCGCCACCTACTGGGCAGGATAAGAAAAACAGAGCCCAGAGATTTCACAGAAAAATATTACAACCTTGCTGGGTCCAACACCAAGAGAAATCTGAATAAATGCCCAGACGCCAGCAGCAGAAGATAACTGTCCACGCTCAAAAGATTGAGAATATGGCTCAGTCAAAGGAACAAACCAATAGCTCAAATGAGACACAAGAGCTGAGACAACTAATGCTGAATATACGAACAGAAATGGAAAACCTCTTCAAAAATGAAATCGATAAATTGAGGGAGGACATGAAGAGGACATGGGCTGAACATAAGAAGAAATAGAAAAACTGAAAAAACAAATCGCAGAACTTATGGAAGTGAAGGATAAAGTAGCAAACATAGAAAAAATAATGGATAGCTACAATGATAGATTTAAAGAGACAGAAGATAGAATTAGTGATTTGGAGGATGGAACATCTGAATCCCAAAAAGAAACAGAAACTATCGGGAAAAGAATGGAAAAATTTGAACAGGGTATCAGGGAACTCAAGGACAATATGAACCGCACAAATATACGTGTTGTGGGTGTCCCAGAAGGAGAAGAGAAGGGAAAAGGAGGAGAAAAACTAATGGAAGAAATTTTCACTGAAAATTTCCCAACTCTTATGAAAGACCTAAAATTACAGATCCAAGAAGTGCAGCGCACCCCAAAGAGATTAGACCCAAATAGGCGTTCTCCAAGACACTTACTAGTTAGAATGTCAGAGGTCAAAGAGAAAGAGAAGATCTTGAAAGCAGCAAGAGAAAAACAATCCATTACATACAAGGGAAACCCAATAAGACTTTGTGTAGATTTCTCAGCAGAAACCATGGAAGCTAGAAGACAGTGGGATGATATATTTAAAATACTAAAAGAGAAAAACTGCCAACCAAGACTCCTATATCCAGCAAAATTATCCTTCAAAAATGAGGGAGAAATTAAAACATTCTCAGACAAAAAGTCACTGAAAGAATTTGTGACCAAGAGACCAGCTCTGCAAGAAATACTAAAGGGAGCACTAGAGTCAGATACAAAAAGACAGAAGAGAGAGATATGGAAAAGAGTGTAGAAAGAAGGAAAATCAGATATGATATATATAATACAAAAGGCAAAATGTTAGAGGAAAATATTATCCAAACAGTAATAACACTAAATGTCAATGGACTGAATTCCCCAATCAAAAGACATAGATTGGCAGAATGGATTAAAAAACAGGATCCTTCTATATGCTGTCTACAGGAAACACATCTTAGACCCAAAGATAAACATAGGTTGAAAGTGAAAGGTTGGGAAAAGATATTTCATGCAAATAACAACCAGAAAAGAGCAGGAGTGGCTATACTAATATCCAACAAATTAGACTTCAAATGTAAAACAGTTAAAAGAGACAAAGAAGGACACTATATACTAATAAAAGGAACAATTAAACAAGAAGACATAACAATCATAAATATTTACGCACCGAATCAGAATGCCCCAAAATACGTGAGGAATATACTGCAAACACTGAAAAGGGAAATAGACTCATATACCATAATAGTTGGAGACTTCAACTCACCACTCTCATCAAGGGACAGAACATCTAGACAGAGGATCAACAAAGAAATAGAGAATCTGAATATTACTATAAATGAACTAGACTTAATAGACATTTATAGGACATTACATCCCACAACAGCAGGATACACCTTTTTCTCAAGTGCTCATGGATCATTCTCAAAGATAGACCATATGCTGGGTCACAAAGCAAGTCTTAACAAATTTAAAAAGATTGAAATCTTACACAACACTTTCTCGGACCATAAAGGAATGATGTTGGAAATCAATAATAGGCAGAGTGCCAGAAAATTCACAAATACGTGGAGGCTCAACAACACACTCCTAAACAACGACTGGGTCAAAGAAGAAATTGCAAGAGAAATTAGCAAATACCTCGAGGCGAATGAAAATGAAAACACAACATATCAAAACTTATGGGATGCAGCAAAGACAGTGCTAAGAGGGAAATTTATTGCTCTAAATGCCTATATCAGAAAAGAAGAAAAGGCAAAAATTCAGGAATTAACTATCCATTTGGAAGAACTGGAGAAAGAACAGCAAGCTAACCCCAAAGCAAGCAAAAGGAAAGAAATAACAAAGATTAGAGCACAAATAAATGAAATTGAAAACATGAAAACAATAGAGAAAATCAATAAGGCCAGAAGTTGGTTCTATGAGAAAATCAATAAGATTGATGGGCCCTTAGCAAGATTGACAAAAAGAAGAAGAGAGAGGATGCAAATAAATAAGATCAGAAATGGAAGAGGAGACATAACTACTGACCTCACAGAAATAAAGGAGGTAATAACAGGATACTATGAACAACTTTACGCTAATAAATACAACAATTTAGAGGAAATGGACGGGTTCCTGGAAAGACATGAACAACCAACTTTGACTCAAGAAGACATAGATGACCTCAACAAACCAATCACAAGTAAAGAAATTGAATTAGTCATTCAAAAGCTTCCTAAAAAGAAAAGTCCAGGACCAGATGGCTTCACATGTGAATTCTACCAAACGTTCCAGAAAGAATTAGTACCAATTCTCTTCAAACTCTTCAAAAAAATCGAAGTGGAGGGAAAACTACCTAATTCATTCTATGAAGCCAACATCACCCTCATACCAAAACCAGGCAAAGATATTACAAAAAAAGAAAACTACAGACCAATCTCTCTAATGAATACAGATGCAAAAATCCTCAATAAAATTCTAGCAAATCGTATCCAACAACACATTAAAAGAATTATACATCATGACCAAGTAGGATTCATCCCAGGTATGCAAGGATGGTTCAACATAAGAAAATCAATTAATGTAATACACCATATCAACAAATCAAAGCAGAAAAATCACATGATCATCTCAATTGATGCAGAGAAGGCATTTGACAAGATTCAACATCCTTTCCTGTTGAAAACACTTCAAAAGATAGGAATACAAGGGAACTTCCTTAAAATGATAGAGGGAATATATGAAAAACCCACAGCTAATATCATCCTCAATGGGGAAAAATTGAAAACTTTCCCCCTAAGATCAGGAACAAGACAAGGATGTCCACTATCACCACTATTATTCAACATTGTGTTGGAGCCTCTAGCCAGAGCAATTAGACAAGAAAAAGAAATACAAGGCATCAAAATTGGAAAGGAAGAAGTAAAACTATCACTGTTTGCAGACGATATGATACTATACGTCGAAAACCCGGAAAAATCCACAACAAAACTACTAGAGCTAATAAATGAGTACAGCAAAGTAGCAGGTTACAAGATCAACATTCAAAAATCTGTAGCATTTCTATACACTAGTAATGAACAAGCTGAGGCGGAAATCAAGAAACGAATCCCATTTACAATTGCAACTAAAAGAATAAAATACCTAGGAATAAATTTAACTAAAGAGACAAAAAACCTATATAAAGAAAACTACAAAAAACTGCTAAAAGAAATCACAGAAGACCTAAATAGATGGAAGGGCATACCGTGTTCATGGATTGGAAGACTAAATATAGTTAAGATGTCAATCCTACCTAAATTGATTTACAGATTCAATGCAATACCAATCAAAATCCCAACAACGTATTTTTCAGAAATAGAAAAACCAATAAGCAAATTTATCTGGAAGGGCAGGGTGCCCCGAATTGCTAAAAACATCTTGAGGAAAAAAAACGAAGCTGGAGGTCTCGCTCTGCCTGACTTTAAGGTATATTATGAAGCCACAGTGGTCAAAACAGCATGGTATTGGCATAAAGATAGATATATCGACCAATGGAATCGAATAGAGTGCTCAGATATAGACCCTCTCATCTATGGACATTTGATCTTTGATAAGGCAGTCAAGCCAACTCACCTGGGACAGAGCAGTCTCTTCAATAAATGGTGCCTAGAGAACTGGATATCCATATGCAAAAGAATGAAAGAAGACCCATCTCTCACACCCTATACAAAAGTTAACTCAAAATGGATCAAAGATCTAAACATTAGGTCTAAGACCATAAAACAGTTAGAGGAAAATGTTGGGAGATATCTTATGGATCTTACAACTGGAGGCGGTTTTATGGACCTTAAACCTAAAGCAAGAGCACTGAAGAAGGAAATAAATAAATGGGAACTCCTCAAAATTAAACACTTTTGTGCATCAAAGAACTTCACCAAGAAAGTAGAAAGACAGCCTTCACAATGGGAGACAATATTTGGAAATGATATATCAGATAAAGGTCTAGTATCCAGAATTTATAAAGAGATTGTTCATCTCAACAACAAAAAGACAGCCAACCCAATTGCAAAATGGGAAAAAGACTTGAACAGACACCTCTCAGAAGAGGAAATACGGATGGCCAAGAGGCACATGAAGAGATGCTCAATGTCCCTGGCCATTAGAGAAATGCAAATCAAAACCACAATGAGATATCATCTCACACCCACCAGAATGGCCATTATCAACAAAACAGAAAATGACAAGTGCTGGAGAGGATGCGGAGAAAGAGGCACACTTATCCACTGTTGGTGGGAATGTCAAAGGGTGCAACCACTGTGGAAGGCAGTTTGGCGGTTCCTCAAAAAGCTGAATATAGAACTGCCATACGACCCAGCAATACCATTGCTAGGTATCTACTCAAAGGACTTAAGGGCAAAGACACAAACGGACATTTGCACACCAATGTTTATAGCAGCATTATTTACAATTGCAAAGAGATGGAAACAGCCAAAATCTCCATCAACAGAAGAGTGGCTAAACAAACTGTGGTCTATACATACAATGGAATATTATGCAGCTTTAAGACAAGATAAACTTATGAACCATGTAATAACATGGATGGACCTAGAGAATATTATGCTGAGTGAATCCAGCCAAAAACTAAAGGACAAATACTGTATGGTCCCACTGATGTGAACGGACATTCGAGAATAAACTTGAAATATGTCATTGGTAACAGAGTTCAGCAGGAGTTAGAAACAGGGTAAGACAATGGGTAATTGAAGCTGAAGGGATACAGACTGTGCAACAGGACTAGATACAAAAACTCAAAAATGGACAGCACAATAATACCTAATTGTAAAGTAATCATGTTAAAACACTGAATGAAGCTGCATCTGAGCTATAGGTTTTTGTTTTTTTTTGTTTTGTTTTGTTTTGATTTTACTATTATTACTTTTATTTTTTTCTCTATATTAACATTCTATATCTTTTTCGGTTATGTTGCTAGTTCTTCTAAACCAATGCAAATGTACTAAGAAATGATGATCATGCATCTATGTGATGATGTTAAGAATTAATGATTGCATGTGTAGAATGGTATGATCTCTAAATGTTGGGTTAATTTCTTTTTTTCCGTTAATTAAAAAAAAAAAAGAGAAGGGATAATTGGAGATGAAGGGATACAGACTGTACAACGGGACTGGATATAAAAACTCAGAAATGGACAGCACAATACTACCCAATTGTAATGCAATTATGTTAAAACACTGAATGAAGCTGCATGTGAGGTATAGGTTTTTTGTTTTTGTTTTTTTTGTTTTTTTTTCTTTCTATTATTGTTTTAATTCTTATTCTGTTGTCTTTTTATTTCCTTTTCTAAATCGATGCAAATGTACTAAGAAATGATGAATATGCAACTATGTGATGTTATTAAGAATTACTGATTGTACATGTAGATTGGAATGATTTCTAATTGTTTTGTTAATTCTTTTTTTAATTAATAAAAAAAAATAAAAAAAAAATAAAATAAAAAAAAAATGAAATGGCAGTATTGCCTGTGACTACATAGCAACAAATTTGAAAACCCAATATTAACCCAAGAACAAGTAGAAATATTGAATACACAAATTATAAAAGCTGTGGAAAAATGACTAGAAATCTGCCATTGAAAATGGCACTAAATCCAAATGGGTTTAGACCTGACCTGAGCTTTATTTAAACTTTTTTTTCATTTTTTAAAGAACTTTTTAAAATTGCATAGTATAGTATAGTATTGTATAGTATAGCATATATACAAAGCAAAGAAATAAAAATGCAATAGTTTGCTTAATATACTCTAAGATGGGGCGGGCCATGGTGGCTCAGCAGGCAAGAACGCTTGCCTGCCATGCCAGAGGACCCGGGTTTGATTCCCGGTGCCTGCCTATGTAAAAAAAAAATATATATATATACTCTAAGATGTATCCAGGTATTACAATAATCTATACAGGATTAAAGGAATTCTTTCTTATTCTCTGCTCCCCATGTTCAAATGCGCTATACAGATAGGTTGAATTAGATTATGCACTACAGAAAATTTCACTTCTAGACCAAATAAGTCTTTCTTCTATCGGTCTCAAAGAGTATGTGTGGTTCTAAAATATAGACACTGTCTTCCTTACCCCTATGCTCTGAATTACTTTAACCACAACTTGTTCGGCTTTGTTCTTATCTCTAAATATCAGGTTATATAAATAAAACAGCCTCTCAAAATTCAGAAATAATAATCACCACTCTGGACTTAATACATCTGCTCTAAAAACTTATAATCTAGGCCCCTGTTTTCTTATAAGCATTTTTCAGAGGTGACCATACCATTATTGTTCTTTTGTTTCTGCCTTATTTTGTCTCACCAAATGTCCAACATGTTCATTCACATTGTTGCATGCCTCGTGACTTCATTCCTTTTTGTAGCAGCACAACCTTCGTTCATAAGTATATACCATCATTTGCCAATTTACTTCTCTGTCATCCACCTGCATTCATTGGGCATCATGTAGAGGGCCCAAAGTCCACAGTCCATCAACATTCTCAATTTTAGATAATTTCATTGTTCTCAAGAGAAAGTAAACCAATAAACACATCCTTGCCAAACAGGGAATCTAAGCCTCCTCTTAACTCTTGTCCCTCCCCCCATTATTTACCTCTGCTGTTGCTGTGGTAATGCTGATGGTTTCCTTTGAACATAGCTCAGAGCATGCAATAGCAGTTTTCCCCCTGTACCCTGGACTTAAACACTCTTGATACAAGAATCATATCTTCAAAGTAATTCTTGTGAGAACTAATTCATATTTCTGGTAATAATCAGTGGGACACATAGGTCTGTACAACCCCTTTTGATCTTGTTCATCTTCAATATGGTAATATTACCTATAGATCCACTAGAGAACCACCTTCACTCCTATCTACTCCTCATTAGCGTTCGTCCTCATTAGCTAATGGTTCACCCATCTCTAGCTTCTATGTATCTCTAAGTCCCCTACCTCTGATTATACCTTTATGCTGGTCATAAAAGTGAAATCATACAGTATCTATCCTTTGGTGTCTGGCTGACTTCACTCAGCAATATGTCCTCAAGGCCCATCCATCTTGTAATGTGTTTCAGGATGTCATTTTGTCTTATTGCTGCATAATATTTCATCATACGTACATACCACATTTTGTTGATCAACTCGTCTGTTGATAAACATTTTGTTTGTTTCCATCTTTTGGTGATTGTGAATAATGCTGCTTTGAACATCAGTGTGCAAATATCTGTTTCTGTCATTGCTTTCAGCTCTTCTGGGTATATACCAAGTAGTGCTATTGCTGAGTCAGGGCAACTTGATATTTAGTTTCCTAAGGAACCACCAAACAGTCTTCCATAGTGGCTGCACCATTATATATTCCCACCAGCCATGCATAAGGTCTAGTTTCTCCACATTCGCTCCAACATTTCTTGCTTCCTGTTTGTTTAATAGCAGCCATTCTTATGGGTGTGAGGTGGTATCTCATTGTAGTCTTGATCTGCATTTTCCTTATAGCCAGTGAAAATGAGCATCTCATCATATGCTTTTTTTAAACTTTATTTTATTTATTAAGTATGCCAACATACAAACACAAACATTCTTACCATATGATTTGAGCCATCTGTATTTGCTCTTCAGAAAAATGCCTATTCATATCTTTAGCCCATTTTATAATTGGGTTATTTGTTCTTTTGTTGTTGACTTGTATGATTTCTTGGTATATACAAGAAATCAAATCTTTGTCCAATGTGTGATTTCCAAATAATTTCTCTCATTGAGTTGTCTGCCTCTTCACCTTTTTGACAGTATTTTGAGGTGCAGAAGCATTTGATTTTGAGGAGTTCCTGTTTATCTATTTTTTCTTTTGTTGCTTATGCATTGGGTGTAAAGTTTGGGAAGCTACCTCCTGTTACTAGGTCTTGGAGTTGTTTCCCTCAGTTTTCTTCTAGAAGCTTTACAGTGCTAGTCTTATATTTAGATGTTTGGTTCACTTTGAGTTAATTTTTGTGTAGGTGTAAGATAGGGGTCCTCTTTCATTCTTTTGGCTATTGATATCCAGTTCTTCCATGCCCAATTATTGAAAAGACTATTTTGCCCCAGTTCAGAGGATTTGGGGGTCTTGTCAAAAAATCAGTTGACCATAGATTTGGTGGTCTTTTTCTGCACTCTCAATTTGATTCAGTGCTTCTATCTTTGTGCCAGTATCATGCTGTTTTGACCACTGTGGTTTTATCGTAAGTTTTTAAGTCAGAGAGTATTAATCCTCTCACTTTTTCTTCTTTTTTAGGATGCTTTTAGCTATTGGGGTCTCTTTCTCTTCCAGATGAATTTGGTAATTAGGTTTTCCAAATCTTCAAAGTAGGTTGGAATTTGATTGGCACTGTGCTGAATCTGTAGATCAGTTTGGGGAGAACTGACATCTTAATTATATTTAGCCTTCTTATCCATGAGCAGAAAATGTCTTTCTACCTGTTTAGATCTTCTTTGATTTCTTTTAGCAGTGTTACATAGTTTTGAGGTACAAGTCCTTTACCTCCCTAGTTAAGTTCATTCCTAAGCACTTGATTCTTTTAGTTGCTATTTTGAATGGATTTTTTCCTTAACTGACTCCTCAGCTAGGTCATTGCTTATGTATAGAAATGTTATTGATTTTTGCACATTAATTTTATATCCTGCCACCTTGCTGAATTTGTTTATTAGATGAAGTAACTTTGCTGTAGATTTCTCAGGATCTTCCAAGTATAGTATCATATCAACTGTGTGCTGGTTTGAAAGGATGTATGTACTCTCAAAAAGCCATGTTTTAATCAAAATCGCATTTCATAAATGTGGAATGATCCCTATTCAACACTGCATGTTTGAAACAGTAATCAGATCATCTCCCTGGAGATGTGATTTCATCAAGAGTGGTTATTAAGATGGATTAGGTGATGACATGTCTCCACCCATGTGGGTGGGTCTTGAGAAGTTTCTGGAGTCCTATAAAAGAGGAAACATTTTGGAGAATGAAGAGATTCAGAGAGAGCAGAGCAGAACAACATAGCCATGAGAAGCAGAATCCACCAACCAGCAACCTTTGGAGATGAAGAAGGAAAATGCTTCATGAAACAGGAAGCCAGGAGAAGAAGCTAGCAGATGATACCATGTTCACCATGTGCCCTTCCAGATGAGAGAGGAACCCTGACCGTGTTCACCATGTGCCTTTCCAGATGAGAGAGAAACTCTGTGTCCACCATGTGCCCTTACACTTGAGCAAGAAATCCTGAACCTCATCAGCCTTCTTGAACCAAGGTATCTTTCCATGGATACCTTAAATTGGACATTTCTATAGACTTGTTTTAACTGGGACATTTTCTCGGCCTTAGAACCGTAAACTATCAACTTATTAAATTCCCCTTTTTAAAAGCCATTCTGTTTCTGGAATATTGCATTCTGGCAGTTAGCAAACTAGAACAAACTGCAAAAAAAAAAAAAAACCATTCCAATTTGGATGCCCTTTATTTCTTTGTCCTGCCTGGTTGCTTTAGCTAGAACTTCTAGCACAATGTTGAATAATAATGGTGACAGTGGGCATCCTTGTCTTGTTCCTGATCTTAGGGGGAAAGCTTACAGTCTCTCTCCATTGAGTACGATGCTGGCTATCAGTTTTTCATATATTCCCTTTATCATATTGAGATAGTTACCTTTGATTCCTATCTTCTGGAGTGTTTTTATCAGAAAAGAGTGCTGAATTTTGTCAAATGCTTTTTCAGCATCAATTGAAATGATCATGTGATTTTTCCCTTTCGATTTGTTAATGCGCTGTATTACATTAATTAATATTCTTGTGTTGAACCATCCTTGCATTCCTGGTATAAACCCCACTTGGTCATGGTGTATAATTCTTTTAATGTGATGTTGGATTCAATTTGTTAATATTTTGTTGAATATTTTTGCATCTATGTTCATTAGGGAGATTGGCCTGTAGTTTTCCTTTCTTATAGCAACTTTACCCAGTTTTGGCATTAAAATGATATTAGCTTCATAAAATGAGTTGGGTAGAGTTCCTTTTTCCTCAATTTTTTGGAAAAGTTTGAGAAGGATTGATGTTAGTTCTTTTTGTATTGTTTGATAAAATTCCCCTGTGAAGCATCTGACCCTGGACTTTTCTTTGTAGGAAGATTTTTGATGACTGATTGAATCTCTTTACTTGTGATTGATTTGTTGTGATCTTCTATTTCTTTCTGAGTCAGTATAGTTTGTTTGTGTGTCTCCAGGATTTTTTTCATTTCATCTAAGTTGTCTGGTTTGTTGGCATATAGTGTTCAAAGTATCCTCTTTTGATTTCTTCTATTTCTTCATGGTCTGTGATAGCGCACCCCTTCTCATTTCTGGTTTTGTTTATTTGCATCCTCTCTTTTTTTCTTTGTCAGTCTTGCTAGTGACCCATCAATTTTATTGATTTTCTAAAAAAACAAACTTTTGGATTTATTGATTCTTTCTATTGTTCTTTTGTTCTCCCATTCATTTGTCTTCGCTTTAATCTTTGTTATTTCTCTTCTTCTATTTGCTTTGGGGTTAGTTTGCTGTTCTTTCTCAAGTTCCTCCAGGTGTGCTGTCAAGTCCTTGACTTTTGCTCTTTCCTGTTTTTTAATATAGGCATTTAGGGCCATAAATTTCCCTCTCAGCATAGCCTTTGCCGCATCTCATAAGTTTGGATAAGTTGTATTCTCATTTTTGTTCCTCTCCAGATAGCTACTGATTTCTCTAGCAATTTCTTCTTTGACCTACTGATTGTTTCAGAATGTGTTATTTAATCTCCATATATTTGTGAATGTTCTTGTTCTTCGGTAGTTATTGAGATTCAGCTTCATCCAATTGTGATCAGAGAAAGTGCTTTGAATAATTTCAGTATTTTTAAATGTATAAAGACCTGTTTTTTGCCCCAGTATATGATCTATCCTGGAGATTTTTCCATGATCTCTAAAGAAGAATGTATAACCTGTGCTTTGGGGTGCAACAACCTGTATATATCTGTTAGGTCTAATTCATTTATTAAGTTATTTAGCTTCTCTATTTCCTTGTTGATCTTCTGTCTGGTTGTTCTATCTATAGAGGAGAGTGGTGTATTGAAGTCTCATACTATTATTGTTGAAACATCTATCACTTCCTTTAGTTTTGCCAATGTCTGTCTCATGTACTTTGGAGCTCCTTGGTTGGGAGCATAAACATTTATGATTGTTATTTCTTCTTGGTGAATTGACCCTTTAATTAGTATTATAGTGTCCTTCTTTGTCTCTTATGATGTCTTTACATTTAAAGTCTATTTTGTCCAATATTAATATAGCTACTCCTGCTTTCTTTTGGTTACAACTTGCATGGAAAATATTTTTCCATCCTTTAACTTTCAATGTCTTTGTATTTCTGTGTCTAAGATTAGTTTCTTGTAAGCAGCATATAGCTGGATTATGTTTTTTCATCCATCCTGCGGCTCTGTATCTTTTAATTGGTAAATTTAGTCCATTAAGATTCAAAGTTATTACTAAAAATGTGTTTCTAGGTTCCCCCATCTTATCTTTTTTATTTTATTTGTCAGATCTGTATATTCTTTTCCCTCTTCCTCTTTGCATTCTTTAAATTACCCTTAGTGGTACTCTTCAATTCTGTGCCCTCCTCCAGACCTTCCTCTCCTGCCTTTTTTTTTTTCTTCAGAGGGCAGAACTCCTTTTAATATTTCTTGTAGGGCTGGTCTCTTGTTGACAAATTCTTTCAGAACTTCTTTGTCTGTGAAAACTTTAATCTCTCCCTCAGTTTTGAAGGATGATTTGTCTGGGTACAGAATTTTTGACTGGAAGTCTTTCTCTTTCAGGATTTGAATATATCATACCACTACCTTCTCACCTCCAGGGTGCTAGTTGAGTAGTCTGAACTCAGTCTTATTTGGTTTCCCTTGTATGTAGTAGATTGTTTTTCTCTTGCCACTTTCAGGATTTTCTGGCTTCTCGTCAACATTTGACAGACTGATTACTTTGTGCCTTGGGGAAGGCCTATTTAGATTTATTCTGTTTGGAGTTCATTTGGCTTCTCTGACTTGTATATTTATGTCCTTTATAAGGGTTGGGAAGTTTTCCCCTATTATATCCTCAACTACTCTTCCTAGCCCTTTACTCCTCTCTTCTCCTTCTGGGACACCAATGATTCTTATATTTGCATGCTTTGTTTTTTCTATCATTTCTCTGAGTTCCAATTCAATTTTTTTCATCTTTTTTGCAATTTGTTGTATTGAGTCTTTGAAGTCGATTATCCTGCCCTCTATATCACTTATTCTTTCTTCTGTCTCTTCAAATCTGGTGTTGTGTACCTCCAGTATGTTTTCCATTTGGTCATCAGAGTCTTTGATCTGTGTGATATCCACTATTTTAAAATTTATTCTTTCATATTCCTCTTTGTGCTCTTCTACTGTCTTCTTGATCTCCTTTATGTCATTTGCTGTTCCACTTATTTAATTAAGTAGAGTTGTATGAACATCTTTGATTAGTTGTTCCAATGTCTGTGTCTCCTCTGGTGTTTTAATTTGATTATTAGGCAGGGCTATATCTTGTCTGCATTGTGATATGCTTAGTGATCTCCTGCTGTCTTCATGGCATGTAAATATCTTGAATGATTTACTTTGGGAGTTGATTTCTTTCAGTAGTCTAAATCCTTGTGTTTGCGGGATCATTGTACAGCAGGGAGCAGGGCACGGGGTGGGCACTCAGTGCAGTGATTTGTTTCAGGGCAGGTATGGGGCATAGGTTGGGGATGTTACACTGATGCTTGTGAATGTGGGTGCCTAATGGCCAGAGAGGATGTAGCTGTGTGGGTGCACCAGTCTGGGAGGGCATAACCCTGGTGTACATTGGTCTAAGACACAGGGCCCTTTGTGCACATGCATAGAGCTGTGGCAGCAGGTCAGCATTATGCCTTTGTGGATTGGGGGCAGATGTGACCTGCCTGTGTTGGTCTGCACTTTCTCAGAACTGGAAAGTGTGGCTGAGGGTTGTGCATATGCGTGGTTCTAAGACTGCTGTAAAGTGTGGTTTCCAGAGCTGAATGATGTGATTGGGGGCCTGGGAGTGCCGTAAATGGATGTGCAGAGCTCTGGGGGGGGGGGGGATTGAGTGAGGCTGTGTGACACTACAGGCAGGGGATCAGGGGTAGCCTAGATATGGAGGTAAGTGCCCACAGCCTTTATGTACTGGCAACAGCCTGCACTGAACAGGGAGGTGGAGGTAGTGCTGAGCAGGGGTGCAGGAGAGGTGGGTTGGGCTGCACTTGGGGTGGGTGGTGGGGCAGGTACATGCACTGGGGGCTGGTGGGGTGGGGGAACCTGGACCACGGGGAATGGGAGCAGATGATGGGATTCAGGTGCGTGAGGTGTGGGGTGAGTCGCCGGTCACTGGGCTGTGCTGGTGAGGGTAGTGTGTCCAAGGAACATGGCCTGGCTTTCTTCCTAGTCCTGGGCTCCCATCTGTGCACTCCTACGGGCTCCACAGCTCCATGCCTCCACACCAGGCTCTGCTTTCTGCCTCTCAGTACCTCAGCCTCTGCAACCAGGGCTGCCACACATGGTACAGATATGGGATAGAGGGATGGTACTAGTTGATGTTCCAGGAGAAGCTGGCCCCTCTGGGTTTCAGGATTTATATAGCCAAGGAACTATCTGGAGGTTGTAGGTTTCTTAGTAATCTAAGTGCATGGAACTTTTGTAGAATCTCAGATGGAGCCCTAGATGTTCTTTAGGGTTAACAGAAATGGCGTCAGTTAGGGCTTGGCAAACAGTGACAATGAGCACTACCCAACTGAAGCATGCGTAAGAGTAGCCTCCAGAATAGCCTCTTGACTCTGCTTGAACTCTCTTAGCCACTTATATCTTATTTTGTTACATTTCTTTTCCCCCATTGGGTCAGGAAGGTGTTGTCAATCTCATGGTACCAGGGCCAGGCTCATCCCTGGGAGTCACATCCCATGTTTCCAGGGAGATTTTCACCCCAGGATGTCGTGTCCCACATAGCAGGAGGGTAATGATTTTATTTGCAGAGTTGGGCTTAGAGAGAGAGAGCCCACATCTGAGTAACAAAAGAGGTTCTCTGAAACTAACTCTTAGGCATAACTATAGGAAGGCTTAGTTTCTCAGCTACAGAAACAAGTTTCATAAGAGGCTTGGTAGTTTCTTAAAAAGTTAAACTGAAATTACCATACAACCCGATTATTCCACTTCTAAATATCTACCCAAGTGAAATGAAAACATGTGTCCACACAAGCATTTCATGTGAATGTTGCAGTAGCATTATTCATAATAGTTCCAAGCTGGAAGCAACCTAAATATCCATCACTGGTAAATGAAAAGATAAAATATGGCATATACATTCAATGGAATATTAGTCAGCAATAAAAATGAACAAGCTACTGATATGTCATAGATGCACTCAAAAAAAAATTATGCTAAGTCAAAGAAAGACAGACACAAGACTACATATATGATTCCACTTTATGAATTGTCCAGAGAAGGCAAATTTATAGAGACAGGGTGTTGATTAATGGTGACCTGATGCTGGAAAAAGGGATGGGAATTAACTGTAAATGGGCATGAAGGGTCTTATTAGGGGGGAATGAAAATATACTAAAACTGATTTATGGTGATGGTAAATCAGTAAAGTGACTACAAATCACTGAATTGCACATTTGAATAGGTGAATTTTATGATACTGTAAAGTATACCTCAATAAAGCTGTTAAAATATAAAGCCCATAGATTTCTGATATGTAAACAGTAACCAAATACAATTTATGATAGAAGGAAATATTCCATGCAAAATTTTACAAAGCCATAAACTGTCTAGGAATAAAATAACAAGAAATATTTGGGACCCACAGGAAGATATATAATTCTACTAAGAGAGATTAAAATCTTGCATAAATGGGATATATTTATGGCTTTTTACAATTTTCACTACTGGAAGTTTTTCTTACTTAAGCATAAATTCAGCATATTCAGGATCAAAACCCCAATAGGATTTTCTTAGAAGGAACTTGATGAAATGATTCTTAACTTCATCTAAAATCACAAATGTGAAAATAACCAAAAATATCCTTATAAAATAAAGAAGAGTAAGAAATAGGAATATGGCCTGAAATAGCCTATTAAAAGCTACAGTCCTTAAAACAATACAATATTAATGCAAATTTTGCAGATAAATCAATGGAAGAGAATAAATTAACCCAGATAAATATGTGAATTTAGCATATTATACATCATATTTCAAAGTAAAGGGAAAAACATGAAATATTTAACACCTGATGTTTGGACTGGTGTCAAGTCATTTGGGAAAACATAAAGTTTGCTCCTGACCTCACTTCTTATACCAAAATAAAATCCAGACATATGTTATTTTTATAATAGCTGGGTGGGGAAAGCTTTTCTGAGCATTCCAGAAAGATCAGTGTCTATAGCAAAAAAAAAGCTGATAAATTAGATTGTATATTAGTTAACAGTATTTGAGAAGTCACTCTGAACAAGGCACTAATTCTGAGCACTTTATCTTTAGTAACATTTAATTCTGACAACAACCCTATGATTTAGGTACTATTAGTAGTCTCGTAGACTGACCTATCTCATGCACCTCCTCATGGTCTCAACCTCACCTGTTCCCTGGACTCTTACTGTCTGCTCTGCTTCATTCACATTAGCCAAAGGCCTCAGCAGGCTCTTGTAGTTCTGTTGGCTCTGCCTGACTAGCCACAAACCTGGGGTCCGTGGCTCTTCCCACAACCTCTAGACACCAAAGAAAGTCTACGCCACAGAATATAGGATCTGAGCGCCCACAGCTGCTGAAAAGCCTGATCATACAACCCAGAAGTAAAGAAGAGTTAGCTTCCAAAGCTACTCTCAGAACAGTGGGGGCAAATGTTAACCAGTAACAGTCAGGATACAGGGGGAAAAGATCCCTCTCCTTCCTCTTTTCTGCTGACTGTTCTGAAACCCAGGTTGTCACGTAGCCTATCTGAAGTCCCTCTAGACAAGTGAGTGCCATCGTAGCTGGTCATGAGACAGCAGTCAGTGTAGAAGGCATCACCCTGGATTGCTTCTCATACCCCGCTGCCTCCCTTTCCTTTTCCCTTGATCTTGTTCCCTGGAGATTGCACTTTCCGTATGCAACATTAGCACTTAATCCTTGTCCCAGTGTCTGTTATTCGGGGAATCTAGAGCAAGCTGCCCCATTTTTCTGAAGAGGATTGTCTTGTTTGCCCGGCTGCTGTAACTAAGTACTACTGACCAGTTGGCTTGAACAACAGAAATTCTGGAGGCTTCTGGAGGCTAGAAATCTGATATCAAGATACCAGCAGGGGGTGGTGTGATGGTGGCTCAATGGGAGAGTTCTCACCTGCCGTGCTGGAGACCCAGGTTTGATTCCTGGTGCCTGTCCAAGGTGGGGGGGACGGAATATGTGTGTACATATATATATCAGCAGGGCCGTGCTTCCTCTTAAAGGGAGGGTCTGTTCCATGCCTCTCCCTTGGCATCTGGTGGGTGCTTGGCATTCCTTGACTTGTGGCAGCATAATTCAATCTCTGCCTCTCTGACATGGCATGTTCTCTCTCCATCTGGGTCTCTCAGCTGTGTCCAAATTTCCTCTCCTTATAAGGCCGCCAGTCATGTTGGACTAGGGCCCACCCTAATCCGGTTTGGCCTCATCTTAACTAATATCATCTTCAAAGGCCCTATTTACAGCTATGATCACATTCACGGGAGGTTAAGACTTGAATATGTCTTCTTAGGGGACATGATTCAGTCCATATCCAGGAAACTGACTCACAGAGAGGTAAAGTTACTTGCCCAAAGTTACCCAGCTAGTTATTCACAAAGCTTAGCTTTGAACCAAGGAAATTCATTAATCTTATATAATATACCAAAAATTATACAGAAAAACATTTTTTTCACTGTCGAACTTGTGAATACTCTTTCCATGGTATTACGAATAAGATGAGGCTTCCCACTATTAATATCTCTGTTCAACATTATACTGGAAACCTTAGACTGTGCATTATGGCAAGCAAAATAAATAAAGAAATCAATCTGATATTACTAACAGATGATATGATTGTATAGGTAGAAAATCCAATAGATATCTATAAATAAATTTTTAGAATTAATAAACAAGTTCGCAATGTTGCTGAATACAAGGACAATTTATAAACCTCTTATATTTGTATATATCAACAACAAAACACATAAACACAAATGCTGCTTTAAACAGCATGAAAAATATCCAGGAAAAAAAAGATAATTTTAGCTACCTGTACATTTGTTTTTACCTGTACATTTTTTTTTGAGGAAATGTATTTAATATACACTTATGTTCTTACATAGGGGTAGATATATAAAAAAGTGATATTAAAAAATATCATCCCGGGCAGGCCACGGTGGCTCAGCAGGCAAGAACGCTTGCCTGGAATGCCAAAGGACCTGAGTTTGATTCCCGGTGCCTGCCCATGTATTAAAAAAAAAAAAAAAAAAAAAATCGTCCCTCTACCCTTGGCTTAAATAAAATATAAAACTGAAAAAAAAAAAAAATCCAGGAATAAACCTTCCAGAAAATATGGAAGACATTCACAAAACAATAAGATAATTTCCAAGAGAAATTGATAAGGATTTCAAAAATGGAGATATGTATTATACTAATGGATGGCAAGACTTAACATTATAATGATGTCCTTTTGCCGCAAGTTGGTTTATAAATTAAATGCAATCCCATTCAAGTCCCAGCAATTTTTTGTTTGGGGGAGATGTTTTATATTGAAAAAATGTATGCAAATAGCCTAGAATAGCCAAAATGCCCTTTATGAAGAACATATGGAGAGGGACTAGCTCTAATAATTCTTAAACTATAGGAAATGAAGGAAATTGGCACAAAAGTTGACGAAAAAATTAGAAAAAGCTTAGAATCAGACCAACCCATTAGGAAATAGGCCATAAGGGAAAAATGCTGATGGACGCTTACTTCACACCATGCCAAAGATCGTGTCTAGATAGATTAAAGATGAAATGAGAAGGAAAAAACTATATAACTTTTAGAAAATAATGTATCTTCATGATCTGACAGTAGGAAAGAAATTCTTAAACAAGATGTAAAATGGGGGAAAAACATGTAGGAAAAGATAAATTTGACTTCATTAAAGCTTACAACTTCAGTTAATTGAAGAGAACGTAAAATGAGAGGGAAGAGCCAAGCCACAAATTGGGAAGACATTTGCAACGCATATAACTGGCATAGGACTTGTACCTAGACTACTATATTTTTGTTTCTAAGACACACAGTTTTCCACATTTTACCAACATTGAAATTGCAGTGCATTTTACTGGCAATGGCATGCCATAATTTAATTGGCAATGTTCTTTCTAATGTAACATAAAATAGCGGTGCATTTTTTAATCAGTAGCATCTTAGATTTGATGATGTACTGCATGTAAATAATACTTAAGAATCATTAAATAACAGACCAATAGGGGGGTGCGAGGGTAGTTTCAGTGGTAGAATTCTCGCCTGCCATGCATGAGGCCCAGGTTCAGTTCCCAGCCCATGCACATCCCCAAACAAACAAACAAAAGAAACCAACAAAAACAAACAAAAAATTCCACAGATGGTGCTGTGATAACGGGATACTCACGTGGACAAAGAATGAAATGTGACCCCGCCATCCAGCATACAAACAAAAAAAAAAGGCCAACAACTCAAGAGAAAAATGGACAAAGGAATTGAACAGATACTTCATGAAAGATAAAACTAAAATAATCAATAATCATGTCAAAAGAAACTTAACCTCATTAGTAGTCAGGGAGACACAATTTAAAACCACAGTGAGGTTCTACCTATAGGCACAAATGTTAAAGTCTAACAGTACCAAGTGGTGGCAAAGATGTGAAGATCCAGGACCTCTTACCTGCTACTAGTAGGAAAATCCATTGGTAAAGACACCTCTGAATACAAGTCGGCGTTACCTAGTAAAGATGAATGTGTGCATACCCTAGGATCCAACTATCCTTTTCCTAGGTATAAATCATAGGAAAGCTTTTATACCCATGGACCAGGAGATGTGTGCAAGAATAGTTATAACAACATTATTCCTGACATCAAAAAACCAGGAACGACACAAATGTCATCAACAGTCCAATGAATAACCAAGTTGATTTATACCCATGGATATTCAACATCAGTGAAAATGAAAGAACTACAGCTATATGCAGGCACAGAGGATGCAGCATTTTTCACCCTCATGGAACTTATGCTGTAGTGGGGGACTTGGACATTATAACCACACAAATATATAGTTTCACATTGTGACAAGTGCAAAGAGGGACAAGGAAAAGCTGTTCTGAGAAATTATATCAGGTAGCTCTTACCTAGTCTGATGGGTTGGGGAAGCTTTCCATTAATAAAAGACATTTAGTGATTGTGAAAACCTTGTGTCTGATGCTCCTTTTATCTATGATATAGACAGATGAGTAAAAAATGTGGATTAAAAATAAATAAACAATAGGGGGAACAAATGTTAAAATAAATTGAGTAGATTGAAATACTGTGAACAATGAAAGGGAGTGGTAAGAAGTATAGAAAAAAAATAGGAGGAACAAAAGTTAAAATCTGTTGAGTAGATGGAAATGCTAGTGGTCAATGAGGAGGAGGAGTAAGTTGTATGGTATGTTTGAGGGTTTTTTTTTCTTTTTATTTCTTTCTCTGGGGTGATGCAAATGTTCTAAAAAATGATCATGGTGATGAATATACTACTATGTGATGATATATGAGCCAGTGATTGTACACCATACATGGACTGCTTGTATGTAAAGAATGTTCATGTTTGTGTGTGGTTTTGGTTTGATAATACAAAATCAATTTTGAAAAGAAGCACACAAAAAAGACAATTAAGTTAAGAAATGGATGATAAGCAGGAGTCAATTTCAGCCATAGGGTATGAGGAAAAGCATTCCCTGTGAAGGGATCAGCCTTTGCTGAGACCTTGACGTGGGCGAGAGCTTGACAAGTTCCAAAAACTGAAAGAAAGGAAATACATAGTGTAATAAGTAAAAAAAAAAAAAAAATTTTTTTTCTTATAAAATGCTATTTTTTATTTTCTCCTCACATACCCCCTATCCCTCACCCTCTCCAGCTTTCTAATACAGTGAATTCTATACTTAGAGATTTTTTCTTTCTGACATGTTTGGCTACATAAGTTTGGAGGTGGAAGTTGTGATGCAGCTCAATTTCTCAGCTTATTAAAGTAATGAGAAATTTAAGGGGTACCCAGGGAGAAGCTGAGTACCAAAGAGGCCGGGTGCTGCACGGGGAGGAGAAAAGATGTACCCCCTACATCTCTGCTTCTAGTAATGCCTCCAGGAAGAGCTGCATCTCCACCATGATTTCAGATCCTGCCAGACAAACCCTCTCTCCTTAATCCCAGCTACCACCAGGAAGTCCTGGCCATGATTCTAGCTAACACTCAATGACACTGTTTTAGACTTTTCCGAAGTGTTCCTTTAACCATAGGAAAGTTGTGGCTTCCTGTCATTGCTAATCTCTGGGTAGCCTCAACTTCCCTATTCAAAGAATGGTTCATTGGTCATTCCTTGGAACTTCGGGTATTTGTGTAACACCTGAGACTCAGAGTTAGAGCTCTGGAGTTATGAAAGTCTGCAGTACCCCATACCCCATACAACTGTTAAAAAAAAAAAAAAGACTTGAAAAAGGAATCAGACTTCAACAAGAGATATGAATGAAGCTGATCTGGATAGGATTGAGGTAAATAAGAATACAGGGTGAAGATTCAAATATGCTCTATATTTTAAAACTTCACCTTCTGTGTGAGACCAAAAGAAGAGATGTTTATTTGGTACAAAACTTAGATTTTTGGTAGTGTATTATCTAATTTAACTTGTATGGCTAGTTTATTCAAATACCACAATTAAATGGAATCTTCAACAGGGAATGAGATTTGTTGGCTTGTATAGGTTAGTGTGATGCCACAATATATCCCAGAGTAATTTGGGCAGAAAATAAAAAAGTATTTGCAAAATCCCCTTGTGGGGACTGGAGGAAATATTAAACTTCCCCATATGAGGAATTCCTGATATTCTCACAAGCAGTGGGAACAACATGTTTAATACACTGAGCCCACGATCTTGGGGCTCACCCCATGAGACTCATTCCTGCAAAGGAGAAGCTAAGCCTACTTATAATTTTACCTAAGAGTCACCCCCAGAGAACCTCTTTTGTTGCTAAGATGTGGCCTCTCTCTCTAAGCCAACTTGGCAGGTGAACTCACTGCCCTCCTCCCCTACATGGGACATGACTCCCAGGGGTGTAAATCTCCCTGACAGCGTGGAACAGAACTCCCAGGGATGAGTCAGGACCCGGCATCGTGGGATTGAGAAAACCTTCTTGACCAAAAGAAGGAAGAAAAAAATGAGACAAAAATTCAGTGGCTGAGACATTTCAGAGTCGAGAGATTATCCTGGAGTTTATTATTATGCATTACATAGATATCCCTTTTTAGTTGATTGGAGTGGCCAGAGGGAAGTACCTAAAACTGTTGAGCTATGTTCCAGGAGCCTTGATTCTTGAGGATGATTGTGTAACTATATAGCTTTTACAATGTGAGTGTGTGATTGTGAAAACCTTGTGACTGATGTGCTCTTTATCCAGGGTATAGACAGATGAGTAAAGAAATAATAATGGGGGACAATAAAGGGTAAAAAAATTGGGCAGATTGCAATACTAGTGGTCAATGAGAGGGAAGGGTAAGGGGTATGGGATGTATGGGTTTCCTTTTTTTTTTTTCTTTCTCTGGACTGATACCAAATGTTCTGAAAACGATCATACTGATGAATGCACAACCATGTGAGACTATTGTGAGCCACTGATTTTATACTGTGGATGCACTGTATGGTGCATGAAGATACCTCAATAAAAAGATTTTTAAAAACTTAAAAAATGGTTCATGGGACCAGCTACACTGGCTGTACCTGAGAGCCTCTTAAAAATATAGAATCTCATGCACCCATTGTGACCCTATTAAATTTTTTTTATCTGAAAATATTTTAATCTTTTATTCAACATAATATACAAACACAAACATTCTTACCATATGATCATTCTGTTCTTGATATATAATCAATAACTCATAATATCATCATGTAGTTGTTTACTCATCATAATAATTTCTTAGAAGATTGGCATCAATTCAGAAAAAGAAAACAGAAAAAAAACCATACATACCATACCCCTTACTCCTCCCTTTTATTGATCACTAGCATTTCAATCTACTAAATTTATTTTAACATCTGTTCTCCCTATTATTTATTTATTTTTAATCCATGTGTTTTACTCATCTGTCGATAAGGCAGATAAAAGGAGCATCAGACACAAGGTTTTCACAATCACACAGTCACATTGCAAAAGCTATATCATTATGCAATCATCTTCAAGAAACATGGCTACTGGAACACAGCTCTATATTTTCAGGTACCTCCCTCCAGCCTCTCCTTTACACCTTAATTAAAAAGGTGATATCCGTATAATGGGTAAGAATAACCTCCAGGATAACCTCTCGACTCTGGAATCTCTCAGCCGTTGACACTTTATTTTGTCTCGTTTTGCTCTTTCCCCTTTTGGTCGAGAAGATTTTCTCAATCCCTTAATGCTGAGTCCCAGCTCATTCTAGGATTTCTGTCCCACATTGCCAGGAAGGTCCACACCCCTGGGAGTTATTTCCCATGTAGACAGGGGGAGGGCAGTGAGTTTGCTTGTCATGTTGGCTGAGAGAGAGAGGAGCCACATCTGAGCAACAAAAGAGGTTCCCTGGGGGTCACTCTTAGGTCTCATTTTAAGTAGGCTTAGCCTATCATTTGTGGAGTTAAGTTTCATATGAACAAACCCCAAGATTGGGGGCTCAGCCTATTGCTTTGGTTGTCCCCATTACTGCTGAGCTTATCAAGAATTCACTTGGGTAAGTTGAATTTCCCCGCTTTCTCACCATTCCCCCAAGGGGACTTTGCATATACTTTTTTATTCACTGTTCAAATCACTGGGGCATCACTCTGGACAAACCTACAAAATCTCAAGTCCTACTCAGACAAACCCTATTAAATTTGAATCTGTATTTTAACAAGATTCCAGATATTTTGAATGTACATTAAAGTTTCAGAAGCAATGCCTTGGTTGGGTCTTCAGGAAGACTATCACCTAAGTAACAGCCTGTATTAAATTCCTTTTGTTTGAAATGTCTAGAATGTTTGTTTCCTGACAGGACCTAACTGACACAGTTAAGACTTCATGTTCACTTGTTCACTTGTTTGTGGTACTTACCACTTATCCTATTGTACTACAATTTGGCATAATTACATTAATTTAGATTCATTTCTTGCTTGGTTTCTCTGATCAATTCTTGGTTCACATTTTTCCTTTCAAACTATGTACCCATTACTCCATTTACTTTGTCAAAGAGAAGTCTGATTTCTGTTCTTTGGTAGGTGTTCTAGTTTGCTAGCTGCCGGAATGCAACACACCAGAGATGGATTGGCTTTTAATAAAAGGGGATTTATTTCATTAGTTCTTCAGAGGAAAGGCAGCTAACTTTCCACTGAGGTTTTTTCTTATGTGGGAAGGCTCAGGGTAATTTCTGCTGGCCTTCTCTCCAGGCTTCTGGGTTTCAACAACTTTCCCCAGGGTGATTCCTTTCTGCATCTCCAAAGGCCTGGGCTGAGCTGTGAGTGCCAAGATGAGGAATGCTGAGCTGCTTGAGCTGTGCTACGTTGCACTCTCTCATTTAAGCACCAGTCGATTAAGTCAAACATCATTCATTGCAGCAGGCACGCCTCCTAGCCGACTGCAGATGTAATTAGCCACAGATGAGGTTCACGTACCATTGGCTCATGTCCACAGCAACAGAACTAGGTGCCTTCACCTAGCCAAGTTGACAACTGAATCTAACTACCACAGTAGGTAATCATTTCTTCCACATGGGTGCTTGTAGAATTGTGTGTTATCCTTAAAACTTAAAAAAAAAAAAGTCATCAGGAATATATTTATTAATTTCACCTGGAGCATAACAAACTATGTTGATCTCCAAACACTGGGTTTTTCTTCCACTAGAGAATTGTTTTTCTCTTATTAAAACTTAGATTTTCATTTTTGTTTTATTTGTTCTACTCTTTTTCAGGAAGAATTCAATTCTTACAAAATTATGTCTAAGGTAAGTAATGTTGGTCTTGCTTTTGCAATTGACTTACAAGCTTCTTTTTCTTGTCATCCCAGTTTTTTGTGAAGACAAATTTATCCTTTTTCAGAGAGACCATAACTTCTTGTATCTCATTAAAAATGGCAAGCAAATGTCTTCCAAAATTTTCTTGTGACTCCTGTAGTAAATAATTTTAGAGTTATGATCCCCCCAGCTTAGACAATAATTTTCTTTTGTGTGTATGCTGTAATTATAGGGTGCTTCTTAAAAACATTTTTATGTAAAATATCCCATATTTATACAAAAAGCAATAAATTTCTAAGTACATTTTAACAAGTAGTTATAGAGCAGATTTCAAAGTTTGGTAAGGATTACAGTTCCACAATCAGGTTTTTCCTTCTAGCTGCTCCAAAACACTGGAGACTAAAAAGAAATATCAATATAATGATTCAATAGTCATACCCATATGTTAAGTCCCAACCTCTCTGTTATAACTCTTCTCCTTTGATCCTTCTCTTCATCTTTAGGGATATTTGGGTTATGCGTATCCTAACTTTTTTCATATTGAAAAGGGATTTTGGCCTAGGAACCATCTGAAAGTTTTAGATTTCTGAAAAGTGAACTTAGTGCTTATAACTTTTACAGTATCTCAGAGCTCTGGGTGTTTTTAGGGTTTTTCCAAACCCCAACCAACCAGGAAAGATGTTGGTTGGGGTTTGGCAAACCATGGCAATTAGCAATATCTAGCTAGAGCTTGCTTAAGAGTAGCCTCCAGTATAGCCTCTCAACTCTATTTGAACTCCCTTAACCACTAATGCCTTATTTTGTTACATTTCTTTTCCCCCTTTTGGTTGTGAAGGCATTTTTGCTATGATGCCAGGGCCAGGCTCATCCCTGGGAGTCATGCCCCACATAGGGGGGAGTGTAATGATTTTCCTTGCTAAGTTGGGGTGAAGAGAGAGAGGCAACATCTGAGCAGCAAAAGAGATCCTCTGGAAGTAACTCTCAGGCATAATGATAAGTAGGCTTAACTTCTCTGCTACAAAAATAAGTTTCATAAGAGCAAGCTTCAAGATCAAAGGTTTGCTTCTTGACCAAAAGGGGGAAGAAAGAAATGAGATGAAATATAAGTTTCAGTAGCTGAGAGATTTCACAGAGTCAAGAGGTTATCCTGGAGGTTATTTTTATGCATTATGTAAATATCCCTTTTTAGTTTAGGGTATATTGAAGTGTCTGGAGGGAAGTACCTGAAACTGTTGAGCTGTGTTCCAGTAGCCTTGATTCTTGAAGATGATTGTATAATGATATAACTTTTACAATGTGACCATGTGATTGTGAAAAAATAAAAATCATCAAAGGCTTGGTGTATTAACTTAGGACTCCCTACTGTTTGAGAGAGTATCAAGGATTTCCCAGGTGGGAAATTTTAATGGTTCCATATTTTTTCCCCGTCCCTCAAGGGACTTTGTAAGGCACCCTTTTATCTGTTGAATTATCCTTGAACAAGGCTGAACCTTTGCCGAGAGGTCAAGTTCATCTCCTTGTTTTCTCTCCCCGGGTACTGGATGCTTATTCTTCTTTATGGTCTAGATTTGGAACAGGAGTGGATGTGCACCACCCCTAGTTCTCGGCTGAGGGCAAGCAATCATCTCACTTGGCTAAGCTACACTGAGGAGTCATGACCTCTCCTCTATCTCTGACTTTTGGATCAGATGTAGTCATTAGCTCTTTATCAGCTATAGTGCATAAAAGACCACATCCTTTCTCCTCTCTCCTTCTCCATCAATACCCACCCCTGCCTACTGCACCATCAGAACTCTATCATTTCTACCAAAGTGTTTTTCCTTGGATAGCTACTCATTCCAGGATGCAACTCTTTAAATGTAGCTCAGCCAAGCAAGATAAATCAATGTTAAAATATCCACGAAGTCATCCACAAAAGACATACACTGGCAGCTAGAGAGAAGGCCATATGTCAAAGTCTTTGGAGAAATTTCTTCCAGCTGCAGTATTGGTAAAGAAATCCAATTTCCAACTATATCCCTTTTTAGAAAGCATGGAAAATCATCCCCCTTTGGGAAACAGGGATCTATACTGACCAAAAATAACAACAAACCCTAGACAGCTTTATCAGCCCTACATTGAGAATTGTCTTTTGAACTTGTTGACAGTGGTCCTACTCTCTCATATCCTTAAACTCCACTCCTCACCTACCACTCAGATCTATCTAAATCAAGAGCAAACACATGACTGTTACGCCAAGCTAATCCCTGGATCTTTACCCTTTCCAGCAAAACCTCATTACACCACTAACACTCAGTGTTGGCACCATCTGAGGAAATCCCGACCTATCCTTCAAGACTTCTGAGGAGTCTTTCCCAATTCTCCTGGGCAGAGTCAGTGACTCCTTCTTTGCTTTGTACAGCCTTTTGTTAGAAATCAAAGATTTCTTCAGTTACTGTTTGAGTTCTTTCATCTTTCCTTCCTTAGCATCTAGCACAGCGTAGATGCCAATTCAAATTGCCTTAAAACAGACTAATACCAAATTCTCCAAAGCAACCACATTAAGAAGGATGGATTTTGTTGCATTCTAGCGATACCTAAGAGTTACAGAACATATCTGTGTCCCATTTGCATTTTCCTTTTTTTAAAAGTTCCTTCTGTCCTTGCCTTTAGAAAAATGTTGTGCTGGGAGACAGTGAGCTGGCAGAGCACATGAAGTCCATCAGCAGTGTTTTACTGCACTACAACACCTGGCCAAATCTCACCCTGAATTGTTAGAAGAGCCCCAGATAACTCAAACATTAACAGAACTTGAAAACAATAACAATATTAACTACCATTTATCAAACACCTATCACATGCCAAACACTGTGTTAAATGAATTCATCGTATTAGCTCTCTAACTATCACAAGAAGCCTGTAAAGTAAATATTATCCCCATTTTACAAATGAGAAAACCAGGACTCGGTGAGATTTTGATATTTGCCCATAGCCACATGTCCATAAGTTGGACAGCAGGCAGTGAACCAGGCTCCAGAGCTAGATCTCTTTGGTTTATCTGGTGCCTTCGAATATATTGCTACTATTAGAATGACTGGAGAAGGTAATGGGTGGGAAAGTAGAAAACTCCAAAGAGAAAAAAGCACATAAGTGATTATAAAAACCTGTGGAGAGCTTTGGTAAGGGCACTAGAGTCACAGCCCTAGAAAGGAGGGATGAATTGATCTGGCTGGAGGTTAGTAACATCTCCTATTATGTAACTGCTCTGAGTTCAATATTTCTGAAATAGTGGAGTTGGAGACCTTCCTGTCTTGGTTAAACAGTCCCCATCCCTAGGGACAAGGACTGGTGAGGTGAGTTTGGTTTAAACCAGTTATTTTCTTTCAAAACAAAAGTATGGGGGAGAGGTGGTAGAGAGAACCTACTTGCTGTTGGGTTCTAGTCACTGACTCGTTCCAGCTCTACTCTGAGTGATACTGGAAACTTCCAACACATATGGAACATTTTTCCATTTAAAATGTATTTTGAAAACACGATAGGCCTGTATGTTTATTCTCTGAAATGTAGCACAAAAGAATGCATAGATTGTTCTGAGTGTTTCACCAGACTTCAGAGGCAAGGGAACTCCTTTTGTTCTCAACCTATTTGTTCTTTACCCAACAAACATTCATAGGGTGATTTCTCTATGTTGAGCTTTGTGCTAGAAATTGAGGAATAAAACAGAGTTCCTGTTTTCAAGAAATGAAGACTATAGTAATATAAACAGACCTATATACTAGCTTTCAAAATATTATGGTTTGACATAAGTAGAATAATAGGAGTGCACCCAGGAAGAGGTGATATCTGAGCTGACTTTTGATGAGTAAATAAAATTTGCTAAACTCAGTCCCTCTTATGTGCAGTGTCTCCTCATGCATATACATCTGGTGCTTTTTATCAATTGTTATTTTGTTATTTATTAAGCATTTTGTATATACAGAGCACTGTATTCATATTTCTGCATGATGCAAAGAAAAAACATACAGTGCTACTATCAAAATAGTCTATATTATAATAGAGAAAACAAGATGTGCCAAAAGTAGAATAAACAATAATAAATATTTAACATAACAATGGCCATGAAAGATTAAGCAGGCAAAATACAAACAAGGAACAGAATACTGGATTCACCAATGTAATTGACAAGGAACCCTTAATAGATAAATGTTAAATGCACTATTCCACAAAATAAGTTAGATTTTCCGTTGATTATGCATAAGCTCAGAAAGTTTTTAAAGTTTTTGTTGGTTAGTTTGTTGGTTGTGGTTTATTGGTGTTTTGGCTTATCTTCAAGGCAAAAAGTACAAATTTGAAAAACAAAACAATGGCTATAGGGCAAAACTTCTTGAAGAAATTTGCTTACTATCTTCTTGACCTTGGCTTTGAAGGGTTTGGAGGTCCTAGTGCTCACAGAAGGAATGCTTCCTCCAGAAAGGAGGGACATGGTTCTGATGAATTGGAAAGTGAAACAGACTTTTCACAAACAGTGAAAAAGAGAAAGAAGCACATTAAACTCAGTATATGTAAGAAGAAATAAATTTTTTTAAAAAAAGCAATAAAATAAAACGTAAACAATAAGAAAATCAATGAAAGCAAAGTCTGATTCTCTGAAGTAATCAACGAAATTGTGAAACCTCTACCTAGCTAGATTCTCAAGAATGAAAGAATAGACACAAACTGCTAATGTTAAAAATGAAAGAGAAAACACCCCTGCAGATACTTCAGATATTAAAAGTATAAGAAGGAAATATGGTGAACTACATAACGATGATAAATTTAACGAAGATAAAATGGATAAATTTCCTAAAAGAATACAACTTACCAAAACTGACTCAAGAAGAAATAGAAAATCTAAATACAACTATATCCTATTAAAGTACTGAATTTATGCTTAAAAGTCATCACACAAAGAAATCTCTAGACCCAGATGGCTTCCCTAGTAAACTTAACATTCAACATTCAAACATTTCAAGAAGAAATAAATACAAATCCTACACAAAACTTTCAGAAAATAGAAGACAAGGCCAGCATTCCTCAAAATAAAGCCTGAAAAAGACATCACAAGAAAACTACAGGCTACTATCCTTTATGAATATTGATACAAAACCACTAAAACAATTAGCAAATTATATCCAGGAGTATTTTAAAGGATGACGAGTCTTAGACAAGGGGGATTTATTCTTGGAATAAAACTTTGCTTTACATTTGTAAAACAATCAATATAATTTACCATATTAATAGAATATGGTGTTGTTTCATTGGAAATCAGAAAAGCATTTGAAAATTTAACATCCATTAATGAGACTCTAGGCAAACTAGGAATAGAAGAGATATTCTTTAACCTTATTAATAGTTACTTCAAAAACCTACAGCCAACATACTTGATGGTGAAAAAGTGAATATTTTCCCCATAAAGTTTGAAACAAGGAAACATTATACTGAAGTCATAGCCAGTGTAAGAAGATGAAAAATAAAATGGAGTAAGTTTGTAAAGAAAGATGTAAAACTGTGTCTAATCACAGATGACGTAATTGTATATATAAGAAATCCTCAAGAGTCTTGTTACTAGAACTAACAAATCAGTTTAGCATAGTTGCAGGGCACAGGATTAACACACATAAATTAACTGCATTTCTATATATGTGAAATAAATAACTGGGAAATGAAATTTTATGATACCATTTACAAGAACATTCAAAACCATGAACTACTTAGGGATCAATCTAATAAAATTGTGCAAGCCTGTACAATGGAAATTTTAAAACATTAACGAAAGAAATTAAAAGACAATCTAAATAAATGGAGAGATAAGTCATGTTAATGGATTAGAAACTTCGCTATTGTTAAGAAACCAATTCTCCCCATATTGATTTATAGCTTTAATGCAATCCCTAACAAAATCCTGATAGACTATTTTTAGATATTGATAAACTTATCCCAAAATCTACAAAGGGCATAGACTAGCCAAAACAGTTTTGAGAAAGAAGTAGGAAGACTTATACTACCTGATTTCAAGATTTTCTAGAAAGCCACAGTAATCTAGACAGTATGGTAAGATAAAGATAGACTTATAAATCAAAGGAACAGAACAGACAGTCCAGAAATAGACCCAGGTATATAGCTAATTAATTTTTGACAAACTTGCCAAGGTAATTCAATGAGGAAAAGAATAGTCTTCTCACTAAATGGTACTGGAACTATATATTTGGAAAATATGACCTTGATTCTTATTTCAGACATACATTAAATTAACTAAAAAAACATAAGTATAACAAAAAAGCTAACAAACTTATTAACTATGAGGAAATCTTTGCAAACTTTGAATGATGAAAGAAGTCAAAGACACAAAAAAGCACGAATAACAAAAGAACAAAATTAATAAGCTGGACTTGATCAAAACTAAAAACTTCTGCTCTTTGCAGATGCCATTTCTTAAAATGAAAAGGAAACTGAAGACCGAAAGGAAAAAAAAAATATATATATATACACATTTATATATAGAAATATATTCACATACACACACATCTGACAAACATCCAAAATATATACAGAACTCCTACAATTCATTCAGAAAGAGACTGATCCAATTTTTTTAATGGGCAAAAGTTTTGAATAGCCACTTCACAAAGTAAGATATATGTGTGTCTAGTAAACTCATGGAAATTATGCTCAACATGACTAATCTTCAAGAAAATGCAAATTTCATCATGAGATACCATTACACATGAATTAGGATGGCTAAAATTTAAAACACTGGCAATATTAAGTGTTACCAAGGATATGGAACTGAAACTCTCACAGTACTGGAGGAAATGTAAAGTAGTATCACTTTGGAAAACAATTTAGGAGTTTTGTAAAAAGTTACATATATACTTTGCTAATACAGCACAGAAATTTTCTTCGTAAGGATTTATTCAAGAGAAATTTAAAAATACATCCAAACAAAGAAGGGTACACAAATGTTCACAGCAGTATTTTTGGCAAGTTATACATACTGTGTGATTCCATTTTTATGAAATTCCAGAAAAGCCAAAACCAATCGATAGTGACAGAAATCAAGTCTATAGTTGCCTGGATTGGAGGTTGTCTTTGGGTTAACGACAAAGGAGCACAAGGGAACTTTTTGGATTAATGGAATAATTTATATTTTTATTATAGTGGTGGTTATAGGGATGATACATTTGTTAAAACATATCAAACTGTACACTTAAAATTGATGCATTTTATCATAAGTTAATTATACCTATGTGAGTTGACTTAAAAAGAAAATGTAAAAACAATATGCACAATGTAGGAGATAAAGTATAGACTGGTAGGCAAATAGATTGAGTTTAAATCTCATTTCTTGACCCAGGTGCATGGGTGGTTCAGTGGTACAATGCGTGCCTTCCATGAGGGAGGCCCAGGTTTGATTCCTGGACCATACTCCACCCCCCACCCCCAATTTTTTTTTTAATAAAAATTAATCTCATTTCTTGAGTGTCACGTCTACATCAATGCCTACATCACATAACTGTGGTGATAATTTAATGGATATATATATCTATATACACACATATACATATACAATCATATATCAGAATATTCCACTTATAAGATATATGATATTCATACATATCAGGTTATCTGATATATATATATATCATATATCATATATTTGATGTATCATATATATTTGATAAGTATATATCAAATAGGCCCATAAAATACTTAATATTGCTCAAATAATGTTAATTCTCTGATATTTAACTTCCATGGAGGAGATCAAAGAAACCAGAAGGTTGTGGTATTTCTTGGAGATATTTAGCCAGCCCTTTGGATCCAAACAGTCCAGAAGTAATTATGGCCCCAAGTCACAGATCAGGCCAGCAGACACTACTTTCTTCCCTGAATAATAAGACAAAGCACGGGAAGCTGTGGCTTGGCAATGGTTCTTACATAAAAGGAAGGCTTGTAGAACAAACCAGAGTGGGACGGGAGGGGGAGATAGGTAAGAAGCTAAGAAAGGAGAAACAAATATAATTGTGGATAATAAGGCTTTTCCGCTGTGCTGTGACCCCAAATTTTTTCTTCAGTTCTATGATTGATGTTGTCTGTATGTAATAAATAATTACTAAGCTCAGTGCAGGGTAGCCTGGTGGAAAGAAAACAACCTTTGAAGTTCTCAGACCTGGGCTTGAAAGCTGACTTTTCCATGCCATGAGTATGTAGTCTTTGGCAGGTGACAGTGTCACAGAATTGCAGTCCCTCATCTCTCAGACAGGTATAATAAAACAATCTAGCTCACAGGGGTGCCCTGGGGATTAAAGAAAACAGGTTTCCACTGATATCTGTCAGAGACCAGAGACTGGGTGAAGGTGTGGCCCCAAACAAGCCTTTCCAGTGCAGGCTACACGGAGCTCACAAGTGGGTCCCCCGAGGGCCAGGCCAGACTGGATGAGAACGTTCCTTCGGTCGAGTTGGCCAAGTACTGTAACTCATAACCCCAGTCCTGGGGGACATGACGAGCTACTTAAGATGAAGAGGGGCATACAAGGCTCAGGCAGGGCGGGTCACGGTGGCTCAACAGGCAGAGTTCTCGCCTGCCATGCCAGAGACCCGGGTTCAGTTCCCCGGTGCCTGCCCATGCTAAAAAAAAAAAAAAAAAAAAAAAAAAAAGGGCTCAGGCACTGTCCTCCCAGAGGACATCAGTTCCGTCCCCTGCCCCTGTTTATCCTCTTGGCCCTGGAATCCCCAGAGCAGAATATGTCCTCCCCTGGGGCAGATTGCATCAGAAACAGGGTACGTTCTGTGAAGTGTTTGTACTGCTCAGATTTAGTAAATACAAACAGCAACTACCAAGTGTTCTTGACCTCTCTCCTCCATGGGCCTCAGGCTTCCTGTCCCAGCTGGCACTGAGTGCTTCTCCGGAGCAGCAGCTGGGGGGAGCCTTGGCGAGGAGCGCTGGGATACTGGACGACTCTTTTGAGGTCTTCGTTGCAATAAAAAATCTTGAAGTGGTACTCGATCAGTTCCTGAAAGGATAGCATTTTAAATCGATCAATATTCAGAGAATGACTGAGAAAACAACATTGTCCAACACTGATGGGAAAGGAGTTGGGAATATCATCTCCCAGACTCTCCCGCGTCAATGGCTGAAAAGCTGGCTGGGCTGTCCCGTGTGCCCTTAACTTAATCATGCTGTTTAATTGAATGGAGAGAACAAGGGTAAGTCATGGATTCAGGCCATTCTGAGCTCCCCCTGGTTTGGGGAACTTGAACATGTCTCAATTTTCCTGAGCCTTTGTCTGTTACCACTCACTGGGTATTTTTTGTCTCTTACTGCCAACAATTATTTCATTTAACCCTTACAACAATTATATGAAGTAAGTGTTTGCTCATTATCCCCATTTTGTATAGATTAAGAAACTGAACATAAGAACTTACTTAAGGTTCTAATTTAGTCCAATCACTGACATCTTTCCAACTCCAAAGCTAATGCACTCTGCTGCCTTCAATAATCTTTCACTTTTCAAATGAGCTTTCTTGGCCTTACTAATAATAATATTCCTCGTTGCAGATTTTGCTTTGCGAACTTGAAAGTTATTCAAATGAGTATTTAGATTCAAAGCCTTTTGCTGCATGTGTTTTAGGACTTAGGGTTACCCTCCACAGAGGGCTGTGACACTGTGTGTAAGGAGTATGAGAGGATTGGTGGAGAGGGCTGAAAGCAGTGCCCTTAACTTAATCGTGCTGTTTAATTGAATGGAGAGCACGGCAAGGGCCAGATCAGAGATGGACTCACAAACACACATGCACAGCACTGCTGTTCCCCTCTGCCCCCTCCCTGCACCTGGCTATGGCACTAAGACACCCCTGAATCAGCCTTATGTCCTGGCCACTCTCCTTCTTTGCCCCAGGAGCAGAAATCACCCAAGCAAAGTCCAGTGAAACTATGCCCTCTCCTTGGGTCAACTATGCAGATTCCAGGTAACCCCTGAAAATTCTTTGGAAGTCCACTGCATCTCCCTCCAAACATAAGTCCTTCCATTTGTCTAACATCTTCTTCCATTCCCTTCTTCCCCACCAGGCCTGGAGCATTGTCCACAATAGCAAAAACTTGGAACAATTTAAATGTCCATCTATGGAGGACTAGTCACATGAGCTATGCTATATCCTTACTATGTTCATTAGTCAGGACTCACTCAATTATAGGTGAAAGAAATACAACTCAAACTGTCTGAGGCCAAACTTGGAGTTTATTGGCTCATGTAACTGAAAGGTCCAAAGTTACATGACATCAGGTTCAGTGGGATTCAGATGTTCAATCTTGTCAGGAACCTATGTCTTTCCATCTCTCATCTGAATTTTCTTTTGCTTTACTTCATTCTCAGGTAACAAAGATGCCCACCAGCAGCTCCAAGCTTATATCCCACAAATTCACCACCTCATTTATTACTTAGAATAAATTTACTAAGGCTACCCATTGCTGGACCAATCCCTGCCACATCTTGATCAAGGGATAGCTAAAAGGCTAGATTATTAAACTTCTAAAAGACAGTATGAGAAAATCTTCACAGCTTTGGAGTAGGCAAAGGTATTCTTAGGTAACACATAAAAATGTGAATTGTGAAAGAAAAAATAATTTTAATTAAAATTAAAAACAGGTCTTTGACAGAAACCATTTAAAAATGAAAAGGCAAGACTCAGACTTAAGAGAAAACAATAAATGTCCCTTACACCACAAAATAATACTGCCACTATTAAAAAAAAAAAGTAACACATATCTACATGTATCAGTACAGAAACTTCTCTGAGGATAGGGATTTTTGTGTTTTATTCCCTACTATATCTCTATCAACTAAAGGTGTGCACAGCAAATATCATTGAATGAATCTCCAAAACGTATTATTAGACAAAGAGAATCATATGTGCAGTGTGATCTCATTTATGTAAAAAAAAAAAAAAAAGTATAGTATTTATATGTGTAAAAGCATAGAAACCTGGTCACAAGTCCCCTAATCACATTGGGCCAGAGATGGTATATGAAATTAGTCAGATTCTACCTCCTAGTTATAGATTTAGAGGGTCCTGGCATAACTGAAGAGCATGTGGCAAAGCACTGGTCTGATTATTGAGGAAATAAGTGAAAAGTAGGAAAACTCAATAGTGAGATTTCCCAGGACATTGGAAGCCAGGAGTTCACCCCTATTCAAGAACAAAGAAGAACATATTTTGACACTTTGATAAACCCCAAAAGAAATGGCCATGTTACCCTTGATCTGTGAAGCCCGCTAACAATCTCTCTCTCTCTCTCATTCTCTCTCTCTCTCTCTCTCTCTCTCTCTCTCTCTCTCACACACACACACACACACTTGTAGTCAGTATTTAGAGTCTTGTTTTTAGATATTTATATTTTACAGAAAAAAGAATCACCAGACATTGAGAAAGTCTTTTAACATAGCAGACTGAGATAAAATAAGCAAACAGGAAAAAGAAAAAAAAAGGACAAAAAGTGAAACAGAAAGGAACCTAGCAAAATCAGGAAACATTCAGGGAGAAAAGAATTTTTTTTAAAAATGATAGTACACTGAAGAAAATGGTGCATGCGGTTATTGGGACTGTATAATAAGACAACTCTTATGTTGAAAGCATATATTAAAGCTGAATTTTTAAAAAAAAGTAAAATCTTGCTGGAATCACTGAAGATAACGAGGAACTGCTGGACCAAAATACATGAGAAGACAGAAAAACAAAGGTAAAGTGGGACCTGGAGCCACTTCTGCCTAGAGACATTTACCAGTTTCAAAAGAGGAATGTCTGAGAGGCTGACAAGCCTTTTGCTAGCCTTGCTGACCTGCATGGTGAGATGCAAAAAGGAACTATCAGGGCCTGCCAAGGGGGAGGAGCTGATAAATTTGCCATTCTTTGGGTTGGGGCCCTGAAAGGGCCACAACCTAGAAGTAAAGGTGAATCAGAAGATGATTACCATATAGAAATAGAAGTCAAATTTCAAATACTCTCATTCATAGAAATTGGATTAGGGTCATCCTAAATTTCTGTGGTTCCAGAAACTTGTCAGAAGCAAAGTGAAATTGTCTCTGGAGGAACAGAATTGTTTCCAAGTACTCACATATTTTCTAAAAATTAATATTCAAGTACCAGGTCTGACACAATAAAAAAGAACCAGGCATATCATGAGGCAAGGAACAGGAAAAATATGTTGCCGAAATAACAGACAACAGAAACAGACTATAGAGAATCCAGAGACTGCCTAATTTGTCTTTAAAATAATTTTTGTCAAGAAGATAAAAGACAAGATTAAGAGTTTCAGCAAAGGACTTGAAATAATTTTTTAAAAGCCATGATGAGACTTCTGCTTTTATTTATGAGAGACCATCTTTTATCAGACCAACCCTTTGCAGTAGTTGCTAGGAAAGCTAGATTAAACATTTAAAAAACCTATTTGAAGACAATGGAGAGCTGACAAGATAAGGAACCTGATAACGGGCCATGGATTTTCCCCTTGAAGGATTGGCTGATATGTAAATAGACACAAAGATACAAAGCAGAAAACACTGGATAAAAGTCTAAAGGATTAAGTAGAGCTTTTGGCCATTCCACAGTGCTGAAAAACAAACGTTAGATTTCAAGGCACACCAAGATATCTCCAGTAAAAAGACCCCCCTAGAAGTAAGAGCAAATCAGGACCATATAAACCTCACAAAAATTGAAACTCATCTTGAAATTTTCTCAATCCCAAATAGATTAAAGTCAGTATCCTAAATTTGACTGCCAGAAGAAAAGTAAATCCTCTCAGGAAGATGTTATACAGAGATTCTGCAGTATCCAGCATTCAACAAAAGATTTCCAGATATGCAAGAATTAGTATTAAGAAAACATAAAAACAGGAAACAGACACAGACCCACAAGTTATTGGTGTTGTCAGACATACACTTTTAAAAATTTTTATTAATATAGTCAAGAAAAAAAGTGTCAAGATTGAGAACTTCTGCAGAAAAATGAAATCTAATAGAAAATGGCATTGTAGAAGTGTAAAATAAGGCAATTAAAATTAAGATCTGAATAAATGGACTCAACAGCATATAGTATATATCTTAATAAATGTTTAGTGAATAAGCTAGATCAGCAAAATATATCTGTACTGAAGCAAAGAGAGAGAAAAAAGCTAACTAAAAGAGAAAACTGTAAAAGATTTATAGAATAAGGCAAAATGTTTTACTAGATGGGTAATTGGAACCCCAGCATGTAAAAACAGAGAATGGGGCAGAAGAAACATTAGAAGAGATAAAGGCTAAATTTTCTGTAAAACTGTAAACATGACTCAAATCACAAAATCAGTAAGTGTTACAGACACTAAGGCAGGATATGTACAAAGAGCATCACCTCCAGACATATTACATTAAGTGTACTGAAAACAAAACAACACAAAAAAGCTTAAAAGCGGGTGGGCCATGGTGGCTCAGCAGGTAGAGTTCTTGCCTGCCATGCTGGAGACCCAAATTCAATTCCTGGTACCTGCCCATACCAAAAAAAAAAAAAAAAAAGAAAAAAAAAAAGCTTAAAGCATCCAGATAAGAAAAAAAAAAAACAACATCCAGATGGGAAAAGGAGGGAGAATTACATTAACAATAACAACAACAAAACAGAACAAAAAATGAAACACAGAACCATTAGACTGATAGTTCACTTCTTAGCAAATCTATGAAATCAATAGAATGATATCTTTAAATCATAGGAGAAAATTAACTGTCAACACAGAAATCTATACTGTGGGAAAAAAATACCTTTCATAAATGAAGGTGAAATAATGCCATTATAAAAATAGAAATTAAGTTAATTGTTGCCAGCAAAATAATAGAAATCAGTAAGATTGAAAACTGACAAACAACAGATAAAAAGTAATGAAACCAAAAGCTAATTAGCAGAAAAAGTCAGTATAATTGATAAATCTCTAGCTGGACCAATCAAGAGAAAAATAAGGGAAGATGCAAATTACCAAGAACAGGAATGGAGATGGGGCATCACTGCAGGTCCTACAAACATTGACAGGGTTTTATGAGCACTTTATACAAAGAAACTTTAGAACATGAATTCCTAGAAACCAAAAGCTACCTCAGCTCACTCAGGAAGATATAGATAATGTGAACAACCCTGTACCTATTAAAGAAACTCAATTTGTAGTTTAAAGCCTCCCTACAAAGAAAGCTCCAGGCCCAGGTAGTGTTACTGGTGAATAATAACAACCACTCTAGGGAAAATAATGCCAATTGTATATAACATCTTCCAGAATATATAAAGAGGAAGGACACTTACTTATAAGGTCACCTGTGAGGGCATGTGGGGCCCATCCAGATAATTCAGGAAAGTCTTCTCACCTCAGGATCCTTAACTGAACCACATCTGCAAAGACTATTTTCCTAAATAAGGTAATGTGTACAGGTTCTAGGGGTTAGGACCTGACGTCTTTGGGGAATCATTTTTCAGCCAAATACAAGTGACATTCAAAAACATCAAGTAGGATGTCAGAAAAAAATGACTGATTCCCAGTGCCTGCCTATGTAAAAAAAAAAAAAGAGTGGGTAGCTCCAAAGGCTTGTTCCTCCACAGAAACATTAAAACAAACAAACAAAAAACAAAAACTGTCCCAATTAATCTTGCAAGAACTCTGGAAAACAAAGGTTTACAGCAACTAAATAATAAATCAAGAGAAAGGCAACTTTAAAATGGTAGAAAACTCTACCAAAATCCCAATGGTATTTCCTTTAACTTTTTTTTATTGTATAATATAACATATATATAAAGCGAAGAAAGAAAAAAAGCAATAGCTTTCAAACCACACTTCAACAAGTAGTTACAGGACAGATCCCAGAGTTTGTCATAGGCTACCATTCCATCATCTCAGATTTCTCCTTCTCGCTGCTCCAGAACATTGGAGGCTAGAAGGAATATACATATATTTTTATTATTACTTATTTTTTTCCTTTTCTGTGAAAAATAACATACATACAAAAAAGTGACAAATTTCAAAGCACAACACAACAATTAGTTGTAGAACAGATTTCAGAGTTTGATATGGATTACAATTTCACCATTTTAGGTGTTTACTTCTAGCTGCTCTAAGATACTGAAGACTAGCAGAAATATCAATATAATGATTAAGCAATCGTACTCATTTGTTAAACCCTACCTTCTCTTATTCCTCCATCATCACCTTTGATCTTTCTCCCACTCTTTAGGCGTATTTGGGATATGGCAATGACATTTTTTTTTAAGAAATGAAAAAGGTGATTCTCAAATTCATATAGAAATTTTTAAATGGGAAAAGATATGGATAGATACTTTTCCAGAGAGGAAATACAAATGGCTAAAAAGCATATGAAAAGATGCTCATCTTCATTAGCCTTTAGGGAAATGCAAAACAAAACTATCATGAGATACCATTTTATAACTACTGGACTAACCATTATCAAAACACCAGAAAACTACAAGTGCTGAAGAGGGTGTGAAGAAAGAGGTACACTTGTTCACTGTTGCGGGGAATGTAGACTGATGCTGCCACTCTGGAAGGCAGTTGGTGATTCTTCAAGAAGCTAAGTACAGACTTGCCATGTGACCTGGCAATCACATTACTGAGTGTGCTGGTTTGAAATTGTTATGTACCCTAGAAAAGCCATGTCCATCTAATCCAATCTTGTGGGGGCAGACCTATTGTAGGTAGAACCTTTTAATTAGGTTGTTTCCATGGAGATGTGACCCACCCATTCAAGGTGGTTCATAATTCTTTTACTGGAATCCTCTATGAAGAAAATAAAAGGCAGAAAACATAGAGAGAGCTCAGAGCCAATACAGAGAGCAGAGAGATGAAACCAATACACAGACATTTGGAGACGCTAAACCAAGAGATGAAATCCAAAGTTTGCTCCAGAGAAGCTAAGTGAGGACCCAAAGATGCTTAGAGAGAAAGCCACTGGAATCAGAAGTGAAAGCAATGAACCAGGAACAAGGACCAGGAGAAGCTAGCCACATGCCTTTCCAGCTGATGAAGGTGTTCGTGATACTGGCAGCCTTTCTTAAAAGTCCAGGTATCCACCCTCCCCCTGGCAACGTGGGACAGAAATCCTAGAATGAGCTGAGACTCAGCATCAAGGGATTGAGAAAACCTTCTCAACCAAAAAGGGGAAGAGCGAAATGAGACAAAGTGTCAATGGCTGAGAGATTCCAAATAGAGTCAAGAGGTTATCCTGGAGGTTATTTTTATGCATTAAGTAGATATCACCGTTTTAGTTAAGGTATAACAGAGAGGCTAGGAGGGAACTGCCTGAAAATGTAGAGCTGTGTTCCAGTAGCCATGTTTCTTGAAGATGATTGTATAATGATACAGCTTTCACAATGTGACTGTGTGATTGTGAAAACCTCGTGTCTGATGCTTTTATCTACCTTCTCAACAGACGAGTAGAACATATGGAATAAAAATAAATAATAGGGGGAACAAATGTTACAATAAATTTAGTTTGAAATGCTAGTGATCAATGAATGGGAGAGGTAAGGGGTATAGTATGTATAAATTTTTTTTCTGTTTTCGTTTTATTTCTTTTTCTAAATAGATGCAAATGTTCCAAGAAATGATCATGATGATGAATATGCAACTATGTGATGATATTGTGAATTACTGATTATATATGTAGAATGGAATGATCAAAATAGGAATGTTTATATTTGTTTGGTATTTAAACATTAAAAAAAAAGTCCAGGTATCTTTCTCTGGATGCCTTGATTTGAACATTTTTCAGGGTCTTGGAATTGTAACTTGTAACTTAATAAATCCTCTTTATAAGCTGAAAGCAGGGACATGAATAGACATTTGTACACTGATCTTTAGAGCAGTATTATTTATGATTGCCAATAGATGGAAGCAGCCCAAATGTACATTAACTGACAAATGGATAAACAAACTGTGGTATACACAAATGATGCAATATTATGCAGGAATGAAGAAATGAAGTCATATTCATACAACAATGTGGATGAACCTTGAGGACATTATTGAGCAAAATAAACCAAAAACAAAAGGACAAAAACTGTATGGTCTCACTAATATGAACTAACTATAATGAACAAATTCTGAGAGTTAAATTCAAGAGCATTGGTTATTGGGAGATCAAAAGAGGGTAAAGATTGGGTAATTGATGCTTGAGGAGTACAGAATGCTTAATAAGGTTGATTGTAAGTGTTTGGAAGTGGATAGTACAATACTATAAGTGTAGCTAACAAAGATGAGTGTGAGTATGGTTGAGAGACAAAGACTAGGGTCATGTATGTCATCAGAAAGAAAGCTAGAGCATAAACATGGGAACTTATAACTTAGCAAAACCTAGAGTAGACAATAATGATGGATAATTGTGCAAATATAATAAAGTCATATGAACTAGAACAAATGTATGTCACTACTACAAGGTGTTAGTGGGGTGGTATATTAGTCAAGGTTCTCTAAAGAAACAGAACCAACAGGAGATGTCTATAAAGATGAGATTTATAAAAAATATCACACAACCATGGGAATGCAAGAGTCCAAAATCTCTAGTGCAGGCTGTAAAGCTGGCAACTCCCATGAAGACTCTTGAGGACCTCCACAGGAGAGGTCCTTTGTTCATAGGAGATGTCATCAGCCACAGCTACAAATGGAAAAAGAACAAGGAAAAAATTATTACAAAATTTGGTTGTTTAGTGGAAATAAATTTGTAAATTACTGTTGAAAAACATCATTCCTATCCTCTATCTAGTTTTCCTTTGTGAAATATAGCACTTACTGATTTATCAGGAACTAATTGTATTCATTTTTAGACCAAAAGCACTGTAACTAAGAGCTGACCAAATTCCAATTTCTAAAAAAAAAAATCAAAATTTTTTTTAGAATTGTAACCCCCAAAATAAATGTGTATCTTTTTATATAATTGTTTTCTTGCTACTTGAGAAAGTAAAAATAATTCCATGAAACTGGCAAAAAAAAAAAATCACATGGAATTGCAAAGGACTCAGAATAGACAAACAATATTTAAAAAGAACAAAACTGGGGAACTCAAACTTCCCAATTTCAAAACTTATGACAAACCCACACTAATCAAAATAACATGGTACTGGCATAAGGATAGACATATAAACCAATGGAATGGAACTGAGAATACAGAAGTAAACCCAAACATCTATAGCCAATTGATTCTTAATTTTTTTTTTTTTTTTAACATGGGCAGGCACCGGGAATTGAACCTGGGTCCTCGGGCATGGTAGGCAAGCACTCTTACCTGCTGAGCCACCATGGCCCGCCCAGCCAATTGATTCTTGACAAGAGTGCCAGGTCCATTCAATGTGTAAAGAGACTATTCTTTACCATTAACCAAAATTAATGGTTAAGAGACTATTCTTTACCATTAACCAAAATTAATGGTTCCTTGTGCCTGCCCATGCAAAGTAATAATAATAATAATAATGGTGATATCAAACTGGATATTCACGTACAAAAGAATGAAGTTCAACCCCTACCTCACACTACATACAAAAATACCTCAAAATGGATCAATAATCTAACTATGAGCTAAAATTATAAAACTTTTAGAAGAAAACAAAGGGGTAAATATTCATGACCATTTATTTGGCAATGGTTTCTTAGATATGATACCAAAAATACAATCAACAAAAAAAAATAGATAAAATACACTTCATTTAAATAAAAAACTTGTGCATCAAAGGTCTTTAATCAAGAAAAAGACAACCTACAGAATGGGAGAAATATTCGCAAATTGCATATCTAACAAAAGTCTAGTATCCAGAATATATGAAAAATTCTTACAACTCAGCAACAAAAGTAATCAACCCAACTAAAAATGGACAAAGAACTCAAATAGACATTCCTCCAAAGAAATATGCAAATGGGCAACAAGTACATGAAAAGATAGCATTGTTCATCATTGGAGAAACACAATCAAAATAACAATGTGACACCGCTTCATTTTCACTAGAATGGCTAAAAACAACAACAGGGAAAAAAACAGAAAAGTTTAGTGCAGATGTGGAAAAATTGGAACACTTAGACACTGCTGGTGGGGATATAAATGGTTTACCCACTGTAGAAAACAGTTTGGCAGTTCCTCAGTAAGTTAAACATAGAATTACCATATGACCCAGCAATTCCACTCCTATGCATAATGCTCAGAAAAACTGAAAACACGTTCTTAAACAAATTCTTGAACACACTTGTTCACAACAGCACTATTCACAATAGGCAGAAGGTGGGGAAAAAGCAAATGTTCATCATCTGATGAATGAATAAGTCAATGAGGTATATGCATACAATGAACTATTATTCAGTTATAAAAAAGAAGGAAGGAATGATTCATGCTACAACTTGGATTAACCTTGAAAGCACTAAACTAAGTGAAAGAAGCCAGACACAAAAGATCTCATACTGTATCATTCCATTTATGTGAAACATCCAGAATATGTTACTCCATAGAGACAGAAAGCAGATTGGCAGAGTTGCTAGGAGCTGGGGAATGGGGAAAAAAGGCAGTAACTGCGTAATGAGTGTAGGGTTTCCTTTGGGGTGATGACAATGTTTTGGAACTACAATGTGAATGTACAAAATGCCACTGAATTGCTCAGTTTAAAATGTTTAAAGTTTATGTTATGCCATTTCACCTCGATCTTTAAAAATGAAGCCAAGCTAATTGCCCTAATAGAATTCTTAAAAATAGTTGTGCCACAGAAAAGAAAATACATATGGCTTTAAACATGTAAAAACATCCTAATAGTAGGAGTAAAGTAACTTAAAACGAATGGAGATACCATTTTTCATTTGTCTGTCAGGTGATGATTTAAAAATTAAATGCCACACAATACTGGTGGAAGTGAAAAATAAGTCTTTGCACACGTTGATGGTGGGAGTGTGACTTGACACAACCTCAGATAGAGAAAAAAAAAATCAAGATATAGAGTAGTGTATGTAGTATGTTACCACTTAAATTTTCTAAAGGCATTAATAAAAGATTCTATCCATAGTTTATAAAATATTGTCAGGGATGTTTATTTTTTATTACAATTACCCATGTTCATATTTTTTGTTATTCTCATTTGTTGTTGAGGGCAGAGACTGTGGTAAGAAATTATTGTAACAGGACATAGTTAATAAGACAATGGGGAAATAAATACACAAGTGCTGTTTGAAGGGGCCCCCAGTCACCAAATCAGGGATAATGTTAGCATCAAAGTAACTAATGATAGAAATAAAATAGGAATCTTTGAACTCATTAATATAAATGAGTAAATAAATGAAGGAGAGGAAAAGCTCTTTCTTACAGTAGAATACAAACCAACTAATTAAAGCTCTAATTATGTTAGCATATCATACTTTACAACCATTATGGTAAAAATCTTCTAAGACAAGAATCATCAATGGATGCAAAAACTAGTTGGGGAAAATTGAGAAGTAACAGGATAATTACATAGTCTCAAAGTATGTTCCCATGAACTAATCATGCATAACAAAGAGGAAAAGATAACTCTATGGTGAAGATGCCTGGAAAACAACACCTTACCACAGTACCAAAGTTATCCCCAAGGAGTAACAGGCAAATGGTCACCATATGTCCCTTGATATCATATACAGGAAATAACATGGTATCCCTTCTGTGATATTCCTGCCAAAGATATGTACTTACATCTATTCATGAGAAAACATCAGACAAACCCAAACTGAGGCACATTTTTTACAAGTGTCAAGGTTCTGAAAGTCAAGGAAAAATTAAGAAGACATTCCAGATTGAAGGATTCTAAAAAGACGTGGCAGCTACATGGAATGCCCCATTTTGAACTGGGTCCTTCTGTTCTAAAGGTCTTAACAGGAAAAAATTGGTGAGACCTGAATGTGAACTGAAAATTACATGGTAGTGATGTATGAGGATTTTTTGTTTTTTGATGGTTGAATTATTTTTATATGGAAACGTGTTCTTGATTTGGAGGGAAAAAGCACTAATAAAAAGAGAGATGATATGCAAGTTTTTAAAACAATCTTGAGTACCTAATAGGAATAACCTGAATGAAAGATATGTGAGACCTCTATACTGAAAACCCAAAAATTGTATGGAGAGAAAGGAAAATGAATCTAAATAAATAAAAGAATGTACCACTTTAATGAGTGGAAGATTTAATATTTCAAAGATACCAGTTCTCTCCAATTGCATGGCATCCTGATCAAAATACTAGCCAAGTTCTTCTGGTAGAAATTAAACTGATTCTAAAATTTATATGCAAATCCAAAAAGCCAAGAAGAGCCAAGACATACTTGAAAAAGTACAACGTTGGAGGAATTAAACAACCATATATCAACAAAAAGTTTAAAATATAAATGAAGTTATATGAATTCTAAAGCAGCACTTCTCTAACTTTAGTGTACAGGGAGCTAGTTGGGAATCTCACTCAAATTATATCATTCCCCACTCATCACACATCACTCCCCAGTGTAGTCCCATCTATTGCCATGAGGGCTTTTTCTAGTAAGTGGAACCATAGTAAGTGCTTAGGCAATACTTGTTGACTGTAATAATCCAGTTCTGTTTGCAGGTTTGAAATAATAAATATCACATCATCAAAAGCACTCATACCTTCCCATACATGCCCATTAGTGATTCAGGAAATTATAAGTGAGCACATATTAAACTTCAAGAATATTGGATGTTGGTTTTTTATGAAGGCTTTGCCTAACTAATCATCTAAGTATCAGCACAGAGGGATGAATTCTCTACTTCACCTGACATCCAGGAAGCACCTGGCTCACAGCTAATTCCCTCAGGTTAGCTGTGTATTTTACAGGTGTACCGTCATCTACACAAATGGCCCTGGAACCTCAGCCCATTGTGATTCAGCAAACAGAACTAGCTAGTCATCTGAAATCAGCTACCAACGCCAATAATGACTCCATTGGACCTTATCTTTCTATTTTGACTCCTAAAATCAGTGTTTCTTCTTACAATGAAAAAAAATCTCCACTGATTGCAAAAAATAATGCCTAACACAACATCATGATTACTTTCAGAATAAATTGAATACTATGTGCTGTATTATGGGGGTTACCTTTCATTCTTTTTCCATGTGATTATCCCATTTTTGCAGCACCATTTGTTGAATTTTTGGGGAGTGGAAGAGTGCATGGACTGGGAATTGAACCCAGGTCTCCCTCATGGCACATGAGAATTATACCACTGAACTACCCTTGCACTCCCTAGCCTTTTTTTTTTTTTTTTAACATTTTTTATTGTGAAATATAACATATTTACTAAAAGTACTATATTTCAAGGTACCTTTTAACAAGTGATTATAGAACAGATTTCAAATTTTGGTTAGGGTCACAGTTCCACAATTTCAAGTTTTTCCTTCTAGCTATTCCAAGATACTGACATCTAATAGAAATATCAATATACTGATATAATGAAGTCATACTTTTTTGTAAAATCCTATCTTCTCTATTAATAACTCCTTCTCCCAATATTTAGGGATATTTGGACTATGCCCCTTCTAGTTGTTTTCACGTTGAAAAAGGTGTCAACAATATGGGATAGGGGTGTGGAACTAGTTGATGTTCTTGGAGAGGCTGGCACCTCTGGGTTTCAGGACTTTTTTGGCTTAGGAACCATCTAGATGTGGTAGGTTTCTGGAAAGTAAACTTGCGCATGAAACTTTTGTGGAATCTCAGATAGAGCCCTAGGTGTTCTTTAGGGTTAACAGGAATGATATTGGTTGAAGTTTGGCAAACCATAGCAATTAACACTATCAAGTTGACACTTGCACAAGCGTAGACTCTAGATTAATCTCTCAACTCTATTTGAACTCTCTTAGCCACTGATACCTTATTTTGTTACATTTCTTTCTCCCCTCTTTGTCAGGAAGGTGCTGTCAATCCCACAGTGCCAGGGCCAGGTCCATCCCTGGACGTTATGTCCCACGTAGTGGGGAGGGCAAAGATTTTACTTGAAGAGTTGGGCCTAGAGAGAGAGAGAGGCCACACCTGAGCAATGAAAGAGGTTTTCTGGAAGAAATTCTTAGACATAACTATGGGTAGATTTAGCTTCTCTGCTACAGTAAAAAGGTTCATAAGAGCAAGACTCAAGATCAAGGACTTGGCCTATTAGCTTAGGAGTTTCTAATGTTTGAGAGATTATCAGGGATTTCCCAGATGGGAAAGTTTATTAGTTACATATTTTTTTTCCTCCAGTACCTCAAGGGACTTTGCCAATACTTTTTGCTTATCTGCCCAACAGACTCTGGAATGTATCCAGGTACTACAGGAAGCTATGCAGAATTACAAGCCCTTATTTCCATTCTGGGTTCATTGTATTTGGGTTGCTAAAATGATCTATCCAAACAGGTTGAGTTAGATTGTGTGCTATGGAAAATTTAGGTTTTGGACAAAATAAACCTCTCTTCCTTTGGTCTCATATAGTAGGTGAAGTTCTAAAATATATACAATAATACCCTTCACCCTGTATTCTGATTTACCTTAGTCCCAATTGGATTGTCTTCTTTCTTATCTCTAATTGATGCCAGATCTCTTTTCTGGTTTCTTTAGCATTTGTATGTAGCAATACTGACTTTCAGAGCTACAGAATTCCAACTCTGTGCCTTAGGTGTCACACAGGTAATCAAATTCCAGGGAAGTACAGGTTATACAGATATAGTACAGCATCACAGAATCTAGCCGTAACACTTAGAGCTCCAGTCTAAATGTGACTGCTATTCAAGCCTACAATCTTGGCTGAATTTCCAATAAGTTTTTTCTAAAAGATACCATATAATATTCGTTAATTTTCCAATAAGTTTTTTCTAAAAGATACCATATAATATTTGTTATTTTGTTTATGGTTTATTTTGCACAATATAATGTCCCCAAGGTTCACTGACCATAGTTTTATGCCTCACGACTTTACTCCTTTCTGTAGCCACACAATGTCATATCATATTTATGCATTAGAATTTGCCTCTCTGTTTCTCAGTCAATGCACCCCTCAGCCACCTCCATCTATTAGGCATCATAGATAATGTCCAAAATGAATAATCCATGTCATACAGTATCCTCACTTAGTTGTTAAATCATCAGCTCTCTCAATTTTAGAGAATTTTCATTGGTTGAAAGAGAAAAAGAATCAATAAACACAACCTCATCAAATATCAACTCTAAACCTCCCCCATCTCTTGTCCCTCCACTCTCCCCATTTACTTCCCCTGATATTGCTCTCATACTGTGATGTCTTCCTGTTAACTATAGGCCATAGCATGTAATATTAGTTTTCACCCTATGCCCCTCTATTATTAACTCTCTGTACAAGATCAAACATTTGAAAAGGTTCATGAAAGAACCTATTTATAACTATAGAGTTAATCAGTGGGATATGTGACTCTATACAATAACTTCCAATCATATTCACCGTCAATATGGCAATGTAAAAAATATATATATATGGCAATGTTACTTATTAACATATTAATGAACTGCCATCTCTTCTATCTGCTCTTATATTTAAATTCAAACTCATTGGGTAACCATTCACCTATCTGTAGCTTTTGTGTATCTCGAAGTCCCCTATAATGTGCGTTGTAAGCCTTTGAGTTTACTTTTACCAGAGTCATAATAGCGAAATCATATAGTATCTGTTCTTCTGTGTCTGACTTATTTCACTCAGCATTACATCCTCCAGGTTCATTCATTTTGTCATATGCCTTGGGACCTCATTTCATCTTATTGCTGCATAATATTCCATCATATGTAGATACCACATTTTATTAATCATCTGTTGATTGGCACTTGGATTGTTCCCATCTTTTGAAATTGTGAATAGTGCCACTGTGAACACTGGGGTGCAAAGGTCTGTTCCTGTTACTACTTTCAGCTCTTCTAGGTATATACTGAGTATTAAAATTGCTGGGTCCTAGGGCAACTTGATATTTAGTTTTCTGAGAAACTGCCAAACTGTCTTCCACAGCGGCTGTAACATTATACATTTCCACCAGCAGTGTAGAAGTGTTCCAATTTTTCTATATCCTCTCCAACATCTGTGGTTTCCTGTTTGTTTAATAGCAGCCATTCTTATCAGTATGAGGTGATATCTCATTGTAGTCTTGATTTGCATTTCCCTTATAGCTAATGAAGATGAGCATCTCTTCCTGTGCTTTTTAAACCATGTGTATTTGCTCTTCAGAGAAATATCTATTCATATCCTTTGCACATTTTATAATTGGGTTGCATAGCTTTTGATCAGCAAATAAAGATCGCTGGAGGCACTGCTCTGAGGTCAGCTATTGTTTCAAACTACCCACATAGAGGCAGCAGCAGCCATTGTTTCAACATTCTCCAAACAGGGGTAGAGGTGGTGGAGATTTAAAGATGCAGCTACCTCAGAGCTGTGGGGGACCGTTAGCTGAAGGGCTGCATTTGCTGGGCAGGCCAGGAAAGCTCAGTTTTGAGGAGTCATCAGAGAAGCTTTTGGCATCTTTTCTCAACCTTCCACAGGGCACTTTGGAGCTGGTCTGTGACCCCTTTGTGGGGTTAGGAACCTGTTTTGGCTGGGAAAGACTGATTTAAGAAAGTCCTGGTCAGAGTGACTCTCCAACCAGAATTTTCCCTGAAGGCAAAAAAGCATCATGAGACAATGAAAGGAGGGTAAAAAAACTATAGAGGTGGACAGTCTTGGACAAAAGCCTATCAGCTTCAATTACCTTGGAGAGGAAAGTTTATCTCCTGGAAATCAGAGGAGACAACAAAATTCCTATGAACAAGGGGACCCCAAACAACTAATAAGCAAAAGCCCAGAAAGACAGGGAAAAACCTGTACGAAGCATTTGCCTTGGGTAGAACATCCTGTAGGAGGGCTGACACTCAAAAAAGTCTCTGTCTTATCACCAACTGGTTACAAAACCAAGACACAGACATCCCAGGGAATAAATCCAAGAGTTAACATTTTAAAATACTAAAATGTACATTATGCGCGGGCCAAGGTGGCTCAGCAGGTAAGAGTGCTTGCTGCCATGCCCAAGGACCCGGGTTCGTTTCCCGGTGCCTGCCCATGTGAAAAAAAACAAAAATAAAAATAAAATAAATAAATAAAATGTACATTATGCAACAAAAAAGTATAAGACAAACAGGAAATAATGGCCCATCTAAAAGAAGAGGATAAAAATACAGAAAACATCAACGAAGAAGACTGAGAATGGAGGACATACTGAACAAAGCCTTTAAAACAATGATCTTAAAAGTGCTTCAGGAGATAAAGGAAGGTACAGAGAAAGAACTAAAGGATACCAGGAAAACAATGAATAAGCAATATGAGAGTCTAAGTAAAGACATAGAAATTTTAAAAAGGAAGCAAACAGAACTGCTGGGGTTGAATACCACAGTAACTGAAAGGAAAAATGCCAGAAGGGTTTCAAAAGCAGATGGGAACTGGCAGAAGAGCAAATCAGTGAACTCAAAGACAAAATATCTGAAATGAGTTAGGCTGAGGAGCAGAAAGTAAAAGGAAATATTATAAGTGAAATCAGATTAAAGCACTTCAGGGATACCATCAAGTGCACCAATATATGCTTATGGGAGTCCCAGAAAGAGAAGAAAGAGAAATGGGGGCACAAGCAATATTCAAAGAAATAATGACAGAGAACTTTCCAAACTTAGCAAAAGAGGTAAATAGGCCTATCCAAGAAGCTCAGAGAGCACCAAATAGAATAAGCAAGAAACCAATACTCCCTGTTATATACTGATCACACTCTTGAATGCAAAGGACGATGAGAGAGTTTTGAAAGCTACAAGAGAACAGCCACAAGTTGCAATAAGAGAGTCCCAATTAGACTGAGTGCCAATTTCTCATCAGAAACCTTGGGGGCAAGAAGGAAGAGGGTTGAAAACTTAACATGCTGAAAGAGAACAACTGCCAGCCAAGAATTTTATATCCAATAACACTTTCTTTCAAAAATAAGGGAGAGATTAAGACATTCTCAGATAAACAAAAGTTGAGGGAGTTCATCACCACTAAATCTGATCTGCAAGCAATGCTAAAGGCAGTTTTTCAGACTGAAAGGAAAAGATGTTAAGTGGTTCAAAGCAGCATAAAGAAATAAAGGCCTCTGCAAAAGGTCACCATTTGTGTAATTAAAAATGTCAGCATTATTGTATTGTATTGTTTGGTATGTAACTCGACTTCTTGGTTCCTGTAGGTGCTAGAATGAAAATGCATGAAAAGTAATGATAAATCTGTGTTTGGGACTTAAAATGTACAAAGATATAAGTGGTAACAAATCCAAAAATAGTGGGGAACAAGGGGTGTAGGAAAAATATATGTGCATGTTATTGAAGTTGAGTAGGCATCAAACCAAATATGACTGTTATATATTAAAGTTGTTCAATTTTAACCCCATGGTAACCAGAAAGAAAATAGATGAAAAATATATCCAGATAGAAATGAGAAGATACTCAATATGGTACAACACAAAAAATGCCAATAAATTTAAAAGTAGATATTTATGGAAGTGAGGAACAAAAAAGTTATGAGACTTATAAAGGCTAAATAGCAAATGGCAGAAGAAAGGCCTGTATTAGCAACAGTTAAATGAAAATGGATTAAACTCTCCAGTCAAAAGGCAACATTGGCAGAATGAATAAAAAGGCATGATCCAGCTATATGCTGGTTGCAAGAAACTCATGTTAAATTCAAAGATACAAGTAGGTTGAATGTGAAAGGATGGAAAATACACCTAACAGCAGAGCCCCAAAATATATGAAGCAAATACTGACGGATTTGAAGAAAGAAATTGATTGTTTGACATGAATAGTCGGAGACTTTAACACACCACTCTCAATAATGGATAGAACATATAGGCAAAAGATCAATAAGGAAATACAGGACTTGAATGGCATACTAAGTCAAGACCTAGCAGACATATAGAGAACACTGCATCCAACAAAAACAGACTACATATTCTTTTTGAGTACACATGGATCATTCGCCAGGATAGACCATACGTTGTTGGGTCACAAAACAAGTCTCAATAAGTTTAAAAATACTAAAGTCATACAATGTATATTCTCTGACCACAATAGAATGAAGCCAGAAATCAATAACAGAAGGACAGATGGAAAATTCACAAATATGTGGAAATTAACGTACACTTAATAACCAATGACTTAATGGGAAAATCAGAAGTGAAACTAGGAAACATCTTGAGGTGAATGAAAATGAAAATATAACATACTAAAAGTTATGTAACACAGTGAAGACGGTGCTGAGAGGAAAATTTATACCTCTAAATGCTTACAATAAGAAAAGAAGAAAGACTTCAAATCAGAGACCTAACTATAAAAGTGGAAGAACTAGAAAAAGAAGAGCAAACTAAACCCAGAGTAAGCAGAAGGGAGGAAATAACAAAGATAGAACAGAGATAGATGAAGTAGAAAGCAAAAAGCAATAGAGAGAATCCACAAACCAAAAGCTGGTTCTTTGAAAGGATCAATAAATGGGACTTCATCAAAATTACAAACTTTTGTGCATCAAAGGACCCCTAGATGTGGCAGTATACAGTCTAAACAACTGTACACAGCAGTTGTCTCAGCTCAGTACCAAGGAGTTGTTCTCCCTCTGCCTTTCAATTTTACACTGTTGAACTGAACAAGCTACATTAATATGGCTGCTTTTTGTTAGGCAAATAGTTATTCCAAGGGCTCAGGGTCCTGTGCCAGGAATTTCACAGCTGTGGGCATTCTTGGTCTATCTGAGTGACAGGCTAGCTCCACTGGGGAGAAAGCAAAGGACTTCGAGTGTGGGAGATACATAGAAAACCTCAAACAGCCTTGGAGAGTAAAGAAGCAGGAGTTAGAGTACTCTCCAAACAGGAAAGAACACTGTTCCCCCAAATGTTTGCAACCCGGAACCTGCTCTGTGCTTGGCTTTCCCCCTTGGCCTCTGTCTTTCTAGCTCCTCCCAACTCTTGCTATTGTGCTTCTCCTCCTCACTCCCAGTAACCATCTGCAATAGCAAATGTGCTTTATTGAATGATCTGAGGTCATTGGTTGGAAACAGTGGTAACCAGCACTGGGAAAGAGAAAGCTTTCTCCTCTGCCCCTCCCCAGGACCTGCAGGTGGTCACAGGGAGGCCTAGTGCAGCCTGGCCAGTGAGTATCCATGGTTGGCTGCTTCTCACTCTGCAGGCACTGCTCAGAAGCCCCAAGCAGAGTGTTGGAAACTCTGATCCAGGAGGAAATTCTGATTTTTTATGGTGGTTTTTTTTTTCATTTATTTATACACTGTGAGCACTTCCCCAGTTATTCAAGAATGTATTTCTGTTTCTTATTTTTTAAATCTATTTTTATTTTTAATTAATTAATTTCTGAATAGGTCATATGCCTACATAGTCCAAAATCTGAAAAGTATTAAAGAGTGCAATGTATTTAGTAAGTTTTCCCTTTACCTTTGTTCTCCAAAAGGATTTCTATTGTTAGCTTCTTATGTATCCTTCCAGAAATATTCTATAAATTTATGCATACATATTTACACATGTACACATATTAGGGGTATATTTTATGAGTTTTTTCACTGCTCTTTTTTGATTTAGGATATAGTTCCACACTAGTGCATGAGCCAAATGAGCTACCTCATTCTTTTTAGCAGTTGCCTTATAGATTACATTGAACAGCTATACCAAACTGTATTTACGCAATGCCCAAAGGGTAGACAATTATTTTGTTTCTAGCTTTTGCCATTATAACAATGCTGTAATAATTTGCCTTGTACATATATCATTACACAAATGCAAATATATCTGTGGAATAAATTCTTATATTTAAGAATTCCTAGGTCAGAGAGTTAGCACAGTTTAGATTTTGGTAGATATTTACCAATTATCTTCCAAGAAGGCTGTGCAATTTATCTTACCACTTATAGTATATGGGGGCCTCTGAGATGGCACCAATAATCTTCACCTCCTGGTATTCATGCCCATAATTCATGCTGCTTTTCATGCCCACCTTCAATGAGAGCATGGTGGAGATGAAAGCTTCTGAGTTCTGTGGCTAGATCATAAAAGCTATTGCAGCTTCTACCTTGCCCTCTAGGACCTCTCCAGAGAAAGCTAGCCACCATGTCATGAGAACTTAAGCCACCCTGTGGCGAGGCCCACATGGGGAAAAATTGAAGCCTCCTGCCAACAACTAGAATCCACTTGTCAGCTATGTGATTGAGCTACTTTGGAAGTAGATTCTCCAGACCCAGTCAGGCCTCCAACAGACAGCAGCCTCATGAGATCCTCCCAGCCAGAAAAGCTCAGCTAAGCTGCTCCAAAAATACTGACCTCAGAAGCTATGAGTGATAATAAATATTTACTGTTATTTTAAACTGTGTTGATTTGAAGTCATGTACCCACAAAAAACATGTTGTTAATTTTAATCCATTCCTGTGGGTGTGAACCCACTGTGAATAGAACCTTTTGATGAGGTTACTTCAGTTATGGAGTGGCCCAACTGAGTTAGGATGTCTTAATCCTACTACTAGAGGCCTTATAGGGAAGGCCACAGAGAGAGAAGCCACAGCGTGCAGTTAGAAGCTGGAAGTCAATGGAACTTGGAAGAGAAAAGAGAAGACACTGCCATGTGCGTTGCCATGTGATGGAAAAGCCAAGGAACCCCAATGATTGCTTCTTCGAACCAGAAGATACCAAATGCAGGAGGAAGCAAAACCCCTTGCCTCGGAAAGCATGCGCCAATAAATTCCTATTGTTAAGCTGACTCATTGTATGGTATTTGTTTTAGCAATTGGGAAACTAAAACAGTCACTAAATTTAATGAAATTTTAGTGAAATAGAGAACTATAAAGTGTCTGAGAGTTCCAGTTTTCCCTCTCCTTCAATAACAAAAGTTACCAAACTTTTAAAAATCTTTTACTAAATGAATATTGTATCTCATACTTCTTTTATTGCATTTCTCTCATTTTGAGTGAGGTTGAGCATCTTTTAATGTACTTAAGAGGATTTGTATTTCCTTTCTTTATAACTGTCTATGTACTTTCCTTAAATATAACATTTTTCATAGTGGCATAATATTCCACTCTATGGGTTTAATGTGATTAATTTAACCATTCCCTTAGTATTAAACATTGAACCCATCTTATGACAATAATATTGGGGAAAACATCACAGATCTTTGTCCATATATCTGATGATTTCCTGAAGGGAGATTGCTGTAAAGAGAATTAGTGGGCCAAAGTGCATTATGAGACAGAATAGTTGTAATCAGAGCTGTCCTAAAATCTGTCTAGTTTTTCAGATTCTTTATACAAACTGGCAATCTCCTTTTCATAAAAGTTTCATTAATGTCTATTACTTCCTACAAAAACCATCTCACCCTCACCCTTCACCAAAGGGAGTATTATCATTTTAAAAAATGCTTTGCTAATCGAAAAGACTTACACTACCAACATTGCTTTTGAAGAGTATTCTCATGGAGAGCTCAAATCTGAAATGCAGGTTGCATGGAGGGACTCATTCAAAATGGGCTTTTCTGGGCCCATGGCATCAACACAGCTCCCCATTGTCACCTAGCTTGGACAATGGCAGGAAGCAGAACAGGCAGCAGCTACTGGACTGAGAGGACCATAGAAGCTGGGATTCTATTGCCCAAAGCTTTGGCCACAGTGGATGCCAGATTTCTGGGACAGCACTGATTACACATATTCTGCTATAATCCCACAAGCACACACCTGCCTGTCAGACCCTGTGTTCCTAGCCGGGGTGTGGAAAATGTGGGCACAAAGCACGTAACACATGCATTTTCCCTGGCTTACACCCCACGAGCCTGGAGAGCAGGCTGGAGGACGATCTAGATGCTTTTAGAAATGGAAGTGGGGCTAGAGCTCAGGACCTTCTCTGCAGCCTAGGTGCAAATGACTCCTGAAAGAAGATCCCAGGACCCCAGGGCTGTGAATTTCCTTTTCCTGGAGGTTTAGGATGCCCCAGGGTTGAAGAGGCTCTTTGATAAAGCTTCACACCAAGACAGAGTTCATGTGATCCTACTTAACTTCTGGCCTCCCTCCCTGCTCAGCTCCAGTCCTGTGCTTCTGAGTATTCAGGACCTTGCCCTCTTATCTGGGGTTTTCTCCCAGTCCTGCCTGGGACATTCCCCTAGGCCCATGGCCACCCCTTTGCTCACTTGCTGTGATTCCAGCATGTGACAGCGCCTGTCTTTCTAAATCAGAACTGGTGGATTGCAGGCCTTCCCTTGGGGCATTGACAAGAGTAGGATAATATCATCCTACTCCCTGTATCAATAGTTAATTCCACACTTTGGGCCAAGGTGCACCGGAGACCCCTCAGCAAAGGCCCAGCGTTCCTGAGACAATGGCTGTGAGGCACCAGCCCCTTCCAAACCCATACACACAGGACCACATCGTCCAAGCCCAATTAGGGCAGCTGACAAAGTATCAGAAAATTCTCGTAAAGGTAAGAAACCATTTTGGCAGCATTGCTCTTATGTGCGAGAGGATCACTTAAAATAAGATCTGAGGAAAAATACTTCAAAATATTTACCTTTGTCTTTCTTTCTTTCCTGGGAATTCTTGACTATTACCTAACATAAAGTCATCCATGTTGCCTTAAGAGGAAGCAAAGTCTTTGAGGGGACAGGTTCACAGAGCATTAAATATTAACCCACAAAGTATTGGTGCCAAGAGGTGCCTTCACCCACCCCCCACCCTCCACCATACACACCCAGCAAACATCATTAGCTTCCCTCAGTCCCTCCAAATAAACATACAATATAAGTAAAAACTGATTTAATTGGGCAAACTCAGTTTCTAGACAAATTCTAGTCTTGCATCCTAGCAACAGTGCATCCTCTATAGAAATCATCTGGCTACCACAGGTGCCCACCATCCTAAAGCAGAAGAGCCCAGCTGTACTATTTTGTGATTCTCTTCCTAATGGGCTATACATGGTTGGAATGAAATGAACCTTTGTGCAGTGGTCCAGGTTCTGCTTTATAAGTCTGTTGGATCTTTAAAAATATAACCTTCAAATAGCTGAAGAAACTAATTTTATCTAAATGTTATTTTAGCTAAATGTCAAGTTTTATTTAAATGTTTTCTAGTCTGAACTGTCCAATCCCTTCAGCTGTACTCATATGATAGTCATTCATTCATTTATTCATTCACTCAGTAATTACATACTTTGGTCCAAGCACTGTGATGATCAAATAGTTGAGGTATGGAGTAAGCCATGCAGTTGGAGAGAAAAAAGACTCAATAACAGTGAATTTGGTTTCTATATTTCCTTTAAAAATATAAAAAGAGAACCCAAAGATCAAGAAAATGAAAGTAAGTAACCTTAAAGAAATTATTCCTATTTGGTGTTTTGGTGTGGTGCGGGTAGTTCTAAAATTCAGAGCCAATTGCATTCTAAAAGCCCACTTATAAAGTTGCTTAGAAAGAGGAAGAAAAAAACCATAAGACTTATAGAAAGCAAATAGCAAAATGGCAAATATAAAGCATGCCTTATAAGTGACTACATTAAATGTGAATGGACTAAACAAACTAATCAAAAGACAGAAGTGTCAAAATAGATTAAAAAAAACACAAAATATAACTACACATATTTTTTACAGGAGATACATTTTATATTCAAAGATGCAAAAAATATTTAGCATAAAAAGATATACCATGCAAACAATAACATAAAAGCTGAATAGACTACACTATCAGAACAAATATCGGACAAATTAGACTTTAAAACAAAAAAAAAGTTACTGATAAACAGTTTATAACGATAAAATGGTGAATCCACAGAAAGCCATAAAAATCATAAACATATACACACATAAAACCAAGTTCCAAAATATGCAAATCAAAAACTCACAGAATTAAGGGGAGAATTGGATAATTTAAAATTATAGTTGGAGACTTCAATATCTCTCCTTAAATAATGCAGAGAACAATTAATCAGAAAATCAACAAGGAAATAGAAGATTGAACACCACCATAAAGCAAATAGTCCTACCAGACATCTGTAGACCATACCACCCAACATCGACGGAGTCTACATTCTTCTCAAGCACATATGGAGCATTCTCCAGGGTAAACTATATGTTATGCCATAAAAAAAAAGCCTCAATAAATTGAAAAGCACTGAAATCAAATGATTTATCTGACTATAATGGAACTAAATTAGAAATCAATAACAAGGAAATTTGGGAAATTAAAAAATATGTGTAAATTAAACAACACACTCCTAAATAAACAACTGATCAAAAAAGAAAGCACATGGAATTTAGAAAATACTTTGAAATGCATGAGAATAACCACAACATACAAAATGTAAGGCGTGCAGCTAAGACAGCATTTAGGAAGAAATTTACAGCTGTAAACAGCTGTATTTTTAAAAATAAAGATCTCAAATTGGTAATATAATCTTCCATCATAGGAAACTAGAAAAGAAGAGTAAGTTAAAGTCAAAGCAAACAGAAAGAAGAAAATAATAAACACTGGAGTAGAAATAAATGTGACAGAAAATAGAAAAACAATAGAGTAAAGCAACAAAACCAAAATTGTTCCTTTGAGGAAAATCAACAAACTTTTAGCTAGACCAATCAAGAGAAAAAGGGAGAGGACTCAAATTTCTAAAATTAGGAATGAAAGATTGGACGTCACTATTGACCTCATAGAAATTAAAAGGATTATGCCTAAAAATTAGATAGCTTAGAGGAAATGGACAAATTCCTAGAAAGATACAAATTACTAGAACTAATTGAAGGAGAAAGTAGGTGATACACTTCACACCTACTGGGGTGACCATAATAAAAAAGTGAGACAATACCAAGTGCTGACATGGTGGTAGAGAAATTAGCGCCCTCATACATTGCTGGTGTTTAAGTTTCCTAGGCTACTCAAAGCACTACCACGAAATGTGTTTGGCTTAAGCAATGGGACTTATAAGTTACAGTTTTGAGGCTGAGAAAACATCCAAATTAAGGCATCATCATCTTTACTTCCCAAAGACCAACTGCTGGCAATCCTTGGCTCCTCTACCACATGGCAAGGCACATGCTGGCATCTACTGACATCTCCATTCTCTTCTGGGTTTCATTGGTTTCAGCTTCTTGCTTCCATGGCTTTTGCTTTTTGTCTTTCTTCTATTTTTAAAGGACTCCAGTAATAGGATTAAGATCCATCCTGAATGTGGTAGGTCACACCTAACTGAAGTAACCTCATCAAAGGATCCTTCTTAAAATGATCTCACACCCACAGGAATGGATTGAATTTAAGAACATGCTTTTCTGAGGCACATACAGCTTCCAACCACCACAGCTGATGAAATATGAAATAGTGTGGACACTTTGGAAAGAAGTTAAGACGTTTGGTAGTTCCTAAAAATATTAAGGATAGAATTACCATAGAACCCAGCAATCCCACTCCTGTGTACATACCCAAGAAAAATGAAAACATATGTTCAAGCAAAAACTTGTACAAGAATGTTCATAGCAGCATTTATCATAATAGTCAAAAGTGGAAACAACCCAAATGTCTATCAGCTGATGAATGGATAAGTAAAATGTGGCATATCCATACAATGGAATATCATTTGGCAATAAAAAGGAGTAAGTATTGATACATGCTCCAATATGCATGAACCTTAAAAACATTATATAAGTGAAAGAAGTCAGTCACAAAAGACCACACACTCTCATTTCTCCGGTAATCTGAAATACCGGAATATACAAAAGTATAGCTACAGAAAATACACCAGTAGTTGCCTTGGGCTGCGGTTGGAGAGTAGCACTTGTGCAACTGCTAATTGGTATTTTTTTTAAGTGAGGACAGCAATGTTCTAAATTTAGACTGTGGTGATGTTCACACAACCCCCTGAATATATTTAAAAATATTGACAGGTGCAGTTTAAAAGGGTGATTTTATGGTATGCAAATTATATTTCAACAAAGCTGTTTTAAAAAAGATAATTTGCCTATAGCATGAAATCCTATATAACAATTTCCGCGTGATTAGATATCTGTATGCTAGCCCTAGAGAGTATGCTCAGAAGTTTATGATTAATAGTAGATATTTCTATGATATCTAAAGTTATGTGCCATTTAGTTCACCTACATAAAATAATTTTTAATATAATTTTACAGCAATTCCCCTTCTTGATATGTATCTTCAGGAATAGTTAGGCACATACAAAGATATCAATGTACTTGAAACCTAACTCAGCTCAATTTTATTTATAATAATAAATATTGGAAACATTCTAACTGCTCAACAACAAGAGATTGACTAAATAAGCAATGGTGCATATCAATTATGATGTTTTCATGCCAGTCAGGCATTTAAAAGTGTTATATAAAAATATTTAATGGCATGGAAACATGTTCATCATATATTACTAGATGAATAAAAGTGGGTCATATATATTGTGCCCCAGAAAAGTCATGTTTTAATCCTGGTCCAATCTTGTAGGGGCAGCCATTTCTCTTCATCCTGATTCAATATTGTAGGGTAGAAACTTTTGATTAGATTATCTCTGCAGAGATGTGGCATGCCCAATTGTGGGTGTGACCTTCTGATTAGATGGAAATGTGAGTCTACCCATTCAAGGTGGATTTTTATTAGTTTACTGGAGTCCTTTAAAAGAGGAAACATTTTGGTGCAGTGCGACAGTGGCTCAGTGGCAAAATTCTTGCCTGCTAGGGACCCAAGTTCGATTCCAGGAAAAAAAAAAGGAAACATTCTGAACAAATTGCAGAGCAAATGTAGACGTTTGGAGATGATGACAGGAATAGCCCAGCTGCTAAGCAAGGACTCACAGAAATAGCTGGAACCTGAAAAGAAGAACTCTCTGGACCAGCACATGCTAAGCTAAGTGATGAAACCCAGAATTTTGTCTCAGAGAAGCTAAGTAAAGGCCCACAGACTCTTAGCGAGGAAACCACTGGCATCAGAAGCTGAAAACAAAGGAACCGGGAACAAGGACCAGCAGTTGCCAGCCACATGCTTTCCCAGATCACCTTTCCTTGATCCAAGGTATCTTTTTCTGGATGCTTTAGTAAGGAAATACTTAAGGCCTTAGAACTGTAAAATTGTAACATTAAACTCCCCCCCCCCCCCCTTTTTTTAAAAACATGGGCAGGCACGGGAATCGAACCTCGGTTTCCGGTATAGCAGACGAGAACTCTGCCTGCTGAGCCCCCGTAGCCCACCCTAAATCCCCTTTTTAAAAGCCATTCCATTTCTGATATGTTACATTCTGGCAGCTTAACAAACTAATACATATATAAACACATATGTATGTATGTAAACACACACATATTCCTGTATATTATATAGGAAACAGGGAGGGAGAAATAGAGAAAATGTGGGTGAAGGCAATATTCAAAGTGAATATTTTTGGTCGAAAATTTTGTAGAAAAAAATAAAAAGCTGACAAAATGTAAAGATCAATAAGCTACAAAAGAAGCAATCAGTTTACCAGCAGACTTCTCAGCAGCAATAAGAGATGTATAAAATGATGGAGTAAGAGCTCCAAAGTGCTGAGGGAAAAGAACTGTCAACCTAGAATTCTTTATGCAAGTGAATTATCATTCAATAGTAACGGAATAAGAGAAATGCATGCTCACATAAAAACCACTAAGTTTTCCAGGTGTAAACCCTAACTTTAAGAACTACTACACATTGAACTTTAATTAAAAAAGAAAAAATAACAGAAGGAAGAAATGGAATGCATAAAGCAATGATGAGCAAAGAAATCGGTAATTCATAACAATTACCGATCAGTAAGTACTGATGGTACTAAAAACACAATTTTTAGAATGGTATATATGTAAAAAGAATCTGGAACTATCCTGCTATGTCAGTTTGAACTATTTTGATTGCAAGCAACAGAAACTCATCTCAAATTGATAAAGCAAAAACTGATAAGTTTGGGAGTATATCTAGCTTCAGATATAGCTGGATCAAGATGCTTAAACAATGATGTGTAAAATCAGTCTCTCTTTCCAAATCACAGATCTGCTTTCCTTTATGTTTGCGTCATTCTCACACAGGCCCATCCTTTGTGGTGGCAAGAAGACTGCCAGCAGCTCCAGGCTTAGCAATATTAGTAGGAGATTCTATTTCTATATAGTCCTTTAGTAAATTCATGCAGGGCTCTCACTGACTGGACTTAGGTCATTTACCCATCCTTGAACCAAGCACTATGGTCAAGGGCTTGCGATGTGGTTAACCTGCCCTCACAGGAGCCAGAGGTGGGTCTGGTTCCATGCAAATCACAAGGATCATTTGAAAAGATGCACAATTGCACAATGGAAAATCAGGTTACTGATAACAAAACGGCAGTGGATACTGTAGCAGGTAGTGTTGGTTGCTTATCCAAAATCCACTATCCCCTTTTCCTCTAATTAAACCCTGATGATGTTTAGTTATAAACTGTCCTCCATATAGCTGTGGGTGTCAGGTAAGTCAGAGGAAGTGACCAGGCTCAAAATGTCAGGGCCTAGGCATGATAAGGGAGACACCCTGTTCACGGGACAACTCTGACACAGCCTATCACTGCCAATTGCAATGAGGAGAATATCCACACAAGGAAGGAAGTGGCAATGGCTTATGGAGATTAAACAAATGCAGGGGCATTGATCAAATATCTTAAGAATAAAAAGAACCGATTTAATCACTGTTGGAGAAGGGGGCTATAGATATGGAAAGGCAGAAACCTGTGGTGTTGTATTGAAATTGAAGGTATCACTGTGAATTCATAATTTTCAACTTATATAAATCCACATAGAAGAAAAGAGAGATGTAAACACATGTACATATGTATGTATATATGCATATATACATGCATATAATACCTACTTATTCACAGAGATGGCCTGTGAACAGTAATATCTCATGTCAATGAGCACAGCAGATGCTCAGATGTTAACTTCTAAATGCCATTCTCATGAAAAGGAACTAGAGTTCCTTTTGAGTGGTTGATTTGAGGCCTGAGACAAGGAAAGTGCAAGATGTGCCTGGAATATCTTATAGATCTGAAAAGTAATGAAGAACTCAAAAAAGGATGAGGGACTCTCTCTAAGCTTACGCACCGTCTTGTCAGAAACCTCTGTGCTATGAAAGCTAAGTGGAAGAAGAATCAAATGCACAGGGTTAAAGACAAATGAACATAGATGAGGCAAAGGTCCAAGTTACTGCTAGCATGTGCACCCACGGAGGACACAGGAGCAGGAATATGGAATGCCAGAGGCCGGAGGAGCTGGTACAAGTTGTGGACTGCATGCTACTTTCTAGAACTTTTCACTCAATGGATCCAGAACTTTCAACGTCCTCCAGCCACTTAGAACACCTCTGAGAGACCCAGCTTGCTCATAACAAAGCAGTCCCTTTTCGTCCTATGTCCTGGACTTATGTCATTCTGGACTTATTTCTTCTTAGTTTTGGTTGATTGCAAAGCATGAATAATAAATCTTTTCAGTGGTCTTAGCTGAATAATAATAATAATAACAAAAGGATGCAGGAACCTTGAAATGACACAGGAGCCAATTCTGAGGGGTTCCCAATGGCCAGCATGGGACAAATTGAGCAACATAATAAATAATCATAGTAATGGATTATAAACCATTAAGTAAAATAAGAATTCATGAGTCCATATAAATAAAGAAGTTAATAAATAAATAGGAATAAAGAGAAAGTTCCCCCTTATAGTAGGATTGCAACTAATAAATGTAGAAGGAATGGTGAAAATAGAAAATTACCTTTGCACAAACACAGTGATAACTGTTTCAAGTAAGAATCCTCAACGGATGCCTTAATTGGAAGCCAAAGTATAATAAACCATTTGTTTACACATCTCAACGTATCTCTCCATGAGGTAGTTATTAATTACAAAGGAAAAAATAGTAACTTTACAATGAAGAAACTGATGGAACTTACATGAATCAAATGTTTGAACTTGAAATCATCAACAATGGGAAAAGTCGATATCACATGCCTCTGATGTGAGGAATCAAGAACACAACATCAATTCTGTAGTATTTTTGTCTAAAATGCATAACCTCATATTCTAATCATCAGAAAACATCACACAAACCCAAGTAAAAGGATACACACAAAATAATTGGCCAGCAGTCTTCAGAAATGTCAAGGTTGAGAAAGTCAAAGAAAGACTAGAAACTGTTCCAGATTAAATGAGACTCAACCAAATCTTGGACAAGAAAAAGTTCATTAGTGGGACAATGGGTGAAATTTGTATAAGATTTATAGATTATTTTAGGTATACCAAGTTCAATAAAATTTGTTATTTAAACTTAAAAAAAAGAATTTGGAAATAAAATTCAAGACAATAATAATATGAAAGATAGGATTAAGATGAAAGTGGGGAGTTGAAGAGGAAGTTAGTATCTGTCAAGTTTCTTGCCTTAAATGAAGAGATCAGAGATACTAATTAACTTCAGGCTTTACAACAAAAATTGATACATAGAGGACCCCACCATCAAAAAACTGAAAGTATTTATTCTTTACAAACATATGAAACATTTAAAAATTTGACCAGATTCTAGGCCACAAAGAACATCTCCACATATTTCAAAGAATATCATTCCACCACATTCTCTGGTCACAATTCATTAACATAAATCAACCATCATAAAAAAATTCAAGTACTTGTTTCATTTGGAAACTCAGAAAACAAATATATAAGTGTTTAAATAATTCAGAGGAAACCACAATGAAAATAATAAAGCATGAAAGATTAAAGGACAATGAATGTAGTATACTTCAATATGTGTGATGTAGTTAAATGGTACTTAAAGGAAAATATGCATTTTAATTTATTATCACTGAAAAGAAAGAATGAAACTCAATTATTCAAATATTTGAATTAAGAGGACCAAAAACATTATAGATGAATCCAAAAATTAAAAAAAGATAAAGATAAAAAATAAATTAATGAAATACGGGCTAAAAAACAAACCAGAAGAATGAAGATGAATAAAACAAGAGATGATTCTTTGAAACCTTCAGGCAAAATTGATCAAGAACAAAAAAAAGCAATTGTTTTGGTTTCTTCACCAATAAACAATAATAGGAGTTTGGTGTTTTATTGTTTTTGTTTTTGTTTTTATTTCAAGGGGGAGGACCACAGATAAAACCTTTGGTGACCCAGGGCTTGAGATTCCCCTCCATATGGAGAGGAAGTCACTACACATGACCCTTACAGAAGATGAAGGTCAACAGGCCTCATCAGGAAGGAAAGGAATGTACAGATTGTATCATAAACCCCTTAGCTTGTGAAGCATTGAAACTCCTCTCCCCTGATATGTTGATAACAAATCTCCAATCCCCTGTGTCATGAGATCCAGCTGAAACTCTGTTCTCATACCCTAAGGAATGTCCCTGTTCTAAATCTTTAGAAGCTGCCCCTCTGCATCCCAACCTTTGCAGAATGCTGACTTCCATTTCCTGAATATTCACCATCAGGAAGAATCTTCTCCTGTTCATAAGTCCTAATAAAGTTCATGTCTAACTCCATGAATGATGTGTTCTTTAGTCTTGGGCCTGCACAGACCTGTGTTCTTCAAGAGCTGGGTTGGAACAGACCAATGATTAAAGACTTACAGTTAGGACAATAAGGTGGATTTGGCTCACACAGACCACTGAATATACATGGTGCATAGAAATATAAAAAACGATTACATTTTTTCTGTTGTCTTTTTATTTCTTTTTTGGAAGCGATGCAAATGTTCTAAGAAATGATCGTGATGATGAATATGCAACTATGTGATGATATTGTGAATTACTGTTTATATATGTAGAATGGAATGATCATAAGTTAAGAATGTTTGCATTTGTTGTTATATTTACAAAAAAATTTTTAATTAATAAAAAATAATTTTAAAAAATTACAGACAAATAAACCTAATCTTAAAAGAAAGAAAAATGAAAGAAAGGGAAATATTAAGCTGAGAATAACAAAGTAGGAATTTAAATTCAGCAAGGAAAACTAGTGAACTGACAGGCAATATTGAACTGGGTATGGGCCTATTGGTTAAGAGGTGGGGTTTTAATATTTGTTCAGTGATTAAAACATTCTTTTTTTTTTATTAACGGAAAGAAAAAAAAGAAATTAACACAACATTTAGGAATCATACCATTCTACATATGCACTCAGTAATTCTTAACATCATCACATAGATGCATGATCATCGTTTCTTAGTACATTTGCATCGGTTTAGAAGAACTAGCAACACAACAGAAAAAGATATAAAATGTTACTATAGAGAAAAGAAATAAAAGTAGTAATAATAGTAAAAACAAACAAACAAACAAACAACAAAAAAACACACAAAAAAGCCCTATAGCTCAGATGCAGCTTCATTCAGTGTTTTAACATGATTAATTTACAATTAGGTATTATTGTGCTGTCCATTTTTGAGTTTCTGTATCTAGTCCTGTTGCACAGTCTGTATCCCTTCAGCTTCAATTACCCATTGTCTTACCCTGTTTCTAACTCCTGCTGGACTCTGTTACCAATGACATATTTCAAGTTTATTCTCGAATGTCCGTTCACATCAGTGGGACCATACAGTATTTGTCCTTTAGTTTTTGGCTGGACTCACTCAGCATAATGTTCTCTAGGTCCATCCATGTTATTACATGTTTCATAAGTTTATCTTGTCTTAAAGCTGCATAATATTCCATCGTACGTATATACCACAGTTTGTTTAGCCATTCTTCTGTTGATGGACATTTTGGCTGTTTCCATCTCTTTGCAATTGTAAATAACGCTGCTATAAACATTGGTGTGCAAATGTCCATTTGTGTCTTTGCCCTTAAGTCCTTTGAGTAGATACCTAGCAATGGTATTGCTGGGTCGTATGGCAATTCTATATTCAGCTTTTTGAGGAACCGCCAAACTGCCTTCCACAGTGGTTGCACCCTTTGACATTCCCACCAACAGTGGATAAGTGTGCCTCTTTCTCCGCATCCTCTCCAGCACTTGTCATTTTCTGTTTTGTTGATAATGGCCATTCTGGTGGGTGTGAGATGAGATCTCATTGTAGTTTTGATTTGCATTTCCCTAATGGCCAGGGACATTGAGCATCTCTTCATGTGCCTCTTGGCCATCCGTATTTCCTCTTCTGGTAGGTGTCTGTTCAAGTCTTTTTCCCATTTTGTAATTGGGTTGGCTGTCTTTTTGTTGTTGAGTTGAACAATCTCTTTATAAATTCTGGATCCTAGACCTTTATCTGATATGTCGTTTCCAAATATTATCTCCCATTGTGTAGGCTGTCTTTCTACTTTTTTGATGAAGTTCTTCGATGCACAAAAGTGTTTAATTTTGAGGAGCTCCCATTTATTTATTTCTTTCTTCAATGCTCTTGCTTTAGGTTTAATGTCCATAAAACCGCCTCCAGTTGTAAGATTCATAAGATATCTCCCTACATTTTCCTCTAACTGTTTTATGCTCTTAGACCTAATGTTTAGATCTTTGATCCATTTTGAGTTAACTTTTGTATAAGGTGTGAGATACGGGTCTTCTTTCATTCTTTTACATATGGATATCCAGTTGTCTAGGCACCATTTATTGAAGAGACTGTTCTGTTCCAGGTGAGTTGGCTTGACTGCCTTATCAAAGATCAAATGTCCATAGATGAGAGGGTCTATATCTGAGCACTCTATTCGATTCCATTGGTCGATATATCTATCTTTATGCCAATACCATGCTGTTTTGACCACTGTGGCTTCATAATATGCCTCAAAGTCCGGCATCGCTAGACCTCCAGCTTCGTTTATTTCCTCAAGATGTTTTTAGCAATTTGGGGCACCCTGCCTTCCAGATAAATTTGCTTATTGGTTTTTCTATTTCTGAAAAATAAGTTGTTGGGATTTTGATTGGTATTGCATTGAAACTGTAGATCAGTTTAGGTAGGATTGACATCTTAATTATATTTAGTCTTCCAATCCATGAACACGGTATGCCCTTCCATCTATTTAGGTCTTCTGTGATTTCTTTTAGCAGTTTTTTGTAGTTTTCTTTATATAGGTTTTTTGTCTCTTTGGTTAAATTTATTCCTAGGTATTTTATTCTTTTAGTTCCGATTGTAAATGGGATTCGTTTCTTGATTTCCCCCTCAGCTTGTTCATTACTAGTGTATAGAAAAGCTACAGATTTTTGAATGTTAATCTTGTAGACTGCTCCTTTGCTGTACTCATTTATTAGCTCTAGTAATTTTGTTGTGGATTTATCTGGGTTTTCTACATATAGTATCGTATCGTCTGCAAACAGTGATAGTTTTCCTTCTTCCTTTCCAATTTTGATGCCTTGTATTTCTTTTTCTTGCCTAATTGCTCTGGCTAGAACTTCCAACACAATGTTGAATAATAGTGGTGATAGTGGACATCCTTGTCTTGTTCCTGATCTTAGGGGGAAAGTTTTCAATTTTTCCCCATTGAGGATGATATTAGCTGTGGGTTTTTCATATATTCCCTCTATCATTTTAAGGAAGTTCCCTTGTATTCCTATCTTTTGAAGTGTTTTCAACAGGAAAGGATGTTGAATCTTGTCAAATGCCTTCTCTGCATCAATTGAGATGATCATGTAATTTTTCTGCTTTAATTTGTTGATGTGGTGTATTGCATTAATTGATTTTCTTATGTTGAACCATCCTTGCTTACCTGGGATGAATCCTACTTGGTCATGATGTATAATTCTTTTAATGTGTTGTTGGATACGATTTGCTAGAATTTTATTGAGGATTTTTGCATCTGTATTCATTAGAGAGATTGGTCTGTAGTTTTCTTTTTTTGTAATATCTTTGCCTGGTTTTGGTATGAGGATGATGTTGGCTTCATAGAATGAATTAGGTAGTTTTCCCTCCACTTCGATTATTTTGAAGAGTTTGAGGAGAGTTGGTACTAATTCTTTCTGGAATGTTTGATAGAATTCACATGTGAGGCCGTCTGGTCCTGGACTTTTCTTTTTAGGGAGCTTCTGAATGACTAATTCAATCTCTTTACTTGTGATTGGTTTGTTGAGGTCATCTATGTCTTCTTGAGTCAAAGTTGGTTGTTCATGTCTTTCCAGGAACCCGTCCATTTCATCTAAATTGTTGTATTTATTAGCGTAAAGTTGTTCATAATATCCTGTTATTACCTCCTTTATTTCTGTGAGATCAGTAGTTATGTCTCCTCTTCCATTTCTGATCTTATTTATTTGCATCCTCTCTCTTCTTCTTTTTGTCAATCTTGCTAAGGGCCCATCAATCTTATTGATTTTCTCATAGAACCAACTTCTGGTCTTATTGATTTTCTCTATTGTTTTCATGTTTTCCATTTCATTTATTTCTGCTCTAATCTTTGTTATTTCTTTCCTTTTGCTTGCTTTGGGATTAGTTTGCTGTTCTTTCTCCAGTTCTTCCAAGTGGACAGTTAATTCCTGCATTTTTGCCTTTTCTTCTTTTCTGATATAGGCATTTAGGGCAATAAATTTCCCTCTTAGCACTGCCTTTGCTGCGTCCCATAAGTTTTGATATGTTGTGTTTTCATTTTCATTCACCTCGAGGTATTTACTAATTTCTCTTACAATTTCTTCTTTGACCCAGTTGTTGTTTAAGAGTGTGTTGTTGAGCCTCCATGTATTTGTGAATTTTCTGGCACTCCGCCTATTATTGATTTCCAACTTCATTCCTTTATGATCCGAGAAAGTGTTGTGTATGATTTCAATCTTTTTAAATTTGTTAAGACTTGCTTTGTGACCCAGCATATGGTCTATCTTTGAGAATGATCCATGAGCACTTGAAAAAAAGGTGTATCCTGCTGTTGTGGGATGTAATGTCCTTTAAATGTCTGTTAAGTCTAGCTCCTTTATAGTAATATTCAGATTCTCTATTTCTTTATTGATCCTCTGTCTAGATGTTCTGTCCATTGATGAGAGTGGTGAATTGAAGTCTCCAGCTATTATGGTATATGTGTCTATTTCCCTTTTCAGTGTTTGCAGTGTATTCCTCACGTATTTTGGGGCATTCTGGTTCAGTGCGTAAATATTTATGATTGTTATGTCTTCTTGTTTAATTGTTCCTTTTATTAGTAGATAGTGTCCTTCTTTGTCTCTTTTAACTGTTTTACATTTCAAGTCTAATTTGTTGGATATTAGTATAGCCACTCCTGCTCTTTTCTGGTTGTTATTTGCATGAAATACCTTTTCCAAACCTTTCACTTTCAACCTATATTTATCTTTGGGTCTAAGATGTGTTTCCTGTAGACAGCATATAGAAGGATCCTGTTTTTTAATCCATTCTGCCAGTCTATGTCTTTTGATTGGGGAATTCAGTCCATTAACATTTAGTGTTATTACTGTTTGGATAATATTTTCCTCTACCATTTTGCCTTTTGTATTATATATATCATATCTGACTTTCCTTCTTTCTACACTCTTCTCCATGCCTCTCTCTTCTGTCTTTTTGTATCTGACTCTAGTGCTCCCTTTAGTATTTCTTGCAGAGCTGGTCTCTTGGTCACAAATTCTCTCAGTGACTTTTTGTCTGAGAATGTTTTAATTTCTCCCTCATTTTTGAAGGACAATTTTGCTGGATATAGGAGTCTTGGTTGGCAGCTTTTCTCTTTTAGTATTTTAAATATATCATCCCACTGTCTTCTAGCTTCCATGGTTTCTGCTGAGAAATCTACACATAGTCTTATTGGGTTTCCCTTGTATGTGATGGATTGTTTTTCCCTTGCTGCTTTCAAGATCCTCTCTTTCTCTTTGACCTCTGACATTCTAACTAGTAAGTGTCTTGGAGAACGCCTATTTGGGTCTAATCTCTTTGGGGTGCGCTGCACTTCTTGGATCTGTAATTTTAGGTCTTTCATAAGAGTTGGGAAATTTTCAGTGATAATTTCTTCCATTGGTTTTTCTCCTCCTTTTCCCTTCTCTTCTCCTTCTGGGACACCCACAACACGTATATTTGTGCGGTTCACATTGTCCTTGAGTTCCCTGATACCCTGTTCAAATTTTTCCATTCTTTTCTGGATAGTTTCTGTTTCTTTTTGGAATTCAGATGTGCCATCCTCCAAATCACTAATTCTATCTTCTGTCTCTTTAATCTGTCATTGTAGGTATCCATTGTTTTTTCCATCTTTTCTACTTTTTCCTTCACTTCCATAAGTTCTGTGATTTGTTTTTTCAGTTTCTTCTTTTTGTTCAGCCCATGTCTTCTTCATGTCCTCCCTCAATTTATCGATTTCATTTTTGAAGAGGTTTTCCATTTCTGTTCGTATATTCAGCATTAGTTGTTTCAGCTCCTGTATCTCATTTGAACTATTGGTTTGTTCCTTTGACTGGGCCATATTTTCAGTTTTCTGAGCGTGATCCGTTATCTTCTGCTGGCGTCTGGGCATTTAGTCAGATTTCCCTGGGTGTTGGACCCCACAGGTTGAAAGATTTTTCTGTGAAATCTCTGTGTTCTGTTTTTCTTATCCTGCCCAGTAGGTGGCGCTCGTGGCACACGTTTGTCTACGGGTTCCACCAGTGAAAGTTGCTGTGGTTCCTTTAACTCTGGAAAATTCTCGCCGTAGGGGAGGTTCGGCAGCCGAAGCGTCTTGGAAGAGTGCCAGCCGGCCCAGGGTTCCGAACACGGGGAGGGTCGCCAGCCGCCGCAGCACGGGAGAGTGTCTGGCCGAATTACCTAGTTGGCCCGGGGTGCCAAGCGTGGCGGGAGGGCACCAGCTGCCTCAGCCCGGGAGAGTGCACTGTTCCCAGCCGGACCGGGGAGTCACGTGTTTGGAAGGGTCCCCCCTGGTCACCGTTCTCCGCAGTCTGGGGATTTCCGACCGAACTCTCTCAGTTGGTCCGGGGGGCCTTGCGTGGTGGGGGCGCCAGCCGCCGCGGCCCAAGGGGACTGCCTGTCCAATTCTGCCAGCTGGCCTGGGAAGGAGGAAGGGAGGGACTCCGGCCGCTTGCCGTCCCACCCAGGAAAGCCCACGCCCCTCAGTGATCTCACCGGAGCTGGTTCTCCCAGACAGTCAGCTGTTCCAGGATGGGGTACGCCATCCCTTTGATCTCCGTCGTGGCTCCGGGAGCTGGTCTGTATTGTCTCCACTCCCCCAGTAGCTGTTCTGGAGGAGGAAAGGTGAGGGTGGCAAGGCTGTCGAGGCTGGTGGCGGAGGAGCCGGTGAAGGCGGAAGAGGAGGGCGGGCGGGTCGGCTGCTGCGGGGCGTGGGCGCCGCGTGGCGGGCCGGCGAACAAAGAGGAAAACATTCTTTTAAATACATTGGAGCTGGTTCTGAAATCCCTGCAAACACAGTAATTCTGAAAAAAACTACCATTCAGTACAAAGGAGACTAGAAAAAATAACCCACTAGGTAAGGAAATGACAAAGAAACTTGTGTCTTTCCTGGACCATGAGTGGAAGAAAAAAAAGTCTCTTGTGAGAATTTGTATCTCCAAGGTGAAAAGTAACATAAAAAAAGTTGATCCCAAATTACTAAGACTACCTAGGTGCCAACCAAAGTTTACTTCTAAACTGCTTTCCAGGGAATTTCTATAAGCAAGAATAAATAAGATAGCCCCACAGGAGCAAAAAAGAATTCTTACTGAAGATGAATTCACAATAAAAAATGATCAACTTCTGAAGTTCATCAGAAGGGAAGTTAGTTAACACAACAAAAATTGTGGCTAGCACGTGAAAAACATGCAGTAACTAAAAATAAAACTAAAAATATAAAACAAGTTTGTTCAAAATGTTTAAATTGATAAAATAACGTTTGTAAACCATTCAGGAGCAAGATGCTATTAAAAAGAAAATCAAGTGTTAAAAAGACCCCAATAGAATTTTTTAAAACAAACAAACAAATAACCCATTGTTCCTGAAATTAAAAACACAAAACAGGGTGCACAGGTGGTACAGTGGTAGAATGCTTGCCTTGCATGCGGGAGTTTTGATTCCTGGACCTTGCACCCCCCCCTCCCCCACCAAAAAAAAATCACAATGGACTGCCTAGAGATCAAATTTAGATACCACCAAAGAGAGAATTACTAAACTAGAAAACCAATCTAAAGGATGTACAAGAAATAAAGCCCTGAAAGAAGGAAATAGTAAAAGTGTTAATGGGGTAAAAAGTATAGAAGACACAATGAGAGTTTCCAACATGCTTAACAGATGTTCCAGAAGAAAGAATATGCAGAATGAAAAGGAAGCAATATTCTAAGGAATAATGGTTGAGAATTTTCCAGAATTGAAGATCATGAAACTTCATGTTAAATATCTTGATGAGCAAAAAAAGAAAAGTAAAAAACAAATTTGCACTTAGACACATTATAATAAAATGGCAGGACAACAAATAGAAAAATCTAAGAGGCAGTGAGAAAAGACAGATAACTTACACAGCACAACAAGGCTGATGCAGACTTGAAAAATGGAAATAATGGACTGTTATTTTCAGTAGAGATTTTTTAAACTTATAGTTGAATATGATGGACAAGTTCATGCTAATAAAATCTAAACAGAAGTAACAGTCTAGCAAACTGTATTACCAAGACTGACTTCAGAAGAAATTGAACACCTAAATAGGCCACCTGAGTAAGAAATTTAATTACTAGCCAAATATTTCCCAACATCCCCCACCTCCAAAATATATTAGGTCATATTAAGAATGAGGTGTACTAAATCCTTTCTTTAAAAAAACAGATAACCTTCTTTTATATAAAACTTTTCAGGAAAAAAGAAAAAGTTGATAAAATACTCAATTTATTTTATAAGTCTAATAAAATGTTGATACCTAAACTAAACAAGGATAGCACAGGAAAAAAAGTTATAGACACATCTCTCCAATAAATCTATGCTCAAATATCCTAAATAAAATATTAGCACACTGAATACTGATGAGTATTAAAAATGGAACAGCATTACCAATTTGGATTTATTCAAAAATGCAAGAATGATTTCACATTAAAATCTCTATCGACTAATTTGCCACTTTAATAGGTTTTTAAACCATTTTATTACATCTCCAGATTGATATGTGTTAAAATCCTGTGCTAAAACTCACATTTGTTGCAGCAAATATATTAAATAATACCTTTTGGTTGTGAATAAAATTTAAACAATGCCCATGGTGTGGGAGGCGGGGTCTCCTATCTAGGTCATGATACAGACAATAGAAAAAGAACCACAAGTGAATTAGATATTGGAGTTGTCAGACAGGCATTTTAAATACCTGATTAACATTTACAAAAAAGGGGGGGGGGAATAAATCTTTCAACAGAGTACTAGCAACTATTGAAAAAAAGTGAAATGGAAATTCTAAAACTTAAAAAATTAAATTGTAACTGAAATTGAGAATTCAATAAATGATTTTAATGGCAGATTAGAAGACAGCAAAAGAGAGGGTTAATGACCTTGAAGTGAAAATATAAGTTGTAGTCCAGAGGGGGAAAGCATTGGGAAATATTGAAAAGAATATGAGGGAAGCATAGGGCACAATATGAAGATCAAACATGCATTTAATTGGAAGTCCAGAAGCAATAGAGAGAAGAAAGGGATGCAACAATAGTTGAAAATATATTAGTCCCCAAATTTCCAAACCTGATGGAACATATGAAACCATAGTCAAAAAGCCCAAGTTCCTTTAACCCAAATTTGTTAGGCAAACAGCTGAAAATCAAAGGCAAAGGGAAAAATATAAGCAAACAAAAAATTAAAGCACATTCACTTCAGAAAAAAAGCAATAAAACACAGTTGTCTTTTCTGAAGAAACTGTGGAAAACAGAAGAGTATGGAATGACATCATAAAAATGTTGAAATCTTAAAGAAATGTGCCAACTTAGAATTTTATCCTCCAAAATTAAGGTAAAGACTTTTTAGACATATAAAAACAGAGAAAACTTTTCACCTACACTCCAAAAAAAAAAAAAAAAAACAACACCTCAATGAAGCCTTCAGATTGAATAAAAATGGCTCCAAATGGGCCACTGCAAAAGATAAATATATGGATAATAGAATAAATTCCTTACTATGTAAAAAAAACAATAATAGTAATATCATGTAAGAATTAAAATATCACATAAACTATGTGAAAACAAAAACAAAAAAATTAGAAAGGGATAAATGGAATTGAGCTGTTGTAAATTTCCTGCATTATTCAGGAAGTGGTAGAAGTATTAATTTGAAGCATACTTTAATAATTCAAGGAACATAATCATTATACTTTGGCAACCAATATATAAATAATATTTATCTGGCAACCAGTATATAAATACTAAAAGATTATATTACTCAAATGTTAATAGATAGAAGGAAAAATATGAGAGGATCTTATGGTAGCCCATGACAAACTCTGGGGTCTGTCCTGTAATCACTTGTTGAAGAGTGCTTTGAAAACTATTGCTTTTTTATTTCTTTGCTTTGTATATATGTTATACTATACAATAAAAAATAAGTTAAAAAAAAGCTAATAGAAAAGGAAAAAGGAATAATAAAAATACTTTGATATTTCAAAATAAGACAAGGAATGAGAAAAGAAATAGAAGGGGCTAATAAAAGATAATTTAAAAGATGGTAGAATTAAACTCAGTTATATCATAACTACATACATTAAATATAAATGACTGAAATGCTCCAATAAAAAGATAAATATTAAAAGACTGTATTTTTTAAAGACCACTTCTAAGTTATTTACAAAAATAATAAAAATAATAAAATAATAAAAAACAATTGTAAAATACATTTTTAAAATACAAAATTAAGATAGATTGTGAGAATAGGAAAACAAAAAATACATCATGCAAGAACTCATCCAAAGGTTATATTTATACTACACAAAGTAGGACTCTAAAGAAAGAAGTGTTACCAAAGATAAAGTGAAAATTTCATAATGAAAAAAAGAGCAATTAAACAGGAAGAAATAAAATAACTCTAAGCCTGTATGCACCTGGTAGCATAGTTTCAAACTACATCGAGCAAAAGTTAACACAACAGAACTGTATATCAACAATCTCAGTTGGAAATTTTAACAAATCTCTTTTAGGAACTGACAGAACAATCAAACAAAAGCAAAAACTGTATCCTTATTATAAAGCTCCTTATATAAGGATATAAAATATTGAAATATGTTTTTAACAATTTAATCTGATTAACATATACAAAACAGTACACCCAACAACTGCACACAATGCATTATTTTCAAGTCCACGTGGAACATACATTAAAATAGGCTGTATGCTAAGAGTCATCCCCAGAGAACCCCTTTTGTTGCTCAGACGTTGCCTCTCTCTCTAAGCTGATTTGGCAGGTAAATTCATTACCCTCCTGACTAGGTGGGACTTGGCTACCAGGGCACTTGTAAATCTCCCTGGCAATGTGGGCCCTGGCTCCCAGGGATGAGCCAGGACCTGGCATCATGATAATGAGAAAACCTTCTTGTCCAAAATGGGTAAGAGAGAAATGAGGCAAAAATAAAGTCTCATTGGAGAGATTCTGAACAAAGTGGAAGGTTATCCTGGAGGTTCTTCTTATGCATCATATAGATACCCTTTTTAGTTCATGGTATATTGAAATGGCTAGAGGGAAGTATTTGAAGCTATTGAACTATTATGTTCCAGTAGCGCTGATTCTTGAAGAAGACTGTAACTATATAGCTTTTACAATGTGACTGTGTGATTGTGAAGTCCTTGTATCTGATGGTCATTTTACCTAAGATATGGGCAGATGAGTAAAAAAAAAAAAAAAAAAAAAAAAAACCAGGATAAAAATAAATAAATAAAAAAGGGAGAGATAGGATAAAAAAAAAGGGTAGATTGAAATACTGTGGGTCAATGAGAAGGGATAAGGAGTATGGTATATATGAGTTCTTTTTTCTTCTTTTTATTTCTTCTCCTGGAGTAATGCAAATGTTCCAAAAATGATCATGGTGAAGAATACACAACTTTGTGATGATATTGAGAGTCATTGGTTGTATGTTATGGTTGGACTGACTGTGTGTGGATATTTCTCAATAAAAATATTTTTAATAGGTTGTGTAATAGGTAAATCATAATAAAGTCTCAATAAATTTCAAAAGATTGAAATAATGTGGAGCAGTGCTTCTCAAAATTTAGTCAGCATAGATATCAGTTGGGCTCTTGACACAATGTAGATTCTGAATTTCCAGCAAGCTCCCAAGTGAGAGTGGTGCTATTGGGTTTGTGAACCATATTTTAAATAACAATAATATAGAATCTATTACTTGAACACAGAGTATTTAAACTATAGATCAAGTTTATAAAAGACAACTAGAGAATCTCTTAAGATTTGGAAATTAAGCACTCACCTTTCAATAACCATGAATCAAAGAAAAAAATCACAGTGTAATTAGAAGATATTTTGAACTTAATAGTAGCAAAAAATAGTACGTATAAAAACTTGTGGGAAACTACTGAAGCAGTCCTTGAAAAGAAATTTTAAATGTTAAATGTATGTATTAGGAAAAAAATAAGTTGACAATAAATAATGTAAGCATCCAACTTATAAATGTAGTAAAAGAACAGAAAGCCAACCCAAATAAAGTAGAAGGAAGGAGGCTACACCCGCCCCAAGCCCATGCAGTTGCACAACCTCCCCCACCCCTGCCCTGATCTCTGCGCATGTGTACATCAGTTTACAGCTCTCCCAGATCCACATACATGCACAGCTCCCAGTCACACACCCCAGCTCTGGGCAAGTGCTGACCTGAACAGCTGAGCCACACCACCCCCAGCCCACACAGATGCAACCCTGGCCCATTGCCCCTGAGCTCTGGGCACGCACACACAAGGCCTCTGCCCCCTAGACCAGCACACACCAGGGCCTCACCCTCCAGACATGTGCACATCACAACCACATTGTCCCTGATGCTAGGCGCCCACATATTCGTGCACTGGCTTCTTGACTCAACACACCACTGAGCTGTTGTACCCTGCCCTGTGCCCTGCTTCCTCCTCCACATCCATCCCACAAATACAAAGCTTTAGACTTCTGCAGGAAATTCACTTCCAAAGCAAACCAATCAAGATATTTACATTCCACAAAGACAACAGAAGATCATTAAGCATAGCATGATGCAGACAGATAAAGCCCAGCCTTACAATCAAATTGAAACACCAGAGGAGACACAGACTTCATGTCAAAGATGTTCATATAATTCTACTAAATAAAATAAATGGGATGGCTAATGAAAAAAAAGGAGCTCAAGAAGACACTAGAAGAGCATAAAGAGGGATCTGAAAGAATAAATATAATAATAGCAGATATCATAGAGATTAAAGATGCTGTAGACCTAATAAAAAATATACTAGAGACACACAACAGTAGGTTTGAAGAGGCAGAAGAAAGAATAAGTGAACTAGGGGACAGCACAACTGATTTCAAACACGCAAAGACAGCAAATGGCAAAAAAGATGGAAAAATTTGAATTGGATCTCAGGGAAATGATGGATAAAATAAAGCACACAAATATAAGAACCATTGGTGTCCCAGAAGAAAAAGAGATGAGTACAGGGCTAGGAAGATTAGTTGAGGATATAAGGGGGGAAACATCCCAACCTTTATAAAGGACATAAATATGCAAATCAAAACAGCCCAACCAACTCCAAATAGAATAAATCCAGCTAGACCTTCCCCAAGACACATACTAATCAGTCCATCAAATGTTGAAAAGAAGCAGAAAATCCTGAAAGTGGCAAGAGAAAAATAATCTGCTACATACAAAGGAAACCACATAAAACTGAGTTCAGACTACTTAACTGGCACCATGGAGGGGAGAAGGCAGTGGTGTGATATATTTAAGATCCTGAAAGAAAAAGATTTCCAGTCAATAATTCTGTACCCAGCCAAATTGTCCCTCAAAACTGAGGGAGACAGGAGTGCAAGTGTAGTTCTGTAGTAGAATTCTCGCCTGCCATGTGGGAGACCTGGGTTCAATTCCTGGTCCATGAACTTCCCAAAAAACAAACAAACAAACAAGCAAAAACAAACAAACAAAAAAATTCACCAAATGGTGCTGCAATAATGGGATACTCACATGGAAAAATAATGAAATGTGACCCTGCCATACAGCATCAAAAAAAGAAAAAAATAAAACTGAAGGAGATATCAAAATTTTCACAGACAAACAAATCCTGAAAGAATTTGTCAACAAGAGACTGGCCCTACAAGAAATGCTAAAGGGAGTTCTGCCATTTGAAAAAAAGCAATATAAAAGAGGGAGATCTGGAGGAGGGCACAGAATTGAAGAATATCAGTAAGGGTAACTTAAAGGATAAAAAGAGAAAGAGGGAAAAGAAAATATAGGTCTGACAAATAAAATCCAAAGGATAAGATGGTGGATTCAAGTAATGCTTTTTCAGTAATAACTTTGAATATAAACAGACTCGACTTACTAATTGAAAGATACAAAATGGCAGAATGGATTAAGAAATATAACTCAGCTATATGCTGCTTACAAGAGACTTATCTTAGACACAAGGATACAAAGACATTGAAAGTGAAAGGATGGAAAAAGTTGTTCCATGCAAGTTGTAATCAAAAGAAAGTAGGAGAAGCTATGCTAATATCAGACAAAATAGACTTAAAATTTAAAGACATCATAAAAGGCAAAGAAGGACACTATATATTAATAAAAGGGACAATTCACCAAGCAGAAATAACAATCATAAATGTTTATGCTCCCAATTAAGGCACTCCAAAGTATATGAGACAGACATTGGCAAAACTGAAGGGAGTGATAGATGTTTCAACAATAATGGTAGGAGGCTTCAATACACCACTCTCCTCTATAGACAGAACAACCAGACAGGTGGTCAACCGAGAAATATAGAAGTTAAAGTACTTGATAAATGAATTAGACCTAACGGACATATATAGGTCATTGCACCCCAAAACACCAGGACACTTCTCTGGTGCTCATGGAACATTCTCCAGGATAGACCATATGCTGGGGCACAAAACAGATCTTTATAAATTTAAAAACATTGAGATTTCTCTGATCACAATGGAATGAAGCTGGATGTCAATAACTGTCAAAGAATGATAACTTTTACAAATATATGGAGATTAAATAACACACTCTTAAGCAACCAATGAGTCAAAGAAAAAATTGCTGGAGAAATCAGTAGCTATTTGGAGACTAAAGAAAATGAGAATGCAACTTATCAGAACATATGGGATGGGGCAAAGGCTGTACTGAAAGGGAAATTTATTGTCAGAAATGTCTATATTAAAAAAACAGGAAAGAGTAAAAATTGAGCACTTAACAGCTCACCTGGTGGAACTTGAGAAAGAACAACAAACTAACTTCAAAGCAAGTTAGAGAAGAGAAATAACAAAGATTAAAGCAGAGTTAAATGAATGGGATAATAGAGAGCAATAGAAAGAATAAATAAAATGAAAAGTGGGTTCTTTGAGGAAATCAATAAAATTGATAGGCTACCAGCAAGACTGACAAAGAAAAAAGAGAGAGGATGCAAATAAACAAAATCAGAAATGAAAAGGGGTGCATTACCACAGACCCTGAAGAAATAAAAGAAATCATGAGGATGCTATGAACAATTATATGCCAACAAACTAAAAAACTTAGGTGACATAAGCAAATTCCTGGGAACACACAAACAAGGTACACTGACTCTAGAGGAAATAGAAGATCTCAACAAACTAATCGCAAGCAAAGATATTCCATCACCATCAAAAATCTTCTTACAAAGAAAAGCTCAGAGCCAGATGGCTTCATAGGAGAATTTTATCAAACATCTAAAAAGAACTAACCCAATGCTGCTCAAACTTTTCCAAAAAATTGAAGAAAAAAGAGCACTATTTAACTCATTTTATGAAGCTAACATCACTTTACTACCAAAAGTGGGTAAAATGCTACAGGAAAGGAAAACTACAGGCGAATCTCCCTAATGAACATAGATGCAATATTTCTCAACAAAATACTAGCAAACCGAATCCAACAACGTGTTAAAAGAATTATACACCATGACCAAGTGGTGTTTATACCAGGAATGCAAGGATGGTTCAACACAATAAAATCAATTAATGTAATACAGCACATTAACAAATTGAAAGGGAAAAATCACATGATCATCTCAATTGATGCCGAGAAAACATTTGACAAAATTCAACATCCTTTTCTGATAAAAACACTTCCAAATGTAGGAATCAAAGGTAACTTCTTCAATATGATAAAAGGCATATATGAAAAATCGATAGCCAGTGTCATACTCAATGGAGAGACACTGAAAGGTTTTCCCTTAAGATCAGGAATGAGACAAGGATGCCCACCGTCACTACTGTTATTAACATTGTACTAGTTCTAGCTAGAGCAATCAGTCAGGACAAAGAAATAAAGGACATCCAAATTGGAAAGGAAGAAGTAAAATTTTCATTTGCAGATGACATGATACTAAACTTGGAAAATCCTGTGAAATCTACAACAAAGCTACTTGACCTAATAAACAAATTCAGCGATGTGGTGGGATATAAAATTAATGTGCAAAAATCAGTAGCGTTTCTATACACAAACAAGGACCCAACTAAGGAATCAGTTAAGAAAAAAATTCCATTCTAAATAGTAACTAAGAGAATCAAGTACTTAGGAATGAACTTAACTAGGGACATAAAGGACTTGTACACAGAAAACTACATAACACTGCTGAAAGAAATCAAAGATCTAAATAGGTGGAAAGATATTTGCTGCTCATGGATAGGAAGGCTAAATATAGTTAAGATGTCAGTTCTACCCAAATTGATCTGCAGATTCTATGCAGTACCAATCAAAATTCCAACAACCTACTTAACCTACTTTGAAGACTTGGAAAATCTACTTACCAAATTCATCTGGAAGGGAAAGAGACCCCAAATAACTAAAGTCATCCTAAAAAAGAACGAAGTGAGAGGATTAACGGTTCCTGACTTTAACACTTATTATAAAGCCACAGTGGTCAAAACAGCATGGTACTGTCACAAAGATAGCAGTATTGGCTAATGGAATCAAATTGAGAATGCAGAAATAGACCACCAAATCAATGGTCAACTGATTTTTGACAAGGCCCCCAAATCTACTGAACTGGGGCAACACAGTCTTTTCAATAAATGAGCATGGAATAACTGGATTATCAATAGCCAAAAGATTGAAAGAGGACCCTTACCTTACACCCTATACAAAAAATTAACTCAAAGTGGATCAAACACCTAAATATAAGAACTAGCACCATAGAGCTTCTAGAAGAAAATGTAGAGAAACATCTTCAAGATGTGGTAATAGGAGGTAGCTTCCTAAACTTTAAACCCAATGCACAAGCAACAAAAGAAAAATTAGATAAATGGGAACTTCTCAAAATTAAATGCTTCTGCACCTCAAAAGACTTTGTCAAAAAGGTGAGGAGGCAGTGAACTCATGGGAGAAAATATTTGCAAATCACATATTAGACAAAGGCTTGATATTCTGTATAAATAAAGAAATCATACAACTCAACCACAAAAGAACAAACAACCCAATTATAAAATGTGCTAAAGATATGAATAGGCATTTTTCTCAAGAGCAAGTACAGATGGTTCAAAAGCACATGAAGAGATACTTATTTTCATTAGCTAAAAGGGAATTGCAGATCAAGACTACAATGAGATACCACCTCACACCTAAAGAATGGCTGCTATTAAACAAACAAGAAACTACAAATGTTGGAGAAGATGTGGAGAAATTGGGACACTTATGCACTGCTGGTGGGAATGTATAAAGGTGCAGCTGCTCTGGAAGACAGTTTGGCAGTTCCTTAGGAAACTGAACATCAAATTGCCCTATTACCCAGCAATAGTACTCCTTGGTATATACCTAGAAGAGCTGTAAGCAGTGACACAAACAGACATTCGCACACTGATATTCATAGCAGCATTATTCACAATATACTTATGATGGAATATTATGCAGCAGTAAGACAAAATGACATCCTGAAGCACATGACAAGATGGATGAGTCTTGAGGACATATTGCTGAGTGAAATAAGCCAGAAACAAAAGGATAGATACCATGTGACTCCATTTTTATGACCCTGGTAAAGGCAAAATCCTAGGCTTATAATACAAGGTATAGGGGACTTAGAGATACATAGAAGCTAGAGATGATGGGAAAATGGTTAATTAATGAGGTTGAACTTAAATGTAAGGTAATAGATAGAAGTGAAGACAGTTCACTAGTGGGTCTATAAGTAATATTATCATATTGAAGGTGAACATGATTAAAATGGGTTGTATGAGACCTGTATGTCCCACACATTAACACTAGAAATATAAATTAATTCTTGCAAGAACTACTTCAAAGGTATGATTTGTATACAAAGAGTATTTAAATTCAGGGTACAGGGAAAAACTGCTACTGCATGCTATGGGCTATATATATATATATATATATATATATATATATATGTATATATATATTTTTTTTTACTATGGGCTATATTTAAGAGGAAAACATCGACAGTACTACAGCAACACCAGGGGTAAATAATGGGGGTAGGGACAAATGTTAAGTGGACGTTTAACTATTACTATTTAGTGAATATGTGTTCATTGGTTGTCTTTCTCTTGGCAACAATTAAATTATCTTGTTTAAAAAAGCCACATATTTTATTATTCAGATGCTTCCATTGGTAAATTCTTCTGGACCTATAATGAAGAAATATTACTAATTTTAACAAAACTCTTTGAAGTTATAAAAAAGTGAGAGCACTTCCCAACTCATTTTACAAGCCAGCATAATACCGATTCTAAACTTAAAGAGGACACTACATGAAAGTAAAATTATAGACCAATATCTCTCATGAATTTAAACACTACAATTCTATATAAAATAATAGCAAATTGAAACCAGGGATATGTAAAAAGAATAATACATGATGACTAACTGTTTAGTAAGTGTATTAGTGATCTAATGTTCATAATAAATTACTCCAATACTTAGTAGTTTAAACAATATATATATATTTTATCTCATGATTTCCTTGCATTGGAAGTCTGATGGTGGCTTAGATGGGTAGATTAGGCTCTTAGGGCCTCTCCTGAAATTGGAGCCAAGATTTTGGTTGAGGCTGCAGTCATCTCAAGTTTTGACAAGGGCCAGATAATCTGTTTCCAAGATGGTTTACTTACATGGTTGTTGGCAGGGGTCCTCAGTTCCTTGCCATGTGGTAAGAACACAAAAGGCCATGTATTTTAGGATTCTATTTATACAGAATTTCTAGAAATGACAAAATTATTCAGAAAGCAGATCAGAGGTTGCCTGGGCTGGGGATGAGATTAAGGATAGACACTGAAGGGGAACAAGGGAACTCTTTGGGTGATGGATTGTCATGGTGGTTGCACGGCTGTATATATTTACTAAAACTCAACAAACTATACACTTAAATTTGTTGAATTTATACCATGTAAATTATGTCCAATATGTTAGTCTAAAAATTAACCAGAATAATTCACTCCATAAACAAAATAACTAAGAAGAGCTCTACAAGTATGTGGCTCAATAATTGCAGAAAATGTACTTGTGATAAAAATATCACAGAAGATTAGGAATAGTCTGATTATCAGGAATAATCCAATGAAGAGGTTATTACCAAAAAAAAAAAGAGCTAAAAGTAAAACCGACTGACAATATCAAATACTCTTCAGGATATGGAACACTTGCTACTTGTATTACTAGTGGGAATGGAAAATAGCACTATCACTATAATAAACTATTTTGACGTCTATTGTAATATCAAACATATGCTAAATCTACGACTCAATAACTCCTCTCCAAAAATTAACCCAACAGAAATTAAAACTTATATTCAGGAAAGGACTTGTACAGAAATGTATATAATAACCAAAATTTAGAAACAGCTTAAATATCAACTGATCAGGAGAATGACTCAAAATTTATGATATGGTCAAAGATATTTAGCTGAGCAAAAAAGATAGACAAAATAGAAGACATGCTCTGTGATTCTGTATATGCAAAATTCTAGAATAATGGTTGCCTATGTGAGGCAAATGCCTGAAAGGAATTAGGAGAAATAATTTGGGTCCATCAATCTTATTGATTTTCTCATAAAACCAGCTTCTGGTTTTATTGATTTTCTCAATTGTTTTCATGTTCTCAATTTCATTTATTTCTGCTCTAATCTTCATTATTTCTTTCCTTTTGCTTGCTTTGGGGTTAGTTTGCTGCTCTTTTTCTACTTCTTCCAAGTGGACAGTTATTTCCTTGATTTTTGTCCTTTCTTCTTTTTTGATATCGGTATTTAGGGCAATAAATTTCCCTCTTAGCACTGCCTTTGCTGCATCCCATAAGTTTTGATATGTTGTGGTTTCATTTTCATTTGCCTCGAGATATTTACTGATTTCTCTTGTAATTTCTTCCTTGACCCACTGGTTGTTTAAAAGTGTGTTGTTGAGCCTCCACATATTTGTGAATTTTCTGGCACTCTGCCTATTATTGATTTCCAACCTCATACCTTTGTGATCTGAGAAAGTGTTTTGTATGATTTCAATCTTTTTAAATTTCTTGAGACTTGCTTTGTGACCCAGCATATGGTCTGTCCTTGAGAATGATCCATGCGCACTTGAGAAAAAGGTATATCCTGCTGTTGTGGGGTGTAATGTTCTATAAATGTCTGTTAAGTCTAGCTTATTTATTGTTGTTCTAGTTTGCTAGCTGCTGGAATGCAATATACCAGAAATGGAATGGCTTTTAACAAGGGGAATTTAATGAGTTGCCAGTTTACAGTTCTAAGGCTGAGAAAATGTCCCAATTAAAACAAGTCTATAGAAATGTCCAAAGGCATCCAGGGAAAGATACCTTGGTTCAAGAAGGCTGATGAAGTTCAGGGTTTCTCTCTCAGCTGGAAGGGCACATGGTGAACACAGCATCATCTGCTAGCTTTCTGTCCTGGCTTCCAGTTTCATGAAGCTCCCCGGGAGGTGTCTTCCTTCTTTATCGCCAAAGGTCACTGGCTGGTGGACTCTCTGCTTTGTAGTGTTGCTCTCTCTGAATCTCTCTGAATCTCCAAAATATTCCCTCTTTTATAGGACTCCAATAAACCAATCAAGACCCATTCAAATGGGTGGAGACATGTCATCCCCTAATCCAGTTGAACAACCATTCTTGACTAAATCACATCACCTAGGGAGATGATCTCATTACAGTTTCAAATCTACAGTATTGAATAGGGATTATTCTACCTTATGAAATGGGACTTATATTAAAACATGGCTTTTCTTAGGGGGCACACTTCCTTTCAAACCAGCACAATTGTATTATTCAAATTCTCTGTTTCTTTGTTGATCCTTTGTCTAGATGTTCTATCCATTAATGAGAGTGGTGAATTGAAGTCTCCAACTATTATGGTAGATGTGTCTATTTCTCTTTTCAGTGTTTTCAGTGTTTGCCACATGTATTTTGGAGCATCCTGGTTTGGTGCATAAATATTGATGATTGTTATATCTTCTTGCTGAAGTGTTTCTTTTATGAATACATAGTATCCTTCTTTGTCTCTTTTAATGTTTTACATTTGAAGTCTAATTTGTTGGATATTAGTATAGCTACTCCTGCTCTTTTCTGATTGTTATTTGCATGAAATATCTTTTCCCAACCTTTCACTTTCAACCTATATTTATCCTTGGGTCGATGATGTGTTTCCTGTAGACAGCATATAGATGGGTCCTATTTTTCAATCCATTCTTCCAGTCTATGTCTTTTGATTGGGGAGTTTAATCCATTGACATTTAGTATTATTACTGTATGGGTAGTACTTTCTTCTACCATTTTGCTTTTGGGTTTTATATGTCATATCTAATTTTCCTTCTTTTTACCTTTACTGATAGTCTTCCTTTCCACACTCCTCTCCACACCTCTCTCTTCTGTCTTTTCATATCTGTCTCTAGTGCTCCCTTTAGTATTTCTTGCAGAGCTGGTCTCTTGGTCACAAATTCTCTTGGTGATTTTTTGTCTGAAAATATTTTAATTTCTCCCTTATTTTTGAAGGACAATTTTGCTGAATATAGAATTCTTGGTTGGCAGTTTTTCTCTTTTAATAATTTAAATAAATCATCCCACTGTCTTCTTGCCTCCATGGTTTCTGCTGAGAAATTTACGCATAGTCTTATTAGGTTTCCCTTGAATGTGATGGATTGCTTTTCTCTTGCTGCTTTCAAGATCCTCTCTTTCTCTTTGACCTCTGACATTCTGATTAGTAAGTGTCTTGGAGTACGTCTATTTGGATCTGTTCTCTTTGGGGTACACTGCACTTCTTGGATCTGTAATGTTAAGTCTTTCACAGGAGTTGGGAAATTTTCAGTGATAATTTCCTCCATTAGTTTTTCTCCTCCTTTTACCTTCTCTTCTCCTTCTGGGATATCCACAACATGCATATTCATGTGCTTCATAATGTCATTCAATTCCCTGAGTCCCTGCTCATATTTTTTCCATTTCTTTCCCTATATTTTCTTTTTTTTGTCAGATTTCAGATGTTCCATCCTCCAGTTCACTAATCCTATCTTCTGCCTCTCGAAATCTACCATTGTAGGTTTCCATTGTTTTTTTCATCTCTTCTACTGTGCTTTTCATTCCCATAATTTCTGTGATTTGTTTTTTCAGGTTTTCAATTTCTTCTTTTTGTTCATTCCTTGCCTTCTTTATATCCTCCCTCAATTCATTGATTTGATTTTTGATGAAGTTTTCTATGTCTGTTTGTATATTCTTGATTAATTGTTTCAACTCCTGTATCTCATTTGAATTGTTGGTTTGTTCCTTTGACTGGGCCATATCTTCAATTTTCCTAGTGTGATTTCTTATTTTTTACTGGCATCTAGGCATTTAATTACCTTAATTAGTTTATTCTGGAGATTGCTTTCACTTCTTTTACCTAGGGTTTTCTTGCTGGATGAATTTGTTGTCTATCTGCTCTTTGGCATTCAGTTCAGCTTTTTCTGGTCCTCTAGCTTAGGTTTTGTTTAACAGAGGAGAATTTTTCAGTTCTTCTTTTCTTGTTTCTTGCCCTGCCTGTATGGTGCCTTTTTCTTCCCACCCTTAGGAGGGTCTACTTAAGCATTATAGTCCCCAGCCAGATTTTCCCAGACCAAACTGGCCTCCTGTCAGGAGGAAAGAGTCACCTGCATCAGTTTTCCCTGAGGGTGAGACCCAGCAGGTTTAAAGACTTTCCTGTGAAGTCTCTGGACTCTGTTTTTCTTATTCTGTCCAGTATGTGGCGCTTGTCTGCCTGAAGGTCCCACCAGCATATGGTGATGCGGTACCTTTAACTTTGGCAGAGTCTCCCTGCTGGGGGCATTGTGGAGACAGAGGAGAGGTTTTAGGTTGGTTTTAAAGGCTTCAAATTACCAAGCCCTGCTGTCTCAATTCCTTGAGGGAGGGATTCCACCTGAGTGGGGCTTCACCCCTCCCTTGGGGAAGGTACAGGCTCCAGACAAGCCATCAAATGAGCTTGTTTCTACCTATGCCTTGGGCAGTTGCAGCCTGAGAAGTCCTGCCACTGTACCCAAAGGCAGTCTAGCCTTTGTAGAAACACAGCCACAAAAACCTCTATTTCTTTTTCCATCAGCCCTGCCCCCTTAGTGCAGGGGCAAAAATGAGCGACCTCCACTTTGACCAGGTTCACCTGAACTGGGGGCCTATATTTAGTTGTCAGAATTTGTTAATTAATCCCACAATTGGCATTTGGTTGGGCTCAGCCCCTGCTGCTGGTAAAGTCTCTTTTCTTTCCCCTCTGGGAAGCAGCCTGTGGGGGAGGGGCACCAGCTGCCACGGCTTGGGAACTCACAGTTCTGGGAGGGCTTGCAGCCGGTCCAGCTGGTCCAGACTTGGGTACGCTGTGTGTCCAGTCACTGACATGGCCCCAGCAGATGTTTTGTACTGTTCCTGGTTATTTAGTAGCTGTTCTGGAGGACAAACTAAATTGTGCACCTTGCTAAGCCACCATCTTAGCCCCAGTGGGAGGAAAAGTAATTTGGGATGTAGAAATGTTATACATCTTGATTCATGTGGTGGTTACATGGATGTATTCACTCGCCAGGACTTTAGTGGAAAGCAACTGCTAATTGAGTGGCTGAAACAATAGAAATTTATTGTCTCACAGTTGTGGAGGCTAAAAGTCTTAAATCAAGGTGTGGGAAGAGCTTTGTTCCCTCTGACTGCTCTGGGGGAGAATCCTTCCTTGCCTCTTCCATCTTCTGAGAACTGTCAGCATTCCTTGGCTTCCTTGACCTGTGGCCACATCATTCCAATCTCTGCCTCTTTCTGTACAAAAAAGTTTTCTCTCCTTTCCATTGTAAAGAGACTTGTCACTGGGTTTAGTTTTGCTAGGCTGCCATCACAAATACCACACAATGGGTAGGCTTCACAAAAGGGATATATCGGCTCATGATTTCAGAAGCTAGAAGGCTTGCTTCCTTCCAGAATTGGTAGGTTCTTGCTGGTTGGCAATCCTTGGATTTCTTAGCTTGTCCTTCATGTAGCAATGTCCTCCTTTTTCTTCCAGGTTCCCACTGATTTCTGGCTCTGGCTCCTCACTGTGGCATTCTCTGAGTATGTTTGAATTTTTTCTGGACTAAACAACTCCAGCAATATGATAAGGACAAACTAATTGTGTGATAAGGGCCCCCCTCATTCAGTTGGGCTATACTGTAACTAAAAATAACATCTTCAAAAGGTCCTATTTGCAATAGGTTCACACTGACAGGAATGCAGATTAAGAACATGTGTTTGGGGGGGGTTACATATTTTCAGTTATTAAAGACTTAATTTAAACATTTGCTACATTCTCACTTATAACCAGAAAGTAAATTGATTTACTTCTATTTTCATTGGTTTATATTTTTAACCCCCATATTCACAGTAGCAGGTCCTAATTAATAAATGCTACAGGATGTTTAAAAATTTGATTCTGAATTTCACACAAGGCAAAAACTAAAAACTATAGCTGTAATCCTACTCAAAAGAGAAATACTGAATGTTTTCCTATTGATTTCAGAAACAAGACAGTGATGGTTGCTCTCATTGCTTTTAATAAACACTATTGGAGATCCTAGCCAGTGTAATAAGGCAAGAAAAATAAATCCAAATAAAGAGTAGAAAAGAAGAATTAAAATTAATTCTCTTTATTCGCAGATGACATGATTCAGTGTATAGAAGATAAAAAAAGAATTTCTAGAAACATTACTGGAATTATTAAGTAAATTTAATGTGTTTGTTGGATACAAAGTCGATATGTAGAAAACTATTTTATTTCTATACCCTAGTAATAAACATTTAGAAAATGAAGTTAAAGAAACAGTAACAAGTATAAATAAAAAATGTTAAATATATAGGAATGAATCCAATGAAAGATATTAAAGACTTCTACATTGAAAACTACAAAGGAGGTCTGAGAGAAATTTAAGAAGAGTAAATAAATGTACTCAATGTTTTTTAAAAATCCACCATATTCATGGGCCTGTGAAGAAAAACCAATTGATCATATCAATTGATGCAGAAAAATAATTTGACAAAAAATTCACAACCTTTTATGACAAAAAACTCTCAGCAAACTAGGAATAGAGGGAAACTTTTTGACTTTGATAAAGCGTATTTACAAAATTCCCTATAGCCAATCTCTTACTTAATAATGAAAAACTGAATTGCTTTCTCCCTAAAATAAAGAACAAAACCAGGATATTCACTCTCACTACTCTTAGTCAGCATAGTACTAGAAGGCTGAGCAAACAGAATAAAGTCATAATAGGACATAAAAGGCATACATATTGGAAAGAAAAATAAACTGGCCATAACTGCAGGTGACATAATTATCTACATAGCAAACTTCATGAAATCTACAGCAAAAAAATAACCTTCTAGAATTAATAAATGAATTCTGCAAGGTCACAGGATAGAAGGTCAATACGCATTAATCAGTTCTATTTTTATATGCTAGCAATGAACAAGTGGAAACCAAAATTAAAAACAATTTCAATTTCAATCACACGTAAAAGAAAGATTGATAAATTACACTTCATTAAATTTAAGTATTTGATATCAAAAGACATTTCCATGCCACAAGTATGGAAAAGATATTTGCAGTGTACATATCTGTCAAAGGACTCCCTACAGACTATATGGTGTATTCCATCAAATCCCTAAGGAAAAGTTAGAGGACTTCCCCCCAAAATAGACTAAAGTTTTAAACAAATACATCACAAAAAGAGAAACAAATCACTAATAAATGGATGAAAATTTGTGTAAATATCATTAATAATTAGGTAAATGTAAATTAAAATAATAATTTTACATTATTAAATCCATCACCACCTACCCCGAAAAAACACAGAAACTAAATGACTGGAAATACCAAGTGTTGATGCTAATGTGAAGTAAATGGAATGCTCATGCATTATTGAAGAGTTTAAATTGGTATAAGCACTATGGAAAACTATTTGAAAGTATCCACTATTCCTGAACAAATGTATACTCTATTACCCAGCCGTTCAATCCTCGGATATATATCCTGCAGAAGCGATTGTATATATCTATCAACATGTCCAAGAATATTTATAGGAGCTTTATTTGCCATAGTTCCAAACTGGAAAACACCCTAATGTATATCAATAGTGGAATAGATTAATAAATTGTGGTTTTTCCCACAATGGAATTCTACACAACAATGAGAAAGTATTAATTACAGACAAATGCAATGAAATGGATAAACTCTGAAATGTAATGTTGTGCAAAGACAGGCACAAAAGAGAAAATCCTGTATGATTCCATACATATGAAAGTCAAGAACAGGCAAGAATGGTTTTTTGAAGGTATTACCATGGAAGGAGCTTAAAGGACCATTCTGGAGTTCTGGGAGTATTCTATCTCCTGATCCAAGCAGTGACTAGACAGGGATGTATGTACATAAAATCTCATTTAGCTGTGAAATTAAAATGTGGGTACTTTATGGATGTAAGATACAACCCAGCTGAGAACAATAATCCACACACAAATCTGCAGCAATAATAACAATGTTGCATTTGTGCAAGAATAGTCAAATAGATCAGTATCCCATGATGAAGAATTCAGAAATAGACCTAAAAATATGGGAATTCATATGATAAAGTGATATGTGCATATAAGTAGGTAAAACATGAAACATTTGACTTCGTGCTCTGGGACATCATATTAGGGATCTGGTAAAAAATAAATTTAGTGTTTAGGTTCCACATCAAATGAACTTTGAATAGATCAAATATTTAAGTTTAAAAACTAAAATTATGTATATATTATAGGAAACAGTGGGAGAAATTTTTGTTATTTTAGAATGGGAAAAGGCTTCCAAAATGTGACGTACAATACAAAAGCCACAAAAGACTGATAAAGCTGGTTAATTAAAATAAGATTCCACAGCAAAAGTCATCATAAACAAAGATAAAAGACAAATAAACAATTGGAAAAATGTATTTGCAACTCATGCTACAAACAGAGGCTGAATTTCCCAAATAAGTAAAATGTCCTACAAATTAATTGAAATTTAAATCCAATAGGCCAATAAAACGATGGGTAATATATGTGAACAATTTACAGAAAAGGAAGTATGGCTGACTATAAAGCATACGAACATAATATTTAAACTTACATTCAATAAGAAAAATGCAAAATAACACTGCAAGAAGATATCATTTTAACCTTTAATTTTGAAATAATTTAAAACTTACAAGTTACTTGCAAAAATAATATAAACCCATACAGAGAACTTCAAAATATGCCTCCCCACAAACTGCAGATACCCATATCCACCAATTTTAACATTTTGCCACATCTGCCCAGATGCCTTTTTTTTAATCCATAAGATTAAAACAAGTTTAGTTTTTAAAGATGGCTGAAACAAGAATTCTCATATTGTTCTCTTAAAAGTGATTTTTCCAAACCAATAGATTATTGTACCTGCTTTTTTTTCTTTGTGGTCTTCTTTTTTTTAAAAAAATGTTTTTATTGATAAAACTCCTTAACATACAAGCATTTTTAGCATACAAATATTTCATACATGATTGCACCCACTTTTGAAAATATAGGTATAAATTATGTTCGTTTCTTTGTGTATTGTTTGACATATAAAAAGGCTGAGAAGAATATAAATGTTTCTTGATAACATATGTTTAAGTAAACTATGGTATATCCTTACAATGAAATATTATGCAGCATTTTAAAAGGGTAACAAAGAACTTTGGTGTGTAATAGTCTTAAAGATACCTTGTTATGTTAAATTTTTAAAAAGCAAGTTGCAGAAGGTCCATCAATACATAATCCAATAAATAAGATATGGTAATAAGATTTAATCAATGGTGAAAAGAAGTAGATTCCTATAAGTTAACTTGGCTAGATCTTAGAAACTTAACTTCAAAAAGAAAGTGGCAGAAAAAATATGCATAATATAATACCCATATAAAATGTTTTAATGGCACAAAAAATAATATGAATATTATTCATGAATATGTCTATATTAAGTATGAAAATAGCTGAAACTATGCACAGCAAATTCATGATGATGGTTGCTTCTGAGGAAGTAGAAGGGTCGGAAGGAGTTGTCAAATTTGAAAGATTTCTAATTTATCAATAATCTTTTGTTTCCTTCCTTTAGAAGAAGACAGAGTAAGCAGTATCAGTCTTAGATCTAGGAAAAAGTCATCCTGTCTTGGGCCCTGCATTTTTTCACATAATCACAAACATGCAAAAATATAAATATATTTTTTAATGTGATATATCTGTCCCTTGGAATTCATGCTCAAGATAGCACTGAACACCCTATAACTCTAAGCAGCCGTTCTTCTGGCTAAAGAGACTGTACAGTCCCCAGAAAACACCTGCCCATATTTCCTGCAGATTATTGTCTAAAGGCCGTGAAACTTTGACGGTGCAGGAAGGTCTGACAGGCAGAGTGCTGAGGAAAGGTGAAAGAAAAATTGCCTTGTCAAATCCCTCCTTCCAGGTATCATGAATGAAATGACTTCTTCCATAACAACTCTATATGGCTGAGCATGGCATCTGTTTCGTTTCTCTTCCTGTTCTAATTTTGAGATCCAAAGATAAAGGCAAATTAGCATGGCATTTTCAGGAGTTGCACGTAGTGACAGAGGTACAATTTCAGTATTAAACAATTCATATTACTCTTACAGATCTAGATGTTAACATACATGAAGTATGGCAACTGTTTTTCACATTCAAATGAAAATAATTGTTTATGAGGCAGTGAGAATCATTTTATAAGTAATAGCAACTAATATGATGAACTTAAAATATTTTTTCTTTTTTTATTAGAGAAGTTGTAGATTTACAGAAAATCCCATATATCACCCTGTTAGTAACAACTTGTGTTACTGTGGTATATAATTAGAATTCATGTAAGAACATGATTATAATTAATAACTATAATGTTAATAACTGTGCTATTAATTATAGTCCATGATTTACAATAGGGTTCACTGTTTGTGTTGTACAGTCCTGTGTTGTTTTTATCAAATTTTTATTCTAGGACCATATATGCAACCTACAATTTCCCCTTTTAACCATATTCACATACATAATTCAGTGGTGTTTTAGTCACAGCATTGTACTACTTTCACCACCATCCATTACCCAAACCAACTCAAGGATTAACTCCCCATTTGCTACCCTCAACCCAGGCCCTCGTAACCCTTCCTCCAGATTCTGAGTCTATGAGTTTGCTTATTTTAATTATTTCTTATCATTGAGATCATACAATCTTTGTTCTTTTGTGTCTGGCTTATTTCACTCAACATGAATTGAAAGTACTTTATAGTACTTTTTGTGATAATGATTCTTTTCCATATAATACCTTATTACAGTGAATATGATACATAGATTGTGTTTTATTTCTAAAATGAGTATTGTTTTAAGAATTTTCCTGATAATTCCAGCTACTACTGTTTTAGATAAAAGAAGTTGCTCAAACTTGTTAACAACAACAACAAAAAAGATTTAAGAGCTACAATGACTGAGAAAAGTTATCTAACTTATTATGATCAACAGAACACAAACAATGTGAAAATCTTCTGTTTATTACAGAATTAGAGGTTTTGCTGAAATGAAGCTGTTCTAGTTTGCTAGCTGCCAAAATGTGATATATCAGAAACAGAATGGCTTTTAAAAATGGGAGTTTATTAAAGTTGCAAGTTTACAGTTCTAAAGCCATGAAAATGTCCAAATTAAAACAAAGATATAGAAATGTCCAATCTAAGGCATCCAGGAAAAGATACCTTGGTTCAAGAAGGCCAATGACATTCTGGGTTTCACTCCCAACTGGAAAGGCATATGGTGAACATGTCAGCATCTGCTAGCTTTCTCTCCAAGCTTCTCGTTTCATGAAGCTCCCCTGGGGGTGTTTTCCTTCATCTCCAAAGGTGTCTAGCTGCATGGGTTCTATAGTCCTCCTGGCTCTCAAACTTTTTCCAAAATGCTTCCTCTTTAAAGGATTCCAGTAAACTAATCAGGACCCGCCAGGAATGGGTGGAGTCACATCTCCCTCTAATCCAAGGTTAATAATCCACAATCGGGTGGGTCACATCTCCGTGGAGATGATCTAATGGAGTTTCCAAACTACAGTACTGATTAGGGATTAAAAGAAACAGTTGCCTCCATGACATGGATCAGGATTAAAGCATGGCTTTTCGAGGGTACATAATACTCTCAAACCAGCACATTTCACCCTCTAGACCCTAAAAAAGACATGTTTTTTCCCATATACAAAATACATTCATTCCATCACAATATAAGAAAGCCTTAAATCATTTCAGGAACAATACAAATGAAATTAAAAATCAGAAACAGTACAAAATCTCATCAAAGTTAGTTATAGGCATGATCTGTTCCGAGGCAACATTCTCCTCTGGCTCTGGACCTGTAAAACTCAGAAAAAGTTATCTGCTGCCAATATACAAGGGAGGAAAAGTCATAGGATATATATACCCATTTCCATAGGGAAAAATTGGAAGGAATACAGGGGTCACCTGACCCAAGCCATTTTGAAAACCTGCAGGGCAAACACTATTAGATTTCAAAGTCTGAGAATCGTTTATCTTTGGGGCTTTAGAAAGTGGCAGTCCCTCCCTTTCCAAGGGCCTACACAGTGGCCGGCCCCTCTCCAAATGCAACCTTGGGGTACACTGGAGAGACTACCTTTTTCTCGGCTCCACCTTCTTCAAGTGTCAGGGCCCCACACAGGCTCTCTGCCATCTCTGGGACACATGCTCAACCCCTCCATGTGGTGGCAGCCCTGCTCTCCTCAATCCCCAAGGAATGTGTTCCACTCTCTCTAAGGCCTGAGGCAGCATGACCCTTCCACTGCAAGGAGTTGGAAGGCTCACCCTCTCCAAGTGCTTGGGTGGGTCCACTCTCCTGGCCTGAAGTTAATTAACTTTAGACTTTAGCTTCCATAGTTCCATCTCTGAAGTTATTTTTCCTCCAATGTGTCCCTTCTTTGTCCCTCTCAGTCCAGACTGGCAGTGGCTCTGTTTATACAGATCCCTAAACACTCTTGATGGCTTTCTATGTAGTAGCCTCAGACCATGCCCATCAGACAGAAGAAATTTCCTAAGTCCTTCATGGATAACTCTATCTCCAATCCTGGGTTTTTCTGAAATGGCTGACTGGTTCCATATCTGGCCAAATCCTCATGTGGGGCACTATTCTCTGGGGTTTCCCTTCCTGGAAGACCAGAATTTTCCAGAACATCAATTTTTAGTTTCTTTGTACCCAAGGGTTTGGTTCTTTCTTTCCTATCACATTTCACTATAAGCTGCAAGGAGAAACCAGAATGCACTTTTCACATTTAATTTGGAAATCTCTTCTGCTAAATATCCAAGTTCATGGCTTTTAAAATCCACCTTCCACCTTTACTTGGTTTAGTAACCTGAAGTATGCATTAGGATTGTGATATGTCTCATGTATTTGCCAACCCTTAGAGTGGAACCAAATAGCCTTTGGTGTAAAGGACATCAGCAGTCAGGGGGCTCTACTTTAGGAGCTGCTAAAGTCTATAATCAGATCTAAATTGTAGAGTAAATGACAGTGGAAACAGTATCTAGCAGGTTTTGCTCAGACTAAAGGATTCATTGACCTGTTATAAATTCAGAATGAGCAGAACCTTACCTAAAATCCTCTCTAAGTTTCATAGATCTTGTGTAATCTTTTACAGACGTTTCAGATACCATACTTGTATCCAAATTTTAAAAGTATTAAAGGTTTTCTATAGATGCCATGATTGTCCCAGGTAGCTCTATTATCAACCTTTTGGTATGTCTTTATGTTGCTCATTTGAAGAATCAGGGGCAAAAGACAAGTGATGTAGCACTTGTGTTTTTAATAATTACAGCTTATACTATCTAGTAATTTTTAGCCCTTAAAAAGGACTTGAAGAAGCTACCCAGAGTTGCCAAAGTTTCTTTCCATCTAATGAGATATTCTGGTAATTTTCTAGTTTTGTCTCTTTGGTTCAATAGAGCTATTTCAAAGTGGTATGTGACCACTTGATGCAGAATCTGAGTTTCTTTGTAATAAATCCCTTTGCCAAATGCAGGAATTGCAGACTTGCTACTGGTAAGAGTGAAGCAAATGGATGAGTAAAACTATCTTCATGTGGGAGCATTTTCCTGTAAGAATTCAGTCTTGATGAAAGTGTCTGCAGGTATTGGACTCCTAGGAAGGTTATGGTATCTCCTGACAGGACCCGCCAACTACTTCTGGGCAATAATGTTGTCATTATTTGAGGTAGTAGGAAGGATGCCTATATTCTGATCTATTTGGGCAAGTAACTGAGCCAAGGAGAGGTTGGATGATTAAAAGAGACACAAAGCCTTCTTGGTTAAACTGAAGACTACATTTGGGAACCCAAAACCTTAACTAATCTCTTGGACATCGAGCAAAATCTTGTTGGGTGTTACATTTTTGAGGAATGAACTTAGATGAATATGTAGAAATGTGATTTAATGGAATACTGTACTAGAAAGCTGAAGACCTATAGCAGATTTAAAATTCCAACTCCTGTTACAACTTTTTAAAAGATTGTGAAATTATAAAAATGCATGTGAATCAAGTTTTGATATACTATATGATGGGTAGATGAGGCTGTCCATTATACCATTTCTTTCTTTGAATTCTCAGGCATAGTTTTGGCAGTAGAGGAACTCTGTAACATTAACAAATTCAATAAAAAGCAAATATGTGGAAAAAACAATCTGCCTTCCAGCCAAAGCCATTAGTCAATTTTGCCAGGTTATCTGCCATTTTAAAACAAGGTTCACCTTCCTGCCAGTTTGCAATAACACGTGCCTCATTTCTGTCTAAGGCCTCGTCATAGGTATCTTTAGAGTCCACATTTCTAACAACAGTCTCTTCAAAGCATTCTAGGCATTCTCTATTAAGCTTCTCACAGCAGCTCCAAAATCTTCCTCTTATCCATTTACAAAAGCTGTTCCAACATATTTGGTATTTGCAAACCAAAGCAGCACCCCACTTCTCCAGTCCCAAAATCTGTTCTACTTTGCAAGCTGCTAGAATATGATATACCAGAAACAGAATGGCTTTTTAAAAGGGGGAATTTATTAAAGTTGCGAGTTTACAGTTCTAAAGCCATGGAAATGTCCAAATTAAAGCAAAGATATAGAAATGTCCAATCTAAGGTATCTAGAAAAAGATACCTTGATTCAAGAAGGCCAATGACATATTGGGTTTCACTCTCAACTGGAAAGGCACATGGAGACCTCTGCTAGCTTTCTCTCCAGGCTTCTAGTTTCATGTCTGCTTCTAGTTTCATGTCTAAATTGTATAGTACTCCTTCTTTATCTCTGGTTGTGTGGGCTGTCATGGTTCTTGTGGCTCTCTCCAAAATGTTTCCTTTTTAAAAGGAGTCCAGTAAACTAATCAAGACCCACCTGGAATGGGTGGAGGCCCATCTCCTCTATCAAAGGTTAATACCCACAATAGGGTGGGTTATATCTCCATAGAGATAATCTAACCAAGTTTCCAACCTACAGTACTGAATAGGGATTAAGAGAAACGTCTGACTCCACAAGATGCATCAGGATTAAAACATGGCTTTTCTAGGGAGCATAATCCTTTCAAACTGACACAGAAGGCAAGAAAAATAAATTTGTGTAAAATGTATAATTATTTTACTAATCTTCTGAATATCATGAGCCCATGAGCAGAACTCCAAGACATTCATATGAATAATTAAAATTCAGCTATCTTTGTTGTTTACAGAAGTTTAGTCTTAAAGAAATTATACATTTATACTTTTTTTGACATGAAAATATATTTGTATAGGAGGACAGAGTATACTGTATTTATCAGTTTATTGAATTTAGAATTTGAATATTAGGATACAAAATATTTAAGCCTCCATATATACTCCAGCCCAGGCTCTGAAAATGTTAAGGACAGTCAGTCTAGAAGTAAATATGGCAAAAGGTTAACAATTTTCAGTCCTAAATGGAGGAAATGCCAGTATTTGTTACATTTATTTATTTGGTGCATTTTTTTAACAGAGTAAACATTTTAAAATCATTGTTTGATTCATTTTGATGATGGGGTACACTGGGTGATGCTTAGTTTCTACTTTATATTTTTCTCAAGTTTTCAAATTGTAAAATAATTGTTTCATTTTTGAATCAGAAAAAGAAATTAAATAAGAATGCTTTTTTAAAATGAAAAAGAGCTATTTGAAATGTGGAAAACCTTAAGACCCTGATCCATGTATGGGCCTGTTTAAGCTTTTTAATATTAAAAAAAAAAACTGCTCTGAGGGACATAGTTAGTCATTCACAGACATGTGCCAGTAGCAACTAAGACAGGGTTCGAAATGTTGGAGTTTAAGGACGGAGGTTAGAATGGGTTCAGTCAAGTCACAATCCAGTGTAGATGGGCAGTAGAAGTGATGGGGTTGGATGTTGGAAGATGACCTTAGAAATCAACCTTAGAACTTGTGAACTCACCGCCACCTTATATGCTATTGTCCAGTGTTTTCATTTTGAATAATATTTCCTAAGAAATTGGACTTATTATATTTGTTCTATGCAACATTCGTTCACCGTTACTGACATATTTACCAACCAACATCTTTGTCCATCATTCTTCATGCCCCTCAGATTTCATATGGATTCATTTTCCATTTTGGCTATAATATATCCCTTAAATTTTCCTTTAGTGAAGGACCATTACTGGTGTGAACTCACATGTTTATATCTGCCTGAAATTTTTTTGTTTCTAAGCCATTCTTGAAATATATGTATTGACATGGTTTAGGATTGTAGTTTATTGTCTCTCAGCACATTGAAGACTTCCTAGCATCCATCTTTGTTGTTGAGACGTCAGACCAATCGATACAGTTCCTTTGTCGGTAATGCGTCTTTTGTCTCTGGGCAATTTAAGTCTTCTTTTTTTCTTTAGTGTCTGCAGTTATTTGATGAGGTGTCTATTGATGAGGGTTTTGTTTTTATTTATCCTGCTTGGGACTCACTGGAATCCCTGTATCTGAAGATTTGTGTTTTTCAACGGTTCTGTTAAATTATCAACCATTATGACTTTGAATATTGCCCCTTCCTTATTTTCTCCTTTTAACATCCTTATTGACATTTAACTTATATACCATAAAGTTCACTTGTTTAAATTATATAGTTCAATGGTTTTTTAGTATATTTATAATTATGCAATCATTATCATCTAATTTTAGAATATTTTCATCACCTCAAAAAGAAACCTCATGGGGCTACCTCTCCAGAACATCAACTAATTCCATCCCCCTATCCCATATTATCAACAGCCCTTCCAACATGAAAAAGTTAGAATAAGCATAGCCCAAATACCCCTAAAGAATGGGAGAAAGATCTAAGGTGATGGTGGAGTTATACAAAGATAGGATTTAACAAATGAGTATGACTGCTGAATCATTATATTGTTATTAATTTTGGTCTCCAGTGTCTTGAAGCAGCTAGAAGAAAAAAAAAATGTGGAACTATAACTCATAGCAAACTTTGAAATCTGTCCTATAACTACTTATTAAAATGTACTTGGAAATTTATTGCTTTTTTGTATTCATGTTATATTTCACAATAAAGAAAAACATTTTTTAAAAAAGCTACAGATCATAGGGGAAAAAAGAAACCTTGTATCTGATAGAAGTCACTCCCCATCTCTGCTTGCCCCACACCCCAGAACTTGACAATTACTAATCTACTTTCTTTTTCTATATATTTGCCTATTCTGGGTATTGCATATAAATGGCATCACACAATTTGTGGTCATTTGTGACTGGCTCCTTTTCTCTTACTTTAATGTTTTTGAGGTTGATTCATGTTGTAGCATGTATTCTTACTTCATTTCTTTTTATGGCTGAATAATAGTCTATTTTATGGATCTACCACATTTTTTTATCCATTCATCATTTGGGTTGTTTCCATTTTTAAAACTATTACGAATAATGGTACTACAAACTTTTTTTTTTTAATGCATAGGCAGGTACTGGGAATTGAACCCAGATCCTCAGCATGGCAGGCAAAAACTCTGTCACTGAGCCACCATCACCCGCCCACTACAAACATTTTTGAATAGTTTTTGTGTGGATATGTGTTTTCATTTCTCTTAAATAAATATCTAGGAGTGGAACTTCAGGGTCATTTAGTAACTCTATACCTAGGTAACTCATTTTGAGGAACTGCCAAAATATTTTCCAAAGCAGCTCTACCATTTTACATTCCACCAGCAATATATGAGACTCCTAGTTTCTCCATCTCTATCTCTTTTTTATTTGGAAATATGACTAGGCATAGGTTAGACCTTCATACTGTATCTACAATATCTCATAACCTCTCATATTTTTCATCTCTTTATATTCTAAATAAACTCATTCTATTTATCATCCTGTTCACTGATTCCATCCTCAGTGGGGTAATCTGATTTTTAATCCATTAATGGAGTTTTAAATTTCAATGTCTACCTTTTAATTTTTTTTTAACTTTAAGAATTTCTACTTAGACTTTTCTCAGTTCTGCCTAGTCACTCCCTGCTCATTTTTAAGCTTGTCTTATATTTATTTAAACATATTACACTTAGTTACTTCAAACCCCATGTCTTATATTGTAATATCTGAAACTTTAGAGTATCTGCTGTCTGTATTTTCTGTGGTTCTTACTGATGATGCTTTACTTCTCAGTATGTTCTGTGATTTTTACAGTGAATTGCTCGTTTTGGTTGGAACTTTATCTGTAGGAATTCTTTGTGGTCTGGATTAAGCTTGAATTCTTCCAGAAGGATTTCTTTTTGCACCTCTCAGTCAGCTAAGGGCTTAAAAACATGGGGACCACATCAAAGGACATTAGTCTATTGCATTTTTCTTTCTAGAAAACATAGTAAACTCATAGGGTCGTTGGTTTGTGGTTAGAAACTTTCAGATGATTCTTTTCCTCTATATGAGGTTAAGATACGCATTTAAAATTTTCTTGCTGTCCTTTTCCTTTTGGTGAGTTTGTTTTTCTTACTCACCTGACATAGGCTGGAGTCCCAGCTTTATATGAGGGTCTCATATTACATGCTGCTTTCGGTCAACTTTGGTTTTACCTTCTGTTCTCTGTGTAGCACACAGTTAAAGGTAGCTCAAGCTCTCCATTGTTTGGCAGAAAACCTCCAGGCAAAGAAGTCTAGGGGTTGCTTGTCTTTTAGGATTCCTGCTTTTATTTTGTGCAGGACTCTGCGAATTCTTTATGTTCATTCTAGCTCAGAGGTATTTTAAATGACTTTGTTTGTTTTTTAAATTTTTATCTGGCATTTTTATTTTCAATTGGGGAAGTGTGGTAAATTGTTACAGTAATGCCCCCTAATGAATCATGCCTTTCAGCGACTGTGTGCTTTTGCAATGTGACTTTACTGCTTCAGCTTCTTCCATCAAGAGGTGGGGTCGTTTTCCCACCCCTTGAACCTGGGCTGGCCTTGTGATCTGCTTTGATCATCGAATGTGATAAAAGTGACATTCTGTGACTTGAAATCTTTCAGCTTCTGCTTTTGCTCTTCTGGAAAACTTCTAGCATCATGTGAAGAAGTCCTAGATGAAAAACCACACAAAGGGAGAGAGGTTGATCCATCCCAGTCATGTCAGCTGAGATAACTCAGCAATAAAAATGCTAGTTAAAATATATTTTGAGGCCATCTGAGAATGGTCAGTCTCTAACCAATCCACTAACTGAAGACCACTGCAGAGTGCTCAGGTACATGCAAGACTTTCCAGCCATTCCACCGAATGGTGAGAAATAATAAATCTTTGTTTTTTAAAGCCACTAATTTTAGAGGTAGTGTTTTGGATTGAATTGTGTCACTTACAAGATGTGTTGAACTTTTAATCCCCAGTACATCAGAATGTGATCTTATTTGGAAATAGGGTTGTTGTGGTTGGAATTAGGCAAGTGAAAATGAGGTCAGAGTGGAGTAGGGTGGACCTGCAATCCAATATGACTGGTATCCTTACAAGAAGAAGAAATTTGGACACATATGACAGATGAGAGGAGAACGCCATGTGGCAACTGAGGTCACTGTCAGAAGCTAAGAGAGAGGCACGGAACAGACTCCTCCCTACAGACCTCAGAGGTGACATAGCCCTGTCAACACTTTAATTTTTGACTTCTAGCTTCCTGAACTGTTAGGCAATAAATTTCTGTCGTTTTAGGTCCCCCGGTTTGTGGTACTTTGTTATGGCTGCCATAGGACATGAAGATAGGTGGTTTCTTGCATGTCATTAGAAAACTGATTAAAATATATCATTTGGAATATCTGATTCATCATATTGGTGGAAAAGGACGTCCCTATTGTAAGGTATTAGAGCCCAAGAGGAGTAAAATGGGCATGAGGAAAGGCTGGAAATGGTGAAAAAAAATTGGTAATGAGCAAAAGGATGATTAAATATTATATTAAGAATAACAAACCAGATTAAAATACTGGTGGTCAATGAGAGGGAGGGTTAAGGGATATGGGATGTATGAGTTTTTTCTTTTTTCTTTTTCTGGAGTGATGCAAATGTTCTAAAAATGATCATGGTGATGAATACACAACTATGTGATGATACTGTGAGCCACTGATTGTATAATATGGTTGGACTTTATGTGCGTGAAGATTTCTTAATAAAAATATTTTTTAAGAAAGAATAACAGGAGCCAGATTTCTCATGTGGAAAAATAAAAGTAGAATGAACCCTAGGGTGCTTTATTGGAATTGGAGGTACCAATATAAACTCATGGTTTTCAAGATAGGTAGATAGACAGATAGATGATAGATGGGTAGATAGCTGATGGATGGATAGATAGAGATATAAATATTTGTACATAATGGACCTAGCTCTGTGCATCCAGATGTACTGAGAGGAGTGACATTCTAAGAGCAATGAGCATACTTAACACCCAGATCTTTGCTTCTGAAAATCATTCTCTTTGGACAATTGGCTGATTGATCCAAGGGCTAGGTAAGGAACGTACAAAATGCACTTGGAATATTTTGGTGTCAGAAAGTTATGAAGTCCTCAAAAAATGACGGAGAATGTTAAAAGGACACAGAAGGGGTTCTGGCCAAATGTGGCATGATTTGATCATCAAAATAAATAATGATAGTTACACATTATAACTCATTGAATAAGAAAATAAGTGTTTTATACAGATATAAAGTTAAGTGAAAGTTTGGTGATGCAAAGTATACATGACATCGTAAAAATAGAGTTGCCTTTGGCTACCTATGTGACACCTAAGATTCAGAGTTGGAGTTCTGCAACTCTGAAAGTCAGCATTGCTAGATACAACAACTGTTAAAAAAAAAAAAAAAAAAAAGAGAGATCAGGCTTCAATTAGAGATAAGAAAGAAGCCAATCTGGTCAGGACTAAGGTAAATCAGAAGACAAGGGTAAGGAGGACATTGTCTGTATTTTAAAACTTTATCTACTGTGTGAGACCAAAGGAAGGGAGGTTTGTTTTGTTCAAAACCTAAACTTTCTGTGGCACATAATCTGACTCAACCTGTCTGGATAGCTCATTTAAACAACCCAAACACATGGAGCCCAGAATGGGAATGAGGGCTTGTAATTCTGTAAAGCTTAAGGTAATACCTGGATACATCCCAGGATCATTGAGCAGATAATTAGAAGCATTGGCAAAGTTCCTTGAGGGCTGGCGGGGGGAAAATATGGAAATATTAAACTTTACAACTGGGGAACCCCCTGATACCGTCTCAAACATTAGGGCCTACCAAGTCAATAGGCTAAGCCCTTGATCTTGAGGCTTGCTCTTGTGAAACTTATTTCTTGAGTGGAGAAGCTAAGCCCACCTATCGTTATGCCTAAGAGTTACTTCCAAAACCTCTTGTTGCTCAGATGTGGCCTCTCTCTCTAAGCCCAACTCTGCACGTAAAATCTTACCCTCCCCCCTACGTGAGATATAACATCCAGGTGTGAAAGTCTCCTTAGCAACATGGGACATAACTCCAGGGATGAGTCTCTCCAAGAACATCTATTAGTCCCATCCCCCACCTCATATTGTCCACACTCTTTTCCAACATGAGAAAGTTAGAATGTGCATAGTCCAAATACCCCTAAAGACTGGAAGAAGGATCAGAGGAGAAGGAGGACTTATAATAGAGAAGATAGGATTTAACAAATGCATACGAGTTGAATCATTGTATTGATATTTCTTTCAGTCTTCAGTGTTTTGGAGCAGCTATAAGGAAAAACCTAGGATTGTGGAACTGTAACCCATACCAAACTCTGAAATCTCTTTAATGACTACTTGTTAAAATGTACTTTGAAATTTTTTGCTTTTTTTTGTATATATGTTATATTTCACAAAAAAATATTAAAAAAATAAAAGAGTCGCTTTACAATGGAGAGACATGGTAGATACCACCTTAAAAAAGTGGTTAAACTTAATATTACCAATAATGTGACAAATTGATATCATGTACAATGTGATAGGAAACACTGAGAAAAACACCATACATGTCTGCCTAAAATATATAATTTAAATCTAATCATGGCTAAACATTACATAAATCTGTATTAGTTATTGCTGTATAAAAATCTTACCCCAAAACTTAGTGGTTTAAAAGCAATAGTACTATCTTTCACATTTCCTGTAGATCAGGAATTTGGAAGCAGTTTGGCTGGGCAACTCTGGGTTAACCACTTAGGCTAACAACTCTGATTACTGGAGAATCCACTTCCATGGTGGCTCACTCACATGGCTGTCAAATTGGTATTGGTGGGAGGCCTTTTTTATCTCCATGTGGACCTGAGTGTCCTGAGGGTGTAATGGTTGGTGTGCTGGTTGGAAGCATGTACGTACGCTAGAAAAGCCATGTTTTAATCCTGATCCCATTTTGTAAAGGCAGCCATTTCTTGTGATCCCTATTCAGTACTGCATGTTTCAATCTGTAATTAAATCATCTCCCTGGAGATGTGACTCAATCAGGAGCAGTTGTTAAACTGGATTAGGTGGGGATGTATCTCCACCCATTCGGGCAGGTCTTGATTCGTTTACTGGAATCCTATAAAAGAGAAAGCATTTTGGAGAAAGTAGGAGATTTGAGAGGGCAGAACGACATAGCCATGAGAAGCAGAGTCCATTAGGCAGCAACCTTTGGAAATGAAGAAGGAAAATGCCTCCTGGGGAGCTTCATGAAGGGAAGCCAGGAGAGAAAGCTAGCAGATGATACCATGTTTGCCACATGACTTTGCAGCCGAGAGAGAAGCCCTGACTGTGTTCGCCATGTGCGTTTTCACTTGAGAGAGAAACCCTGAACTTCATCGGCCTTCTTGAACCAAGGTGTCTTTCCCTGGGTGCCTTAGATTGGATATTTCTATAGACTTGTTTTAATTGGGACATTTTCTCAGCCTTAGAACTGTAAACTAGCAACTTATTAAATTCCCCTTTTTAAAAGTCATTCCATTTCTGGGATATTGCATTCAGTAGCTAGCAAACTAGAACAGTTGGTATCTCCCACAGCAAGAAATCCAAGACACCAATGCAAAGCTGCAATATCTTTTATGACCTAGCCTTGGAAGGCATAGACTGTCATGTGGTGGGTTGAACTGTGCACCCCAGTGTGCACATGTTCTTGGTCTTGATCAGCATTTTATTGAGTGTGGCCCCTTGTAAACAGGATCTCCTGGAGATGTTACTTCAGTTAAGGCATGGCCCATCTTCTGGCCAATTGGATTGGGCTTTCATCTGGGTTTACTGGAGTCCTTTATAAGCAGAATGAAATTCACACACGGAGAGAGAAAGCCAGGGGAGGAAGTGGGAAGTCAATGGAATCCGGGGGAGAAGGGAGAGGACATTGCCAAGTGCATTGCCATGAAACAAAAGAGCCAAGGGCCAAGGATTGCCAGCAGCCAGCCCCAGAATGCTTCAGTCTTTGGGGAGAATGTATTATCTTGCTTGTGCCTCAATTTTGGACTTCTCCTAGCCTCAAAGCTGTGAGCCAATAAATTTCCATTGTTTACGTCAACCAATTATATGGTCTGTTTCAGCAGCTGGGCAACTAAGACCTGCCACTTCTGTAGTACCTACCTGGTCACACAGGTCTCCCTTAATTCAGTGTGGGAGGGATTTCCCAAGGGTGTGAATACCAGGCGGTGAGGATCCTTGCTGACCATCCTGGAATCTAGATTCCAAAAACAAATTCAGGCACAAAATAGGTGCCCTGTCATCTTCAAAAACATAAAGATCATGAAGGTTAAGAAAATACTGAGGAATAGGCCCAGGTTAAAGTAACATAGGTATGACAACAAAATACAATATTTGATTCATGATGTGATCACTTTTCTATAAGGGATATTTTTGGATAATTGAAACAAAAATGAGGTTTCAGGATAAGAAGTCAGTGTTAATTTCCTAATATGATCATTATATTAAGGTTATATGTGAAATGTTCTTTTTGGAGGAAAAACACACTAAAGAATTTGGGAGTGATGATCATCATGTTGGTGACTTCCTCTCATCTTTTCTGAGTGTTTGAGGTTGTTGAAAGAAAAATACCCTACTTTTTTTAACCCAGAAAACAATCCAAACTACTTAAAATGCAGATATTTGGGGTTTTTATATTCAATTTTATATAATTATTTTATTCAGTTTTTTTTTACTAACCTTCTCTAGAAAAATCACACACTTTATACTTGAGAAACACAGAAAAGGACAAGGAAAAAATGAAAAATGACCTACAATCTGATTACCTGACAGTATTTTAGCAAAAAGCCTTCTGGTCCTTTTTCTATGCCTACATACATAGCCACACATACTTAAAAAAATTACAACCGTGATATCATACTGCTTATGTATTTTTTTAAACTTTTTTATTGTATAATATAACATATATACAAAGCAAAGGAATGAAAAAGCAGTAGTTTTCAAAGCACTCTTCAACATGTAGTTATAGGACAGATCCAGAGTTTGTCATCAGTTACCATACCACCATCTCAGATTTTTCCTTCTAGCTGTTTGAGAACATAGGAGGCTAGAAGGAATTAAAAAAAAAAATTCTTACTACAATCAACTCTTTACTCTTTTTTTGTATGTGAAAAATAACATAGATATCAAAAAGCAATAAATTTCAAAGCACAGTACAACAATTAGTTGTAGAACAGATTTCAGAGTTTGGTATGGGTTACCATTCCACAAGTTTAGGTTTTTACTTCCAGCTTCTCTAAGATACTGGAGACTCAAAGAAATATCAATATAATGATTCAGCAACCATACTCTTTTGTTAATCCCTACCTTCTCTGCATATCTCCACCATCACCTTTGACCTTTCCCCCACTCTTTAGGGTTATTTGGACCATGCCCATTCTAACCTTTTCATGTTGGAAGGGGCTGCCAATAATATGGGGTAGAAAGATGGATCTAACAGATATTCTGGAGAGGCTGGCACCTCTAGGTTTCAGGACTTATCTGGTCCAGGGACTTATCTGGTTCAGGGACCTTATCTGTAGGTTTCTGGAAAGTTACCCTAGTGCATGGAAACTTTGTAGAATCTTATATATTGCCCTAGGTGTTCTTTAGGATTGGCTGGAATGGTTTTGGTTGGGGATTGGCAAGTTATGACATGTAGCAACGTCTAACTACAGCTTGTGTGAGAGTGATCTCCAGAGTAGCCTCTTGACTCTATTTTGAACTCTCTCAGCCACTGATAACTTTATTAGTTACATTTCTTTTCCCCCTTTCGGTCGGGATGGAATTGTTGATCCCACAGTGCCAGGGCTGGACTCATCCTTGAGAGTCTGCTGCCAGGGAGACTTTCACCCCTGGAGGTCATGTTCCATGTGGGGGGAGGGCAATAATTTCACTGATGTAGTTGGCCTTAAAGAGAGTGAGGCCACATCTGAGCAACGAAAGAAGGGTCCTCCAGCAGTAACTCTTAGGCATACCTATAGGTTGATAAAGTTTCTCTACTACATACATAAGCTTCACAAGATTAAAGATTGGCCTATTGATTTGGGTGGTTTAATAGTTTCATATTTTTTCTCCCAACCCTCAAGGTACTTTGCCAGTACTTTTGATTGTCTGCTTAATATGCTCTGGGATGTTTCTAGGCACTACATTAAGCTATACAGAATTAAAGGCCGTCATTCTTATTCTGGGGTCCCTGTGTTTGGGGTTGTTTAAATGATCTATCCAGACAGGTTGAGTTAGATTATGTGCTACAGAGAATTTAATTTGCAGACAAAATAACCTTTTTCCCTTTGGCCTCATAGATTAGGTATGGTTCTAAAATACAGACAATATCTTCCTTACCCCTGTATTCTGAATTACCTTAATCCTGATCTGATCAGCTTCATTCTTATGTCTAAAAACCAGGTTATACCTGTATAAAAGGGCCTCTCTAAATCCAGAAACAATAATTACCCCTCTGGACTAAATGTGACTGCTATAAGAGGTTACAGTCTAGGCCCCTATTTTCTTATAAGCTTTTTCTAAAGGAGACCATACAATAATTGCTCTTTTTTTCTGTCTTATTTTGCCTCACCAATGTCCCACAGGTTCATTCACAATGTTGCATGCCTCAAAACTTCATTCTTTTTTGTAGCATCACAGTATTCCTTCATACACCATCATTCACCAATCTACTTCTCAGTCAGTGCATCCATCAGCCATCCACATTCATTAGGCATCATGTATAATGTCCAAAGTCCATAGTCCATCAACACTCTTGATTTTAGATAATTTCATTGTTCCCAAGAAAAAGATAACCAATAAACACACCCTCACCAAATAGGAAATATAAACCTCCCCTTAACTCTTGTCCCTACCCTCATTATTTACCCCTGGTGTTGCTGTAGTACTGCTGATGTTTTCCTCTTAAATGTAGCCCATAGCATCCAATAGCAGTTTTTCTCCTATACCCTGAACTTAAACACTCTTTGTACATGAATCATACCTTTGAAGTAGTTCATGCAAGAACTTATTTATATTTCTAGTGTTAATCAGTGGGACACATAGGTCTATACAACCTCTTTCAAACATGTTTACCTTCAATATAGTAATATTACTTAGAGACCCATAGTGAACTGCCCTCACTTCTCTCTATTCCCTTACATTTGAGTCCAACCTCATTAGCTAACCATTTACCCATCTCTAGTGTCTATATATCTCTAAGCTCTCTATATTCTGTATTATAAATCTTGAATTTTGCCTTTACCATGGCCATAAAAGTAGTAGATAGATACCACAGTACCTATCCTTTTGTGTCTGGCTTATTTCACTCAGCATTATGTCCTCAAGGCCCATCCATCTTGTCATGTGCTTCAGGACATCATTTCGTCTTACTGCTGCATAATATTCCATGGTATGTATATAACACATTTTATTGTCATTCATCTGTTGATGGGTACTTGGATTGTGTCCATCTTTTGGCAACTGTAAATACTGTTGCTATGAACTCCAGTGTGCAAATGTCTGTTTGTGTCACTGCTTACAGCTTTTCTGGGTATATACCGAGTAGTGCTATTGCTGAGTGATAGGACAATTCGATATTTAGTTTCCCAAGAACCCACCAAACTGTCTTTCGTGGCAGCTATACCATTATGCATTCTCACCAGTAGTGCATAAGTGTCCCAATTTCTTCACATCCTCTCCAACATCTGTAGTTTCCTGTTTGTTTCATAGCAGCCATTCTTATAGGTGTGAGGTGGTATCTCATTGTAGTCTTGATCTGCATTTCCCTTATTAGCTAATGGAAATGAGCATCTCTTCATGTGCTTTTGAACCACCTGTATTTGCTCTTCAGAAAAATGTCTATTCATATCTTTAGCCCATTTTGTAATTGGGTTGCTTATTCTTTTGTTGTTGAGTTGTATGATTTCTTTATGTATACAGGATATGAAACCTTTGTCCAATGTGTGATTTCCAAATATTTTTTCCCATTGACTTGGCTGCCTCTTCACCTTTTTGACAAAGTCTTTTGAGGTGCAAAAACAAGTGATCTTCATATTGCTTATATTTTTTATCAGAAATGTTTTCTCAGATCAATAATCTTCTTCTATAGTATAAAAGTCCTTACTCACTTATACACATCAAATAAGCAATGAGGCTGAGATTCAAGCCAAGTTTTGCCTGGCCCAAAGCCTCTCCTACTTCTCCCTACTCCCCAATGGGAAAAACAGCACAGATAAATTTTCCTCACTCCTTGAAATGTATCAATAATGACAATGATGCTTGCCAGCTATGTAGTTCTTTTCTCATTCATATCTGTCTGTGTGTATTACTTTTGTGTGTGTGTGTGTGTGTGTGTGTGTGTATTACTTTTTAATGCACCACCTTCATCCACAGAGCATTTACATGGTTTATTAACCATGTCACAGCCTCCATTTTATAATATTGTTCGGAGGATGTTTATTTCAGATAGTGCTGAATGGTTTGCCACTGACCCTTTTGAAGTGATGATAGAATATGTCGGTGGATCAGTCAATCAACCAATATTTGGACATCCGTTGTGCAGAAGACTCTGCATCTAAAAACTCTTGTGAGTGCAAAGATGTGTATGCTAGTTCCCTGCCAGAAAGCACTCTGAAATTCAAGTAGGGAGAGAACATAAATATGCATATGGTAATACATAGCAGCATCAGGTGGTCTGTACTTTGTGGTGGAAATCATAGGAAGCAGGAAGTATGGTGGGCTTTATCATCAGAAAGACTTCAGGGAGAAGGACGGACTTGAGCTTAGCCTCCAAGGATAAATAAGATGTGCATAGAGTAATTGTTTCCAGCAAAAGAAGTAGTGTTAATAAAGATGCAGTGACAGGAATGTTTTAGACATGAGTGATGGATGGTGAAGAGATGAATGTGGCTACACAAGGCTAGCAAGTGACAAAGAGAAAAATGGAAGTTGCGCCAGGGACTGTGGAGAGCCATTAGTGCCATATCCAGAACATATTTTATTAAATGGGAAGCAACTGAATCAATGAGAGCCAGGTCCTAGGTGACCATAGGTGGGAAATGAGGGTAGTAGTGGGCTGAATGGTGACCTTCAGAAAAATATTTGGAAAAAGGGTCTTTGCAGATGCAATTAAGTTAAGGATCTTGAGATGAAATGATCCTGCATTATCTGGGTTGGTCTTAAATCCAATGACAACTTTTCTTAAAACAGAAGATGAGAAGATTCAAGAGAAGAAGGTCATATGAAAATGGAGGCAGAAATTGGAGTTATGCAGCCATAAGCCAAAGAAAACTTGAAGCTACCAGAAGCTGTAAGAGGCAAGGAAGCGTTCTCCTTTACAGCCTTCAGAGGGACACCTTGATTTCAGACTTCTGGTCTCCAGAACTGTGAGAGAATAAATTCCTGTTGCTGAAGCTACCAAGTTTGTGGTAGCCCAGAACACATATGGTGATAGAGCAGTTGGGGGTGGGGGATTTCTTTGAGTAGGAGGGTGTTCACATCCTCTGAGACAGGAGGACAGAGACTGGTATAAGTGCAGAGATGGACTAATTGGAAGTACAGAGGACAGTAAAAAGTGTGTTGTCTCCGAATAGGCCAGGCTCAGTCGACGTGGGCAGGAAGTGAGACGTGATCTGGTTTAGACAGAGCAGCGGTTGTTTTACATGAGACTCTTGGCTCAGAGGACAGATGGAGAAGAGCAGAAAGCCTGACTAGGGAGCACAGACCTGCAGAGGCACGTTGATGCCCAGAGCTCCATTATTAGGGGTGGTACCATTTCCTCCAGAGTATTTGGGTATCTCTTGGGGTAGATAAATTCTTCTTCGCTCTTTTGTTAGAAAGTACAGCTATAGTTGAGCCCTTAGTTTTGTCATTCTCCATGGCAAAATTCTCCATGGAATTCTCTGGGGCTAGGAATATCTCGGTTCTCTGGCAGTGCTCTCTGATAATACTTTCTGTGGTGGTGGAAGTGTTCCGTGTTTGCATGTCCCAATATGGTAGCCACTAGCCACAGGTGGCTATTGATACTTGAAATGTGGCTAGTGCAATTGATCAACTGATTTTTTTTTGTATGCTGTATGACGGGATCACATTTCATTATTTTTCCATGTGAGTATCCCATTATTACAGCACCATTTGTTGAATTTTTGTTTGTTTGTTTGTTTAGCTTGCTTGTTTGTGTTTTGGGGAAGTGCATGGACCGGGAATAGAACCTGGGTCTCCTGCATGGCAGGCTAGAATTCTGCCACTGAACTACCCTTGCGCCCCCCAATACCTTAACTTTTTTTTTTTATGATACATAACCACATACAAACACAAACATTCTTACCATATGATCATTTTTGCTATATAATTGATAACTCACAATTTCATCACATAGTTGTATATTCATCCTTATGATCATTTCTTAGAACATTTGCATCAATTCAGAAAAAGAAATAAAAAGAAAACAGAAAAAAATTCATGCATACCATACCCGTTACCCCTCCCTTTCATTAATCACTAGCATTTCAACCTACTAAATTTATTTTAACATCTGTTCCCCCTATTATTTATTTATTTTTAATCCATATGTTTTACTCGTCTGTCAATAAGGTAGATAAAAGACGAAGGTTTTCACAACCACACAGTCACATTGCAAAATCTTTATCATTATACAATCATCTTCAAGAAACATGGCCCCTGGAACACAGCTCTACATTTTCAGGCAGTTCCCTCCAGCCTCCCGTGACACCTTAACTAAACAGGTGATATCTATTTAATGTGTAAAACTAACCTCCAGGATAACCTCTCGACTCTGTTTGGAATCTCTCAGCCACTGACGCTTTATTTTGCCTCATTTGCTCTTCCCTCTTTTGGTCGAGAAGGTTTTCTCAATCCCTTGATGCTGAATTCCATGAGCAACTGATTCTTAAAATTTTTTTCATTTTAATTAATTTAAATTTGGAGAACCACAAGTGACTAATGGCCACCTCATTGAATGGTGCAGCTATCAATGACTTCCTTTTCCTCAGTGAAGGACGCAAGAAATTCTGCAGACGTGGAGGAATGCATGGGATCAGATGGAAGAGTCTTACAAACTTCTCCAGTGACTACTCTGGCTGGTTCTCACAAGAGAAAGTCGTCCCCAAAACTCTGTATTTTCTGCTTTTTATTCATTATAGGCAAACTCATAAGTTGGATCAATGATTTGGAAAATAATTTTTTTCATAACTAGATATTATTTCCTTAGCGAGACAGTCCTGTCCTTAAATCTACATAGTCGGGATGGGGGTGGGGGTGGGGGGCCAGTGCAGGGGTAGTTCAGTGGCAGAATTCTCACCTGCCAAGCAGAAGACCAGGGTTCAATTCCCAGCACATGCATTGCCCAAAAAAAAAAAAACAAAGTAAACAAGCAAACAAACAAAAATTTCAACAAATTGTGCTGTAATAACAGGATTCTCGCATAGACAAAGAATGAAATGTGACCCCAGCCATATAGTATGCCAAAAAAAAATCTATACAGTTGGGGAGCAGAATGAACTATCCCCAGGTTCTTGATGAGGAAATGTGGGAGCACAGGAGACTATCTCACCAGATTATCTGACCCAGGCCAAAGTAGATCCTGTACCTCTCTTGCAGTGGTAAGGAGGAAGTCTGGAGTCCTGGGAATAGTGCCAGCTTAGAACCAAAGATTTGGGTTAAATTTTGGTCCTTGAACAAATTGTTCATCCACTCTGAGTTTCTGTTTCCAAACCTGAAAAATGGAAATAATGATACATACCTTAAAAGGACTGTTCTGCATGTTACATGAAATCAATAGTGTATTATTATTCTATCCCAATACACCAGAAAACATGCTGGGTACTAGGAATAAAATAGTGGGCAAAGAAAATATGATCCTTTTTCCAATAGACCTTAGATTCTAGTGTGGGATGACAGACATGAATAAAATCATCATATAAAGTTATATTGCATATTTATAATATGCTATATAAAATTACAGACGATAATAAGGTCAGGAAGGGAAAACATAGGTGTGCTGATTTAAATATGTATCTGCAGGTTTCTTGACATTCTCCCTTCCAAAGATGGAATCCAATTCCCCTCCTGTTGGATATTGGCCAACCTTAGTGACTTACTTCTAACCAAAAGAATATGGCCGAAATGCTCTGTGACTTCTGAGGCTCTGTCATAAAAAGAATACTTTCCTCATACTCTCTCTCTTTCACTCAGTGCTCACTTATGAAATCTAGTCATTAGGATTAATTTCCTGAGGAAGCCTGGGAAACATAGAGGGGCCCAAGTAGAGAGGGCTTCTCGCTAACAACCAATACCACCTGACAGGCACCTGAATGAGCAGTCTTGGAAGGGAAAACTCCAATCCCTTTAGATAATTGCATTCCCAATGACATCTCACTGCAATCTCATAAGAGACCCCCAAGTCACTACCACCTAGCCAAGTCATTCCCAAATACATGAGCCACAGAAACAGAGATAATAAATGATTATTGCTGTCATAAGACATTAAGTTTTGTAGAGATTTCTTACCTAGCATTAGATAATGAATACAATAAGAAAACATGAGATAAAATCTAGGTGATGAGGACAGATGCCTTCAAAACAATAACACTTGAGCTAATATCTGGAGAGGAACTAATTAGCTAAAGAGGAGGGAAAAGCATTCCAAGGAGCTGAAATAATATGAGCAAGAGCCCTGTAGGAGAACGAAGCATGATACACTTGAGGAATTAAAAGTTATTCACTGTGCTAGAAACACATGAGGCTTGAAAGGAGAAATGTAAGATGTGTGAAAAGGCAGGGAGGGATTAGATCATGTAGGGCCCTAGAAGGATTTTTTTCCTAAGTGTGATAGAACATTCCTGAAGGGTATTCAGCAGGTAGGATGTATTAAGCCTGACCCCCAGGTTTCTCAGGCTTTCCTCAGAGATGGAAACCTTTGAGGAAGACCATGTTTGGAGTGGAAGATTATGGTTTTGGGCAGGTTGTTTGAGGTATTTTAGGGACACCCAGATGTGGTGTCAAGCAGGTGATTAGATATACAAGTCTGGAGTTTCCACAAGGAGAGATGTGGGCTAATGTGCATGTTTGGAAGACAATCACAATTAAACAGTAATCGAAACCAATGTAGTAACTTAGCTCAGTTGGAGACAGGACATAAAGTAAGAATAGAAGAAAGCTTAGGCTCCAGCACTCTAAGATTATGGCTAGCTAGATGAGTATGAGTCAATTAAGGAATATGAGAGCAGCCAGAGAAGTAGGAAGAAAACTACAAGGTTGCATCAGGGAGAAAGATTGTTTCAAGAGTGTCTTTCAGCAGTGTCAAACACTGCTGACTATCCAAGTACAATGGGTTGGACAAAAGGTCCCTTGAACTGACTACATCTAATCATGAAGTCGAGAAGGACAACTCTTTTGATGGAATTAATGATGGGGGCAGAAATAAACGGGAGGTCAAGAAAGGAAGGCAATGAGATTAGACAATTCCTTTCTGAAGTTTAGCTGTGAAAAGGAGGAGGGAGGATAGTAACTGAGGATGAAATTAGAACAACAGAGGATTGCTTTTTATTGTCATTGTTAGATGGGAGAGGCTGGCATATGTGTAAATGCTTAGTAAGAGGATCCAGTTGAGTTAAGTTGAAGCTTCAGAGAAGAGAGGGGATGAGGAATGCTGAAAGGGTCCTGAGAATGTGAGAAGGGTTGGGATTCAGAACCAGGCCAAGTCCTGGGCACATAATAGACACTTGAATATTTACAGCACTCCTTAACATTTATTTTTAACATAAAAAAATGGTGAGAAACAACAGACATATAGAAATGGATGCTTAAAACAAATATGTATAGTTTAATACATTGTTGTAATGAAAATCCATGTAAGCAGAGAAAAATATAACATTGCCAGCACTTCAGAAAGTCTGGCCCCCTACACTATGTTTCCCTTCTGTATCACAGCCCCTCCCCAAGAAATAACCATTATTCCAGATTAATTGGCAATTACTTCAAGTTCTTCATTCTTTTTCTTTTTTCTAGTTTTACCACTTAAATATTCATCTCTACACAATGCTATTAAATTGTGCTTGCTTTTGAACTTCATATAATAAACATGATATTATGTGAATTCTTTGTCATGCTTTTTTCACTTCATATGATATTTTTAGGAATTCATCATTGTTGTTGCATGAAACTGTAATTCATTCATTTTTATCACTGTATAGTATTCCATTATATGAATATGTTACAACTCACATATCCTTTCTACCATTAATGGACATTTGGGTTGTTTCCTGTTTGGAAATATTGCAAAAATGCCCCAGTGAACATTCTTTTTTTTTTTTTTTTTTTTTTTTAAGGAAAGACAGAGAGAAGGAAGGAAGGATAGAAGGAAGGAAGGAAGGAAGAAAGGGAAACATTTTTAAACATTTTCTTGTTTTATTGTATTCTGTTTCTCCGTTTTTGTTACATGGGCTGGGGCCGGGAATCGAACCGAGGTCCTCCGGCATAGCAGGCAAGCACTTTGCCCGCTGAGCCACCGCGGCCCGCCCCCCAGTGAACATTCTTATATGTGTGTTCTGGTGCCTGGTATCTGAGTTTATCTTGGGTGTCTTCTTAAGAGTGGAACTGCTAAAACACAACATTGTTCCGGGTCAAGATGGCAGCTTAACAACGTGCATATTTTAGTTCATCCTCCAGAACAACTACTAAGTAACCAGAAACAGTACAGAACAGCTCCCGGAGCCACGATAGTGACCAGACACACAGCATACCCCAGTCTGGACCAGCTGGATCAGCTGCGAGCACCCCCCAGAATCGTGAGTTCCCAAAGCTGCGGTGGCCAGCACCCCTCCCCCACACCGCTTCCCAGAGGGGAAAGGAAAGGACTTTACCAGCAGCAGGGACTGGGCACAATCAAACGCCAGTTGTGGAACTAATTAACAAATTCTGACTACTAAAAATAGGCCCCCAGCTTAGTTGAACCTGATCAAAGTGGAGGTTGCTCATTTTTGCCCCGGTGCCAAGGGGGCAGGACTGACAGAAAAAGGGGCAAAAAAAAAGAAGGAAACAGAGGTTTTTGTGGCTGTGTATCTACAAAGGCTTGACTGCCTCTGGATACAGTGGCAGGACTTTTCAGGCTGCAACTGCCCCAGGCATAGGCAGAAGTGAGCTCTTTTGGGGGCTTGTCTGGAGCCTGTGCCTTCCCCAGGGGAGGGGTAAAGCCCTACCCAGGTGGAATCCCTCCATCAAGGAATTCAGACACCAGGGCTTGGTAATTTGAAGCCATTAAAACCAGCCTACAACCTCTCCTCTGTCTCCACCATGCCCCCAGCAGGGAGAGTCTGCCGAAGTTAAAGGTACCACATCATCTTATGCTGGTGGGACCTGCAGTCACACAAGTGCCACATACAGGGCAGGATAAGAAAAACAGAGTCCAGAGACTTCACAGGAAAGTCTTTCAACCTGCTGGGTCTCGCTCTCAGGGAAAACCAACGCAGGTGACTCTTTCCTCCTGATAGGAGGCCAGTTTGGTCTGGGAAAATCTGGCTGGGTTCTATAATATCTAAGTAGACCCTCCTAAGTGTGTATGGGGGGGAAAGGCACCACACAAACGGGGCAAGAAAGAAGAAAACAAGAACTGAAAAATTCTCCTCTGTTAAACAAAACTTAAGCTAAAGGTCCAGATAAAGCCGTATGGAATGTCAAAGAACAGATAGACAACAAATTCATCCAGCAAGAAAACCCTAGATAAAAGAAGTGAAAGAAATATCCAGAATAAACTAATTAAGGTAATTAAATGCCTAGATGCTAGCAAAAAATAACAAGTCACACTAGGAAAATTGAAGCTATGGCCCAGTCAAAGGAACAAACCACCAATTCAAATGACATACAGGAGCTGAAACAATTAATTCAGAATGTACAAACAGACATGGAAAACCTCATCAAAAACCAAATCAGTGAACTGAGGGAGGATATAAAGAAGGCAAGAAAAGAACAAAAAGAAGAAACTGAAAGTCTAAAAAAACAAATCACAGAACTTATGGGAATGAAAGACACAGTAGAAGAGATGAAAAAACAATGGAAACCTACAGTGGTAGATTTCGAGAGACAGAACACAGGATTTCTGAACTGGAGGACGGAACATCTGAAATCCGACAAGAAACAGAAACTATAGGAAAAAAAAAGGAAAAATATGAGCAGGGACTCAGGGAATTGAAAGACAATATGAAGCACATGAATATACATGTTGTGGGTGTCCCAGAAGGAGAAGAGAAGGGAAAAGGAGGAGAAAAACTAATGGAGGAAATTATCACTGAAAATTTCCCAACTCTTAGGAAAGACTTAAAATTACAGCTCCAAGAAGTGCAGCGTACCCCAAAGAGAATAGATCCAAATAGACATACTCCAAGACATTTAATAATCAGAATGTCAGAGGTCAAAGAGAAAGAGAGGATCTTGAAAGCAGCAAGAGAAAAGCAATCCATCACATACAAGGGAAGCCCAATAAGACTATGCACAGATCTCTCAGCAGAAACCATGGAGGCGAGAAGACAGTGGGATAATATATTTAAATTATTAAAAGAGAAAAACTGCCAACCAAGAATTCTATATCCAGTAAAATTGTCCTTCAAAAATGAGGGAGAAATTAAAACATTTTCAGACAAAAAATCACTGAGAGAATTTGTGACCAAGAGACCAGCTCTGCAAGAAATACTAAAGGGAACACTAGAGACAGATACGAAGACAGAAGAGAGAGATGTGGAGAAGAGTGTAGAAAGGAAGACTATGAGTAAGGGTAAAAAGAAGGAAAATTAGATATGACATATAAAATCCAGAAGGCAAAATAGTAGAAGAAAGTACTACCCATACAGTAATAATACTGAATGTTAATGAATTAAACTATCCAGTCAAAAGACATAGTCTGGCAGAATGGATTAAAAAACAGGACCCATCTATATGCTGTCTCTACTCAAAGGACACGAGGCCAAGGACACAAATGGACATTTACACACCAATGTTTATAGCAGCATTATTAACAATTACCAAGAGACGGAAACAGCCAAAATGTCCATCAACAGACAGCTGGCTAAACAAACTGTGACATTTACATAAGATGGAATATTATGCAGCTATAAGACAGAATAAAGTTATGAAGTATGTAACAACATGAATGGACCTTAACGACATTATGCTGAGCGTGATTAGCCAGAAACAAAATGAAAAATACTGTTTGCTCTCACTGATACGAACCGACACTGGTGAATAAACTTGGAATATTTCCTTGGTAACAGAGACCATCAGGAGATAGAAATAGGGTAAGATATTGGGTAATTGTAGCTGAAGGGATACAGATTGTGCAACAGGACTGAATATAAAAACTCAGAAATGGACAGCACAATATTACCTAACTATAATACAATTATGTTAAAACACTGAATGAAGCTTCGTATGAGAATGATAGAGGGAGGAGGGCTGGGACATAAATGAAATCACAAAGAAAGATAGACGATAAAGATTGAGATGGTGTAATCTAGGAATGCCTAGAGTGTATAATAATAGTGACTAAATGTACAAATTTAAAAAATGTTTTTGCATGAGGAAAAACAAAAGAATGTCATTACTGCAGTGTGCTGAAAATAGATGGTACTTAATATTTTAAAATTTCAACTAATGTGTGAGACTGAAGCAAAAAATGTTTATTTGGTACAAATCTATACTTTGACTAGTGCATCTCCTAATATAACTTATGTAGATAGTTGATTGAACACCATAAGTACATGGAACTTTGTGTAGGATATGAGATTTTGTGGTTTGTCCAGGTGATGCCCTGATGAATCCCAGAGTGATTTGATCAGTGAGTGGAAAAGTATTTGCAAAGTTCCCTTCGGGGAATGGTGAGAACGGGGAAAAACTCAACTTCCCCAAGTTGAATTCTTGATATTCTCACAAGCAGTGTGGACAACCAAAGCTATAGGCTGAGCCCCCAGTCTTGGGGTTTGTTCATATGAAACTTAACCCCACGGGGGATAGGTCAAGCCTACTTAAAATTAAGCCGAAGAGTCACCCCCAAGAGAACCTCTTTTGTTGCTCAGATGTGGCCTCTCTCTCTAGCCAACACAGCAAGCAGACTCACCACCCTCCCCCTGTCTATGTGGGACACGACTACCAGGGGTGTGGATCTTCCTGGCAGCGTGGGACAGAAATCCCAGAATGAGCTGAGATTCAGCATCAAAGGATTGAGAAAAACTCTAGAATGAGCTGAGACCCAGCATCAAGTGATTGAGAAAACCTTCTCCACCAAAAGGGGGAAGAGCGAAATGAGACAAAATGTCAATGGCTGAGAGATTCCAAACAGGGTCGAGAGGTTATACTGGAGGTTATTCTTAGGCGTTAAGTAGATAGCACCTTGTTGTTCAAGATGTAATGGAAAGGCTGGAGGGAACTGCCTGAAAATGTAGAGCTGTGTTCCAGTAGCCATGTTTCTTGATGATGATTGTATAATGATATAGCTTTCCCAATGTGACTGTGTGATTGTGAAAACCTTGTGTCTGATGCTCCTTTTATCTACCTTGTCAACAGATGAGAGGAACACATGGAATAAAAATAAATAATAGGGGGAACAAATGTTAAAATAGATTTAGTATGAAATGCTAGTGATCAATGAAAGGGATCAGTAAGGAGTATGGCCTGTAAAATTTTTTTTTTCTGTTTGTTATATTTTTCTGTTGTCTTTTTATTTCTTTTTCTGAATTGATGCTAATGTTCTGGGAAATGATCATGATGATGATATGCAACTATGTGATGATATTGTGAATTGCTGAGTATATGTGTTGGGAATCTTTGTTTCTTGTAATTTTTTTTAATCAATAAAAAATTTTTTAAAAAAAGAGTGAAACTGCTGAGTCATAGGGGGCACACATCTTCACTAATGTCAAACTTTTCCAAAATTGTACCAATATATCCTCCTATTAGAAAAGGTGTTGAGCTTTCTTAGAGATGAGGCAAACAGCATCATTATTATTGATTCGTCTTTACTTGTCTTCCAAATCAGAATCTTTCCCAGCGGGTGCTCTCATGGAGTAAATTCTAACCTACCCTGGCTCTCCTTTCCAACTTCATGCAGGCTCGGAGTTTGTGGCTTAGCATGATCTGTTACCATTATTTGAATCGCTTTCTCTCACCTGTCACAAGGTAGCTTCTCCCTTGGTAGGACTAATTGTTAGGCCTCAGAATAGCCACCTCAGCAGATGGCTGATGGCACTCAGTGTAGTTCTGCAGTTAGGCAGTTAACCAGAAGGCAAAGAGCAGGATATCTGAGGGGGACTGCCTGGATTGGAATCCTGGCTGTGCAGTTATTAGCCGTGTGACCCTGACCAAGATCCTTCACTTCTGTCAGTCTCAGCTGTCTCATCTATGAAATGAGAATAACTCATGGGGTTGCTGTGAGAATTACATGAGATAATATATAGGAACATATTATGGAAAGACAGTATATAGAACAACTGGCATGCCATCGCTTTGATTTATACCCTTTTCAGTTTGGGGCACAGTAGATGTCTCTGGTTATGGAAATGGGCTGGAATCAGTAGGCCCTGGAATTCAGGTCCTCGCTGTGTCTCTTCTGGCTGTAGCAACCATGGGCAAGTCATTTAACTTCCCTCCTGTTTCCTTATCACTGTAAACTGGGGTTGTAATCATAACCTCACACAGGTGCTGTGAGGATTAAATGAGATGACAAATGCAAGATGTCCAGTGATGAGGAGAGATGCAGTTCGTGGGCGCTGCTGTTATTTTAGCAGGTGGCTGTAGTGTTCCTGTCTTTAGACTCTGGGGACGAACAGCCCAGTGGGCCTAAATCCATAGGTCCCATTTATTGACCAACAGGTGGCCGAGGAGAGGGAAAATGTGTGAAACAGCCAGGGGGAGACATGACATAGAGAGTCATATTCCCATGTGTGGGCCTGGGGCAGGGCATAGTGAGCAGAATGAGGTCCTCAGGGGGCTCAGACCTCGGGCATCACCAGTAATACATGCACGCTGGTGACCCACAGACAGAAGGCATGTGGTGTGTCTGGAGCAAGGAAATCTGAAGGTCCCAAAGAGGAAAAATTCAAGTGAGCAAGTCTTCCTAGAAGATAAAGCTTTTAAGACGAAACTCAAAAGATGTGTAGGTAGATGGGAGAAGTTGGAGACAACATTAGTCAGGAAGTCACAGCACATCATGAAGCATTCTGAATCCCAAGCTAAAAAATGTATCCCTAATTCAGTAAGGAATGGGGAGACACTGAATTGCTAGGTGACTGTAAGACAGGAACTAGAATCTCAAAGATGCCCAATAAACTGGACCAACAAAGAGTGGTTTAGAAACCCTCCTCATTGTTTGGCTGGCACTGCCATTAGACTCTATCTGGTGCTTTTAGAAGACATTTGGAGAGAGAGAGGTTTTTGTTTGTTTTGTACATTCAAACTATAAGATTCCTTCTGTAGAGTAACAAGGCTCTTCACTGTTTACGAGGTTATTTCTGAGTTGCAAAAATTATTGTTCCCTACCCATGTTTTAGTACTTCCTGTATTCCCCCATTCAATCTGGGCTGCCACAATCAGACAGAAATTGCAAGGATTTTTTTTTTTTTTTTTGGTGCTTCTGTAGCAGGAACCTTAGAAATAGACATTAACTGCCCCAGGTCTGTCAGATAGATGTATCCTCATAAAGTTTTAAGGCCAAATTAATTTTTAATACACATCCAAAAACCACTGCTAAGGTGGCTGGGGTCATTATTGTGAACTTTGTATCAGCTTATTATGCTTACAAATTAGAGATTAAAATGAAGTAGTACTTGACTATGGTGGTGGATATGGGTGATAAAATGATACAGAACTAAAAAACACGCACACACATATAGGAATGAGTACAAGATAAACTGGGACAATCTCAGTAAAATTGATGGGTTGCCTCAATCCAGGATTATATTAGAATACTATGCTGATTGTGCTGTTAGATTATAGTTAAGCAAAATATCACTATAGAGAGGGCTAGACAAAGTGAACAAGGGATTTCTCTGCATTACTTTTTTTTGGCATGGGCAGGCACCAGGAATCGAACCCAGCTCTTGGGCATGGCAGGCGAGAACTCTGCCTGCTGAGCCACCATCACACCATCCCTCTGTATTAATTTTTAACAATTGCATGTAATTTTCAATTACCTCAATAAAATTTCAATTGAAAACGCGTTTCAAAAGTTACTTTTTGTATAAACTAAGTTGTAAGTGAGCCAAAACCTCCCTCCTCTCAGTTATTCACATTTAGGGATTCCTTGGGACATGTAAATAGACTCCAATATTTATCCCGAGACCCCAACTGGAAGGAGAGGCAAGTGTCTAGTAAGAACAACGTCAACTGTGCAGGAATTGCTTTGCTACTTCAATCTAAGTGGAATCACAGATTTACAAGGACACACCAAATTTCAGGGAGTTCTGCCCACGGTGGGTCAAACTTCACCATTCCTGTTTTCTGATTCAGGAATGGATCTACTAAGTGGCTTCTTCATCACTATCTCCAAAAGTAGGGTAAAAATATACTTTTATTATGGAAAATAAGTTATCCACAAAGAAAAGGGTGCAGTTGCAGGGTATAGCATTTTAAAGTTTAGGTAGTTTTTATATCACTCATTACTTTCGAAATGTACAACCTGCAGTGATGAGTGAACTCATTTCCTTGAGTGACTTGGAGAAGATCGTGCCAGCCGGGCAGGATTGTTACCAACTCTGTAATTATCGTTTCTAGGCTATACTAAAGATTTTCCTTTTCCACAGTATGGCAAAACTTCAATCTGAGCGAGAGCCGTGAACTTGTATTGTTAGTGGAAGAAATGGTAGGCTGGGAATCCGGCTCCGGGAAGGCATCCACCGCGCTCGAGAACAATTTGAATTTGCAAAAAAGAAATTTCTCTTCCGTACACTAGCAGATCACCGCAAGTTCGGGGGCCATCTAATGGGGTGCCCCCGAAGGTCCTTGTTCGAATGAGGGAAACTGAAGCACAGCATGCGCGGCGCTGCTCCGGCCTCGGCGCTGGCCCCAACAAGAGAGCCAACCCAGACTTCCAGAGTCCTCCGCGCGGGCGCAGGAACCTCCAAGCCACCCTCCTCCCGTCCGCCCCGCCCCAGCTCGGGACAAAGCCCGGGGCCGGCGCCGAGAGGAGGGAGGAGGGAGGAGGGCGGCTCCCGCGCGCGCCCTGCTCCCCAGTGGGCGCGAGACCCCGCCCCGCCGTCCCTCCTTGGGGAGCCCGAGCCCCAACAGCGAAGCGACCAAGCCTGGCCCGCCCCGAACCCCCATGACGTCACCAACGGCGGCAGGCCCCGCCCCCGGCCTCGGCCCCAGGCGGCAGGCCGCATGACGTCACCGAGGCCCCACCCCTCCGGAGCGAGTTCGGTCCTGGCGTTCATTTCATTCCTGTCCTCATTCCGAACATTCTTAGCATCGCTCGCGCCGCGCCGGGCCGCCCGAGCCGAGCCGAGCCTCTGCAGCCGCCGCCGCGGCCCCGCCGCCCGCTGCGGGCGCCCACCAAGCACTTTGCAGACTCGCTTCCACCCTGCGGGCCAATCCGCGCGGCGGGGCCCGGGCCCGGGGCGGCCGCGTCCGGAGACAGGCCATGCAGTGAAACCCCTCCAACCCCCGCTATTGCCCGAAGCCGCGGGCAGCAGCCCAGTGCGCCCAACCGGCCCGGGAGGAAGCCGTGCTAGGCAGGGGTGGGGTGGCTCGGCCCGGGGGTAGGGAGCCGGGGAGTGAGCCGGACACCGAGCAGGGGGCGGGGAAGCGGCGCAGAAGTTTGTCTCGGACTCGCCGGGCGCTGCGGCGGCTTCCTTCGCCGAGGTAAGTTGGTGCGCGGGACTGATGCTGGGGTGCGAGGGGCGCACGGGGCGGCGGGGAGTTTGGGGGGGGGGCAAGCCGCGCGTCCCGTTCGGGCCGGCTCTTTCTCTCTGGGCTCTGCTTTGTGTGAGGCGGACCGGCGGGCGGCCACGCGGAGGGGGCCGTGGCCAAGCCCCCTGTACCCCGCCTCCCCGTGTCCCCTTCGAGGTGAGCTGCCGGGCGCCGCCGCGCAAGTTGCCGGGACGCGAAGTTGGGCCGCGCGCTGCGGAGTCCGCGCGGCAACAGGCGGCCCCGCGCCTGCCCCTGCCGGCGGCCCTGGAGGCGCCGGGCCAACCGCGCACAGTGCGCGCTCCCTCTCACGCCCGCCTGCACACGCACACACGCAGACACCCTTGGGCATTTTTCACATTTTTTTTTTTTTTCTTGAAGAAGCCAGAAGTTAGGCGCGAGAGCGGACGGGGAGAGCTGCAGTCACTGCCTTGGAGCCCGAAGCCGGCTCGACCCCCCTCTCCGCCCCCCCCTCCGCTATCCCCCTCTCCGCTTCTCCCGTTCTCTCCCTCCCCCCTCCCCACCGCCGGGGACCCCTTGGCCGGCCGGGGGTCTGCGCCGACTTGTGCTGCGGGCGAGGGTTTTACTCCTTCCCAAAGATGAAAGAGGGCACGGTCGTCTTTGCCGCTTCTTCAGGACTGTTGCTGCCGCCGCCGCCACCGCTTCATTACACATTCAAGTGGAAAATTTTCAGGAGTCAGCAGAAACATTGTGTCCAAAAAAGACTGAGTCGCAGTTACCACCAAACCCAGGAGGAGACTTTCCCTGGAAAACTTCCCTTCGGTAGGAAATACTGGGGGATTTGTTTGTTTATTGGAAGAGAAATGATCCCCAGGAGGGGAGAAAATCAGGGTGCACTTCTAGTCTTTGTTCATAGCTGCAACACTTGTTTTCAAAAGTCCAGAGGCCCACTTTTTAAAGAAAGTTCAACTTCTAAGGTTTTCCTTTTTTTTAAAAAAAAAAGTGTGTATTTTTCTGAATCAAAGCAACATTTTTTAAATGAGTGGAAACCAGTGGAGTGCTCCTACCTCTCTTATCTTCCTCCCACGAAAATAAAATCCAGATCATAAAATTTTCTTTGCTTTTAATTGTCTTCCTTTTTAAAGGTTTATTTAAAGTTGAATGGTGTCACTGTATAAAAATATTTATGAAACAATGAAATACTAGCCACCAGCATTTCTCTGGAGGCTTGTTAATTTCTGAGAAGCAAGTGGCAGCCTGTGATTTGCAGAAATGAAAATTGACCTCAGTAAGCACTGGAAACTTAAGAGACAGATGATGTTCCAGGAGCAGGGAATGTAAAAAGGCGTGTTTTAAAAACAGTGCCTTGGAGGGAGCCCAGGTCCTGGGAAGGAAACGTCTATAAAACCTATCAGATTTCAAAATAGTAAAAAACAAATATTAAAATTGCTACAGATATTGCAAAGGAGTAGAGTACTATCTGTCTAGAGCAACCACGTCCTCCCTCCCTCCCTCCCCCCATTGTTTTTTGAAGTTAGGCTTTAGATTGATCAGCTTGGGGTATGCTGGATGCCTGCAGGTGGTTACCTGAATGAATAGACAGCTCTCCTTTCATTGTCAGAGCCCAGCATTGCTGGGTTGGTTACAAGGGTGATTGCACAAATGGGGGCTTCTCTGCTAGGGTACTCTGGGGAGCAGACCTCAGGGTGTGCTTTCTTCTTTCTCTGTAGAGTTTGTGCCCTTCTGGAAATAGCAGGATCTTTGGGCCCAGGCACATCTAAATGTTTATAAGGGCCAGACTTAGATCCCAACTTTGCTAAGAATCTTTCCTCTTTAGAAGGAAATAGAAGAACTAATTACAAAGTGACTCAGGAAAGAAAATGAATAAGTTAAGCCTTTGTCAACAGGGAGGTTTTGAATTGTTGATTTTTTTTTGGTGGGGGGAGGCTTATTTTTCCAATCTCACTACTTCTTCCATAAATGGTCACAGATATTTTTGTTTAGTATTCTTTGTATGTGCTACTCTTGTGTTGAACTCTCAGGTTTCAGGTTTTAAACAGACTTTACGATTCTTTTATTTGTTGTGGGTATAAAAAATGAACTGACAAGCTGTATCCGTTACTGGTTCTTACTGATGGTATCAGAGGGCCAGGATAGACTGTTTTATTTTTACTTTAATGATAAGTATTATTTGATATGTAGTTTTCAGGTAATATTAGAATGCTCTCCACTCCACCCCACCCCCACTTTTGTTTTTTAACGAGTTTAAGACAAAACCATTGTAGCACTTTGCCTTGGCTAAGAGTTCTTAAAAAAAATTATAGGAAAGAATCTTTGTGTAAATTCCTACTCTTTGTGATCCTTTATAAAGTAACAAATAGAACTCTTTCCAGGGAACACCCCTGAGAGAGATTATTAGAGGTTTTATTTATTTTTCTTTTCTGAAAACAAAAACCAGGACTTGCCACTACATATGCTTAATGAAATTTAATTTGAAGTGAAGGGACACTCTGGGTTAGCTGGAGCCAAACTGAAATGAATTTCTCACTGAGTTGCTTCCTTGTGTTTTGGTCCATGTGCATAGGCTCCAGAAGCAAACTGTTCACACATAAAGGTGGGCTGGGGTGTGTGTGAGGATGAGCTTAGGGGGAATTAGGTGTTTCCCCCCTTTTCTCTCTTTATGTAGGAATTATATTTTCATATACTTACTTTGGGGACTGGCCTCCCCTCTTACTAGATAAAGGACAAGTAAGTCGTAAGGAAGAGAACGTTGAAACTTTTTCCTGCTTGAGCTTCAGCATTTTATAAACAAATTTGAATTTTATTGGTTCTGAAATACAGAGCAGTAAGAATGAGACTCTTAATGAGAAGATTTGGGAAGAATATATTTGTAGTCTGTTGCCACATGTGTCTAGGTCATATTTGCCATCACGTTTTCAGTAGAAATGTATAAATGTAACACGAAAGTTAGAGAATGCAGGTTCCAAATGTTAGAGCTTTGAAGAAATGACCTGTGCCATTAACAGTATTTTAAGGGTGCTGCTTCGGAAATGGATTGATCTCTCATACATGGTGGTTGTACAAGAGTGTGTGCATCTGTGGGATTAATTTTCTCTCTAATCTCATGTGTTATTATGCGTTAATTGTGAACATAATTATACTGCCTGTAAATGAAAATTGTGGTGTATTATCACTCAAAAGGTTGATGCAAATAACTGAAATGTGTGATCCAGGGTACCTAATATGACCGAATTTACGTACGGATAGGAGGTAGATGAGATGATACTTTTAAACTTACATTTTAGGTTCTATGTCTGGTGTCCAATAGAGATTGCAAAAGGAAAAAAAAAATGCTAAGTGAAATCTTTGTTTAGAGATTAGATGTGTTTAGTGATAAAACTTTTAGGGTCTGTTTTCTCCATACTACTGAAGAATAGAGGCCAAAGCTCTCTCTCTGTAGAACTGCGGTAAAATCGGAAACAACCTTTCTTTTGATAAATACGGGTGTTACAGCTTCCCTTTTGGAGTTGAGTGAGCAGAGCGGTGGACTGCTAATGTCCTCCTTTTGAACTCGGCGAAAAAAATATATTGTCAGCTTATTTTTCTTTCACAGATTTAGTCTCTGCCACTGGACTAGTTGGAGATTGCCTGATGGCTGGAATAAATTTTTATGGCTGCATGGTGCGTTTTCTTATTTTATCTGTAGAAGCCACAGATTACCCTGTGGTATTTAAATTAGATACTGTGTCATGTTTGAACAATATCACTGATACATTTCCTTTCATATTCATAAAGGAGATAAAATCAAGTAACTCAAGTGCATCCTAAGCACTTAATGTTTCAGGCGTGGGTTTTAAGGTATATTCCCAATTTAGACCCCATTGAATTACAATTCCTGTATAATTCTGATGTCAGAAAACTTCTGGTCTTTCTCTTTTGTAGAATAGTTTGGGGATGTTGAAATATTTTATCTAAGTATCTGGGGTGCTTTTGTGTGGGTTTTGTTTTGTTTCAAAGTTATGAACTACTGAGAATCCTCAATCTGTAAGATTCTTATTACAAGCTTCCTTGGCTCTATTCCTTATTTGACATCAGGGTTGAAATTGATCATTTCTTAAGACACTTTCAGCTTCCGCTAGTAGTGCAGGATAAGATAATTTGAAAATATGTATTTTTATTTTAGACAAAGCAGAGGGGATAACCTGAAGGGTGATTCAGGATGGTGTTTCTTTCCAGGTGGGGGTCGCTCCTAGCTCTCAAGTTTTGCTTTTGTCCACTGGCTTTTGGCATATTTGGGAGGATTTTCAAAAAGGTTTCCATAGTCCAGGGGTCCTGGCTGTCCAGCTGTGAAACTACTAGTTTCTCTTCCGATTGGATAGGGGTGGGGTGTCCACGTAGGAGGCTGCCTCTTCTACTTTTAGGTCAAGGAAAGGCCAGTGGCTCCGCCACTCCCCCACCCCACCCTTTGTTTAAAATCAATTTTTTGCTATGTATCAATATTTACCAAAGCAATGAATTCTGCCCCTATTTTATGATTCACGTTCATTTTGATGGCTTTTATCTTAGGATTTCATTAGCAGTTTTAGTTTGAGAGACAGGACCCGACATTGGGAAATGGGTTTAAAAGAAAAAGTCATCTTTATTGATAAATATAAAGTGTCCATGATCTCCAGTGGGAAATGCTGGTTGCTTTTAGGCATCTGACAGGTTTAGAAGTATGTGAGAGAGAGTGAAGCACTGTTGACTGGGAATATACAACAATGACGAGTGCTGTTGTTTTTACTGATATATAAACTGAAAAACTGCTGCTAGTGGTGGGAAATGTTAATTATGTGAGAACATATTGAACTTATATTCTCTGGCATGAACTTTTTAAAAAAAGTGCATCAACTGTGCTGCTTTTTTATAGGCACAGCTTTCTAATTATCATAATTCAGTTCAGCTCTGCTCTTGGATGGAGTTCAAGTGCAATCTCAATTTAACTTGAAAGGAGATTTTTTTTTTTTAACTGAGAATGTTTAAGAACATTCAGAAAGTTCGTCCAAGAATTTGTCTGCTTAGGTGTGGGTAAATTGGGGGGAATGAGATGAGTGCCTTTATGTAAGAGCTAAGCAGATCTGAATATTAGGAAAAGACTGCCCGTTTTGCTTTGCCCAGTATACCAACCTGAATGTTCTTGTTCAGTTTTTTATAACCAGATGCTGTGTGCTGCTGAGTTTTCTTTGAAAACCAGTGTCTTTTCTTTAATAGTCAACTAAATAACTGAATGTTTTATTACCTTCAACCATTTGATCTCTGCCAAGCATTTAGAGAAAATAGAAAGAAATGGAAAATTCTTATGAATTTATTTGACAAAAATCACCATTAATCTTTTCTTCTAATGAAGAGAGTAGCAGATGCTCTTTTTTCTGTTCCTTTTTACACCTTGGCTTCGTGGCATTTTGTGAAGGGAGTCATCTTTGACAGCATTCACTCCAAGTGTCCGATATTACTTAAATTTTCCGTGACCTTAGTATCTTTTTAAAGAAAAGAAGTTGATGAATCCAAAGCGCCAAATCCTCTGTGGAATCAGTTATTAATTGGTGGAAAGAAAAACTTCAGATGGATCTTTCGATTTCAGTCCCGTCTCACACCTAGTGCTGAAATGCGAAGAAACCAAATGACTTCATTTGCTCTGGCACTTAAGAACCCAGTTCGCTTCCTTGGTGGTGAAATAAAAGGAGCCAAGTGTTTTAAATAGCCACTCCCCGAGGCCCGCCCGCCTGAGTGTTTTGAGAAAAGCTCATTGTCTGGTTCCAGCTCTAGTGGGAGCCTGCCTGGCTCACCCTCCCCCACCAGGCAACTCGTTTTCTGGAGTTGACATCTGGGCTCCTCGATTCACCTGATATGTGCCCACAGATAGCGCACTGCAGGCACATGCATGCGTTTTGCAGGTAACATGTAGTTTTGACACTGAATGTGTGTGTTTCAGGTCTCTCCTGGGCTCGAGGGAGGCACAAAGCTAATAGCACGAAATACAGTGTAAACACGGTAACTGCCCCACATGCCGCTGCTGCTGGGTTTCTGTCCAATGGTGCTTTCTGGGTAGGCGGTGCCTATTGTTGTGGCAGCAACAGGCGGCAGAAGTTGGGGCACCATATGGCGGATGTGGGCCTCAGATAAGCTGTCTGGTAATTTATCTTATCAATAGCATTTTGATATGCTTCATTTTCAGATCACCCATCACTGTGGCTGAGGTGTTTTGGGGGATGACAGATTCTGAAGCTATTGTGAACTGATGATTCCTTTGGTGGAATCTCTTTCAGTCCCTTTCTCTTTTACTCCCTTTTCATCTCAAAGCCTTTCCTTAAACAATAGTGGTTAGGGTTGAAAAGAGCCCTCTCAGCTGAGGGACTGTCAGCCCCATCATGAAATCTGGGAGACTTAGAAGACCTTGTCAGGTATTTTCATTTAGAGAAAAGGAGAAAACAAGCTACTTAATAGCATTTTATGTTGTCAGAGCTAAGGAATGCCCATAATTCAAAATTTATGTTTTAAATACTGGAGCGGTAAGGCTGATGTTTTTCTTATTTTGGTGGAAGGTTGCTAGTTTTAATATGCATTCAGAATACCTCCCTAATTTCCTTTTAACTTTTAATTTTACCTTAACCACAAAATAGGTGTATCAATTTTAAATCAGAGGAAGTGTTGCCTTTGATTTGGAGGTAAGGAGCAGCAGCTTTTATGACTAAGAGCTAATAAAGAGGGAAATGCTTCTAATACACTGCCACGCAGGTGTCCAGTGAAGCTGAAACAAAACTAAAATCTCTTCTACTGGTGAATTGTTGGAAAGGGGAAAGGGCAGGGTGCTCTTGCCTGAGCTAAGGCCAGCCTCGGGATTCTGCACTTAGTAGGTGGGCTCAGGGATTCTGCACATAGTAGGTGGCTCCGTGGAAATTTGGTGATGTGCATGACTGTGTGCCTGTCAGCCAGGTGAAACTCATCCGGCAAATATTTGCTTTCCTGATACGTACCGAGCACTGGGGAAGCCATAGTGAGTAAGCCTGTGCCTTTTCCCTGCCCACTCTGCCCTGTGTACTCTTTTTTTTTTTTTTATTAATTAAAGAAAAAAAAGAAATTAACACAACATTTAGGAATCATTCCATTCTACATATGCAATCAGTAATTCTTAACATCATCACATAGATGCATGATCATCATTTCTTAGTACATTTGCATCTGCCCTGTGTACTCTTGCTAATCTTTCCAGGCCCTTCACTTTTTTCCACATTTTAACTTTTGGGTTTATAATTTAGACTACGGAGGCCCTTTTACATTGCTGATTCAGGTTGGTTCTGACTCAGACCGAGGTCAGCCTTTTCCCACTCCTGCCCCCAGGGACCAGCGGCTCCAGCAGTGGTGCTCAGCTCTGCAGCCTCCGAGGAACTTTCTTCAACCTTGGCATTACCCCTGGAGACTCAGGAGGTCTGTACAGCTAGGTGTGTAGATTCTTTACTTCTCAGAGGCTCCCTGTCATCTGCCTCTGTTGGAAACCAGTGCTCTAGACATTCTGATTTTTATCCCCAAATAAGTAATCTAAATTTGGTCACTTCCCCTAACTCTGAGTGGAAGTTTTCTCCCCTATATTTGTGAGGTAAAGCTGCAGAAAAATGAGGTCACACCCTCTATGCAGGAGAAGCAATAAAATGAACAGAACCACCTTCTCTGTGCTTGGCCCCATCTGCATTACTTGCCTCTTGGGAGTGTAGCAGTTGTTTCCAGATGTGATTATAGAGGTGTGTGTCAGGCCTGCTGGCAAGGGGTGTGAAGTATTTGTTCTTGACTGGCTGCTTGCAGAGGTTGGTTTGTCTTTGTTTTTTTTTATTTTTTTTTCCTTGTAGTGGAGATACTAATAAGGCTCCTCAGGTGAAATCCCCTGTAGAATGGGGTAGGGGAGGCTGTGTGTATGGGGGTGGAGAGCGAGGGGATGCCGCTTTAGGTTTTGTTCTTGATAACATTTCAGAGACATGCCAGAGGATAAGCCATCCTAGGCTTCCCTTTCTTCCCTCTTCCCTCCATTTTGGGCAGTTTGCAAATCCTGATACTCCCAGTTTGGCAGAGAATGTTACTTGCCACCAGTCATTGAAACTTTGTGCCAGTAAATGGTAGTTAGTGAATGGTGAACAGTAAAACTCCCCTGAAACTGAGAAGTTTATAGTTTAGCAAGGGAAATAGGCAGGTAAGGAGGGCATCATACTCCAGTGGTAGAAGTGTGTATATTGTATTTCGTGAGTTTTAAGATGCACAATTTATTACATTTTTGAATATTTTTGAAATTTGAGTGTGTCCTACAGTCATGGCTGGCTCAGTGGTGACCATGACCTCTCACCAGGGCCTAGAGAATGAAAATCTGGAGAGGAAGGAAATCCTGGAATGCGTAGTGGAGCGTTCCTAAAAATGTTCTTGATGTCACCCCCATTCCTCATACCGCAGAGGGCTGTCGGGCGTGGGAAAGCATAGGGAGCGATGACTCTGAGAAGTTGTTGTAGGAATATCTTCCTCAGTTTACTTTGCTTATATTTTCCTATATATGCACAATATTGATCTATGACAGAAAGTTTAGTTGTGTGTAAAATAATATTTCTAAGTGATAAGGAGCATTCTGGCATGGTTGTTTCTCAGCAGTATTATATGTATCTAGTTGTATATTTGAAATTTTTAGAAGCATGCATTTTATTTTGTAATAATAGAGTAAAGGGAAAGAACTCAATGGATCATGGGCTCTTGATACATCCAGAGGGCTTTGCCCAGTGATAGCAACTGAGGAAAGCTTTGCTGAAGAAGTGATGTTGGAGTTGGGATAGAAGAAGTGTGTTTCTGCCAGGTGCACTTTTGAGTGTAGGGTCAGGTCTAAGTTGTTAAACACACAAACGAAAAATCCTGACAACTCTTTCTCGATAATGAACTCAGCTCTCAAATATCAGTATAGAAGATTTGTTGTTAGTAATGGGCTAGTATAGAACCGCAACTTGGCTTTGAGCAATTGAAAGAAGAGAAAGAAAGAGAACTGATTGAAATGGAGAGTGGGAACAATTTCTTAATTCTAGTTTCAAAAAAGCAGGCAGGATAATGTAGGTTTAAAAACACAGGGTTGGGATAGTGCAGAGGTTGCTCAGTGGTAGAATTCTCGCCTGACATGCCGGAGCCCCAGGTTCGATTCCCAGAGCCTGCCCATGCCAAAAAAACAAGACAAAACACAGGGTTGTAGTTGAACCTTAGTTGGAATCTTAGCCACTCACTTGTTCTGTAGCCTTGGACACATTACTTCCCCTCTGTGAGCCTCTGTGTTCTCTTTAAATTTGGATAGTGTGCCTACAATGTGCTTGACACATAACATAGTAAGTACTCAGTAAAGAAGAGCTTAAAAGCTTAAAACCTTTTTTTCCTTTTTTTAAAAATTTCTTTAGTTTTCTCTGTGAGCTTAAAACATGTTGCATATCAGATCTTCAAGGAATTCCTGCTTGGTCAGCCTCAGCAGTGACTCTTGGGAAACACCCATGGCTGAGGCAGAGTCATTTAGAGGAGCTGGACCCCTGGGCTAAGACAAATGGATTGAAATCCAGGAGAGGTGAAGGCATCCCATAAAGTCCTAGACCGTTTAATCTCTTTGAACTACACTTCCCCTATTCATAAACTGAATGGGGGGGGGAATCCATTAGTAAATGCATAATATTTGAGATCATTCCTAGCCAAGTGGTAGTGCAAATTAAACGGGAATGCTTCAGAAACTATGTAGTGTGGCACAACTTCATCAGTCTAAAAGGAAACCTCTTCCTTAGGCTCTTGCTTGAAAGCCACACCCCTAGCTTTGGGGTTAGTTTCCCAAAATTCTTTTCTGAGGTGGTGGCATGGAACTCATCCTTTCATAAAGAAACAGTGTTTAGGGTGGGCCACGGTGGCTCACTTGCAGAGTTCTTACCTGCCATGCCAGAGACCCGGGTTCAATTCCCGGTGCCTGCCCATGCAAAAAGAAAAAGAAAGAAGCAATGCTTAGGGTCCTGGACCTGCGAGGAATCCCCACTGGAGTTTTGAGGGCATCAGGCTTCAGGTGTGAGAGAACACTGGTGGAGTGGCATCTCACCCCTACCTTCCTTTGCTACCCCCCCCCCCCCCCCCCCCCCCCCCCCGCTACCTCTTAATACCTGCCTAGGGCAGGCTGTTAGCTCTGTCTGCTCTCAGTTGCTTCATCCGGAAAATAGAGATGACTTTGTCTACTCTGAATGTTTGTAGTCCAGTTTAGATGCGATATACTACAGAGGCTGCTAGTTCAGTAGGCTGGAGCGCTGATGCAGCAGCTTCTCTTATAACTCAGGCTGTCCTGATTCAACCTGACGCCAAGTTTCAGAGTTAAATCTTTGCCCTTCTCTTAAGATTCCTTTTCTCCAGGCCTTAAATATGATTCAAATAATAATGCACACCCCTGTGTGAATGGTAGCCCCTCCTTTTTAGCCAATCTATTTCCATATTTTAGAGCTGTTTGTTAAGAGAATGTTAGTTAGTCCAAATGAATGTCAACGTCCAGGTGCTTCCCTGATAGTGGAGCTGAATCTTTCCAGGAGCTGGTGGGTAGAGGCTCCTGTTTTCAAATCAGCCTCCCTAAGCTAGTCCTGCTGCCCTCAGAATCTGAGAGACATTTCAGGGTGTGTGTCAGTGCCCCACGAGTGTTTAGATCCCAGCCACTCCTGGAGACTGGCCTGAGCAGTCAGGGTTGCTTTGTGATTCCTGTTGTGTCTTAACCACCCTGTATAGAACTGTATGTTAGTTAATCTGGTTTCATTGTCTTGAGGAGATTAAAAATGATTGAGAGGGGTGAGTAACCTGGTTTGGAAGAGAGACTTTTAGAAGCAGGCAGACTGAGAGTTGAAGAGGAGAAAAAAATTTCGTTGAAAACACCATTTCACCACCCAATGAACATACGAAAACCACTGAATTGCATACTTTGAAAGGGTGGTATATGAATTATATCTCAGAAGAATATAACACTGAATCGATATCTCACATAGCACCATGTGTGCGGTGCCCAGCCCGGGGTTCCCTGCCCTCAGCACAGCGCCTGTACACGGAGTGTTTGTGTTTGGGGAGCAAATGAGTCAGGCTGATATTCTGAGTAATGACCTAACTGTAAGAAGAGTTTAGATTTTCCCTAGCAAATGCGTAAGATATTCTATAGAAGTGTTTAATGTGTAAGGCTTTTTACTTTAGGTAGGTATGTTTCAATAATGTGAGATACCTCCCTCCTAATGACAAATGTTTACTCTATTATCTGCCCTGTGTCTTATACTTTAAACAATGCAGGAAGTAAATCATAAAGGGTAATGTAGGAGTTCATGGAGAAGAGAGACTGGAAGGCACATTAGGCCATAAGTCAGTCACTGAATCTTATTCATAAGTTGATATAAGGTGGGAAATAAGAAATCCCTAATAAATAACCACAGTGCTTTCTGAGAACACTTGTGATGAATGAACACAAGGTCGAGTAACAGCAGTAAAAACAACAAATAACAGCCACCACCACAAAAGAAATCCCCAGAATCAGGTTAATTTGTCCCCCAAGTTTCAGGCTTTTCTTTTTTGTCCACTTCTCTCTGAATTGTAATCTGGTCTTTCGTGGTCCTCTGTCCTTGTACCAGGTTCCGTCTTCCTCTGAATAATGGTTTATGGCAATTTATGTCCATTTGCAGTTTGCCCATTTGGCATCACCCCTTTACTGTCATGTGTGGCTCTGGAGGATGGAGATGAGCTTTTAGAATTTACCTAATAGTTGCAGAGGCCGCAGTGCCCTGTTGATGTGGTGCAGTCCTGATTTATACTTTTTGTTAAGGTATAGCCATCAACAGCACCCTCTTTTACTCTTGAAAGTGTCCTGGTTTGAATGAAAAAACGTATGGTTATTCTAGTAGGAGACTGGCTGGTTTCTTAATTAAACAGAAAGGAGAGAAAATCCTGGGAAGGAGGAGCAGCCAGGACATCCTACTGTTGAGCTCATAACAGTATTATTCTCAAAAGAATATCTCAGATGGTTTCTGAGTTCATAGCTACTGCATAGGGGTTTTTAGAAATTTTTTTCCCCTGCAAATCTGTGCTCGATTCAATCAAGTTGTTTCAACCCCCCCCCACCCCCACCCCAGCTACTCTGTGTATCAGCACATAGACTACTTTGAAAAGTTTTTCATCATTCATAGTAGTGATTCAGCACTGGTTCACTTCCTTTCAGACTCACAAAGTTTAGTTAAGGAAGACGTTTTTCCTGATAGAGTTCTGAAAGGTTGTACTATGCAAAATTTTGGATTTTCAGGGTATATTTTAGAATCTGTGGTCTTGGCATTGTTGATGTTCTTGGGGTTTCAGACTCACTCACCTTTGTTCTTTTGGGGACTGAATAATGATGCCCTATGATGTTCCTAATGAGCAGGAAAAATTGGATGGAATTAGAGAAGTTTTAGTACTTTGCCTAATAGTTGTAATGACACTGCTCAATTCCAGGTAGTTCTTTTAACACTACTCTCCAGTTATTTTATCATGTGCTTTAGGTAATGACTGTGGGCCCATATGGGATTTTTCAGGTCTAGCCAAAACAGTGGTGCCTGGACTTTGCCATTGAGAGCTCAGTTAGAGAACTCAATCCTTGTTGGGGCATTCACTGGGAGAAGGAATTTGAGAGGGTCTTCCAGGTGCTAGGGTGTTGGTCCCCCTACTTCCAGCTGTTGTAGAAGGAAGGCCCACCCCTTGCTGTTGACTCTCGGAGTGACCTTGGGCAAGTCATTTGAATAATTGGTTTCCCTTTCTGGGAGATAGATGGTGCTGGGCTCCCTCCCTCTGTTTGCCTGCTGCTGTGTTGTGCTTTAGATTAAAATATAAACTGTGCGAGAACCCTGGGGCCTAGGGCAGAAGGGTTCTGTACTGTTATCTGAGTCATCCCCAGGCCCTCCTCCCAAAGGCAGGTTTGTGGAGGCGGAGCAGGAGTGCTGATTTCACCCTGCACTCTCAGTTGTGGTGATTCCCTGCCCTCCCTGGGAGAATTCAGATAGAAAGAGAAGGCTGACAGGTTCGTCCTAAGCCCCGTTCTTCAGCATTACCCCATTTAAACTTCAGACTTCTATTTGTAGTGGAGGAAAATGAAGGTTAGTAACTGCCCAGGGTCACCCAGCTAGTCGGCAGAGCCAAAATTTGAAACAGTTCCTAGTTCTGTGTGATTCCCACAGCTGCAAAGCCTAAAAAAGTGAAGCAGCCTACAGGTTTTATTATGACATTTGAATGGAGCTGAGACAGATTGTGACATTGAACAAAGGTAGATTTCCCCTCACGTAGTGTATTGGCCAAAAAAAGGGGGAATACAATACTTTGATTTGTTTTGTTGGTGACCGAATTACTCTATCTTTAATGGAGTTTGTAGCTAAAACATTGGGTGTGGCCTGGTGGAACTTTTCCGAGAGGACCTGTCCCACCCCAGCCATCTGTCATATCGAGGAAGGATGAGGCTCATATCTTTTTGGTTTCAGTCCTCAAGAATTGTGGGGACCTAGTCCCCCCCCCCCCCAACTCCCTCCCTTCCCCTCCACAGTTACATTAGGCATGGAGAATGAGAGGGCAAGACTTCAGGGAGCTGGGTAGATTCAAACTGCTCTCCGTGGCGGGTTGGGAGGGGTGCAGACATGGTTTGGAAGCTTGGAACCAGACCTGCCAGTTTATCTGGTTTTGCTGTGGAATGTGCTTTGTTGGCAGTCAGTCAGAATAATTTAGCCCCCCCTCTGTCACCCCTGAGTCCTGGGTATGGGAATGACTGCATGCTGGGGTAGGGTTTAGGTAGATAACCTTGACTATACTCCTTGGTATAGTGGGAATGCTTGGAAACCTGGAGACGGTGGGGATTTTCCTCCCTCCGGTCCTAGACATCCTGACTGGCGGATTTGATTCCCACCTGGGATATGTAGTGGACAGTGATGGGGGGCAGAAGGGAGAAGAGCATTAACTGCGTTTGCTCAGAGCCCTTAGTGACCTTGAAAAGGGGTTCACTGATCATGGCTATAATAGGGTTGATAGCCATCCTTGACATCTTGGTTGGTTTTTGGGGGGAAGGAATAGTGGTCGGTATTGCCTTTACTTCCTGTCTCCCTAGTTCTGGTGACTCCAAGCTAAACGAAATTGGGGTCACTGATTGCCATTTTTTGGTGCTTGTGCTCTTGTCTTTCCCTCCTTCCCAGCACTGGCTTTTCCCCATCTTACAGTCCACATACATTTCCCAAATGCCTTTAGGTATGTCTCTCGTTGGCCGTTTTGGTGTCCTATTCAGTTGTACCTGGTTTATTTAGCAGAGTAGCTGAAAAGCAAGGCTTTGAAGTTAGGCCTGGGCTGAATGATCTTATTAGCTGTGTGATCTTTTTGTTGTTGAGTCTATTGTTTGCTTTTTTAAAATACTTTTATTGTTAAATCTTCACATACATACAGTCTATACATGGTATACAATCAGTGGCTCACAGTATCATCACATAGTTGTGTATTCATCACCATGATCATTTTTAGAACATTTGCGTTACTCTATAAAAAGATATAAAAAGGAAAAAGAAAAAACTCATACATCCCATACCGCTTACCCCTCCCTCTCTTTGACCACTAGTATTTCAATCTACTCAATTTATTTTACCCCTTATACGCCTGTTATTTATTTATTTTTTATCCATATTTTTTTTACTCTCCTGTCCATACCCAGGATAAACGGAGCATCAGACACAGGGTTTTCACAGTCACATAGGCGCATTGTAAAGGCTATATCATTATACAATCATCTTCAAGAATCAAGGCTACTGGAACACAGCTCAACAGTTTCAGGTACTTCCCTCCAGCCACTCTAATACACCATAAACTAAAAAGGGATATCTCTATAATGTGTAAGAATAACCTCCAGGATAACCTCTCATCTGTGTTTGAAATCTCTCTGGCTGTATGATCTTGAGCAATTTATTTAATTTCTCTGGACCTCCATATCCTCATCTGCAAAATGAAGAAAATAACGATACTTTGCTGGATTGTGAGTTTAAAATATAGTATGAAATACGGCCTGGCATAGCATGCTCATACAGTGAGCCTCTCCATAGCACACCTTAACCCCATTCAGAAGTTTCTGCTTCCACCACCTTGCAGTTTTCAATTCAAGATCCTGAGGGTTTCGTCCCTACTAAAATGGACCAGTCTGACAGGAGTTCATTTATTAGCCTTTCCATCTTCATCCTTTGGATTTATTGTTAAGCTTTTTCCCAGCTTCCCCTTTTGCTAGATTTCCTGTTCTGTTTCTCTCTTCTTTTCTTCAGACAATAACCCTTTTGCTTTTCTATTTTCTGTTGTCGCCATCAGGACAACACACACGTACTCCACTCTCCATCTTCTCTTCTCTGCTCTTACTACCTTGAGGTCTTAGGGGCTGTGTCCCTTTAAATCTCTAGGTCTCGCCAAAAATGGTCATCCGAAAATTAGCCTCTCCTCAGTTCTCTCTTTAACACTGAAGAGCATTGAATTTTTTGGCTTACAAAGTTCCTGAAACTGTTAAGAGTTGTTACTGATGTAAAAAGAGATCTTTTTGCTTCCCACTGTGCTTATGGAGTGTGTCACCCTGGAATCAGACATGGTGCCTCCACTTGACTAGCTGTTTGATCTTGGGCAACCTCTTTAACCTTTCTGAACCTCAGTTTCCTTATCTGTATAATGGACATGCTAGTCCCTTCCTCATGGGTTATAGTGAGGGTTAAATGCCTGGCATAGAGGTAAGTGCCCCATAAATGCGAATTGCTGATTATTATTAGGATTATGATCATCATCACCCAATAGCCATGACATAGAGTGCCAAGTGAGTCTTTGTGTAGCCTCTTTCTTTTTGAAGGAGGAACCCAGGTGTAGTGTCTAATCTTTCTTTTCTTTCAATTTCTTGAAAGTTTTGTTATGGAAAATTTTAGCATAGTGGAGGACGATGGACTCCCATGTACTCATCCTCACTCAGTGGCAATGATCAACACAAGGCCACTGTTATTTCTTCTAAGTCCCTGACTCCTTGCCCACTAGATTATTTTGAAGCAGTCTCAGACGGCATACTGTATCATCTATAAGTTTTTCAATATATATCTCTACAGTATGACTGTTTTGAAAAATAAAACTTCAATATCATTATCCCACCAACATTTTATCAATTCCTTAATAGCAAATGTCCATTCACTGTTCACATTTCATTGGTTGTCTTGGAAATGTTTTCTCACAGTTGATGTGTTCACGTCAAGGGACCAAACAAGATAAACAGGTTATATTTGGTTGTCAGGTTTCTTTTAAAACTCTTTAATCAATAGATCTCTCCTCCCCTCTTTTTTTTTCTCTTGCATTTTATTAGTTCTTAAAGCCCCGTTGTTTCTCATGCAGATTTTCCCTCCTTCTGGATTTCTCATTGGCATCCTCGTAGTGTCCATTCATTTTGTTTCCCTGTCCTCTCTATTTCCTGTATATGGGAATTTAGATCTAGGAGCTTGTTCTGTTTCAGGTTAAATTTTGTTTGTTTTTGGCAGGGCTGTTTGATAGCTAGTACTGGGCCAGGAGGCGCATAATGTCTGGTTTTCTCTTTCTGTGAGGTTACCAGCCATTGCTTGATGATCCTTGCTTGTGTCTGTTATTTCACATGGGCTCTGCAAATTTGTCATACTCTAATAATATCATTTCTTCTTCATGTATCAGCTAGAATAGTTGTATAGAGGAAAACTTTCTCTCATCAGCCATTTGGTTAACTTCGCATACAGCTTGTACAAGAATGGCAGGTTTTGTGTTTTAGAGTATCATTGTGTAATCATGGAATTTAAATTTTTGGTTGTGTATGAGTCCATTGCAGTTCTTCATTTTATTAATGCTCAAATTGTCCCATCTTTGGCTAATGGGAGTCTCTTTAAGTTGGGTCCTGTGTCCTTTTTAAATTTTATTTATTTTTTGATCCTGTGACCTTTTGATGTGACCCTTAGTCTAATACCATCCTTGCTATGTAGTGTTTTCTTGTGTATTTCCTGTCTTGGACCTAGAAAAAGCCATTTCTACAGGGAGTTTTGGTTCCTTTTGATGAAAAATGATATTTTGAGTTACAGTGTGTGTGCTTTGGTTTCTGCCTTACTTATTTGTTTGTATGTTTATTTATTTATTTTTCCACTTCTGTTCGCAAATCCCTGCTCACCTTCAGAATGGATCCCGTGGCTGCTCTTTTACCCACAGTGAAAGCTCTCTTTGAGACTTCTCTCACGCTTGTCCCCTTTGGCTCTCATTTGCCACCATCCATGCTTGTGCTTGTCATCTTGTCCTTTTCCCTATTAAGAAAATGGCCAAACTGAAGATTCCCCTTTGGGGGTTCATGGTCTGACTCTCATAATGAAGGCAGAGCTCACATTAATTTGGGCTTCACAGAGGACTTTGGTTGTTGCCTTGAATCATGTCCACCAACGGGTTTGTTCCACCATTGTATAAATAACCAGAAGGTGAGAAATTCCTTGTCTTATTACAACGTTGGGCTGTTAAGACAACGAGCTATATTTTGATGATATTGCTGGGGTCCTTTACCCATATCTGTTTCAATAAATCCTTGTTGAATTCATCTTTATGCCTCCCTCTTCCTCCCAAATGTTTGAAATAGACTATATTTAAAGTCCCAGTTTTAAAGAATTTGTAACTAATACCTTATTTTTATAAGGTAATTTTTTTTAAAGCTTTTTAGTTTTTAGGCAGTTTGCCCTGGATTGAACACAGCTATTGTTTTACTGCTGTGGGAATGTGATAGTAAGCCTGTAAGCTTAAAATGAGTGTATTAGACATATGTTTAGTAATTCTGTGTTTGCTTCTTGGAAATTGTTTTACACCTATGTTGGTGCATTGCAGAGTATGCACTTAGGTGAAAAAAAGTTCATTTAAAGATGGTATGCTATAATGTTCTTTCAGAGGCTTCATTCAGGCCTGGAGTTTCAGCTTCAGTGATACTTTTTTTTTGTTGGTGGTGAAACAAAGCCGTATGCAGCAACAGTCCGACCAACACAGTTTACAACAGAAAGCGTGACTAGTCCTGAAATGATCATTATTCATGAAATCACTGCGAAATTAACCAGCATCCTGGCCTGTGAAATTTTTAGATGTACATTTAATACTACGCGCCCCCCCCTTTTTTAAAGCAGCAAGCTTCATTTAATGGTTGCTCTGTATTAAGGAAAGTACAGTATTGTAGGGTCCCCATCCCCCCTACCCCCCACCCCCCTGCATGAGCATGGAGAGGAGAAGAGCGCTGTCATTCACCAAGGCAGGCCTCTTTGCCCCGAGGTAAACTCAGTTTCACAAAGGGAATTTTCATTATGGTCCTTGGGCTCTGTAACAGAGTGGAGCCTTCAAGAGGCAAGTGGTAAAAGCTACCAAAGAAAAAGCTGGACTGGAGCCACTGACGTCATGTCAGTAAATCTGTTGGAGGAACCCAGCCGAACCGCGCCCGCCAGCCAGCCCCTGCACTTTGGCCTTGCCTGGTCAACTGTTCTTACTGCTTCCTCCATCCCCTGCCCCCCGCAGATCAGCCTACATTTTTGTTTTTTCTTTTTCCCCTTTCCCTCGGCGACTGGGCTGGTGTGGAAACCTGTAAACACTTTTGAAAGCCACCCCTGAAACTGGTCCTGTGCCTAATGTGGGTGAAGGCAGCTTGAAAAATTTTCCCCAGTGGAGCCTCTCGGTGATGAATGAGCCCATGGGAGCAGCCAGAGGTGTCAGCTTTTGACACTGTGTACTCTTAGAGAGCTTTGCCCAGTGAAAATACTGGTGTGTGTGTGTGTCGGGGAGAAGACTGGTATGAGGTTGGTGGAAATGTGGAATTGCAGTCTTACTGCAGAAGATGATTTAAGAAAATGCGTCCTAGTATCAGTCCTTTTTATCCAGACTCATTGGACCACTAACCCTGAATGCTCCTTGGTGTGCAACTGTAACAGTTAAACCTAGAGCTACATGCTTCTGTACATCTTGGGTATTTAGAGTCACAATCCCAGATGTGCCTGAATTAAAATATTGCTGTGCTGAATCTATTTTTACATCTAGGGCAGTGGCATCCAAAAATAAACCTCATCCCACCTGTTATCCACTTTTGGGACATGTGGACGCTGTCAGATTGCAGCCCACAGATTAAGCTTTGATCATGCTTTCCCTGCCGTTGGCTTGATGTTTTGTTATTGTCTCAGGAAACCCTTGCCCTCCTGTTGATTTTGTTGTGAATATTAATTTGCATATGAGTGAAGAAGCATAGATCCAGAATGGTTTTGACATTCCCGAATCTTAGGATCAGAAATATATTAAAAGCTGTATCTATCCATGAATCATTAGATGAGTCAGTTCCTGAAACCGCTACAAGCCTCATAGTTCTTGGCTACAAGCAAAAGCAGGAAATCCAGGCTTCAATAACTTCCTTTCCCAGTCCAGGCTGTAGCCGCGTTGGTGGTTGGGTTATGCTGCCTGCTTTTGTAAGCGGGAGGAAGATGTATGTCTGAGAAACAAAGGCACTCGAGTCAATTTACTGAAACTGTTGATCATTTGTGGTCTTGATCTGAATGTCAGGCTGCATTGGCATACCTTACTCAGCTCTGCAACCCTGCACAACTCGGCCAGGCAAGCGGCAGGCTTGAGTCCGGTGCAATTCCCCAACAAACACATGGCAAATGTTTCGAGGAGCTTTAGTGTTCCTGGTGAATCCTAAAACTTGCGGGCATGCAAGCTGACATTAGGCAGAATGTTCTGGAGTCCATATGTACAGTTGAAGCATTGACTTTTCCTCTGTGAGAGAGAGACAGACAGACACAGAAAAGAGAGACAAACAGAAGGAAGGAGGGAGGGAGGGAAGGAGAGAGAGAGAGAGAATGGGTGCGCCAGCCTGCGGGAGCTCTGGCTTGTCTCTTGCTGTGAATACAGTTTACTTCCTGATACACAGGGTCTTTTTTGGTTCCTTTTGCAGTGTTTGAGGTCTGTCTTACCGACATCAAAATCAATTTGATAACTGTTTTTATTAAACATTTTAAAAAGTAATTGGATAACTGTTTTTATTAAATGTTTTTGAAAGTAAGGAAGAAAGATGAAGTGGATGTCTCCCAAAGTAGTGGGTCTGTTGCAGCTTTTATTTATTTTTCTGCTTCATGAGCTGCCTCCACTTTGTGTATGTTCCTTGAGTCCAAGCAGACGAGGTTGGATTGGTGGCTTTGCCTGTATGGGGTTGGTACCCACTGCTGCTTCATGCTTTACATGTGAATTTATGTACATTTGAGATTTTGAAAAAAAAATAAATTGAATGTAATATATTTCCATTTATCAACTTTTACGTTCTTTTTCCTACCTTAATTGGGTTAGCTGGCTGAGGGGACTTTGAGAAAGTAGGACTGAAATTAGGCTCTTTTTTTTGTTCACTGTAAGTTCATATGGAGTCATTAGAAGTTCTGATAGAAATCTAAAAATAAAGTGGGTAGACAAATCCAATGAAAAGACACTGAGAAAGAAGGGGGAAAAAATTGAAATCATGAGCAGTCATTTATTGATGCTGTCTTTTAAATTGAGCTTGTTTCCAATTCTTAGCTGGCAATAGCTCAGAAAGGTCAAACTCTATTTCAGCCTTTGTAAAGGATAAAATAAACGCAAATGCAAAAGTTTGCCTGGCTTTTTAACGAAGCATGGCTAATTCAGAGCACAGTCAGGTTGGTGAGGGCCACTTCGTTCTTACTTGTCATTTGTGTTTTGTGTTTGGGTAATTCTCTGTTCAACTTCAGTCCAGGCTAAAAGATTCAGATAAGCTTTTGAGAAATTTGGGCTCATTTTTATTTTAAAGGTATGACTGGGAGTCGTTATTTTTGACCTTGGTTTTCCAGATTTCAGGCTGGTATGAAAAACCCTTAGTATTAGGTGAATTTGTTAGGAAAGCACTGTGATTAAGATGTGAAGTTACTGTTTTAAATTTGAGAGAGATTTTGCCTTATGTTGTTAAGATGTAGAGATCCAATTCTTTTTATCCTCCACCCATCTGAGAGTTAGCTTCTTTTTATGTAGATTTTAGGCTGGGATTAAAGACTGAATCTTGAATTGTTTATCGTCTCTGGACCAAGTTGTTCGGGTCCAGGGATTGATTAATTGAAATCAATGTAAATGGATTTGTAAGCCTCCTGTAATAGGTTATCTTATTAGCAACCACACAGAGCAGCCCCTGATCTGTGAAGAATGAGTTTGTTGCCTTAGATGAAATAGACCCCATCGGATGACTTTTAGGGGCTACTTTATGAAAACCCTAGTGACTTTCATAAGGAAGGAGCCTCGCTTTTTACCTTTGCTCTGAACCAATTCTTCTTATGGAAAATTATTTTATTTTTAGTACATCTGCTTGAATTCTGTGTGCGTGTGTGTGTGTGTGTGTATTGTGTGTCATGTGTCTCCACCGTACCTCCTCTCCCCCACCTTTGCCTTCAAGCTCTCAAGGACATTGAGTGTATTGGCCAGGGTCTCTCCCATTTCTAGGCAAGAGTCCTGCCGAAAATCCTCCTTTAAAGAAAGAAGGAGGAACCAGAAATAAACTCTTATTTGATAACAAGAATGCTTTTTTCTCCCTCTGATCCAAGCAACAGTAAGCAAGCTACGAAGAAGACATCTGTGATTTGAGGATCAGCCTGTACAGCTGTGCTTCTTTAGAGTGATGATATGAATTCGAGATGGTGCCTTTGGAAGACTTGTACCTTATGGCTTTAACAAAGTCAGTGTTCGTTAAGCTGTTGCCATTTATATTTTCCTTTTTTTTGTAATTGTGCTGGGCAGCTAGATACTGTCTAGAGGAAGAGCAGCGCACCTTCCTTTGGTGTGATGCTTGGACCAAAGGGGAACACTTGACCCAAGCTGAGTTAAACTCTGTACCCTGAAAATTTTGGGACTGAGATAGCAAGCCTAGTTTGCCTTTGATGCTTTCACTGTAGTTCAGGAAAACTAACTGGCAAGTGGATGTTTGACTCAGGCAAAGACGCGTGAATCAGGTTGCTTTGCAGAGAGACAACAACGAAGCAGTTGTGCAGAGGAGATGAGAGACTTTGGGAATAATCCCATTTCCTGACAGTTTTCCATTTCCTGGTTTCCATCTCCCAGGAGGGCTGGCTGCAGTTCCTTATTCGGGGTCTCCTGATGGGCCCTTTGGCCTTATGAACCCACACCCCCCATCTTAGGTTAGTGGGAATGGGCTTCTGTTAACTAAAACCATATGGCCTCTGGCCAACTAGTTTGGTAGGAAATAAGCTCTGGTGGTATTCTGGAGAGGCCCCATTTGCTGGAGGTAGCTTCCGTAGCACAAGGTGTCTGCTTGGTCTGTTGTATAGGTGGAAAGAGGGTGTTCTGGACCCTATTATCCAGTAGGTAGTGGATTGGGGGGAGCATGGGGTTACCACCTTACCCTTTGTCTCAGACTGGAACATTTCAAGGTCTTAGGCCTTTCTGTTGCCTGGTGTGCTGTGCGGGATTGGGCTGTGTGGTGCTTGGTTCCAGCGTGGCAGGTGAGGAATTTTCCCAGTCATGCCTGGGGGCCCTGAGGAGACCTGATTGGCTGAGCACCTGGAAAGAGACAAGCCAGGTGTGTCATCAGGCACAACTGTCCTTGCCTGTGGCGCCTCCCTCCCTTCCTCCCTCCTGTCTCTGAGCATTGCAGAAGGCCTGCTCTTCCTGATGTCCTCTGGCAAGTGCTTTCTGATGACAAGTCCAGTGTATATTGTGCAAGTGCTTAGAGCGTCGTCCATCAGGGAATCTTTGAAATTCAGTTTATTAGCAAATGGATTAAATAGCAGATACATAGACGGAAGACTTGTGCTTTTGGGAGTGATGTGAGAAACAAAATGCCTACCTCAGTTCGCCATTTCGCCAGATGGGGGTGGGGTACAGTGGGTGCTGATGGCAGTGTAAATAAGGAGGGAGGACGATTTCAATGAGACCCAAAATTAGGAAATTACAGAGTGAAATTTATTTTAAGAAGATAGAATTTCTTTTGGAAAACCCTTATATGTATACTAGCAGACATATATGCTGTATTTATTTGTTGGCATCTTGTACAAATTTGAAGCCATTTTTTGTTTAGGCTTGATAAGACACATTTCGTTTTACCAGTTTTGTTTATAAAGTTTGTTTGGATATTTAGATTTTGTTTTCTTTAAATTGGGAGGGGTATAAGAAAGGTGGGGGGAGAGCAAAGAAAGTTCTTGGGATGGGGAGGTGAGGGTGGTTTACAAATATGTTCCCAGATATCATGTATCTAATAAAATATAACTAATATTCATGTTTTGCCCTATCATTTGCAAAACTCTTCCAGCAGGGTAACTCATTTATTTCTCACAACATTTTGGCTTTTGCAAATGAGGAAATGGAGTCTGAGAAATTAGGAGGCTTACCCAGGATCACACAGCCAACCAGTGGGTAAACTGTAAAGACCCAGGGTCTTTCCCCACTCTGGAAAGGCTCTCTCATCCTCCTTTGCTGTGTGCTTTCCCTTTTGCCTCTGTTGTGGGAGAAGAATGTGCTCAGACGAGGCTGGAGAAAGGTGGCCTGGGGATGGAAGAGGTAAATGATCTCATCCACTGATTTTCAAACCAGGCTGAATGTTGTAGTTACCCAGGGAAGTTAAAAACAAAGCAGATCTCATTCCTGTGCTCACCCTGGGTCTTCTAAATCATGCCTGCCTAGGGTGAAGCTTGGTGATTGAGTGTTCTGGGTGATTCACCTCCCCTGGGTTATTCCTACAAGGTATCTGTGACTCACCAGATTCTAGCCCCATGCTTCTTTAACTAGAAAAGTTCTAGAAAATGTAGCTACTTTTGGCATCTCTTGAGAGCTTGTTAGAAACGCAGAACCTGAGACCCTCCCTCAGGCCTACTGAATTAGAATCTGCATTTTAACAAGATTCCCTGACAGCGAGTATGCATATTACATCTTTCATTACCCTGCTGTAATGAAATCTCCAGAAAACTTAAGGGGATTTGGGGTGGGGTAATTGCACGGCGTTTTCCAGATTTATCATTTGCCTTTTGACTTTATTATATAAATTTTCCATACAGAAATTAATTTTAAGTCAAATTTATCAATTTTTTATGGTTTCTAGGTTTTTCATTTGTGTACAAAAGACTTCTTACTCTGAAATTATTGGAAAAATTCTGCCACTTAAAAAAATGAACTCGTAATATAGTTTACATAGTCGGATATGTCCAGAATTTGTTTAGTATAAGGAGTGAGGTAGGGATCCATTGTTGGTCACTTGTTGCAATACCATTTATTGAACAGCCATCCGTCTATACACTGAATTCATACATGGTCCATCATTCACCTGTTGCCTTAATTACCGTAGCTCTATGTTTTTAAATCTCTAATAGAGCTGCTTCTTTCTCATTATTCTCCCTTTAAAGATATTTTTCCTCCTGGCTTTTCTCACAGTTTCATTTGTCTGTCTGTTTGTTTGTTTGTTTATGGAAAGCTATTTTTATTGGGGTTGCATTGAGTTTATAGATTAATTTTGCCTCATTCTATTTTTGTCTTTTCTAAATTGTGTATACAAGTGCTGTAGAATGCTTTTCAATGCAGTTGTACCAGCCTTTGTAATGGGTTTTTTAAAGTTAGAAAAATATATCTGCTGTAGGATTTTGTCTTCACAGAGACTTTCCCTGGCCATTCTATCAAGTAGGTGGTTCTCCTTTCCCCGACCCAGGGGCTTGTTATTGTCTATCACTGCGGCTTGTACATTTCCCTTAATAATAGTTTATTTTCTGTCTTGGCCACTAGATTATAAGCCCCTTAAGGGAAGGTTCCGTGTCTTTTATTTACTAGTGTAATCGTTCAGTGCCTAGCGCTTCAGTAAATAAGTAAGTTGTAGTGAATGAATTCTTACTAACCTGGAGCCTCTGGTTTCTCTCTAGTTGAAAGTCAGTAACTTGTGGAATTGTTTGGACTTGGATGGATCCCAGTTTGAATTCAGCCCACCCTTTGAGGTTATGAAAATGGACTGAAGTGAATCTGCGGCGTTTTCGTGGAAGCCTTTGTTCTCTACCATTGAATTCAGAATGGGCCTGAAAGTGTTTTGATCTATGAAACTTGACAGAGGGTATGAATTTGTTATGAAGAGTGGAGACTGATAAATACCCAGCACAGGGCTTGTCACTCTGTAGGTTCTTTAGTAAATAGTGCTCTGATTCAAGTCCTCCCAGTTTGAATTTAGCAGCATCCCCTTTTTAATTACCTTTTTTCTTTTTGTTTTTGGTAGGGGGAGGTGGGCTGCATGGACTGGGAATCAAACCCAGGTCTCCCACATGGAAGGCGAGCGTCTATACGCTGAGCCATCCATGCACCCAGCATCCCTTTTTTAGATCATTCTGGTTGTTGTTAAATTTTTTTTAATGGATAAAACAAAATATTTCTTGAAAGGGCTTTGGACCTTTTCCCTATAACTAGAGATCCATCAGAGAAAGTAGTATCAGAGTCCTCTTATTAAGGTACATATAACCTCATGTGCGCCTTACGGACAGGAGTGGAATCTTCAGTCATTTTAATAACTCCAGTATTTAGTTGTTTAAAAAAACACTCTAGTGAGAGAAACCAAGTTAGTAAACATACAACGCATATTTAAAATTTTCTAAACAAAAGACAGTATATCTCTGGAGTACATTAGAGAGAAGTTTTGCATATATTTTAGTTTTCTGCTAGTATTCTTAAAAGCCACATTGATCTTAAATACTTTTCCTCCTATGATGAAAGAATTTTTAGAAATTGTACCTCTTGACTCTCATTTGTTATTCCTTTACTCTCTTTGAGATGAGAAGTGTGGGATATTTGGATGGAGAGTTGGCCAATCATTTAAAATGCTGCTGCTTTCACTCCTTAGCTTATCATTTTAGGTCTATATTTGGAGTAAAAGGAAACTGGCAGTATTTAAGACCTTTAATATATTTGATGCCAAGGGGCATGGTTTCATAGGTTATAATTAGTTCAGTGCTGTTTTCTTTAATAAGAATTATTTTGAAAATAATCATAGTAACTCCACTGTATGATTTATTGTCATCTCCTTGAGCCCTGTTTGATGGGCAGGGAGACACTTGGAAAAGCCACAGCAGGGCACCTCCTTGTCACTGACGTAGGCCCCTCTTATGGTTCAGCTTTTTAGCAAAACCACAGCAGTCCTCCATTGGTGACTCTGTTGTCCCAGCCCCTTTGAATTTCATGTTTGATTCCCAGTGTGTACAGTGAACACTATTTGAAGAGTGTTTGTAAGGCTATTCTGTTTTCTTTAATAAAACTGTATTTATCCTTGTGTGGACCGATCGTGTTCTTAGAGTCTAAATTCTTAGAGAATACTGGGAACTGTTTACTTAATTTTTCTTTCTTTAAATAAAGGCTTCCTCCAGTTTATCAACTTTCAAAATGTTGAACGTCAGCCAAAAAAGTTGGTTGAAGTGAGAAGGCACTAATCGGGAGTGTTTAATTTTAAGTAATTTTATTTTGGCGGTGATAAGGGCTTTGAGTTTTTCAGAAACTGTTGCAGAAAACAAAACAGAGCTTGCAGCTCTCCTTTGGCTCTCACCTCCCAGCTCTCCTTGGCCGCCTCCAGAGCCCTTCTTTTGATCTGCTCATAGGCTTTATAACTGGAGAGCAGGAGGATGGAAAGTCCACTGGTATTATTTTAGTATTGACCTCCTTGATCCATGCTGTTTGCTGGAATGGTGAATTCCCCGCACTTGGGGGTTGCCCTTTGGTCTGCCGTCTCAACTGAACCCTCAGCACTCAGTGCTCAGGCAACCTCAGGTGTCAGTGATGCATGTGCTGGTATCACCTTGCAGCTCCGCAGTGGGCGGATGTTGGAAACAGACCCATAATGTCTGGGAAACCTCGTGGACAAGGTTGAGTAGAATTTGTTTCTTTCCCTGAGCTCATCTCTGAGACTGGTCCCTCCTCACCACTCCTCTTTTTTATCATGTGCTTTGTAAAGAGCTTTATGTCTTACATGTGCTGTGAGGATCCTGGCGATCCTATTTGATCCTCATAACAATGCTGAGTAGGTTAGGGCAAGAATTGTTAGCCCTGTTTTAGAGATGGAAGAACCGTGGCTCACATGTGCGAACCTGGATGTGTAAGAAATCAAGTTGAGCAAGGCTTTGTCAAGTGCTTTTATGGCTGAGCAACCGTCCAGCTGCGTTGCAGTTCTCCCACGCTGCAAGCCTCTCTGTCATCTTTGAGTATCCTCTTCCCTGTCATGTTCTCTGATCTCTCAAATCATTCGCTTTATTTCCTTTCCCTCTGCAGCTACTATCATCCTTCTTTGACTGGGTTACTCCTGTAGCCTCTCAGATATTCTTCCATCGCCAGTGTCCCATCTGGTTAATTAAGATGCTAAGATGCTACAGCATTATCATCATTTGTAATACCTGTATAGCACTTTTTATGGACTGGCACTGTCCTCATTGCTTTGTCCATGTAAATTCATCTAATCTTCACAGTAATTATCTGAACTAGATAGTATTTATCATCTTCAGTAGATGAGGAATTTAGTTCCTTGTCCAAAGTTACACAGCTAGTAGGTGGCAGAGCTGGGTTTCAAAGTCTGATTGGCTGCCTCCAGGGTCAGCACCCTTACTCACTATACCTTATCCTGGGACTCCGTACCCAGAAGCCTCCACTTTACCTGCTTGCCTCATCCCTCATCAGCTTGATTGTGTTTTGGTCATCCTGGTGGATAGGCCTCCATAGCATGGTCTCAGCACATGTTTCCAGCCTAATGCCCAAGATGTCCTTCCCACAAATTGGACCTCTCATTTCCCATATGGGCTGTCCTACTCAGGCCATTCTCTCTACCAGGAAAACTCTTAGTGAAGCACAAGGGCTTCAGCCCTTGGCTCTGCCACTGAAGGCATGTGTGTTATTGGACAAGTCATTCATCCCTCTGAGCCTGGTTTTCCCTGCTCATTACATAGGGATAATGGTACTTGCTGCAGTAGTTCTTTGTGAAATTTAAGTTATACATAGCAAGTGCTCAAGTAAGAGTACTACTTTTTCCATTCCTTTTGTCTGTCAAAATCTTCCCTATTTTTTCTAAAGCTTCCTCTTTCATGTAGTCTTCAGATGAGGTTCTTAACTTCCTTTGGCCCATCAGTGTCCTGATGGCACTTTATACCAGCCAGCACATTTTATAGTTGTTTGTTCCTTCCTCCTAAACTGTAAGCTCTTTGAGGGCAGGAGCTGTGGCTGGCACATCTTTATATTCTCCTTTAGTCCTTTGCATATAATAGATATTCAAAACATATCTGTGGAGTGAGTGAATTTGGGATCTTTGAAGTTTGTTTATTGCATCCCTTGGAAGGCTTGGTGAGTAGTACCTAGCTTGAGTTGGAACTGCATCTATTACATGGACTCTGTTCTGCTTTTTAGTAAAATTCTCCCCTGCTATAAGCTGGAAACTCCACCCACCCTCTTCAAACCCAGATTCATGGGGTTGTGCAGATTTGCATAACTATCTTCTAAGTGATTTGGTACCCAAATCCCCTGGAAGCACAGAGTGGCTCAGGATATGTGTGTTTGCGTGTATGTATGTGTGTGTGTGTGTGTGTTTTAGAGAAAGTGGTGTGAATTTTAGAGCATGGAAAAAAATTATGTTAGACAAACTTGACTCCTGCCAAGTCGGAAATATGTATTATATTTATCTTCTCTTATAGCTGAATTGGCATTGTGGTTAGTTTGTTTAGGAGCCCCCTCCATATACCTAGACTAGAAGGAGATGACATGTACGTTAGATAGTCTCCTGCCACACCTAAAGAAAATGCAGTGTGGCTAACCAGTTTAGATGTTTGGAATTTGCTGGAGGTGCTACTCATTGCCCTCTGAGAAGTTATAGACAACTGAGGTGTCTGAGACCTGGTGACCCAAATTATATTTACATTTCTGGTGAGAAAGTCCTGGTATGCTCTTCCAGCCCCCTGTTCAGCCACACCCAATGGTCTCTTCTTCCTCCATGCCATTGCTGCACCTGCATTGACCTGGGTTATCACTTCTGTCCACCTCCCCCAACTGTTGTCTAGCTCTTAGTTCTCTCTAAAGAGAAGCATGTATATCATTTTCACAGAAACCTTTGCAGCTCCAACAGGGTGATATAACTAAGCCATTCACCCCTGCCTTAGCCCCCATATTGTTACTTTGCATCAGCAATTTTACATTGTCCTCTAACATGTTGGATTTACCCAGCTCGCTCTCTCTGAGCTCCTTGAGAGCAGGGACTGGATCTGATCTTTGTATCCTGCCTGCCATACACAAGTCAGAATATTTGAATGTGATGGTAATAGTTAACATTAACTGTTACTATTTACTGTGTTAACTTTTATTGACAGAAACGAGTCCTGGTTCTAATATTGGTCACTCATCTTTGATATTTCGAAATTACTTTTAAGAGTATTACAGAACTCTCAAAATAGAATTAAAATAAAATAAAATTTATGCTAATGAAAACATGTGCCCACCGCTTTGCCTTGCAAGTATTCTTCCAGGTGATATCTTTGGAATGACTGTGTGAATGGAGGAATGAGTGAATGAATGAAAAGAAACTCCATCCTCTGGGAAGCAAAGAAGAGTGGAATGGGCTTAACTTCTATATGTCCCTTGAAGTTGAACTTCTTGCTTGGTTTGAAGGAGGTGCAAAGCAGGATCTGAGCTAAAAGGAGTTCTCTGGGACTCTGCGTTTTTTTCTTTCTAGTCATTTGCAGTTTTGAGAATCAGGAGGTCTTCCGTACCTTCTAATGTTTCCCGTTTGTACACTGGAAATTTCCCACAAGTTTGCACACTGTCCTTCAGAATCCTAGAATTCTGAATCCACCAAATTCCAGTCTAACATGGAAAATGCACTCAAACATGGAAAAAGACATCAAAGTTCTCACTTTACAGACTGCTGTGAAAACAGTTGGTGTCTGTTGTAGAGTGATGCAGCACAGAAGAGAACCCCGGGAATGCTCACCTGGTTCATCAAAGTTCAGAGCCCGAATTACGGATGCTCTTACCGTCCACCTTGATGGATAGATGGATATTGCCATCTGTCAGCACTTTCCTTGCTTTTGTATGTGTTCATGTAAACGTGAGGAAGACTAACTGCTTTCAAAGGCTTGGCCCATATAGAAATGAAGAAAATTTGTAATGTAGTTCCATTCCATCAACACCTTTAAATAAGTTGACAGTTTTTGAATTCTAAACTCATATTATGAGAACAGTAGCATGGAAAATTGCAGAAATGATAGTTTGTATACTAGTATGTCAGAAGAGTTCAGGGGGTTGTGTGTTGCATGTACAACTTCTGCTCCTTAAGCAGTGGCAGTAACTTTGAGAATGGTACTATAAGTGAAAATAGACGAAGCGTACATTCTTAGATGTATTTTGACTTTTATGGGTAATTATAATTATGTGGATAGCAATACTTAATGAATTTACTTTTTCATACCAAAGCTGAGCTATAAATATTTCAAATGAAGTGATAAATCACTTTTTTTTTTTTGCATTGATTGGCCAATAAACTCCTCTCTCAAAATCTCTCAAATATAGTGTGGTTGCTCTCACTTGTGTCCCTTGCTGAACTTTTGAAAATAAGAGAATTAGTTCAATTTGGCAAAACAAGCTTTTGTTCTTACCATGCTTACAAAAGCCGATAGAGTGAGAGTGGTGAAACTGAAACTTAGTTTAAACTTAATATGTGAAACAAAATAAATTATGACTGTTTGAAACCTTGCATAAATATTGGTTAGAAACTGGCACCAAATATCTGGGGATTTTTAGAACTGACCTCACTGAATACTGAATTATGTTATATATGTGTTTTAACAGTATTTGCTTCAGAAACCATTCAGCTCCCTCTGAACTGAAAGCTTCCTAATAAATGCTAATCAACTTTTTTTGTTGTTGTTATTCAACTTTAAAATAAAACTTGCTATTGCTCTACCTTCAAGTTTCTGGATCCTTTTATTTGTTTGTTTGTTTGTTTATTTAAACATAACGTACACAAACATTCTTACCATATGACGGTTCCATTCTTGGTATATAATCAGTAATTCACAATATCATCACATAGTTGTATATTCATCACCATGATCATTTCTTAGAACATTTGCATCAATTCATAAAAAGAAATAAAAAGAAAAAAATTCATACATACCATACCCCTTACCCTTCCCTCTCATTGATTGCTAGTATTTCCACCTACCCAATATATTTTAGCCTTTGTTTCCCCTATTTTTTTCTATACCCCTTCCCACTCCCTTTCCTTCATTGATCACTAGCATTTCAATCACTAAATTTATTTTAGCATCTGTTCCCCCTATTATTTATTAAAAAAAAAATTTTTTTTAAATGTAGCAACATACAAACACAAACATTCTTACCATATGATCATTCCGTTCTTGGTGTATAATCATTAACTCACAGTATCATCACATACTTGTTATTTCATCACCATGATCATTTCTTAGAACATTTACATCAATTCAGAAAAAGAAATAGAAAGAACAAACAAACAAACTCATACATACCTTACCCCTTACCCTTCCCTCTCTTGATTGCTAGTATTTCCACTACCCAATATGTTTCAGTCTTTGTTTCCCGTATTTCTTACTATACCCCTATTTCTGGATCATTTTAGTTAAATGGATTCCTGAGGTTGCAGGTAAAAGGTTAGATCCTTAACATTTGCAACTATTTTATTGCGAATTGGGAATTGCATATATTGTGAAAGCACAATTAAATATATTAGCTGCTTCATTTGTGATTAGAGACTTCACTTATGTTCATGAGAACAGTCTAATTGTTGGATTCGTAACAAGTAAATACTATAACTTAATAATTAAAGTAGATTTATTCTAAGAAAGTTCCTCTTTTGTATCTGTTCTAGCATATCGGGATTATATATAAGGTTTCCTCTGAAAGAGGATGATTCTGTTGCTAAAATTGTTTAGACCTCATTGCCCTAGATATTTGTTACTGATGGTAGAGCTCCAGGCTGCTGCCTGCTTTCATTGAATTGGTAACTTGTCATTGAAGTCTTTCCTATCTGGCTCCTTCCAGGACTGTAAAGATCCTCTAGTGTGGCTGGACCAGATATGACACCCCCAGTGGACCTGTCCAGTTCCAGTTCATGAGCATTCCAAGCCCACGTGGGGCTGGTGGGTGGCCTGCCTGACCCTGCAGTGCAGTGGTGGCAATAGTAGTATCCCCTCTCATTCTCTAACACAGAAGCGTAGGTGGCATCCCCATTTTACAGACAGGAAAACAGAGCTCGAAAGGCATGTGACTGACCCAGGGTCACGCAGTGAGTTCATGGTGAGAGTCACGCTGGAACGCTCATCTCTGGCCTTTTAGTCTGGTGAGTGGCTGTGCCTGGGAAGAGAGCTTTGATTTGTAAAATTCTCCAAATGGGTGGCCAATCGATTTTCCAGAAAGCTTAGGAAAAGAAATAACCATGTTTATGGCATTTTTTTTTTTTAAGCAGAAGACTTGTTTACTTGTGGTTCCGTGTGTGTGGGTGCTTATCTCACTTTCTGTGGGGGAAAGGAGTTGGTGTGTTCCTTACAGACACTGCTGTGCTGGGGACCCGGGTTTGATTCCCAGTGCCTGCCCATGCAAAAAAAAAAAAAAAAAAATGGTGGGGAAATATATATAACATAAAAATCATTTTAACAGTTTTTGAGTGTACAGTCTTGTGATATTAAGTCCATTGACAATGTTGTGTAACCTTACTATTATCTATTTCCAGAACATTTTCATCATTCCAAACAGAAACCGGTGTCCATTAAGCAATAACTCCCCTTTTCCCCCTCCTCCCAGCCCTTAGTAACCACTATTCTGCCTTGTTTCTTATGAATTTGCTTATTCTAATTATTTCATATAAAATCATACAACATTTGTCCCTTTGTGCTGGCTTGTTTCAGGCAACACTGTGTGTTCGAGGAAGTTGTAGCATGCATCATCACTTCTTCCCTTTTTATGACTGAATAACACTCCATTGTATATCTATACCACATTTTGTTTATTCATCTGTTGATGGACATTTGGTTTGCTTCCATCTGTGGGCTGTGGTAAATAAGCTGCTGTAAACATAAATTGGTGTACAAATAACTGTTTGTGTCCATTTTCAGTTCTTTTGCATATATCCCTAGAAGGGGAATCGCTACATCATGTGGTAATTCTATGTTTAACCTTCTGAAGAGTCACCAAACTATTTTCCACAGTGGCTGCACCATTTGATATTCCCACCAGAAATGTGTGAGGTTCTTATTTCTTCACATCCTTTCTAAAACTTGTTATTTTCAGTCTTTTTTAAAAATAAAAGCTATCCTGGTGGGTGTGAAGTGGTATCTCGTGGTTTTGTATTTCTCTAATGGTTAATGGTGTTGAGCATCTGTTTCAGGTGCTTATTGGGCATTTGTATATCTCTGGAGAAATTTCTATTCAAATCCTTTGGTCTTTTTTTTTTTTTTTTTTTGTATCTGTATTCGGGGTCATATTTCCTTTTTTATTTCTGTGAGTATCCCATTATTGCAGCCCCATTTGTTGAATTTTTGTTTGGTTGATTTTTGTTTGTTTTTTGGGAAGTGCACAGACTGGGAATCAAACCCAGGTCTCCCAAATGGCAGATGAGAATTCTACCACTGAAATACCCGTGCACCCCCACCTTGCCCATTTTTAAATTGGGTCATTTATCTTTTTGTTGTTGAGTTGTAAGAGTTCTTTATGTATTTGGAATACTAAACCTTTAAGCAGATACATGATTTCCAGATCTACCTATTTGTTCTTGATGTCTTTGTAATTCTAATTTACTTAATTTCTGGTTCTCATAGTATACACAGCAGGAAAGTAGAGATGGAGTGTCTGTTAGAAAAAGAGTACGATAGCTGATAATGTGGAAAGAGATAAACACTAAGGTAGACAAATTCAGAAAGCAGATTAAGCTGGGATTCTTCAGCCCTAATTGGCTTTGTTTGTGGAAAATCAATTCTGTGCAGGGGGATGCTGGCATTTGTGATGTGAGCTGTGAGCCTTAGGAAGCATCATACTTCTGTCTCATGAACTCTTTTTAAATAGACAGGAGAATTTAAGAAATATCCCTATTCAAAAAATTAAGCAAAAATTTTTGAGGCTGATACTCTTTCAACCATTAGGGACTTCCTCCTATGAAACATATCTGTAATGAAGACGCTAAGCCTACCTATAATAAAGCCGAAGGGTTACTTCCACAGAACCTCTTTTGTTGCTCATATGTACCCTCTCTCTCTCTAAACCCAACTCTGCAAGTGAAATCATTACCCCCCCCCCCTTACGTGGAACATGATATCCAGGGGTATGGGAGATGACCCCCGTGAGTGAGCCCGGCCCTGGCATCGTGGGATCAACAATGTCTGCCTGACCAAAAGGGGGAAAAGAAATGTAACAAAATAAGTTATCAATGGCTAAGAGACTTCAAATAGAGTTGAGAGGTTATTCTGCAGGTTATTCTTATGCAGGTTTCAGCTAGATATTGCTAAGTGCCATGGTATCGAGCCCCAACCAACAGTATTCCTGTAAACGCTAAAGAATACCCAGGGCTCTATCTGAGACTCTATAAAAGTTTCACTCACTAAGTCTACTTTTCAGAAACCTACAACCTTCAGATAGTTCCTAGGCCAGATAAGCCCTGAAACCCAGAGTTACCAGTCTCTCCAAGAGCATCAACCAGTTGCATCCCCTTACCCCATAATGTTGATACCCCTTTTCAACATGAAGAAGTTGCCTGAATGTCCTAATTCATTGCCTGAATGTCCCTAAAGATTGGGAGAAAGAGGAGTTGTAACAGAGAAGATATGTTTTAACAAATGAGCATGCTGAATCATTATACTGATAGTTCTTTTTAGTCTCCAGTAACCTAAAACAACTAGAAGGAAAAACCTGAAATGGTAGAAACTGTAATCTATACCATACTTTGAAATTTGTTCTAAAACTACTTGTTAACATGTACTTTGAAATTTACCACTTTTTCTGTATGTGTATGTCATATTTCACAACAACAACAAAAAATGTTAAAAAATAAAAAAAAACAAAAGGTTTTGAGGCTGAAGGCATTGGTCAGTATTCATACTGAAAATGTATTCATGAAGAAGAGTTTTTTCCCCCCTAAAGATATTGGCACATGAAATCTTATGCTACATTGATTGGTGGCAGTGGTTTTTATTTTAAAGAACTTTGTGTTATATTGTTAAAATCTGTGCTCTTGGCTCTAGCTCTGCATTAGCAGTTCCCAGAGTCCCTCTGAACAAGAATGATGAGAAAGAATAGAAATCTCAGCTCCAGCAGCTGCTCCCTCAGAGGTAGTTTTGTCTCACAGAAGCGTTTGTCTGTAGAACCTGTAGTTTCTGTCTGTGCGTTGATTTGAATCCTGCCTGTGATGGCTTTGCTTGTGGTCAGGATATGGAGAAAAGAACCTCTCTCTGAAGTAGTATTTAGTTGAGGTCTTGGTAATCGTGCATGCGTCTTGCACAGCCTGAATTTTCCTGGAGTAAGACTCTTAAACCCTGGACAAGAATTTAGCAATGCCTGTTATTTGTGAAGAGACAGAATTGGTGAGGTGAGTGTTGGATTAGTGTCAGGACTCCTTTTTTTGGGTCACAGACTTTATCCTGCTGAAGGAATTAACTCCATTGATAAAAAAAAAAACCATAATTGGGGTAGGTTGAGGGAACTTTCACATGCTTTTGGCAGGAGTCTAAATTATATGGCTTTTCTGGAGAGTTCTTTGGCCATTGGGATTCAAATGTCAGATTTGCATACTCTGTGACCTGACACTTCCACTTTACAGAATTTATACCAAGGAGGGAATTGTTACATGTACAAGAATGATCCTCACATAATTGGTGTTGTGACAAACTGAAACTTAAAAATATTCACTAATAGGGGAATAGTTAAGTGAATTCCAGTAAAACCATGTAGTAGAATATTATACAGCTGTTTAAAAGATGAGGTTAACTTATCTGTATTGCTATGGAAAGATGACAGAGTACTTATATGAGAAAGTTAGGTTCTAGAGCAGTATGTAAAGTGTGAGCCTCTTTTCTGTACACATTATATGATTTATTTTATGTATTACTTTGGGGGAAAGAACATCAAATGGTAATAGTGATCATCTGGGACAATGATTTTATGATGATAGGAGGTCTCTCGTTTTCTGACTCATAACATTTCTGTATTATTTGTATGGAAAATCAGAACAATGAGATACTTAGTGTTTAGCAAACCAGTCAGCATGACTCCCTTCAAAAGCTCTTCTTCCTTTTGAAGGTTGATAATTCAGCACATCTATTATTCCTTCCCTTCCTGAACTGTACAACAGTTAATGAGCAAAGAAGTAATAAAATGTTAACAATTTGGACAAAAAAAAGAGTGGAGTTGGGTTTGTGTCCTTCATGAAAGCAATTTGGTGAATATCACTGGGCACCCATTCTGTCCAGGTGTTTGCCACACAGGGATGAATAAGGCATGGTTCTTGTTTTGCAGAGTTCACAGTGAAGTGGGAACTTGAGTTTTATACTGGTTAATGATTATAGAACTGGATGATGGGTGCTAATAGAGCATGGCACAGCGTGCAGTGAGAATGGAGTGATTCAAGTAATTCATCTGTTAAGTAAAGAGTCAGCACCTTACCTGGCCAGGCACTGTTGAGGCCCTGGGACAGAGCAGTGAACAGGACAGCTTACATCCTGTTCTTGTGGTCCATATGTGCAGTAGGGCAGAGAAACAGGCAAGTCCTGGAAATCCTGGTGGGGCAGTGCAGAAGAGTGTAGATGATGGAATGAGCTGTGTGAGTTAGGGAGGGACGGTTAGGGAGGAGGAGTGATGGTGTGGGAGGAGGAAAAGACCCAGATGCTAGTAAACAAGAACTTGTGTGGGTGATTTGAGGAAGCCATATGGAAGAGGTGGAACCGGCATTCCAGGCGGAGGGTCTAGCTGGTGCAATGCACAGCATTTGGAAACTGCCTCTGTGTAAGGCACCCCAGCTATTCAGGATGGTCAGCGAGGCTGGGGTGGCGTTTTAGGGCCCACTGGGGCTGCCATGCTTAGGAGCCTGCATTGTATTGATTGGTGATTGGCTGGCCTTGCAGGATTTTTAAACCGAGAATGACAAGATTAGATGAGTGGTTTGGAAGGTTTCCTTTGACTCTAGGGCAAGACTGAAAGGGAAAGAGACTATATATAGTTAGAGTAATCAGCTGGGATGGCACTGCAGTGGCTTGGAAAGAGGCGATGAGGCCGTGTCGGTGAGGGTTGAGTGAAGGCATAGACATAGGAAATAGGAAGTAGGATAGGATATGCAGGACTACAGGACTCCTGACTAGAGCAGGAGTTGGAAAAATCAGTGTAGTAGGGAAATAAATTATTTGTTCCTTTGAATCCAGGTTTGTTTGATGCACCTCAAGCTGGCCTTTCAAAAGTCACCGGAAGCCCCTCTTAATGGCCAAGCTCTGGGCTTTTCTCAGCTGAACCTCTGTCTGTCCTGTGGACATCACATACCACGCACCTCCCCAGGAACCACCTAGACTGCTGCCTGCGGTCCCTGGCCAGCGTGGCTGAGGTCTGAAAGCTGCCCATGCCCATTGTATCCTGTCCTTCTCGTCTGGGGGTGCAGTTTCCTGTCTCCCTTACTTGTCTCCTGAGGTCTAACAAAGGCCCTTTATCCTTTCAGGGGTTTTACTGAGAATCATTGCAGGGAAACTGATAAAGAAGCAAAGGTAACAAAGTAACAAAGGTAAAGTAGCAAAGACAAGGAAGTGACAAATTAAGGACAGTAGCAATGAAGCGGGCTTGGGGCCCCTCACAGAGTTCTGCCAGAAGTGGCAGCCCTGATCCCTGGCTCCTGCTCAGGCCTTCCTAATCGTCTGTTACTCATCAGTGCAGGAAGCAACCTCTTCCCACACGCTCCTCCAGCCCTCCTCCCTTTCCAGGAAGGGCCCTCAGCCTAGACCTCAGGGTGTGTGGAGGTTCTCAGGCCAAACCTGGATCATCCATTTCTGGGCCTTCTTCGGAAATTTGCATCTTTTGAGGGACATGCTGCACAATAGTTCCCAGCCCTACTTGGTCTTCTTAAAGTATTTTTTCATAGAATCACTTTTGTCCCTTAAAAATCATCTATCCATCCATCAATAATTTGAGCTCCTTATTGAAGCAAAGAACTGTTCTCAGTACTAAGACTATGCAAATAAAGCATCAGGAACTCTCAGGGTTCCTCCTAGCACTCCCACTCCCACTTTATCCTGGAGCTGTCCTGGCCCTGCTGCCTCACTTTCCTGCACCCACATACCTTCAGCTGGTATGTGTGTGCAGGGGTCCCATCTCCCACTGTTTACTTGCTGTGTAGCCTTGAGCAAGTTGCTTAAACCCTCCTAATTGGTAAAATGGGGACATAATGTCCTTTTCTCAACAATTGCTTTGAAGATGAAAGTAAATAATACATGTAAAGTAATTGGCACATTAGCGGGAACACCTTAGGGGTTCAAATGTTTTCACTACCACCATCACCACCACGACCACCAAACCACCAAACCACAATGACTGGTGTTACTGCAGTCACCACTGTCCATCGGCCCTTAAGAAATATATCAAACACCTAGGAGAACTGGGAATATGAGAGAACAGGTTCTTACGTGGGTGAAAATCAAATCAAATCCAGTATTCTTGGGGTTGATATGCAGGCATTAGGTGACACTTCCGAATTGACCACAGTTGAGGAGCACAGTCTGGGAAGAATTCATGGGAAATGGCAAGTCTTAAACAGCAGATGGACTTAGATTGACCAAGAGAAGAATGAAGCCTGGACCCAAGGCTTTGACCTTCTGTCTTATCTGAGGGTTCTCAAGTTGGGGCCCAGGTATTTCTTAGTGGTAGGGAAGAGCTATGCACTTAATGCGAGGATCTTCAAATCCACAGCACACCAAGATGTGCAAAATGCAAATGCACCCATAGCCCTGTCCCCAGCAGCTCCAGGTCCACCAGTTTTCAGATGGTGCTGCGGGGAGAGACTGCAGTGGTTTATGTTGGCCTTTTTAAATGAGTGCATGGGCTCTGAAGATACTGTGGAGAACAAGAGAGGCATGGGGTCAGCCCTCTTTTATTACTTGATTGATTCATTCTTTATACAGTTATCTGTTGACTGCCAGTGTGTGCCAGGAACTGTCCTAGGCTCTAGGGATATAGCAGTGAACCAAACAGACAAAAATCCCTGCCCTTATGGAGCTTACCTTGGGGAAGGATGTTGGTCGGGGCAGTTAACAGTCCTTGGTCACTGAACTGGCTTCAGTTTCAGATTGTCTGACATAGTATGATTTTAGCATCTCAGCCCCCCAAACTCCTTTTTTACTTTAAATTCCATACTGTGGGGTCATTTTTCCCCAGAGGCAAAACCCAGGGATGGAAATAACCCCATGATCTAGTGAAATAAGTAAAACAGATATCAAGGAGAGATAAACCTTTCTGCTTTAGATTGAGCCTGGGGAAGGGAAGAGGGTTATGTGTCGTGGGTTCAGGCGATCTCTGGGAAAGAGGAATTAGGATAGTTTTCCTTGGTCAAGGGCTAGTCGCGGTCCCGTCTTCTGTTTCTGGAAGCTGGAGGAGGGTGGCTCCCATATGGGGGAGCCTCGGGAGCTGCGGACAGTGAGTGCAGAGAGTCAGGGCATTGGGTCTTTGCGAGAAGGAGCTGAAGTCACTTTGTCCTCTAAATGATTTGGGTTTTAAGTAGGATTGCCAGATAAATATATAGGATGCCCCGTTTAATGTGAATATCAAATACACAAGTACTCTTTAGAATAAGTATGTTCCAAGCTTTGAGTTGCAGATAAGACAAACCTAGGACAGACTTGCACTAAAAAATATTAATTTGCTGTTTAGCATTCAAATTTAACTGGGCAGTCTGTATCTTTATTTGCTAAATATGGCAGTCCCATTCTAGGGGTTCCCTGATTAAAGGTGGTGGTAAGGAATATAGGGAAAAAGGGGACAAAGAAAATCCCAAAATTATCTTTTTTTTTTTAAGCAAAATGAAAACTTAACATAATATTGTGTTCACTTCCCTGTTCACCCTGCCTGTGTGCCCCTCAAAACTGAGAACTCTTTTCCATTAAGAAACCTCACAAAGAGGTGTTAGGATAGGCTTCCCCTTCTCTGGCTTTCTGCCTTGCAGCTCCCCACTGGTAGAAGGGCAGTCTGCAGCGGTCCCTGCCACTGGAGGCGTGAACTCTGGTGACAACTCCAGCTAATTCTCTCTGCCTTGTCCTCCGTTTCTCGTACATTGGAGCTGTAAGACAAGCAAGAACCACTGCGCCCCAAATCGGTATCATTTTCTCCCTTAGTAAAGGGAGGTGTCTGGGGTGGGCTGTAGTGGCTCAGCAGGCAGAGTTCTCGTCTGCCATGCCAAAGACCCAGGTTCAAATCCTGGTGCCTGCCCATGAACAAAAAGAAAAGGAAGGTGTCTGTGGGGGAGGGCAGAGTGGGGAGTTGTGGCTAGAAATGCTCAGGGTTTTCCCACATCCCCTGGGTTACCTATTGCCTGCCACTGGCTGGGAACTGAACCATTGATCAAGAAGTAACTGTTCATCGGGGAAAAATAAAAAAGGAACAACAGAAACAAAAAAGAAGTAACTGTTCATCTCTTCCCCCTGGACTCATTTTAGGTTGTTGTTGATGTCTTATTTCGAGCAGTGCTTTTGGCCCTTTTACTGTGAAAGACCACATAGTAAATAATTTTGACTTTGTGGGACATACAGGCTCTGTCACAGCGCTGCAACTCTGCTGTTGTAGGCAGAAGCCGTCATAGAAAATAGGTACATAAATAAGTTCCAGTGGAACTTACGGACACTGAAATGTGAATTCTATATAATTTATTATTCTTTGCTTCATTATTTTTTTCAAACATTTTTAGCTTGTGTATCATACACAAAAAGATGGACCAGATTTGGCCTGTGGACCATAGTTTGTCAAGCTGGGTTCTAAGTCCCCAGCAGAGAACATAGCGGATAGGAAGCCAGGTTCCTGGTTCCCCACACAGGGGCTGCTGAATTGCTTCTTGCCCTGAGCTCGTGGCTTGTGTGGATACCAGTAACCCCCTGGACCGAGATCATAAACAGTGAGCTTTTGTGTTTCAGATTCCTGGATTACAGGTACAAGCCCACATCCCATAGTTTACTGAAAAGAGAAAAATTTCTGGGTGGAATTGTAACTCTTCTTTAGAAAATGAGTCATTAAACGGTCAAGTCTGTCTACAGAGTTGGTATTGTGATAATGTAGTTTCTAATGATCATAGGATACAATACTGAGAGTCGTTTTGAGCTAATAAATAAATAACCAGTAGAATTTGGGGTAGTTATATGCCTCTGTTGCAATGCTGCCTTCTGCATACAGCTGTGTACGTGTGTATTTGGTATTGTGTATTTCTAAATCGAAAGATCAGATTAGGCTTGACTTTCTGTCACCAGATAGAGTGTACCTGCATCTGACACATGGATTAGGAGGCAGGGTCTTTCATTCCTGGATATCCTGATGGATGGAGGCTCCGTGTTTTATGGATAGAAGATGGGCTACGTGAAGTGGGCAATGGAATTACACCCCCCACAGAAATCACTCTTGGACCGAGAATCAGGTTTGCACATGTGCCCTGTAGCATTCATTCTTGCCGAATGCTGGGAGACGGGTGGTTATTAGGTTATGTCAAAGTAGTGTTTGTGTTAACACACGGTCCTTCTGCAGTAACCCAATAATAGAAGGTGGAGGGAGAGAGGAAAGCGAGGTGGTGACCCGCATATTTCTGAGACCTGGAAGCATCTGGAGTCAAGGAAGCTTTGTGTGGTATTACAGTCAGCCTTGAGGGTTCTGCCTTTGCTTCAGCTTCACTGCACCGTCCCTCAGCCCAGCTGCAAGGCAGGTTCAGGTCTCCCCTAACACTGGGACTTCTCTTGAGGCAATGTAGCTCAGTGAGCAAAAGGGTAGCGTCTGGGCTAACACCACTTGGCTCCTGGCCCATTATTTTCTAGCTCTTTACCTTTGGAAAAATTACTTAATCTTTCTGTTTACTTATTTGTACAATGGGGGTTATAATAACAGTACCTACCTCATTGTACCTACCTACCTACCTCATGTTGTAAGAGTAAAATGAGTTAATGTTTATTAAATGCTTAGAACTGTGCCTGACTCACAGCGAGTGGCATATAAATCTTTACTGTGGTTGTGGTTGTTGATGTTGTTAAGATAAAGTAGGAAGAAGTGGCTTTCTTTTCTCCTAACCTCATCCTGTGAGGGGGGTTAAGAACGGCTCTGGTGATAACAGTTCAAAACAAGCTCACTACTGTACTGCCTCCTCTTCCCATCTCTAGAACAGAGAGACACGTAAACATCTCAGGGACAGACAATATCCTGGGTGATCTTTGTGAAGAATGGAGGAGACCTTGCTGTGGCATGACCTGAGGTTCCAGTATCAGACCTGTTACTTGCTAGCTGTGGCCCCTAACCTCTCCAAACATGTTTTCCTCATTTGTAAAACAGGCATAAGCTGGGAGTGTCCCCATCTCATTATAGGACTGTCCTGGGACATCTGAGGAGATCATGACTGTGTAAGGACATGGTAAGATGAAAAGGTCCTCTTCAAAGGCGATTTTTACATTACCCATCATCTTCCTCAGGACCTCCATGCATCCTTTGGTCACTCAGCTTCCCCCCCATCTCCTGTGGCACAAGTGTCTTGATATGATATCGTAGTTATGGGATCATGTGGTTCTTCTGTGAAGATTTTGATATCTTCCCTCTCTACTCTCCCCCACTTCTTTTTTTAGTGGGATGAGTGACATAATTTGAGGTTGAAGTTCTGTAAGAATACCATTTTGATTTTATGTGAGGATATTATTTCTGAATCTAACTCCTTTTCTTTTTTCTTCTCTAAATTACACTTGTTCTGGTAGGGTTCATAATCACAGTCCAAGGTCAAGCTACAGTCAGGTGATTTTTTTTTACATTAGTTTACTGTGATTGATCCAGATATTTTATGAAGCAAGAAATTTCATCAAATTCCACCAACTTCTAACCTGATGTTACCTAAAGTGTTTTCTTCTTTCTAATTTGGAGTGAATAATATGGATTTAACTTCCATATGCTTTATATGTATTGTCATAGCTTTTTCAATTAAGGGCAGTTCTCTTAATTTTTATGAGTTTGAAAGCTTTGCCGTGAGGTGTTCTTGGGAATCTGAAGGGGCTTCCTAGCAAGTAGCTGTGATTGCTGTCTGGGGTTCCGGGGCTTAAGGAGGCTCATCTCTCAGATGAAAACATTTGTAATAAATAGGATGGGGCTCGCTGTGCTGGCTTGGGCCATCCCTGAACCCCCACCTCAGGGTCTCACCGAGAGCCAGCAGCCGCTCTTTACCTCATGCTGATCAGAGTCAAACAGAAGAGGGGTTTAGGGAGGTCACAGAAGGTACCTGGGGATTTTTTACCTCTACCCAGAGGATGAGGGAATACAGTAGAAGAACTGTTGTCATCCCGTGTGTGTGGGGGGGGGGGGGAAGAGGGGGGGAAGTGTCTACTAAATATCACTCAGGTTACCTTGGGTGAGATAATGTTAGATGCGCTCCCTGAGAGGAAAGTGTGACTTTAAAATTATTATTTGGGAAATAAACATTAAGGATAGATCCTCACCCCTCAAAAAAGAGGGGATGGTGGTGGTGGTGGGGAGGTGATGCAGGAGGAACACATAATGAACATTAAAATGAAAATAAGAACCCCTGCATTTTGCAAGCCAGGGTGTGTTGAGGGATGGAGCAGGCTGCGGTTTCCTTAATCTCTGCAATCTTTGCGAACTCCTTGAGGGCATGACTGCGTCTTTGCATCCCCTGAGCCTTCTGTCCTTTAAATAGAGGCTGATGTGATTTGAATTATAGATTTCCTTTCTTTGGGCTGGAGAGGATCTTTGAAATCTAACTTCCTCATTTTGTAGACAAAAAAGCAAAGTGAGGGCCCAGACAGACTTTTCAGATCTCATACCCAGTAATTGGCCATCGTGGCGCTATATCCGCAGCTTCTCTTCCACATGAGGGGTATTTTTCGGTATCGGTTGCTCTTCTAATTAAATCGCGGATGATGTCTTTGTTATACTTAATTTCTAATTAGGCTGCTTTATGGATCAATTTGCATTTAATGTTAAATCTAATGTGGGAATCATTAAAAAGTTAGATCCCCAGGGAGAGGAATAGGTACTTATTCTGTGCCTATTAAAAAGTAACAAGTATATACGCTGTGTCAATACACGAAGCTTTTTATGTGGAATGGGAGAAATGAGAGAATGTGGGACACATTGGTAGTCTGTGTGCTTGTGAATTGGGGAAACTTCCAGTGTTCAGGTCAGATTTTACAAGGGTCATAATAACTGTTTTTAACAGGCGTTATTCCTGTGTGCCAGGCCCCGTGTTCATAATTTTATTTAATCCTCAAAATGATCCCTTCATAGATGAGGGAATTGAGGTTTGAGAGATGAAGGTCTTGGAAACAGCAACTAGTGGGTCTGGATTTGAATCCCAGACAAGTTTGATTTCAAAGTCTGCTCTCAACTGAACTACAAGGCATCCACAGGGGTGCTCGATAATTGTAACCGGTAGAGCTCCGCCAGGGGTCTGCATTTAAAGTTCATTTCAGTGTGAAGTGGTTGCAGCTGATGATAATTTGCTTTTAAGAAGCGGTCTGGGCCCTGAAAGGCCAAGCTGAGGTGCTCCTGTGTTCAGAGGGTCAAGGGGCAATTCCTTTGCAGGTTTGACTTTCTTCTCCATGATGTGTCTGGGATGTGCCCGGCACCTCCTAGGAAGCATCTCACAGTTAATGCATCCAGCACTCTCAGTTCAGCTTATGCTGTGGGCTTCCTTTGGACCATATATGTATCCTTTATGGGACATTATTTTAGACTTTGTATTTCTTATGTTCTCTTATTTTTCATGTTTGACTACCCTGTGTTTAGTTAGAGTGTAAAGATTGTGGTTTTGAGTCCCAACTCACTCTACTTCTTGTGACCTTGGTCAAACCATTTAATCTTGCAGAACTTTAGGTTACTGGTCTACCCTTTGGTGTAGTTGATTGAGGATACTTGATTGTGGAAGCTTCAGTAAAGAAGCGTCCCCTCTTGCTGCTTTACTTTCCCTTCTTCCGTAGAGAGGAGGTTTGGTTCCATTTATCGATTTGAGGACTGGGCCAAGAAACGCTTTTTTTTTTTTCCCTAGCTCTTGCTAGTGGCTACTATTATTTATTTAGCCACTGTTTATGAGTGCATAGTATTCCCAAGCCCTACCCTAGCAGCTGGGGGTGCTGTTTGGAATGAGACATGAGATGCACTCTCCTCCCCACCCCCTGCCTTGTACCCCCACTCCCCATGTCATGGAACTTACATTTTAGTGGGAGGAGACAGACCAACAAACAAACAATACTAAATATAATGGACACAGATACTGTTTTCCAGCTCATTCGTTCACTTATTTATCACCCATTCATTCAACAAGCATTTTTGAACAATGGGGCATGTGAAATTGGATAAATGATTTTACCAGGAAAAAAGATTTTGAGAAACACAGATCACTGTCTTTTGCTCTTCCATCTTAAACATTTTAACATTTTGGGGTTAAATATCATTTGAGGAAGTACAAGCTCTTATGTATGCTTTCCCCCCCTTATCCAGAAGAATTTATTATGTAGGGAGATGGACATATGTTTGGATTTGGCAGCTGTTTGCATGAATCTTACACCAGTGGTTCTCAAATTCTCTGTGCATAACAATTGCTTAAGAGGCTGGTTTAGCTCAAATTAAGGTACCTCCCTTCCAGGTATCCTGATTCACTAGGTCTGGGCTGGGGTTTATCATCTCAGCTTTAACTTGTAGTACGGTTGAGTTAAATGCATGTGGTCTATGAACCACACTTGCATGAAGCAGTGTCAGTTTCCCACGGTCCTGAGAGTTTAATCATTTCTTAATTTTTAAGGAGAAAACTTTCCAGGAGAGAGAAGGGGTCTTGGAATTAGAAGATACAATGGTTAAGACAGACCAGTGTTTCGGAAAGGAACCGATCTGAAGTCACATCCTAACTCCTCCATTTTACAGGAGCTTGCAGGCGTTGGGCAGGTCGTCCAGCTTTTCTGAGTGCCCCTTTCCTCCTCACTGTGTCTTGCTGGGTGAAGGCACCCTTGGTGGATGATGCTGAGACATGTAAACAGAGGGACCTAGGCAAAATGTGGGACAGAGAGAGACTCCAGGCTCTCGGGCTAGATATTGCACTACACCAAAAAAAAAAAAAAGTGTATTGCTTCCCAAATTCCCAATTCATCCTTTAAGTGTGATTTGAGCTGCCATAACCCCCATGATTCTTCTTTAACACCAAAAAAATTACTACAGCCACTATAAAGAAAATCAATAAAGGAGGAAAAAAATGTCCATCTGCAAACTTGCCACTTTAACACAACTGCTTTCATTTTTCCTTATAGCCCTTGTCTGTATTTAAGCATATTTCTTTATAGCTGTAATCATATATAGACTCAATTTTGTATTCTGCTCTTTTCAGTAAACCTTAAGCAAATGTTTTCCAAATGGTTACATAGTCTTCAGGATGACTTTTAATGATCTTACAAGCTATCATCCCACAGGCTGGATTTATTTAACCTTGTCTATTCATCTGTTATTGCACATTTAGCTTTTCCCCCCTGCAGTTTTGTGTTATTTATTAATACTTTGAGATATAGCTTTGTTCTTATGGTAGATTATTTGCTTAGGGTAAATTCCCAAGCACAGGATCCCTGGGTTAAAGGACACTAACGCTTTTTTGGCTCTCAATGAATGTTGCTAAATTGCTTTCCAAAAGGGTTGTACCAGTTTACGATGCCACCAGTAGTACATGAATGCAGCGGTTTCAACATCTTGGCGTGCATTAGATATTGTAATGTTTTACAGAGGTTTGGCTCATTTGATATGTACAAAATGGTGCCTTTGTGTTTAATTGGTATATCTTTGAATAGGTAAAGTTGAGTATGGCTTTATTTATTATTATTATTATTGTTATTTTTTGTTTACCTTGTTATAGGTAGGACCTAGCTGTTTGAGATCAGATTTTCTGCTTAGAATTTTTTGAAGAAGTAAGATCCTTGATTTTACAGTTAGAAAACACACCAAACTAACAAAAATCAAACCAGAACCCATCGGTATAATAAATACTTTGGACATATTTTATAGCTGGATTAGCTTTTTATGATCCTAATTTCCTTACGGGTCACAAGTTAATAGAGTGGTATTTGGAGAGTGAGGGGCTTTTCCTATTCTTCTGCATAGATTCCCTGTTGTTTTTTCCCCTCCACTATCCCATTTCCTGTCTCCTTCCTCTTCTTTAAGCACTGTTTTTGTCTCTGGTGATACAGACATAAAAGGATCAGCTTTTGGTCATGCTCCTTTGACTTATAAAATGTAGTTGTCTAAATTATATAGTATGGAATGAGGATAAAGAAAATCATAGCATTGTAACAAATTGCCTTTAACTGTATTGCAAAAGCAAAGGTCTCACATGAAATCTTAGAAAGGTGTGTTTGAGGGTGTAATCTTAGCTTGTGGCCAAGGGAAGTCCAACTTGTTTTTCAAGTTGGTCTTGAATAACTTTGTTCTTTCTGGAATGCTCGCCATCCTCAGTATGACAGAATTTGCTTGATGACAAGCTCTTTTACTCTGTTGTACATACCATGGCCACTGAACTGGTTTGTTTATTTGCCTTGGGTAAATGATTGAAACTCCCTGCCTTTGCAGCAGCACCCAGCATTCTTAGGTGACTTGCCCCTCAGTGGTGGTACTGAACCCAAGTCTTGCCTCGCAGTAGGGCCCCTCAGGTTGTATTCTCCTCTTTTTCCAAGGGTCGCAAAAGGGCGAAAGGACACACACACTTTCTTGGGCATGAGACATAGATTCTCAAGTGTATGGGCTCTCGTCTTGGGTAGTGCTGTCCAAAATAGGTGTCAGGAGATTTCTGATGCTGGCAGAATAAGTTGGGTCTTTGTACATAAGAGAATGGTCACGGGTCTATTTCAGTTTAATTTGTTAATGAAACAAGATGAGCGCATTTTCCCCTCCCACACACCTCTTGGGCTATTTGAGATGAGGCACAATTAATTTATTTGTACTGTCTGTGGAGGCGTATGCCAGCTAATGTAGTGCAAGAGCTTTTATCTTTATGTTTGTAATGAAGAGGGGCAGGCTTCTGGCAAATTGACAAAGATTACTGATGACTCATTCTCTGAGTGCAGAGTGCTTTCTTCTGAAATAATAAAACACACAAACGCACGCACACACGCGAAAACCTAGTTCCTGCTTGAAATGGGCAGAACCAGTTTGGGAAAGTTCAAGTACTTCTGAAACCCTGCAGGAGAAAGACAGAAAAGGCTGGTGAAGCTATTTATCCAGCTCCCTGTCCCCTTGACTGAGGGCAGGACCTCTTGCTCAGCAGGGGTCCTCCTACCCCTCTGGGACAGAAACTCCCACCTCAGTATGCTGGCTCCTTTGTGCTTGTCCTTTGTGCTCCAGTAGCCCCACATCGTGGCCACCTCCTGGTGGGACCAGGGGCCAGGTGCTGACTTACCTGGAACTTGCCCTTGTGCTCCCACCTGTGATCCCCCGCCAGCCCCTTGGGGCTTTGCTTTGTCTCCCGCTCCCAGTTTCAGAGGTGGTGAGCTCTGGGCCTGTTTGATTTTAGTCTCTTTGTGCACATAGAGTTCCTTTGGCATTTGCTTGGTCTACCCAGATATGGGCCTTGGATGGCTCCATCAGCTGGCTTTTGACACGCTCGAGGAGAAATGGTTTATGTAGTAGCTAACATTTTGTCTGGCTCTTTACCATTTTGTAGAGCATCTCTGTATTAAGAACAACTCTGTGAATTGGTTTTATTATTATCCCCATTTTATGGTTGAGGAAATTGAGGAAATTTATTGAGCCAGCGCTGGGCTAGGTGATAAGGCTTCCGCTATGAATGGAACAGACACATATCTGTCTTCAAGGAACACAGAACAGTGCCATAACACACTGACTTACATTATGGCATTTGAAGGACCCAGTGAGGGAAGAGTAGTGTTCCCTGGGGCACAGAGGAGGGACAGGTAACTGGTTGGTTGGGGTGTGTAGGTGCATAGAGATTAAATACAACATGCTCATGATTAAACAGCTAGCTGGCTAAGAGTTGATGGTCTAGAACCTGACCTTAGGACTATTTTGTGATAATAATTCATTAAAGACTGAAAATGAAGCACTTTCCATCTAAGAAATATAGAAATGATTGGCCAGGTAAGCTGTTCAATTATTATGTGAGAGAATACATAGATTTCTGTAATTTAGTAGAATAGCAGGAAGTTCACAAATTATTCCTGGAGACCATAAGCAATTTATTTTACCCCATTTTTTACTCTTCTAGAGAAACAAAGAAGTGTGTCAGATGGCTGGTTGAACAGGTTATGGAATGAGGCCAAATTTAGTGACCCTTCCGTCCTTGTCAGAGTGGGCTAAGTGACCCAAATTGCTGTGCACGGCCTCTGTGCTGGAAGGAACCGTGTTGATTTCACAGATGGAATACTATGACCTAGAGAGAGTGAAAGAGAGTGAGGGTGAGATAGATTTCGCATTAGGAGGAATTCCCATTAATTTATCCAACCATCCATCCATGCATCCAACAAATATTTATTGAGCCAGCGCTGGGCTAGGTGATAAGGCTTCCGCTATGAATGGAACAGACACATATCTGTCTTCAAGGAACACAGAACAGTGCCATAACACACTGACTTACATTATGGCATTTGAAGGACCCAGTGAGGGAAGAGTAGTGTTCCTTGGGGCACAGAGGAGGGACAGGTAATTGGTTGGTTGGGGTGTGTCAGGGAACATTTCCTGAGGGAGTGGTATCCACCGTGAGACTTGAAAGATGGAGCTAAAAGTCATTTAAACAAGTAGAATCTATGTCCTTGGAAACAGCCAGCTTGCCGTTCTCAAGCACAGCAGAAGTCAGTGCCACTGCTATACGTATTTGGACAGAACAGGTGTTACTGGGAGACTCACCTGGGCCAGGTAGTAGATGGCCATCAGCCATGTGTGGCTCTAAAGTGTGTGGAAGGTGCTGGTCTGAATTGAGATGTGCTGCAAATGGACAAAGCCCACTAGAGTTTGGAGACTTCCTACAAAAAAAAAAAAAAAAAAGGAATGTAAAATACCTCATTGGCAATTTTTAAAATATTAATTACATGCAGAAATAATCTTCTGGATGTGTTGGGTTAAATAAAAGAAGTTATTAAAATTGATTTCACCTGTCTCTTTTTACCCTTTATAATGTGGCTATTAAAAAATGTAAAATAGCACACGTGACTTGCATTTTATTTCTTTGGGACGGCGATGCTCACGTGGGAAGAGGGGCCCGGAGCACGCTGGGTCAGTGATGAGAACCGGTGTCTTGGAGCAGAGTGGAGGCCTGTGAATCTGGTCCCAACAGCCCCATGTGTGGGGCTGTTTCCCACCATGGGACCTCCCTGCCCTCATCTCTAATTGGACACCAATACCTACCTTCCAGCTGGCGTTGAGAGTGAAGCCAGAATACTTATGAAAAGCAATTTTTGTTCTTATGTAAAGTATAAAGCACATATCAACTTGAACTCTGGCTCTCATCGTAATACAAGAGTTTAGGATTAAAACAATATGTATCATCCTGTACACCGATACTTTAAAAGACAAATGAGAAATTTGGTCAGTTATAGAATAATAGGCTGGTGTGTGGGAAATGCATTGTGTGACAATGAATACTGAATATGGGATGGATCTGTGGGAGATTCTGTGGATAAGAAAGTTCTGTTTCTGTTGCACTTTGCTTGCTCTGCCCCAGGAATTCCCTCATCCCTAACATCTGATGCTTTCGTGGTTGATGTTTCTTGCTTTGTTTAGGCTCAAAAGGCCAATAAGGAATATCTATTTCTTTTTTCACCTTTCTGTATTTAATATTGTATTTCTAAAGCTCAGCACTCATTCAGTGCTTGATGAATGAATTGTCGTTCTACATATTTTGAAGGCCTGTACGAGTCGGCCCTCTGCTGGGCTCCGGGGACACGAGGCTGAGCAGGCTGCAGTGCCTGCCCACAGGGTGCTCACTGTTTGGAATGAGGTTACATTACACTGCGAGCTGGCCAAGGCAGAGGTGAGCCCAGAGGACTGTGGGAGATCTGGAAGGCGCTGTTAATCCTAAGAGACGGTTGCAGCCAACAGGAGTATGCATTCTTTCAGTTTCCTTTGGGACAGTGAAGCCAAGGAGCTGGGCTTGCCTGGGATCCTCCCAGCCCCAAGGGTTTTCCAGTCCCGTTGCAACGTTCAGTAGTAGTGTTGACCCCATATAGTAATTACGCTTTTCATCGTCAGCTTTACGTACCCCAAAGATGGTGCGCAGAACGCATGGGGCAAATAAATAGCCCTTATCTAAAGGAGTAGTGACCTGGGTGAACTAGAAGGCTCTCAGAGGGCCATTTGGGGGCAGAGAAAATCTGTGGGCTGACTAGGGTGGTATTGGAGGTGTAGGAGGTAGCTGTGACCTGGCCTAGAGGTGGCAGACAGGCGCACTGTCGTTTCAGTGAGAGATAGCATCTGAGACTCGTCCCTTCAGGCTACTCTTGGAATAGCGGCAGATAAATAAGCTGCCTCCAGCGTGTTCCCAGAATATCTCTGTCTGCAAAATGTCTTTGGAGGGATGTTTGACTTGCAAGCTTGTGGTTGATAAAATAAATATATTTTAAAAATGTAAACCTCTCAGAGAGGGCTTTAGTTGCTTTTCTCCCTCAAGAAAAATAAGGCCCTTCTTTAACCTCTTTTCTTCCTTAAGTGTAGCATTCCTACCATACTTTATGACAAAAAATATTTTTGGAATGTAGCACCTGCAGAAACATAAAGGAGCTCTGCCTAAACTGTTGGGCTGTGGCCACTGTGTGGATGGCTTCTCCATTTTCTGTGAGAAGATACCAGCCCTGATACCTATAAAACGTTTGAGGAGCTAACTCAGAATTGGAGGAGCTGAAATTCAGAGGCTCTTAAATTGTTTTTAGCCTGAATTTCAGGACAGGCAGCTGTGATTGAGGAATCTTACCATTCAATGAAATCTGAAAAGTTCCTGGCACAGCATAAGGATATAATATATAATGGTCAAATGAGTGAATGACTGAGTGAATGAAGGAACAACTGAAGCCCTTCTTTGGGCTTTGGAGATCTTAATCAGATGAGAGACACCCCCCCCCCCCCCGCCCCCCAGTCCTTCACCTTGCCAATCCAGGAGTGGTCTGCAGCCCAGCCGCAGCTACCTCACCTTGTTAGCATACAGGAATCATCTCGGCCTCTTTTTTAAAATTCAGATTCTGATTCAGTGGCTCTAGGGTGGTGTCTGAGAGCTACATTTCTAACAAGCTCCTGGGCGATGCTGATGGTGCTGGGCCGTGGGCTGCACTTTAAGTAGCAGGGTTCTATCAGGGTTTCGTCAAAATCATCACCAAGCCTTCAGTAATTCCCAGCATGCACTAGGGATTGTGGATAAAGATGTAAGCCTTGGTTCTAGCCTCAAAATAACAACAGCAGCAGCAACAACAAAAAACCGCAAAAAACAAAAACAAAAAAACCCCGACTTGTGATAATGGTGAAAAATCAAGTCTCATCCCTAGAAACTGGGAAAACAGCAACTCATGCTCTCTGGCTTGCTAGGTGTTCAGGGGAATGCTGGAGGTGTGCTTGAGCTGCAGTGGAGATCGTGGGATCTCAGAGTTCAGGTTGTGTCTGGTTCCAACCTGGTGGCGTTCTCCTGGCTGACAGCTGGACTCTACTTCGGCTTCAGTGCTATGACAGCAGAGCCCGCCCGGAATCCCTGTTCTTAAGGCATGCCGTGAACCCTCTTTTTATGAGATGTCTTGTGAAAAGGGACTGTGTGGATGAATAACGCTGAGACATACTGCCTGTATGTCCATATGTTGCGGACTCACAGTGCAGCATGTCAGAGGCTCTGCAATGTCTTGCACTAGGGCAACCAGTAACTGTGGTGCCAGGGTAACCAACGTTTTCGACTGTGCCTTCCTTTCTATTTATTAATATTTATTAACACATGTTAGCAAGTCTGATATTAGCTAGTTTATCATATTGAGTCAAAATCAGACTAAGTTGTCACTCATAAACACTTACTAAGCAGCCAGGATGTGCCAGTCATTGTGCAGGGAAATACCAGGAGGATAAGTTGTCACTTGTTTATATAGCACTTTCTTGCTTAAAAAGCACTCTTGTAGGCGTCATCTTGAATCAGCAGAACCTCGTGTGGTTGTATAAATTTTACTGTCATTTTACAGGTGAAGAAACTGAGGCTTCTAGAGAATGATTGGTGCAAGCTCATATTCTTTCCAGTGGTGCCACTGTGATTCAAATCTAGGTCTTTTGATTTCCTGGTTGAGTATTCTTTTAGCTGTATTCCAATTTGGCTCTCACTTGATGAGAGAGCAGAAAGGTAGAGCTTATAAATTTGATGGAGGATTTGAGCTTATATGAAAGAAATAGAGGTGGTGTGGGTTCTGGGCAAGGGGAGACTCAAGTAGCCTTCAGGGAACCCTTAGCATCTAACCCTGTCCTCCATGGAGGCTGCTTCTGTAGTTCCTAAGAAGTTGTAATCCATTTTTAGAGGTATAACTCTTTTGAGCAGGATCCCACTGCAACAAAGGACAACTTATTTCACTTGTAGAATTATATTGAGCTCACACTGGGTCTGCTAGAATCTTTACCTGTAAGTCCTAACCCCCATCAGCACCACCAGAGCCATAGAGCATAGGATCCTTTTCAAGAGCTAGGGTGTGTAAGTTTCTTCTTTTGAAAGATCTAAGTTGTTTTTTTGCTTATCTGACTTGCAATTTATGCTCATTATGAAACCTTGAGAAAATGTAGAGAAGCAAAAAGAAAATGTAAAACTACCTGTAATTTCGGCATTCATAGATATGTAGTGTTAGCCTCACACTAATGGTCTTCCATACTTTCAGTGCAGTTTTGATGTGTGTATTGTGTGTATCTGAGTGTGTGTGTGTGTTTACAAAATGAATTATAGTAGTTATGCATATAGTTTGTGGGTTTTTTTCTGGTTAACAGGATTTTATTAAGATCCTTGAATATTGATAAATATTTAAATTGATAGCGTATAATTTCATAATATGGATATGGGTTTTTTCCCCCCTTTTATCAGATATTTTGCATGTTCCCCTTTTTTGGGGCAACTGTAAATCATTCTGTAGTACATATTCTTATAGGTTAATCTTGATGCCTTTATAATTTAGGTAAACCATGTCTTTGTTGTATATTCAAGGAAATGTACTATGAAGCCCAAGACTGCAGGCTGAAGGTAGCTTCCATGCCCCTCTCCATTCTTTATTCTCCAGCCTCATCATTGTCTTCATTCTCATTCTTCCCGGGATATGACTTCACTCTCCTTCTTGCTCTCCCAAACACTCTCACCTATGGTCATCTGTTTACTGTCTCTGGGATTCAGATTTAAGATCATACTTTGCTGAATGCAGCCTTCCTAATCAGGGCAGCCCAGTATTGCACTGATTTTTTTAGCTGCTTCATCGCACTGAGTTATTGGACTGTGGTCAAACCAATCCCTTCAGATTTTCTCTTGATTTTCTGCATCTTATACTTGTGAGTTGATTTCTTTGGACTTAAGTGCATGACTTGACATTTGTCCTTATTAAATTTCCACCTTGTTGAAGTCAGCCTGTCATTATATCCTTCGTGATAGTATCAGGAACAGACTCTATCATCCTTCACATTCATTGTCCCTTCCAACTCACAGCCACTGGCAAATTCCAGTGTCACATGATTCAGCAAATTCCAGCTATCATTTACCTCTCTGTCTTTTTCACTAGATTGTGGATTCTTTAAGGGCTGAGACCACATCCTGTTATTTCTCTTTAAAAACCCAGTCCCTGGTTCCATTTTATCGCACATGACCTAGCAGATACCCAGGAAACATTTGCAATGTGAATATTTGTTAACTCCAGGGTTGGGGGTTGGGGTGGAGGGGGAGTCACCATGATAAAGACTATAGAGAAGTCCAAGCAGTGTCTCTGATGAGATGCTAACAGTAAGGTTAGAGACAAAAAGGTGGTAATTGACAGGGATGCAGGAAAGAGAAATTTAAACGGTTCTCTATGGGTGCCCTGGGGTTTGTGTTTGGGCTTGAGCTAATTGTTGAAATGGATCTTGTCTTCCAGAATGGCAGACTGTACAGTAACACCACCACCACCCCACTACCCCCAGACCACAGTGGGTACATACCCGGGGCAGTGAACACACAGGTTTGGGGTAAGGGGATAGCAGAGGAGATGAAGGACATGAAAACTACTGACTCAGTCTTTGAAGAATTTTGTTTCATGATGATTGCAGAGAGGGATTTCATCTGACTCTGCTTTGTGGTCATCAGAGGCAGAACTGAAACCTGAATCCAGGAGCCCATATTCTTCTCTCTCTGCCAGTGCTCTTTAGCCAGACATGTGGTTGGAAAGCAGTATGATGGCTCCTCTGGGGGCCCACCTGCATTTCTCAGTCTTAGACCCCTCACCTGCAAAAAGAAAGTAATACCACTCAGCTTGTCTTTCCAGGTTGGGTAAAACACACGTAAGATAAAGTCATGAGAAAGGAGTAAGCTCTCAGCCGTAGGCTTTGCACACTGCAGACACAGTCTCTGCTAAATAAAGCCTTTTTTTTTTTTTTTTTTTTTATTAATTAAAAAAAGAATTAACAAAACAATTAGAAATCATTCCAATCTACATGTACAATCAGTAATTCTTAATAACATCACATAGTTGCATATTCATCATTTCTTAGTACATTTGCATCGATTTAGAAAAAGAAATAAAAAGACAACAGAATAAGAATTAAAACAATAATAGAAAGAAAAAAAACAAAAAAAACAAAAACAAAAAACCTATACCTCACATGCAGCTTCATTCAGTGTTTTAACATAATTGCATTACAATTGGGTAGTATTGTGCTGTCCGTTTCTGAGTTTTTATATCCAGTCCCGTTGTACAGTCTGTATCCCTTCATCTCCAATTATCCCTTCTCTTTTTTTTTTTTTTTTAATTAACGGAAAAAAAGAAATTAACCCAACATTTAGAGATCATACCATTCTACACATGCAATCATTAATTCTTAACATCATCACATAGATGCATGATCATCATTTCTTGGTACATTTGCATTGGTTTAGAAGAACTAGCAACATAACCGAAAAAGATATAGAATGTTAATATAGAGAAAAAAATAAAAGTAATAATAGTAAAATCAAAACAAAACAACACAAAACAAAACAAAAACCTATAGCTCAGATGCAGCTTCATTCAGTGTTTTAACATGATTACTTTACAATTAGGTATTATTGTGCTGTCCATTTTTGAGTTTTTGTATCTAGTCCTGTTGCACAGTCTGCATCCCTTCAGCTTCAATTACCCATTGTCTTACCCTGTTTCTAACTCCTGCTGAACTCTGTTACCAATGACATATTTCAAGTTTATTCTCGAATGTCCGTTCACATCAGTGGGACCATACAGTATTTGTCCTTTAGTTTTTGGCTGGATTCACTCAGCATAATATTCTCTAGGTCCATCCATGTTATTACATGGTTCATAAGTTTATCTTGTCTTAAAGCTGCATAATATTCCATCGTATGTATATACCACAGTTTGTTTAGCCACTCTTCTGTTGATGGAGATTTTGGCTGTTTCCATCTCTTTGCAATTGTAAATAATGCTGCTATAAACATTGGTGTGCAAATGTCCGTTTGTGTCTTTGCCCTTAAGTCCTTTGAGTAGATACCTAGCAATGGTATTGCTGGGTCGTATGGCAGTTCTATATTCAGCTTTTTGAGGAACCGCCAAACTGCCTTCCACAGTGGTTGCACCCTTTGACATTCCCACCAACAGTGGATAAGTGTGCCTCTTTCTCCGCATCCTCTCCAGCACTTGTCATTTTCTGTTTTGTTGATAATGGCCATTCTGGTGGGTGTGAGATGATATCTCATTGTGGTTTTGATTTGCATTTCTCTAATGGCCAGGGACATTGAGCATCTCTTCATGTGCCTCTTGGCCATCCGTATTTCCTCTTCTGAGAGGTGTCTGTTCAAGTCTTTTTCCCATTTTGTAATTGGGTTGGCTGTCTTTTTGTTGTTGAGATGAACAATCTCTTTATAAATTCTGGATACTAGACCTTTATCTGATATATCATTTCCAAATATTGTCTCCCATTGTGAAGGCTGTCTTTCTACTTTCTTGATGAAGTTCTTTGATGCACAAAAGTGTTTAATTTTGAGGAGTTCCCATTTATTTATTTCCTTCTTCAGTGCTCTTGCTTTAGGTTTAAGGTCCATAAAACCACCTCCAGTTGTAAGATCCATAAGATATCTCCCAACATTTTCCTCTAACTGTTTTATGGTCTTAGACCTAATGTTTAGATCTTTGATCCATTTTGAGTTAACTTTTGTATAGGGTGTGAGAGATGGGTCTTCTTTCATTCTTTTGCATATGGATATCCAGTTCTCTAGGCACCATTTATTGAAGAGACTGCTCTGTCCCAGGTGAGTTGGCTTGACTGCCTTATCAAAGATCAAATGTCCATAGATGAGAGGGTCTATATCTGAGCACTCTATTCGATTCCATTGGTCGATATATCTATCTTTATGCCAATACCATGCTGTTTTGACCACTGTGGCTTCATAATATGCCTTAAAGTCAGGTAGCGCGAGACCTCCAGCTTCGTTTTTTTTCCTCAAGATGTTTTTAGCAATTCGGGGCACCCTGCCCTTCCAGATAAATTTGCTTATTGGTTTTTCTATTTCTGAAAAATAAGTTGTTGGGATTTTGATTGGTATTGCATTGAATCTGTAAATCAATTTAGGTAGGATTGACATCTTAACTATATTTAGTCTTCCAATCCATGAACACGGTATGCCCTTCCATCTATTTAGGTCTTCTGTGATTTCTTTTAGCAGTTTTTTGTAGTTTTCTTTATATAGGTTTTTTGTCTCTTTACTTAAATTTATTCCTAGGTATTTTATTCTTTTAGTTGCAATTGTAAATGGGATTCGTTTCTTGATTTCCCCCTCAGCTTGTTCATTACTAGTGTATAGAAATGCTACAGATTTTTGAATGTTGATCTTGTAACCTGCTACTTTGCTGTACTCATTTATTAGCTCTAGTAGTTTTGTTGTGGATTTTTCCGGGTTTTCGACGTATAGTATCATATCGTCTGCAAACAGTGATAGTTTTACTTCTTCCTTTCCAATTTTGATGCCTTTTATTTCTTTTTCTTGTCTAATTGCTCTGGCTAGAACCTCCAACACAATGTTGAATAATAGTGGTGATAGTGGACATCCTTGTCTTGTTCCTGATCTTAGGGGGAAAGTTTTCAATTTTTCCCCATTGAGGATGATATTAGCTGTGGGTTTTTCATATATTCCCTCTATCATTTTAAGGGAGTTCCCTTGTATTCCTATCTTTTGAAGTGTTTTCAACAGGAAAGGATGTTGAATCTTGTCGAATGCCTTCTCTGCATCAATTGAGATGATCATGTGATTTTTCTGCTTTGATTTGTTGATATGGTGTATTACATTAATTGATTTTCTTATGTTGAACCATCCTTGCATACCTGGGATGAATCCTACTTGGTCATGATGTATAATTCTTTTCATGTGTTGTTGGATACGATTTGCTAGAATTTTATTGAGGATTTTTGCATCTGTATTCATTAGAGAGATTGGTCTGTAGTTTTCTTTTTTTGTAATATCTTTGCCTGGTTTTGGTATGAGGGTGATGTTGGCTTCATAGAATGAATTAGGTAGTTTTCCCTCCACTTCGATTTTTTTGAAGAGTTTGAAGAGAATTGGTACTAATTCTTTCTGGAACGTTTGGTAGAATTCACATGTGAAGCCATCTGGTCCTGGACTTTTCTTTTTAGGAAGCTTTTGAATGACTAATTCAATTTCTTTACTTGTGATTGGTTTGTTGAGGTCATCTATGTCTTCTTGAGTCAAAGTTGGTTGTTCATGTCTTTCCAGGAACCCGTCCATTTCCTCTAAATTGTTGTATTTATTAGCGTAAAGTTGTTCATAGTATCCTGTTATTACCTCCTTTATTTCTGTGAGGTCAGTAGTTATGTCTCCTCTTCCATTTCTGATCTTATTTATTTGCATCCTCTCTCTTCTTCTTTTTGTCAATCTTGCTAAGGGCCCATCAATCTTATTGATTTTCTCATAGAACCAACTTCTGGCCTTATTGATTTTCTCTATTGTTTTCATGTTTTCAATTTCATTTATTTGTGCTCTAATCTTTGTTATTTCTTTCCTTTTGCTTGCTTTGGGGTTAGCTTGCTGTTCTTTCTCCAGTTCTTCCAAATGGATAGTTAATTCCTGAATTTTTGCCTTTTCTTCTTTTCTGATATAGGCATTTAGAGCAATAAATTTCCCTCTTAGCACTGCCTTTGCTGCGTCCCATAAGTTTTGATATGTTGTGTTTTCATTTTCATTCGCCTCGAGGTATTTGCTAATTTCTCTTGCAATTTCTTCTTTGACCCAGTCGTTGTTTAGGAGTGTGTTGTTGAGCCTCCACGTATTTGTGAATTTTCTGGCACTCTGCCTATTATTGATTTCCAACATCATTCCTTTATGGTCCGAGAAAGTGTTGTGTAAGATTTCAATCTTTTTAAATTTGTTGAGACTTGCTTTGTGACCCAGCATATGGTCTATCTTTGAGAATGATCCATGAGCACTTGAGAAAAAGGTGTATCCTGCTGTTGTGGGATGTAATGTCCTATAAATGTCTATTAAGTCTAGTTCATTTATAGTAATATTCAGATTCTCTATTTCTTTGTTGATCCTCTGTCTAGATGTTCTGTCCCTTGATGAGAGTGGTGAGTTGAAGTCTCCAACTATTATGGTATATGAGTCTATTTCCCTTTTCAGTGTTTGCAGTATATTCCTCACGTATTTTGGGGCATTCTGATTCGGTGCGTAAATATTTATGATTGTTATGTCTTCTTGTTTAATTGTTCCTTTTATTAGTATATAGTGTCCTTCTTTGTCTCTTTTAACTGTTTTACATTTGAAGTCTAATTTGTTGGATATTAGTATAGCCACTCCTGCTCTTTTCTGGTTGTTATTTGCATGAAATATCTTTTCCCAGCCTTTCACTTTCAACCTATGTTTATCTTTGGGTCTAAGATGTGTTTCCTGTAGACAGCATATCGAAGGATCCTGTTTTTTAATCCATTCTGCCAATCTATGTCTTTTGATTGGGGAATTCAGTCCATTGACATTTAGTGTTATTACTGTTTGGATAATATTTTCCTCTAACATTTTGCCTTTTGTATTATATATATCATATCTGATTTTCCTTCTTTCTACACTCTTTTCCATATCTCTCTCTTCTGTCTTTTTGTATCTGACTCTAGTGCTCCCTTTAGTATTTCTTGCAGAGCTGGTCTCTTGGTCACAAATTCTTTCAGTGACTTTTTGTCTGAGAATGTTTTAATTTCTCCCTCATTTTTGAAGGATAATTTTGCTGGATATAGGAGTCTTGGTTGGCAGTTTTTCTCTTTTAGTATTTTAAATATATCATCCCACTGTCTTCTAGCTTCCATGGTTTCTGCTGAGAAATCTACACAAAATCTTATTGGGTTTCCCTTGTATGTAATGGATTGTTTTTCTCTTGCTGCTTTCAAGATCTTCTCTTTCTCTTTGACCTCTGACATTCTAACTAGTAAGTGTCTTGGAGAACGCCTATTTGGGTCTAATCTCTTTGGGGTGCGCTGCACTTCTTGGATCTGTAATTTTAGGTCTTTCATAAGAGTTGGGAAATTTTCAGTGATAATTTCTTCCATTAGTTTTTCTCCTCCTTTTCCCTTCTCTTCTCCTTCTGGGACACCCACAACACGTATATTTGTGCGGTTCATATTGTCCTTGAGTTCCCTGATACCCTGTTCAAATTTTTCCATTCTTTTCCCTATAGTTTCTGTTTCTTTTTGGAATTCAGATGTTCCATCCTCCAAATCACTAATTCTATCTTCTGTCTCTTTAAATCTATCATTGTAGCTATCCATTATTTTTTCTATGTTTGCTACTTTATCCTTCACTTCCATAAGTTCTGCGATTTGTTTTTTCAGTTTTTCTATTTCTTCTTTATGTTCAGCCCATGTCCTCTTCATGTCCTCCCTCAATTTATCGATTTCATTTTTGAAGAGGTTTTCCATTTCTGTTCGTATATTCAGCATTAGTTGTCTCAGCTCTTGTGTCTCATTTGAGCTATTGGTTTGTTCCTTTGACTGAGCCATATTCTCAATCTTTTGAGCGTGGACAGTTATCTTCTGCTGCTGGCGTCTGGGCATTTATTCAGATTTCTCTTGGTGTTGGACCCAGCAAGGTTGTAATATTTTTCTGTGAAATCTCTGGGTTCTGTTTTTCTTATCCTGCCCAGTAGGTGGCGCTCGTGGCACCCGCTTGTCTGCGGGTCCCACCAGTAAAAGGTGCTGTGGGACCTTAAACTTTGGAAAACTCTCGCCGTCCTGGGGGTTCGCTAGCCGAAACGGCTTGAGCCGGCCCGGGGTCCGAACGCAGGGAGGGTTGCTGGTCGCCGCAGCCAGGGAAAGAGCCCGTCCGAATTTCCTAGTCGGCCCTGGGCAACAAGCGTGGCGGGAGGGCGCCAGCGGCAGCGGCCCGCCCGAGAGAGTGCACGTTCCCCGGGAGTCACGGGTTTGGAAGGGGCCTCCCCCACCCGTCACCGTTCTCCGCGGCCTGGGGGTTTCCGATCCAATTCTCTCAGTTGGTCCGGGGGCTGCGCGTGGTGTGGGCGCCAGCCGTCTTTGTTTCAGGGGACCGCCTCTCCAATTCTCCCAGCCGGCCCGGGAAGGGGGAAGGGAGTAACTCCGGCCGCTTGCCACCCCGCCCGGTAAGGCCCGCGCGCCTCGGCGATCTCACCCGAGCTGCTTCTCTCAGCCAGCCAGCCGTTCCAGGATGGGGTACGCTGTCTTTTTTATCTCTGTTGTGGCTTTGGGCGCTTTCTGTATCGTTTCTACTCCCCTAGTAGGTGTCCTGGAGAAGAAACTAAGATCCGCGCGTCTTACTAAGCCGCCATCTTCCAGGAAGTCCCCTAAATAAAGCCTTTTGAGTTGAGTGACATTGCTGCATTATCTAGCCCCTGATATTGGGCTAGGAGGGTGAGGGTTCTAGCTTCCCTCATATTCACTGTAGTCTTTTCCAGGTGGGAAGGTAGCGCAAGGGACCTTGCTTCCCATCCCCAATAGTTTTGACTCCTCTACTTAGCTCTGCTCCGATGAGCAGAATAACCATGCAGAAGTTGAGACCTTGTTTTCTAAAAGGGAAGCTTTCCTTGAGGCAGGGGGAAAAGTTCCTTAGTGGCCTAGGTCTAGTCACGTGGAGTTTGAGCACCTCAAGTCCTGTCACATTGGTCTTACTGGGAATTTAAGGGCTTCTTCATTGAGTGGAATTCTGGTTGTTTGTGCAGAGTAGGCCTGTGGGTTTCTGCGATAGACACCCCATTTACCTCCCCTACATCCCTTCTGTTCATCGTGGGGTCTGTTGCACTTCCCTCAGCACGAGGAGGCTCATTTATATTTATATATAGATGCGTACCCCAGTATTTCTTAAATAACACATGCACACGAAAATATACATGTGAATGTACGTGTAAACGTGCTAGCCTTATTCACTGACACTCACAACTGTGAATATAGGAACACATTTTTTTTTAAAGAAAATGGAGACCTAAAATGGTATTTAAACTTAGTTTAGCCTATTTTTTTGTGTTGATTGATGTGCTGCAATTAATTTAATTTACTAAAGGAAATTAAACTGGGGAAATGAAGTAAAAGCGACTCTGGTTAATTGTCAAGAATCTGAGACAGTTCCGAAGAGCAGAATAACCATGCAGAAGTTGAGACCTCGTAGGTCTCTGGTTCAGTTCCGCCCCCGCCCCCCCCCACCATGTAGGTTAGAAACACTGAGGGCTTCCATTCCAAAGGATGGCCTCCGCTCCTTTCTCCGTATTGATTTAAAGACCACTGACCTTTTTGGTTCGGTCTTTCTGAGTCTTATCCAAGTCAGCAATGGATAAAGAAAGGAATAGAAAAGGGAGAAGAAGGAGAGAAAGAAAAAACTATCTTATCCTACTGCTCCCATGGATTTGTGTGATTTCTGCTCGTGCCCAGGCAGAAGGTAGCAGTAGGTAGGTGGCTGTGAAATCTCCCTATAGCAGAGAAGGTTGCTGCCTCTACTACCCATTCCAGGTATTTCCATTTTCTCATCACAGCCCCATGAGGGCACTGGTGAAGACCCCAGTGCGTAGAGGTATTAAGTGGATTGTCCCGGTACACAGCTAGGTAGTGGTGGAATGTGAATCCTAACCCAGGCTTCTGTGCTAGGTTCAGACTCCCTACCAGACTCAACTTCCCCCCCCCCCACCCCCGCGTCATCCCCCCTTAGAGGTATTAAATGGATTGTCCGGGTACACAGCTAGGAAGTGGTGGAATGTGAATTCTAACCCAGGCTTCTGTGCTAGGTTCAGACTCCCTACCAGACTCAACTTTCTCCCCCCCCCCCCCCGCGTCATCCCCCCCTTTTGTGGCTTTTGAGCACCTTCTCATTCTGGGGTTGCAGCTATGACTAAGGTAGACCTATGCCTCCCATATGGAGACCACTGGCATGAATTCTCTGACCCCATCCCCTCGGTGCTCCCCACATATACTCAGTCCATCTCTCAATCATTGCAGTTACCCTGTTTGCATGCAGGTTGTTTGTTGATGTGTCTCCTTCTCTCACTGGACTATTGAGATCTTTGTCGGAGGAGCATATTTGATACTCATTTTCTTCACTCCAGCATAGAGCCTGGCCTGCAGTTGGCTTCATGTCTGTTTGAGAATAGTTAATGAATACTTATATGTGAAATTTTTAAGATACCCAACTATATTGTAAGCTATCTATCTGGGTATCTAACCCTTCTGTGTCTAACTCAACTCTATAGACAGTGCACATATGGCAAGCCTTGTTTTATTTTGTAGACATAGATGTTCATATGACTTATGAAGCAGACAGACATCTAGAGAAGTGAAGAAGGCAGTCCTTGAAGCACTTTTATCGGTATATGAACAAAGTCATATCTTTTAAAATGAACAAAGCATATCTTTTAAAATGTTCATATGCTTGCAGTAATTATTTATTCTGGTCAGTAGTTTGCCTCTCAAAGTTTTCTCTGATGCAGCATATAATGTCCTGAAATTCCAAATGCATCCTTTTCTTTTCCTGTCATTTACTATTTCCATTCAAAACTGGAATATATGAACATGTTTATAATGTATTATGATGAAAGGTTTTACTATTTCTAGTCTTTTTTTTGCTATTGCCCCACCTAGGACAAATGATTCAGGAAAGATGGGTTTGCATGGTAACAGTGTATCTTGAAATAAACAGGAATTCAGTTTTAAAAAGGAAAATAAACTTTGTGCTATTTTTGTAGTTAGGATTTTAGATATTTTATTGTACTTAAAGAGTTGTTGTAAAGCGGGTGATTGCATCTCTTCCTTTGAAGATACAATTTATCATCAATTGGTCTTAAACCTGAAGAAAAAAAAAAGCCTGTCTTCATGTGTATTCACTAATTTCTAAATAGCAGACTATTTAGAGCATCAAGGTACAATGCTCCAAGCTCATTGAATGGTGCTTGAACATTCTAATGAAATAGGGAATTTTTATCATGTCTGATGGCCATATGGACTGTACATAAAGTGTGATGGGTTCCCACTGGAACCTCAGATTTTGATTCTTACCCTTTCACAAAGAAATAGAGATAAAGCAGAAATACTGACACCGAAAGTACAGGGAATGTTCCTTTGAAATAGTGAAATGAAGCATACTTCTCTTTTGAATGAATCATTGTAATGCAAAAATATATTTTATTCATTTAAAAATTATCAGTAATTTGCTTTATAAGCTCTCTTTTTGAAAAAAGGCTTTAAAAAGTCAGTTGAAATTATAATCACCCCCTTTACTCATTTTGTCAGAAAAAGTCTACTTTTTTTTTTTCGCATGGGCAGGCACCAGGAATTGAACCTGGGTCTCTGGAGTGGCAGGCAAGAACTCTGCCTGCTGAGCCACTGTGGCCCACGCAAAAGTCTACTTCTTTAGAAGCAAAAACTGTGTTAGAATGTGCATATGTTTAATAAGTCCTGGTAATATGGGCCTTTAAAAAATTTAGGCTTTGGGCAATACATCCTTAAGCAGGTCAGAAGTCTGCTTGTTCTCGTGGACTGCTGAATGGACTACAGACACAATTTTATGCTTGAAAGCTACCCAAACGTCCTGTTTCAGCTTCTTCAAGTATAGATGAGGAAGGTAGCCCAGGTTGGAAAAAAGAAATTGCTCCAGGTTATATTATCTTATTTTGCCCAGCAGAAGTTAAGCTCCTTGGAATCAAACTGTGTGTTTTATGCATTTCTGTCTTGATAATTCATGTAAGTCCCTTAATAAGGCTAGTTTGACCCAATAAATGAAAGACTAAGGGAAAAAAAATGATTATCTAGATTTAAAAATGCCCTTGGAAGCCCAGCTCCTCCATCTCAGGCCACTGGTGGAAAGGTTTTGCTTACTGAGTGAGGGTGCTCGGACAACTCAGGAGGGAAGGTATGTTCTTGCACTGATAGTCTTTCTTTGTCACTTCAGTTTTATTTGTTTGGAGCTTTGAGTAACTCACATACAAAGAATGTTCCATGTTGAGTTTGCTCTGAAACTGAACGTAATTCCTAGAAGTCATTTGGACTCTTTAGTTGGGACTTCTCCATTGTGGGATTCAAGGTGTGGGTGAACCTAGCTCACGCTTCCCGTTTGGCTTCACTCTTCGAGTTTGCTCAGTAATGGGTGGAGGGGAAGGTGAGGAGGCAATGTATTTCGTTCAGCAAATCCAAGATTTGTTCCTCTTACATGAAACATACACCAGGAATAGACCTGAGGCTGTGTGTAGTGAAAAAGTTTTAGGGTTGATTAAGTAATTTATATGAAAGAAACACATACAAGAAGAGATACTGTACAAGTATCTACTGCTTTAAAGAATGGAAAATGGAACAGGTGAAGAAAAGCAATTACCACCCCTGAACCTACTGAGCTGACCCCTAGGTATTGATAAAGATTTAGCACTCTTAAAGAATGCTTTCTAATTTTAACTCAGAGAATAGGTGCCTGACAAATTGATCGAACTGCAATTGCAACATTCGTTCCTGCAAAGAGAAAAATACTCCTTTGATCTCAAGAGAATTTAAAGAGGTCCTGTGTCCGGGTCCCTGCATTATGCCTGGCACCTGCTTCCTTGGTCTAGGCTGTCAGAAGACAGGGTGTGGAGCTTTTTACCCTTTGGGTGTGTGGATTCGGGAAATCACCTTGCTCACAAATAAGTCATTCTTTTTCTAAAATAGAAGGCAGCAGGAACCTTGCTGCTAGGACTCATGAATCCTTTTGCTTTCAGTTTCGGTGGGTATTTGCTTACCTTGTTTACCATTCCTTAAGAGAGGCCTGCAGGAGAGCTTTGAAAATCAGAGCAGTTCTCTAGCCCTTCCTTTTTTTGGCTAATTAATTAATTAGCCACAAGCAATAATTAGATAATTATTAAAGGTAGTTTGGACTGAGCTACATCCTGAGGACACAACCCCAAGTAAGACAGGGTTGCTCCCTTCATGGAGCTTGGAATTGGGGGAATAGCCTTGTTGATAGGCAGTCATAGAAGTTCTCTGACACAAGTTCATGAAGCCATGAAGCATGTAGTAGGTCCATTCAACCTGGACTGGGAGAAGTGACAGCCTTGGAGGAAAAAGTAGACGAAGTGATATCCCTGCTGAGATGGGAAACATGTCTCGGAAAGACACACAAGATAACTGTGTGTGTGTGTGTGTGTGTGTGTGTGTGTGAAACAGCTATTGGACAGTGAGCACTTGTGTGTCAAGAGTCATTTTTGGATTCCACTGTAGGTATAAATTTGGTCGGATGTCTTTGTTTTGAGGTCCCATTTTATTTTAACCCCAAATAGGTGTGAGATACTCACCAACAGAGTAGTTAGCTCTCCAGTCCCTTTACTGAAAAGAAATCCTTCATGCATTTGTCCATCTATCTGCCCATTTGTTCCTCCATCCAACCCTCATTCATTGTCTGTTCTGTGTCAGGCATTGTGCTAGTCGCTGGCTATAGAAAGCACCCCTGTATCCACTTTTCACCCCCAACTTGGGATCTGCCAGGGAGATAGACTCGGTCAGTTGTGGCATTTGGTCACTGAAAGAGTAGTCAGATATATAAAGTTCTGTGAGGCTTGGGAGGAGACACTGGTCAGGGCAGCACCGGATAGCTTGGTGAGGCTTTACTGAAGAGGTAACACAAGGCTTGCAGTCTTGTGTGTTCCTATGTGAGGATGCTGTGGGGGTTATCCGTGTAGACTCTGCAGTCAGACTGGACATTCAAGTCCTAGCTCTGTCAGCAAGAGCTGAGAGATGTGGGACACTTTATTTTCACTTTTTATGTGTTAATTTCCTTATGTCTAAAATGAGAATCACAATAGCGGTTTCCTCAAAGGGTTGTTAATGAAGATTAAATGAGTCAAGACATATAAAGTGCTTAGAACAGGGCCAGGTACAGAATATGCATTCTATAAGTGTTAACTAGCAACTGTGATTATTATTGCTACTGTAATGTTTGGGGAGAAGATCTAAGCGTTTGGTCTACCTAAAAAGAACTATAATGTGTGTGTGTTTATGTGCATGTGTGCATGCACGCTCAGGCGTTTGATGGTTGGGATTAGACATACAGTTGTAGATGATTTGGGTGGTGGGGCCTGGTGACAAAAAGTATTAAACTATTTACAGATCTCTAAGCTCTATGCTTTCTTGTATTCGAGTGCTCAAATACCTTAGCTAGTATCACAAGTTTACTTAAATCTGCTTTTTAAAAACTTGAAATCGTTTCTTGTAACCTGCAGAACAGCCACTTAACATGAAAAAAAAGTGTAAAACAAAAACTTGCAATGACACCATTCTAGCACGGTAACTGTTTCCTTTTTTTTCACTTACTTTGTTTCTGTAGATTTATGTGTAAACATCAACATTACAATCTTAAGAGGTATACAGTTTTGTGTTTTATTTTTTAAATTAGTGTTCTTGGAGAAGCTTTCCTTAATGTTTTAGCCTGCTCTGTTCTTAATTATTCTAGTGAATGGATGCACAGTTTTCTTTTGTATTTAGTTATTGTGATGTTTTTAACCATCTCTCTATTCATAATATCTCAGATAATTCTGTAATGCACATCTTTGTGATCAAAATTGTTTTCTTTTGGGTGGTGCACCCGTGGCTCAGAGACAGAATTCTCACCTGCTGTGTCGGAGACTGAGTTTGATTCCTGGAGCCTGCCCATGCCAAAAAAAAAAAAAAAGTTAAAAAAATTTTTTTCTTTCATGGAATTTTCTTTTTGATAAATTCCTAGGGTTAGTATTACTAGGTCAGAGGATTTAAACCTTTTGAGGCTCTTAGTAAGCATAGCCAATTGGATCTTATATCCTCAATGTTGCTAGCATATTCCTAGTGTCATAGTTACTACAGATATTATTATTTTCTTCAAAAGTTTGCTGATATTGGGAGGTTTAAAACAATGCTCTAATTTTGGTTGAATTTGTCCCTTCTCCCCCGCCCCCCAGTGAAGATGCACAATTTCTTGGTGCTTACTCTTCTGTGTGAATTGTCCGTTCACCTCTTTTTCTGACTGTGTTCTTGATATTTTCCAATATAAATTTGTAGCATATATTTACCATAAATATTAACTTTGTGTTGGAGAAAAACCCAGGGGGCAGGTAATTGAAAAGGAGAGCAAAAGCTCTTGCCCTGTCCTGCCCTAGTTAGCCTCTCACTCTTGCTGTTGGGGAGGGAGAAGGAAGACCCAGCATTCTCCATGGATCTAGCTTTGCTGGGATCATAGTGGCCAGTCTGGACCCTTCAACAACGTTGCTTTTCAGTTGCCTTTATTTCTATTTTTGTTTATTTATTTAATTATTTGCTGTTTTTTTATCATGAAAAATAAATAATACATACAAAAAAGCAATAAATTTCAAAGTACACTGCAGCAATTAGTTGTAGAACAGATTTCAGAGTTGGTATGGGTTACAGTTCCACAATTTTAGGTTTTCCTTCTAGTTGCCTTTATTTTTAACTTATTTTGAAATACTTTTACATTAATAGAACAATTAAAAAATAATAGAAACCCCATACAGAGGACTCCAGTATACCCACCAGATACTAAGATCCAGCAGTTTTAACATTTTGCCACACTTAGCATGTCACTCTGTCTATCCATCCATCGAGCTGTCTGTCTATCAATCCATTTCCTGAACACTGGAATGCAGGTGGTATACATCATGCTCCTTGAGCACTTAATACTGCCACGTACATTTTCTGTGAGCAAGGATATTCAAACCATCTTTAGTTATCAAATTTAAGAAATTTAACATTGATTTAAAGCCTACAGTGTATATTCCATTTTTTTCCCTGTGTCCCAACAATTTCCCTTTGAGCTTTTGTTCCTCCCTTAGTAGATCCCATCTGGTATTATGTGTTACATTTAATTGCCATTGTCTCTTTAGTTGCTGGCATCCTTTCTTTTTTTCTTTTGCTTTCTTTCATTTGTTTAATTGTGGGAATATATATACAACAACACGACTTTCCTATTTAACAGCTCCCAAGCATATTATTCAGTGGGATACTCATATTCCAATATTTTGGTACCCTCTTCACCTTCCACTAAAACTTTCCTATTTCCCCCCCCCCCCCTTGAGAATCTGTACTCTAATTTCTGTCTCTGTGAGCTTGCACATTGTCGTATATTTTCTTCGTTGGTTACCATGGGGCTTAAATTTAACATTCTAAATCCTTAACAATCTTGTTTGCTTTGATATCAACTTAACCTTCAATAGAAGACATAAACTATGTTCCCATACCCTTTTATGAAGTTGTCACAAATTACTTTTATACATTATGAGTTCAGATCCGCAGATTTACTGTTGCATTTTATCCATTTGCCTTTTATATCCTGTAGGAAGCAAAAAGTGGAGTTACAGACCAGAAATAGAGTAGAACTGGCATTTATATTTACTGATGCTACCTATTGGAAATCTTGAGTTCTACATGCGGTTTCAATCTGTTAGCTATTGTCTTTTCCTTCAAATTTCCAAAACTCTCTTTACGGTCTCTTGTAGGGAGTGTCTTAATTTCTCCTTCATTTTTGTAATCAAAATTTTTTTATTAGAGAACTTGTGGGTTTACAGAATAATCATGCATAAAATACAGAATTTCCATACACCACTCCACCACCAACTCTTGCATTGGTGTGGATGATTTGTTACCATTGATAACACTTTTTTGGTAATTCTATTATGTAACAGTAGTTACATTTGTTACAATTGGTGAAAGATTCTTAAATACTATAACTATCGTCCATAGTTTACATAGGGGTATTTTCTCCTCATGTTCCCAACCTACTTATTACTACTGTTTTTTCATGCATGTCTTTATTTTATTAGTTGTCTACCCATACACTGGATAAAGGGAGTGTCAGTCACAAGATTTTTAAAATCACATGGTCACATGATAAAAACTTTATAGTCATACAGTCATTGTCAAAGACCAAGGCTACTGGATTATCAACAACTTCAGAATTTCCTTCTGGCTATTCTAATATACTAGAAACTGAAAAGATCTATATAGTGAATCAGTAGTCATAATTGTTTGTTAAATCCTCATTTCTCAGTTACACCTCCTCCCTCTCATTTGATCTTCACTCAATCTTCGGGATATCTGGGCACTGACCATTTTAACGTCTTCATGCTGGAAAGGGCTGTCAGCTTTATTGGATAGATCTTCATTTTTGAAAGACAGTTTAGTTGGATATGGAATTCTTGGCTGAATTCTTTCAGCACTCTATGTCGTCCTACTGCTTTCTTGTTGCCATTGGTTTTTTTATGGGAAATTGGCACTTAATCTTTTTGAGGCTTCCTAGTACACACTGTTTCTCTCTTGTGGCTCTCAGAATCTTCTTTTTATCTTTTGGCATTTGACAGTTTGATTTTTAAATGACACAGTGTGATCTATTTGGGTTATCCTGTTAGGCGTTTGTTGAGCATCTTGGGTGTGTATTTATTTCTTTCATTCTGTTTGGAGAGTTTTCCACCATTATTTCTGTGAATATTCTCTTTGCCTTTTGTCTCCTTCTTCTCACTCCTTTAACTCCCACACTTGATTTATTAGTACATTTGATGGTGTATCATTCACAGTTTGCTTAGGCTCTGTTTACTTTTTTTCATTCTTCCTTCTGCTCATCACAATGAATGATTTCAGTGGTCTTATTTTCAAGGTCTCTAATTCTTCTGCCAGCTCCAATCTGCTGTTAAACCCCTCCAGGGAGTTTTTAATTTATATTACTGCAGTCTTCCGCTCTGTTTGGTTCCTTTTCATAATTTCTATCTCTTTTGATATCTTCTTTGTGTTCATCTGTTTTCCTGATTTTCTTTACTTCTTTCTCCATGTTTTCCTTTAGCTCTTTGAACATGTTTAGTACTTTTTTTTTCAAGGTAAGTCCCAGGACTGATCCTCCTTATTGATGGTTTCTTACACTTTAATCTTCTCCTTGCCTGGGCCGTTGCTTCCTGTTTCTTTGTATGTTTTGTAACCTTTTGTCAGAAACTGGGCATTTTAATATTCTAATATGTGTTATCGCTGAAATTTAGACTCTAAGGTATGTGTCTGCCCCTTCAGCTTGTAGCTAGTGTTATGACAGAGGTTTCCTTGATTGCCAAAAATCACCTTTCTTGGTCTTTGCAGAGTGCCCTGTGGGAGTTACCTGTTCAGGCCTTATTCCTACAATAAGTTTAGAAAATAGTTCCAGACCAAAGGGTAGGGGCCTCCCTTATCCCTTTGGTTTATCCTCTTGTCTTGGACATGGCATATGGCCTTAGGAATTCCCCCATATACAGGGTTCCAAATGCCCCCTAGGAAATAGTGCCTCATGGACCTTGTATGTCCCACAGGCAGCAATCCTTTGCCTCAGGAAACATGCCCTGTCTGCTCTCCCAGAGTATTGTAGCCAAGTTCCATGAGCTTTCTTCTACATATGAGGTAAGTTCTGTGATGATGAGTCCCTTCAGTCCACCACCAGACAGATTGCGTGGACATTTATATTCCCACTTATGTGCATGAGAGTTACTCTGCTCCCTCCAGAACTGGAGTTAAGTCCTTTACCATTTTTTTGAGCTTTGAGAAAGATGTTTCTGCCAGTTTTTGCTGGTCAGTCACAGTTTCTGGGTGGGGATCCTTCATTGGCGCAGGGAATTCTGCTTTTGAGCCTGTTATTGTGAGCTGAAATTAGAGGTGTGACTGCTAGTTCAGCTCCACCAGTGTGCTGAACTCATTCAGAGTTTCGCCTACCCCTCATGTCCCACAGACATCTAACGCAGAGCCAGCGCATGGTGGGCAATTTGTTCTCACCTACCGTAGATCAGAGGTTACAGTGGACCTTCCCCATACTCTCCCCTCCCCGCAGTCCCTTCTGTAGCATCCCCATTAACAGGTCACTCAACTTCTTGATCTCCTCCAGTAATTGGAGGGTCACTACCTTGCAAAGATGATTAGAATAGTAATGTGACTTTGGGCTCAAGGTGAGATGGACCTGGGTTCAAATTTCATTTTGGCCCCCAACTAGTGTTGATTTTGGGTGAATGACTTAATGTTTCTCAACTTCATTTTCTTTGTCTGAATAATGGAGATAGTCCTATTATATCTCTATCTCATAGAGTTGTGATGAGGATTAAATAAAGTCCTCATCCCTGTGTCTGAGATATAGTAACTACTGAATAACTGTTAGCTATGAGTATTATTATACTTACTAGTACAAGATATTTCCTTAAAATATCTTTGTATCTGGTTCATGAATCCGAAGCATTTTTTCGGTCCATGGGTTAAAATCTTGTTGATTTGGCAGAGAGGCTGCAGCTCTGGCTCTAGTGCTCAGAATGACTTGGAGTTTGGGATATGTTCTTTTGTAATGGAGATGTGGGTGGGCATTGGCCTTGAGCTTATTCCAGCTTGAGCTGTGATGCCAGCTGCTGGCCTGGGCATTGCCCTCATGGTCTAGGCTAGGACCTTCTGAGTTTTCAAGGTCTGATTGTATAGGCCCTTGTTGGATCCTCTTAACCTTCCCGGCTGGTGTTCCTGCCGTGACATTCCCATAGAGGAATGGCACATGCATTTAGAGGAGATGAAGCTCTATCCCACTCACTAGTTATCTGTTCTCTTCTATGGAAAATTGTTTAGTTTAGCAAAGAATGTCAGAGTTAGAGATTGTGCTTCTGAGTATTCAACATTATGCCTGTACGCTGAAAGCACTCAATCAATGTTGCTTTTCTTGGTATTCCAGGGAAACCAGTCCAAGGATATTCTGGGCATAGGTCAGCTGTAGCTGACTCATCAGTATTTCCCCAGATTTTAGCGTTTCAATATTTTTGCTTTAGCTTGCTGAGAATATAGTTGATGATCTAAGAGTTCCTCCAAGTCCCATGTGAATAAGCTTATGGCTTTTGTCCTTCGAGAACAGGTATCATTGGTACTGGTACTACGTTCTTGAATCTTATCCTTATAAACTCCATTTTTATTTAACCTAATTACTTGTGCTTTATTGACAATGATTTAGAAGAGACGGCTACCTGCTAGGCATCTTGGTAATTGCTTCCCAATAGTTGTTAATTTCAGGTTTTTTTTTTTCCCGAAATAAAATATTAGAGTTATAAATAAAGAAACAGTGCTGACATAATGGAAAGTAAAATTTTAAACAGTGGGGAGGCGGGTGGAGGGGAGGGATTAACTTGAGTTACAAGTTATCTATGACCAGGGGTGATATTTAAAATATTTGTTAGCCAGTCCTGGAAGGACATTGGGGACCTTCTTGGCTGGTGTTCCTGGAGGCCCCTGGCTGTGGCTGGCTTTTGCTCTTTACTTGTTGAATAGTGGGAAGACCTGAGGGTATGGGGTGGGGGGCAGGGGCATTCAGGGATTTGGGGAACTGATTCTACCAATCCTTATGGAAGGGCGCTAGATAGAGTTGCTCTCTTTTCCTTTATCTAAGTGTTGAGGGGACTTTGGATGTGCTGGACCTGATTATCTCCCAGTAGGTGCTTGCAAGGTGTCACATTAGAATTAGGGTTGTCTTTTTGGAAAGCACTTAGACACAAGCATTCATTCAGAAAATATTGCCTATAGAGTATGACAGGCGCAGTCCCTTGCCTGAGTGAGTGGCCTTTTTGTTGTTTCCACCTGTTGATCGTAGGAATCTATCCTTAGGAAAATGATTACAAGGATGTTTGTCATAACATTAAAAAGTTGAGCAGTGCGGTGCAAGGGTAGCTCAGTGGCAGAATTCTCATCTGCCACACCGGAGACCTGGGTTCGATTCCCAGAGCCTGCACATGCCAAACAAACAAACAAAAAAAGCTGGGCAAAATCTAAATATCCTAGGCTCGGAGAAATAGTTAAATAATATATCCTTGACATGGAATATAAACATCTCTTAAAAATCATGGATCCAAAGAACATTTCAGGACTCAGGAAATGCAGAACGTAAAATGTTAGAAGGGCAGTAAAAGAACCCCAAAGTATTGGATGAAATAATAACAACAATGAATTGTTTACTAGTGTAAGAAAACACATTAAAATACATTGTTAACACTATTATGTAATGGTGAGATCCCGGTAAGGCTTCTATTTTCCTTAAGTACATTGTATATGGTCCATTTTTGGGGTCGACTGTGTCAGTTGTAGAACTAGGAGAGTACCATATATTATGTTTTATAAATCCAGTTAACATCTTAAAAAATTATTGTACAATTAATGACTACGTTGAAGTTAAATTCGGAGAAACAAGTTTGGGAGTTGTAATTATCTTCCATAAAAGAAGCTGCTGACTCTATGGGCTAAAAATAAGAGGCCTGGGTCAGCCTCCTCTTCACTGGTGGACCGGGCTCCTGAGGCTTTCAGACTGCAAGGGTTCCAAGAGGCCCTGACGGGCTTGTTGAAAGTTAATGTCCCTTCCTGAGCCACTGCTCGGCCAGCTAACCTTGTCAGAAGGTTACCCGAGGCTCTAGGGCTCGGCTAATTTTAACCTCCATCGGCCAGTGCGGTGGCATCAGGCTGTGGAGACAGGAACAGTTTCCTGGGAGACCTGGCTGGGGAAAGATGAGTCCAGTCCACGTTTTTTTCTCATCCTCGTGTAAGTGACCAGGCACGCTGAACAAGCAGAGAGAGCTGGGATGATAATGAGAGCTTTTATGGTAAAAAAAAAAATCAGGATTATTAAAGATCTTTTAGCCAGTGTCAATGCTGGTTGATAATTGCACGGTGATGTGTCCTGCATGAACTGTGGACATAGAGTAGCCAGGTGGATGAGATTCTCTCTTCTGGAAACTAGACTGGCTGTTTTTTACAGACAGAATGAAACTGCAGTTATTTTCACAATCTAGGTGACATTTTTCTAAAGTTACAGGACTCAAATAGAGTAATGATAGATTCCTTTGACGTTTTTGATCGATTTGATTGGGAAAGGGATGCTTTTTAAGTTAAAGAAGAAAGCGAAAAACACAGAATTGCTTGTCTGCATGTTGAACAGTTGCTGTTTTGGCTACCAATAAAATTGTCATTTAAAGACAGTTCTTTTTTGGGGGGGTGGGGGGCTTTTGCAACAGGCAGCCCTGAATACAGCTGTGCCTTTTAATGGTTGTAATCCTGATATTTTAAAATGAAACATAAATCAGTAACTACACAATAATGTGACTTTGGGGCTCTTTTCTCCACCAAATATAACTTTAAAAACTTAGAGAATGCCATTTTTCTTTTTTGTCCTTAGAATTTTAAAAATCTGTCTGCCTTTCAGCGCCTTCAGTTTGGGAGTCTGCTATGCCTTTTAGAGTTAGCCCAGTTTTGCACTGCCAAGGCATTCAGTGTCTCACCGTAAGGGATTACAGTGGGAAACTTAATCACCGTGGTGGATGGCCTGGTCTTGGGTTTATCCGTCAGGCTGAAGAAGGGTAGCTCTTCTCATCGTTGGGTATATATCCACCCACTTATAAAATGGTTGCTAGGAGCAAATTAAAGAGACAACATGCACGGAGTAAAGCAAAAAGATGAAAGAACAATGGATGTAGAATCAATAACCTGCTAACTCACTAAAGTGATTGAAGTAAATTTATTTGAAATACCCAGGCTGAGTCAGACCACATCAAGCCAGCAGTGTTCCTGCACGGGAGCGAACTTTGACTTCATTTTAGGGAGAAAAAAATACGTGCTTTTTATTGGCTGTTTCTTTCTCGAAGATCTGTCCCCTTTTGAATAGATCTGATTGGCTCTGTCATGTTTGGATTTAGTTTTGAGAAAAATAAAGCTGAGTAATGTCAAGAATTTGTTGAGTGGGAATACTTAAGTTCTTCACTGATCCAAATCTGACTTTTATAAATAGTATTACACAAATAAGCAAACTTAAAAAAAAAAATCACCCTTTTGCCCTAAAATACTGTTTTCAAAAGTACTTTCAAAGTAAAATATAATATAAATGTAAGCGATTCTGATTGGATACTGAATGAATGTATTATTGCAAGGGCAGTAGTGATGTCAAGGGAGTAGTTATGAATTTAAAGGATCTTTCTTAAAATCTAAATTCCTCTTCTACTCAAGCTCAAATTCCTGCTTTTTTCCTTCTCCTGACCTGCTTTCTTCTCCTCCCCCTCCCCCTCCCCCTTACTTCCCACCCTCACTTGGCCTCCCAGTGTAGACCTGCTGTTATTTTTTGCAGTAACCTGACACCTCAGACCCCACTATGGCCCCCAGGCTACTGGGGAGTGAACTGGCTGAGAGTTGGAGAGTTGGGCTCCACCTTGTAGCTCTCCCAGGATGAGCAGCTGCTGCCTGAGGTCTCTGGGCCGTGGGCAGGCTGCCGCGGGGTCAGGACTGGGATGCCACCAGCTTGGGTCAGCAGTTAAGACCTCAGATTGTGGCCCTGTAGTAACAGACCCCACCCTGGGGTGGAGGGCTAGCCCGAGATTCTAGAAAAGCGGAGTTGGTTGTTGAGGGTAGCTATCAGCTAGTTTTTGGAGACTTCAAGAAAGTTTTCAAGTCATTGAGTTTTTTATTTAGCTCTGTGGTTATGCTAAAATAAATCTATTTATTTAGCATCTATGCTATGTTAGAGTCCCTGTCTTTGAAAAACTTGCAGTCTATCCAGGATGACAGATACAGAAGCAGAGTGTCAGGCACAGTTCTGAGATGTGTGTGTGCATACAGATAAGTCGTACACATAATCACTCAGTGATTGAGCTATTCTGTTAATGTTTACACAGATCCTCTCATTTAGTCTTTACAACAGGTAGGTAATAGTATTCATTCCCATTTTGTACAGAAAAAAACCTGAGATACAGCTAATACTTGAAATTTGGGACTTCAAGCCCTAATGTGTTCTTTAGATTTTTTAAAACTACTCTGCTGAATCTGCTGGGTGGATGCTGCATGGACAGCATGGTCTGTGCAGCTAGGAGTAATCATCAAAAAAGACAGTGATACCATTTAGGAAGCATCTCTTGAGCTCCAACAACCATTCAGGTATCGTAGGAGTTGTCAGATGTAGGAACACAGAGGTGCTTCCTCATGAGTAGGGAGATGGTATCTTAAGAGGATTTATAATGAAGCCTATGTACCAGTTGTGGGGTTGAAAGTGTGTCTGAGGTGCTCTGGGGACACAGCGGTGACCACTCTTAGTCAATGGCTTTGGTACTCGAAAGGACCAATGGACGTTCACTAGGCAAAGGAGCCCTTGAGAGCAGAATCTTCTCAGCAGGGGTGCCCAGGCGCTGGAAGTGGAGAAGCCAGGCTCTTGCTGTGCCCAGATACCTTGGAGCGTTTGGGTGGCTGGAATGCAGGGGTCCTGGGCAGGAGGCTCAAAGGACAGGCTGAGATCTAGTGGTAAAGGGGCATGGATGCCCTGTTACGCGATTGGGTTCTTAATTGAGGTGGGGATTCTGCTGAATGATTTTAAATTAGACATTTGCTAAAAGTTATTTTAGGAAAACCTCTGGCTGTCAGAGCAGGAGAAGCTGTCTAAAAATACATCACCTGGAAATTCTGATTCAGTACTTTGGCATCAAAGCTGGGAATCTATATTATTAAGAAGCCACCTGTGTCATTGGGGAACCCGGTTGTCAGAAGTGGTGTGGTGGTGGCGGAGGAAGGTGGTGTGTAGGAGAATGGAGGCAGGCAAGAGATGTGCCAGGTCAGGGAGAGAGATAATGAGATCCTGCTTGGGAGATATAAGCAGTCAGTGGGGTGGAGAGAAGCTGAGGGGGTAAAGTTGAGAGATGAGGAGTGGAAACCAGTTGTATTGGAGAGAGAGGGAGGATCCGGGTGATGACCTACCTCCTTTGCTCTTTGGGCCCTGCCTCAGCCAGGTTCTCTGCTGAGCAAAAACTTTTGGGTATCTTACAGAGCCCTTAGGGACAGTGCCTTAATGCAGATAAGTGATGTTGAAAGTGTCAGTACCGATGATGCCGGGGCTGTGTGTATGTGGGGTTTTCATTGGTTGGTTTGGCCTTTGGGCCTTCTGGTGTCTCGAGTCACATCTTAAGTGTAGAGTCATCTTTAGGCAGTTGGACTGAGGGAATCAGCATGTTGAAATGTCTTAGAGAGGAAGGGAGAGGGAGGGTTTAGTAGCATTTTGTAAATGTGATTGGATATAATTACATTTTAATTAAGGAGAGAAATACCAGGGTTTAACTTCCCTTGTTACCCTCCTAGGCTTAGGACAATATGTGGGAGGAAATGCATATATATATAAATTTTTTTATTTCTTCCTAAAGAGATTCCCCCTTTGTGCATGCTAAGGCACTGCAGAAATGTTGATTGAATCAAGTGTAGCCTTTTACCTTTTTAACCAATATAGCTGACTCATTTGCAGGGGGTGTGTCATGGGCGAGGAGGCCCATGGATGGAGATAGCTCTCCTCAGTGCACCTGTGCCATGTGGAAGGCAGACATTAGATGTGATTCCAGAGTTGGGTGCCTTGGTAACAGGGTGCCTCTGCCTTTCTTTCTGTACCTCTCTTTGGCAGGAGATTTTGCCCCACTCTGTGCCCTTTTGCGGTGCATTTGGACTATCTGGTAGTGCCGTGCACATAGTAGGTGCTCAGTTAGTATCTGTTCATTTGTGTGACTTATTGTCTGCAGGGTGAGTAATAGTTACTCACTTATCCTGCCTCAGCACATTTCTAGCCAGAGTGCCAAGATCTTTTTCCTGCTGAACTTGAACTGGATATAAACTAAGGACCGGGTTTTAATTTGGCAGGCAGGAACTGGGGGGAGGAGACTTTAATATGCCTCTGCATTTGTATTCCTTTTAGTGTTAGACCTGTTTTGCAGCTGCTCCATCATTGGGACCTTACTAAATGGCAGCTTGCAGCTCTCGTTTGAAGGATGGGGACCTGGCCGTATGGGTGACCATTGGGAGCCCACGGATATTTGCGAAGAAGCACTGTCATATATTTTTATTACTTTGCACATTTGCTCATGCCAACATTAGCTGCTATTTGCACATTGGCTGTCTGTACACGTGTGTGAGTCTCTGTGTAAGCATGGCAGTTGGGCTTGGGCATAACCACACTGTCAGCACACAACTTCTCTTCAGGGGCCAGGGAAGTAAGCAGAGGGCTTTAAGCATTTAATGGAAGAGCCGAGTGACTGGGCACTGAGGAGAGTTAATCTCATGGCTCTGGGCTGTTTAAACAAGCACACCTGTGTAAACTGTCCCTGTCTTTTGGTGCATTAAAATCCCTTTATAGATCTAGAAGGCTTAAGGGATGTGCACATTGTAACACTTGAATTTATCTAGAGGACTGTTCTGGCCTTAGACCACACTATGAGAATGCTTTTGATTTAAAAGTTTTGATTCCAGTTTTACAAAATGATCTGTTCTTTATCTTTTATCTCCCCATTTGCACACACATATACCCTCAGGAGTTGCTTACGCTTTCCTGATGTTTTTGGTGTTTTCCTGTTGCCTTTGTATGGAGCAGTCCAAACCCTGTGGCATGGCCTTTGAGGTTCCTTTTGACCCGGCTCTGGTCACTTGCAGCCTCAGCTCCGTACTTGTGCTCGCATGCTTCACCCTCTTTTCTGAACAGGCCTTCCCCTTGCAGTGCTTGTAAATGGCCTGCCAAGTCCCGCTCAGACTTCAAGACCTGGCCCAGTGTCCCCTCCCGTGACACGCTTCCTGACCTGAGAGACAGAATAAACCCATCCTACTTTTGTGCGCCAGTGGCACTTTGTTTACTCCTTTGTGGCAGCGCTTGATACCTTATGTTGTTGTTCATTCATTTGTTCACTCATTTATTCACCCATTGGGTCATTATTTAGGTATCTGTCATTTTTTTGAGAACCATTATTTGTGCTAAATGCCAAGGGTAGAAAAATGAGTGAAGGCATGGCCCCAACTCATAAAGATCTTACCAACTCACAAAGGTGACAGAGACATAAACCATTCCTGTACAGCGAGTGCGACAGTTCATTGGCAGTGGCCTGCAGAGGGGCCGCAGGCACATGTAGAAGGGCGTGCTTAACTCTCTTATGGGAGGAGAGGTCAAGGCAACCTTCCTTGAAAGGATAGTTTTCTTGTCTCCCAGCTGAATAGGGTACTCCTTGAGGGCAGGGAGCATAGCATCTTTATGTTCTCTAGTTCCGGGATGGGGTGGAGGTGGGGGAAATGCAATAAATGCTTTGCTGCATTAAATTGAATCAGATCATTAGAAAACAGAAATAAATCCCCCTTCATATGTATATACTTTGTCTTATTCCAAGATGAATTTAAGGATGTAAAATAGCTAAGTTAAAAGTGGAGAAAAGAAGGGAGCAAAAAGGAAGGAATAGAGGTGGGGACCTCATGTGGATGTAGGAATGAAACCAAACTTGCAGACCCAAGTAGACAGAAGGAGGTTTGTGTTCATTCTGGATGTGTTGAAACTTGACGTGCTGAATCCTCCAGTGTGAGCACTGATGGTATCTGCATGGATCCACTGAATCTTTAGAGAACCTCTGAATACCAGTGATTCTTATAGAAGAAAAAGAACAGAGCTTGGCCTTCACGATTAATCCTTTAAAAAATACCATCTTTATTCAAGTTTTTCTTTTTGATTGGCATATGACCTACTGAGAGGTGGACTGGATTTAACCATCAACACGACCTGTCTAAATAACCCAGGGTTATGGAAGGAGGGCCAGGATGGAAGAAGCATCCCGTCATAGAAGATGGAGTGGGCCATTTGTGATGAAGAAGAAATTATAATTCAGAATCTGTCAAGGGACCACATCTGGGAAGGTCAGCTTCTGCTACTCAGAGTCATCCCAGCCCACATATTGTTAAGTTGGCTGGTGACACACTGTGAAATATTGAGTGAGTCTCCATTGACCTTTATAAGCAGGTAGACTTGTCACCCTGGGAGCAACACCCTGATGGTGGGGCTTCCATTTGTAGGCATTCCCTTGGACATGGGGCGGAGATGGGCCCTCCCTTGAGTGCTTGGCTTAAGGTTTGGCCAAAAGGAGTATATGTGTTGGTCTGGCATGTTGCTGTCTCTTAAAATATGAATGGTCTACTTTTTAATTTTTACTTTGTACTTGTCATTTAAAATGCTAAGAAATTAGGCTTTCAGGTGGTGAATTCTTGCCAATTAAGAGAATGACACTACCTAACAGGTTAGTGGTTTAAAAGTATTACTTTCCCAATATTTGTTTTCTTTGTTTTCAGTAAGCATTACAGTGAGCTAATCTACCTTAAATGTGTGCTTACTGCACATGTATTGGAACTGGGGAGTTAATCTTGGGGTCTTCCTGAGTGTTTGGGGCTTTACCTTCTTTTACTGACAACTCCTGGAGAAGGATCTGTGAGTTTTTCTTCTGAAGTACTTATCGTCAACTATTTATTGCTAACTCTTATGGCATGTTTTTCTCTTAGTGTAGGAAACTGTTTGTCAGTCTGAAATGTGTTTCCTGTGATTAAATTGTCCACCTCCCAGGAACCCATGCAGGTCATGTAATCCAGCAGATGCTCACCTTATGAGTCTTTGCTTTTATCCAGTCTTTGCTTTGGAATGATCAGGTGGGAAGCACTGCCTTCTTGTCCTTTTAAAGATGTCCACTGATGAAAGAGAGCAGTGATCAGCTTGATAGGTGGTAGTAATGCGAGAAGGGGCAGGAATTTTGGCTCTCAGTGGCTAGTAGATTCATTAAGGGGATTTGAAAGGTGATTCCTTTAAAGACTGGTGATGCAGAGTGGTCTCATTAGTGCTACAGAGCATGAAATCGATCACAACCTTTCTTGAGCTGTCATCTGGGAGATTACTTAAGGTTGATGGTACTGAGAATTAATTCAGGAATCTCAGAAAGGTAACGCTAAATCCTCTAACAGGGTGTTCATCCAGGTCTTATTGGCTTGTTGATAGATCCTGCTGATCTGGAAGTGATTATTCACAAATGAGGAAGAATACTTATCCACTCCTCCCTGCTGAAATTAAAGAGAACCTGTTGGCAGTATATGACACCAAGGTGCAATATTTGCTGCTGGCTCCAGGGCAGACATTGCCTCAGCTCTCAGTGTCAGCATTCCCTGGAATTCTGCTCTTGCTCTGATAATGGCATATGTTCTGCAACTCCATCTTCCTAGTGGCAGCCTGTGAAACCCAGGCTGCCTATCTTCATCTGTCTTCCTCCGGCCACTTGGTCGCAAGGTTGGCTGGTGAAATGATAGGACAATAAGAACACGGCCCACTTTACAGTTATAAAAGTGATTAACCACCATTCATGTCCCACGTTTCTCCCACCTGTCCAGGGAGGTGAGTCATTATCATCACTATTCATTAGGAATTTATTAATTTCTGTGTTTGATGATGTCAGTTGAAGATAAGGCTGGGAATTCAGCACTACCTACATTCTCTCTTAACAGAATTTGAAATCCAGCCTCCACTTCACTGTCTAGTGAGTATTCAATGTGAGTCTCATATTCTCATGGGATGTTCATCCTATCTGGACAAATGACTCCTGGATTCAAATTCTGTTATGTATATGACTTTGGTCAACTTATTTAAGCTCCCTGAACCTCATAAGATGGGGATAATACTTGACAGGGATAATGAAATGATTAAATGAGATTCTGTACGTGAAAACTTCTGGTGCTGTGCTTGAAACCTGGTGGTTCATTGAATGAAGGTTGAATTTGGATTTGAGGTACCAGTTTACTTTGGAAGTAAAGCATCATTTTTCCTGGTGTTTTTGTTGGAGGGAGCTTTTCTCTTATGAGAAAAACTGGAACTGGTCGTGGGTTTTCACTGAGATCACAGCGACCTTCAGACTATCAAATGCTTGATTGAGCTGTCTACTGCAAATATCTTCTCAATCACATGGTACTCTTTCTTTAAATCCTAAAATGGTTTCCACCTGTACTTACGTCTACATTCATCGTAGCGCTTAGGAACATCTCTTTTCTTAGTTTTTCTCCTGTTACCACTCCCTATATGTTGCCCTTTCCACTCACATGTTCAATTAAGTGTGCTTTGTTACCATATTTCACCTCTTTATATTTCTTCCTCATCTGTTTCTTTGGTTTCTGGTCTTTACACCCTTCCCACTTTGCTCCCTTGTTGCTTTCCTTATATCTTTCACCTTGGTTCTTTTTTTCTTCCCCAAAAGAAAAGGGAAATAGAAGAAATAAAGAAGGTTAAATAGTGTTTCTCAGAAATTGCCATTCCCCCCCAAAATAAAGTTTGTTCATGGTAGAAGCAGCCTATATCCGGGGAGCCAAATTATATTTGCCCTTCTAACACAGAAAGTCTGTTGGTTGTCTCTAATTGTGATAAGAAATTGGATCATATATAACTCTCGATTATCCATCCTTCTGGATGTGTTAAGCCGGTCCTCTTACATCTTCCTAATTTGGTGATATCCTTTGGAGCTTTTAATTCTCATCAGCACCTGGATCAGAAACAGTGTAAAGAATGGGAAAGGAACTGAAACTCTTCTTCCCCATGGACAGTTTGGTTGATAACTTCAGTCAAGTCGTTATCAAAGAATATTCATGTTACCTGGTTATTGGTTCACACTTTCTTTTCGTTGTGTATTACTTATGCCAGGTACTATGCTAGAATTTGGTGATACTGTCGGAAGTGTGTTAGTTCCTGCCCTCATGTACTTTGGGATGGGAGGAGCAATCACAGACCAGTTTACTAAGTTCCATTTTTGGTAGAGTCTGTTGGAACCAAGGTGATGAATGGCTTCTTGAGTGTTAGCGGTGGAAATTGAGGCACAGGGGGCCATGAGGGCCGTGTGGTCCTGGGGTTGCTCAGTTGGATGGATATAGAGCACCCAGGCCACCTGTTTTTTTCTTGCCTCATAGTATTAAGACTTTGACTGAAATAAGCCATATGTTGTTTTTTGTGTGTGACACTCGTATTCAGTGGCATTTCATTAAACAAGAGGGTTTATTTTCAAGGTGAGGAGCACATATATTGCCCTCAAAGAACCCTTAAATTACCATAAATAGATGAGATGCTTCCACTGTGATAGACACAGAAGAATTAAGATGAAAGGAGCTGCACATTCCTGGATCCCACTTCAACCTGCTCTGTGCATCTGCTTGTTAAATAGTGTTAGTGTCAGAATCATCTGTATTCGACCATCTCACGCCCTTCCTTTCCTAGGCTTTTATAATAAAAGTGTACTGGTTGATCACGCCGATGTTATCACTCCACTGTACTCTTGTAACTTTTCTTGAAGGACCAGGGGGGCAATTGTGAAAGAATTATCCATTTAGGGAGTGTGGCTGTTAGGAGCAATTAGCAGTATTTGGATCACTGGTAACAGATCTTTTTAGAGTTTATTATAATGGCTGGGGAGAGTTTCAGGAAAAAATGAGCTTTCAGAAAAGTGTGGACGATGGAAACTGAGGCACATGGGAGCTTCATGATACACTGTGTTTTAATAAACAAGGGTTCCCTTCCCCTCTTTTTCCTTCTTGGTGAACTCTGGTGGGGTTGTTACCCTGAACTGATCTGTGCAGAAGACTATGAAAGCTATAGATCTTTTGATCAAATTCAGATTTAGAAGAGTATAAGAAATAATATTTGTCACCAATCTAAATTGTCCCTTTTGTCACCTAGAGACCTTAAGGAAGAGGATCCATTGTTTATAAATTGATTTCCCAAAGGGAAGCATTAGGGAAAGTTCCTTCATTTCTTCACCATCCCATTATCAGTAGGTGTTTGGGCATCATAAGGTACATATCACTGTCTAGAGATAAAGGCCTTGAAAATAAGTGAACATCTTTTCAATGGTTTATAGATGACAGAATGTCTTTATTCATTAATTCACTAAACCTTTATGGCAACCTGTGGAATAGCTTCACCCCATCTCTTGATAAATTTTCTGTAATGGGGTTGAATTTAACTTGTTTCTATTTTGCAAATGAAAACTTGAGCTTCTGAGAGATTAACTCATTTGTTTAGTGGGTGAGTCAGATTGGGAACCAGATCTGTATGGTTCTAAATACTACATCAGCCTTCCCCCCGACCAAAAAGGACTGTGTTATTATTCATTTGCTGAATTGAGTGAAAGTTGATACATCTGCTCAAAGGATGTATGGCAAGGTTAAGGACATGAGCTATATAGGCACAAATAGTCTGTGCATACTTCATGTGATTAGATCTTAAAGGAGCAGGTGCTTATTGCTATAAATTCAGAAGACACGTAGAGTGGGTGGTAGTTAATTCCACACAGTTTTAGGATACTCATAATGTGTGGTTGCTACTCTCTGAGCCACCGAATTCAAGGACAGTTCCAGGATGAGGTACACTTTGAGCTGGACTGGAAAGGAGCTGATGGATGGAATGCCAGAATGGTTATTTTGGTATCCAGTACAGGAGCTTTTCTCAGCCAGCCCCAGTCTTGTGATCGGAAACTCTCTGCCCATACAGGCCTCATCTTACAATTGGGTTGTAAAACCAAGTGCCTGTATAGCTCTGTTGATTATGTATCTGGTCGTCTTTGGGGCTGTTTCCTGGCTTAGGTCCAGTGTAGGTAATTCCATTCCACTGAGCTCCAGTTGACTGGATGACAGGAGCCTGGACACAGAGTTCTTCCCTTTGCAGTAAATTAATAAGAACATATGAGCACTAGGAGAGTACCTGTATTTGGTAAGTACTCAATTAGAGTACTATCAAGAACTTGTGACTCTTATTAGAGTTAACCCTAAGGGGTTTTCCTCAAGACTCAGCTGCCTGTCTTATAATGCAGCTTAACCCTTATTTAATAGTTCAACTAGCAGAAAATTTCTCCTTATGTAGAACCAGAATCTTCTTTGAAATGTCCACTGAATGGCTCTACACTCTCCCCAAGTAACAGCTCTTTAGAGGTTGTTTAATGTCTAACAACACTAAGCTTGACAATTTTGATTCAGAAGTTTACCAGCTTTGGGCCATGGGCTGAGGCTGAAATTCATGGACCGTAATAGGAATAAATATAAACTCCTACTCATAGCTCCTAAGCTAATTACACAAGTATAGAATAGGAGAGACAGGATTCTGGAGCAGCACCTGGAATGGGAGTGGAGCCTAGAGGATTTATGGATGATAAATCCATCTATTTGTTGATGGTTGTGGACAAACTGGAATGCATTCCAGAAGGGGTGGCCTGAGGGATGACGCAAATTGCTTCTAGTCTGGAAGATGGACACCCAGGGGCCTGGGGACTGCTCCTTTCATAACTGAATGGATATCTCAGGCAAGACTGGCTCCCCCAAGGGATGGGTAGACCCTTGGGGAATGGATGGATGGCAGTTTACCATGAGATGAAGGTGTTAGCATAACAGATGAAAACATTTCAGTATGTCCATCTGAAGAAGGTTGGTATTGAGGAATTGGTGAGTTCCCTGCTATTGGTGATGTTCAAGAGTAGATGGTATAACCAGTTGAGAAGCTTTACAGGGAACTTCAGGCATTGGCTGGAGGTGTTGGTTCCCAGTTATATGGTAATGTTCTTCCCTCCATGTTCCATAGGCCCATCCTGCTACCCCTCACCTCACTCTTCTGGATTTTATCCCTCTGCTGAATGTCTGTCTTGAAATGTGGCTCCCTGGGGTGAATTGACCCTGCTGTGAGCTGCCCAGTACTCAAGGACTGGCCTGTGCATGTGTGTGTTGCTTCGGTTTTGCTTTTTAGTTTGCTTTGTGTGGTGAAGAGTGCGAAGGGAAAAGACTGGCTAGAGCTCAAACAGTTCACCCATCTCTTTATTTTAGACTCTGGGGTAGAGTGTAATTCTGCTTGAACTTGGGACTCTTAGATTCTGACAAAAAGTGTAATTGTTTGTTTGGTTCAAGGCCCAGACTGCAGGTAGTGAAGAGTTCACCTGGGGATCAATCACAAAATCCTTTCTTGTGGCATAACTGATGCCTTAACATCTGTCAATGTTTAAAGTCCTACGTTAGCATACACGTGTTGGTAAGAAGTAGTAAATATTTTGCTGAGAAGTTCTTTGAATGATGGATCCGTGGCAGCATTTAAAGGCAGACAACCTTTTGGCAGACAAAAATATGTCATGGGAAGAAGCCAAAAACACTGCTAGTTACACCGCTAATTGTGTAATGTTCATGTGCCTCAGAATTTCTGCACCTGGGAACTGTTGATATATACACAGGTGGGGCTGGGGGCAGGGTAACAGGGAGAGAGAAGAAAAAAGGCCAGGTTGTTTGCTCTCAGATGACTGCTCTGGGGGAGCAGCCCCTGGTGCCAGGTGGGGCCACCAGTACCTGCTTCCTTACTGGGTGCCTCTGCTGTAATGTTGCATGGGTCACACTGTGCCCTCCGAGCTTGGGCCTTCTACCACCCCTTTTCGATCAATCTCTAGGGGCAGTTCTTCTCCTTTTTGGGAGGAAACTTTTGAATTAATGATCTGATTCCTCTTCACCAATGGAGTATTGATATGTTAGTGTGCTGGGCAGCAGGGAGTGCTGGATTAGATCATTTTCACATTGGTTTTATGCCAGTTTGACATTTGTTTTGAAAGCTTATCCTTTCATGACCATAGGTTACATGCATAATTTAAGGAAAATAAATCTTTGACAAAGATTTCTTTTGGTTCTGTAATCTTCAGTGAAACAGAAAAATAAATGAAAAGTTTCTTGTGTAGATTTCATCTGATTAGGGATGCAGAATAGGCTGTGTGATAAAGTGCCCCATGTGAGTATAGACATTCTGCAAATGTGGTAAGCATTTGTGGTGGGTGTTTCAGGGAAGACAGGAATGGGTGGACTTATCCCTGCTTCAGAGTTACACTTAGGAGCTGACTATATAGATAAAGCCTAGAAGATAAATGCTATAGGGTAGCAGGTCCACATCAGGGGTACTTGCTTTCTACGTAGAATAAGTATTTATGATAGCAAAATAATATTTTGTCTTCCCTCTCCCATTTGTCCATCATTTTGCCTCTTGGAATGTTAAAAATTGGGACGGCTTGACATTTCAAAATTGCAGTGCCACAGTGAGGAAGACATCTTTTGTTTTTATTTTCTTGTAAACAACTTATTCTATCTAGATTTGATTATTATTGAGCAAAATGCCTTGGTAGACAGACAGTAGATACTCCTTTTTCTCTCTCTCTCTCTCTCTTTTTAAACATGGGCAGGCACCGGGAAATGAACCCGGGTCTCCAGCAGGGCAGGCAAGAACTCTGCCACTGCGCCACTGTGACCTGCCCCAGTGGATGCTTCTTAAGTGACTTTTGCGTGATTCACTGAACCTTTGCAACTCAGAGTGAATAGTCTTCTTGGGTGAAAATTCCCTCTCATCTGTGAGGATTATCTGACTTCTCCCTGACGTGGCACTTCTGTATGAGTGCTAACACACATAAAAAACAAAAAGCCAGTTGGATCTTAAAATTCTATGTTCTCTGCTAGGAGTTATTCTCCAAACAGAGCTCATGACTGAAAAACTTGCAATAGAATTAGCAAAAGCAGGATGTTTTTGGAGCTACATCCTTATCATACTATCTTGTGATTTCTCTTTCAGGTTTATTTTCTTGAAAAGACTCCAGGCTTCGGCTTGGAAAATCCAACCGCCAAAATTGAGCCCAGCAGCTGGAGCGGCAGCGAGAGCCCTGCCGAAAACATGGAAAGGATGAGTGACTCTGCAGATAAGCCAATTGACAATGACGCTGAAGGGGTCTGGAGCCCAGACATTGAGCAGAGCTTTCAGGAGGCCCTGGCTATCTATCCACCATGTGGAAGGAGGAAAATCATCTTATCAGACGAAGGCAAAATGTATGGTAAGTGGCCTGGAATGCTCCTTTGAAATAGTACAACCTGCCTTTGTAGTAAAGGGCAAATTGTAGCTGGCCAGATCCATTTGCTGTATTGGGTTGAATGATCTTTGACTGTAGAATTTAGTTGTTCACGCATGGGCTAATTCTCAACTAAGGGGAAGAATTGATAAAGGATCATTGGGAAATCATTCCCTGGGGTTGTCTTCTCCTACGTACTCAGTGGTATTACATCAAAAGCTCTCAAGGTCCAGGTAAGAATAATAGATGATTGCAGTGGTATGTTTAGACAGCAGGTTGGTGAGGACTAGTTCTCCCGAATGCCTGCCCCATGCATTCTGGAAGCACTGCTGCTTAACCTACAGATGCCTGGTGCCATGCCCAAGTGGGGGGCTGGTACCGTCAGATCTCATTATTTATTTATATTTTCATTAATTAAGTTTTTTCTTCAGGAAAAGCTAGCAACCTAGATGTTTATATGAAATTCAACAATTTTTATAAGGCAGAACTTTTATTTTTTTTCCTACAACCCTTTTCAAGGCAGATGAACATGTATATGGGCTTGAATTGAAACTTTGAACCACCAGTTTGCTGCTTTTGCTGCTAGTTAGCCACTGAATGACCAGACAAGGCATTAACCTTCCAGGTTGCTGTCACCAGCTCCCATTCTACTCGGGGGCACCTCACTGTGTGTTTTGATGGAAACCCCAAGGGTGCCAAGGAGTGCAAGACTGGTTGGTCAGATGGCTTGGGATACCCAAGGCAGCAGCGAGTAGACGTTCTGTAGTGTGGGGCTTGTGTGCTGGTTTGGGCATTCCCTGCCCCTTTTGTAAATACTTCTAGCTGGAGATTGTACTTTTTGGCTGCTTATTCGTTGGACGCAGATGGCAGGTGGTTGCATGTACATTCTGCTTGTCTAATTGGGCACATTTAGTTGACAGAGTTTGCATTATAGTTGAGTCTAAAGAGATGCAAACAAATAACCTAAACTCAAAGAAAACTGGCTCAGTGACCTACCTGAGGTTGTTAACTTATCATGGGAGTGATATATTTCTAAATAATTTGAACGCTGTCCCATAATAGGTGTTGTGCCTTTAATACTGTGGCTCTTCTCTCAGGAGTGGTAGGAGACTGCAGCTCAAACTAGCACATACTGCTAAGGAGAAAGCAGATGGTGGTGCAGCTGCCACCAGCTGTGCCCCCACCCCACCCTCCCCCTCTCAACTTGGATGATGTAATGGAAACAAGGAAAATTTTGCTTTCTGCAGCATTGGCGTCTCTCAGCCTGCCAGGGTCACACACACAGGGGAGAGAGAAAGAACCCAAACCTTCGGCATTTGTTTTAGCCTCTCATGTGATCCTTTGTAACCAAAGAAGCTTCTTCATGTCTGATGAAACAGACTCAAGATGAAATATCTCAGCTGCTGTGGGTAGAAAGTTTAAGGGTCCTAGATTTTCTGTGTCTTTATGTCTTTCCTGGTCTCCTTTCCTCAGCCTGTTTGCTTTCAGGTTCTTATCTTCATACTTGAAAATGCAACTTCCCTCCCCTCTTTTAAAGGCAGAGAAAAGCACTTTAATCTTTGAGCCTTCTTTGAAGATGACTTTATTATGTATCTTCACATAATAAGGGTGGCTGCGGGAAGCTCTGCCTTGTACAATTCCCATTTGTTTACCAAGAAATTGTTTTTTTCTAAAATGTTGGCACAGTATTGGAAATCCTGGTTGGAAATAACTCCAACTGTACTTCATTTCTCACAGGGGATACTGGGAAAAGCATTGTCCTTTCAGGAACAAGGCTTTGTGGCTGAGAACATAATTCAAAGGAAAAATTAATTTTTTAATCTCCAACTTTGTTTTCCTCTCCATTGAGACCTTACTTTTTAGTAGCAGCCATGGTAGAGTTAACCAAATTGCCTATAACCCAATCATAGAAATACTTTTATATGAAAATAATTGTGTAGAAGCTCTTGTTGGTGATTAAGTATTAGAGGAAGCAGTTTAAGCAAAAGAACAGTGAAGCATTAGAAGTCTGGATTGGAATTGTCAGCTGTGAACTGGAACTGTCCTTCTCGTGGTCTGGGTCTCAGTTTTCTCCTCTATAAATAGGATAATGCAGAAGATGGTCACGGGTCCTTCAGAGTTTTACATTTTGTGATACTGTTATTTTGTGAGTTGCAACTCAGCAGGAATGAGTTACATTTGAGAGACATGGTGCTAGCTGGGGTAGCGTGTCCTTAATACCCAGGGTAATGCAGATTCTGAGTGCCTCCTGCGTGCAAGTGTTTCTGCTGTATGGAATCTTCTTTTCTGAAGTCAGCAATGCATTTACTTATTGTTTTGGTGGCCAGCCTGCTTTAAAAGGGGACACTTACTTTGAGCAGGCAGCATTAGGAAGTACAATTTACTTGGGAAGAACAGCCCTATTCATTGTGGGGTTTTCACCAGGCTGAGCACACAACCTGCAGGTTTGCATATATCATTTGAGGGTACAGAAAATGTATTTATTGCAGGGGCCCTGCAGCTATCCCTACCTCCCTGGGGAGAAAGGAGGTATCTGTCTTAGAGAGAAAACACTCCTACTTGACTCCCTCTCTTTGGCTAAGGTGAAAGGGCTCTGTTTCTACTACTATTTGGAAGGGAGACATGGTGGTTTACAGGACCATGGGAGACTGAACTTAAGAGGAACTGCTCTAGGTGCCTGGGAGCTGCCTGAGACTTTGAGGATGAGAGAAGCTTGATTTGGGAACCTCCAGCCACTCGAGGATTGAGTCATATGAGCAAGGTGGGGTCACAGCTACTGTTCCTTGGCTTCTGGCCTGCTCTCCCATCTTACTACACATGAATCAGGATGCAAATGAGACCAAGATTCAGGGGCTTTTCAAAGACCTAAGAGCTATACTTTCTGTCTGAGGCCTTTGAAAAGGGAATCATTGAAAGCATTTTGGATTCTGGGCAGTAAAATCAAAATTATCTAATGCCTTTTAGTGAAATACAAAGTGTTTTTGACTTGAAGGGGTTATTCCAATATTTCTGAGCGTTTGTGTTGTGCATCATGATGTCACTAATCTTGAGCCATTGGAAAAGCCAAGGTCAAGTGCAGTACTGATCTACTTTGGTAATGAAATTTTCTTCATGGTAGGCGGTAGGGCAAATGCAATCTTATAGAGGGAAAAGATGGAAAACTCTTTATATGATGAGGTTTGGGCACCTCATCATTTAGAGGAGGAAATGCTTTCGTTTTCTCTTTCTGTTCCCTTGATCTGTGGGGAAACTGAGACTTTATGTATTGGTCTCCATGTGGATAGGTTGCTTCTGCCTTGGGCACCCTTATGTGTAGGCAGTTCTTATGGATTATTAGAAGGGGAGGGAAACCTCCTTTGACTTTGTTCTTCAGAGTGTGTGTGCTCACTTACATGCTTTCTTTTTCTGCTTTTCTTTTTTTTTCTAATTCCATAGCAGTGCCTCTTTTCTGGTAGGTGATGTGGGAAGAGGATTAACAAGGAGGAGGGCAAAATGGGAGGCAAGTTTTTGATTAACATACTTGTCCAGGATTGGATTTCAGAGGTGCAAATCATAGTTTAAAATAAAAAAAACAAAAAATCCCAGCAAACTGTGGAAATCCCTGGATGTCTTTCTGTTGCAACTGAAAGCCCCAGTCTGGCAGTGTGGTCAGATACCCCCCATAATCAAACCAGGAAGACAGGAACTAACGCTCATTGATGGCTTGCTTAAGAGACAGAAAAGTGTAACACTTAAAAAGAATGGACTCTGGGGCGGTGCAGTAGTGGCTCAGTGGCAGAATTCTCACCTGCCATGCTGGAGACCCCGATTCAATTCCTGGAACCTGCCCATGTAGAAAAAAAGAGTATGGACTCTGGATTTGATATCAGTCCTATCCCAGCAGCTAGTAGGTATCAGACTTTGGGCAACTTGTTTTACCTCACTGTGCCTCAATTTCCTCAGTTGCAAAAGAGGTTAAAATAGATCTTACTTCACAGGCTTGTTATGAAAATTAAACGAACTAATTGTGATCTGGAATTTTTCCTACTACGTTTGAATAGTCTGGCACACTGTAAGAGCTCTTAAGTGTTTATTAACTTAAAACAAGGAAGTATACTCTGCCATGTGTTGTACTAAAGGCTTTGCATATAATTTCCATCTCATGCTCACAACAACTCTTTGAGATGGACATTTTGATTTCCATTTGATAGATGAGGGAGTGGAGGCTGAAAGAGGTAAAGTGGCTTGAACACGACCAATAAATGGCATACTCGAAGGTTTCAAACCCAAAGCTGTCTAATTCCAAACCTGGGCTTTTTTCACTGTACTTTTTAAAAGTTCCTTACTTGGTAGAGGTTGTTATGTGCTAATTCAACAAATGAGTATTGAGCACCAGCCAGCTCTATTCCAGGATCTGTGTTAGGGGTTGTCAGGGATTCAGTAGTGAACCAGACAGACACACTCCCTGCCCTCATGGAGCTATCACAAGTTCATTTGCAGGAAACTCTGACCTCCCGGGGCTGTGTGCCAGTGCTTTCTGAGAAATCTGAGGGCGCTTTGAAGATGGCTACCTTCCACTTAGCCTTTTAAGCCTGTGCTTGGCCACTAAGGTCTGGGACACCTCGCCCAATGCTGGCAGGAAGAAAACATCTCAAATAACGCAGTGGGGAGGATCCCAGATCACAAGGCTGTCCTGGATGGTGGCCAGGAAGATGGCTGGAAGATTTGGTGCTTTAGGATCCTACAGGCAGTCTGGGCCGAGCAGTTGCTAGACAGTGACTTTCTCCTTTTGAGAACTGTTGTCATTTGGGTCCTCAGTTGGGACAGTTCCAGGAGAGAGACCCTTTCTTGCTGGGGTCCCAGGGCTACAGGTTAGCCTTAGACAGCTGGACTATGAGGTTGGGGGAAGAGGAGGAAGAAGTTGCTAACTGGGTGCTGCCAGTCAGGGAGCACAGGGCTTGAAATTGCCCCTTTGCATACTTTACAGTAGCACAAGATGCAAAGAGGCAAGGGGGATCCTGTTAGTTAATTGATGCAGAGCTGAAAAGGAGACACCGCAATCAGAGAGTACTCACAAGCAGGCATGCGCTAGTTAATCAGTATAGGCAAAGAGACTGAAAATCTGCAGTTGCCAAGTTCAAGTAGGCCTACTGTTCTTACTAGAGGATCTTATTTAATAAGATAGTGAAGTCTCACAACTTGTCTGTGAGGAATAGAAAGGTGGCCCAGGAAGCCCTGATCCGGAAATGGCTATAGAATCTGAGCTGCGCTGAATCACTCAGCTTTGGGAAAGGGCCTGGGCTGAACTTTGCTGTTCCCACTTCTTCATCTGAATATCCAGTGATGTCTTGAATTTCTTTTTCATTGTGACCAGTGATTTAGGGTGTGGTTTCAAGTGAATAGGCCAGAAATGTGAAGCACCAAGAGCTGATTCCCTAGAACAGACTGGAAGCTCTACAAAGCCAGGGACCCCATCTACTCTACACAGGCTATATCCGCACATGACTTATTGGTTAAAATAAAGAAAGGTGGGTGACCAATTCTCTGAAACCTGGGGCCTCTACTGTTAGAAAAACTCACTAGAAAGAAAGAGGCAAAGAAAAAGAGAAAGGTGTTTGTAACTTAATGGTCTTCCTACACTGAGAAAGAAGAGCCCCTGGTTTTTGCTCTGTGAGTTGGCAGATTTTGGTTCAAGATGTAGAAAGGGTTTCTACTCAAAATAGGCACAGTAGTAGGGCAAGAGTTAATTCTGAAGTCCTCAGAGCAGATGAGTAATGGGGGATTTTGAAATAGTTTGTTCCTGTGAGAATAGCAAAGCCAGCGTCATCAGCATTTTGATTGGAAAACCTAATGGGGGAGGGTCGGGGTAACGCAAAGGTTTATGTACAAAGTATAAGCTGTTGTGCAATCTGAGTAAAAAAATAACTAATTAGGATGGCTCAAGAATCAGTCATAAGGTAGAAAAAGGAAAGAGATGTTAAATTATCACTGAGTTATGCTCTCTAATAGCTTTGCTGGGATGCTGGATGAGCCCTGGGATTCAGGAAGATATGGCTTCATAAATAAACTCATTCATTGAGGGCCAGTGATGTGCTGGGAGTGTAGGTGGAAAGAACAGATATGAAATGATTATAATTAAAATAGCTGTCCTAGGGTGCACGGGTGGTTTCAGTGGTAGAATGCTCACCTTCCATGCGGGATACCCGGGTTTGATTCCCAGACCATGCACACACACACACACACACACACACACACACACACACACGCGCGCGCACACACACATGCCCATCAAAAAAACAAAATAGCCGGCCAATTTTGAATTTTGTACCAGGTACTTTCTCATGGTTTTAGAATGTGTTATCTTGCTTATTGCTCATAACAATCCAATGATAGAGGGACTGAGATTGTCCCCATTTTACACCTGGGAATCTGAGGCCCAGCAAGATCAAGTTATTTGTTTCAAGGTCACGTAGTAGATAGGTGGTAGAGCTTATTTGAAACCAAGGCAATGTGTACAGCCAGTACAATATGATATGGAAGGATGTACATCCTGTACTAAATGTAAATAAAGAATTTAGTGGCAGAGCAGTAGAAAGTGTCATTAGTTATGATTGAGGAATACACAGATGTTTACTTGAGAAAGAAAGAGGGAGAAATAATCTGAATCAGAGAGACAGACTTATCTGAATTAAACTTTCCACTTAGTGTTGTCTTTTAAAGAAACTTATTTTAAATTATAGACCCCTTTGAGAATCTGCAGCAAGTTGTGAACCCTCTCCCCATTAAAAAAAAAATGCTTATTTGTTTATAGTTAAAGGATTTTGCTTCTACCTTTAGGCCATTTGAGATTCAGACTTGGTACTGCAAGGAGAGAGAGATGGGAAGGGCAGTCAGGCCGAAGGGAACAGTGTGAATTAAGGCCTGGAAGGCCACAGGGGCTGGCTCTGCTGTGTTTAGAAACGAGGGTGTATCATGGGATGTGTTAGTAGACAAGCCTGGAAATGCAGGCAGGCACCACATAGTGGAGACCCTGAAATGCTGTGTCAAGATACCTGGTGTTTATTCTGAGGACAAAAGGAAGCCATCGCATTTAATTAGGAAAGATGACATGATTCAGCCTGATTTTTACAATGCCAGCTCTGGAGGCATGGAGACAAGTTAGATGGCCATTGCATTAGTCCATTGGGAAAGGATGAGCCCTAAATTAGAGTATGGTAGTGTCGATGGGAGGGAGAAGTCAGAGGTAGAACCAACAAGACAGGTTGACTGGATATGATTTGTGAAAGAGAAGATGGAGCTGAGGATGATTTCAGGGTTCTACTTCTACATGATGGGGAGGATAGCATGCTGGGGAGTGGAGACAGGAGAAGCAGGTTTGTAGAGAAAAGAAAAAGAGGGAGCAGAGTTTTGTCATATATGTGAGGTGGTTGGTGACTATCAGATGAAGGTAACCCATAGTGAGATGGATATTTGTGCCTGGAGCTCAGGCAGGTGGAAGCTGCAGAAGTAGTTTGGAGACTCAGCATTAGAGAAGAGAGCTCTAAAGCTGTGAGAATGGGTGATCCCCAGTCTACAAAGCCTGGGTTCACAATTTATCAAGGACAAACTGGCATGGATTTTAGGTGGATTGTCTGTAACAGTGGGAAAGAGATTGCCTTTTTTAAGAAAAAGGGAGAAAGGCCACTGGTTCCCATGCCTGACCATGAGTAGCAGAAACACTTGAGGAGCTTTAAAAAACAAAACAAAACAAAACAAATACTGACCCAGACAACTAAATCAGAATATAATCAGAGTATGATCTTGGAGGCTGTATTCTTAAAAGCTGCCTGGGTAACCTGGATCATCAGTTTAGGATCCCCTGTGCTACACTGCAGTCTGGGTTCATGCAGATAGGACCACATTTTTAGGGTTGGGAAGGAGCATGAAATCAGGAACTGACATCTGAAGCAGTCCTTACGGGATTTACAGTCTAGTTAGCTGACTGCAGGTGCTGTGCTTTTCACTTTTGTTCTTTCTGTGCCAAGAGGGAACATTACTGTGTTCCAGTCTTTGGAAAGGCTTGGCCATGTATAGAAGGGCATAAAAAGTTAAGGGAAGACTTATTTTTAGGACAAGGGAGAAACTTGGTCATTTTTTGGTTGAGTTGGGAGAAGGAAATAAAAGTTGAAGGTATATTTAATGGAAAAAAATCCAGAAGACACTATGAAGGGAGTGGGGCTTCTTTACTCTGACACATAATGAAAGAGAGTATGGGTGGAGCATCAAAGGAGGATCTGATGATTGCTTTCTTCAGGTGCTGATTAAGGCCACAGGGTGAAGATGGGTTGTGGGCCTTTTTGAAAGGTAAAATAGGTTTAGTGCTATGGAGAATGGAATATTGATGGACAGAGGTGAATAAATGAATCGGTGAGCAGTAGAGGGCCCAAGAGAAGTTATAGAGCATTTTTTTGTTTGTTTAATTATTGAAATTCTCATTGAGTTAATTATAGATTCATGGGAAATTATAAAAAAATAATACAGAAATCCTAGTTCAGTTTTTTTCAGTTTCTCCCAGTTGGTTATGTTTTACAAAACTTTAGTATAGTATCACAATTAGAAAATTGACTTTGATACAATCCACCGATTTTATTCAGATGTCCTCAGTTTTACTTTTATAGTCATGTTTATGTGTATATTAAGTTCTGTACAGTGTCACTACCAGTGTAGATTTATGTACCCACTACCAAAATCAAGCTGCAGTACAGTTCCAATACCACAAGAGTCCCTTGTGTTGCCCTTAATTAATCATATTTAACTCTCTCCCACTTATGCTCACCTCATCTTGCTGTCCTGGCAGGCACTTCCATGTCTAAAATTTCGTCATTTTAAAAGCATTATGTAAACTGAATCATACAATCCTTTTGGGATTGGCATTTTTTTGCTTAGCATTGTTCCCTGGAGATACTTTCAGTTTGTTATGTGTATCAATTCTTCATTCTTTTTTATTGCTGAGTGGTATTCTATGGTAGGTATATACCACAGTTTGTTTAACCATACCCACTGAGGGAAATCTGGGCTAATACCAGTTTTGACCTTAAATTCAAGATATTCATGTACAGGTTTTTATGTGAACACAAGTTTTCATTTGTCTGGGATAAATGCATTCCTGGGTCATTGCACATTTATCATTATTTTTAAAGCTGCGCAAGTGTTTTCCAGAATGGCTTACGACTTTTCATTCTCACTTGCAATCCAATTTCTCCACATTCTTGCCAGCATTTTGTGTTGTCACCATTGTTTATTTTAAACATTCTGAAATATTTTTAGTGATATATTTTAATTTGCATTTCCCTAACACTAACAGTGTTGAACATCTTTTCATGTACTTATTTGCCATCTCTATATTATCTTCCCTGAAATGTCTGTTCATGTTTTCCTAATTGTTTTTTGGGGGTTGTTTTTTTGTTTTTTGTTTTTGTTTGTTTTTTGAGCTTTGGGAGTTCTTTATATATTCTGGATATCAGTCCTTTGTTGGATTTGTGTTATGCAAATGTTTTTTCCCATGCTGTATCTTGTCTTTTCGTCCTCTTCACATAGGCTTTTACAGAGCAAAAGTTTTAAATTTTGATAAGGTCCAGTTTATCACTTTTATTATGGATTATGCTTTTGGTGTCAAATCTAAGAACTCTTTGCCTAGTCCTACATCCTGAAGAGTTCTACTATATTTTCTTTGAAAGTTTTATAGTTTTAAGCTTTACATTTAAAAGTCCATGGTCCATTTTGAGTTGATTTTTGTATGAAATGGAGAGTGTTACATTTTGAGAGCCCATTGTTATGATTACCTAATTTTTCTTCAGAGAATTATTGGGTTAACCATATTTTGACCATAGTCAGGTCCCACTGAGTAGTTTGGGGCACGAGATTCCAAGGTGCTCGTGAACGAAGGAACAAGGTGAAGCTCAAGGGCTGAGACATGAAGCTTGAGGCTCAGGGACTCTGCTGAGTGTGGGAGAGGCAGCATGTCCTGCCGTGTCCCATGGTGGGAGTACAGCATTGAGATCATAGAGGTGAAGCAATTTCAAGTGAGCAGTTTCCAAGTGTGGCCACAGAGGTGGGCAGCTGATGTGAATGGTGATGGCCAGTGGGGGGCAAGGAAGTCACACCCTGTGAGGCCCCTTGGCATTGGGTTGATTAACCACTTTGATGTTGAAAGTCACAATGGATGGGAGCCATGTGAATTTGTAAATAAAATATCAGAGTAACTCAGATATTTGAGAGATTTCTTCGTGGAGGACATGGTCTCATGGACGTGAATGGAAAGAGGTTGATATAAGTGAATGGTGTGCAGCCAGGAAAGAGTGGGTGGCAGGATGGTCCAGGGTGCAAGGAACATTGGGGTCAGAAGAACATACAAATATTCCCTTCACCTCTGTCTCTTCAAATTCTGTGGCTGGTCCAAAACTATACCTATCTATGATGTATATAAGCTCTTTATGCTTTGTTGGCATCATCTGTAGGATGGGGTGAATAAATCAGCATGTTTCTTCTTACTTTTCCACAATGCTGAGAGTAAATGCGATTTTGGAAGAGAAAGCACTTGAATTCTAAAAATGATCTTTGTGTAAGGTTAAGCTTGTTCAGGGCCTGTTGGAAAGGTAATACAGAGTATTTGGGAGCTGTCAAGCAGGATTAAGCTTCTCTGGCCTAGATAGAGGGGTGTTTAATTTAGGGAGGGATTGGACTGAGCCTCCTTTCTGGGGGTTTCTGTCAAACAAGGGTGTGGGGAGTGGAGATTCAGTTCAGACTTCTCCAAATTGGAGTCTCAGATGATGGAAGGGATCAATAGGAGCCTGTTGCTGGTCAGAGGCTGGTCAGAAGCTGGCCAGGCCCCATAGCAGTGGCTCTTCACAGCAGGAGGAAGTATAGGGAGTTAGTTCTGTGATCCTGGCAGCATAACCCTGGCTTCTGACTCTGTCTCTTTATTCCTCTCCCACTGACCTCTCCCCTGCCCCCCGAACCTCATCTCCTCACTCCTTCTTTTCTTTCTCTTTAGAGCATGTCTTTTTCTAACTTAACCATTATTGTCATTATTTATTTGTATCCTATTCCATTGTTAGAAAGGGTTTAACATGGTTATTTTTTTTTTATTCTGTTTTGTTTTTACGCATTAGCGTTGTTATTGTGGTATTTTGTGGTTCTTTTTAGGAAAGGTGCCATCTCATAGAACATTCAATGAGATAGATTTAAATATACAAATATATTGCATAGTTACGAACATAGAAAAAATCTGGAGGAATTTTTAATGTGCTACTTGTAGATGCCTCAGGGGATAGGATTACAGGAGACTCACTCCTTTTCTGTTATATGTTTGTATATTAATGGAATTTATTATAGTGAACATATGTTTGGAATCAGATGAAAAAAGATAATTCTATCAAGTTTATTTTTTCCCCATGATTCTGAGTAAGAAATACTCATTCAAGAAAATATAAAAAATATCAAGAATTAATATGAAAAACACATTGTGTGGCTCAGCATGTGTGTGATGGTCACCACAGGCTCAGTCAGAGGAAGCCCTGAAGGGAGGCGGTCAGCAGGGGAGCGGTGCCAGGGGCTCTCCCTTCCCTGTGTGGGTGGCCAGGGCACGTTGCTGGGGGACAGGTGGTCAGAGAGTGGTGGTGCTGGGTCGGAAGCACAACGGGCGGTTCTTATTATAGCTTTTTAGGACATTGGTCAGGGAGTTCAACAGGTGCCCTGACCACGTGAATCTGTCAGTCAGCTGTCCGGGCCAACAGTCACATTGTTCTATCATTTGTGCATTAGAGTAGAATGGTGACGGGAGACAGAGGAAAGTGTTCACACGCGTCTTCAGATGTCCACATGCTCACAGCACAAGTGCCACACAGAATGAACAGGACCCGTTTCTCTGCCAAGTCGATATTTATCTCCACTTGAGAGCGTGGACATGGTTTGTTCCTGAAGGGTTGGGGGCCTCTGGAAGACTTTTTTTTTTTTTTTAAATGCTGCTCTTTTTTTTTTTCATAACTGAGTTACTCTTTGTAACAGTTTCTTGGCAAGGAACTTGCTTATACTTGCACAGCCTTTGGGCTTTGTTGGGTTTAGAGTATGAAAGCGCTCTGGGTACTTAAAGCGTGATACACATTCTTGTTTGGTTATAATGATTAATAATATTTAATCACAGGTGTGTTTCATTTGTCTGATACTTACACTCTGTGCAGACACAGTAGATTGTTCAATCTTCTAACTTCCCTTCCCTCAAATCCTTCAATTCCAGGTAATAATGAAATCAAATTTGTTCTTCAGTCACCCACACGGATATTACTTCTTTAAAGCCTCTTCCCGTATTAGTGTATTGCCTTTTCCCCCTTACCATTTTGAAACACCGTGTGAAAGGTGCTACAAACATTCATGCCCAGGACATTGAATTTATTATAAAAAACTTTTTTTTTTTTTATAGTATCACAGCTTTTTTTTTCATAGCCGACAAAATTAGTTGTTACCTGAAAATTTCCGTAGACATTGTTCTTCTGCAAAAGCAAAAGAACTTTCAGGCTACCTAAAAAGAGAATGATCTGGGGAAGATATAATTGATCACTCCCAAAATTTTGCAGCATTTGTGCTAATATTTTGCGTAAGTTAATAAGCTGAGTTTTTCTCGGCCATTTACTAAGGTTCCAATTACTCACTGAGTCCCCGCCCTCTTCCCTGGCTCTGCCTCAGCACTCTGTGACTTGTTGGCAACTCTCTCCAGATGAAGGGTTCTTTTACAAACACAGTAGCTTCCGTGATAGCTTACAAGAGATTGTTGTTTATGATTGCTTTTATGGAGAGAGGTTTCATGGATGTTAATGTCCTGATAAAGATATTTGTACCTATAAAGTGCTGCGGCCTTTAAAACATATTAGATTGGGAATAAGACATGCCAGATGTGAGGTATCGGATTGCGTGTTTGTTCAACTGTTATTGCATTCTGAGTATTAAGGTGGACGCTTGTAGGTTCTGTCTCACAGCAACACACAGAATGGAATGGTGATACCATCCTGATTATGAAAGATGCTATTTAGGTTATTTGGATCGTAAACCGTGTGTATTAGGAAGCATTCTCTCAGTCCCCATATATCCTTAGACAGCACAATGAACAGTTGTTAAATGAAGAGAGTTGTCAGGTGGGTTGAGCATAGGCATTGGGACAGGACTCTTTTGAGATGTACAAATCTTGGTAAAGCAAGCACTGATGAGGGCAGGTTTGTGCAAGGGTTTCAAAATAAAATATTTATCTAGTATTTATGTTATGCCAGATACTTCTCTAAACACTTATTAACTCACTTAAACCTCATAACAAGTTTTATGAGTTGTTATTATTATTATTATTCCCATATTACAGATGAGGAAACCGAAGCCCATAAAGGTTAAGCAAATCACTCAGTGTCACACAACTAGTTACTAACTGCTGAAGTCATGATTTGAACCCCAGGCATCTGGCTCTAGATCCTGAGCTCTGAACCACTATTTTCTGGTATCTCTGAACTTCTGTGACAGACCTGGAAGCAGAGGTTCTCTGGACGTGATATCCCTTACATTGCTGCCTGGTTCGTATGAAGGAGAGTTTTGGTTCCAGGTAGACAGTAAAAGAGGAGAATGGACTTTCTATTGTCTGAGACAAACTTCATCTTGTTTTCTTTCCAGTAAAGTCCTATTGGTCCTTTAAAACTCTTTAAAAAGTACCCCCTTTTTGAAACCTTCCTTAATCCCCATAGGCAGAGCTAGTTGCAATGCCTCCTTTGTCCTTTGTGTTTCCATAGTATATTATTTTACTGTCTGTCTAAATAATTTTAATGTATAAAGACTCAATTTTAATGTGTAAATGTGCATGTCTGTCTCTCTGCTCCACTGAGAACTCTTATAGGACAGAGGCTAGGTCTTTAGTCTCTCTATATTTCCAGGTCCTAGCATACTGCTGATACATAAAAGACCCCCAAACCCAAAAATGTTTGAATCAATAAAAGTTGTTGGTAATAGTAATTCTATCTTTTAACTCCAGAGGTTGATGTCTAAATGATTGACTTCAGTGAGCCTGTGAACTACTCTGTCACTGGGGAGTTTGGAAGGCTGTTAAATTATTGTGGCCAGGCCACAAAATCTGATTAGCTTACTGGGCGCTTTTCATGCAGATTGTCAGTCAGCTGATAGGAATAAGGTGATCATGGTGATTAAGAGTATGAGGAATGGAGTGGGTGAGGGTTTTAAGCTCTGCCACTTAAGTGGTTGTGTGATAATAGGAAGTTAATATCCCCAGGCCTCTGTTTCCTCATCTGATAAATGGGAATAATATTGTGCCTGTCATGGTCAGGTTCATGCGTCAACTTGGCCAGGTGGTGGTGCCTATTTGTCTGGTTGGGCAAGTCCTACCTGTCTTTTGCTATGAGGACATTTCCTAGAATTAAATCATGATCACATCAGCTATATCCACAGCTGATTCCATTTGTAATCAGCTAAGGGGAATGTCTTTTCTAATGAGTGATGCTTAATCTAATCACTGGAAGCCTTTTAAGGAGGATTCAGAAGAGACAGGCTCTCTTTCAGCTTTGGCCGGCAAGTCTCTCCTCCAAAGGAATCATCAGCTTCACAGCCTGCCGTACGGATTTTGGACTCTACGTTCCCATGGTTACGTGAAACACTTTTATAAATTTTGTATTTATGAATATTTCCTGTTGATTCTGTTTCTCTAGAGAACCCTAACTAATACAGTGCCTATTTCACAAGTTTGATGTCAGAATTAATGACATAATGTGTTAATGCTTTGCATACCCAACTCATTCCTTGAGGAAAGTATTACCATGATAACAAAACTGAACAAAGGTATCACAAGAAAAGGAAATTACAGACTTCTAGCCCTTATGAAAAAAATACCAGCAAGTGGAACCCACCAACATATAAAAAGGATTATGTACCATGACCAAGTGGAATTTATCAGACATGCAAATTTGGTTTAACATCTGAAAATCAATTAATGTAATACACCATCTCAATAAGATAAAGACAAAACCACGTTATCATCTCAGTAGATGCAGAAAAAGTATTTAACAAAATCCAATACCCCCTTCATGATAAAAACACTTAACAGACGAGGGAAATAGAAGGAAACTTCCTCAATCTGGTAAAGATAATCTATGACAATCTTACAGTTAGCATTATATTAATGTTGAAGACTGAATAAATTCTCCTTAAGATTAGAAACAAAAGAAGGATTGTCTGTTCTTGCTATTTCTATGCAGTATGATAGTGCAGTTTCTAACTAAATCAATCAGGTAAGAAAACTAAATAAAAGCATCTATATTAGAAAGAAGGAAGCAAAATGATCTCTATTTAAAGTTGACATGATCTTGTACATAGAGAATCCTAAAGAATCCACTAAAACCTACTAGAGCTAATTAATGAGTTCGGCAAGGTTTCAGCATAGAGGTTCAGTTCACAAAAATAAATTTTATTTCTACACATTAACAATGAACCATCTGAAAATGAAATTAAAGCTGTTTCATTTCCAACAGCACTGAAAAAGAAAAAAATACCCAGGAGTAAATGTAACAAAGAAGTGTAAAACTCCTACTCTGAAAAGTACCAGTGTTGAAAGAAATATGAATGAAAAAAAAATCTCATATTCATTGATTGAAGTCTTAGTACTGTTAAGATGGCAGTAATCTCCAAATTGATCTACAGATTTAACATAATCTTGTCAACATCCCAGCTGGTCTGTTTGCAGAAATGGATAAGCTGATCCTAAAATTCACGTGGAGATTCAGGGGAGTCAGAATAGCCCAAACAGTCTTGAAAGAGAACAAAGTTAGAAGGCTTGTACCTCTCAATTTCATAACTACTACAAAGCCAGTGGTCAAGATGGCAGTGTAGTACTAGCTAGGGTGGACATACAGACATTGGTATAGATCAATGGAATAGAATCTTGAGAGTGCAGAAATAAACCCTCACATTTATGGTCAATTGATTTTCAATAAATATGCCAAGACAACTAAGTTGGAGTGGGGTGAGGGGATGAGAATAGTCTTTCCAACACATGATGCTGGGAATGCTGAATATCCACACACTGAAGAATGAAGTTAGATCTCTTTCTTATATCACAGAAGATAATAAATTCAGAATAGCCATAGATCTAAGTATAAAGACTAAAACTGTAAAACTGAAGAAGTTACATGGGTAAATGTTCCTGACTGTGAGTTAGGTTAAAGACTTCTAAGATATGACACCAAAAATATAAATGGTAAAAGTAAAATAGATAAATTGTTACTTCATCAAATTAAAAACAAACAAAACTCTTCAAAGGATACCATCAAGAAAATGAAAAAGACAAACCAGAGAATGAGAGAATTTTTTCTGCAATTCATAAATCTAATAAAGGACATATCTAGAATATATAAAAAAAAATCTCAGAACTCAAGTCATCCAACGAAAAGTGGCACAAAGGATCTGAAGAGACATTTTCTCCGAAGTAGTTATATAAACGCCAGTAAGCACAGGAAAGGATGCTCAAAGTTCATCATCAGGGAGCTGCAGATAAAAACCACAATGAAATACCAATTTGCACCCACTAGGATGGCTGTCATCAAAAAGAAAGACAATAAGAAATGTTGGTGAGGATGTGGACAAATTGGACCACATACATTGTTGCTGGAAATGAAAAACGGTGCAGCTGCTTTGTAAAACTGCCCGGCAGTTCCTCTAAAGGTTAAACATAGAATTACCGTAAAACCCAGTAATCCCACTTCTCAGTATATAACCAAGAGAAATGAAAACAGGTGTCCATGCAAAAACATATGTATGAAAGTACATGGCAGCATTATTTGTGATAACCAAAAAGTGGAAACAACCCACCTGGTGAATGAGTAAATAATATATCCATTGGAATATTATTTGGAAATAAAAGGGAGTACTACATTATGGATAACCCTTGAAAACGTTATGCTAAATGAAAGAAGCCGTTTACAAAAGACCACTATTGTTTGATAGTCCATTTATATGAAAAGCCCAGAACAAGCAAGAAGAAAGTAGATTATTAGTTTCTTGGAAGTGGAGGTTTTGAGGGAAAAAAGGGGACTGACTGCCAATGGATACAAGGTTTCTTTTGGGGTGATAAAAATGTTCTAAAATTGGCTGTGGTGATGGTTGTACAACTCTGCGAAATACTAAAAACCATTGAATTACATACTTTAAATGGATGAATTGTAGGGTATGCGACGTAGATCTCAATAAAACTGGTGTGTGTATGACTATATGTATCTGTATTTTTATATACACACATTATTAGCATCGTGCCTGTCCCTTTGTAAGTGATCAGTAAATATTAGTTTTCATTGCAATAATAATTCCCTTTGTTTGTAGTGTTCTTTTGTTGTAGTAAATATGGAATGAGAAGAGAAAGTAGATGAACATACAAATTAAATTAATTCAGATACCAGGTGAAATAAAAGGTGGCTGAATATGTGTTAGCATCAGACCAGTTGCTGAAAGCTAATCTCGGGGTATTAATGAAGTTGTGTGGTGCAGGTATCTGGCATGTATAGTAAGTACATCAAACTGCTCAGTAAATCTGAATCTAGTTATTCTTAAAATGTGGTTGAACTTGGGTCTCAGAAACCAGATGTCACCAATGCAGATGTTCTTCAAAAAAAGAATATGCATAATTTGTATGATAAAGACCAGGGTTTTCATGTTCAAAGTCATTGAACCAGTTGTGTGTCTGTGTGTTCTTTAAAAATTACGATAAGTATGACAAAGTCCAGAGTTTTAGTTCTGGTGCTATATATGTATTTTTTTCTAGGCAGTTTCTGGAGAAACTCAGCTTACCACATTCAGTGCATGGCGGAATGAATAGCTTTTCTCTGTGCAGATGCCTTTGATTCTGAGTTTTTGAAGCCCTGGAGAAGAGTCAGCTGGAGTCCTAGAAAATAGTGTCTGCAGAAGTTTTGCATCAGCATCGTAGATGCCCCATGGTGGTTACCAGTATTTTCACCTTTAGAACTTGGAAACCATGTGCCAATTAGTCAGTAAGTTTCTCTGCTAAGATGCATTTATTTGAGAAATGACACAGTGGTTTTTCCTGAAGATATATCTGGGAGGGTATTTCTCTTTTCAGTGTTTGGGAAAACTAAGTGAGCTTCTTCTTTGCCACCTAATGTCACTTGGCCCCACTGAGTGGTGGAGCTAGACTCAAACCTCCCAAGTTTATCTGATTGCAAAGACAGCGCTTGCTCTTACTCTTAACCAGTAGGCTGAACCACCTCTCAAGGATGGACAGAGTGGAGGATGGAAGAGGGCTGAAGGCAGACAGATGTGAAAATAAACAGGCTTCTGAGAAGCAGTAAGAAGTCTGATTGAGTAGGGTGCAGGATATCTACAAGGATGGATAGAGTGATGTGGCTTATGAACTGAGAAAGGTAGGGTGAGAGATTAAGGAGTAAAGTGCCAGACAGTTTGAACACTAAAGATAAAGAGCAGAGAGTCTCAGCCTTTCTGTGTATGTAACATACTCCTAGAAGGGGGGTGGGAGCCGTTGGTCTTTAGGCTATTTAAAAATGCTTGTGGAGAATTATTCTAGGGGCCTTTGACCCATAAGGAGGCTGGGATCACCCTATTACTTCAAGCAGATGAGGAATGCTTGAATTAGGTCAGAGGCTATGGGAATGCAAAATAGTGAGTAAGATGGGAAAGGTTTTCGAGTCTGGATCAGTAGGTTTATTAGGATTTGATGGAGAGGAAGAGATGAAGATTTTTTTTTTTATCTGAGTGGATACAGTGCCATTTATAGAGATGTGCAAGTTATGCAGCATGGAAGAACAGATTTTAAAAGCTAGGCTTGGGGTAATTGGTTTACGATATATGGAGTGTTAAGTACTTCGGAGCTGTCCGGGAGGAAGAAACCAGCAGGCACTTGGAAATTCAGGATTTGGGGTTTTAGAACAATTTGGAAAACAACATCACAGAGTTTAGAATTGGAAACTTTGGAATAGATGAGTGTGTCTGGGAGGCAGAGAGGAAAAGGACTTTAAGGGCAGAACCCATTTGAAGCATCAACAGTCATTATCTCATGTCCCATCTCATGCCAGTGTGGACATCTTAGTAAGCATCTTGCATGTCACATGAAATCTTACAAGTGCTGGAGCAGGGGTTCCTGAATTCATGCAGTTTTACTGTACTAAGTGTCCTAAAGTATTTAGGTTTAGGCTTTGGCTCCTGGTGGTGTCTTCATGGAAGCGTGGGATGATTTGATTTTCTTGTAGGTTGCAGAGGATGCTAAATGTCTTGGCATTTTCTATACTCTGGCTCCGTAGGGTGAATTAATAGGTCAGTGCCCCCCAAATCCTGGTTTGACTCCTTTCTTTTCCTTGAGGCAAAGCTAGTCTGGGCTTGCTATGTGATTCCTCCCCTTCCAAATTCCTTCTGTCATTTTGATTTTAAGGCATTAACCATCCCGTTAATTGTAACTCCTGTAGTTGAGCAGTGCAGGCTTGCAGTGCATGGTGGGTAAAAGTGACAGGCTGTCTGGAGCTCCTGGTTCCATCAGGCACCTGTGGGGCGAGAGGGGCTGGGGGATCAGCTCCCTTCCAGATGTGCTCTAACTTACTATCTTGGAGCCAGCCTGAGAAGACTGGAGAAAACCCAGAGACAGTAGGTGTGACTTGTCAGAAGAAGGGCCTGCCCTCTCTCTCTGTGTCAGATCAAAGACTTGACTTTTCAGTCATCTGACATCCTAATGTGTGGATGTTTCTGAGCCAGGGCCGGCTCTGGCGGTCTGTGTCTGGAACCAGTGGGGAACGTGTGGGCCTGCATGTGCTCTCTGCAGACTGGGGTGGAGGGGTTGGGCGAGCACCTCTCCCAGCTGCTCTTTTAGAATTCAGAGCTGGAGGGATCTGGCGGGATCAGGCCAGCCGCCTCATTTTTCACATTGGAAGCTGCTGCCCAGTGATGCCCTTTTCCTAGCTCCAGCTCTGGGGGTGAGCTGGTCCAGCTTGGTGGCAGCTGCCTTTAAATAGCTGTTTCCTCCAGCCCCACAGATCCTGACTCCTAGGGCACAGAGGTCATTCCCAGTTTGGCTTGACCTTAGGGTGGCCATATAGTTTCATCTCCAGACTAAAACACTTTGGAAAATAAAGTTGTGTGATGTTAATAATTATACCAGGAAAACAAACTGGATGATCCCAGGCAGACCTGGATATACGATCTTCCTACTCGCGCCTTCACTTTTGGCTCAGTTCTTATCCCCACCTCAGGGGATACTCCCCCTGCCCCCACTTCTGTCTCTTCACAGAACACATGGGTGTGGTCACTGCTTTAGATCCCATGACCCAGACAGCTTTTGACACCTCTGTGAACTTCCACATTGGAGGGCCCAGGAAGTGGGAAACCTGGGAAAATCACTGGAAGCATGTATCTGAAAATCCATAACTGTTCAAGACCTCAATCCAGGAACTTTGATTTTTTTTTAATTTTATTAATTTAAAAAATTTAACAAACCAAATAAAACACCAACGTATATAATCAGTAATTCACAATATCATCACTTAGTTGCATATTCATCATTTCTTAGAACATGTGCATCAATTCAGAAAAAGAAATAAAAAGACAACAGAAAAAGAAAACAAAAACAGAAAAAAAAAGATTATACCTCCCATACCCCTTACCCCTCGCTTTCATTGATCACTAGCATTTCAAACTAAATTTATTTTAGCATTTGTTCCCCCTATTATTTATTTTTATTCCATATGGAACTTTGATTTTTTAGTGGATAGTAAGTAGATGTCATGATTTACTATCTTATTTTCATGCTAAGCACCCATTTGTTTTCACGGGGGTTCAGTCTTCTCTTGCATGTATCACAAGGGTGATCAGTTAGCAACATTCAGTTAACCAGAGGCACATTCTGCTCTGAGAACCCTAGACCCTCTGTCAAGCTCAGAAACTCAACCATGCCCAGCCTTCCGACTGGAAAGGTGGGAGGGAGAGCCCAAGGCTCTGGGCTCCTGACAGAAGTGCAAGGAAAGCAGGGACTAGGTTACTTGTTTATCCTGCGTCTGTATGGTTTCCACAGTCACAGGGTAGGAGGGAAGGAACATGAGCATCTGGGCTTCTCTGAGACCCTGCCAAGTGGGAATTAAGGAGAGAAGATACTCCTTTTTGAAAGTCGAGGAGGTGGCGAGGAGAGCTCTGCCAGGTGGCTTTCTCAGCCCTGTGCTGGCCAGTTTTTCTACCCGGCACCGGCACAGCCCAGATCACCGTGGATCCTCAGTGAGAAAGGTCAGAGGAGAGGAAATGGCTTCTCTTTTGGTCTTCGGATGATGTCCATGGACCTCTGCTTCCCCCAGGTGACCTGAGTGAACTGCATTTGATCACTTTCTCACTGGAGTCAGGAGTAAGTTGGCCAGATTTAGCAAACAAAAATACAGAGTGCTGACACACAGGAAGGACAAATACCGCAATTCCACACTTACATGAAATATCTAGAAAAAACAACTTCACAGAGACAGAAAGTAGATTGAGGTTACCAGTGGCTGGAGTAGGGAAGGGGAGTGGGGAATTGTGACTTTAATAGGTGCAGAGTTGGTGTGTGTGGTCATGAAAAAGTCTTGGTAATGGGCAGTGGTGAGAGTAACACAACTTTGTGAATATATCACTGAAGTTACTAAAAATAGTTAAAATGGGAAAATTTATGTTATATAGAAGTTACCACAGGCAGGAAGATACAGGATGCCCAGTTAAATTCAACTTTCTGATAGAGAATAATAAGTCTCATGCGGTATTTCTATTTGATCTGGCAACCCTAGTTAGAAGGGACTGGCCAGAGGTTGGTTACCTTTGAAGCACTGCATGACCCTTCCCCTTCAGTTTGGAAATACTTATTGTGTGCCATCTCTGTGTCAGATGCTGCTCTGGGCACTGGCAACATTGCCCTGAGCTAAGGCAGATGAGAATCCCCGTCCTCCCGGAGCCTACGTGGGGGAGATGGCAGTCATTAAGATAAGGTACATTAGATGGTGAAAGTGTTAAGTAGGACAATGAGCAGGGAAGGGGGGGATAGGGAGCTCCTGTGAGGAAGGAGTCTGGGAGGGGGGGCACCCGCAGAAGGTGAGGAATCGGGGGAATAAACCAAGCAGACATCTAGGGGAAGAGTATTCTAGGCTGAGGCTCCCGCTGATGTCAGAAACCGGGCGTGCCTGATGTGTTTGGGGAGCATCGAAGGTCCAGTGTGGCTGGAGTGGAGGAGGGACAGTGAGGGGAGGGGAGGAGATCTCAGAGGTCTCTGTGAGGATGTCGGCTTTCATTCAGAGTGAGCGGCTTTTGGAGGGCATTGAGTTGAGCCGGGGGCTTGGGGGTGTGTGTGTGGGGGTGTGTATGATCTGAGTAGGTTTTAGAAAGGTCGCTGGCTGTCCGATGCCGAACACCCTGAAAGTGAGCCTGGAATCCGGTTCTTCCACCCTGACCTCAGCAGTGGGCAGTGGGAGCTGAGATCAGTGTCTCCTTGGAATAAAGAGATAGTACCGCCTGCACCAGCAACCCTTGCAGAGTCTTGACTTTCCTCCTAACTTTCTTGCTTCCCCATTTGAGTGAAATGTCTCCACCAAAGAAGGGGAAGGATACATTGCCGCTGTCTATCCATTTTTTGCCAGCTGCCTTGTGATACACCTGATTTAAGGGATGATTCTTTAGAGAGTTATGTTTGCTGGGAAATTTTTAGAGAGAGAATAGTGACTTGGTAGTTATCACTTTACGTGGTTGGCGTTTCAGAGCCTTCTAAAATGGTAATTCAGTAAAAATACATCAACTCTTTTATGGCTATGGAAGGTTTTATTCTTTAGACTAATTAATTCAATTTTAAATTGTTTGAGAGCTGAGAAGCTTGAACACATGTTTTTTCTTTCCCAGTCTGAAAAGAAAAGAGAAGAGTGAGCTGGTTAGTACTGAACTTTCTCTGCTTGACCTGACTGAAGCAGTCTGATATAAAAAGTTGAACAGAGAAAAGTCCAACATAATTCACACTTACAATTGAAGAACGTAAAATTTAAGAAATATATACATTTAATTTCATAAAATAATTGTGTCCTTTGGTGAAAAATACTAAGGTTTTTATAAAAACTTGGTTTAAGTAAATGAAATTATTTTAAATGTCAGCCAGCTTTGGTGACAAGAGCTATAATTCTTAACAGGTGGCAAATATTTTCCAAAAATTTTTCTCACACCTGTTGATATAGAGATGGTATACTGATAAGTTAACTGTGCTAAAGAATATTAATAAATATTTAAATCTTCAGGCATATCCAGAAATTTGAGGAGATGCAAGAATGAAACACTTCTTTTATGTATAGCATGTCCCTTCTGAATATGAAAACTGAGCATTTCCCCAGAGCATGAAGAGTAGCTTAAAATCCAGCCAGTATTTAAAATTAAGAACCAAGCAGATTGTTTTTTGAGGGCTTATCCTTTGCTGAGGCATACACTCGGCATTGAGAAAGTGGACTTGCAGGGGTGACCCCTGTAAAAGATCATCAAACAAAGTGCAAATGTTTGCTGTATTGCAGGTATGTACATTGTATAACAAAAAATAAAAGAGGGTATTTTAGATGAAACCAATTCTAACTTTGTGTTTTCCATTGTTTTCTTGACTAGGGACTAAAATTTGTTATGAACTGATTTTTAATGTAATTCAGAGCCGCACCATGATAAATTGAGATTCTTGGCATCTCAGTTTGGAATTACAGTGTAAGAAGCACATTCACTTTAAAATCAGAAAGATACAGCATCATCACCCCTAGTGGGATGACCTTGATTTCTTCAAGCTTTTGTTTTCTCCATAAAATAGGGGTGTCTCATGTGGAGTTTTTGTGACAGTTAAGTAGGAATTGACTTGGATTTAGTGCCTGCTCAGTACTTGGCACGTGGCAAGGTCTCAGTAAGTGGCAGCTGATATCATTATTATTGACACTGATTTTTATTATCATTTCCTGACCTAGACTGGACAATTTCTTTTATCTAAGGATTTCCAAGGCCACCCAAATTCAAATTTCACATGTGCAGTCAGAATCTTTGAATGCAGAGAGAGAGAGAGAGAGAGAGAGAGAGAGAGAGAGAGAGAGAGGGAGAGAGAGAGAGGGAGAGAGAGAGGGTGAGAGGGAGAGAGGGTGAGAGGGAGAGAGGGAGGGAGAGAGAGAGAGACTGAGAGCACGCGTGCACAAAGAGGAAAGAAATTTGGTTAGAATAGGTGGGAATCCAGAATAATCCTGGTGAGTGTGTCATTATGCCTGACATCTCCCTCCAGATGACCCGTCCAGCCAGGGTGGTAATTAACGTCCACAGATGCAAGCTGAGAGTCTCCTGGGCTGGTAGATATTTAGCGAGAGGAACACGCGGCACTGGGAGGCTCAGTGCCTGTTCGGGGTGCACAGCTGGGTTGTTGGAGGCATCGCCTGGGTTGGGCCTGCCGGGCCTCAGCTGGTGCACAGACACTGCCCTGCAGCCCTGCCTCTGCCCAGTGAGCTCAGCTGAACAGACGGGCCCATGTGGAGCGGCTGCAGCCTCAAGCTGCTTTGCTGCCTCAGTCAGGCAGGGCTGTCCAAGCCCCTGCTCTGCTATTTAATCTGTCACTTGCTGGTGACAGCTTCCTGCCTAAGCAGAGACAGTGTGTGCGCGCTACAGGTTTCAGCTCATTACCTCTGCGGGGTCCTGTTGCTGAGCCTGCAGGGAGGGGGAGAGGCCTTCAGTGCAGCCCGTGACACCAGCCTCTGTCCCTCCATAGGCAGTTGTTGAGTCTGCTCCCCTGTTTAGTGCCCCCCACCCCCATCTTCCTCCAGAGCCTAAGCCCAGGGATTTGTTTTCTCCTAGCCTGATGGGACTATGGTACTTGAACTTGAAGCTCAGGAAGAAGACGACTTTGGTTAAATGACCTTGGGCAAATGAATTTACCTTTGGGGATCTGTTTACACTGTTAATAGGACATGGACTCCTGGAAACCTAACATGTCTTCTTCATCTTCGTATTCCTTGAACTTAATAGTAAATGCCCAATAAATAACTTCAGTCTGTAAAATGGGGATGATGGTGTCTTCGTCCCTGAGTTGTTCTAAGGAGGAGAGACAGTTTTGTCATTCTACTATACAGTGGCTGTTTGGATGACTTTTGACATTCTTGACAGCCGGCAAAGGGGAATAAGGTGAGGGGATCCTTGTTTTTTTCCAGGCTCTGCTCCTTCCATATTTCCAATATCAAAAAATCTCAAACAAATCAGGACTTAACGAGAAACCCACTTATATATCTTCATTTCTGGTTTCAAATTTTAACTCACTTGGCCAGTGGACCTGAATAGACACCTCTCCAAAGGAGTTACACAGAATGGCCAGAAGGCACGAGAAGAGATGCTCAACATCATTAGCCATTAGGGAAGTGCAAGTCAAACGATGAGATACCGCTTCATATACCCCAAGACAATAATACCCCAAGACTATAATCAGAACGATTGATAACAATAGCAAATGTTAGCAAGGATGTGGAGGAGTTAGAACCCTCTTATACTGCTGGTAGGAATTCAGATGGTACAGACTGCAGTCTGACAGTTCCTAAGAATGTTAAAATACAGAGTTACCGTTTGACCTAGCAGTTCCACTCCTAGTTACCTGTTAAAGAGAAATGAAAACACATGTTCACACAGAGACTTGCATGCAAAATCATAGCAGCATTTTTTTAATGGGCAAAAACTGAAACAATCTAAATTCCCATCGAAGTGTTATATTACTCAGCAACAAGAAGAAACAAAGTACTAATACATGCTACAATATGATTGGACCTCAGCAGAGGCACAATAGAGGAATTCGTGGGTTACCTTAAGAAGTTGATAAAGATATGTTTTGTGACATGGAGAATTTTTGCCAAAATGTTTGCAATTGTCTTTTTTTGAAAGCATTAAAAAAAATGTTTTCAAAACATTTTAAGGTGAGGTATATTCATACACCATATCAATCATCTGAATGACTGTCTTTTTTTTTTTTCCTTGCATGGGCAGGCAGTGGGAATCAAACCCGGGTCTCCAGCATGGCAGGCGAGAATGAATGATTGTTTTTTGATGGTGGGAAGTTTGGAGAGTTGATCTATATATATATATATTTTTTGGCGGGGCAGGGTGGGCGATGCACGGTCCAGGAATCGAACCTGGGTCTCCTGTATGAAAGGCGAGCATTCTACCACTGAACCACCCGTGTACCCTATAATTTTTATAGTTGGGAAAAAATGCTATTTTCACTTTATGGAAAAAAAATCTTACCCAGAATAATTATCCTCCATTGTTTTCCTCATATATCAAACATTTACTGAACTCTTTGCTATTAGGGCACATCAATAGTAATAGCATTATGTGTAAGAAAAGAGTATGGGGGATAAGAAATGGAGTGAGAATGCTCGTTGGACAGTAATAATAAATTAAAGAAATGCTGCAGACTTATTATTTTTTAGTGGTAAGGTAGAATATACATATACATCCATATGAATATACATCCATAGCCTCTCTCTGCTCTGCCCGTTAATTCATCTTCTTTTTATGCTGCTAAAAGTGTCAGCTAGTATTTGGTTATAAGTGCCATGAGAGCTAACCTAATCACTTCCTTTGATTGCTTGTGTCTTAAACTTGTCTTTCATGCAGTACTTACCTAGCATAACGAGGCTTCCTACTTAGGTGCTCTGTTAACTGTGTGTGGTATTGAATAGTCAAGGCTCTGTGCTTAATATTTAGGAGGAAATAAAGATAAGTAACTTGTGCCTAGTCAGAGAGGTAGGGAAGTGGCACAGATCTAAAGTACCACAAAGTCCTAGGGAGGAGAAGTCACTGGGCCAGGGCAATTGGAAGGCTCCCTGGACGTAGTAGGACCCAAGGTGGGGACAGAAGGAAGGACAATACATGGAAAAGCGCAGAGGAGCAGGGCATGCATGACTGGAAAGTAGGTGAACAGGGCCAGGTCATGGAGGGGATTAAATGCCAGCCTTGGATTTTATTCTAACAGCCAAGGTTGGTGATAGGAATTGGAATTTTATTCTATGGATTTTACAGCCAAGTGGGCGATAGGACTTGGAATTTTATTCTGTAGATTAGGGAATGTCAGATGGTTTTAACTCAAACTGATTAGTGATGCTTGCTTGCAGTGTAGTGTTGAGAAAAGATTCTGAAGTCATATATAGATTCTGTAGGAAAAAGTGCCGCGTTCTCTCCCAGGTTTGTTGGAAACAGAGGTGGTCATTAACACATGCTGTGTTATTGATTACCTGTTACACAAAGGGCTTGTGGGTTTGGAGATGGGGCTGGAGTGACCAAGAGAAAGAAATAGAGTGTAGATGATGAGCTCTGTGTTTTCGCGGGAGAGAAAGACCCTTCTCTGATGCCATCAGGACATCCTGGTTTCTTTGATGAACTGGGTGTTGGGACGCCCTGTAGAGCAGATTTTCCAGGGATGGCTGCTCACCTATTGAGTCTCTCATGTGAGAAATGCCCGGCTTTCTCATTTATAACTTTCAAAGAACAACTTATGCTTGGTATGTGTTTTTGGAACTCAAAGTTAAGGTGTGCCCCGCCTCCTCCGCCGCCCGCCACACCCGACCCCGGGGCCCGCGGGGACCTGCCGCCTGCGACTCCCTCCGGCCTCTTCGGGCCCGCGAGTAGGGCCCCTGGCGCCCCCCAGGGCCTGCTCAGCCCCACACAGGCAGCCGCCGGCCTTGCCCTGGATATGCAGCGCCAGAGAAGGCGAGTCGCCTCCCAGCGTTGCTCTCTAGAGTTCCTGGAAGACGTGGTGGGGTGCACCTCGGCACAAAGAGCCAAACACATCTCTGGATCTCCCAGACACAAAGGCTTAAAAAAGACCCATTTCATCAAGAACATGAGGCAGTACGACACCAGGAACAGCAGAATTGTGCTGATCTGCGCCAAGCGGTCCCTGTGTGCAGCCTTTTCTGTCCTGCCCTATGGGGAAGGCCTGCGGATCAGTGACCTGCGGGTGGACAGCCAGAAGCAGAGGCATCCATCCGGCGGCATCTCCGTGTCCTCTGAGATGGTCTTTGAGTTGGAAGGTGTCGAGCTGGGAGCGGATGGAAAGGTCGTGTCTTATGCACAGTTCCTCTACCCCACCAACGCCCTGGTCACGCACAGGAACGACAGCCATGGCCCGGTGCCCCCACCACGCCCCAGCATCCCCCGGGCTCTGCCGGGGTCCAGATACAAAGCCGCACCCTCCAAGTCAGCAGCAGCAGGCACAGAGCTAGGGAGTGACACAGGTGACACCCTGGAGTACAATCCCAACCTCCTGGACGACCCGCAGTGGCCCTATGGCAAGCACAAGCAGGTGCTCATCTTTGCCTCATACATGACCACAGTCACTGAGTATGTGAAGCCCTCAGACCTCAAGAAGGACATGAACGAGACCTTCCGGGAGAAGTTCCCACACATCAAGCTGACGCTGAGCAAGATCCGAAGCTTAAAACGGGAGATGCGGAACCTCTCGGAAGAGTGCAGCCTAGAGCCTGTGACGGTGTCAATGGCGTACGTGTACTTTGAGAAGCTGGTCCTGCAAGGCAAGCTCAACAACCAGAACCGCAAACTTTGTGCAGGAGCATGTGTACTGCTTGCTGCCAAGATCAGCAGTGACCTCCGGAAGAATGAAGTGAAGCAGCTCATCGATAAGTTAGAAGAAAGATTTCGATTAAACAGACGAGATCTGATTGGGTTTGAATTCACGGTGCTAGTGGCTTTAGAGCTTGCACTGTACCTGCCCGAGAGCCAAGTGCTGCCTCACTACCGGCGCCTCACATAGCAGTTCTAGCCAAAGCGGGGTTTGTGCTGCCGAGCAGTGGCCCTACCCTGTGTGCTGGAGCCCAGGCGCTGCTTGGTGCACGGGAGCCCCAGGACGTGGGCGGAAACCCATGCCAGGGTTGCCTCCATCCCACCTGCCCATTTCTCCCCTCCCCACCCACCTACCCACCCACCATGGAAGCATCCGCCTTTCCCAGCTGCTAAAGTGCTTGTTTCTTCACACTCTGTGGCCTCAGACAGAAGCACAGGCCCTTCCAGAGCACTTCATGCCTCCAGCGGCAACTCTACATTTCCCTGGACTTCAAGTACCTGGACATGGGGTTTCATTATTGTTCCTTTCTCTGATATGCCTGAGCCAGACTTTCATTGATACTGCAGGGAAGTGAATTCTGACTTTAGAGCAAGCGTTTCTCCGTCCTGATGTCTGCTTTTCCCTCAGTAAACCTTTGAGGCCCCTGTAAAAAAAAGAAAAAAAAAAGTTAGGGTGTGTCTTATAGGGCTTCTGTAGAAATCAATATCAACTAAAAATAACTGGTGTCTCCCAGACTTTGGTCTCCTGCATTCTTTGTAATCGGTTTCAGAGGACGCCTTCTAGTTATGAGTTGCTCTCAACACTTCAAGTTTTTAAAGATGAATTCGTGGTCTCATGGAAGCTTCTAGCAGTTCTGGTCTCTCTCTGAAAGGTACTGATAAGGGCCTTGTCAGTTTTATGGGCAGGCAGGGTCTACCTTATAGAAGTTTCTTATGGCTGAGATCCTGGATCAGCAGGCTTTTTTCTGGCTCCAACCAATGATGGGTTGCAGGTGGGTGAGGGTGCAAGAAGGAATATTTTAGATGCATCTTCAAAATTTAGGAATCTGAGTATCAGCCTTGAGGAGAGGGCCCGTTGATTGAGATTTGGAGGCAATTTAAGCTAATTCTTTAATCAAATATTTTATTGCATTTGAGATATAAATTCCTCCTGTAAGAAAACTACAAGGGGGTAGGGGAAAATACTTCTCTAATAACAGGCATAATAAAGCAGAAACTGTAGGGAGGTAATAAAAAGTACAGGACAAACAGCTTTATTTATTTGTAGAACATAGGTTAAATGTTTATTATACTCAAAACAAGTCAACCCAAAACTTGTAAATGAATCACAGCCTATAATTACAGAACCCCAAATGTATAGGAATAACAAGATTACCAAAGAAGCATATAAGCTAGACATGGACTCCACAGTTCCCTGAAACTAAGGGTAAGTGGGCACTTAGAAGTGACTCTTGGATGGGAGACCAGGCTGCAGAGAAGAGGGTATGGGGCATGTGCTTGAGGCACTCCTCCAGGTACGTGAGAACATTTTGAGATCACCTCACTGATTACAAAGTTGTTTGGTGAGTTACAGAAATAGGAATAGAAGTAAGTGTTTTTAAGGGAGATTTCCATCAAGCTTGGGTTGGTAGGTAAATAGTACCTCTCTGCTCTGGGGCATTTTCCCTTGGATGTTTGGCAGTTGGGTTCCCAGGATAGTACAAGAACAACAGGAAAAGTAGGGAGGAAAAAAACCAAAAAATGGACTATGTAATACTCTGAAGAAAGTTTTAGCCTCAACATAAAAATATAGGCACATCTAAAAGCTTACTTTTTGAGTTTGCCTTCATTGATATGTGTTTTTATCTATGTCAGTGTGATGCTCACTAGAACTTAAAGGTGAGATTGTTCTCAGGCCTCCTCTGCACTGCTCTGTTGGAAATCTTGGTTTGAAAACACCAGGACCTAAGTATGTACTTAGTTGAGCCAACTCTGGGGCAATTACCCAACCTCTCTTTATCTTTAAAATAGGATAAGTTATACTGAACATATATGGTTTCTGTGATGATTTAGTGAGATGTATAGTATAACATCCAGTATATTGCCAGGAACATGATATATGCTCAATGAATGTTAGTTCTTTTATTTTACATGTAGTTAATTTTCTTACAGTAAATATTATAACTGAATATCTTTGTTTAAAATGCACACTCATATTTATTGGTTTTCTACCTGGTGTTAAGGTTAGAAAAAATTGAAAAGCATGAAAATAGATCAAATTCTTATCACTTAGCAATGAATTTCTTAATATTTTATTATCTGTTTGGTGAGGTTTTTTCCCTGTGTTTATATACATTTGTTCTGCTTCATTGGAAATTGGGATCATATTTTACATTTTTGCATATCGTTGAAAATATTCTATGAATTTTTAAGTTGCATAGAATTATATTTACTATATATCCTACTTTGACTATTCAGCAGCCACCTATTTTGGGCAGTTAGAACAATTTTTCCTTTCCATATTTAACTGTAGTGAATGTTCTTTATTAATATACCTGATATTTCTTTAGGACCGTTTCTAAGACATGGAGCACAAAGTGAGTGGTAGCTTATTTTCTTTAAGAGTTTTGTTAATATTACCAAATGACCGTTGTCCAGCCCTTTTAAAAAGGAATGAGAATGCTCAATTCCTAAGACCATGATCAATGCTAAGTGTTACTTTTTTAGTGTCTTTGTTATTTTGGTAGGTAGACAGTGATATCTTATTATGGCTTACGTTTCTAAGATGACAGATGAGCTTGATTAATTTTATATGCTTATAAATTATCTAGTTAGTGTTTTTCTCATTGTTTCCATGAGGGTATTGTCTTTCTCACCTATTTGTAGGACAGTGACCTTTTTCATGTACCTTGCAGATACATTGAGTTTGACATTTCATTCCTCTTTTTTTTTCCTTTAAAGCAATTTTAGATACCCACTGACATGTGAGATAAAGATTTTGTTAGTGAAGAGGGTTGATAAACCTATGGAGCATGAACTGAATGAAAGAGAACTGTGCTGGATGACTTCTCTATTGTTCAAGCCCAACGATTGTCCATGATGGAGAGGGCTGCATACCAGTCCTGCGAGGGCTAAATGTCCAGAACTGACTTTCTCATTTTGATTTTGCTACAGCTATTCAGAAGCTCATCCTCACAGGATGTAGTAGTTAGGTTCAGGTGTCAACCTGGCCAGGTGATGGTGCCCAGTTGTTCTGTTGCTGTGGAGTTAAATCATCAGCATTGATGGCTGATTACATCTGCCATTGGCTAAGGGAAGGGCCTTCCTCAATCACGAGGCTTAAAAGAAGAGGTCAGAAGAGAGCTCAGCATCTCAGACCCAGATGTTTGGAGATGCAGAAAGGAATTATCCCAGGGAGAGCGTTTGAGCCCAGAAGCCAGGAGGGGAGGCCAGCACATGTCGCCGTGTCCCTTCCCATGTAACACGGAAAGCCAGCTCTCCTTCCTCTGAAGAACTGTAAATTTGTAACTCAATACATCTCCTTTATAAAGGCTGTTCCATTCCTGGTGCATTCAGGCAGCCTTAGCAAACTAAAACACCAGTAGAAGTCCTTGATTTGTAGGACAGATCAAATCTGTCCTACAGACATGTAGGACATGTCATGTACATTGCAGATATACTGCGTTTGACATTTCATTCTTTCAAGGTTGTTCCTCGAAGATTACCCAGAATCACTTTTGGAATGCTAGCTAGAGTAATGGGAGCAGACATTTAATAATTATGGCTCTGTAGTAAAATTTACATGGCTTTCTGTCTAACCTAAAGCTGTCTTAAATTTTGTTTGCTTTGACCATATCTGATGAGAAACAGCTGTGGAACAGTGAGAAGCGAGGCAGTGTTTGGAACCAGAAATTCAACTCCTCCCTCTTCTCCTTATCAGCTGTGTGACCCTGGACAGGGTACTTAATGTCTCTTAGCCTTAGTTTCCTAAGCCTGTTGTATGATGAAATGAGTAATATATGAGACTCACTTGACGTGTTCTAAATACCTAGTAAATGCTTGTTTTTTTTCTCTTCCCACCAGACCAAGAGCTCTTTGGGCCTGGTCTATGCTGAATCCATCTCTGGATTATCAGATTAAGTACAAATATGCTCTGACAAGTGAGAATTAAATTTTTTTTTTACTTGGGCAGGCACCGGGAATTGAACCCAAGTCTCTGGCATGGCAAGTGAGAATTCTGCCACTGAGCCACTGTCACACTGCCCGAGAATTAACTTTTAAACAGTCTCTATACTTTCCAAATTTTCCACAATGAGCAAATTTATGCTTGTGTGTATGAAATAGTTGTTTTGTTTTGTTTTTTAAAAAAACAATAGCATATACTTTGGGTTAAATCAAGATGCACTGATTTGGGGGCATCTTGCATAATTTGAGGCCTAGATTTCTCCTTTAGGAACTTGTGACAGATCCTCTCTGGTTAGGGCCAGAGCTGATAGAATAGTGCTGACTCCACTCTGGGAGGGTCCATGACTTTTACCCATGTAGACCCCAACCTGCCTTTCAGAGCCCACCAGGCCAGAAGGGCCACCAGCCTCATCAGGGCTGTATTGTTTCTGTTCCTGACAGCGTAGAGCTGCTCCGCTGACCTCCTTGGGAGAACACACCTGAGCAGGTATGCACAGACATAATTGGCCCAGCTGTAGTCTGATGTCAGTCCCATAACAGCTGGGCAAGGAGATGCCATTGCCTCATTTCATGTGGAAGGATGCAAGTTTAAAGAGGATAAGTAATTTGGCCATAGTCACAATGAGGAAATAGTGGAGTTGGGATTAAAACCCAGGTCAATCTGACTCCAAAGCCAGTTTTCTTTCCACTAAACTTGGGTGTGTTAATACAAAATACAAAGACCAAGCTCCACATCCTCACCCATCCAGCTCTGACCTGTGGACCAGAATCATCAACAAGCCACCCAGGAGTTTGTTGGAAATGTGGATCCTCTGGCTCCTCATTTGATCTGTGGAATTAGAATCTGCATTTTAACGAGATCCCCAGGTGAACTATATGAACTTTCAAATTTGCAGAGCACCGTTCTATACTACACTGCCTGCCCCAGGATGGTGCATTACATTTTGACCCTGATTGCACATTAGAATTACTTGAGAAACTTCAAAACAAAACACTAAATTGTGAGGACATCCTCCTCCTCCAAGCCACCTGAATCAGAATCTCTGGGGAGGTGACTGCCGTTTGTATTATTTCAAAGCTGCCCAGGCGCTTGTGAGTCACACTGTGAGTTGAGAACCAGTGGTAGGCTGGAGGTGCTCATTCCTTGAGGAAATGCCAAGATTGAGAATTCTGTCTGCACAGGGTTGTCTTTTTATTCCTTCAATAGTACAGAAACTTGTGGGGGTCTGTACCTCCACAACTTGTGTTTCAGTGAAGGTAGGATACCAGAGCAAAGACGATCACAGTGCATTTCTTCTGTGACTTTAATCTCTTACAAGTATTGAGTGAGGACAGCAACCCATTTATCAAGACAGGGAACATGGAAGAATGTAAAAGTGGTATGGAGATAGCACATAGGAGGCACTCAAGTTTTATGCAATTAAGTGAAACAGGAAAGAAAAAACAGAAAAAAAGCATGGTGTGACTGAAGTGAGTCATTTACAGAGACGTCCTTATATTACTGTGGGGTATGAGAAAAAATTGCAGGAGAAGAGGGAGCTGTACAAGCACTTAAGATATTTAGTAATTTTTGATATATGAATACGCATGGAAGTTATGGAAATAACTTATGGAAGTTCCTTATATGGAAGTTTTGGAAATAAATTGTGGACAACCATTAACACCTTCTGGTTCATTTCCTATAGTTGGATTTGCTGTGGTGAGGGAGAGACTGGTGTTCTGGATGATGACATCTTAGGTTCAGTTGTTCATCAAAATAGACTTGAAGTAGGAAGATGACCGTGTTCAGAGTGTCTTGCTCCTGCTGGTCCCTCAAATTCTGTTCTATCAGATCTTGTCTTAACTGATGATCTCTTGGAAGTTAACCCAGATTGGGGTGAGGGGGACTCAACTGTTTGGGGTCTTGATTTAGCATGCCTTCTGTCCCCAGACCTGCACTCTCAGAAATGACTGGCAACTTCTTCATGGACCATTCTAAGATTCTGTTATCATTCTTTGGACTCCTTAACTTTGGTTTATTTTTTAATGCTAAGTTCATTGTTTTGTTAATTTTTTTAAAATTTTCATTTTTATTTATGTGCAGCATTTTGCATTCCTGATCCCCTTTGGATTCAGTACAGTTCTTATGCCTTCGATGCTCCCCCCCCCCCGTTTTTTTTTTAACTGGCTTTTCTTCTTTCTCCTGGCCCACTAACAATGCTTTATCTTCAAGGTTTTATTCTATTCTTTTTATTTCTAGGGATTTCATTTACTCTGCCAACTTTAGTATCATTTCTTTGCAAAAGGACTACCATTTTTTAACCTTCCAGGTAGATATCTTTCGATGAGCAAAATACTTCATGTGTTCAAAATATAACCCATACACTTTGTCTTCTGGCTTCCTTCTATAAATCATCACAGTGTGTCCCCATCCCCCATTTTTCAAAGCCCCTTTTCTCTTTGAGACCTCCCAGTTAGCCCCCCCGCTTGGCAGTCCCTGTGGGATATATATTCAGCCAATCCCTGACTCCCCCACTCTTTAGGTCATCTCTCATGTGAGCATTTTTCTTTAACATTTCTACCACTTACATCCCAATTGCCTGACACCTTGATGAGTCTAAACCATGCTGCCCACTGCTGCCAGGTGAATTGAAATTATTTCTCTCATATTATGTGTTGTTAAAATCCTTTGGATAAAATACAGGCTCTACCTGTATTCCCTCTTTTAGCTTTTACTACTACTCAGGTGGCCTCAGCTCCAGCTGCACAGTTCATTTGCTTTCCCCTTTCTTGCCTTCTGCACCCACACTTTGTCATTGGCGTATAGGAGGCCCTGTGAAAGTTTGTGGAACGCTGATTGGAGATTCCCAGTTCCACCTTCGTAAAGTCTTTCCTGACCACTCCATCCTGCCTTGATCGCTCTGACCTTCGTCTTTGGACTCAAAAGATGGACTCAAATAGTACTCAACTTCTCTAGCACCTTGTCATTAATCCTGTTGCGAGTTCACATAATAAATGATGTTTAACTTGCAATATGCCCGCTTTGTTTTCCCAACTAGATTAGAAGCTTCCCAAAGGCAGGGCTTGATTGGCGTCTTCTTCGGTGTGTAGGATTTGATTTCTGTTTGCCCCTCCCCACCCCCTGCTTGCCCCCACTGCAGAGCGGTGCTCTGCACAGAGGAGGTGTTTGGCCCCTAATGGTCATATACATGCATGAAAGGGAATTGGAACCTTTGATGGCTATACTTATTTGAATATGTCAGCCAAGAATGCCTTGCCATGGATGTGCCAAAAGTAGTTTACATTAAATAACTAATTAAAAAAAAAAACACAAAAAACCACGTGTATTTACCTGTAAATTTGGCATAAAATCAGCAGTAGTTTCTCCTTCTTCGGTACAACTGTTGTAAAACTGTAAATGCTGTGTTTATGTAAAAGGAACATGGACTTCTGGGAAGTGGTGATTAATGTCTCCAGGCAGTACAGTCCCACTGATGAGAGGAGCCTCTGTCTGGGCTCAGTCTGTGAATCTGTTTGCTTTTGCTTTTCTGATCAACTTTGCCACGAGGGGGTTGGGGGGACATATCTCTTCACTCAGGTGAAGTTTGAGATGCCATACATGGCTTTTCTTATCTGTGGGCACATCTTAGATGAGTGACATATGATTGAATAGGTGTCAGAAAAGAGAAAAGTGAATGCTTATATTGATTGATGTTTTATTTTACAAATCTTAACTCCTTTAAACAATCCCCTGAGTTAGGTACTTTACTCTTATACCCATATCACAGATGAAGAATCTGAGCATGGATTATATTAAAGGACTAGTTAACAGTCACATACCTGGTTCAGGAAAATTTTTTTTGAAAAGGATTTTAACCATTGCTGTTTTTCATATATACAATTTTTTGGCCTCCAATATTACTCAGGTAACTGAACTTTTATTATTCCCAATCAGAAGTCTGGTTCTATAATTTTTATCCCCACAAATCATTCTGGGGCCTTTTAAAGGTCACAGCTCAACTCGTATTTCCCTGGTAACAGTATGTACTTGGGTGTGTGTTTTGATATCTACTTAAAAATAAATATCTTACAGTGCTTTTTTAGATGTTATCTCCTTTAGTCCAACAAACCTGGTAAGAGTAGTTATTATTATTTTCCATTTAACAAATGAAGGGACTTAGAGAGGTTAAGGAACTGGTCCTTAACGTAATTAGCAAGTGTTAGAGTTGGAATTTAAACCCAAGTCCTCTTAATCCTTTGTTCTTCCCACATCTTCAAGCTGCTTGTAATTTGAAAAGTCCTATAGTCTCTATTTGTTTTTCCTTGAAGTTCTTTGCTTTCCTTACCTGGATCAAAATAATACATATTTTTAATTCCGTATCCCAGGCCTCTTTGGTAGGAGGCTAAGTTAGGAGAATTGAAGATGCAGATTTTTGAAAGAGAAGAGATTATCAGATGCCACGAGGATTTTTTTTTCTTCTGTTTTTCTTTGATAACTAAACAGTGAACATTTTGAAGGATTTTTCTTGGTATCTTTTGACTCACGCACCCCAGGGGAAGTAAGTGCATGATACTACTAATTAAATACATTTCCTGGTAAGGGATTGTTCTCAATTTAAACTGCACAGGCCTATAAAGTTGGGTTAGAGAGGTTTTTAAGGAGAGATTTGGGACAGTACACCCCATCTGTTAAATAAATGCACCATATCTAAAGGTGATTACATCCTTCATTTCCAGGGTTAAATAAATAGTCTCCTCTAGAAAAGATCCTGCAGCCACCCAAAAGTGCAGAAGGATGAATGTAAGCTTTGGAGTCAGAGCTCTGAATTCCAACCCAGTTCTACCACTTAATTTTGTGGTATAGCACACATCACTCAAAGGGTCTAGACCACAGTTCAGTTCAGTGTAGCAGGATTGATGGGAGACTCAGCTGTGCTTTCTGTGGCGATACCTAGGTCCCAGGAGCTGACGGAGTTTGCTGGGCTTTGAGCAGGCGGTAGAGTAGAGCCAGGTCTCAATCACAGAAGTCTCCCCTCAAGCAGAGGACAGGTGTGCTGATTCTCTCCGCCCCCTTCCTTTTCGTAGCTTTCAGAGCTCCCTGACCTCTGCACCTAGCATTTAGAGGAGACAATAGGGATGCGGTAAAAGAAAACAGTGGCACAAAAGGAAATAGAGCCCCACGAGCCATGGTTTGCTCCTCTGGGGTGGGAGTGGGCCTCACTCTGGGAATGCTATGATTGGGCATCTCATTTCCCCTGGAGCCCCATCTGTGCCCTTAAGTACCCGACTACTTCTCTTAGCACAAGACTAATCTCATAGACCTGGAAGTGCTGTGTGTATATGTCTATATATCACACTGACCTAGAAACTCCTTGTGGGCTGAGTCCATTACATGCTTATTGTTCTAGTTTGCCAGCTGCTGCAGTGCAACAAACCAGAGACGGATTGGCTTTTAATAAAAGGGGATTTATTTCATTAGTTCTTCAGAGGAAAGGCAGCTAACTTTCAACTGAGGTTCTTTCTTATGCGGGAAGGCACAGAGTGATCTCTGCTGGCCTTCTCTCCAGGCCTCTGGGTTCCAACCGCTTTCCTCAGGGTGATTTCTTTCTGCATCTCCAAAGGCCTGGGCTGAGCTGCAAGTACTGAGATGAGGTATGCTGAGCTGCTTGGGCTGTACTACGTTGAGCTCTCTCATTTAAGCACCAGCCAATTAAATCAAACATCATTCATTATAGCAGGCACACCCCTTAGCCGACTGCAGATGTAATGAGCAACAGGTGAGGTTCATGTACCATTGGCTCACGTCCACAGCAACAGAACTAGGCACCTTCACCTACCCAAGTTGACACCTGAATCTAACTACCACACTTACATTCTCAGCATCAGTACTTTGCCTGGTCCAGAGTTAGTGACTGATAAATTGTGTTGAGTTGTGTGGGTGGGTGGGTGAATGGATAGATGGATGGATGTGTGGCGATTGCTGGAAGCCCAGCCTGGAAGAAGTAGAATAAAGAAGAGATTGAAATGAGAAGAGATGAGATGCCCCTGAGCAATGGCTGCTGAAATTTATACACATGCAGGGAGGGGCTTTGGCTGAAAGCTTTATTAAAAAGCTGCTGTCTGCAAAGCAAGAATTTAACTCATTAGTTTCACAAAAAAGGTCTGAATTTATCCCAGAATCTGGGACCAAATTTGACAATTAGGGCAGTACCTGCAATTTGCATCGCAGTGAAAGCTGCTCACTTTCTAGCTGGTATGTGTCCTTTTGGAGAGAGGAAGGTGCTTGGTGGATTAGAAAAGTTCCCAGCTCAGCCTAAAGACCCTTTTTTTCTTTTCAGGAAGTTGGCTGTAGAGGTGCAAACTAGAGCCCTAATAGTTTTACCCCATTTTAAGGAAAATTAGGGAATAATGGACGCTTTAATAAACAGCTGTTATCTTTTGAGTGCTTAAGGCTAGGGAAGGCAGTTAAACGTTTTAATTCACTGAATTAGCACAGTAACTTTCTGAGATAGATGCAGTGCCCTTATTTGGTAGGTGCAAAAACTGAAGCCCAAAGAGGTCAAATAATTGCACAGCTAGTCAAGCTGGAGGTGTGGCTGAACCCAGCCTGTCTCCCTCCAAAACCCTTGCTCTTAAATGGATGTTGGTGCTGCCAGAAAGTCATGGGGCTTCCCTGATGAAGTTTACGTGCATTAGCATCACAACGTTGAGCTGAGAATCATATTGTTGTATTTCATTCAGAATAATAATATTCCTTAATCCACATTCTGCCTCAGATAATGAAGATGAGTGGCTCCCAGGCTGTATTGATTGGTGCTTCTTAAGAGTAAAACCATTTGATTTTGTCCAGGGAAGGCAGAACATGCCACACAGTAGCTTGGTTGAGTTTGACAGTTACCAAATGTAGATATATTTAGTGTAAGCTGAAATTGGCATTCTAGAGTCCTTGTGAAGTGAAAGTGCCCTCACATGACTCTGATCAGAAGAGGTACTTGTGCTCAGCCCTATTTACATTTTGTGCTTGAGTTTAAATATTCGTGAAGGGAAGGTGGAGCTTTGGTTTTAACTGGATGTAGCTAAAAGGTCAGCACATTAAAATAGAGCATTTTGGTTTCAGGGAACCAATTTTAACTTTTGGAGATGAGATTGCATTTTAAAGCCACCAGGCGAGTGTGGGATAGTTGAAGGAGAAAATCCAAGAGTGATTAGGTCTGATGACGATTTTGGTTTTCATTATTCATTATTGAGTGTCTACAGTGTGTGGGGCTTAGAAATATGGGCTGATTAGGGGTTTTGTCGTTTGTTTTTGAGAAATATCCAGGTTACTTTTTTACCTAAGAGAGGTGAATCCCTTTGAAGTTAAGGGTTTTTATTTTGTTGTCTTTAATACATTTATCAGGTAAAGCTTGTCATTAAAAGCGAGGTTTCTTTCCTCACTCTTCATTTGAATAATTCAATTTTGTCTCAGGACATGATATAGATAGTATCTCTGAAGTCCCCGGGGCACGTGGCAGGGGGTGAGTTGGTGTTGGTGAATCTGCATTCCCCTTTGCCACGTGCTTCTCCAAGAAGCAGTGGTGGCCAGGCGCTCTTAATACAGGTCAAGATGAAGAAAATGCACTTTTGTCATTTCCTCAGGCATGTAGCAAACCCAGCCGGGTCTCAGGTATTCCAGATATGAGCGATGTGCCGCTTGCGCAAGGCTTGAAGCATTGCTGGCTGGGAGAGACCGACGCCTGCCTGCCCGAGCCCTTTGTTCTCCTGCTTGAAAGCAGTTAATTAGCAACTGTCTCCATAGCAACTACCTCATAGTCCAAAAACATTGTCTAGTTTTTCAGTTTAGCTTATCACACTGTTTACCTGAAGGGCTTTTCACCGCTCTGAGTCTCATTTGAGTTGGCGGCGTGCCTGTCGGGGAAGTGAATTGTCAGGATAGAAAAAACACCATGGTAGCAAGGAGCTGGGGAGCCGTCTCCTGAACCGACCCACTGGGCGCTGGCTTCCGTGAAAACCAAAGTTGCGAGCACCTGACATTTTCACCTGTATTTTTTTGTTTGCGGGAAAACTGCCATTCTCTCCACCAGGCCCTGAATCATGAGGATCCCCCCTGCCCCTGCCCCCTCTCCTTGAGAGGCTTCCGAAACTGTTTCACATTCCCTGTTTAGAGGACATTTCCATTATTAGTCATCTCAAAACCCTGTGTGCTCCCCTCTGCGGTATGATAGAGGAAATTTCTCTTCCCCGAGGGTCTTGGCATTTCTGAAGGTCCTTGGATGAGGGATTATGAGTCTGAATGTGACAGCGTCAGGGCAGCTTTGTTTTTAGTCATAATGAGGAAGGGGCTCCTCTTTCGTACTTGTGGCTCAGATGGTCTAAGTCGATCTGTGTGTAAGAAAAAGGCGACTCCAGGTGGCTTGTTGGTAAAATAGGAGGAGGAATTTTGGCTTATTGTTAGGTCGGGCACAAAGTAATTTTAATAGCTCTCGCTTACTGAGTGTGCACCATGTGTGGGCCATTGGGCTGAGTTCTTAGGAGCTTTATCTCACCTCTGTAAACTGGAGATGGAAGGTGGGAAGGAAAGAAGACAGTTGACTTTCTTAACTGCCTGCCACGCCTCAGCCGTGGAGCCAGGCTTTTCACAAAATGGGGCCTCCTGTACCCCCTTACAGAGAGGCTCTATCATCCGTTGTGTGTGTGCATTTAGTATTTATATATATATATTTTTGTGGGGGCACATGGTCTGGGAATTGAACCCGTGTCTCCCGCATGGAAGGTGAGCATTCTACCACTGAATCACCCATGGACCCGTCTATATACTTTTTATTAGAGTAGTTGTAGGTTTAGAAAAATCATGTAGAATACACAGTTCCCATATCCCCCTTCCCCCCATTATTAACACTTTATCATTAGTAAGTATCTTTGTTACAATTGATGATATAATATATTATTATAATCGTATTATCAACCATAGCCTATAGTTTACAATAGAGCTCACTGTTTATGTTGTACAGTCCTGTTGTTGTCTTAATTTTTATTCTGCTAATATTTTATAGCCTAAAATTTCCCCTTTTAGCTACATTCAAATATATAATTCAGTGGTGTTAGTGTTTTGCTGCTATTACCAAAACTCTTCCATATACCAAATGGAGACTCTGTACCAGTCAAGCATAAAGTTCCCACCCTGGCCCCTTATAACCTCAACTCTGTGAATTTACTTATTCTCATTATTTCGCATCAATGAGATCATACAATATTTGTCCTTTTGGGTCTGGCATACTTCACTTGACATGATGTCTTCAGGATTCATCCGTGTTGTCGCATGTATCAGAACTTCATCCTTTTTACACCTGAATAATGTTCCATTGCATGCTGTTCTAGTTTGCTAGCTGCTGCAGTGCAATATACAAGAAACAGAATGGCTTTTAAAAAGAGGAACTTAATAAGTTGCAAGTTAACAGTTTTTAAGATGTGGAAATGTCCCAATTAAAGCAAATCTGTAGAAAAGTCCAATCTAAGGCATCCAGGGAAAGATACCTGGATTCAAGAAGGCTGATGAAGTTCAAGGTTTCTCTCTCAAGTGGAAGGGTACATGGTGAACACAGCATCATCTGTTAGCTTCCTCTCCAACTCCCGGGGAGGTGTTTTCCTACTTCATCTCCAAAGGTCATTGGCTGGTGGACTCTCTGCTTCGTGGTTCTGCAGCTTTCTTTGTTGAGGCTTTCTCGTGGCTCTGTTGTTTTTCTCTGCTCTCTCTGAATCTCCTGGCTTTCTCTCTTGTTGTCTCTGCTTCTGAGGCTTTCTCCAAAATACTCCTTCTTTTATAGGATTCCAGTAAACTAAGCAAGACCCACCTGGAATGGATGGAGACACGTCTCCACCTAATCAGGTTTAATACCCACAGTGATCAAGTCACATCTCTATGGAGATAATCTAATTAAAGTTTCCAACATACAGTACTGAATAGGGATTAGAAGAAACAGCTGCCTTTACAAAATGGGGTTAGGATTAAAACATGGCTTTTTAAATTTTTTTTATTTTTTTATTTTTTTATTAACGGAAAGAAAAAAAGAAATTAACACAACATTTAGAAATCATACCGTTCTACATATGCACTCAGTAATTCTTAACATCATCACATAGATGCATGATCATTGTTTCTTAGTACATTTGCATCAGTTTAGAGGAACTAGCAACACAACAGAAAAAGATATAAAATGTTAATATAAAGAAAAGAAATAAAAGTAGTAATAATAGTAAAAAACAACAACAACAAACAAACAAGCAAACAAAAACAAAAAAAACCCTATAGCTCAGATGCAGCTTCATTCAGTGTTTTAACATGATTACTTTACAATTAGGTATTATTGTGCTGTCCATTTTTGAGTTTTTGTATCTAGTCCTGTTGCACAGTCTGTATCCCTTCAGCTTCAATTACCCATTGTCTTACCCTGTTTCTAACTCCTGCTGAACTCTGTTACCAATTACATATTTCAAGTTTATTCTCGAATGTCCGTTCACATCAGTGGGACCATCCAGTATTTGTCCTTTAGTTTTTGGCTGGATTCACTCAGCATAATATTCTCTAGGTCCATCCATGTTATTACATGGTTCATAAGTTTATCTTGTCTTAAAGCTGCATAATATTCCATCGTATGTATATACCACATGGCTTTTTTAGGGTACGTACATCCTTCAAACTGGCACACATGTATATACCCATTTTTGTTTGTACATTCATCGGTTGATGAATACATTCATTGGTCCATTGGTTGAGGGACATTTGGGTTGCTTCCATCTTTTGGCTAATTATGAATAATGCTGCTGTGACCATCAGTGTAAGAATATCTGATTAAGCCCCTGCTTTCAGTTCTTTTAGGTATATTTTTTGAGGAACCACCAAACTGTTTCTGCAACATTTGTACTATTTTACATTTCCACCAATAATGAATGAGTGTTCCTATTTTTCCACATCGACTCTAAAACTTATCTTCTAAGGAGAAATTTCTGTTTGTCTTTTGTCTATTTTTAAATTGTAGGTTGTCTTTTTGTTGTTGAGTTGTTGGATTTCTTTATATATTCTGGGTATTAAACCCTTATCAGATATGTGGTTTCCAAATATTTTCTCTCATTCTGTAGGTTGTATTTTTACTTTCATGAAGAAGTCCTTTAATGCACAAAACATTTTAATTTTGAAGTCCCATTTATCTTTTTTTTTCTTTTGATGCTCGTGCTTTTGTTGTAAAATCTAAGAAACCATTACCCTACACAAGATTCTGAGGATGCTTTCCTATGTTTTCTTGTAGGAGTTTTGTAGTTTTGATTATTATATTTAGCTCTTTGATTCATTTTGAGTTAATTTTTGAATGTTCCTTCTTTTACATATGAATATCCAGTTTTCTCAGCATTGTTTGTTGTAGGGACTATTCTTTCCCAGTTGAGTGTACTTAGCACCACCCTTTTCAAAAATCAATTGGCTAGAAATGCGAGAGTTGATATCTGAGCTCTCAGTTCGATTCCATTCATCTATATGTTTTCTCTTGTTCAAGTACTGTGCTACTCTGATTGCTGTAACTTTGTAATAAGTTTTAAGATTAGGAAGTAGGAGTCCTCCAGCTTTGTTTTTTTCTTTTTCAAGATTGGTTTAGCTATTCGGGGCCCCTTACTCTTCCATGTAAATTTGATGGTTGGCTTTTCCATTTCTACGTGGAAGGTTGTTGGAATTTTAATTGGGATTGTGTTGAATCTGAAAATTGCTTTGGATGGAATAGACAGATAACAATATTTAGTCTTTCAGTCCATGGGCATGGAATGTCCTTCCTTTTTTTTTTTAAGGACTTCTTTGATTTCTTTTAGCAGTGTTTTGTAGCTTTCCATAATAAGTCCTTTGCATTCTTGGTTAAATATATTCCCAAATATTTGATTCTTTTTGCTGCTGTCATTTATGTTTAAAGAAGAAGAAACCAGTGTTCCAAGAAGTTGTTGCTTTGCCAGGATTCTGTAATTCAAACTTCTGTTGGCTTACAAGGCCCAAGCCCTTGCCCCTAAGTGCAGCAGCTTCATGGAAATGGAGACTTTCTACCTCAGGATTTGGTGATGGCATTTTGCCCCTACCCTGGTGAAGGCCTTGGGTTTTTTTGTTGTTGTTCACCCTATTGTTTTATTTCTAATCGATATGTTTTACTCATCCGTCCATACTGTAGATAAAAGAAGCATCAGACGCAAGGTTTTCACAATTACACATTCACATTGCAAAAGCTATATCATTATACAATCATCTTCAAGAAACATGGCTACTGGAAGACAGCTCTACATTCTCAGGCACTTCCCTCTAGCTTCTCTAATACCCCTTAAACTAAAAAGGTGATATCATTATAATGCGTAAGAATAACCTCCAGGATAACCTCTTGACTCTGTTTGAAATCTCTCAGACATTGACATTTTATTTTATCTCATTTCTCTCTTCCCCCTTTTGGTCGAGAAGGTTTTCTCAATCCCTTGATGTTGAGTTCCAGCTCATTCTAGGATTTCTGTCCCACATTGCCAGGAAGGCCTTGGTTTTGAGCCTCAGTTTTGAGCTTGGTTTTGTGCCACAGGTTATAGTGCTCTGGGAGACTTTTGCCCAGGGGTTTGGTTAGAATTTGGTGTAAATGTTTAATTATATCCCTAAGTTATGTCCAGGAAAATGAATAAATCTAGCTGTTCTTGTGAACTTTTCTTGGATCCAATGACAAAATAGTGGAATTTAATTTTAGGCACATTCACAAGAGCTTATATACTTAAATAAATGTTGTTTCCTTGAAAGTATTAACCTGCGAAAACTGTGCCTTATGATGCTTCCGTTCTTCAAACCTTTGTATGTACCTTTATGGGAGAAAGTACTTTCCCGGCCTGGGACTTAAGGCTTTGAATTCAATTCAACAGATCATTCCTGAGTGCTATCCTGGATGTGGACTTAAAAGTATGCCTTTTCTGTTGTGGCAATCACTTTTACCTAGCATGAGTTCACTAAGAACAGGTCATACCAGGTTAGCTTCTTTTCTTTCTTTGAAAATCTTGTTAGGTAACTAGAGCAGAAAAGTGCAGTTGACAAAAGTGGATAAACAAGGCATTTGATACGATTTTTAAAGTCAGATCTTCTTTGTCAAAAATAGAGAAATATTCTGTGAGCCAAATGCAAGGACTGTAATTTGAACTGCAACTGGTTTTAACAAGTAAGGGTGTTGAGCGGGTGATGGGTTGGGAGACCAGAGCCTGAAGCCTGGGTGGAATGAGCAGAGTCAGTTGGGGGCCTGATTGAGTCCAAGCATCTCTGCCTAGGCTATCTATTGAAGACAGAGGATATTTTAAAAGGGTTGGAGGAGTCTCTGTGTAAGATAGAAGACTTCTGACTTGGCATTAATATATGAAGAAAACTTGGTGATTTTTATAGCCTGTGAGATCACAGTAAATAATAAGTGTGGCTTCTGCAAAAGTATCATCTCAGACTGCATTGGTGGAGGAAAGCAGGACGATCACTGTATTAAACTGCACGAGGAGTTGGGTTTTCTCTTTTCTTCCTGTTTCCCTCCCTTTCTCTCTCCTACCCTCCTGAATATTATGTGTCAAATACCTTTCTGTGGGGATACAAGAGGAACAAAAGAAAGCCCCTTTGGGAAGAATGTAGGCATTGTAGAGCTTGTTCAGAGGAAAAACCACCCAGGTAATAGAACAAAAAACCATACGTTAAAAGATATTGTTGGGTGCATGGGTGCAGTTGTAGAATGCTCACCTTTCATGCGGGGACCTGGGTTCGATTCCTGGATCATGCACACACACACACACACCCAAAAAAGAAAGAGATATTGTTGAAGGAACTTGGACTATTTGATCCAACCTAGAAAAAATTGAGTAAAGACATGAATTTGTTCTAAAATATCTAAATATCTCTCATGGAGTAGGAGGGAGCAGATTTGTCCTATTGGACAAAATTGGAGCATATTGAGAGGGAGTAAATTTTGACTCAGTTATAAAATGATTATCTTCTGATCATTCTACAATGGCAAGATAGGCTTCTACTTTAGAAAACAGTGAAAAATGTCTGAGTAGGAGGTCAGTGGGTATTTGGTGGTTTGCTGTGGAGAGCAAATAAAATCATGAATCTTCTTTAACATTTCTAGTTACAAAAGTTTTGATCACAAAGTAGGTAAGTCATTTGCTTTGAAGATAAATGCTAGAGGTGAAGGACATTGTGTCTCACAATTACTGTACCTGCTCTGTATTATTTATCACTTTTGGGGTCAGTTGAATATGATCAGTTTAGAAAGTATAACTAATACTGTTAGTTTGTAAGATGGGCAATTTTTATGGAACCATGGGTCCAATTCACAACAGTTTTTCAATTATACTTATATTCTGTGGATTTCTAATTCCTTTTTGAACCTAGAAAGTAAAGATCATCTAACATATATGCTAACCATTGTAAAAGCGTTACAATTATTATATAAACTATCTTTGATGGAGAACCACTGAGTTTGCGTCTTAGGTCCACCCATACTGAGTTTGCCCTTCTTTTAATTTCAGAATTCTTGATCCCAGAGATGGTACAAAATGCTATTAGTGATAGACATATTAATGATCTTTTGCTTTTGATGGTTATACTTCATAATTTTTAGATAACCCATTAAGTTTTAGAAATTGAGACTCTCTCTATAGAATCATGTCCAGTGATTAACTAAACATTAGTAGTTACAGAAACTTGTGGAAGCATTGATTGATACACCTTGTACCTTCCAAGGGATTGATCTGTTTAAATCAAGTTAGTTTCTCAGCTCCATTTGTTGCTTCTCCAGGTTGATTAGGTTTTGTGGAGTTTCTTTTATTCTTTTGTTAGGAATTTTACTGAGTGATTTTTTATTATTATTATTAATTAAAAAAAAAATTAACACAATATTTAGAAATCATTCCATTCTACATATGCAATCAGTAATTCTTAACATCATCACATAGATGCATGATCATCATTTCTTAGTACATTTACATCGATTTAGGAAAAGAACTAGCAAAACAACAGAAAAAGATATAGAATGTTAATATAGAGAAAAAATAAAAATAATAATAATAGTAAAAAAAAAAAGACAGACCAAAAAAAAAACCTATAGCTCAGATGCAGCTTCATTCAGTGTTTTAACATGATTACTTTACAATTAGGTATTACTGTGCTGTCCATTTTTGAGTTTTTGTATCTAGTCCTGTTGCACAGTCTGTATCCCTTCAGTTCCAATTACCCATTATCTTACCCTGTTTCTAACTCCTGCTGGCCTCTGTTACCAGTGACATATTCCAAGTTTATTCTCGAATGTCGGTTCACATCAGTGGGACCATACAGTATTTGTCCTTTAGTTTTTGGCTAGACTCACTCAGCATAATGTTCTCTAGGTCCATCCATGTTATTACATGCTTCATAAGTTTATTCTGTCTTAAAGCTGCATAATATTCCATCATATGTATATACCACAGTTTGTTTAGCCAGTCGTCTGTTGATGGACATTTTGGCTGTTTCCATCTCTTTGCAATTGTAAATAACGCTGCTATAAACATTGGTGTGCAAATGTCCGTTTTTGTCTTTGCCCTTAAGTCCTTTGAGTAGATACCTAGCAATGGTATTGCTGGGTCGTATGGCAATTCTATATTCAGCTTTTTGAGGAACCGCCAAACTGCCTTCCACAGTGGTTGCACCCTTTGACATTCCCACCAACAGTGGATAAGTGTGCCTCTTTCTCCGCATCCTCTCCAGCACTTGTCATTTTCTGTTTTGTTGATAATGGCCATTCTGGTGGGTGTGAGATGATATCTCATTGTGGTTTTGATTTGCATTTCTCTAATGGCCAGGGACATTCAGCATCTCTTCATGTGCCTTTTGGCCGTTTGTATTTCCTCTTCTGAGAGGTGTCTGTTCAAGTCTTTTTCCCATTTTGTAATTGGGTTGGCTGTCTTTTTGTTGTTGAGATGAACAATCTCTTTATAAATTCTGGATACTAGACCTTTATCTGATATGTCGTTTCCAAATATTATCTCCCATTGTGTAGGCTGTGTTTCTACTTTCTTGATGAAGTTCTTTGATGCACAGAAGTGTTTAATTTTGAGGAGCTCCCATTTATTTCTTTCTTTCTTCAGTGCTCTTGCTTTAGGTTTAAGGTCCATAAAACCACCTCCAATTGTAAGTTTCATAAGATATCTCCCTATATTTTCCTCTAACTGTTTTATGGTCTTAGACCTAATGTTTAGATCTTTGATCCATTTTGAGTTAACTTTTGTATAGGGTGTGAGATACGGGTCTTCTTTCATTCTTTTGCATATGGATATCCAGTTCTCTAGGCACCATTTATTGAAGAGACTGTTCTGTTCCAGGTGAGTTGGCTTGACTGCCTTATCAAAGATCAAATGTCCATAGATGAGAGGGTCTATATCTGAGCACTCTATTCGATTCCATTGGTCGATATATCTATCTTTATGCCAATACCATGCTGTTTTGACCACTGTGGTTTTATAATATGCCTTAAAGTCCGGCAGCGTGAGACCTCCAGCTTCGTTTTTTTTCCTAAAGATACTTTTAGCAATTCGGGGCACCCTGCCCTTCCAGATAAATTTGCTTATTGGTTTTTCTATTTCTGAAAAATAAGTTGTTGGGATTTTGATTGGTATTGTATTGAATCTGTAAATCAATTTAGGTAGGATTGACATCTTAACTATATTTAGTCTTCCAATCCATGAACACGGTATACCCTTCCATGTATTTAGATCTTCTGTGATTTCTTTTAACAGTTTTTTGTAGTTTTCTTTGTATAGGTTTTTTGTCTCTTTAGTTAAATTTATTCCTAGGTATTTTATTCTTTTAGTTGCAATTGTAAATGGGATTCGTTTCTTGATTTCCCCCTCAGCTTGTTCATTACTAGTGTATAGAAATGCTACAGATTTTTGAATGTTGATCTTGTAACCTGCTACTTTGCTGTACTCATTTATTAGCTCTAGTAGTTTTGTTGTGGATTCTTCCGGGTTTTCGACGTATAATATCATATCGTCTGCAAGCAGTGATAGTTTTCCTTCTTCCTTTCCAATTTTGATGCCTTGTATTTCTTTTTCTTGTCTAATTGCTCTGGCTAGAACTTCCAACACGATGTTGAATAATAGTGGTGATAATGGACATCCTTGTCTTGTTCCTGATCTTAGGGGGAAAGTTTTCAATTTTTCCCCATTGAGGATGATATTAGCTGTGGGTTTTTCATATATTCCCTCTATCATTTTAAGGAAGTTCCCTTGTATTCCTATCTTTTGAAGTGTTTTCAACAGGAAAGGATGCTGAATCTTGTCGAATGCCTTCTCTGCATCAATTGAGATGATCATGTGATTTTTCTGCTTTGATTTGTTGATATGGTGTATTACATTAATTGATTTTCTTATGTTGAACCATCCTTGCATACCTGGGATGAATCCTACTTGGTCATGATGTATAATTCTTTTAATGTGTTGTTGGATTCGATTTGCTAGAATTTTGTTGAGGATTTTTGCGTCTATATTCATTAGAGAGATTGGTCTGTAGTTTTCTTTTTTTGTAATATCTTTGCCTGGTTTTGGTATGAGGGTGATGTTGGCTTCATAGAATGAATTAGATAGCTTTCCCTCCACTTCGATTTTTTTGAAGAGTTTGAGGACAGTTGGTACTAATTCTTTCTGGAATGTTTGATAGAATTCACATGTGAAGCCGTCTGGTCCTGGACTTTTCTTTTTAGGAAGCTTTGGAATAACTAATTCAATTTCTTTACTTGTGATTGGTTTGTTGAGGTCATCTATTTCTTCTTGAGTCAAAGTTGGTTGTTCATGTCTTTCCAGGAACCCGTCCACTTCATCTAAATTGTTGTATTCATTAGCATAAAGTTGTTCATAGTATCCTGTTATTACCTCCTTTATTTCTGTGAGGTCAGTGGTTATGTCTCCTCTTCCATTTCTGATCTTATTTATTTGCATCCTCTCTCTTCTTCTTTTTGTCAATCTTGCTAAGGGCCCATCAATCTTATTGATTTTCTCACAGAACCAACTTCTGGTCTTATTGATTTTCTCTATTGTTTTCATGTTTTCAATTTCATTTATTTCTACTCTAATCCTTGTTATTTCTTTCCTTTTGCTTGCTTTGGGATTAGTTTGCTGTTCTTTCTCCAGTTCTTCCAAGTGGACAGTTAATTCCTGCATTTTTGCCTTTTCTTCTTTTCTGATATAGGCATTTAGGGCAATAAATTTCCCTCTTAGCACTGCCTTTGCTGCGTCCCATTGGTTTTGATATGTTGTGTTTTCGTTTTCATTCGCCTCGAGGTATTTACTAATTTCTCTTGCAATTTCTGCTTTGACCCACTCGTTGTTGAAGAGTGTGTTGTTGAGCCTCCACGTATTTGTGAATTTTCTGGCACTCTGTCTATTATTGATTTCCAACTTCATTCCTTTATGGTCCGAGAAAGTGTTGTGTATGATTTCAGTCTTTTTAAATTTTTTAAGACTTGCTTTGTGACCCAGCATATGGTCTATCTTTGAGAATGATCCATGAGCACTTGAGAAAAAGGTGTATCCTGCTGTTGTGGGATGTAATGTCCTATAAATGTCTGTTAAGTCTAGCTCGTTTATAGTAATATTCAGATTCTCTATTTCTTTATTGATCCTCTGTCTAGATGTTCTGTCCATTGATGAGAGTGGGGAATTGAAGTCTCCAACTATTATGGTATATGAGTCTATTTCCCTTTTCAGTGTTTGCAGTGTATTCCTCACATATTTTGGGGCATTTTGGTTTGGTGCATAAATATTTATGATTGTTATGTCTTCTTGTTTAATTGTTCCTTTTATTAGTATATAGTGTCCTTCTTTGTCTCTTTTAACTGTTTTGCATTTGAAGTCTAATTTGTTGGATATTAGTATAGGTACTCCTGCTCTTTTCTGGTTGTTATTTGCATGAAATATCTTTTCCCAACCTTTCACTTTCAACCTATGTTTATCTTTGGGTCTAAGATGTGTTTCCTGTAGACAGCATATAGAAGGATCCTGTTTTTTAATCCATTCTGCCAGTCTATGTCTTTTGATTGGGGAATTCAGTCTATTAACATTTAGTGTTATTACTGTTTGGATAATGTTTTCCTCTACCATTTTGCTTTTTGTATTATATACATCATATCTGATTTTCCTTCTTTCTACACTCTTCTCCATACCTCTCTCTTCTCTCTTTTCTTTCTGACTCTAGTGCTCCCTTTAGTATTTCTTGCAGAGCTGGTGTCTTGGTCACAAATTCTCTCAGTGACTTTTTGTCTGAGAATGTTTTAATTTCTCCCTCATTTTTGAAGGACAATTTTGCTGGATATAGGAGTCTTGGTTGGCAGTTTTTCTCTTTTAGTAATTTAAATATATCATCCCACTGTCTTCTAGCTTCCATGGTTTCTGCTGAGATATCTACACATAGTCTTATTGGGTTTCCCTTGTATGTGATGGATTGTTTTTCTCTTTCTGCCTTCAAGATCCTCTCTTTCTCTTTGACCTCTGACATTCTATCTTGTAAGTGTCTTGGAGAACGCCTGTTTGGGTCTAATCTCTTTGGGGTGCAAGATCATATTTCTTGATGTGACCACAGGAAACCCTCTGGCAGTCTCAGACATAGGTAGGACGTCAGGCACAGCTTTTCTTCAACTCCACAGATGTTGCCCTTCTTGGCTGCAGGCATAAAATGACAGAGCTGCTGCTTGAGACGGAGAAAGAGCTGCCAAAATCCAACTTCCTGTGCTTCACCACTGGGTGCTGGCTGGGCAACAGTTAGGATCTGGGGAGACTTCTGTATGAAAAAGGGGTTAACACAAACCCTTGGATCCAGCCCCGGGCAGAGGAACCAGGCTTTACCTGGTACACTTCAAGCCCTGTGCCTGACAGGTCTGCCCATGTTGTTATGGAAATGCTCCTGAGGCTCCAAGGAGTCTTCTCAGAACAGAAAAAAAGAAGGAAAAGAAAAGAAAAACCAACTCTTTTCTAATCCTAAGTAACTAGTGATAGGCTAAGCCTTTTTAGAAGTAAAGTCCATTCTGCCAGGAGCTTGGGAATTTAGATACAAATGTATGGAAGCTGGAGCATTTGCTCTGTTGGGGTGTAATTCTGGGAAGGTGGCTGAATTGCATTTCGAGACATTTTTCCATTTTCACAATCTAAGGGTATGCTGGGAGGACTCGGGGCCCCTTGCTCACAGGAGAGCTGAAGAAGCTTTTGTTTGGGCCTCTCTAGCTGAGACACATTTTCCTCTCTCTCCAAATCCCTTCACAATTTTCTGAGTGTCTTTATAGATTCAGGATTTCTAGTAGTCTGATGGTTCTGTGCTTTCTGCTGTAACTGGGAACAATGCTGTACCTCCCTCCGGGGCTGGGGTCGCTGCTGCTCTTGAAGACCAGAGGAAGCTATGGGTCTGGTGATGTCAGCAGCAGCCAGTTGATGCATAGCACTGGGCCCTTCATTTTGGAGATTTTGACATGTGAGGTGATAACCACCATGTGAACACCTGGTGACATTCTTACTATAGCTTTAGGCCATAGAGGTTTCAGTTCTGTGCCTGCAAAGAAACTGTCTTCTCATCCCGAGCCATAAGCTCAGTTTCTCTGGGCTGCTGCTACTTCCTTGTCCTGTAGCTGCCTGAGGTTAATACTTCCTTCTTGAAGTAGTGATATGATTGCTATTATCCTGTGGTGCTGGGGTCACCTGTTGAGAGGTGGTCAGAGGCTACTTAAATGCACCACAGCTCAAGAGGACATTTATTGGGTGTTGTTTCAGCACCCATTCCCCTATTCTTCCCAAAAGCATACGATTGACCTTACTCCCAATCTCAGAGGTGGACCATGACTGACATAAACCATTCGGCTTATGCCCTCAGTGATTGGTTGAGGGATGGTGCATATGCAATCAGAAACAGTGAACTGGAGGAGATAGATTTCTGAGATTTCTGGGAATGTGAAGCTTGCATTTGCTGAAGATTTGGGGAGACAATTTGCATCCTCTGGCTAGTACGTGAGAATGTGAGGTCTGTAGTTATGGTGACAGTTTTCTTACATGAAGAATCTACAAGTGTACAGGATGGATCATTAGAACCAGAGGCCATAGTGAAGCTAGTGGGAGTTAGATTTTTGAGGATGCCATCTGAGCTGCTAATGTAGGACTTTTTAGTTATATGAACCCTGAAACCCCCTTCTTTGCTTAGAAAAGCCAGGGTTGTGGTGTTTGAGAGTAGCCAACTGATTGGACCGTTCCATTCTTAATTACTTGAGGACTTTTCCTAAAGGTCTTCTGTATCATGGCTGGATGTTTGGGTCCAGAGAGCCAAGAAGCCTCCTTCCCTTCAGCTGTAGGAGGTGGAGCCAGAAGGCAGTTCCCACCTTGTGCCAAGGATATCTGTGACCTGGGGAGAAGCAGCCTGAGGTGGGACTGGGGAGAAACAGTGGCTGGAGCAGATAAGGAGATCCTGGACTGATGGTGGAAGTGGCATTGCCCCAAATCCACTAACCATCCCAGGATGGAAATGCAAGTCCTCAGTTTTCATAGACTGCATGTGTGTTCCAAGTTTTGTCATGTTTGGGAAGTCTGGGGTGTTGTAGATGAAACTTCTCCCAAACTGGGTCATCATCCAGCAAGAAGTGGTCTCTGGCTGTTTTGCTTTGTGACACTGTGTCCTCTACATGAAAGACGCCCTGCAAAGCCACTGTAGTGGTTGCTTATACTGACACACACCTGTGGTTGGCTGGATCATTGCATACATAGCCAGAGCTGATCACAGGGCCAGCACCATGCTCAGAAATTCTCTTAATCATGCGCATGGGCTTTGGGCTTGTGGCTTTGGGCTTGTGGTTGTGGACTGAGAAAATTGCTTCCTGTGATTACAGGGAGGATAGAGGAAATGACCCTCTTGCCACCACTTATTCGGTGGTGGCTTCCTGGGGTGGGGTGCTTAGAGATAGAAGTGAGGGAAGAGCAAGATTTCAGGGATTACCAGAGAGAGGTTGAGCCGGCAGGGTGAAAGAGTAGTGCATGTGTGCCTGGTCCTTACTTGGTACACTATCATAATTAGAATGCCAGGAAGGGAGCAGTTAAGGAACACTTAGTACCTGCCAGGTACTGGGGAGGTAGAAATGATAGAGATATCTGTTCCCATCCTGCAAGGGTCTTAGCCTTGTATCGAGAACAGAGCTGTCATATATGTGATAAAGGATAGTGGGGGGATAGATTTAAAAACTGGCACATGTTTTTTTCTTTTGTTTTTTGAACAGAATTCTGAATTACTATTGGTAGTCAGGTTTCTTCCAGACATATTATCTAATGTGACATCTATGATATTTATGAAGACAAAGCTTAATCTTGGAGACGCTAAAGGCCCTGCATTTTTCTCTAATCCCTCTTGGTAAGTAAGAATCCTCCAAATTCAGAATCAGAGTTAGCCAGGTCTCTTCACTGAATAACTCCCGTTGGGATGGGGGAACCAAGCTCTCATAAGAATTCAGGATCACTAAGCCATAGAATCACTCTTAATGGACTTCAGAGCAGGTTGTCTCTATACTCAGATTTCTAATGCAGCAATAATTGTAGGTAGATAGACAGACAGACAGACAGATAGATAGATGAAAGAAAGAAAGAATTAGAATAGCAATAGGATGATAACCTTTACAAGGCTGCTTGCAGACCCTTAACCAAACCAAGAAGAAGGAAGAAAGAGCTGGTGGGGTGGTAGGTGGCTGGTATAAATGAAAGGGTCTGTGGTTAGTGACAGGAAGATTCTGAACCAAGAGTCAGGGCACCCAGTCTGTCTGAGAAGGGTGAGTAATTATGGGCAGAATAGCTGATGTCAGAATGCTCCTGGGAGGTCTGTATCCATCGGTGGGTTCTGTCCATTTGTGGCCTGGGAAGAAAAACCGAATCAGACTGCTAGAGCTGACCTGGAGCTGAAAGGGCAGTGTTTAGCCTTGGGTGCAGATCTCAGCTGAAGGTATTTAAACTGTAGAGGCAGGTGGCGCTTGTTGGGGATTCCCAGGACTCCTCCTAGATGCGGCTTCTTACACTTGGATGCTTGGGAGTTGGAACCAGAAGGATGATGGGAGAGGCTGCCGGTGTTTCTTTTCCCTACGAAATTTTGTAAGTGCCATCTTTTAATAAACCATTGAATGAGACCTTTTAACAAAGCTTTGCCTGAGACAAGCTAGAAGATGGGGGTGAGGGAAAACTGCTGAGGTGAGGTCAGCACTATGGGCCACTTTTTGTCCTTTGGGCAATCCAATCCAGGGTTTGGACTGAGAAAATAACATTTCTTGTTGAGACTATGTGGGTGTTTTCCTTTCTTACAGTGGTGCTTTTGATAAGTGGTATAATATTGAAGTCAAGAACTGTGGTTTGTGTTTCTGGAAATGAAACACTAGAAGCCTAGAGGCTTCTCTAGGAGATACTGTGACTATGTGTGAACTACTTAACTTCCCCAAACATCAGTTTGCTTAGCTAAAAATTAGGTGTAGTTAGACCTTCTTAGCAAGGTTACGTGAGGGTTAAAGATGCCGTCCACAGCACACTTAGCATGTGGTGGTGGTGGTGGGTGCTCAGAGCATGTGAGTTTCCTTCCCTTCTTTAGGGATAAAAGCAGTGCTGGGGGGTGCAGCGTGCTGAGCTGAGAGTTCACCTGTGATCTCCAGAGTCTGTCTGGGTTTTCTGGTGTGCGGGTCCCTTCTCCCTGCTGGCGGGTGTCCTGAGTCACTGCCCAAGATGGAGGAGAGGTGGTGGGGCCCAGTCTGGGTCCTGCTCTCTCGACTATGGTTGGGAGGTGCTGACCACAAGCCAAAAGCACTGAAGAAGTGCTACAAGGAGGGTGTTTCTTTGCCTGCTGGCTCCGCATCTAGGTTCTCTGCAGTCGGACACAAACAAACTGTTCTGGTAGCTGTTTCTGTTCCCTTCTGCCTCTTGCTTGCTGCCGGCCACCCTTGCTGGTCACTGGGGCTGCATGTGGGGAGGAGTGAAAAGCGGCCTGACAGTGTATGCCATTGTTTGCTCTCTGTGGGTGGAGGGTGTCTGGCAAAGCCAGAGACCGCACTCTGGCTGGTGAGGCCTGTAGGGAGTGCAAATGAGCCCTATCTGCAGGGGGTGGTGTCTGGGGCCACAGGCCTGGTGTTCGAGTGCTGGTCGAGCTCTTGAAGAGAGAGTTTGTTCCCCTTTGAAACAGAGGCGTATGTAGCCTGGGTAGCCTTGGAAGGGTGTAGGAACCAACGCAGGTGTGGGGGTGGGGCTTTTGGCCAGCATCCGATGGGTGCGGTTGGAATCTTTGACCACTCTTGGGCCCCTACTGGCCAGCCAAGAGAACTCTCCATGGAAGGGAACCTCTGTGGCTAAAGAGGGCACTTTGGGCTTCAGGAAGCTTCCGGGAACTTTCGGGGCTTGTCCCCAGGGCCCTGGCCCAGTGTAATGGACAGGAAGTCAAGATGAGAGGTGATCCCAGTGTCACATAAATGAGCAAAATAACGGCACTCGAGAGTGTTTGCACGTCATCTCATTTCCTCCTCTAGATGGGGGAAAGGCATTGAGGTTTAGACAGGCTAAGAAACTTGTCACACGGTTGGAAAGCAAGAAATCTGGAAGCCAGATGCAAGCTTTTTCTGATCTCAAGTGCAGTCACCCTTTGGTCACCCCAAAGCCCTGTGTGTGTACGTGCACGTGCGTGGACCTGCTCATTGGCGAATGCACCGCCATGTGGGCAGCACGCACGCTTCTTTCTTTTATTACTTTCAGGGACAGGCATCCAGTGCAGAACTGAGCGCCCATGGTAGTTGTTAACTAAGTACTTAATGGAGATGATGCTGTTGATACTTTTGAAAAAGGAAAGAGGCAAGCAAGCTGGCTACCATCAAAGCTGATTTTCATTTATAGATAAGGATAGGTTTCATTCTGTGAGTTCCAGGGCCCCTGTCCCCAGTCTCGGGGGAGGTGAGTTTTAGAATCGAGGCGGTTTCCCTCCCCCAGAGGACTAGAAGACAGACCTGCAGGCCTGGAAGCTTCCTTCTTACCCTCATTTGCACTAGAGACCCTCGGGACAGAGGGAGAGCTTGCAGCTGCTTGTGGGATAAGCAAGACTGTCCCCATCCCAACGATTTCCATTTGGTTCTTGTTCTGCAAAATTTTTCATTTGCACGTTTTTGTAGGACATTTAAAGTTATTCAGAAAATATGGTTATTAAATAGAGGAATCTGGAGAAGAGGTCCCGGAAATGTAATAGACACAAGCTGTAAAAGTATAAATTGCTTCCCTGTGGCTGTGTGAGTCCCTGGTAACAGGTGCTCTGGGTGAAAAATTCAGCTAAATGTAACCGAGTAATAAGTTCTGGCGATTGGGTGATGATTGGACTAAATTGTAATGTAGGCAGAAGCATGGGGTTTTGACAGTTTTAGAGGTTGTGTCTGTGTGTGTTGCTTCTATATTTTCAGAAGAACATAGATGGGGCCAGTGAAGAAGTGTGTGTTTTCAGCACTGGAGCACGTAAGAGAGAAGAAGGTACTGGACGCACCAGCACATATGATCAGTGAATTCTTTTTGTTACGTTGCAGGCTCAGGGAAAAGAAGGACGGCAATGGAGTGGAATCATAAAGATGAAATATCCCTACTCCTTTAAAATTAGTTTTTCAGAATACTTAGGAGCTGAGGCTAGGCAAGCTGGGGACTGGTTCCGTCCCTCCTCTCTGCATGTAGCCACCGAGTGGCTGTTGCAAATATCTCATGAGCCGTCAGCCTTTGCACCCTTCTCGCACTAGATAGGGTCTTTTTGGTTTGTGTCTTCTTTTCTAAGTCAACCCAATATAATGGTGCCTGTGTCCCACTTGGGGCTGGCTAGAGGCAAACTGCCTTCCTTGCCATCACCCTCTCCCAGTCTAGCGTCTGTGTGACCACATTCCCACCTTAGCCCCTGTGGATTTCCCAGTATGGTCTTGGGAAAAGCTTTCTAAGAATGAATCTTACAGACCGTCTAGTTTTCAAGATACTTGAGCCATGATTGTCAGTGGTTTCCCTCCCTGTGCCCTTTTTCTTTTGCATATTTATTTTCAAGGGGTTTTTATTCTAATTCTCCCCACCCTTTTTACTGATGTTCCTAGTAGTATACAAGTCATAACGTAATTGAAAGCACTTGGTACATTTCCAAATCCCGTAGATAAGGAAGGACAGCCCTTTATGTGACCCTTTGCCTCCTGATGCTGCTATGGGACCAGTGCAAAAAAGAGGATAAGTGTAGTTCCTTCCAGAATGAGAGAGAGAGAGAGAGCCTACACTCCGTGCTATTCATTAATGGCATCTTTTGTGGAAATTCCAAGTTTCAGGGAAAAGGATATGAAAGTGAATAAGTCCTGGCTCTAGCTCTCAGTATGCTTACAGTTTAGTGGAGGAGACCAGACTTGGAGACAGGGCACTCCAGTATTTTAATGTGAAAGTAGAGAACCTAGAACCTGTTCTTCAGGTTGCCCTCTCTGACTGCCAAGGGGGAACAGCTGGAGGCCTCCCAGCTTAAAGCATTGTCTGTTCCCATGTCTGATCAAGTGGCCCAGCTGAAATTTACGAATGTTGCACAACTGAAGAGCAGTGTCTCTTGTGCTCACTGGCTGAAAGATCATCAGAACCTCACGTTGGGTTCCTATGAACCTGGAGAGTCCTGCCTCTCAGGCTTTGTTGTACTTGAAGTATATTCTTGGCTACACTGATATTGACTCACCCCCTCAAAATAAGGATATATACTAAACTGTTAATGTTCTTGGACTAAAAGGCATTTCAGGGCAGGGATAGTGGGGAAATAAGTCTTCTGATACCTAGAAATTAGAAAATTTTATTTTTTAGAAAGATGAGATAATCAAGGGTCAGCCAGAAGGAGAGTAAATTGCCAGCATTTGGGATTTGCCTTTTCTTGTTTACAGAGAGACTCTGCGATGGACTTAATTCCTAACTTATTCATGTTATTGTATACTGTTTTAATCATTTGCCAGACTTAAACATTTTTCTTCTTTTGTGAACAGTGTATTTATCCCATCTATCACATTTAATGTATTCTGTGCATGTGAGTGCCGGCCTCTTCAAAACTGTCGACTTCATAATCCATGTGCTGTCCAGAAAGGAGATCTTGATGCTCCCCCCTCAAATGAATTATGAAAAGCTTTTCATAGTAATATAATTGATCTACTGTTGGCCACACTTATAAAAAAAAAATCAGTGTAATGTGTTAATATTTCATGAGTGCCCACGTTGCCAGTTCCTTTGCAATGCGACCAAACTATGAAGAATGAGAATTGTTGCACAATAGCCCAGCAGATGGCAAAAGTGCCAGGAAAGAGAGTTTGGGGTTGACTTTAAAGTTTGAAATGCAACAGGGCCATTGAAAAACAATCCTCTGACTCATTTCAGATTGTTTGAATTATTTAATGCCCACAATGCAGCCTTGTCCCCACGGATTTACACTGTAGAAGTTTCTTACCCACACATTGTGGTTATTAGCTGCAAAGAAAGCAACGTTTGTTTATAATGACATGGGGTATATCTGTATGGCAAAGAAAACACTGCAGATACTGTCTTTTTATGAAGGAGGCAGGAATTTGGCAGACAACCTATAGGAAATTGGGAGACATGTTCTCATTACTTTTCATATATATGGGTGGTTGCACCAAATAGCCATTAAACACCTTTTATTTTTAACCTTTGCCCCAAACTCTTGAAAGAATGAAATTGAATACTTACTTTCTATCCATATGATATTATTCATCCATGTGATATAATACAGCTGGAGTGCTTCAGAGTGTATCCAGACTTATGATCTTTCTAAAGTGTCCTCTAAAATGCCTTTCTTTAGGCATAGTTTTCTGAGTCACTTAAATTTGGGGTCCTCAACATTGTCTGTGGAGCCACCATTAATATCTGTATAAAGAGTGGATATGTTGTGAACAGTTCTCACATGGTCAGAGGTCTTAAGCTCTTTCAAAGGATAATGGGTTTTGTCAGAGATGAAAAATAAAGTCAAAGAAGTAGCATTTTTGGGGTCTCTCTGGAGATTTGAAGATTGGTTGTGGTGCAAATGATACAGAGTCATGATATCCAACTCCTTGGGAGATGAAAGCTCTGTGAGTTGGGGAGGGTCAGTCCAGTCCAGTCCAGCTCCTAAGAACTGCCCTTCTGTCTGTTCCTTCCTTGGGTGCCCTCCCTTCTTCCTTCGCATGGATCTCCCGTAATTGCCTATTCTGTCAAAGGAGATTGAGTATCAGTGGGTTTCTCAAGCTTAGAGGGTGACAGGGAGACATTGAACCAGAGTAGTGTGAAATTGTCCTGAGGCACTTACAAGCTGGGTGTGCAGATGCAATTTGTAATTGCACCGGAAATACTTGTAACCTTTATCACGCTTAGTGGTGGAAATGAGAAAATCTATATGAGTCAGCTTACTGCTGACTTGGGACCAATATGACGCGGCTAAATCTTCTTAGATTTTGCAAGAGAACTGCAAATAGAAAGCAGACACAGAAAATAGGCTAAAGTGACAGTAAATATATTTGGAACCACAATTTAGTTAGGGCTCATGGTGTGAGCAAGTTTTTTTGTTTGTTTGTTTTAATGTTTTCTAATTCAACAGGAAGTCTTGCAAATGTGTAGAAATTTAGGGCACATTTGATTGTGGGGACCACAGATTTTAAACTTTGGAATTGCAACTTTCCTGGAAAATCGGAAATGCGTTGGAGAGTAGGGTATTGAGAGTGATGCAAATGATCACTCAATTAAGAGGGAGATTTACATTAAGTTTGGTTGCATTGTTATCACTATGCAAATATTTCTTTAAAACAGCATTTTTTAGCAAACTTCATAGAATATTGTTTGGTCAACTTGACCAGGCTACCTAGAATCAGGGGTTAAGCTCTTCTGCTTGGTGTTGTGGAATGGTAGGCGAAAAGTGGCTTTGCAACCATGTAGACCTAGTTCGGATTCCAGGTCTGTCATTCACCAAGTTAGTTGCAAAGACTCTCCATTTCTTCATCTATATAGTAGAAGTAATAAACCTTAATTTACCGAGCTGGGGATTAAATGGGAGAATCATGTAAAGTGTCTTTTGCTTAATGTCAGTGATCAGTAAGGGTTTGGAAATCCTCTTCCGAGACTAGGGACAGGGGTTTGGTGTGTTCTTAGATACTGTCCTTAGGAATTTCTGACTGCCAAGTTTTACTTTTTGTTTGCCACCTGTCAGACCATAAGTGCTGGCTGTCAGTCCTTCGACAAGGGCTTTGTCCTGCAGGTGATAAACTGGCCCCTGGCACAGGGATTAAACCCACTTGGTGACCTCTAACCCACCTTTCTTTGACCCTCAGACTAGCAGTGTTCTCCTTAAATCAGCATCAGGTCTCATGAGCCTTGGCACCTGGATAACAAACCCCTTCCTGCCTGATTCCCATGATGATACCGTGATCACATGACCTCTATGACCTCTTGAAGTGGCCTCCTTTTCTGGCTTCCAGAAAAGGTGCTTCTTGGAATTGAAACATCTACAGTGGGCAGACCAGCCAAGGGCGGGGTCCTGAGCAGCTCAGAAAGCCCTGGGTTTGTGGCTCACACAGCTGCCTACTGAGGGTTCAGAACATCCAGGGGGCGCAGAGCAGGGTGTTCAGTGAAGCGATTTTGGGTACATATGGTGGGCAGATGTCTAGGGACATGCCAGATGGCATTGTACCTCTTGGAGCCACTCATGAGCGTGTCTCCACCAACCTCTCATCTCCCCCACTGTTGACTGTGTGATTGTGTGGTCACATTATTATCACAGGTAGGTAATCCTTAATTGCTCATGCAGAGGTAAAGTTTTAAAAAAAATTTAATTAGTTGCCTCTATCATATTAACTTTGTAACCTTTCATTTATTTAAACAGCACATTTATGCCTTATGCATGTATATGTCATATTTCACGGGAGACTTTTTTCTTTTTAAAGAAGTCTTGATTTTGAGTATATTAGCTCTTTTTTGAGCCATTTGAAATGATGAGTTAAAAACATGTTATTCTCATGTAGATAGTTTGATTGAATGTCATAAGTACTTGGAATCTCAGGTAGCACATGAGATTTTGTTGGTTTGTCCAGAGTGATCCCCCGATGAATCCCAGAATGATTTGATCAGTGACTGGAAAAGTATTTGCAAGCCCCCTTCGGGGAATGGTGAGAGTGGGGAGAAATTCAACTTCCCCAAGTTGAATTCTTGATATTCTCACAAGCAGTGTGGACTACCAAAGCTATAGGCTGAGCCCCCAGGCTTGGGGTTTGTTCACATGAAACTTAACCCCACAAAGGATAGGTCAAGTCTACTTAAAATTTAGGCCTAAGAGTCACCCCCAAGAGAGCCTCTTTTGTTGCTCAGATGTGGCCCCTCTCTCCAGCCAACACGAGGAGCAGTCTCACCACCCTCCCCCTCTCTGCGTGGTACATGACTCCCAGGGATGTGGACCTTCCTGGCAACGTGGGACAGAGATCCTGGAATGAGCTGAGACTCAGCATCAAGGGACTGAGAAAAACCCTAGAATGAGCTGAGAATTAACATCAAGGAATTGAGAGAAACTTCTCCACCAAAAGGGGGAAGAGTAAAATGAGACAAAGTGTCAATGGCTGAGAGATTCCAAAAGAGTGGAGAGGTTATCCTGGAGGTTATTCTTATGCATTAAGTAGATATCACCTTGTTGTTCAAGATGTAGTGGAGAGGCTGGAGGGAATTGCCTGAAAATGTAGTGCTGTGTTCCAGTAGCCATGTTTCTTGATGATGATTGAACAATGATATAGCTTTCACAATGAGACTCAGTGAATGAGAAAGAGATTATGTCTGATGCTCCTTTTAGCTACTATATCAACAGAAGAGTAGAGTATATGGAATAAAAATAAATAATGGAGGAACAAGTGTTAAAATAAATTCAGTTTGAAATGCTAGTGGTAAATGAAAGCGAGGGGTAAGGGGTATGGTATGTATAGTCTTTTTTTTTTTCTCTATTATCATTTTATTTTTCTGTTGTCTTTTTATTTCTTTTTCTAAATCGATGCAAATGTACTAAGAAATGATGAATATGCAACTATGTGATATTAAGAATTATTGATTGTATATGTAGAATGGAATGATATCTAAATGTTTTGTTTGTTAATTCTTTTTAATTAATAAAAAAAGTTTAAAAAAACATGTTATTGTTCACAAGACAGCTAAATGTAATATTTGCCTTTAAGTGATAAAAATTATATACTCAAAGCCTTTGCCATCTTACTGTGGTTGTGAGCTGCTTGAGGGCAGGAACATTTTCTCACACTTCCTGGGATTAGAGTGGGTGCTGATAAGTGGAACAATTGAGTGAGCAGAGTGGCTGGGTGGGTGAGAACTTGTGGTTAGAGTCCAGGTTGTGTGCAGGGAGGGGGAGGGGAGAGAGGTTGTAAGGGGCTGGGGTGTCAGGTCACAGAGGGCGTTGTGTGCCATGCTGCAGAGTTTCAACTTCTCCCTAATGGCAGTGCGAACCCAGATGGCAAGGTTTTCAGTGGGAAATTATGTCGTATGCATGGTGGTGGGGGGGCAGGGTGTCTATGTGACATGATCCCTTTTGAATGAAATGTGCTCAAGGCTCTTGCCCTATATTAATGTTCTTTCAACCCACTGGACACTGCTGTTGTGTGGAATGGAGAGTGGCAACATCCTGGCTTTGGAGCTTGAGAGCCATGGGCGGCTCTTGCCCCCACCCACCCACAGGGTGTCCTCAGTCTGTCTCTAATAGCACTTTGTCTCGGGAGAAGAAAAGTGCAGTTGTTTCTCCTTTCTTCCTCACTTCCCACTCCTAAAGCATTCTCCTAATCACCTGAGCCATGATCTCAGCCCGTAGGAGTTGCAAGTCAGACGTGTCACGGAGCTTCTTTGAGATCAGTTATCTATATTAATGATGAAATCAGAGCACCCTAAACGAAGCCTTTGGAGTAGGAACTTGCCAGGGCCATTTAGACATGCTTGGGCAGAGAGAGGAAATGACATTCCATGGAAGAAGTGCAATACATAATAGTGCCTATTCCATGACTGTGTCTGCTTTTTCAGAGGACAAGGACCAAAGGGGAACTCAGAAAAATGGAAATTGTTGGTTTTTTAGTACTGCTTTCCCAAATTAAAAAAAAAAAAAAGTTCATTATTAGAATAACTCTGTTGGGCCTTTGATGTACATGAATTTAAAGAAATTCAAAAGGTGACAATTATGGTATAGTGAGTCCAGTGATAAATCTGGACTCCTGGGAAGATATTTTGTATATAATACGGTGCCCTAACTTTGAGGAGCTGCTTACTGATGTCAGAGAAAGGGCTTCTAAGGTAGGGGAAGGGTTGGAACTTTGTACTTCTCCGTCGGCTTTGTTTAGTCTTTGCCTTGGCCTAACCACCAACCTGTTTACCTTTAACCTGGGGGAGGTGGACTCCAGCTGCTGTTCAGGCCTTCAGGAAGCAGAGCCCCTATTCTCTGATTTGTCTGCTTCTCTGTTGCTATCCAAAGCCAGGTTTTTTGCAGGACCCCTTTCTTGATGAGCTTTGATGAGAGCTAGTGAAGTGCCTGCGATAATACGAGAGCTTTAGCAGCACCTGGTCCTTTCAGGTTAGTGGTTTGCCATCTCTAATATTAAAATGAGCCCAGATTTCTTAGTTCTGGCCTCAGTTCATTACTTTCCTGGTCTACTCCTGAATCTCTTCTGGGTCTTATTCTTAGGAAAAGCTTTAAGTAGCATATTTCTGTGAGCACATCCCTCACTTTACATGAAAGGATACATCTGAAAACATTTAGAACTTGTTAAAGCTGTATCTACCGGTGAGAAAATATTGTTCATCATTCCATCATAATGTGATTATAGAGAAGGGTTGACCTCTGTCAGAGTCCAGCTCTCAGTATTTACATCTCTAAAATGGGAACACAAGTGAGACCCTTACTGGGAGTTCCCTCAGCATGCAAATGAGAAATTAGAACCTTATTTACATGGCTCTGGGGTACTTAGAATATCTTTGGGATGGAAGTAGGTTACTTCCCTTCTTATGAGGAATCTAAGACTGGTTGTACAGCCTTTAGAATATTTATCTGTCAGCACAACAGGCTGGCCTCTGGAGAGACTTGCAGGCAGCAACCCATTTCATTCATGCCTTATCTCTTTGGATAACATTTGGATATCTGGGTTGGGACTATATGCTTATGAAATCAACTGATGCCCCTGTTATTTTTCTGCGGTGTGTCAGCGGTGTGTCACTAATGATATGAAGTTAGTAAACGGCATAGGAATCCTAGCAGATGAGCTGGGGTGCACTGATAATGTAAATCTCTACTCAAAGCTGAGTTAGAGTCACATAACAGGAAACCGTGTTTGATGTGGGAGCAGAGCGACAGGTGCTGGAGAGACTGCTGAGGATAAAGAGCCCTGACTTCAAATCCTGAATCTGCTACGTGTTGGTAGTGTGATGTTGACCAAGTTGGTTTACCTTTTGGCTGCCCACATTTTTCATCCAATAAATTTAGTTATCAAATAGGAAGCTCAAAAGAGAGAAGGCAGGGTGCACGGATGGTTCAGTGGTAGGGCCTTCCATGCTGGAAAGTGGGGTTCAGTTCTCAGACCATGCACCAAACAAACAACAACAACAAAAGGGGAAAAAGAAAAAAGAAAAGGTGAAATGTTGGAATTTACTTCTAATAGCATGAATGCTTTTGGACATAAGAATCTGTATGTTTTCATGCATATGCATTGGGGAAAATGTGTGTGTGTGTATAAAATTCCACCCTAACATTTTCCTAACTCTTATCATGTGCCAGGCATTTTATATAGATTAACTTGTTTTAATCCTCACAGTGACCCTATGAGATAGGTATTATCATATCCCCATTTTGTAAATTGGGAGACCTGAGGAGCAGGGTGATTAAGTCCAGGGCTAGCCAACAGAAAAACGGGTTGGAACCCAGACAATTGTCTGCAGAGTCTATGTGCTCAGCCACCACCCTAGTTACAAGTTAATAGTCCTCAGATCTGCTGGGTATGATATTCCTCATTCAGTGAATTTGTTTTCATTTGGCAACTTGCAAAGTTCATATGCCACGGTGAGGGAAAACTGGTCTCAGGAAACTGAGCTAATGTTTAGCATCAGAATGGAGAGTTCCATGTTCAGTAGAATCTCTCAGTGCTCCAGGGAGCCCATGGTGATAACTGTCCTTCTGAGCAATGCCCAAATTACATGTTGAGCCTCAGGGAAACTACTGTTTCACTACGTCTTGGGGACCTCATGGTCTTTGTGGCATAGGGATTGTGCCTTTGTATATCAGCAGTATTAGCAGTATCACAGACCACAACTCATGCTGCTTTGTCTTGACCAGAAGCAGAGCTACTTTTCTATGCAATATGTAGTTTCTGTATCTTGGTCTTCCCGGTAGATGCATAGACACATGCTCAGGCACACCACACACATGCACATATACACACATGACTTCCTGTTTACAGCAAATATTCTGGAATTTATGAGCACTTCTTGAGCTCTTCTAGAAAAAGGAGTATGACATTTGTCTTATGACTCCATGGTGCTAGATACATCATGAATGCTCATTTAAGCTTATTGAAAAATGAAAAATGGCTTTATAGAAAATGCTCAAATAAGTTTTCTTGCATTTTCCAAGTATTGATCAACCTGTGTGGAACCTACAGCCAGATATTAATGGGCTGAGCATTGATAAAGCATTTTGGTGTGCATATTTCTGTGAGCACATCCCTCACTTTACTTTCCTTCCTTCTCTGTCCACCCCTCCTCTCTCCCTTACTCCCTCTCCTGCCTCCTCTCTATGCCTGCTCCTCCTTTTCCTCCCTCTTTTCTTCTTCTCTTCTCCTTAACTACTCTGCTTTACTTCTTAACTTCTCTGGGGTACATAGTTAAGAGAGGCCTGTCTGAGCAGAGGAAGACAGAGAAACACAGGTCTAGTCTCTCACTTACTGGTCCTGTATCAACTAAAATACAGACCATTTCTCTCACAAGTGTAGACACATTTACTGAAATAATTATTTTGAAGGATCCTAATGTACATGATGTGTGTATCCACTGCCACATAGAGGCTTTGGGGGAGACGGGGTGTTGTGTTGTATCCACAATTTGACATACTCCTAGACTAAAGGCTCAGTTAATTTATTCCAACTTCCCTATCCTAAGCTTCTCTGTGGGAGTCCAGTGGAAGGTGGTGAGATGGAGGCCTTGCATGTCAGGTGTCTCAGCTGGAAAGAGGATTATGAAGGTGTGTAGCTGGAAGGTTCCAATGTTTTTTCTAAGGATTATGGGGCTGGGGGTCTTTGTGAACACCGACTCTGCTCCCACCAGTTAAACAGGCCTGAGAGCTTGCGCCGCCCCCATTGCTTTGCAGAATGGTGTGCAGAGCGGGAGGTCTGCTCAAAGAACTTTCAGAAGCACCCCCATTCTACTATCAGTATTGTTGCACGAATAAAATTAGCATCCATATTAGTAACGCCCAACTCAGAGAACTATGCAGTTATCTCATGATTTTATTTAATGACTGTGCTCTTTTCAAAGCTTATTGGGGTAATCTTCAGAGCATGTCCTGATTACATGTTGTATAGACTACATGAAAAGTGAACTAAAAAAGCATTTCAAAACCTAGCTGCAGTTAATTTGTAGTTTTTACATTTCAAGACAACATTCTTAGTAGGTAATTGCCCAGTATTTTTTTTTCTTTTGCATATGTCAATTTCTACTTGTTTTTCAGTTTCTATGCCCCACTACATTTCATCTTTGATAGTAACAATGAAGAAGAGAAAACGGCTGTCCTGGTTTTCTCTTACCTTGCTAATCAGGCCATCTCTCTGAGCTCTCTAGGAAATGTGTAATGACTAATAGGACCTTGTAGAACTTGTATTTGGAGCCTCGGGGTCTTTTCTAAATGTAAAGCCAAAGTAGCAGACTTGCTAGCTGTATATAATCTTGGGCAAATTACTTGACTTCTGAATTCTGATTTCCTTGCCTATAAAAATGCTTCTATTTATAGATGAGGCCTGCTTTACAAGTTTGTTCTGAGACCTAAATAATTCTGTGAAAAGTGCCTGGTCCATAGAAGACGACATTTAAAAGATATTCCCCAGAGCAGGTCAGATGCTGAAGCTGCCCAGGCTGCTGCACAGCTGGGGGTGCTCAGGACCTTCTAGAAGACCCTTCATCTTCACCTTTCCATCTGTAGGTGCTTCCTCTTGTTGGGAGGTGCAGGAGAGAAGGTAGAGCAGAGGCTTCCTTGATTTGTAGGCTGTATCTTTTGGATTACAAAATCTCCAGCCATTTTGATAGAAACCAAGGCTGGAACACACCATATTGCATAATGGAGAAGTGTTATGTGACAAAAGTTTGACACAGGGTGGAGATATTTCCGGTGAACAAAACTTAACAGAGAAAAAGAGAAAGATAAATTTGCTTGACACCTATTATGTGCCATTCGCAGGGTCTCCAAGGGTAAAAGTCGCAGTTGTTGGGGAAAGGAGGATGTGAGAGCTGCAAACAGAAAACTAAAGAGTGCTTGTCCATAAAATATGGTACACATTTTAAGGGGAGTAAGGAAAGAGCTCTAGAAGTACAGAAGTATCCTAAATGTAGAGGTTAGGAGTGGGGGGAGGGGTGTAGGGAAGGGTCAGCGAGGTGATCAGAGAAAGCTTCCTGGCAGTGCTGATGGCTGAGCTGAGTCTACAAGGATGATAGAAGACCCTGAGTCCCGCCTGAAGTCTTCCATAGGCAGAAATGATTAGACAAGGAGAAGACATGTGGGAAGGGTGTTCTGGGCAGGAGTTACAGCGAGACCAAAGCATGGAGATCTGAGACAGCAACTCATCGCTGCCTCCAAGACAGCCTTGCGGCATCCTCATCTTTGGTCTTCTACTAAACTCTAGCACTCAGCCTGAACTTCCCCAGCCAGGCCCTTCCCCAGACCACCTGTTCAGAGGAGCCTTGTCCTCAAGGCTCTACAAATCAAGATCCCACTGAGGAGTAGATTCAGGAAGGAGTGGAATTGCTGGTTCACTGTTTGTCTTTCTTAGTTTCTTAGTTCTCCAAAGACCTAGCCCCACCTCATGAGGCTCCCTGCCAGCACTGTCAAGGGGCTACCAAATTTAATTAATCCTAAAAATTAAACATCACTCTGTTGTTGCATTGTAATTGCTCCAGTTTTGTTGTGTGTGTGTGTTTTTTTTTTTTTTTTTGCACAAGTCTTGCGCAATCTTGCATTTCCAGTTGCCGTGTAGGAGTCATGTTTCGGTGTGTTTACACTTGTCTGTGCACATGTGATGTACTTACGCTGTTTCAGCTATATTTTTTGTAGCCAAATTTCTCATCCTCAGATTCAGGTCTGCCTATACCCCTACCGCAGCACCCCAAACACACATTTATTCTAGTTGTTTTTCTTTTTTTTTTTCTCTTTGGCTTTATTATCAATTTCTTGAAGGAGTCTTTTATTCCTATGAAATCTTCATTCATAATGTCTAGTTTGCTTATTTATCTATTTGTCCTTCCCTGTCAAATTTGTTGCATAGGGCTCGGCTGGGCATGAGGTTCTAATACAGTGCATAGTCAACAATAGCTGCAGATATACTTAATAGTGCAAACAGTAGTCATTCTAGACAGATGCTATCCTACAGGCTGCAGGTTGCATACAGGATAAGGTGTGAGGGTGTGCTGGAGCCAGCAGTTTTTCCAAACAGTTGGATTTTAACATCCATTTGTGCCTCTTGCTGAGGTATCTGTTCTTTCACCTCTCAGAGAAAACAGGGTCTGTGGAACCAGTGTGTACTTTCAGACAATGCTGGATGCTGTCTGATTGTTTCCATTCTGGAACCAAGTTTTTAAAAAAAGAAATCTGGCTGCTTTGTTAGGATAGCAGACCGTTGTGTGAAAGTTGCTGAGTGAGAACTTCCACTGGAGGCTCCTCTTCCAGACCCATGCATAGCTCACCCCCGTCCAGCTCACATGGTGATGGGTGCAGGGGCTTGGTTCTCAATGCCAGAGCCCCTTTTCTACCCATTCCTCCCAGTCCTGAACACTGGGGTGATTGTAGGGTAGAGAGAGTTGGTGGGCTGGGCTCATGCTTTGCAAAGCCAGACTGACCTGGAGACTGTTCAGGAGCAGGCAGTGAGGTCAGCTTGTCCCTGACATACCGAAGGGTATGTCACTTTCTCTCCACTTCAAGGAATCATCCTGTGGGACGGAGCTACTTTCCATATGTTTGGCCATTTGTGATAATATATCTTGTAATTTTATCTATTAGATGACATTTTCTGGCTTTCTGTTTTTAGTTTAAAACATGTTGTTTTTTTTTAAGAAATTGTATGTATGTTTTTCATTTATGTGTGATCATGGGTCATCAGTTTAAGAAAATATTTATCCATCTGTTTTGTAAAATCTTCAGGAAAAATAATACTGTGGTTACAGTACTTGTTCATGTACACAGCTTCTGGAACAAGGCGTAGAGGTCCGCTCTTGCACTTCTATTCAGTGTTTGTACTGCAAGTTAAGAAATTAAAGACTTCCAATTGTAAAGGAAGAAGTAAAGCTGTCTTTATTTAGAGATAACCTGAGCCTATATGGAGGAAATCTTTAGGAATCTATAAACACATGCACACACACACAAACTACTACTAGAACTAATAAACAGGTTCAGCAAGCTTACAGGATAGAAGATCAGTATGCGAAAATCAAATGCATTTTTATATACAAGCAACAAAGATCTGAAAGTGAAATTAATAAAATAATTTCATTCACAATAGCATAAAAATAAGATTCTTAGTTATAATTTTAACAAAAGAATATACTATTTGTACGCTAAAAACTACAAAACATTACTGAGATATATTAAAGGGCATCTAAATAAATAAATTCATGAGTTGTAGACTTGACATTGTTAAACCTCCCCAAATTGATCTATAGCTTGCAATTCTTGTAAAAATTCCATCAGATATTTTTTGCACAAATTGACACACTGATCCTAATGTTTATACAGAAGTGCAGAGGACCCAAAATAGATAAAACCATTTTGAAAAACCAGGAAAGGTTAGAGGACTTAAATACTGGTTTCAAAACTGACTGCAACCCTACAGTCATTAAGACGGTATATTACTGGCATAAGGATAGACAGCTAGATCTCACTCTATTTTTAGAGTGAGAATCTAGAAATAAACCCTCATATTTATTGTTAATTGATTTTCTACAAACATGTCAAATAAATTCAATAGGGAAAAGATACTCTTTTCAATAAATAGTGCTGGAACAACTGTATATCTGCATTCAAAAAGATAAATTGAAATCCTGACTGCACACCATACCCAGAAGTAAGCTTAAAATAGGTCATAGACCTAAATGTGAAAGTTAAAACTATAAATCTTCTCAAAGAAATCACAACTAAAGAAAACCTTCACAACTTTGATTTAGGCAGAGCATTCTTAGATGTCACACCAATAGCATGCCAGATTGCTTTCTAGGAAGTTTGCTGGCATTTCTTATGAGAGACCATCTCAATGTACCTTTACCAGCATTGAAGATTGTCTTTTAAAAGTCTTTGCTTATATAGGTGAAAATGAATGCATTATTTAACTATATTCTCCTATTCTTAGTAAGGTTGTTGTTTTTTTTTTTAACCACCCAGAAACAAAAAGACTTTTCAGGCTATCCTAGATCTCTTGTGGTACTGTCTCGTAACCCACCAAACCTCTCAAGAGAAATATTTCCTCAATGAAATAGTCAGTAACCAAGTTGTGAGGCTTTGTACCTTGGATTACACTTTTCTTTGGCATCTGCGGGCCTAGTGGGACTCCACAGTAGAGGACCCATGCTGGTTTTTGCCCTTTTCGTAGCTTGCAAGAAGACTAGTATGTGAGTAGTCTTTAAGAAGTAAACAGCAGAGTGGGAAATCGACATGGGCCAAATTAATACAGTAATCAGGATGTGATTAAAAAAAAAAAAAAGCATGGGATTTGAAATCAACCTGTTTGGGTGCAAATCAGGGTCCACTTCTTACCAACTGTGGAAACCTTGGGCCAGCTACTAACCTCATGAAATCCTTATTCTTATTTGCAAAGTGGAGCCAGCTTCTTAGAGTTGCTTTATGTATCAAATGAAATAAAATGTATAAAGGTTTAGTGCTGTACATGGCATTTCAGAACTCACTGTAAGAGTTTAGATTTCAGCCTGTGGGTTCAGACCTTAGCCCCTGGAGACTCCTGAAAGCAGTTCTCAGGCATTCCATACAAAGTCTTGTCTTTTTAAAAATGCGGTTCACTTGAAAGGTTGAGAGCAAGTTTTTTGTCACCTCAGTCATGATTTCCTGTGGGGCTCCTGTACTCCTGTGATTTGAATTTATAGAGTAACTAAAGGGCAAGAGGGAATTCCCCTCAACTCTCTGTCTCCGAGAATACCTCTGGGTGCTGGTGAGATGCCACTCATCAATTCTGTTGTTATTGTCTTTAGGGCTGTAAGCCTTCTGGATAGAACCCAGTGGATTTGCTTGAGTACAGAAAAATTGAGATGAAGGAAAAACAGTTAGACACTATTATCTCCAGCAAACCATGCCTAATCTTGCTTTAGCTCTGAATTTACATATCCTCCTTCTAACTAGCCTGTGAGTTCTTCGCACTTAGAAACCGTATCTTTTAATTCTCTGCGTCTCCCAGGTACCTTTCTCTAAAGAGTAAGTATTCTTTAGATGCTGGAATAGTACCTGGCATTTTCTGAGTTTCCAAATAGATGAAGGTTTAGAATCATATTTGTATCAGAAAACTTTCCTGTGCATAATTTCATGTCATTGTACAACCCTGGGGTAGGGTTGGGGCGAGACTTACCATGATTTTACAAATGGAAAAGCTAAGATGAATTAGTGACTTCTACAAATGACATAGCTCTTAAGAAGGAGAGCAAGTATTTCACCTCACATCTACCAATTCTAGATCCTGTGGTCATTCCATTGTTTTATGTTGTTTAAGTAGCAGATTGTCACACGTGCCATTTACCACCAAATCAGTAAGTTTTTCCTAGTGTCAGACCACTCATTCTGCTTTCTTATTTTTATTATTTATACAAGGAAGGACAAAGTTTTCCACATTGAGTATGCTGGGAAATGAGAAATTCTCAAGATTAAAGATATTTACTCCCAACACCCCCAACTCTCTGGATTTAATATAGTTTTGCCCTCCTTCTGCCCTGTTTGTGCCAGGACAGCTCAGATTGATGCTTTTGTCACCACCCTCCCCTTTTGGCTGGAGTTGCAGTATCCCTAGCCAGTGATAAAGTGAGTAAGAGAAAATTACCATTTCCTGGTAATAGAAAGAAGCAGTTAGTGAAACTTTAGAAGAGAAATGATGTGTGAGTGTGTGTGTTCCAGAAAATAAGAAGTGGCCATGGTGGGGCGAGTTGTTGGTTTATTTGGCTGGAGAATATATTTACTTGTATCATGATTATCTATAAAGATCTTTAAAAACCCCAGCTTGACTCTTGAGGGCCAAGGGTGCTGCCGAGCTGCTGCTCCACAGTGGCGCTCTCTTCCTGGTGGACACTTGATTCACAAGGATGCTAATTATGCTTTCTTTCTCGGTGCAGCCCACTGAAAACAATCACTGTGCTTGTTTGGTGCACAGTGTGGCGTCCGACAGCCAGGCCTTTTTATGTAACTGATGGTGCTGTATGTTCATATTGTTCTTTATGTACTTATTTTATAGCTTATGCAGCAGACATTCAAGTCAATTAGCTTCTTGTCTTGCAAACTGGGCACTGCTGTTCTAGAACTGAGTTCCGAGGCTGTGTCGGAGGGAGACCAGGGCCAGCCTCTCCTTTCTTTCTGTACTGTGTGGGTTGGTTTCATGTTACAGCATTTTTATTGGCTCTTCTTTGCTGAACCTGGGTTTCAATAGCTTGTGTTTGGAAGTCTTAACGGTGTAGGTTTTCTTTTTACAAAATCGAAGTCAAGCAATACACATAGCCCATAGCAGTGTTTTTTTTTTTTTAACCGAGTTATACTTCTTTATAGCAAGTACTAACCAAAAGTACAAGCAAACCATTTTCCTACCCCCATTTCTGATTTTAAATCAGTAGTTCTTTAACTGATTATGGCATAAACTCTGCTATTGAGATTCATGTTTTCTCTTGATTTCATTTTGGTGTCTAACTTTTCTCCTGTCTTATTTTGATTCCTCTGTCCTGTTTTTTTTTTTTTAATTATTTATTTTTTCTCTCATCTCTCTTTATACTGTGGTATGATGTATGTTTTTGGAACCTACTTCAAAGCCTTTTGGGAACATGTTGGAGTATAAATAGATTAGTTAAATCCTATTATGTATATCCACAAACTAACTATTTCTGTATATGATAATGTTTAGAGAGCATAGATTCACTGTTTTAAGCTTGTGAGGATTTTTAAATATTGGAAAAAAAGTTTACCCCGCTTGCTTCCTCTTTCCATTTCTTTTCCCATGATTTTAGCTCCTCTGCCTGCTCCCTGGCCCATCAGGCCCATCAATTTGTTATTGCTGATCATTGTAGTGATGGTGGAAGTGGAGGAACCCAGGTCACAGGTGCTCCCTGGGCAGGAGTGAAACAGGCAGGGTTTCCCCCCAACCCAAGTGTACTTTGCCCACTAGACTAAGGTTCTCTGTGGCAGGGATGTGTGTTTACCATTAAATCTTCAAAGCCTTCCACAGTGCCTGGCCCAAGATTAGTTGTTCAGTAAATATATGAGAGGATAAATGAGCACACAAGCCTGCGCACCTCCCTAGCCTCTCCCTCTGTGCAAGCATCCCTTAAGCCTCACAAAAACCAGAGAATCGTCACCCAGCCCTTTCTGGCCTGCCATCCAGCTGTGGTTACCACGGGACCGGGGTGTGCCTTGGGGGTAAAACTAGATTCCTCTGAACAGTCAGTGTCGACTGTGATTAAAGCATAAACCATTGCCTCTCCCAGTGTTTATCTTTAAAAGTAAAATGTAAACCAGAGGAAAGGATCTTGGATTTGTTACTTATTCTTGCTAACTTTGAAATTAACTGATAACGCTCATCCTCTGGCTGAACTGTTCTCTTCCTTATTTATGCATGTATCAAACATCTTCTGCGGTCAGCCCAGGAGGTGGAGAAGCTCTAGCCCCTTATGGTCCAGCTGGAGAGATGAGGCACGAACTCAGGCGTTCACAGTATAGTAATCACAAAAGCAACAAGACTTAGAATGTATCGAGCATTTGCTGTACCTGAGGACCATGCCTGGTGCTTGACACTTCTCTTCTCTTACCTAGTTCTCAAAACAGGACCATCATTATGAAAATGTTGACACTGTTCTTATTTCTCCGCAACACTCGGCACAAGACATTCAGAGGCTTTTCATGGGAAGGTTTGGGCAGGGCGAGGGTTTATAGCTGTCCCTAGAGGAGGGCAGGGGCATTTCTGGTAGAGAAGACCAAGGAGCGTTCTGTGACGTGGTTGACTGAGCTGGGCCTTGGGTGTGGAGAGATTGAGTGCGGACAGACCGAGGACCCGGAGGAGGCCGGGACCGGGGGTCATTGGGAAGTAGAGGAGCGGAGCCTTGCCAGAATTGTTGGAGAGGAGGATCAAGAGAAAGAGGGAGAGGTGAGAAGACAGAGGATGATGAAGACCAAATAAACATGAAATAGCTTGCCCTGGAGGAGAAGCAGTGCTTCACCTGCCCCGGGAAGGCTAGGTCAGAGGGCAGCCTGCCCTGCGGAGATCCACCCACCGGAGATCCACCCACCGAGGCTGGCCCGGGGGAATCCTGATGGAGAATGCGGGAATGTGGGGGGAATCCACAGGGAGGGGGGAGCCTGCTGTGTTTTAGGGCAGTTAGCTGACACTGGTATTTTCTGTGTGAGTTCCAAATGGCTTGGTTCCTTCACTGACATCCTGGGTATCTTTTCAACAGAAAGAACTATCTCCTGTGATTTCTAAATTATCGTTTTTATTTCTATTATTATTTCAATTTCTGAATTCCTTCATGAAATCAGCCCTGCTCACCTTGCTATTATTTCTCTACTTAAATTGTACCTGTCTTTTTGTCTTGGCAGGAAATGGGGTTGGCTCACCTTGTTCGTTGGGCTCCCTGGGCAATTTCCTGCTACCCTCTAGTGCTGCTGTCACAGCTCTGAGTCCTGGGCCCCAAGGAGAGCTCCATCCAAACCTAGCCCCTCATTTAGGCCTGCTGAGAAGTGGATTGTCCTCGGTGCAAGCCCTTGAAGGGGAGACTTCCTCCCTTTGCCTCTGGGTGCCTTCTGGGGCCACAGACTTGCTGGGGGAGCCAGGACATGGAGACCCTCATTTACAAGTGGAGGGGAGTGGGTCTCAGGCTCTTACATCCTGGGAGCCTCTGCACACAACACACCTCAGCATTTTTATACTTAGGTGTCTACTGCTGGTATGAGTTTGATAAGCAAAACCTAGGATGTGTTCTTTTTTTAAAATGTGTTTACTTTAGGGCGGGCCGCGGTGGCTCAGCGGGCAAGAGTGCTTGCCTGCCATGCCGGAGGACCCCGGTTCGATTCCCGGCCCCAGCCCATGTAAAAAAACAAACAAACAAACAAAATATAATAAAATAAGAAAATGTTTAAAGATGTTTCCCTTTCTTCCTCCCTTCCTTCCTTCTATCCTTCCTTCCTTCTCTGTAAAAAAAAAAAAAAAAAAAAAAAAAAAGTGTTTACTTTATATGTGCTTTAGCATATGTCTGATACACATTAAATATATAAATAGACATGTATACACACACTGTATATAAATTACATTTATAATTTTATACTGTGTATTAATTATATTTATAATGATATAATATGTATGTAATTCCTCCTGGAATTTCTCTTCGTCTTCCTTCCTTGGCTCCCTCTCAGTTACTGAACTTTCATGATGCCTCCTCCAGGAAGCTTGCCTGTCAGTTTTCTGTTTCTCTTCTTCTTCCTGTCTCAGTGCATAAACCATATGCTTCATCAGAGCCCATCTCAAATGTGACTTCTTTCACCAGTGTTTTCCTTTTGAGCTTGCCCTTGCCTCGTCCCTGCCCCCTCTGCCAGCCAAAAGCTTTCTCCTTTCCCTGAATTCCCTCAGTGCCCTAGCTGTGCTTAGATTTGCCTTGTTTACCATTAATTGGGCGTATATTCCCCTCAAACTCCTTGAGGGCCACTGCTCTGCCTCATTATTTTTGTGTCTCAGAAATCTTGTTTTTAAATGGTCAAGAAATACTTGTTTGAATTAATTTTCTTATAGGTTGGGAGAGAGTTTTTTTTTTTTTTTAACAAAAGGAAAATATGGTAGAATCTTAGATTGTCTATACTTATATTGTCATTAAAGAAACTTGCATGCTTCATATATTTTAAGTTTCATGTGGCACAGTTATGCATTTACTTATTTTACTTATCGAAATATGCCACCTTGCTTTAAATAGGATGTAAAATAGAAACATTTGCACTTACAATTGATATGCCAGGTAGGAGATATATGCTTCCAACATGTGTAGGAGATAGGGACCCTAGTTTTAGTGTTATGAGTTCACTGACCTTAGAGCAGTGACGTGAATTGCCTACAGTCAAGCACTAAGTGGCAGAGCCCAGATTCAAGGCCAGACTCCTTCCAATGAACCTCACTGTCCCCAGTAACTGTTACACTGATTATTCTCCTTGCACGTATGCATTAGGTTGCAGGTCTCATTTGGTGCAGTGCTAAACTGTTTGGGTATGTTGGGTCTCCATAAAAATGTATTATTATATGATATGCAAAAGCAAGTAGACTAACAAAAAATGAAATGAGCATTGTCCTTCAGTTAATCCAGAAGTTCAACAAGCGTTGCCAGGCTGCTGCTTAGTGAAATAAGAGACATGTAGTAATGTTTGCAAGACTGCACTGAATCTGTATGTTCTTGGTAAGACCTTATTTTTCCTCCCTCTTCCCATTGAGTTTAAGGTTTCCTTCTGCTCCTTGCACTAATCATTAATAACTGTACTGTTGTCACAGCTCAAAACTTTCCTATTGACACTTCAATCATTTTTAAAGATCTTGAATGTTCAACCTTTATAAAGCTAACCTTTTGCACTCTATTAAAATTTAAGAACCGCTTGATTCTCAGCAAATGCCCCAGCTACTGAATCATGAAAGCATTACCTTGTGCCAAGGGCATGATGCAGTACACTCATTCCTTTTTAACAAATAATAAGAAGTTTGACTTTTCATTTACACATCCTGCCAATTGCTAACAAGTTTCCATCTCGTTCAAACACCAGATTGATCCTAAGAAATTGAAAATATTGATTTAACCCTCTGTCTGATTTGTACTGCAGGCACCTGCTAGTGCAGTCTTAGCACATTACAATTGCTTGGCTGTAATTCCTCAGGGGACCACTAATAACTACCACATCTGTCTTTTCATCTTCTGAAATTATGCTAGCAGTTGTCCAAGTCAATTGTGATTCATTTGATACTGCTCTCCTTCAAGACATATTGCAACCAAATAGACTTGCTCACCAGTAATATATCTGATGACATAGTTAGTTCTCGTTAATTGACAGAATGATTCAGGCTTTTATGGATAGCATTAATTGGTCCCTTGTGTCCATGTAATAATTGACCAGACAGAGGAGGCAGCATTAGTTTTCACCCAGTTAGGAGAGTTTTGAAATGAGGTAAATGTAGTAAGGATGACAAAATGTCTGTATTTTCAATCAAGACTTTATCAATGAACTGTAAGAAAGAAGGCTTGCGGCGGGGTGGGATTCAGATCATCTTAATTATGAATGTAGCATTCCAGCCCACAGACATGTGCAGAAATGCAGGTTTGTCCGATCTGGTAGGGTACTGCCTTAGCCCTGGCCTTCTTGGGCTGAAATGTTTTAATACAAGACACTTGACCTAATATGTACAAAGCAGGAAAACGATTTATTTAGGAAACTAAAATAACAATAAAAAGAGAAATATAAAGATCTCTTTTTGACATTCATCATTAGTAACAGACAGACCAGGCAAGTAAAATCTAAAAATGTGGCATTTGTCTCACCTCTTTATTTGGAGAACGTTAACACAGCCAGAATGGTTGGGTAAGTTGTGTAATCTTTCTGAAACTTAAATTTACTCCTGTTGCTATGCTACTGAAAAAGGCTTTGGCTACCTTTTCCATGCAGGATAATGTATAACACATATAAAAATTTCACAAACTGACTTTACTGTTTTTTCCCCCTACCTTTCTTCAGGAATCTGTTCAAATGCTTTCTCTTGGGCGATGTGTCTTCAGGATTTCTCAGATGAAATTAGGTGCCCCCTCCTTTGTGTTTCAACATCTGGTTCCTTGTTTCTCCAATTAGACTTTGAGCTTGCATTGGGAAAGGGCTGTACCAGTATGCTTGACACATGTAATGATGTAAGGATGTTGTGGAATCGAGTTACAGTAGTTACACCTTGAGGAATGAGAATTCGAAGTTCATGTTCAAGAAAGTTAAGGTGGATAAAATTAGATTTCAAGCAATGCGTACTGTAGCCAGTGTCAACAAGTGGCTGGCGACCAGCCTTGGGGAATAATTAGTTTGGTGTAAAACAAACCATTTGAGGTGTGAAAGATAAATTACTCAGTTCACGTTTGGGGCAGGGAGGGTGAGGTATGAGCTATGCAGATTTTCTAGCTTTTGATTTACTTAGATTAGAGAACCTTTTTTAGTCCTCTGTCACTTAGGCTGGAAAATGGCTGTAACAGAATCCATGGAGGCTTTGGACCTGTAAAAATCTGACATAACCTTGCTTGTTAAGGGCATTGCAATCTGACAGATCTGGGCTAAAATCCCAGCTGGACCATTTACTAGCTGTGTGCTCTGAGTGCACTCCTCTAAGTGGTCTAAGGCTCAGCTTCTTCATCTGTAAAATAGGGGTAATCATCGGCCCTGTCTTCCTGGACTTTGTATATACAATAGGCACTTGAAAAATGGTGCCTGTAACTTACTGTTTGACTCTTCCTTCTGAGAGTTCAGAAACGTGGAGAATAACTATAGCTATTTAGGGAAAAAAAAAAAAAAAAGCTTTAGTGTTTCGTAATTGCATTCTGCCCCGGTTGCATGGATATTGCCATTGTTTCTGTGAGGTTACCTGTCATGTCTACAGACTCATTGTCATAGCTCAGAATGTTGCAGAGGAGGGTGGGAGCTGATGTATCAGCAGTGAAGAATTCTCGTTGAAAGGAGTGTTTGTGAATTTGTGTGATATCAGACCTTTTGTTATTGTTTTGCTAGAAAGCAGCAGATCTACCATTGTGACAGACAGAACTTGATTTTTGCTGGTTTGGGATCGATTTTTGGTGATGCCAAGATTTATTTCCCAATGTATGTCTAGCATTTAGAAAGCATTTTCATATTTGTAGGAGAATACATTTGTTTGACAGTGAGATTTTAAATGTTGAAATTTGTACAGATTTCCCTTGGCTTAAAATTTATGACTGGCTTGGAAGAATGCATTGCTTATCAGATACCTGCAGGTTTAGAAATGGAGGAAGAGAACTGCTCAGCAAAGTGACAAACTCAGGGACTTTATCTCTTGGAAATAACAGCAGCCACTTATATGTGGGCTTGACTGACCTTAAATCTCTCTAAATGAAGGAGATTGACCCTGAGTAGGTTTTCAGGTTGTTGAAGGAATGAATGCCTTAATTCTGCTCTTTGGAATTTTATTTGAAAATAATAAGAATGATCTTCTTTAAAGTTGCTTTTCCAGTGATGATGAATAAAGAAGTTCTGTCCGTCCGGTGTAATATAAAAGAGTTCAATCAGATTGTTTCCTCCAAACCTCTAACTGGTATCTAATTGAGGTAATGGGAGTTTAACTTGGAGCAGAGAAATGTTTAATAATTTTGCAGTATTAAAGGACTTAAGGGACTTGATACCTGGGACTGGAGAAAGAGGCACTAGGACTTGGGAAGAATTTTAACAAGAAGGATGACAGAAGAAAATCTTTACTTCTTGCTAGATTGGGAAGAAAGTGGATGAAGTCCTCATCTTCCTTTAGCACCTCAGAATGCAAGTAGTTGTTCTTAATTTTACTCTTAGGGGCCAGCAGATTTTTATGGACTGTTCTTGCTCTTGTGAGCATTCCAAAATTTTGTGGACTACCTGAAATCTAACTCTGAACATTGCCTTTTGTTTATGTCACCTTTCAGTTTGTGACTTCAGGCCCTGGAAAACAACCCCTTCTTATGCTAGGGACCCCTCGCCCCCACCCACTCGTTTCTCTGCTGCAAGAGCTATTTCGATAAACCCTCATAGGATGGATATGGAGAGGAATAGCACATTTGCGAAAGCAGAAAAAGCGGATCTATTTTTCTTTGGCAAAGGTCACCTTTGAAGAGTGGTGTATAATGAAATGTAGAATTTCCTTTAATACAACCAATTCATTCTTAATGTGTGCTGTTTTCCTTTTTTAAAATGGTCAGCAACTAACCACAAGTTAATGAATGCTGTGCGTGCCATAGCCACTCTTTTTTTCAAGTCAGGCACAATAGCATGTACCCTAATGCATAAAAGTAAATAACTGAATTAATTTGCCCTCCATCCGTAATTATCTTGAAATGTCTAAGAATTTATGATGGTGTCAAAGGGACCAATATGGTTGCTAATCCTGCATTCGTTTCCTTGCCTACATAGCTATTAATTTGAATATTAATAGCCACTCCCATCATAGTCATGTGCTTAAAATTATTATTAATTTCTGCCTACACTCAAGCAAAGGCTTTCATCGTTTTTTTTCATGAGCCCCTACCCTGTGCCAGGCGCTGGGACCTCAGTGGTGGATGAGACAGAGGCAGTTATGACTGCTGCCCTCAGTGAATTTGAAGACTCTAATGGGTACAAACTTGTTAGCAGTAATTGACACGGGTGGGGTGGAAATATTGGGGGTGGCCCTCTGTGTGTGCCCCTCACTGCTGGTCATAGATTTACTAGAGAGGGGGCTATCTAAGATAGGAATTGACAGGGAAGTAAGAGTCGGCTAGATAAAGAGGGAAGGGAGGAGAGGTGTCCTGGGCTGCGCCTTTGAAGGTCCAGAGGAGGTAAGAGCACATCTGGTGGGTAGTTCAGTGGAACTGGCTTCAGAAACAACTTGCGTTTTGGGTTTGAATGTATACACAGTAGCTGTAGTATGAATGGTGTCATCTCCATAGGACTCAGCGGTACCTTGTCCTTAGATTTGTGGGAGGCGTTCAGTGTGAGAATGGAAAGAAACGCAGTCCCCTTTTACCTGTGGAGAGGAGGAGTTTGGAGAAGGATTGGCTGCCCTCTTATCAATAGGAGGAGTGAGTGTCCTCCCACACACACACCTGTGCTGCTTTCACTGGGTTACCTTGACTGCCCTGCGTCTACCACCCACGGGTACTGCCTCTGTGTAGGTAGTATGTTCATAAGGTAGGCGCAGGGGTGAGCTAGATTTGCCCAAACAAAAAGTAGAAGGATAAAGAGGGAGGCAACCCACCCACACACCCAGAGACAGCCACCGTTAGCATTCTGATGTGTTTCCTTCATGTCACTTTATTTTCATTTTACAACTTTCGTCATCCTAGATGTATGTTTTATCTTGCTTTCTTCTTCTTTTTTTTTTTTCCCATGGGCAGGCACCGGGAATCGAATCCGGGTCCTCTGGCATGGCAGGCAAGCGTCCTTGCCTGCTGAGCCACCGTGGCCCGCCCTTATCTTGCTTTCTTAACTTATAAAACGAATCTTCCTGGGTGCCACTGGGCACCTGCAGGGACTGAAGGAGGGCTGGGCAGCTATATGTCATTGCTGACCTGTGAGGCCATCAGGAGCCCTAGCGACGGCCTCAGGGTACAGCAGGGACTCCACATGACAGGTGTGTCCCAGTCCACGTATCTCAGCCATATCCTTAAGCCAGTTAAGAGAGAAGATGTTTCATTATCTCTTTTCAGAGGAATTTTTGAACATACGGAATTTTGAAAGCAATAGTCACCTTATGACATGCAACGTATTCCTTCCATAACAGAATTCCTGGATTCTGTGTTGATATGGGACTTCCTTTTGTGAAACTTTTTACTGTGGTCAGGAGGAATGTGACAGACAGAATTCCATTGCTAGGCAGCACTTTGAATTTAATAGTGTCCTTGGATGTGGTCAGTGCATGACCTCTAAGAATGTCCTTGGGCCTGTGATGCTTAAAGGGAAGAAACCATCCTTTATTTTTTGGTTATGTAGTTGTGATCAGAATAGATTCTGAGGCGTAACTCCATATATAACTGGATTAGCTTTCTCTGTCTAACGGAGAATAATTTTGGGTTTAACTCATATTGGAAGCAAAGTTAAGGGCATGCTTTATGCATCTACTGAGTGTTAATTAAGAGATGAGATGTACTTATACATTTTAGCACTTAGATAAACTGTTGATTAAAACAATGGCTTATTATAGATTTTTTAGTTCTGAAGTGAGTATTAGTACTGCGTTTGGAGCCAGAGTCTCGGTTCTTCCTGGCTACATATTTATGCGTGATAAGGTCTTGGACAAGTCTTTTCGTTTCTTTTTGCTTTAATTTCTGCATCTTCAAAGTTGAAATTGTTGAACAAAATTATCCCTAAAGTGTCTTCTAGAGCCAAACATCTCTGACTCTTTAATGTTACAGCCTCTAAAAGAGTTCCTCTGAGGGCCACACAATACGGTTTCAAAAGCAAACACTGTTTGCTTGTTGGTTCTAGGGTGATAATATTCTGTAATTAAAGGCTTGGGTAGACGAGAAACCACACACACGTGGCATGAAAGGGTTTCTTAACAGAAGATCTGTGAGGCTCACACTGAGGAAATGGGCTTACAACTATCTCGTAGCAGAAAACATGTCACACAAGTTACTTGTGAAAGAACTCTGGACATTGTTTTTTATGGACCTGGGAAAAGATTCCTCAATAATGTTTCTGTTCCAATTTATTTGTCATGAAATATTTTTCTGGATAATCCCAAGTCTCAGAAAGAAGTACTATACATACTGTGTGTTTCTGGGCCATTCATGCAGTCAACAATTATTGCTCATTTCCTATGTGCCAGGACATACAGAAATTATAGGAAAAATCTGCTGTTTTAAAACTTCAAAGACTGGTAGAGAAGGTCACCGTGGAAACATGACAATAGAGTATGGTGGGGCTATGATAAAGAGATGGAGAATTTAAGGAACTTGCTAAGAGAATTACGAACTGCCTGATGTGTGTCGTGGAAGGGTATTGAAGGATGAATAGAAGTTTGCAGCAGCAACAATATTGGCAATCTAAGCCTAGGAAACTGCATGATGGAAAGCCTAGGGATAGGATGGAGGCATTGAATGTAATATGATAAGATTTATATTAAGAACAATCTTGGTCATGGCCTTAATGAAGGGTCAGAGTGGGGGAAAAAATGGAAAATAAGGAAAACAGCTTATTTTCAAATGACCAGAAGAGAATTGGCGAGTGCCTGAGTGAATGAAAGCAAAGGAAGGGAGGTTACAGGGTCTGATGGGTCTGAAAGTTAGATATTCGTGTAATTAAATGATTACGAAAAAGTAGGGAGCCACAGGAGGAAGCTATGGATGATTATGGGGTTTCTAACTTGTGGGAAGTTGGTTGGATCATCCTGGAGGAGCTCAGTGGCAACGGTGGCTACTCAATGTGACATCTTTTGCTGCTTTAGGTACCAATTTCCCCCTTGATGAACCTTTGAGAAGTAGTGACTAGATATAAGAGGTGTATAGTCAGTGGTTGTAAATATTTTACACACACACACACACACATACACCTTTACTGATAATAAAGGATGTGTTGTACATAATTTACAAATAATAATAAATACATAATACTCTTTATTGTAAATCCCATATAGCTATTTGGTTCTCAAAGAATATTTTCATTGATTTTTAACCCCCTGAACTCTTGTATGTACAGACAACCTATGAATGTAATTGATGATATGAACTTAGACACCCTCCACCCCCAACCTTTTGCAGGGGTGTGGGAAAGTGAGCTGACCTTCCTTACTCTACCAAAAGGCTGCTGGATACAGGCCCCATTTTGTCATCATTTTTTCGTGGACCACACACCATTCAGCAACTGCTCTTAGATTTTGTTTCCCATTCATTCCCCTGTGTCCCAGGTCATTGACAAGAGGCCGGGCATATGAGACCATATGAGCCATGCAAATCCCAAAGAGGCTCTTGATCCTTGAAACCCCAAACCCTTGTCTCAGAACAGGATTCACCCTCGATCAAACTGATGGATGCATGGTACATGCAACTAATTTTATACGTGAGGATGCTTATTATAACATTTCAGAGATATTAATTTAATGTGTCCTATAACATCTCTTAGCTCTCATCATAATTGACTTTCCTCCAGCATTTTAAACTGTTGAGTCTCTGAACTTTTTCTTTCTTAAACTCTTTCTCCCTTTGACTTTTGTGATGTTACTCAGTCTAAGTGCATTTCTCTTTTCTAGTCCTCGGCCTTTTTTGTTGATTCCTTTTCTTCTGTTTCACTCTGTATTCTCCCAAATACTCTTCTCCTTTTACACCTTTTGCCTGACTGTGATTTGTTACTCTCAAGGGTTCAGTATTCAGCAAAAGGTTCTTGACTGGTAGACTAATGACTTCTGCTCTGTCTACTTCTGTCTCCAAACTTGCACATCCAGGTTGCCTCCTGGATGATGCCCCTTGGACATCCATTTGTTCCCTCAAATTCAGACACCCAAAGTGAAACGTAATACCTCTGTTAGAGATTGAAGTGTGTCCTCTGGAAAAGACATGCCGAAGTCCTAATCCCCAGAGCCTCAGAATGCTCCCTTATTTGGAGATAGAATTAGGCAAGTTAAAATGAAGTCCCTCTTCATTTGAATGAATGATGAGCTCTTAATCCAGTCTGACTGCTGTCCTTATAATAAGAGAAAATTTGGATGCGGATAGCAGAGGGGAGAATGTCCTGTGACAACTGAGGCAGAGAACATCATGGATTGCTGGCACGCCACTACCAGATGCCGGAGAGAAGCGTGAAATAGACTTCAGAGAAGTATGGTCTTGTCGGTGCCTTGATTTCAGACTTCTAACCTCCAGAATTGGGAGGCAATAAATTTCTGATGCCTTAAGCCACCTAGTTTGAGTATTTTATTATGGCCATCCTAGGAACTAAGACAGACTCCCTTGCTCCAACCTCCTACTTTTCCTATATCCTTTGTTTCTAAGGTGTTATCACTATCTTGAAGCTACAAATTTCAGCCACCTTTGAAAACCATTCTCTCATATCCAAATCAGATATGTCAAGAAGGCCTGGCCATTCTGCCTCCTGGATCACTCCCCTCCCTTCCTTTTTTCATGGTTACTTCTCAAAGTCAGACTTTCATCACCTTTCACCTGAAGTATTATTCCATTCTCTTTACCTGCCTTCCTGAGTCCGGTTTTCCCCTTCAGACGTCCTTAGCTGGATGGAATGTTTTAAGATTCCTTTTCTTGAGCACATCTGATGGTTCTTGCCATTGTCTGTAGAATGCAATCTAAATTTTTGGCATGGCTTTCTCACTAGAGCCAACTTTTTTTAGTTCATCTTCTGTCCCTCTAAAATGCATTTTTGCACTTGTATCTGTGCATGGACACTGGAGCAGTCTATCTTACTTTATAAACAGAGTTAAATAAATACCCTCAATTGCTCACACTTAAAGGCTAAGAAATGCTAGAGAAAGGTCAATCAAAATTCGCGTGTTGAGGGTGATGGTTTCTGAGTAACAGTCTTTCTCACTTAATTCTGCTTGGTTTCATTTTCATGAAAGAAGTCATCATCTCTTGGCTGCAGTACCTGAGTCCAGTGTTTAGTTGGCATCTTGTATTCTCCTTTGTGGGCTTGCATGTAATTTGGGAGTGCTGTATCCATTAATAGGTGCACCTAACTCTCTGAGGATCTTCTCTCTAAGATAGAGGGGTGCCATTCACCTCAGAAATCTCTCACTTAATTCTAGGATAGGAAAATGAGACAGACTTGATTTGAAGGCGATTTGTACATGTGTGGTAGCTCCCTGTATGTGACCTCGTGGGTGGGAGGGAACTTGATATGCAGTGGCTTTCAGTGTTCTGCTAGACATTTGATTGCTCCCCAAGGATAGTAACGTTATGGCTTTTACAGGGAGAGTTGTGCTGAGAATTTACCCTCCCTGCCCTTCAGCTGGTTTGTCATCCTGGCTAGACCTGTCTGAAAATTGAAATGGAATCCGTTTTCTCTTCTCAAGTTATCAGTTGTAGATGTCAGGAATTTTAGTTACTGTCTGCTGGAGTCTTCAAGCATTAAACATGTAAAGGCGGTACATGCATGAGAGAGCGTCATTTGGGAAGTTATATTCATCATTTATGTTGTGGATGCAGAGATTAGTCATAGGTGAAAAGAAGAAAAAGGAGCAGAAATAAAAGGGAAAATCCTTAAAAATATAGAGCCAATGTAAATCTGTCTTTTTTCTACCTACGTCTCCTATACACTGTGGGGTAGATTATAAATTCTTTGGGGGCAGGAATGCTGCCCCACCCCCCCTTTTTTCCCCTCCTTTGTCCTCTCAGCTACCTATTTCCTTGCCATGCTGTATCTCACGCTCAGCGGTCTTTGGTTTTAGAGAGTGTCTCCAAGTTTAGCACAGCCCTTGAGAGGATGGGGATGGATGCAGGTTAAGAATGGTGCTTCCTGCCTTAACATACAGACTGTACTGATTAGCCTCAGAGCTGTCATGCCCACCCACGGTAATTCTGTGTTGAATGTTGGTTTTACTCTTGGAGGCCTTGATTTGGGATTGGTTTAGAATCCTCTTGGGCTTCTCCAGGAATCCCTCCATGCTACTCTCATAGGATCCACTTCTTGTAGCTCCTTTTATTTCCAGGAAATTTTCCTTTTGCATTTTGCACCTGGAAATTCAGCTCTTTCACTGTGTTCAGAGGGAAATCCTGTGGTGGGAGGTGAAGAATCAAAGGATGCCATTGTTTTCTCTGTTCTTGATTGCTTGTGTTTGGAAGGAATGAAGTAGCTGGGTCTCATTATCATGGAGTCAGCATTATAGCGTTTAGACCTGTGGGGAGATTGAGATCCAGTAAGGTTGACTTTCCCGAAAGTCAGTGAGTGTTTGATGGCAGAGTCGGACCCAGAACTCTGCTCTCCAGAGTCTGCACTTTTCTGTGCTTCTTTGTCCTTATGAAGATGTCTGGAGAGGTCTCTTTTAAAATATATCAGGACCTCCCCTCCAGATTACAGATGCTGAAGAAAGGTGGTCACCTCTCCTAAAGTGCTAAATTCTAGTATTCCACTCAATCTTATCCTCAAATTGTTTTGCAGAGCAGAACCAAACCAAACCAAAACCAAAAGAAAAGACCAACCAAAAAAACAAGACAGTTAATCATAGGAGCTTATAATGATATAACTTGTCATAACAAATTATAATATTACAACATATGTTTAACTCACTGAACATTCTCAGGGGCTTTTTTAGTTGTCTTAAAATTGTGCTCCAACGTTATTGGGACATATGAAATAAATGCCAGAATATAGATTGTAAGCTTTATATCATTGTTAAGTTTCTTGAACTGTGTTAAGAGTCACAAAAGTAAATATCCTTGTTCTTCGGAATGTTCCTGGCAGTGTAATTGTTTAAGGAGCATGATATATACAGCCTACATTGAGGTGCTCAGAAAGTGGATAGATAGAATAAATGTTACGGCAAAATGTTACAGTTGCTGGATCTGTGGCAACGCGTTAAAATTGCTGAATCTGGGTACCTAGGGAGGGGGCGGAGAATATGGTGGAGTTCTCTATGTGCGGTTTTTATTATTTTTGTCCTGTATGTTTGAAAGTATTTCAAAATAAAAAGTTAAAAAAAAAAAAAAAGTGCTCCAAGTCTCTGCAGCAAGATTGAGCACAAAGTTCTGTGGCACTTCTATGCCACTTTTGACCAAGCCAAGGTTACGAGAATCTCCTTTGAAAACCTCTATGCTGTTTCCCTGAGCTTACAAGTATGTTTGGTTTTGTCAGCACCTGGAAACAGGAAGTTGAGATTTCAGGAGAAACCTTTGGCAGCTGTGCACTCAGCTTGCTGGAGAGTTTAGAGTCTCTGTTACCATGGAAACCGCACTGCTGCCTCACTTATTAACAGGAGGCTTGGTGAACTTCCGGAGGTACTGTTATCCTGTCCTGCAAATTCATTCTAGAGAAATACAGAGTGACTTAAGATATCGTTTCTTAGGCATTCCCTCCGGGGTCTTTATGAGCTCCAGAAAATTGCCTATGCGATTTCAGAACCACTGATTTTTATCTGGCATGTCTGAAGGACGTTTCCCTTCTTTCATGCTCAAATCATGTTTATGCCTGCCTGCCTTGTTCAATAAGTAAATTTTTAGTATGCTGCCTTTAAGAATTACATGAATTTAAGATAAAGGTAGAATGGAAGGGAAAAATTAATCAAATACGTTGAAGACCTTATGATATTGGCCTTAAAGGAGTTATGCTTAGAAACATAACTCTAACTTTAAAAATTCTACACTTTATTTTTTATCCAAAATGGATGGCTTGTTTTCTTTTTCACTTCAGTGAGGCACTTTAAGAAAATAGACAGATGTTCTTATAGTAAGTGTAATTTCCCTATACTAACTCTCCCTTGCAAGGCAGAGTAATAAGCACTGCAAGTTGCCTCCAGGAAAAAAAAAAATTTTTTTTTCAGTTGTTTATCTGGAAGGATGCAAATGGTGGTTTTAAGTCCTTTAAGTCATCCATCATGCCTGGCAGCCTCCATTGTCTCATTGTTGGGATCGAGCCAAGTCAGACTCTTTATATTGGTCTTGGTGGGAGAGATGCATGGATTTGGCTCTTCCAGACCCAAACCCTGCTGTAAGCCTAAGGTAATGTAGGCAGAGCCACTGGCCTATCAGATAAGGAAAGATAATGAGTTCCCATTTCTTCTGTTGCATAAAAGTACCAAGTACTCTCTACTCAAAGTAGAAGTGACAGGACTTGTTCCCTTAATTCTTCCAGTGTCTCACACAGAATTGCTGTTAGTTTTTAAATGCATTTTTGTGGATGTAATAAAATACTGTTTATAGTCAGCTTCAAAGTAAGTAATTACAATGCAGCAAATGAAATTCAATATAGCTTTGTCGTGGCTTTTTGAATTTTAATTAAACCAGTTTTAGACTAAATTATAAATGCTGCTGCTTTTGTTGTGACAAGTGGCATTGACAAAATATTAATCTAATGGATTGTTATTCACAGAAGCTAAATGTCTTCTCTAGTCTGCAGGCTTTGGGTATGCAGTTTTGTTTTTATTTTCATTTTGCGTTAAAAAATGCAGAGGAGGAAAGAATAAAGTTTTAAAACCACATGAAATAAGAACTTCATGTATGGAATATTCCGTAGTTAATATTTTGCCAGCCACAATTTGCAAGTGTCTCATTTTGGCACTGAAAGCTTTTTTTTTTTTTAAACCAGATGTCTCTGTGGTTACTTTTTTGATATCGTTAAAACTGGAGCTGGGATAAATAACCAACTATTGACTACAAAGCCTAATATTAAAGGAATAATCAGGCCATGTTCCTATTAGATCATTTCCCTTTTATTTTACTTGACAAAGTATCTTGCAATGCTCTTTAAAAAGGAACATTTTATTGGTTGTGTATCTTTTTATAGCTAAAAATTTTTATGCAGATATTTTCTTTAGAAATTCTTTTAACTTGAACTTGTATAATTGTCTATAAAAATGTTAAATTTCCAAAAAATTATTTTTCTTTCTGACGGTTTATTTTCTTCCTCTTACCATGACTTAAAGCATTTCTTTGTTTTAACATTTTTCTGTTTAAACTGAATATAAATTATGTAATTACAAAGTCTTTACTTCCTGCAATGGTTTTTATTTTCAGTGAGACAGAATGTCAGTCCAAAGGTAAAGTCTTTGCATTTACTTATCTCCTTTTATGCTTCAGAGCTGACCTAGATAGAATCCTGAGGTTAGAATGAAATCAGTTTTACCTCTTAGCTTTCCGCCCCTCAGTGTATTAGAAGTTCCAGTTTGGTAGACAGAACTTATTACCCCTTTTTTTGGAGGAGAGGTGGTGGTGATAAAACCATGTTATTCTGTCGTTTTTCCGAGTACCATTGTTGCCCGCATGTTTTGCCCAGGGATTAGATTGTTGCTGCCACCATCATCAGTTTGTGGGGACAGGGATAGTGAGGGTGCGAGACAGTTGGCCATAGACATTCAAATATGACAGCAGAAAAATCTTTAAAACAATATTGCTGCGGAGCATTTGCTGACTTCAGAGTGCCAGATCAACCCCAATATTTTTTCAGGGATGCTAAACCTCTTGTAACTACTAAATTGGATTTGTCCCTGAATGAAGTATCAGCTGCACTTGGACAAGGCCATAAAAGCCGGCCGGCTGGCCCTTTGTAGGCAGGGCTTACTCAACGATTGGTATGTTTTAGCACTTTTGGGATTATTGTGATTAAGAGGAAACCATTCTGAATGAGAGAAAAAAGGGGGTAAGGACACACAGCCCACAGCTGGTAAGCAACATGTGCTTGCTGCCAAAGAACTCACCATTATAGCTTTCTCCGGGTTCCTGCCCGGGTTGACGGGTAGGAAATCTTTATATGAAGAAGCCGTGTCCTTATTTCCTCCAATTGCAACTTTCCCTGCAGGGCAGTCAGCATGTGGAATGTTGTGGACTTGAGAATTCTGAATGCTTTTAAAACTTTCATGTTTACATGCACACGGTGATTAAATGCATTGTGTCCACAACATGACTTATTAATTAACATGTAGGAAATTCAGAAAGAACAACAGATTATCCACTTATTTTCCAGACCCCAAACTTTGTGACATGCATTAAAAATACACCTCTGTGTAGTTCATATCTGAGTCTGCATCTGTATGTGTGTGATGACTAGTTGGAAATAGAAGCTCAAGCGCCTGGCTGAGGGTTTGTAAAGCATAGGAACTGTACCATCTTTCTAAGAACAGGTTTATTTTCAAGAACCACCTGCCCCCCTAAGGGGGTGGGTTTTTGCCTGGATCCTATGCCTGCCAAGGCAAACCCCTCTGAGAGGCAGCTTGTTTGAGTATATTGGAGTTTGAAGCTGCCCAGTACTTGCCTATGTTCATGGAACCAGTTGCCTCTCTGATCGTCTCAGGGGACTGTGCCCCCTTCATGCTCAGAGTTTGCTCAGCATACCGCACAGGAAAGAAGCTGGCCAGGTTCTGCGGAGCATCTTTCCAAGTCTGTGAAAAGCAGGAATCATCCAACAGCAGAGCATGCTTACAGCTGGCCCTTTGCTAGCTTTGATCTGCGAATCAGGCTGCACTATGAATGCCCTTATTGTCATGTTATGTGTACACAGTGTGTGAATTATTGAAAATAGGGAGGCCTGAGCCTCATCTGGTAGAGATTACAGTGCAGGCATGCTGGGCGAAGGTCTGTAATTGAAAATCCCCAGATGCTGTTTATTTGGCCTTTGTCACATGACCTGCTGCAGGAAGATTGTCTGAACAAAATGTTGCCTGCATGGAAAGTGGAGCCCTCCCTCTCCCAACCCCCACCCTCCGCAGGCTCAGCCTGTACATAGCTTAAACACCTGCCCAGAGGGTTTTTAAAGGCTTAAAATAGATTCACTCATAGCATTTAAATAGAGGGCATCTTGCTTATTGGTTTAAACTGCTTAAGCGGTTGTTGACTTGTGGAACCTTCTATCCACATAAGGGTTTGCTGGGTAATTTCACTCTGAGATATCTTTGCAAAGCAACCTTCAAGAACTGAAGCCACATAAGGATAAGTCGTTTAGGCTCTGCCTTAAAAAAAAAAAAATTCAATCTTCTGTAAGGTAAATGAGCTTCCAGATGAAACCCCATTGACTGTATATGTTCTTTCTGTCTTTAAAAAATAATGGGGCTACCCAGACTCTGCCCCCTAAATTAGCTAATTCATCTGCATTTATTGCAGTTCATTCTCACTGTCACGGTCTATGAAAAAGTTGAGATGTTTCTCTTAGCAAATTTGTCTTTCTCAGTTGCTGACCGTTATCCTATACATTTGTGGTGGATTGAGGCGAGACACTGAAGCTGAAATTGATGAAGACCATAAGAATAAAAACAGAGATAGAGCTAATTTTGAAGAAGAGTTCAAGTTTTCCAGCTCCATTCCTCTAGGGAATAAAACAGCCATTCACCATTCTTTATTGGTACCCTACACAGCTCTGCTTGTAGATGGCTTGTCTATTTCTTGGATCTTAGGAAGAGGAAAGGTTCATGGATATTTAGACATTCTATGAGCTTTTAACTAGACTAGGTTCCTCGAAGGCGGGAACCTTGTTTTATTCTTCTTTATATCCCCAGCGCCTGCCAGCACAGTGCTTTTTCAGTCCTCCTCCCTCCCTCCCTCCCTCCCTTCCTCTTTTTCTGCCTCTTCGAAGAAAACATACAGTCACTAACTCCTGTGTGCCATGAGGCTACTTCAAATATTTTTCCTACAAGAAGGGGCTAAAATCAGCAGTAGCACCGTGATTAAGTAGTTCATTCTCAACTCAGTGCCAAAAGTTGGAGGCTCTAAAACTATGGCAGTAGGACGTGGTCCCTGCCTCCCAGAAGCTTATAATGTGTCTTGAAAGATGGGCAAAAACACCCACAGGCAGATCGCAGGATGGCAAGCACTGTGCTAGTGTGCAAGGCGTAGGGAGTGGCAGGGACAGAGCAGCTAAGTCTGCTGGGAAGTTGGATCCGGTCTTGATAATTCAGAAATCACTGATCATCAGATACAGGCAGGAAGATGGCAGCAGGAGGGCAGGAAGAGGAGGAGAATAGGAGCTAGAGTTGGGCTGTTTCACATGCAGGGAATGAAACTCAACATGATAAGATGAAGTAAGGCTATTTTGGGGATAGTGGGAAGATTGAATGGAGAGAGGCAGGAGGAAAGGCAAAATGTGGATTTGTATATGTAGTGTTTTAATTTTTTACAGGGAGAATGTATTGCCAATTACTTATGTAATTAGAAATTTAAAGGGAGAATAAAAATAGATTGACTCTTCTAGATATAAAACTACCCAAGAGTTGATCTCTTTGGTTTGCTTGATCACCCTGTAAAATGGGAAGCCCATTGTACAGGCCACTGCCTTCCACTGTTCCTGATTTCTGGTCCTTTGGGATGCAAGCACTTGGGTCAAATAGCAGAAAGCAGGGCAACCCTAGAAGGAAACCCCTATGGACTTTTTTTTTTATATATATAACTTTTTTTATTGTATAGTGTAACATATATACAAAACAAAGAAATCAAAAGCAATGATTTTCAAAGCACTCTTCAACAAGTCGTTACAGGACAGATCCCGGAGTTTGTCATGGGTTATCATACAATCCTCTCGTATTTTTCCTTCTAGCTGCTCCAGAATATAGGAGGCTAGAAGGCTTAAATATTTTTTTATTATCACAATCACTTTTTTCCTTCATTTTTTTTGTGTGAGAAATACCATGTGTACAAAAAAGCTATAAATTTCAAAGCACAGCACCACAATTAGTTGTAGAACATATTTCAGAGCTTGACGTGGGTTACAATTTCACAATTTTAGGTTTTTACTTCTAGCTGCTCTAAAATACTGGAAACTAAAAGAGAGATATCACTTTAATGATTCAGCATTCATATTCATTTGTTAAATCCTATCTTCTCTATATACTCCATCACCACCTTTGATCTTTCCATACCTCTGTTTGGGTTTGTCTGGCGTATGGCAATCCTGAATTTTTCATATTGGAAGCGTTTGTCACTAACGTGGGATAGGAAGATGAAACTATCTGATGTTCTGGAGAGGCTGGGTTAGGTTTCAGGATTTATCTGGACCAGGGACCCATCTGGAGGTTCTAGATTTCTGGAAAGTTACTCTAGTGTATGGAACCCTTGTGGAATCTTATATATTGCCCTAATGTTCTTTAGGATTAGCTGGAATGGTCCTCGTTGGGGATTGACAGGTTATGATATGTAACAAGGTCTAACTGAAGCTTGCATAAGAGCAACCTTGGAGTAGCCTCTTGACTCTATTTGAACTCTCTCTGCCACTGATAACTTTATTAATTACACCTCATTTCCCACTTTTGGTCAGGATATGATTGTTGATTCCATAGTACCAGGTCTGGATTCATCCCTAGGAGTCCTGTACTATGTCACCAGGGAGATTTTCACCCCTGGATGTCATGTCCCACATAGGGGGGTACTATGGACTTTCATTCCAGCTGTTCTTCAGTATGTTTCTTCCCATCCTTATAATACTATTGTTTGGTTTCTTGCCTCATTTCTTTTACTGAATTGTAAGCACCTTGAGGGCAGAAAGTATATTTTTCTGGTGTGCATCCCCTGCAGTTCTTAGTGTAATGCCCTCCACAAAGGAAAATTTTCAACAAATTTATTTGAACAGGGGAGGGGAATGCATTGGGGCCAGATTATGAAAGTCTTACAGATATAAAGAGGAGCTGAGATTTTATCCAGTACTATAGGGTGGTGGACAGAGCGCTTCTGCAGTGGTGTAAATACAATTCAGTTCACTTCATGGCGGACGCTTCTGTCACCTTCTAAGATTTTGTTCTTGTTAAACATTTAGTAATGGTCTTGTGAGAGGTTAATTTATTTTAGGCCATTTTCAGAGCAGTTGGTCAAAAGTTAAGGAATAATAATAAGCTTTGAAGTTAAAGCTGAATTCAAATCTCAAGTCTAAAATTTACTCATTTGGGACTTGTGCAGATCTCTTAACTTCTTTGGACTTCGGTTTCAGCACTGAGAGGTGTGAAGGTTAATAAGTTAGTTTGCAACTCCCAAATATCAGTTTCTTTAGTTTGAATGTGTATTTTAAGATGTCCTTTATGGTCATGGCTACTATCTTGTTGTTGTTATTATTTTAAGGAAGTTGTGGGTATACAGAAAAATCATGCATAAAATACAGGATTCCCATTATTATTACATCTTCTATTGGTGCAGTACATTTGTTATAATTGATTAATGCATATCTTAATAACTGTACTATTAATTGTAGTCCATGATTTAACTTATTTCACTGTGTAATGTAGTTCCATGGCTGTTTTTCAAAAACTTTGTCTATTACCCTATATACAATTTCCTCTTTTAACGCCGTTCAGATGTATATTTCAGTGCTATTAATTACATTCACATCCATCCATTACCAAAACATTTCCATCGTTCCATTGGTTTTTTTGAAACATAGACTATATACCAAAAAATAGACTATATACCAAAAAGCGATAAATGTCAAAGCATACCACAATTAGTTACTGAACAGATTGTTCAGAGCTTGGTATGGGTTACAGTTCTACCATTTTAAGTTTTCCTTCTAGCTGCTCCAAGACCCTAGAGATTAAAAAAATATCAATATAATGATTCAGCAATCGTAGTCCATCTTTTAAAAAATATTTTTGAGATATCTTCGTGCACATACAGTCCATCCAAAGTGTACAATCAGTGGCTCACAATTTCATTACGAAGTTGTGTATTTATCACCATGATCATTTTTAGAACATTTGTTTCACTCCAGAAAAAGAAATAAAAATCCCACATATCGCATACTCCTTATCCCTCCCTCTTTGACTACTAGTGATTTTAATCTACTCAAAAATTTTTTTTTACCCTTTATCCTCCGATTATTTATTTATTTAATTTACTCATCTCTCCATACCTTGGATAAAAGAAGCGACAGCCACAAGGTTTTCACCATCACATGGTCACACTTACACAATTTGTCTTAAAAGAATCAAGGCTACTGGAATACTCTTAAATGGTAGCCAGTACATCCCTCAAGTCACTCCAATACATCATGAACTAAAAAGGGATATTATATAATGCATAAGAATAACCTTTAGGATAACCTCTCGACTCTGTTTGAAATCTCTCAGCCAGTGAGGCTTTATTTTATCTCATTTTTCTCTTCTACTTTTTGGTCAAGAAGACTTTCTCAATCCCATGATGCTGGGTCCTGGCTTGTCTCTGGGAGTCATGTCCTGCATTGCCAGGATTTTTTTGCACCCCCTGGGAGTCATGTCACATATAGAGGGGAGGGCAGTGAGTTCAGCTGCTGAGTTGGCTTAGAGAGGCCGCATCTGAGCAATGAAAGAGTTTCTCTGGAGGGGTGAGTCTTAGTCACAGTAGGCTTAGCTTCTCCCCTTTCAGGAGTAAGTTTCTTGTGTATGAGCCCAAGATCAAGGGCTCAGCCTATTGTATTGGTTGTCCCCACTGTTTGTGAGAGTGTCAGGAATTCCCCAGATGAAGAAGTTGAATTTCCTTCTTTCTTCCCAGTTCCCCAAGGGGACTTTGCAAATACTTTTTTACTCTGCCTGGATTATTCTGGGATGTATTGGGGCATCACACTAACCTGTATAAACCAACAAAATCTCACACCCTGTTCATGATTTCATGTAATTATGGTGTTCAAATAAACTAATCATACAAGTTAAATTAGATAATGTACTACCCAAATTATAAATTTTGCACCGAATAAACCTCTCTTCTTATGGTCTCACACAGAAGTTGGAGTTTTAAAATACAGACCATATCATCCTTTGCCCTGTATTCTGATTTACCTTAGTCCTATCCAGATCAGCTACATTCATATCCCTAGTTGAAATCTGATCACTTTTCCAAGTTTTTTAACAGTTGCTGTTTGGGGTAATGCTGACTTTCATAGCTTCAGAGCTCTTACTCTGAGTCTTAAAATGAAAAGTGTCAGGAACAACTAGGTTATACACAAATAGCTCAGTATCTCAGAATTTAAACAGTTGCAACTCCAGAATATATGTGACTGCTTTAAGAGCTTACAATCTAGGCCCTTTTACAATAGGCCCCATCCTGATAACCCATGCTTTTGACTTCAGTTCTCCTAGCTTGTATATTACGGTTAATCCATATGAGTGAGGCATGATAGTATTTGTCTTTTTGTTTCTGAAATTTCTTTCAACCTATTGTCCTCAAGGTTCATTCATCTAGTTGCATGCCTCACAACTCATTCCTTCTTGCAGCTGCTCAGTAGTCTGTTGTATATGTACACCACAGTTTCCCCTTTCATTTCTCAGTCGTTATATGTTTAGGCCAGCTCCATCCATTGCAAATGGGGAATGCTGCCACCATAAACACCAGTGTGCAAATGTCCAATCCTAACCCTACTCTCAGGTGTACACCTAGCAATGGGGTTGCAGGATCATATGGCAACCCCAGTGCCCAGCCTCCTGTGAAACCACCATACTGCCCTCCAAGGGGCTACACCTCTCAGCTTCCCTACCAACAGTGAGCAGGCACATTTCTTTCTCCACATTTTCTCCAGCACTTACTTCTCTCTGTTCATTTTTAAACAGTTTTATTTGCACATCATATACCCCAACCTAAGTAAAAAAATTCAGTAGTTCCTGGTATAATCACATAGCCATGCCTTCACCATTGCAATCTAAATGAAGATGTTTCCTGTTCTTCCATAAAGAATCCCATACCCCTCCTCCATATCCCTGCTTGTTGACACTTAGTTTTGGCATAATGCCTTTCTTACATTCAGTGGAAGCATATTACAGTGCTGCTGTTGACTATAGATCCTAACTTGCAATGATGTTTTTTCCTGTGTATCTTCCCAGTTTCAACACCTTCCAATGTTGACATTCATTTTTCTCCCTTATGCAAAAACATTCTTATATTTGTACATTTAATCATCATCATTGTCCACTCTAGGCATTCCTAAGTTATTCTGGCTTAGTCTTTATTCTCTGTCTTTCCTTCTGGTGTCATATCATTGTTCCATCCTAAAATAAGAACTCTGTACATTTTAAGCCCTAACTTCTTATTCCCTGCCATATTATTTTTTGAAAAATTACTCAAGTGCCTAGACTTTTAGCTTTCTCTTTAGCATGTTTTCTAAGCTTGTGAGCATCTTTTAATGCTTGTGTAACTGTATCACTACAAATAAAATAACTACAGAAGTTGATGCTGAATTCTTTGGTTATAGTTGTATTTTTATACTAAAAAGTCAATTCTGGAGGCGGGCCGCGGTGGCTCAGCGGGCAAAGTGCTTGCCTGCTATGCCGGAGGACCTCGGTTCGATTCCCGGCCCCAGCCCATGTAACAAAAACGGAGAAACAGAATACAATAAAACAAGAAAATGTTTAAAGATGTTTCCCTTTCTTCCTTCCTTCCTTCCTTCTATCCTTCCTTCCTTCTCTCTGTCTTTCCTTTAAAAAAAAAAAAAAAAAAAAAAAAGTCAATTCTGGAAATCCAGTGGAGGGCATGCTGTTTAATGTGATGCCTGCAGCCTATCCATACAGACAATTTTACAAATCTGCCACAAATTTTAAGACTTTTGGCCATACTTCACCTCTAACACAAACCCAACTTGTGCTATTTTATTCGGTGGAGTATCTATTCCAAATGAAAAGATCATTGTAATGAGCAAGTAGCATGCACAGTAGTTTCTTAGTGTGCTCCTTCTATTGGAAAACAATTTATATGGCCATTTTGAAAATTTAAGATGAAACAGAGATTTCAAAAACATTTTAGTGTAGCATGGAAAAACTGTTCAATTTCCATATCATTGAATGAGAAATACTGTGTGTTTTTAAATTCCATTTACAACCTCATGTATCAGTTCAAGTCATGAAAATGTGTAAACCAAGTGCAGCGAAAATAAATAGCTATAGGACCATTTTACAACCTCTCTAGGTCCTAGAATGTTCACAGTGTTGCTAATGCATACAGCAGCCTACTACAGGAATTGTTATTATTCCTATAGGTGAGGAAATAGGAGTCTAGAGAAGTAAAGCAACTTGCCAGGGTCACGTAGAAGTCCAAATTCCCCAGAAGGATCTAGGCTATCATGCATCTATCTGAGTTTAAACCAAAACAAAAAACAATCAGGTCTGCACCATTGCTACCATTAAAGTTTCTCCATTCAACAACAGCAGTTTTTAGCACTTCACATGTGTGGTTTTCACACTTCTCTGAGGCCAAATAATTAATAAATAAACAGGCGGTTCTTAGCAAAGCTTTTCATTAACGAGACTTTCCTCAGTTAATGTTGAGATTGGCTTTTTTGCTGGACCAGCTCCACATTGCCGTGCCATTAAGGGGGCGGGGTGGGGGGTGGAAAAGAGCATGCATTTGTCACAGTTGTGCCAAGCTAAGAGAGCATAACGAATATTCGGAAAATTGTGCTTCCTTTCACTGAAATAGTTGTAACTGTAAAAGGGTTTATAGATTTCAAGCACTTTGGTCAGTGCTGTTGGATTTTCATCATATTTTTTCCCCTAGATTATTTCTTCTGGTTTTCTTCCTCATATAGAAGAGAGCTCATGTGCTCGCTCATCCGTTCGGTTATTTACAAGTATTACTGAGCACCTACCTAATAGGGGCTAGAGCTGGGGTCGGAGAGAGAACCAGATGGTTCCACTCCATGGAGCAGTCATGAGTCTAGAAGGGTACGAGTGGTCACATAGATGAGAAACAGCCGCACAGCAGAAATACCTCAGCGGCAGAGTTGTATGCTCAGCACATAGAGATACAAGAGAGGAAATCATTAACTCAGCTTGGATGGATCCCAGAAGATGTCAGGGAGGAAATGCTGCACTTGGGGCTTATGAGGATGAGTAGGAGTTTGCAGCCAAAGTACAGGGGAAAGAGTATTTAAGGCCAGATGGCTGCACAAAGGTATAGAGGTATGAAAAGCATGACAATTGGTTTGGGGAACTCCAGGAAACCCCTTGTGTACTCTGTGAGCCTTGTGGAGGAGTAGGCTGTTGTTAGTCTTGGGCACCAGGCTAAGGAATTTGTTTCCCTTATAGTGGAAAGGGACTCATTGATATGGGAAAGCAACATGATCAGATGTGGGTGTGAAGGAAAAGGTGAATGCCAGCAGGATGAGCAGTAGGAACTGTCAGGGACTGAACGTAACTCCCCTGAGAATCTGGGGGTGGGGATCTATTTCTGTCGTGGGTAAGGGCAGCAAATTCAAGTTCCAACCAGTAAATCCCATGCAAACTCTGAGCATGTGGCTTGCAAAGATGCAGAAGTCATGGATTCTACCTACTGTATTTTATACAAGAATTCTTAAAAGAGCCGGAATAGAGCAGGGCCGTGGTGGGACATGAGTGCAGGTAAAGAGCAGGCGGCTCCAGGACAGAACAGTTAATCTCATGCTACTTTCCTAGTTGGAGTCAAGACATTGCTCCCTTCATACATTCCTGTTTCCCTAAACCATTTTTTGTTTGTTTGTTTGCTTGTCTTCATCTTGCATTGGTGTGGTACATTTGTTACAGTAGGCCATGCATTTATTTTTGTTTTTGCATTTTTAGTGTAAAAAATAATATATATACAAAAAAAAAAAAACCCCAATAAATTTTAAAGCACACCACAACAATTAGTTGTAGAATAGATTTCAGAGTTTGGTATGGGTTACAGTTTTTAGTTTTTATTTCTAGGTGCTCCAAGACACTGGAGACGAAAAGAAATACCAGTATAATGATTCAGTAGTCATACTCATTTGTTAAGTCTTATATTCTCTGTTATAATTCTACCTTCTCCTTTGATCTTTCTCCCAATCTTTAGGGGTATTTGGACTCTGTCCATTCGAAATTTTTCATGTTGAAAAGAGGTATCAATAATATGGGAAAGGGAGATGGAACTAGTTGATGTTCTGAAGAGGCTAGCCCCTCTGGGTTTCATGACTTATCTGGCCGAAGAACCCAACTGGAGATTATCAGTTTCTGGGAAGTAATCATAGTGCATGGAACCTTTGTAGAATCTCAAGTAGAGCCCTGGGTAAACCTTTTTTTTTTTTAACTTACTGTATCTTTTGTTTAACTTCGCTTTGTAATATGTGAACAGTTGGTCTGTGGGGTGAGCTACAGGGGCCTCTCAGACTCGCTCGTCTCCACATACTCCATGTCTGGTGCATGTTTCAGGTGTGTTTCTGGTGGGTTTTCATTTAGGAGATACCATCTGAGCTGGACCTGGAAGGATTTTTTTTTCCACGTTGTGAAAGTTATATCATTGTTCAATCATCCTCAAGAAACATGGCTACTGGAACACAGCTCTACATTTTCAGGCAGTTCCCTCCAGCCTCTCCACTTCATCTTGAACAACAAGGTGATATTTACTTAATGCTTAAGAATAACCTCCAGGATAACCTCTCAACACTGTTTGGAATCTCTCAGCCATTGACACTTTGTCTCATTTCACTCTTCCCCCTTTGGTCGAGAAGGTTCTCTCGATCCCTTGATGTTAATTCTCAGCTAGGGTTTTTCTCAGTCCCTTGATGCTGAGTCTCAGCTCATTCGAGGATCTCTGTCCCACGTTGCCAGGAAGGTCCACCACACCCCTGGGAGTCATGTCCCACACAGAGAGGGGGAGGGTGGTGAGACTGCTCGTCGTGGAGAGAGAGTGGACCTGGAAGGATTTTTGACTGATGCAGTTGGAAGGTCAATTTCAGCTATGAGCAAAATGGTAGATGGTCAGATGGTTCAAGGAACTAGAAGTGAAGGTGTATTTTGATGGTAATAATGTGAATTAAGGTGGCAGTGGTGGTGGTGTGTCCTAGAAAATAAAAAGTGAGAGGCCACATGTTGGGTAAACATTGGATAACATGCTAAAGCAGTTTGACATTTAGATTGTAGGCAGTAGGGAGCCACTGAAGGTCTTGGAGCCAGTAGATGTGTAAATAAGAAATAGTATTTTAAAAACTGTGTATAGGATAAATTAGGAAGGGGAGAGACTAAAAGCAAAGTTTAACTGTTTATTAGAGGATTAAAAAGGAGATTGTAAAGTCTTTATTGCCTCATAGAGAATGAAGCATTAGAAAAATTGTGCTTCATTTGTATTTTTTTCCTTCAAGAAATAACTACATGTGATTATTGATGGTGGTAAAAAAATTTTAGTATTAGAAAGTGATTATGGTAGCGCAGCTTTGTAAAAGTAATTAATGTCACTGAATTGTGCATGTAAAAAAAAAAGGTTAAAATGAGTGGGAGATGACTGCCAGGGATGAGCCTGGCCCTGGCACTGTGAGGTTAACAAAGCCATCCTGAACAAAAGCGGGGAAAGAAGTGTAACAAATAAGGTATCAGTGGCAGAGAGAGTTCAAATAGAGTCACAAGACTACACTGGAGGTCACTCTTACATATACTTCAGTTAGACATTGCTACCTCTCATAACTTGCCAAACCCCAACCAAAACCATTCCTGCCAATCCTAAAGGATACCTAGGGTATTATATAAGATTCTTTAAAGGTTCCATACACTAAGGTAGCTTTCCAGAAACCTACAACCTCTAGATGGGTCCCTGGACCAGATAAGTCCTGAAATGCAGAGGGGCCAGACCTTCCAGAACATCCACTAGTTCCATCCCTCCAGCCCATATTATTGACAGCCCCTTCCAACCTGAAAAAGTTAGAATGGTCATAGCCCAAATTCCTTTAAAGAGTGGGAGAACAATCAAACATGGTGGTGTTATACAGAGAAGGTCATACTTAGCAAATGAGTATGATTGCTGAATCAGTATATTGATATTTCTTGTAGCCTCTAATATCTTATAGCAGCTAGAAATAAAAACCTAAAATTGTGGAATTGCAACCCATACCAAACTCTGAAATCTGTTCTACAAATAATTGTTGTGATGTACATTGAAATTTATTGCTTTTGTGTGTATATGTTATTTAAAGAGAAGGAGGAGTATATAACATGGAAGATAAGATTTAACAAATGAGTATGACTATTGAATCGTTATATTGATATTTCTGTTGGTCTCCAGTGTCTTGGAGTAGCTAAAAGAAAACACAAGAAATGAAATTGTAATCCGTATCAAACTTTAAAATCTGTTCTATAACTACTTGTTAAAATGTACTTGGAAATTTATTGCTTTTTTGTAAATATGTTATATTTCACAATAAAAGTTAAAAAAATAAAAAAGCGTGTGTAATGTAAAGAAATGATATTAATAAATCATCATATTTTATCCTTAAAAAAAGGTTAAAATGGCAAATTTTATGTTCATATTTGTTCACCAAAAAAAGAGAGAGAGAGAGAGAGAATTGCAGCAACAAAATGAGAGAAGTTTGATTAAGCATAGAGGGGTTGCATTCAGTACATAGCCTTAAACATTTTTACTTGCTGGTCTTTTTTTGACCCTTGTAATCTAATGGAAATGAGTACTTTGTAAATCCTCTGCTAAGATGAAAAAGGAGAGCTCAGTGTGATGGAGCAGTCATAGGATGATAATACTAGCTGCTACAGTCTGATAGGAGCTCTGAGACTTGAGTTATTACCAGGCATTTTGACGGGGTGCTAGGTACTAAGTTCTGGCTAACCAGAAGTTATCAGACTTATCAGTTTTTTTTTAAAACTTTTATCTTGAAGTAATTTCAGGCTTACAGAAATATACTGAGAGTTTCCTTTCCAAATGCCTTTCATACACTGATAAAATATTTTTTGTTCCCATATACCCACACTTACACACAGTTTTCCCTGTTATTAACACTTGTGCTAGTGTGATACCTTTGTTACAAATGGATAAGACAAAATTTTTATAATTTTGCTGTTACCTGTAATCCATAGTTTACATTAGGGTTCGTTCATACTTTGTATTGTACAGTTCTATGTGTTTTGTTTTGCTTTTCATCCGGGCTGTTCTTTATAAGCCTCTGGGTGAATGCAGAGACAGTGATCCTTGGGGAATTGCCAGCATCCACTTCCTAAAGCCATCAGTAGTTTTTGTGAGTCTACATGAGGACCAGGCATTACCAGCCCCTGACAACCGTGACCCTTCCCGTAGTTGTCCACATTGGCCTTGATTTTGGGGCAGTGATTTATTTACACTGGGGATTAAGTGAGACACTGGTGTCTAAACGTCCTCATTGGCCACACTTTGGGACCCGTTCAAATGTTCTTTCTCATGAACCTTCCCTTTCCCCTAATCATAGCCCTCTGACCCCTCTCACCCTCTGGTCCACCGTCCTTCTCATTCAGTCTTTCACTCAGTCACTGTATACTTTCTGAGGATCTGCTGTGCTCTTAGCATCAGGGATAGAGGGAAAAGTAAAACCCAACACATGGAACTTCCTGTTTGGTGGTGACGTGTGCTGCAAATGAGAGGCACGATGGACCAGTTTGGCCCTGTTCTCATAGGGGTGAGTTCACAGGTGGGGTTTTCTTCCAAACAGAGGTAAGCTCCTTCAAGGCAGAGACGTCGCCCTTTTACACCCTTAATTCTTAGCACATTGCCTGCACATCGTAGGTGCACAGTTGCTGACTGACCCCTGGATGGCTAACCAGCTTTGGTTGTCCTTCCTTCTTTTCCGGTGTTGCTGGGACAAGTTGCCATGGCAGCAGTGTGGAAGAAGTGGCTGATCATTAACTCATGCAGCTTAGTTAAACAAGACTCTGTAATGCTTTCTCTGGCGGTGTCCACAGGTACAGATTCCCTAAATCTTTAGGAGGACAGGGTCTTGACAGTTCTGCAGACCTGTCCCTGGCTGGCAATACTTGATTTTTGCACTTTCCCCCATACATATGTTTTTTCAGTTACTGGTTTTCATATACTAATATATTTTTCCTTTTAGATGAGCCTCAGTAGAGAAGATGAGGTTCCTAAAGCCTAGAAAGTACTTTAACACCATCTCATGGAACCTTGCCTATGAAAGCCCTTCACGAACTGCTCTCTGTATGCTGAGCACTGCTTGCAGGAGGACAGAGCCATGTGGGCGTCTGTCCTGCTGTCAGCTGGTAGAAGGAATCTTTCTGCCTCCCTTTGCCTATCATCACTCTAGAGGGAAAGTGATCTTTCTCTTTTTCTCACTGTGTCATCTCTTCTTTTTTTTTTTTTTTTTTTTTTTTTTTTCAGTTTATTTTATAAATCCAGAGTCAAATTGGACTGTAGCGGGGTTGGAGCCCCTTTCCTGCCCTGGCAGTGGCTCATCTCTCGATGTTGAGCTGCTGGGGAGGTGGAAGCCTAGAAGAGAGGGATGCCATTAATTCTTGTTCTCCAGGGGTGCCTGTGCTGAAATGACTAGAATATAAGGCGGAAAAATATATGAGTCACCAGAGACACAGCCCAGGTTAAAACCTGCACGTGTTGAGGGGAAAAAGAGGCCCTTTCCAGCTGGAAGGCTAATGAAGGCCAAGGCATAAAGGTAGGCAGAATCCATATTTGGAAAAACAGGCAAGGACGTTGGGGGCCAGGAGAGCTATCGTGCAGGAGATACAGCGCCCACAAAGCTTGTGTTCATGGGGAAATTCTCTTAGAGCTAATACCATGGACCGGAGTCAGAGTTTGTGTGGGAGTGTAGAAGATGCTAATGCTGCAACCATAGCATCAGTGCCTGTTGAATACAGCTTTGGTCCAGAAATCAAGAGGCGCTTGCGTTTACTTTCTGATTTTCACCCTGTTGGCACAGAAAGAAAGGGAAGAGTGGGGAAGGTGGGGGTGGGGTGGGCGGTGGCGATCCTCATGAATCCATCCTGGCCGGGGGAAGGACAGCAGAGATTTCCTTGGAGTTCATACTGGATCCCCTTCCCCAGGCCTGCGGAGAGTGAGGCATCCAGCCCTTCAGGGCTGTGAGTTCGCACGGGACTGGCCACAGCCGAAGTGGAGGATTCCATTTGTTGCTTTCTCTTTGTGGCTCCCTGACTCCATGCAATTACAAAGTGGCTCTTTGACTGTTAAAGCTGAATGTGTCTGGGCTGCAATTTCTAGCCACAGACCGTGCATTTGTTGTGCCTCAAATATGAACTTGAGGCCACATCCCCTTACCGCAACAACCTTAGGCTGTCTTCTCCAAGCCCCAGGCCTTGCTGCCGAATCTCTCTCTGCATTGCCCCTTGAAGCAGGAAATTTGACAGTCATCCAGGACGTAGGAGTAACGGATGGTGGGCTCACTTTCAACTATGTTATGCTATTTTAGGAGAAAGGGGAAAAATACAAACTAGATTACAGATTAGTGAGGATCATAGTGTCAAAGTGGAAGACCAGGCTGTGTTTGGCTTTGCTGCTATATTGCCTGTGGGAACAGCAAGGGAGCTGTAGCTGCAGAATCTCAAATTGAAGAACAAAAATGTGCATTCTTAAAGGTATTTTTAAGCCTCAGAGAAAGTGTAGTATAATGACACTTAGTGGGAAAGTGTGACATTGTACTCAGCTCTGTTACGTATTCACAGAGGACAAGTGAAGGAAGTGAATCCGGTATGGCTGTTTAAGCTGTGGTTAAGAGTAATTGTAGAACGTGGAGACTCATGGGTGCAGGAAGAAACAATGTGTCCAGTGGTCAGGGAGGTAAAAGGCCAGCAGGGATGGGTTTGTTTTGTTTGTTTTTAAAGCCCCTGTTTCCTAGTTACGTATCTAAAGAAATGCTGCCCCCTTTGTCATACCCCCTTCCATTAAGGAGAAATATTATCATGCCTGCAACTTATTTAGAAATGCAACAACAACAAAAAAATACAGTGGTATGGTGGATGAATAAAGAACTGGGTAGATGAAAAATGCGAGATAAAGCAAATATAGAAAAAGTTAAGGTAGAAGCTAGGTGGTATAATTCGATGTTCATTGTAAAATTCTTTCTGTGAAACACTTTTCTGCATATCTGAAATTTTTCATAATAAAGTGTTGGAAAAGGTGTACCCTGTGCTTAAGGGTCTGGTTTATGGTCCAGTATTTTTGAGAAACCTTTCTCCATTTCCTCAGTTATTTCTGACTTATTACCTGTGCATGCTATTGGAACCTCTTTGTTGCCAGTTGTCGCCTTTGGATGTATAGGATTTACTCTCCTATTTTAGCCATTATATCAGACAGTGAACTCCTTATGGGCAGGCATGCTGACTTATTTTTATTTCCCTGATGCATAGGAGGGCCATGATATAGAACACAAAGAAGCTGGTCCCCAAATGAGTGTAGGATTGGTTTAAGAAATTAGCAGTTAACTTTGCTGTAAGGTTTACTTGGATCAAGCCACTATCTTGTGTGTGTGTGTGTGTGTGTGTTTTGAGGGGGATGATCAGAGAAATGGAGGGTAAGGTTTCCATACCCAACATTCTGATCATGGCTGTTAAGGAGAACAGGATTGTGTTGTGTGGACTTGAGGCTCACTCCCAGTTGCATCAGTGATGATGGTTGGTGCCTCTGAGCATCCTGTCCGTGATTAGGGAATTCTGCACCTTAGCAAAGTGACTCAAATCCTGGACTGTAAGGATCTGCCCATTTGGAGGATAAGGCTGTAGGAATTGTAACTAGGCCTTCGTATGTCCTCTCAAGATTCCATTCAGAAACTAATCAGTTTCTCTGACAGCTAAATAATCCCAAGCAGTCAAAAATATATTTCAGAAATATTTGGAATGGTTATTTGTTTCCTTAATGGATAAGAATATTTTAATTCTGGGAAGACTGAAAACTCAGAGTTAGAAGTTTTTAATAGAATCAAAGCCACAGTGTTAGTATTTTTAATTTAAAGGATTTGCCCATATTTGATATTTCAAGTAATTCTTTAAAGTAGTTTGGCCTCTGTAGCAGATTAGCTTGTAATTCCAGTTTTAAGTGTGCAATGAAGATTGATTTATACTTTTGATTGTTGGAAGAGTTGCAGTCTTACTAGGTTTACAAGTATTAGAGCATTTAATAGAATTTATTAGGTTTCTAAGGTTTAAATGTTTAAGGGAAGATTTTGTAAGTTAAATCAGAAATGTTTAATACCTAAAAGCATTAAATACATTAAAACATATTTTATATATACTTTTATAAAGTATATTTTGAAAGGATTTGACAAGTTTTGTTAAACGGACCAACCATTAATCAAATGGTCCTTTGAAAGTGATGGACCGCATTTTGTAGATTTATGAAGATAATTGTAAGGTGTAAAATTAAATTGTGAAATTAAAACTAGATTTTTTTCCGATTAACAAATTAAATGACTTTTTTCTTAATCAGGTAAACCTTAGCCATCTTCAGTGATCATTAGAAAAAGTTCACATGAAACAACGTGCTTGACCCTGTGCATAGGTCATAGTAGATGCTCTGTATTAGTTGAATTGGGATTTAAAATTTGAATCAGCAATATTCCCTATGGTTGAACAACAGAAAACACAGAAATCCAAGTTAACTAATATTCATGCTTTGAAACATAGTGTAGAAGAAAGCACTCAGGGAAAGATGATCATGCTTACATATAGACCAGGTTAAGAATTATAAGCTTTCAATGAAATGATGACTATAATGTAGTACCCAGCAAATAGTAGCTGTCCAGTAAAGGCTCTTTGCAGAAATAGTAATTTTTAGAAGTGCTTTAATCAAAGTATGATATTGACAGGCACTGTGCCTTTTAATGCCATAGGGTGCCATTTGCATAGATTAGTGTATATACAGGTGCATGTGGCTGTCCTGAATATTGATCTCATTCAATCAAATGCCATAGGAAGTTGAAAATTGTTATATAGGTTATATGTCACATTTGTTAAGCTACTCTGTCTACTTTCACAGAAAATAAGCATATGTGGGGGCAAGAGGCATCTCTGCCATGTGGACCAGGTTGAAGAAATTGCATGTAATAGAGAGCCCCAGGGTTTATTTCTTCTTGACCACTCAGACAGCCCTGAACAGGGGGCACAGAGAGGCTTGGAGCTGGAGAATGCTTGGCTCTTCTGCAGACATTGTCATTTAGGTCTGGCTTCTGGTAATTAGGCACTCCTTGCTGGCCTTTGCTGTCAGCGAGCCTTTGAGACAAATTGCAAAATCTGTACAACCATCTGAGAGATGGAGAAGCAGACGCAATGACACTACAGGGGATATTGGTGGTTCTCAAAAGTTTGAAAGGGAATACTTAGAGAAGCCATCCTCAAAACTGAATTTATAAGTCCTTTCCATGTGGTTAAAGGATAATTCAGTTGCAGAATCAGGATCTCAAAAGATCCTGACAGGCTGGAATTATAGGCTTAATCTAACAAAATGTAATAGAATACAAATAAATGTAAGGGTCTGTTTTTGGATCTGAAAATCCCAACTGTGCAGGAGAAGACTGAGAAAAGGGTAGGGGGAATACGTTAGGAGTAGCCCACATGAAAAAGCCCTAGCAGTTCAAGGTGACAGAAGTTGGCATTTTATTGTGATCCCCAAAAACCTAATACAGTGTCGACTGTATTAATAGAGGTGGAGTCTTTAGGATGAGGGAGGTGACAGACACCCTCAGCTGTGGTCCTGTCAAGCAGAAGCAGTAAAAGAGAATTGGACAATAAATGGGCACAGGATGATGTGTGAGAGCATTCCAAAGCTTGTCACAGATTCCAACTCCAGGAGAACCCAAAAAACCGTGAAGGGCTATCACTTGGATCAGAGACTAACTTTGTTCTCGTTGACCTGAAAAGAACAAGAAAGATCTGGGGGTGAAAGTTGCAGAGAACTTCAAATTAGGAGGGTTTTTTTTTTTTTTCTTAAATACATTTGAAGATAAGATGGGTTGCTTCTTCAAGTCTTTGTCTTGGCTTGGGCTTATGGGACTTGGACTTTCGAGGTTGGGAATGGATGACTAGAGGTACTTTCCAGTCCGCAGACACCGTGATGTGTTTGCCTGCCGATGGTGATTGTGTCCAGCACAGTCCTAACTCAGGCAGGTGGCGGACAGAGCCATTGTTGCAAGGGGGGTTCAGCTCAGCAATAGGAGAGCCCTCAGAGTTCTCAGAGAAGATTTCCCTGAGGACAGTCATTCATCAGTGTTGCCAGTTCTTTTACTCAGCCAGGGGAGATTGGTGGAATGTGATCATTCTCTTTCACCAGTAGCTCTATAACAATGTCATTCTTTCGTGTACCAGTGCTGGGTGTTGGGGCAACTTTGGTGAAAAAGGCAAAGTTCTTGCCTTCTTCTGGTATGCAGTTTGCCTGAGAAGTAAGGCAGCAGATGCAAATTATACAAAAAATATGCAGCTATGATTATAGTTACAACTTGGTTACATATTAGGAAGGAAGTAAAGGTTTTCCTGCAGTGGGATTATAGAACAAGGAGACCAAACCTAGGTCTGTGATTAGAGAAGACTTCCCTGAAAAGTGGAGCCTTGAGAGATAATTAGGAATTTCCTTGACTGTCACAATGTGGCAAATCACATGAATGCCACAGCAATAGATTTCAAACTTGCTCTTGGCCAAAAGAAGTTATTATTATGCTGGAGCTGATACAGTTCTGACCAAAAGCAGTATTAGGAAGTTAGGAGATTTTCCATTTACTATATAGTATATATAAAAATATTATCAGTACCTGGTGTTAAAGCAAGCTGGAGTTATAAATATGACTGGGTTAGAGACACTATGTCTCATATGGGTGGGTTTTATTTCACATGGTGTCTTAGAAATACATAGTCTCAGGGTGTATGTTTTCCCATTATAATGTTCTTCAAAGTCAGATTATCTATATAAAAGACTAGAACAGAACTGGGTTTATTTAGTCCCAGACTCATCCATTTGTTCTACTTGTTGCTTATACAAATAACCACCCATTTTGGTACAAGCAGGCACACAAAAAATTCTTAGAAGGCACATTTCTGTCCTTATTTGTTGCTTGAAGTTCAAAATTAAATATTCTTCATCCTCAGTTTCCCATACTAAATATTTTTGCAAACAACTGTACCTTTTTATATCTCTAGCATTATTAAACTTACAACTGCAACTTTAAAATTCTTGATTCTAAATTCCATTCTTCACTTTCAGAGACTTTTTTTTTTTTCTTTTTAAGTAACCCACCTTATTGTAAATTCTTCTTTCTTTCAGGTAGGAATGAATTGATAGCCAGATACATCAAACTCAGGACAGGGAAGACGAGGACCAGAAAACAGGTAAAATAACCCACCTGGAAATAGTGCATGTCAGCGAATGGCCCAGGAGGCATTTTGGCTGCAGTGGCTGTCTGTGCTTTGGCTCCTAGGAGCCCCCAATTTGAGTTCCCTGTAGGGACGTCAGTGTTTAGGTATTTTAAATTGGCTCAGTTTTCACTGTTCATCATTTCAGTGACCCTTTGTTATGTGGTCTCCTGAGTTCTTTCTGTACTCATACTCAGGCCTCAGATGGGAAAGTTTCACTGCCCAGGACAGTATATGGACTGCTCCTGTACTGTATTTCAAAACTTACCTTTCTTTCCCAAACCATGCACCTGTGAGCATTGCAAAAACTGCAGGTGCAAGTATAACTTGCAAGTCATGAAATTTTGAGAATTTGTGCAGTTGTAAAATCCTGGAACAATTATCTGTTAGTCATCATTTCAATGAAAAAGTAATGCTAACAGCCTTGATTATTGGCCTAAATATACTGAATGATGTGCGTCCAGGGAACTGTTGCTCCTAAGCTATTGCTTTTTGTCAGTAGCTGCTGTGACTGAAATAAAGTTACAATGTAAATACTACTGCAGGGTAGTGTCAGGAGTTTCCCTCTGCCCTTTGTCTGCCTTCCCTCGTTCTTTTAGATGTAAAGCAGTCCAGATCTCTGACATGACCTAGTTCAGAACTGGAATGGATAAGAAATCAGTATTTTTTTAAAAGAAAAAGGAAAGGGTGTGGGGAGGGTACCTCATGGATGAATTGTTACAGGAAAAAAAATAAGATGTTTTTTAATGTTGATCTGTGCTGAATGATCTGGCATGGGTCTTAAAAATATACACTCAAACTGAAAAAGCAGGCTCAATTGTGGTCTTTCAACCTGAGCAGCAGATTCCAGTTCTCTTCCCAGTGTTTTCAGGAGTGTTTATTTTGGGGGAGGGGCTTTTCCCCAGAAATGCTTCTGTACCCCAGCCCTGGGCCTGGCTGCTGAGTCAGCACAAAAGGAAGTGGCCGCCTGCCATCGCCCAGAGGCAGCACATTGTCTGTTTGGGGGTGCATCCCCATCCCCCACCCCTGACAGTTTCTCCTCATCAATGCACAGAAGCATAGAGGAACAAAAGTTCTTCACCCAGGTGGAAACAGGTAAAAAAAAGCAGGAGCTGAATGGAAGAATGAGGAGGTCAGGGAATTCCTGCTTCTCCATGCCTTGAAAAAGTACAAAAGCAACTTGAAAAAAAGTAATTGAATAATTGAAACTCAAAACAAAGTTAAAGATAAAAGGATCATTTTTATTATCATATGTCCTGTCTGGAAACGAAGTAATTGTCAGCCAGTCTGAGTTGCTGAACTTTTAAATGGAAGGCTCTAAATTTCTGAAGTGGACACATCTATGTACTTAAAGTGCTAGACTTCAGCTGTCTGCTGGCCCATGAGCTCTGGTCATTTTGTCTCACCCTTCACTGGGGGATTCTTCTAAATTTAACCAAGTCCTATGAAAGAAATGCAAATGAGTTTACCCAGTGGAATCATTGTGTTGCAGAGCTGGGCTTGGCTTCCTTTCCACACCCCCTCATCCTGGGATGTTTTTAGGCAGCAGTTGGTGATACCTCTCCAATGTGAATTTTGTTGTTCAGTAAATCCGTGTGGTTTTCAACCCATATTTTTAACAGAATGGCTGGTTGGCTGTATTCACACATTTCGCTTTGTAATAATATGCAAATTCACTTGGCACCCAGTCAATACCCAAAAGAGTGGAAGGATGAAAGATATTTATAAGGGGGAAAAATGTTCTGCTAACTGGGTCTTTCCATTTCTCTTTGAGATCTAATTTACATGTCAGTATTATTTTAACATTTGCCACAGAATTCAGAGCTCTTAATGAGATCAGAATATAACCAACAGCTTCAGCTTTTTGATTCTGCAGAATGTGCTAATTTATGGATATTCTCTTCTAAATTGAGAAAAAGGGCTTTTCCCTCCTAATACTGAGACGCTATAAATATTTTCATTTACCTCTATCCCCCACCTTTTTAATTTTACAAGGAAAACATCCCCACTCTCTCCCTCTCATCCCTCCCAAAATTAGTTTTTCCCAGTGCCCATGATTTCTCCTGGGCGGGAAAACTACGATTAGCCTCAAGTTTCATCGTGAATCAAGTCACTGCAGTGATGACCCAGTCTGAAAAGCTTAGAGCAGCGCTGGGGGCTTGGTGTCTGGCTGGGACTGTGTATTCCTAACTGCAGAGCTTTGTTGAGATGCAAATAACCTCCCCACCCCCACCCCCACCCTTAAACCCTCCCAAGGAGTAGCGATTTTATATTTGATTTCCTTTTTTTTGTTGTTGTTTTGTTTTGTTTTGTTTCCCCTCATAAACCCGAACAATGTAGGTGTCTAGTCATATACAGGTCTTAGCAAGAAAGAAAGTTCGAGAAATTCAAGCCGCCATTAAGGTACGTCTGGCTTGCCCAGTTGTAGGGGGCTTTTCATCTCCATGGTTACAGGCTTTTCCTTTGTTTTCCTCCCTTCCCCTACCCTGCAGGTGTCTAGTCACATTCAGGTTCTTGCCAGAAGGAAATCTCGTGATTTTCATTCCAAGCTAAAGGTATGCGCTTTCCTGCTTTTTGGCTTGTGGTTGCTATGCATCTCACTTCCTGTTTTCCATGGTGACTGGTGAATGCCTGGTGCCGGGATTCTCGTAACCTAGTTTCCTCGCATGTGAGAGCTGTTTACATTTCTTTGTGTCTAATCTCTCAGTTTCTTTACTAGCCTCAAATTAAACTCAGTGTGTGTGTGTGTATGTGTGTTCCTAATAACAATGCAAATGCAGCAGAGAGCTGGTCTTGATAACTTTTCAGCACAGAAATATGTTTTTTTTTAACCTATAAATATCCACCAAGCAGCTCAAGGCTAGGAGAAGAGGAAAAAAAATATCCAGAGAGGCAAAGTTAATACAGAGGTTATAAAAAGAATCATTTCCAGAATGGTCACAAAATTACTTCTAAAAATATGTTTCGAAATTATTTTAATTTGTGCTTCTGAAGTATTTCCAAGAATATTTATGAAAAATAGGTATGTTCCATATTACTTCCCTTCCAACATAAGGAGTATTTTTGGCCAGATTTCTACCACGTTGCTTCATATTGTCTTACAAGACAGTGGCTAAGCTGTTAAAAAAGAAATTTGCGGTGTGTCCTTAAAAAAAAAACCAAAAAAATGTAGATTTTGGAAATGGGAAAGCTCTTGATCAAACCCATATTTGTAATTCCATTTACACTTGTTTAATTTTTTTTACATGTGCCTCAGTTTTCAGTCTCTTAAGACGTTTTTCATAGCAAAATAGAGATAGTGATAATTTTTTAAATGCAAATTCTCCCTATTTTGTCCCTTCCCAAAATTTGTAATAAAGAATATATATATGACTTTCTTTTCGTAATATCCCATTTTAGAAATGCAAAGCGATTTTAGTTCACATGGAAGGGTTTTACTTTCTCATGAAGATGAATTTGTAGCCTGTAGTGTCGTCCGTTCCCATGCACCTTTTTTGTTCTAGCCTGATTTTTTTCCCATATATTATCTGTGTTTTTGTTCTAAACTAAAAAGCAGAGTGTGATTTCACAGCACCGCCTGGTGAACACTGCAACCCTTCCCAAAGTCCTCCAACTTTTTTTTTTTATGCCAACAAGGCTGGCTGTGGAATAGGCTAGTGGCTAGGAAGGAACATTTGGCATTCCCTCCGCAGAGGGCAGCATGCTGGCTCGCTCGCACCTGTGGCTGATGGTGGCTGGCTTTTAGCTGCACTGGCTGAGCAGTTGGAAGACTAAGATAACTTCATAGATCCTGCTTTTTAACCAAAGGTGCAGTACTACTCTCTGTGTGGAAGTAACTACTCCCACGTTTGCTGATGTTCTGATCCTGCTCCTCGTTTCTCTGAGCTAATGAATTAATGATGTACAAAGAAGTTTACAGACATCCATTTCGTGTGTCCATCTGAGATATTATGAATTGCCCTATTTCTGTGCTGTCTGTGTGGTTCCTATCGATTCACGAGGACGCGCAGCCCTGCGCTGAAAGCCCTGTAAGAGTGATAAATTATGCTCTCGCATTTCGAAGGGATCCCCGTGGAATTCAGGAAGCACTCTTTTTCTCAGTTGGTGATTGTAAGAATCTTCCTCAATAGAAACGAGCATGCTACTGTAACAGTGCTTTATACATGTTTGTGTGCACAGACACACAGCTATGTTTGTGTCTGTTCTTAGAAAATAGAAAAAACTTTCTTCCCTCCAGCCTTCAGTCCTGGCCCACTCTCCTTTGGGGCAGGCAGGAGGAGGAGGTGGAAGGGAGAGGCAGTAGGGTAGCAATTGGCTTAGCATTTAAGCTCCAAGAACCACCTCCGTCTTCTTGTAGTTCCTTTCCTTCCTCCCTACCACATTTTTCTTGAAAAAAATGGACTCTTGCTTTTCCCATCATCTAATACCAGTTGAGTGGCCCAGGCCTGGAGTTCATCAAGGTGGGCAGTTAACACGCAAACCCCCCCATTCACAGAGCTGGCAGCATGAATGGGATTGTGACATATATTAGGACACTGTTGAATGAGTATTAGCAGAAAGAGCCAAAATACAGTATGGCGGGGATCCTGTCAGTGTGCTGCATGGGAGAATGCACTTCTGAGTTTGGGAATCATTATGACGTTATCATAATGCAGAGCCTCTTACATGTTCTCTGTTCAGGGTCACTCTGACTTGAGTTCTGTTATGCTGATTTTGAGGAATAATGGTGAAGAAACTGGGTCTCAGAGAGTTTATTTGACTTGCCAAATGTCACAAAGCCTAGTAAATGATGAAGTCAGAATTTGAACTCCTATCCTTCAGACCCTAAGCCACTGCTGTTTAGATGAGGTTTCGTCTGGAGATGGGAGAATGTTTTTCCCGCAGAAGGCTGCATGCCAGCACATGGTGGACATAACTTACAGATAGCCAGCCGCTCACCACTCATTTCCCTGGGAGCTAGGTGTGCAGCCCTTGTTAACAGCTGTCCCACCGCAGCCCTTGTGAACAGCCATCCCCCCAATATCCACGTTTTACAAGAAAGATGAGTTTTAAACAATGAGCCCTTGATCAAGATGTAAGCTTTCTCTTGGAATTGGTGCTGTGGTGGCCACCAGTAATGCAGCAGTGAGGTGGCCTTGGCTGTGTGGCTGCTGTGTCATTAGGATGCTCAAGGAGAATAAGACTGGCTGTTACTTACCTGCACAGATGCTGCTGCCTTCACAGCCTCCCAAGGGCTTCCTATCCTAACCTCCCTCACCCAACCATTACCAAGAAGTGGGCTCAGGATTTGGAGGCAAGGTGGTGTTCACCAGTGCATCCACACACTCTCGCTCCACTCTAGAGTGCAGTCACATCTGTGAGGAGGCGGGAATGGGTGTCCTCACGAGCTTGTGGCAGGTCAGGCTGAAAGCAGCAGTCTTTTGACCTCCCGTATCATCTGAGATTAACTTGCTACAGGAACTTGAAGTCATTCCAGCAGACAACAAGGAAAGCTTCCGGAAGGATGTTGAGGGTGGGCAGACATATACAGATTGCACAGGAGATGCCCTTCTTTACCTGAAATGTAGGACAGGCTTCCTGGAGAAGGTGGCGATGGCTGGTCATCTCAGCATAGGTCAGAGCAGACTGGTCCCTGCCCCTGGACAGACTCAGAAGTCAAAAGAATTCTGTACTCAGGGGCACACAAGGTCTGTGGTCCTCCTGTTCAAGACTGAAGCTAAACTGGCATTTCCCTTTTCTCCCATGGAATTTTAAAAAGTGGTTTGCCCACACCTGGGCTACTGCCAGGTGTGGTATCCAGGTGAGCCCTCTTTCCTATAAGTGCATCTTCATATCCCTTGATAGGGTGCAGTAGCATTCCTTAGGCCAATGTTTTTCCAGCCTTTTCTAAGGAGAAAAACTGTTTCAAATTAAAATCTTACTTGGAACTATCAATAAGTAATAGTAAAAGCTGGCCTAATTGAAGCATACCCTCTCTCATCCTTAGCAGTGGCCCCTGTGGGCTATTCCATTGAGTGATGATGGAAACCTCCACTGCTTTAGGCCGGAGGAGGAGTCCCAAGGTGTTCCTCCAGTTTATATAGACCAGCTCATGTGTCTTAGCGTATACTTCCTGAGTCCTGTAGCCTCACCTTCTTTCTGTGAGCCTCTGAAGGAAGCAGACTCCAGGAAACCAAACAGGGAAGAGTGGTTGTTCTCCTGTCGGATTTACAGATGAGTCATCCTAGCTACTGAAATGACTTTTTTTGAAATCCTGATAGAATACATTTTGAAGGTCAGCTCTCTGCTTCTGCTAACTTCCAAGATCCAAATCCACAGTGGTTCTTCAAGATCACTCCAAAATGTATGGCTCTAAATTTTAGTTTTTTAAAAAGGTATTGTAATATTGAGATTTCCATATAGAATTCGGTCCACTAAACTTTTCATTGATATGCATTTTAGTACATGTTGGGGATATAGACTTGAATAAACAGAGTCTCTGACCACGAGGAGCAACTACTTTTTTCTGTTACTTCTGGCCACATTTGGGAGAAATGCACAATGTAGGTTGTACCCAGCCAGGACACTTGGTAGTGGAAATAAAACAGGGTCATACAAAGGCAGCCCAGTGGAAAGAATGATTAGTTCTGAGTGTGGGAGAATTAAAGGAAGCTTCCTGGAGGAGATGCCCTTAGAGCTGAGACTAGATGGAGGCAGGGTTTCCACAGAGGCTGGGGTGTTCAGGAGCCCAGGAAGGATGCCGGGTAGTCGGAGACATGGGATGGCAGTGAGAATGAGGGGCCTCATTGGAAAGGTCCTGCACCATCCCTCTGAGGGGTGAGCATTCATCTGTGGGCTAAGGAACATGCAAAGGTTGTTCATATTTACGCCATGGGGAAATCTCAGCAGCTGTCTTTTGGGAAATAGGCTAAGAGAGCAGCAAAGATGTGGCAGGGAGATTTACCAGAGCCGACCACATGCTCCTGGGGCCATCTCAGTGCCCCCAGAAGTCCTCCTGGCTGTCCTCAGCTGACCCCTCATCCTGTCCACTCGGTGACTGCCCATGGCTCTTAAAGACGGAAGTAGGTTTAGCAATTCTATCCTTAATAAAGGATACACTGAAAAGTATACTCCAAACATTTCAGAAAGATTTTCAGTAGCAGCATTTACAACAGAGTTTATAAAGATTGCGTTCTGTTAAAGTAATGGTAATAAGCTGGGGGTGTGCATCAAAATTAACTATGAGGTTTTTTGTTGCCAAATTTTAAATGTAACACATTTTCCATTAGGATGTGTTTCCTTTCAATTTTTTTAAATGAAAGAAATAAATGACAAAATTTATTCCGTACTTCTAAAAATTTCCTCTACCTGCTCTTTCCCCACCCAATCTCTCTCTCTGCCCCCTGCTTCCCTTCCCCACCTCATTGTCTTTCCTCACCATTTATTTTCCTGAGAAAATCAAATCCACTGGTAAACAATTCTCCTTTTAACTTTGTCTGAAAGTTAATCTCAGTCTTTACCCATTGTCTGTCATGACTTTGTACTCTAACCATTGGCACTGACATGAGGTTTTTTCCCCCTGTAATTTTATAGCAGCCTAAGTCAGGATAGAGTTGGTCAAAAACTTGGAGTGACCTTGAAGACAGGCCAAGACCAGAAGGAATATATACAAGAGACAAGAAAATATTAGGAGGGGAGGTTGAAGGGGTCACAAACAAGTGATATGAGGAAATGGTGAACCAGGGATCAGAGAGCCGGGGAGGGTGGAGAGAAGAGTCCTGCAGCCTGCAGCTGAAATTCCACACCTGTTAAGATGGAAATATAGGGCATTTTGTGGCCAGAGCGTCAGAATTTTGGAAATTAAAGTATAGTTGCATTTTGTTTTTGTTAACTTGGCTTCAATGTCCACGAAACAAGGGAGTGATACCTACTGGTTCAGCAGAGCTTAACTTTCAGGACATCATTTCTCAGTGATGGGATACTGTACATTTATTCCCCATCCAGACAAGAATCTCTCGACCAATCACTCTTCAGGCAGTAGGTGTGTTTTAGATGACCCATAGCTTTGCAGCTATGCCTGAAACCAATTGTAAATTAGAAGATGGATTCATCCAGTTATAGTGTGCAAATGCCTTTATAGGTCTGTGGAAAGAGTGGTTTTGTTCTTTAGTTCTGGGACTGTACATTTCGAGTTAGAGACCTCCCTTCTACCTTGTGTCACCAACTGCATCTGCCACAGTGCCTCCAACACCAGATTCATTTGTTGTCTTCCACCTCCCCTTTCCTCAAGTCCCTCACTGGTGTCTCAGATGAAGTGGTGAGAGGCAACAGCCTGTCTGATAAGACTTTGGGCAGGATGATCTGACAGCTGGCCTGCAACTTTAGAAAGCATTCTCTATTTTGAATTATTTCACCATTAATTCATGAAAAGGTCATTACTTTTTTTTTTTTTTTAAAGCTCCAGGGACTTTTTAACCCAGCGTCTAGAAAGGAAGCACAAGTATTCTCTAAGCATCAAGCTGTCTTTTATTTCCTATTCAGAATTCCTACTTAGTGTTTCCTGCTCTGCATTTCTTTCTCCGTATGTTCGTTGGTCCCCACAGTTTGTGCAGGCCCTTCCCCAAGGCCTCCTTTCCCCATCAGCAGCAGCCTTACAGAGACCAGGGGAGAAAGGCCATCCTTTATTTGCTGGCTCCAGAGGCTGGTGGGAGCCACAGCTGAGCTCTGCAGACCTCCCGACCCTGTGAACCAGCAGCATCTTCATGTGAAGATGGAAAAGTTGTGTCTCATTCACATCCCAGAGTGTATTTTGGGGAGTGTATGACTCCGGACAATACTAGCAGGAAAGTAAGTCTTCATCTTCTCTGACCTCTCAGTCAGGAGACATACTCATGTCAAGTTCCTGGACAAGTATTGAAGAAAAGCCTGTATTTGCTGACATTGCATCATCCCAGTAGAGCAGAAAAAAGGCCTTGGCTTCTCTGACTGTGTCCAATTTTTGCCCAGTAATTTCTGAGTTACATGCGCTGCCCCTTTGGCCATTGTCTTCATTCTCACCTTGGTTGACCTTCGTAACTCTACTTCTGAACAGTCCTTTCTCTCCTATTTGCTGTCCCTTCCAATCAGCAGAAAACTTGAAGTTCAAATTGCTGATTTAATTCTCTGGAGGAGACAAAGAACATCACAGGGGCATTGCTTAAGTCCAGACTGCCAAATTCTCTTTGTGTCACCACTGGTTCCTTCCAGGAGTGGCCCTGTCCACAGGAAAAGCAGACATGCTTCATTCCACTCGGTGGGGTTCCCTATGGTCTCTGACCAGTCTGCCCCTTCAGGGTTGGCTGTTAGCAGTACACAGGGCAGAGACAGCCTCAGACAACAGCCTCCTTTGTCTCATTGTTAGTATTAAGACATTTGGCCTTGTTACTGCATTTGGAAAATGATGCATAGTCTTTCCTGGGATTTTCCAATCTTAAGGGAGTTTTGCATTCATGACATGTACCCTCCTTGGGATGCTTTCATCACCTTGTTTTTAATTTAGCCAAATTAAAGCTAAGATTGGAAAATGTTATTCTTGCCTGGGTGTGATGGAATTAGAACCTCTCATCAGCTAGTGAGCGAGTTTGTGATGCAGATTGGAGCAGGAGCAAAAGGATTGGATGCGTTTACCTTTCTATGTGAACTGAGCCACATCTGGATATTTTTTAAGGCCAATAGAGGTAGCATGATTTACCCCTTCAAAGAGAAGTTCCATTGTTAATTGGCCTCCAGTGTAGATGGTGTCAGAATAGCATTGTTCCTGAAGATTGTGCAGTGGGGATCAGAACTTCTAAGTATTTCTTTCAGGTCCTGAGTAGGAATGAGCCTTGGTGGTCAGCTCCATGAGCCCCAAAGACCTCAAATTCCCTGGATGGCAGCAGGCCACGGGCACTGACTGCCCTGAGTGCTTGAAGTAATTTTTTAAGCAGTCCTGAAAGTTGGTGGTGGTGTCCCCACTTTACTGATGAGGAAGGACAGAGTGACTCGTCCAGGGTCACACAGGTTTGAATTTGATCTTGGTGTTTCCATGGTGTCACCCTGCCTGCCCACACAGGGCTGCTTAAGGCTGAGGGCTCATTCCCCTGACTTGAGTTGCTTTGCATTGTCTCTCTCCACTGAGCCCTTTTTTCATTGTGGCTGTACATTGGAAGGAAACAGAGAAGTGAGCTAGTACTTGCTCTGGAACTAACTTGGAGCCAGCTGTCAGCGTGGGCTCCTCTGGCCTCTAGGGAGAGGCCCACCACCTGTCTGTTAGTGTCACCTCCCAGGGGAAAAGGGACTAAGGTAAGAAAGGTGCCTTCTCCCAGACATCCACATCTAGCAGGAAGCTGTCCTAAACCCTGGTAAAGAGAGTCTTCACTTGTAACTTTGAGTCACATGGATCCTCATTTATAATCCTTTATGATGCTAAGCCCCACATCAGAATGAAAGAAAACACTGTTAACAATGATAAAATACTAAATAAAGCTCAGGACCTATAAACAAGGACAATGGCAAAAGCCTTGAAATTTTTTTTCTTTGTTGTGAATGGTGTCTTTGGCATTTGGAAATAGAATAAGATGAATTAATTCGTACTCATTACATACCAAATCAGGAGAAGTATGAATGTGCCTTCCCTCCTCAGCGTTAGCTGTTGTCTGACCGAAATAGCCCCCTTTTGTATTTACTCCTGCCTTCTCTAATCATAAGCAAATTAGAGATCATGGCTAGAAAAATTCAAGTGCCCTCCATCCTTTCTCCAGAACCATCCTAAAGCTTTGTGATGTTTATCTTCTCAGAAGCCACAGCTGATAATTGCTGAGGTCATGTGAATACACATAGTGCAGGAGTAGAAGCAACATCTGCAAAATTACTTCTTAATGAAGTATTTTGTATTTGTCTTTTCTGAAAAAGTAATTTTTGCAAGAAAATTACTGTCTTTCCTCCTGCACACTATACCAAGAGAGTGTGACCTCCTTTATTTAAATGAATTTTGAAATACTTTTTTATTAGAGAATTTATAGGTTTACCAAAAAAAAAAAAATTGCAGAAAATAGAGCCCCCATATTCTCTCCCTCTTATTAACACTTTGCATTCATGTGGTGTCTTTGTTACAGTTGATGAAAAAATATTATTATAATTGTACTATTAACTGGAGCCCATAGTTTACATTTGTGTTCACTATACTTTTTTAGTACCGAGAAAAGTATATTTAGTGGAAGACATTTAATTGCTATCAAGAGTTATTGCATCCATAGTTGTTTTTGTTGTTTTTACTCTCTCTATATATTTTTCCTGATGCATCAGTGGACTTCCACATGAATAAATTATATTGAAGTTCTATATTCATTATGAAAAAAATGGTCCATTGATATTAACTGTTTGGAATATACTGATTTAGTATGCTGTTCATTAAAATTCTAAATATGGCAGCTGTAATATATTACATATGCAAACATGATACCTTCTTACATTCTCTTTAAAATTTGTTTATGGTTAATGCCTACAATTTTTGAGATAATTGATATACCATAATAATCAAAAGCTGGGAAAAAGCAGGGGGAAGAGAGAAATATCCAAAGGCTGATTCATAAAATGTCTGAGTTTTCAGAGCACACCTGTCCGGACAGCCGTGTGCATTTGTAATATTGCTGCCTTCCTGTCATGTATATTACATGTAGACATTTTCCAAACATTGTGTGCATTTCAACCATAAAAAGGAGGCAGTCAGTGGAACAGGGAATTGTAGCTGACTGCAGCCATGCTCTGCTTCATGAAATATGAAAGCCTGTTTACTTAGTAACAATAACAGTTTGAAAGGCTTCAGCCTGAGGAGTTTATGCACAACACAGCCTGCTGGACGCTGTGGCTAAGGCGGTGAGCACAGTGACAGCAGTGACATAATTGGATAGTGAAAAAAGTGTGGTTATGAGACATGCACCCCTCCCCCAATCAAGAGTTTCTAGACCCATGTTTCCTGCTCCTTGTCTATTTCCGCATACCAGGTCATGGGCTTGGGATAGGGTTCAGTTGAAAGAGGGAGATTTGTCTTTTCTTTCCCTGTCTCTCAAGCATTAAGCTTTGTGTGACCTCATGCCTTGTAATCTTAGGGATGGGGGGACTTAAAATCAGTAGTGGCATGAAGTTGTCCAAGCTCTTCCCGAGGGCTCGTTTTTCTCATTCATGCTTGCTTATTTGTACACATATACAACACACTCAGAGAGTTAATAACAGGTTTTTTTCCCCAAGATAAACGATTAATGTGTTCACTTTTTGTTAATTTCATCCACATCTCAGGAATGTTAATGTGAAAACATCCTAGAATAAAATTAATATAATAAACCAATGTAGTATATTGTTGTTGTTTTTTTTATTCATGGGCAGGCAAACTGGAAATCAAACCCGGGTCTCCAGCACGGCAGGCGAGAATTCTGCCACTGAGCCAGCACCGCACTGCCCTGTAGTATATGTTTTTAAATTTAATTAGGCTTCAGTTGTTTGGATAGATTAGCCCCCCCTTAGTGTGAGCAGTGAGGATAGAGTAGAGTGTTTAAAAGTCCAGGACATTAGACCAGAGTGACGTAGAGAAGCAGTTTACTCAGTTCTAACATTTAGTGTTATAAGTTCTTCAAAGCCAGGCATGTATCACTGGGCTGGCAGTGACAGCTTAGAGGTTCTTCTGTTGAAATCTCTTAGCCGGACTTCCGTCCGTATTCCCATTCCAGAATAAGTGTTTCTACAGCCAAGCTCTCAGTTCTCATTTCAAGATAGCCCTGGTGAGCTTATTATCACCAGGGTAACTTTAGATTTCAAACAAATTTTTAAATCCTTTTCATTTTCAAATGTATATTAGATCTAAAGAGATGGTATTATATAATTAAATGTGTAGTCAAAGTGTCTCTACTACAAAAGGTAGGAAATCACTGGTATGGACATTTTAGTCCATTTGCAGAAAATTGCCTGTTCTCAAATAGATATGTCAAGTGCGGAGAGAACCCTCTACTTGAGATAAAAATTATTTTCCTTCCTTGGATTTCTCTCTCTTAAGACAGACAGCTCAGAGCTACCCAAATTTTAACATCCTTGCTATCTTCTTGTAGTTTTTTGGGTATATGTATTAACATGTATTTCTTTACAATGTAATACACACACATAGCTGAAAATGCTTTTAGAACTAGAAAGGCTTTAAAGAATAAAGTACAGCTCTATTTTATGAATGAAGAAAATAGAACGACTTTTAAACAAAGTGCCCAAGATAATACAGTGCTCAGTAATGTCAGGGGTAGATTTGGAACCAAGTCTCCTGAATTCCCAGCAGGTAATCCTTTTACTGTGCTAGAGCAGGTTGATGGATAGATAGTAGCTTTACTCTCCTGCTTTTGAGCTTTTGTTTTCATTTGGGTACCTGGTGGAATTATGGGTCATGAGAGTCACACCTTATTTTATTTAACAAAAGAAGAAGATCATATTCTGAAGTTATGTGATATCAGCAACAAAAATTATTCCTTTTCTCCTTTCCCTCCCTGCCTGATTTCCCTGTGAAAAAAAGAAAAATATCACTTTTGTGAACATTTTTCAATAAGCCTAGCAAAGGGAAACATTGAAGCGACCCTAAAAGAATAAAGTGGGTTTTAGAGATTCAAGGAACTCATTTCCATTTGGACCTGGACTTTGGATTCATGAGTCACCACACCCCAGTGTGCACAAATATACTCTGTATTTGGGCAAGCAGAATCACCCCTGTCATCAGCATTTCATAAACGCAGAGCCTTCAGGTCTGTGAGAGGCCCTGTGACATTCTTTTGGAGTGGAGCCAAGTCCACAAGCTCTTTTGTAGTTAGTTGTTCTCTGAAGTTACGTCAGCTAAGCAGACAAGAAGTCTGAGCTGCCATTTTGCAGCCTCCTTAGCCTGAGCCCCAAAGAGGCTGGAAGACTTGTTCCACTTTGGCAGAGGTACATGTGACCATACCTATGCCAGTACCTCGGTTTCAGAAATCCTCCTGAGAGCATTTATAACCTTTCGTTAGAGGGTTAAGTGACTTGGGAGTTGGAGTCCAAAGTGACTGGTTCAAGGAGAAGCCAACAGGTTAGAGATGATGTCAAAGACTCCTTTGTCAAATACGAAGGGAGCCATGCTTTCTGCATGATACGTGGCTTGCCCTCTGAGGAAGAGGATGGGGCAGGTGTTGGGGAAGTCACCAGACGAGCAGAGGGTGGACTGGCTGGGACCTGGAGGTCTGTGTTCATAGGGCTTCATTCAGCTTTAGGGCGAGTACATGCCTCCTAGTCAGTTTAATTCATAAAATTCCATCTATTTCAAGATTTGTCTTTGTCCTGGTACCTTGAAATGTTTTCAGAACTTTAAAAAAAAAGAAAAAGAAATGTTACCCGTAGGTCAGAGCAGTTGTAGGTCTGAGCAGCTATAGATGGGCGGATGGGGCCTCAACATGAAACATGCCATCTGAGGAGGAGGTGATCAAGACGGCATGCAGTGTTCACCTGGGGCCCTCCCACTGGGAACCAGTAATCTTGCAAGCTTCCAGGGTTCTTAAAGCATCATTCACCTGCAGTGCATGTATTTACAGGTGTGCACAATGAAAACTGTGCGTGACACTCATTTTTTTCTGTTGAGGACTAGAGGAATGTATAAAATATAAAACTTAGGCACTAGGGTTTTTTCCTTAAGGATTCATGTAAGCTTTCTTGAAAATGCACATCATGTTCCATGAGAGTAATGGGACAATGTGCAAAGTGGTATCTAACCTTGTAAGCTTTCCCAGAAGCCCTAGTAGTAATTTCAGAGGCTTCCTGGTTTCATTTCATTAAGTTTCATTCCCTTTCCTTTCCTTTTCCTTTCTTTTTTCCTCTCTTCTCTTTCTTGTCTCTTTCTTTTCCGCTTCTCTTTTTGACCTTGCCTTTGGTACCTCAGCATGTTTCTTCATCACCTTTGGTTAAATCTGCAAATATGGAAGCAGCCTCTCAACTGGTACTTGCCTTCTTGGCCTGAAGTTCCCCTTGGCCCTTGCTCACTCTCTGAACTCTGAGTTGCGGCTGTGGAGGGTCTTTTTTTTTTTTCGGGGGGGGCGGGGGTGTCACCTTTTTGTTCCTGCATTGATGTGAAAGGAGATGATTCCTGGCCTGGCTGGTTTGTATGAACCCTTTGCTAGCAGCCAGGAGCCTCGATGTGATTACTAAGCATGAAACCCTGCTGGCCAGCAGGTCCTGTCACACATGGGGGCTGACCATTTCTCCATCTGTACTGGAGAAGCCAAAAGAACCAGCTCAAAGGAGATGGGGGTAGTTTCTGATTGTGGCTGTCACTGGGTGCCCTTCTTTTTTTTAGTTTTTAATTTTTTACATGGGCAGGTACCGGGAATCGAACCCGGGTCCTTGGGCTTGGCAGGCAAGCATTCTTACCTGCTGAGCCACCGTGGCCCGCCCAAGGGTGCCCTTCTTGATAATTGCCCTTCTACATACCTCTCTGGGTTCATGTATTCCCCTTAAAACATGAAGGAAAAACAAACAAAACAAAACCCACATGCTTATCCATTTTATCGTACCTGAGTAGTGTGTTTGTATCCATACACATTTTTTTTTTTTTAATGAAGAAGAAAAATAACTCTGCCTTTGTACGCAATCATTTTAACAAATTGTTTATTATTGTATCCAGGTAACAAGCATGGTAAGTATTTTCACCAAACTCAGTATTTGTATTTTAGCTGTGCTTGGCAGACTTTTTGGCTAGCTTTGTGTTATCAGCCTTGGCTTTTCTAAAAAAGACCCCCTCAGGAAAAGGAGAAACCACTTGCCTGTAGCATCCCTCTATGTCCTCAGCTTTAGAAAGAACCCAAGGAGCCTCAGACCTGTGGTGGAAATATCTGAGAAAGCATGCGCCACACCAGCATGCTGCTTGGCCCTGCCCTCCTGCCTTTTGCCCGCTGCTTCTGAGCTGCCACCTCCAGGCGTCTACAAGGGTTTCTGGAACTCGCATGTCTCCAGCAGCTCCTGGGACTTTGGCCACATAACAGCACACACCCAAATTGGGCTTCCAGGCGCTTTGTGGGTGGTCTTACCCCAAATCCACAACCACATCTTTTCTCTCCCCCTCTTCCCATCCACATGCTGAAAAGCAAGACCCCCCTCTCCCCCCCATTTTTTTTCTTCTTGAGTATGTTAAGTAACTGACGGAGAACTCCCTCCGGAAGCTGAAAAAAATATATATCCACTGTGCATTCTTCTAAGAGGCTTCCCATTCTGTTGGAAAATGGAGTTAAAGATGTTTTTTTTTTTAAATTTTGCCATTGGGTATTCTCAGTACATGTTCAGAGTTATGGTAGGTTCCGTCTCTTTTAGCCTTCTGGCTGTATTTATTTATCGGTGCATGTTTGCTTTTTTTGGCCTATTTTGTGGCTCTGTATTTTAGTCCCCGTGCTTGTGGCTGTGCCTGTTTAACCTGCCTGGTAGTCATGCCGCGTGTAATAAGTCGGTGTGTCACTGTCACATTCAAGGATCAGACCGCAAAGGATAAGGCCCTGCAGCACATGGCGGCCATGTCGTCAGCCCAGATAGTCTCTGCGACTGCCATTCACAACAAGCTGGGGCTGCCTGGCATTCCACGCCCGACCTTCCCAGGGGCACCGGGGGTAAGTCGGCGGGTGACTCTGGTAGTGGTGGCGGCTCCATGTCTGGGGTCTCTGTGGACAGCATTAAACTTCCATCCAGGACTTCCTGTTAATTAGTTTGGGTCTGTTGTCAGGAAGGGGGAAGACCGTCCTGTGGGGAACTGATGTGGGGTGCAAAATGGTGACACAGAGAGAAAGAGGAAAAGAAACAGAATGAAACAGGGAGGAACCCTTAATCCCTAAACATGGAATTACTACTTTTCTCGTGTCCTAGGTCGTGATCTGCCTTATCTTCTCTCTTCTTCCTGGTCCCTCTGCTCTGTCTCTGTGTCCTTAGGGTCACTTCATGGCACCTCACTCTAAGAGCACAAAGTAATCTATTAACATTTTCCTTTTGACACCTACCAAGAGCTGAGAAGCTTTATATTATAAGCTCAGTTAATTCTCATAATAATCTTAAATGCTTCTGACTGCTTTTGCCATTTTACAAGTGCAAAAACTGAGTTTCCTTAGTAACCAAACAAAAGATTAAGTAACTTGGAGGCTTGCTCTTGTGAAGTTTTTGTAGCCTACCTGTAGGAATGCCTAGGAGTCACCTCCACAGGGCCTCTTTTGCTGCTCAGATGTGACCTCTCTCTCTTTGAGCCCAATACTGCAAGTGAAACCATTGCCCTCCCCCTACATGGGACATGACATCCAGGGGTGAAAGTCTCCCTGGTGGCATAGGGAGAAGACTCCCAGGAATGAGCCTGGCCCTGTCACTGGGGATCAACAATACCATCTGACAAGAAGTGTAACAAATAAGGTATCAGTGGCTGCGAGACTTCTAATAAAGTTGAGACGCTGCTCTGGAGGTCACTGTTACGGAAGCTTCAGTTAGACATTGCTACCTATTAGAACTTGCCAAACTCCAACCAAAACCATTCCTGCCAGTCCTAAAAGAATACCTAGGGTATTATTTAAGATTCTTAAAAGGTTCCATTTACTAGTGTAATTTTCCAAAAACCTACAACCTCCAGATGGGCCCCTGAACCAGATAAGTTCTAAAATGTAGAAGGACCAGTCTCTCTAGAACATCTGCTGGTTCCATCCCCCTATCCCATATTATCAACAACCCCTTCTAACATGAAAAAGCTAAAATGGGCATAGCCTAAATACCCCTAAAGAGCGGGAGAAAGATGACAGGTGATGGTGGAGTTATAGAGAGAGAGTCAGGTTTAACAAACAAGCATGATTGCTGAATCATTGTATTGGTATTTCTTTTAGTCTCCAGTACCTTAGAGCAGCTAGAAGCAAAAACCTAAAATTCTGGAATTGTAAACCATGTTAAACTTTGAAATCTGTTCTACAACTAATTGTTGCAATGTAATTTGGAATTTATTGCCTTTATATATATATATATATATATATATGTCATTTATCACAAAAAAGAAGAAGGAAAGGAGTATAACAGAGAAGATAGGATTTAAAAATGAGTATGACTGCTGAGTCATTGTTTTGATATTTGTTTTGGTCTCCAGTGTCTTGGAGTAGCTAGAAGAAAAAATGAAAAGTCGTAGAACTGTAACCCATTCCAAACCTTAAAGCCTTTTCTATAACTGCTGGTTAGAATGTCCTTGGAAATTTATTGAGTTTTTTTTTGTATAGATGTGATATTTCACAATACAAGAAAAAAAATTTTTTAAAAATTAAGTAACTTGATCATAGTTACTTAACATATGGATAGCGAAGTGAGAATTCAAACTTAGGACATGGTGAACTAAAGCCTATGTGTATTTCCTTTACATTCTACTGCCTCTCCGATGGGGGCTACAAGGGGAATGACAGGCACCACAGGGCTTCAGGAAAACTCACAGCAAAGAAGGTGTCTACCTTGCTTCTCTGAGCTCCCCTCCCTCTTCTGAGCTTTGTCCTGTCCCCTGCCGGGCCTTCATGCTGTGAGCTGTGGAGGAAGAATAGCATGGAAGAGCTTCAGAATTGAGGGAGGAAGAGAAGGACGGATGGGTGCAGGAATAAAGCAGTCAGATGAGATATTTGTGGACGCCCTGAGCTCTCCCAGACCTCTGCTGGGTCCACACAAATGCTGGAGGGTTGCCGCCTAGTCCCTGCACTCAGGGAGGCTCTCGGGGAAGAGGGGCTAAGCGGGCCCTGGGCGTCAGATCGGGGATGCAGGTCTTGATGATTGGGCAGAGGTGTGACCACAGCCGTCCCTGGGCAGATGAGTGTGTAGCCAATAGATTCAGGTAGATCAGAACCTGCTGTCCCCAGTGCTTCGACCCCCCTGCACTGGGCACTGAAGGAAACGCATGATCCTGAAGCCACTTGTACTTTGCCTTACAGTTCTGGCCGGGAATGATTCAAACAGGTCAGCCGGGATCCTCGCAAGAGTAAGTCTGCAGAGGGGCCCATGCCATGAGCCAGACTGCCGTGGGGCTTGGGGTTGAAAGGAGGTTTAACCTGAGATTACCAGGGTCATCCCTTGTTATCTACGGAGCTAATGCTACTGAGGCCAGTAGCACTACTGAACTCTCAGATCTGGGAGAGGTTTAAACCACTTTAAGTACTAGTGAGTTTCTAGAAATCATCCAGCTTGAAACAAAAAAGTCAGTCCTTGTCCCTCCCTGGCTTTGGAGGGCAGAGCCTCGGGTCTGACCTGAGAGAGGGCCTTGGGGGTGATCCCATAGCCCATTCCATTCCAGCTGTCCCTGTGGTAGAAGTGGCTAATAGAAAATCCCACTGATGTTTAGGAGGCAAGCAAAGCAGAGCTCAGTAAGGGAAGATAAGGGCATCTTAGGGATCAAAGCAGAAGGGAAATCCTCCCTATATATTGCCAGACAAATTTGAGCTGCTTGGCCTAGAGAACGAAAGCCTGAAGCCTGACCAAAACCTTGCCTGGGAATGGTCACTGCTGACCTTAGTCTCTGCTGGCAGGGATGAGAGGCTCCAAGACGGGTGTCACTGCATGTGGGAGTCTGTCCTGCTTGTCCCCAGGAGGTCTGACCCCTAGAGCCCCCTGGACCCACTCACCCGGAGGAAGGAGCTCTCTGTCTCTGCCGAGCTCTGCCTGGGATTTGTTGCTACCTGTAGACAGGGAGAGTTACAGTTTAGGGGCCCTCAGCTTGGGTCAGTAGCTGTGAGAGGCCATGGTCGGGCCTGGGGTAGTAGCCGCTGACTCCGTCTCCATTTCTGATTCTCCAAACGTTTGTTCCCCAGTGTCAAGCCCTTTGTGCAGCAGGCCTACCCCATCCAGCCAGCGGTCACGGGCCCCATTCCAGGTGAGTCTCGGCGGGACGCTGTCTCTGGGAGAAGGTGCTGTGCAGCTGGCAGTCGGGCCTGTCGCTTTGTTCCCAATGTGGAGGAATGCCTGTCTTTGCCCCAGCAGCACATTTCTCCTTATTGCAGAGCCACAGATGCCCCCTTCTACCCCACTCTCCTCAAGGCCAAGGGTTAGCCTGGAGCTCCAGAGGGACACAGGGGTGCCCCTTGCCTGGTCCTTATTCCCTTCAGTCCCCTCTTGAGAGCGTTGCACGTGGATTTTGAAAGAAACAGAAAGCCTGACACTTTCACTCAGCATACTTGATAATCCTTAGAAGGGGAAGTTGCTGTGCTTCCTTCCTCATCATAAACAGGCAGAATTGGGCAGTCGAAGTCTTGAGGGCAGTTGTGGTTTTATTCACCCTTTCTTAGATAAGTGTATTTCAATTTCTAGGACTTTTCTTTAAAGGAAAGATTGCATGGAACCCCAAACGAGAAAACATAAATCTGGCCAGCCCCCCTCTGTCTCCCTCTCTGCTGAACATACCCGCACCTGTTAGGCATGCCCTCAGAAAGAGTGGCTCAGATGAACAGCCCAGAGAACAGTGTAAAATCACTGCTCTCCGTTAGAGATTCTCTAGTCTGAAAATGCATTTACAGGGTGTCCTCAGCTCTGGTACCATGGTGCATTGTGAGAGAATATTCTGGAGTGCTGGCGACCCCGATCTTAAAGGAGATGGATGAGTAAAAGGAGTGCCTGGCATGTCGCTCACACGGGAAATCTTGGGAAGCGTTCACTCTGACTCTCCAGTCACTGTTGGCTGAGCCCCTCTGTCCACTATTAGGTGTCCTGTTGTGGTCTTCTCCTTTTGGACAGTTCCTTTCTTAGCAGGACATGTCACAGCGCAGACTTTGAGCTGAGGTTGGCTTTACGAGGAGCACATGGTTTTGCTTCTCCTTTTGGTCACTGTCTCTATGAGCCTCAGCCAGAATCCCACCACTGCCTGACTTCAGTTCCCCCCCTAGACTCTGGCAGAGAGGGTTTTGTAGGCCTTCTGGTCATCCGTTCTGTAAGAAGCCCTGTCCCAGTATTGGTCTGGGACCCTAGGTGAGGTGAGTGGCCAGGCATAAAGGTGATTGTTGGTCTTTCAGGGTTCGAGCCTGCGTCAGCCCCAGCTCCCTCGGTCCCTGCCTGGCAGGGCCGCTCCATTGGCACAACCAAGCTTCGCCTGGTGGAATTCTCAGCTTTTCTTGAACAGCAGAGAGACCCAGACTCGGTGAGTGCACTCAGAGAGGTGTGTTCTGCTCTCTTACCTTCTTTCCAGCCACCCCCCCTCCATTTCCTCTCCTTTTCCCCAGCCCTCATTCCTGACAAATGTCCTATATGAATACAGGCCAGGGAAAGAATACACAGCTTTTCAAACCAGCAAAGAGGCGGTCCCATCAACACATAGACATGTAGAACTTCAGAAGTGAATATTCATTGCCACTCAGGCCCCCTGGACTAATCAAGGTTCTGTAGAGAAACAGAAACAACAGGAGAAATCTGTAAATAAAGATTTTATAAAAGTGTCTTTTGCAGCTGCGGGGATGCACGAGTCCAGATTCTGTAGGGCAGGCTGTAAGCTGGCAACTCCAATGAAGGTTTTCGATTAATTTTCCAGGAGAGGCTGGTTGGCTGAAGTAGAGATGAAAGTTCTCTCTTGGAATGGCTGAAGTTATCACCTCTCCCTTAAAAGCCTTCAGCTGATAGGATTCAGCATCTCTCAATGTGGAAGGCATGCCCCTTAGTTGATTGTAGATATAACTAGCCATAGATGCACTCAATGACTAATGATTTAAAAGTCCACGAAATGTCCCCCCAGTAACAATTAGACCATCACTTGGCCAAGTTGATGCATGAACCTGACCATCACGCCCCCAAACTCCAGCAGCAGAAGACCAGAGGCCCTTGTTTTTAGTAAAATTTAATAAGTGATATTTATTGAGACTTATTTTATGGATAGTACTGTGCAAAGCTATTTAGACATAGGATAATATTTTCTCCTCACAAAAATCCCATTGGTACATACTGATAAATGAAGAAGCACAGAGGTTAAGTAACTTCCCCAAAGTCACGCAGCTCATATCTGATGTATTTGAGATTCAGACTCTGGTTTTTAAAATGCCAAAGAAAGTCTTAACATGTAATGATCGTGCTATACTGCATAATGCAAGAAAGTAATCTTAAGGAGAAGAAATAAAATGGCACTTTAAGCAGTTAACACAGAAGGCAATGCATTATAATCTTATAAATAACAGTAAGTTTGGCATCTGTACTCTGTTTGTCATTTTTCTTCTTTTCCATCTCCCCCACCCCACCCAGTACCCTCATTCCATTGTTTCTCAGCCAGGCCCATCATTTCCCATACATATGTGATCCTCCCATCTTTGCCACTGAACAAGCCTAGTACCCTTTCTTCACACCCACGCATTGGCTATGAGCGTGAACGTTGCATCTGTGTGTGGGTGAGCCCAAGGCAAAATGGAAGGAATCATGAGTTCGTCTTTGGGATCTTCACCAACTTCTTTCCACATTCTCTATTTCACCCCACCCCACGAATCTGAGGGACTCTCAGAGGCACATAGAGCCCATGCTCTCTGCCTGTCTGCCTACCCTGCTCTCCTTAGAAAAAGGAGTTCACAGTCTGGTGTAAATAACCATGCTGCCAAACAGCTGAAGGCATCATAACCCAGGAGCATTTGTATTTGAGTTCAGGGAAAGCTCCTGATGCTAGGATGGCGGAGACCCCATTGGCAGAGGGGCTTTACCAGCCATCACCAGCGTGGAGACTCAGTGGAACCCATGTATGGTCCACTGACCTTCCTTGGTCCATGAATCGTGAACTCTGGGAGCTGGTGGAAAAATAGAGCCTGCTCCAAAATTAGAGGAAAAAAAATGTAAGTCATTGACCCATGCAGGGGAAGGCATAGGACAGTGAAGCTGTAGAGCCCAGGGAGGTGAAGGCCAACCAGACCACTTCCCACGAGAAGGGTGGTGGTGATGAGTTAAAACCCAATTTTGTCAGGGTCATTGAATAAACAAAAGGATTCCCTTTGTGCTTCTACACTTCCCATTGTTTAAGGGATTCTTTCCCGGGCTGTTCGGATGGACTCGGCTGAAGGCTGGGATTTGGCCCCGATGATGCGTCTGCCTACTGTAACAGGTGTTTGTATAACACCTCACTGTGTGCAGAGCATTTTGTCCTTGATAAACTTCATTCTGTCCTCATAATGCCCCCGGAGGTCAATTCTGTGTCCCCTGTATTACAGATGAAGAAATAAGGTCCAGATGCAGTCAATTACTTTCTCAGCATATTTGGTCAATAATCAGAGAAACCAGAAGCCCAAGTCTGCTTCCATATACTCTGATCGCCACTATAAAACACCACCACCTCCCATCACCAAAATTCTCTTGAATTTTATATTCAGTCTGAGAAAGACAAAGCTCTCTGTCTTTCCTTGTGACCAATATTTAGGAACAGAACTTCCAGGCCCTGGAAGCAAAAGCCCCAAGATGGTAGATGCTTCCCTGGTAACGGGCGGCCCCCAGCCCCCCAGTGTTATTTATTGTGCTCTCCTGTTATTGACCTGGGAGGGCCCAGAGTGCCCAGTGAGCCCTTTTTGTTCTTCTTAGTATTTATTGGTCTTAATGTTTTGGAAGAAATTCAATGATCAAATCACTCAGTCTGTTCTGTAAACATTTATTGAGCTCCTAGTGTGCAAGGTGCTGTACGGAAGGAGAGCCAGAGCACTCCATAACAACCTCAGTCTCTGTCCTTGGGGAATGTGACATCTGGTTTGGGGGGACAGACATGAAACAATTATGAAGATGACAGCTTGGAGCAAACAGCGTTGAGAGCCGTGAGTGATGTCACAGGAAACAGGAAGCCTTGAGCTGAGAGAGGATGGAACAAGAGTAGAATCAGAGAGCAATGAACCCAAAGTATGTAAAGCAGCAAATGAAAGTTGGCAAATATTTCCATAAACCAGGGCCCATCGAGTCCAAGAAAAAGTGTTTCAGAGATCTGTGTTTCATGTATGTCAGGATTACATCTGACGATGGTCTGAATGATTTGCCTGAATTTGGGCTTTTAAACCCTTTTTATTGATGAATAAAAAACCTTAGATTCATAGCTGACACCCCAACAAAGGATTTTAAAGTTCCTGAAATAATGGAAAGCCTGGTCTGAGTCAATACCCATTACCCCTTAAGAAAATAATTATATTTTGTGGGATATGAGTTGGGGACTGAGAGAGATTGAAATTCATTCAACAAATGGCTTTTTGAGCACCTGCTACATGCCTGGTGCCGTTTCAGGTATAGAGGATTCAGCACTGAATAAAACAAAGTCCTTATTCTCTCAGAGTTTACGTTTCGGTGGAGAAGACAAACAAGAACCACCCAAACAAATAAATACTGTTTGTCAGATGACGCTAAGTGTGCATGTAGAAAAATGGTCCTTCTTTAAGGTTGAAAGTTATTTGCTCTTTACTTTAAGAAAGTATAATTTCAGAAAATAATACCTTCTAACATCTAAGTTGATGTTTCTGGCATGTTGTATTATGATATCAAATTATGTCTTAAATTCTAATCTGAAAGTTTTATCAATTTTTCATTTCAGATAATGCCAACCAAAGCTGTGTGCAACACTACTGTGAAATTATTTTACCATAGCTAACATCTGTCTCAATTCTTGATGTCACTTCTAATATTCCTGTGTTATAAAGATTTGTTTTGCAGTTAACTCTATTTGTATACCTGGCAGATTGAATAGCATATGTGTTTGATTTTAGTGGAATTGCAAAGGTATGAAGGATGATTCTTATGTTAGGGGGCAGTGGGGAGCTCTTGAAAAGAAGATGGTTGACTGATTGAAATGGGAGAATTCATGAAATTATTTAAAGCATTTTGTCAATGTCTCAAGCACCAGCCTCTCGAATTATATATCGTGCGTTATTGTGCAAACATGAACTGTGGTCTCAGTGAGCTGTGTGGTGTGCTTTAGTACTGAGCCTAAACTGGGAAACTTGTGACATATGGCTGGTTTCTTTGGCGCCAAAGTGATGTGGCTTCTTAAACTTTAATTTCACTATTTTTTTTGTTTCAATAGGAAAAATTAAAGCCATCTTTAATAATATAAATTCAACTCTTAAATTTTAATAAGTTTGTATATATACTAGAATTTAACATCAACATTAAGCGTGGCAATTTGATAAGTAAGCTAACAAAGTAACAAATACCTTAAGGGCCTTAAACAAGTAAAACTTGCATTTAGATTCTCCAAATCTTTCTCTACATACATACATGTATACACACACACACGTATTTCCTCCTTCTTATTTGTAATGGTTTAGGCTCATTGGAGTCTTGAGGTCATAAAATATTTTTAGTAGAAGAGATCTTATGTAGGTAGTGCTGGCAAAAAAATAAATTAGCCAGGTGCAGTACTAATTGTTTTTCATTAGTGATTTCTTAATCCTTACTACAACCTCTATGAGATGGGTAATTCTCTTCCCTCCTACAAAAGAGGCTTAGGTGATTGCTATCTCGCAGCTAGGCAGGGCTGAAGCGGGCTTTGAACCCCTGTGTGCCTGTACCATCCCTGGGGGGTAAGACTTGGCAGCACAGCCAAGATGAAAACCTCAGTTCCCTCCTTCTCTTCTGGGGCTGTCTCCTTGAGCACCAGCATATCCTAGAAATTACCCAGTTCACTACACACATTGCCAATGACACCACCAAAGACTTCTTCACAACTCTGCCACTCCTAGTACTAGAGATAATAGTTGTGATACTAGTAGTGCTACTTGTGGTTGCATTAGTAATAGTGATAGCTAAGGCTTAGTAAGCATTTTCTAGATACCAGCATTAGGCATTATTTAATCCTTATGAAGTATCCTGCCCAGTAATCAGATGGCTAACGGGAAATAGGATTCAGACCCAGGTCTGCTAACTCTACAGACTGAGTTTGTGACCAAAAGGCTGTCCTGTCCATTTCTGTCTGATGATTGTTTTTATAGCCCAAGGCTGTACTCTAGAAAGAGCTGCTGATGAAAGAATAATCAGGGAGATGAGCGCCCCCTGCTGGCTCTGCATCACGTATACCGACCCAGCAGAGAATCCCCAAGTTGATGATGGTTTGTATTGGTGGAGAACCAGCAAGTCAGTCCCTGTTACCCTTGGCTCCTCTAGAAGCTGAGAGAAAAACAGCAGAGGGTGAAGAAAAGAAGTGAAAGTCTAAAAAAAACAAAGGCTATTTTAGAAGTGGTTAGTAATGCTTGAAAATAATACTTTTACATGATTTCACTGTTGCGTAACAAAGAACTTCAAGTGTAAGTCCAAGAGCCTCCATCCGGGGTGGGCCATTTAAGACAGCTTCACCTGAAATCGGTTCCCAGTCCCTGGAGGCTGAGTCAGGCAGCTCCTTCAGACATTTGAAAACCCAGCCAATGGCGTGGGCTGTAAACTGAGTCCTGTGAGTGTGTGGGGACATTGAGTTACGTCTTAAGTTCTAATAGGAAAATTTTATCAGTTTTTCATTTCAGATAATGTCACCCCTTGTGTGACTCCTTCACATACCCTCCCCCAACCCTGGGGTGTGGCAGGTTCCTTCAGCCCCCCACGCGGCTCAGCCACACCCTCCTCACAGCTGGCAAACCCACGGTTCCAGACTTGCAAGCACTAGGTGATTTAATGCCTGTCTCGGTCCTGGTTGCCAGGATGAGCAGGAGCCCAAGTGGGAAGAAAGAGCATGAAGGGATTTACTTAGGTGGCAGTTCCACAGCCAGGGAAGAAAATACTTTGGGATAGAGAGGGAGAGGCGAGAAGAGCATTCTCTAGGCTTTGAAGAGGGAGAAAAGCTCCGATGTGGTACAGGAGCAAAACCTGAACTGGGAAAGCCTGCCTAAACTAAATGACACAGGAAATACCTTCATAGATTATAGCAACAGTAATAATCACCAGCACTCGTTGAGCTACGTTATAAGCACTATATACCAAACATTTTCACACAGGTATTGTTATTATGTCCAGGCTAAAAATTAAGGAACAGAGGCTCAGAAACATTAAGTAACATGATCAAGATCCATGGCTCGGAAATAGTCAGAAAATGAGCTGCTTCACTGCACTTTTGGAGAAATGAAGAAATTACTCAAAAGTACAAATGCCTGCCGCCCAAAATCTGAGCTCCCCAAGCACAGGCTAGATGTAGAATAGCTCTTGGCATTAGATGGAAAACTGAACTGGGTTTTCTCTGAAGTCCTTTTCCCAGTTCATGCTTCTGTGAAAGAATTGGTGGCATCATTCTCTAGTGAAAAGAGAAGGCCGGCATTTGCATCCTTACCAGCTGTGTGAGAATTGGAACAAATTGATTCACGGCTCAGCCTCAGTTTCCATTCTGTAAAATGGGCATAATAAGGATCATGCTTTGTGTATTATAGTGATAATTGAGTCTGAATGTCATAAGTAATGTAGTAAGAGAACTAGGGAGGCTCTGTATGCCAGGTGCAGTTGGACTCTTGAAATTCAGGTGGGAGCCAGTAGTGGTTTCACTTTTAAAATTTATTTCTTAAATGGGTCATAAGTTCATGTGGTCTAAAATCTAAAAATAAAATACAAATCTAATTTAAAAATTGGAGGGAGACCTTCCTACCTTACCTCTAAACAGGTGACCACTGTTCTAGTTTTGTATGAATCTTCACAGAGATTTTTATGCATATGCAGCTTTGGGTGAATGCATGTTCTCCCACCCCTACCCCTCACCCCCCTTGACTTTAAGAGAAGACGTGATCTGCCTGTGTTTCTGGAAGATGACGGCAGTAATAGGTTAGAGATGGAGTTCTAGGTGATGGGCATTGAGGACCCAGGTAGGGGCTGGAGCAGTGGCTGAAGGAATAGGGAAGCAGAGAGAGGCTGTGGCTTTGGTGATTAATTAGCTGTAGGAGAATGAGAGGGATAAATGGAAGTGACTGCTTTTGAGACCAAGGAGAGTGATGCAGCCTGGAGAGTCAGGAACGGAGGAGGACGCTGGATTGCTAAGTACCATCAGGCTTTGGCAATACTGCTGTCTCTTTTGGTCCTCAAAATAAACTTGCTGAAATAAGTTCATTTCAACGTATTGGAAACAAAGGCTCATAGATGTTAAGTAACTTAGCCCAGGACACAGCTAATAGATGGCAGCGTTAGGTACGTGAACTAAATTCGTGGGGGGAGATAATGGCAATAGCCAGCATTCAGGGAGGTTGTTATCACTTACCAGGCACTCTGCCACGTGTTATCTCCCTGAGTGTGTCAGAATGACACGGCCTTAGCTCCCTGTGGGGAGGGAAAGGGCAGGGATGTTATTTCTGATCCATAGGTTGGTAGCCAGTGGACAGGCAAATCAGGGACATTTGGAGAAAGAAGAAAGGAAGTAAGCAGTCTTCACCGCCTAAGGAGACCCGGGTTCTCCCCTTGGGGTTGAACCTGCACTGAAGTTCTGCAAATACTTCATGCAGCTAGCCTTATTCTTTTTGATAAAGGCAACTGGGCAAATGTAAGCCCAAGGATGATTTCATTTTCATATCTTTGTAGTTTTTTTCAAAGGCCTAAATTCACAGGTTGGCTAGAATTCCTTTGTCAGACCGTAGATCCTGAGTTTGGTTTGGAAAATTTGACTGCTGCAGCTCTAAGGAAATAGGAGACTGATGATGCCTTTGGAAGAAAGAAGAGAGGATGGTCTGCATGGGTGTGGATTAGATTGGAGATGTAAGGAAACAAGATTAGAAGCAAGTTTTAAATTCCAGATTACCAGGAGGATCCTGCCTGCATCCTCCCAGGATAGAGATAGGCACAGTTTCCGTGGAGAAGTTTCCACTGCCTGCAGCAGTTGCCGAGGTGGTTGCTGTATCTAAGAGTCAGGTTGTATAATCATGGGAAGTGTTCGTTTGGGCAGATCTGGGTTTGGCCCTCCAGAAAGGAGAGTCCTTCTTTCCCCTAATTTAGGGCTTACAGGTGATGTCAAAGCAGTATAAACCTGCACACCACCATCTCTGCAACTCTTTATGATTCACAGGGAACTTCCATGTTAACTCTTTCATTTAATCCTCACATGTGGTCAGATGAGGAAGCGAGTACCCAGAAAGGTTAACCAAGTTGTCTTAGGTCACACAGCTTGAAATAGAAGAGCCTGGACTCTAATTCATTTGTTGTTGAAGTGTGCATAAATGGTTAGAAAGTGCATTTGGCCTTTCAGTTCCTCAGTTGGAAACTACAGCTGATCTCATGGTTGTCTCCCAGTTTTAGTGCTTCTCCCAAGTTTTTCTCATATATTTTACCAGGTGCGATCTTTCATCTGGACACGGGAAATGAGCGTCTTCCAGTGAAGTTTCCAGCTGAGAATTCGGAGGTGGTAGCCCCACCGAGGCGTGGTGTAATTTTTCCCACCCTGTCCTGCGTTGGTGGCCAGGCTGTTGTATCTGCTCATCTAGCACACGCCCTCTCAAAGCAGCACCTTCTCTGCTGGGTGCTTTGTTCTCTGTCTCTGAACTGCTCTGGACACTAACCCTCTTTCTCCATTGCCATTTGGGAATGAAGCAGTTGAAAGCATCTGGAAATCCAGATTTTATAGAGATTTCACAGAGGCTGCAGCCAGGCTCCATCTGCTTCCCCTGGCCAGTCATGGGACTGCCTTTGCGGTCACTCTCCCTGCACTCAGCCAGCGCGCGGGGCCTTTTCAGCTGTTCTGCTGTGGGAAGACATGCTTCTTTCCAAGAAAACAGCAGCCGCTGTATGGCGAGGGTGGTGGAAATAGGTAGATGACAGCAGTGAACGTGCATCCTGGTGTGAGGTTCTGGAGGGAAGGACTTGCTTGATCCTTGTTTGTTGTTTTCTAATGGGAAGAGCACAGAAGAAAGGATGAAGCAGCATCTGGCCTGGGCTGCTGAGAAGGAACTCCCTTCAGGTTCACTTTCTCCCCTCTCCCCTGGCGGAAGCACTGCGCCCAATCAAAGCTCCTTGGAAGGGTTAACATGTTGGTCACTTTCCTTGGCACTGCGCTGCCGAACAAAGCTCCTTGGAAGGGTTAACATGTTGGTCACTTTCCTTGGCACTGCGCCCGAACAAGGCTCCTTGGAAGGGTTAACATGTCGGTCACTTTCCTTGGCTTGACTAGCCACTCCCTGTCCCTGCATAGAATGGTCAGACTACCCTGCGGGGTCTGACTACCCTGGCCGAAAAGTGGCAGGACACAAATGTAGGTGATTTGTCCCTGTCCTGTTTCACCTTGTACATTAGCATCCCTTGACATGAGTTATTTGTCTTGGTTTCTTTAAATTCCTAAATGGATTATAATTTTTCTCTCGGTATTATTTGACAGCAGTCATTTTTCAAGGTTTTACTACGTTCTTCAAATACTTGGAATATTTGGAACATGTTTAGGAAAAGAGCGCCACCTGCAGGTCAGAAGGTGTAAGACAGCACTGTGAGGAAGCCGTGTAGATTTTGTACGGCTTTTCTTCCTTTTTCCAAAAAAGTGAACTACCTCATCAGAAGTCTCTGCAATGGAATGTATTAACAACCCTTAAAAAAAGAAGGAAAAGGAAAGACAACCCCGACGGTTTTTGGAAGTTGTACTGTTGTGGTTTGTCTCATCTACAGTGGTCACGCAGCCCAAAGCATGCAGTCCCCATTTACTAGGATGCACTGCATGCTTAGGAGAAGGTGACTGGAGAGAGATGGCTGAGGGGAATGCAGGGACCCTGCAGTCTAGTAGCTAATGGTAATATATTGGTGTAGTAAGAATCCCCCTAATATGTTTGAAACTTTCTAACAGCTACCTTACCTTAGATTTTGCTACTTCCTTTTTTTTTTTTTTTTTTTTGTGGTGCGTGGTCCAGGAATCAAACCTGCATCTCCCACATGGCAAGCCTTCTACCACTGAACCACCCATGCACCCAGGTTTTTTTTTTTTTATTTAAGAAAGCAAACAATACACTTAGAACCACCAAAAATGGATATCTTAGTTAGCTTAACCATAGGCATATTTAATTACAGTATCCATATAATCATTGTAAAGCCTGTGTTTGCCTGTTAAGTTTCATAAATCAATTTAAAATTGAGGCAACAAGGAAAAAATCTACATATTCAGATAGCAGAGTTCTTAAATTCCAAGTATTAAACACTAGCTTAGGTATCGTTTGATCAGCTGTCAAAACTGAATGTTCTCAAAATATCAAGTAGAAAGTTCTTACAAATATCTGCACTGCTGTGGTAATGACCTGTGTTACTAATTATTTTCCTTATTTCAGGAAAATATGAAGATACAAGTACTTTAACAATTAACATATGGAAATCTTAACCACCTCAAATGGATATTTTAGTTGGCTTATCCATAGGAAATTTTTTAAAAATCTAAGTAATCATCATCGTAAAGCCTGTTTGTGCAATATGTTTCATAAACCAATTTAAAATTAAAGAAGAAAAATCTATAAATACAGATATGAGAGTTACTTGAATTCTAAATATTAAACACATACTTCTGTTTTGTTTCCTACTAGAGAGACAAACATAATTTCAAATTGTCCCATCCAAAGTAAAAAAAAAAAAAGTCAGTATTATTTGGGGAAGTGATAATATCAATAATAATAACAAATTACATGCCAGGCACAGTGTAATGTATTTCCCACACTTAATCCTGTGACACTCCACTGAGGTGGGTGCCGTTATTGTCCCTGCTTTGCTGATGTGGAAACTAATAGAGAGTGCTTATATTGCCCGTCCTGGATAACCTAGCTGGGAAGTGGTGCGAGACCCAGGATTTGTGCAACTCTGGAAAGCCGGTGCTCATACTCCTCTCTGCTGCCCCCTAAGCAGCAAAGAGAAAGGCGAGCCAGGGGCGAGGAAAGTATGGGACCTGGAATCGTAGCTTTGGGGCTAGAAGAAAGTCCCTCATTAAACCAGGGCATCTTACCCTTTGCTAGTGAATGTTTAGGATTGCATCACCCTTATCACTTTTTCAAATGCTGCAAAGGATAACTGGAGGGATTATAGCAGTAGTAAGAGGAAAAGAGTATCTTACTAAGTCAAGATGGGCGTCCGTGTGTTAAGATTGTTAGGGATGCTCCAGCTCCCTCGGGTTTTGCTGGTGCAGCATCTGTGGCCTGGGCGAGCTCTGCAGACAGGCAGGCATCTCAGCTTCTGTTCAGCTTTCCTGAGTGCTTGGGCCACAGGAAGGCTCTGTGATCTGACTCAAGTTCTTTTAGAGTCTGGGGAACTTGCTGCCATCGCAAAACAAACATCCTGAAACACAACTCTTCATATTTTCATTTCCCTTTATGGCGCTTTCCCTTCCTTAAAAATCTCCAGGGATTTCGGGATAGGTTTTGATTAGCTCTTTCTTTAATAAAGTAATACACTTTATTATATTATATGTAAAGGCTAAGTTGAACCACATTGCTTATAAGAAAAAGCAGCAGTCCCAACCCACACCTTTCCACCTCCCTAGTGGTGGCTGCTTGTAGCTATTTTTTTTCTGTATTTTTCTCTGTATTTCTAAATAATATGCTTATACTATATATCTTGATGCATCAGTTTTGAACTTTATCTGTTGACTTCTTATTATGGAACACTAAGACTCAGGTTTTTAAATCTAGCACACAAACACGTCTCCTTCCAGCCTCCCAGTGTGGTCATAACACATTTTTGGTTTAATTCAGTGTTGCTATTACAAACCTACGTGAATTTTTCACACAGCATGGTGAATGTAATATATTAGGTCCATTTTCTTAATTATAAAACTTTTTGCTCTTTCTAGGGTTTGTCTTATTTGTTCAGTTTTTTACATGTGCACACAAATGCATCTCATAGTTTCTAAGGAACACTAAAACTCCTCTGCAAATAGGCAGATAAAGCAGGGAGTGTCTCAGATCCATTTTCCTCTTGGCAGCATCCACCCAGGAGCCCTCTAGCTCTGTCTACACTCCGGACTAGGTGCTGTCCAGGCAGCTGTCCACCTGTTGACCTGGGAATTGCCTTTACCTCTTTCCTGTGTTAGGGCGCCAACACTCTCTTTTTTGGTTTACTTCCTCGTTTTGTAGAAGCTCATCCTTGCAACCTGAGAAAAGTTACGAGGAAGGTAAACTTTCTGAGACCTCGTATGTCTGAGAGCATTCTACTCGCATTTAATGGATAACTTGGTTTTTACCTTAGACTTGTGAAATTTGATTCAGGCATTCTCAGTGAATTCCACATGTTCTTGCTATAAAAGTAACACTGTGTTTAATACTGGAGAATGAGAGCATCCATATAGGAAGAGTAGGGAAATGCTGCCTTAAGTAATGCTACATGCAGAAGAGGAGGTGACCACTTTTGATCCGTCTTCTCTATAGGAATCCATGTGAACATGCATGGGCAGCATAGGATTCTGGCTCTAGGGGCAATAAGCAAGCTCTGTACAATCACTCTGTGGTTCCACGAAGGTAGGGACTTCTCACTGTTAGGTCATGGGTTTCCTGTGCCTTGCACATCCCTTATCGCAGTGTTGGTAAGTGTGCCGGCTTGTTCTACTAAAATCCATAAAAGAAGTATTTGGAGTGAATAAGGACCTTTTCTGTTGTTGTCACAGATTTGTTGGTACATCAGTCTTGTATCTACTGAGCACCCAGGGGACTGTTTTTGTAATTGAAAAGGTCATGGTAAAGTTGTATTTTTTTTTAATCTAATTTGGGTTGTGCTATGCATGAGTCAGTGATAGCCACCATTTCACTCATATATTGTCCCAATATTCATTTTTCTTTTGTGTGTGTTTTCTGTCTTTTTTTGGGGGGGGGGGGAGCTCTAGTTCTGGGGAAACCACCACTGCTGGAAAGAAAATGAAATTTATTTGGGAAGGAGGGAGTGAGGTGAAGGATCCACCCTAACCTGCCCTTCACTAGGACAACTGGCAGGATGGGAGGAAGTTCAGGCCTCACCACATGGTTTGTTGAGAACCTTGATTTCATTAAAACTTGAACCCAAACATACCAGATAGATTTCTTCTTTTCAGCCTTCTGGGTTTGGGGTCATTGGGATTCCTGACCTAGCCAGGTTGAGTTAAGGGGACAGAGAGGAACTGTTTGTAGCAATGCTGTGCTCTCCAGAACAACGTCTTTAGTCCTTTTGTATTCTTAGAAACAAAGTCACCCCTTGGCAGGAATAAAACCACTCAGATGCCAGCATTCGGGGCTGGGTTTCAGGTGACCAGCTTTGGAGAGGCAGTGCCTGATTTCCCTTGGCAAAGACAACCTGCCCCTTCCCAGTCCATTTCAGCCACTTGTGCTCAAAGGCGACTCCCTCAAAATAGAAACCTTTAAGAACTCTGATATGTCCATGCATCATTATCTTTGTCCTAGATTCTAATCTAATTTCTTAGAATGTTGAAAACACTATTTAGCTTTTTATTTTTTAAACCAACTTTCCCTCAGGAAGAGTAGATCCAGCAGAGGTAGGAAGGCCTGGGCATTTCTTCTGGGGGCTGGTGTGGTTGACACTTGGGCAGTGGTGCGAGCAGATTCAAGTTTCCATCTTGACTCCAGGACGTCTTGTTTGTGTGTGAAGTCAGTTCATCTCTAAGTCCCTATTTCCTCATCTGTAAAATGATTTCAGTACAACCTATTTACAGCAGCGTCGTGAGGCAAGGATAGAGTGCTCAGAGGATGTGTACTCTTGTCCCTCCTCCGGGCACGGGGGAGAAGCCCACTCTGGGAGGAGCTTGTCACCAAGGGTTTAAGAGTCACATGCTTCACAATTGCTTCCAGACCTTGGCTTATTCATGTTTGCTTTCTCTTTGCTGGGCAGGAAGGATAGCTAAAGGAAGGAAGGTCTTTAACTTCTACACCAGGATTTACTTCATTTCACCTGATAATAAGCCATTTCAATAGTAGTTCTAGCAGTTATGATTTATGGAACACTTTTTTAGATACCAGGCCCTCTACCAAGCACTTTTCATTCGTTCTTTCCTTTAATCTTCAAAACTCTTCTACATTAAAGCTATTATGTACTCATCATGCACATGAGAAAACTGAGATTTCAGGTTCGTGTCTGGCTTCAGAGTGTCATGCTTTGCACTGGACACCTTGCATCTCAGCCATACCTTCACGACCGCCACTATGTACCCTCCATTCCCTGACTTCTTTTTTTTTTTTTTTTTTTTTTTTTTACTGACAGTATCATACCTTGTATTTTAGTTTTCTGGCTTACAGTTTTGAAGGTAGAAGTCCAAACTTGAGACATCAGCAAGGCAATGCTTTCCCCCTGAAGACTGTGACATTCTGAGCTGACGACCTGCAATCCTTGGGTTCCTTGGCTTTTCCTTCACACGGCGGCATCTTCTCCTTTCTCTTCCAGGTTCCATTGACGTCTTCTTTTTTTTTTTTTTAATTAAAGAAAAAAAAGAAATTAACACAACATTTAGAAATCGTTCCATTCTACATATGCAATCAGTAATTCTTAACATCATCACATAGATGCACGATCATCATTTCTTAGTACATTTGCATCGATTTAGGAAAAGAACTAGCAAAACAACAGAAAATGATATAGAATGTTAATATAGAGAAAAAATAATAATAATAATAATAGTAAAAAGAAAAAACAAAAACAAAAAAACCTCCCTGACTTCTTAACATGTCAAGGCTATGATCCCCGAATTCCAACAGTGCAGTTCAGGGGCCTTTCGGTGTCCCAAGAAAAGACTCCCAAGTCTCACAGCTTTCTGACTTCACCCCAGGTCTACCCTGGTGTGGGGATAGCTGGGAAGACAGAAGAGCTGGTGTGGAGCTCGAATTGAGAGACTTAGTTTGAGTCACCGAGACCTCCAATGCTGTGCTTCTGTTCCCTTCTTTCTCATAAATTCACTACCTACAGAAGGCACAAGGAATGACAGGAGTGGAACCTGGCAAAGCCAGGCAGAACTGGGTGCTAGCTGCAAGCACAGGTTATTAATAAGGTGTGGGTGGAGGGATATGGATATAGAGACATCCAGTTGTCTAGAAAATGAGGGAGCAGTGCGTTTTGCCCTCAGCTCCCATAATGGTGTCTTAACTAGAGAATGAAAAGAGGCAGAGACACATCCTCCACACTCATCTTTTCATCTCCAGTGGCCTTTCACACCAGTGACTGTGCCCCCAGCTTTCCCTTTGTGTTATTTTTTTCTCCTTTTACCCGCTAATGAGACTAGGAGCTCCTTACCAGCGGTGTCTGTGCCTCATACATTTCCGTGCGCCTTTGTTTGCTTATAATTGCAAAGATGATGTGACGACATTTGGGAAAATTTACAGAAAGATCAAAGAGCCCTCCCCACCCCCTCGCTCCCTAACGCAACACCAGCTTTACTTTTTTAAAAAATAAAAACTCTTTTCCAGCGCAGGCATAATCTGTTCTTACTCAGTGGTCCTCAAGTTCTCAGTCTTCCCTGAAATCCAGCAGGCGGCTAGTACAGAAGCTGTGTCCGTGCACGTGTTTGATAGGCTCCTGTTTTTCATTTCCCCTGACACCTATTAGGGTGTCTCAAGCCTTGCTGAAGGCCCCACTATGATGCCGACGAGGGGTGAGCTCGGCTGCATACCGTGTGTGAGCCCAGGATTAACATCAGCCGGGCCCCCTGCGTCGGGCCTCAGGCTCATGGTGTGGACCTGGGATTTAAGCCTGCACTGCCTTGGGATGTATTTGAAAGAATTCTGTGACCAAATGAGTTTGGGAAACTTTGAATTATACAAAGTTAAAAAATATTTCTTTACTGCAGTGCATTTGATATGCTAATATTCGCTGTGAATCTTAGAGAGGGAAGGTTGTATGAACAGTAATAATAATAATAATAGCTGCTATTTTTGAATATTTAACTCTTAGAATCTGGTAAGCTCTCTATATACAGTATCTCATTTAAAGCCTCCAAAGACCCAGGGAGGCAGATGTCATCACTTCCTGCATTTTAGAAGCTGGGAAGGAACCTGCCCAATGCCACAGTTAATTTATAGTGGGGACAGAATTTTGTACTTGAGCAGGCTGAGTCCAGGCATCATACTCTTAACCGATATACAGTACGACCTCCAGGTCGGCAGCTTTGACCAGGCCTTCTTTTATTTGCACTTTCTAAGGGATGAGTATTCTGAAGGACACTAGTTTGAGAAATGCCCATTTAAACTTGGAAAGAGAGCAAGGAGTGCTTGGTGAAGAAGGGAGATGGTGTTTCTCTTTTGAGCCTTCTCCGGTCCTCAGGTCCCTGGAAACCCTACCCTCCTGGACTTCTTTTGTGTTATGTTAAGTTGGTGTCACTGCCTGTTCAGCAGAAAAGGCAGGCATGGAAGGTTTGGAGTGTAGAGTCTAGACCAGTGGCTCTCAGACTTAGATGAATATTGGAATTTGCTAATGAACTTTAAAAAAATGCTCATCTCTGGGCCTCCCTCTCAGGGATTCCAGTTTGACCAGTCTGAGCTGGACCCCAGACATTGGTGATTTTTATATGCTCCTTGGGTGATTATGATGCAGCCTGATTTGAGAACCATGAGTTTGGACAGATACCTTTGTGGTCCGATTACCATGTCTTACACCAAAGCACCAGGAAAGTGTTTCCTTTGTAAGTTAAATGCTTCACAGGACTTGTGAATGTGAGTGTGGGGGCGGTGGGGTAGGGGCAGTGGGGGCCGTGGGGTTGGGGCGGTGGGGGTGGTATGTTTTTCATTTTGTTTGTTTTTTGTTTTGTGAATGAGTGAGTGAACCACGTTCTTCCTTCTGGCCATATCCAGCCTTATAGATCCTCCCAGTGTGCTTATACCCTGACCCTACATAATGGACAGCATTTATACAGAAGTTCTAGATTGGTCACTAAGCGGCCGGGGAAATAAAGTCCTGACACTCTTATTCCTGCTGGAATACCATTGTGCAGAGTACTGCATCCCCACCTTTGCTAGGAGAGCAGGGGTGGTAAGTGCACTCTGGATGATGACTTTAGCTAACTCTATATACTTCTTGTTAAGCATATATTATAAATAATAAGCTTCAAAGAATGTTACTGTCATTTGCAATTGAGTCAGGTCATCTCTGAGCCTCCCTGAGTAATTGTTTCTTGGTTTGGTAGTTATATGATTGAATTATTCTTATTACTATTTCTGCACAAGGCCTTTTTAAGTTTTCTTTTTTAATTTTAATTGGATGGTATATCATGAGACTGAATCTAGAATACTTAGCATATAGCATCCAAATGAAAGAGGACTTAATAGTCTCTTATTTTTAAAATACTTTATTACAACATTTTTCTCTAATAATTTACATTCTATGTCATTAATTTTACAGCATAAATAGGATTAGTGTAAGTGGAACTCGAAAATATGGTGGTGAAGCTCAAAATATCATTGTTCTCCAAATCTTAATCTCTTCAAAAAAGGATTTTGGCAATACGAAAGAAATAACATATAACTTTTAAAAAAACCTTTTTTATGCCCTTGTCAACAAAAGACAATGATTGTTTAAACCATAAGCTATAAAAACTTTTCTTAACCTCTCCATCTTTTCAGAGGCGGAGACCCTGAGCTGTTGAAGGCCTAATTCTGGAGTTTTGAGTTCAAGTTTGAGCATATCCCATTCAAGATAGATGAGTCCTGGATTGATCAAAGGGTTTGTAATGGGAATGTTTTTCTTGGTTTCTTCCAGTACAACAAACACCTCTTCGTACACATTGGGCATGCCAACCATTCTTACAGTGACCCATTGCTTGAATCAGTGGACATTCGTCAGATTTATGACAAATTTCCTGAAAAGAAAGGTGGCTTAAAGGAACTGTTTGGAAAGGGCCCTCAAAATGCCTTCTTCCTCGTAAAATTCTGGGTGAGTAAGACATTGCTGTGATTACCGTGGGTTTTGTCTGAGTGATTGCATTCCACGCATGCTTCCATGCAGGACAGCTGGCCATGGATTGGTGCTGACTGCACCTTCCCGTACATTTGCAGAATGATCAGTGGATCACGGGCTTATACCTGTGGGACTGTCTACATGGGGCATCCACACAGCGCATCTGGGAGGCGCCTGCCATCCTACCAAGGGGCGAAAGAGATGGGGGGCCTCTTTGGGCTTCAGGACTCACTCATGCAGTGACAAGAGGCTTTACAGGTGGCTGAAATCAGAATGGAAAACGTAGGGTATTAGCCCCTCTTTTCTGTTTCTTTTCACTCCATTGCTTAAAGGCAACCTAAAATTCCCCCAGAGCACAGGACTGAGGCAAAGAAGGGGCGAAGATGAAGATAGAATTATACGTGCTAAGATTTTGTAGGTGTCTGAGTGGTTACAAAATGGTTTGCCCAGTCTGTATCTCCTTCATGCTTTAATACTACAAGGGAAAATTCCCCCAGATGCTGGGCTTTGGCTCTTGTTCCAGAATCTCCAAGAGTAGCTTTGCTGTTCCCCCTCCACTATGTAAGCTCAGGTCAGAGGGCCTCTTATCTTGGAGATTGCAAGAGACATAAGCATAATGTACAGGGGGCAGCAGAGACCAGGTGACCTGCTAGCCCTGGGAATTTATAATTCCTTGGTCTTTACAGAAATAAAAAAAAGATTTGTTTCAAATGTTTGTGCTCTTTCACATGGCATTAAAAGCCCTAAATGGTCTGGTTTCAGGGTGTTTTCCTCTCAGGTTCTGCCACAGCCCCTTTCCTCTACCTCCTTATCCTATGCCTCTACTGTGTGTATGTCTGGGTGCACATGTTTTCCTTTTTCCTAATCTACCACCCGACTAGCTCCTCCTCTTCCTTTAAGACATTGGCTTCTCTGTCATAACGCTTTCCTGACCTAATCAGACCAGTGATCTTTCTTTTACTCCCATCCATTTTGTAGTTAGTACACGCTGTATCATAAGCATTTGTATGTGTGTCCCACTCCCTCTGGACTCTTGAGTGTCTCCAGGGGACCTTACTCATAAAAGCAGCTACCATTTACTGAATGCCACCTGTGTATTCAACATGCATCTCACAGGTGTTTGGTAGAATTCACCTTGTTTCCAACGGGGAATTGACTGAGACGTTAGAAAGCATCTCTGAGTCCAGGCTATTTGTAGATTGGGCACCTGGGACTTGAAAACAAATCTGTCTGACTTGAATGCCTCTGCTCTGTTTCTGGCAGCTGGACACCCTATGGATCCTGGCCCTGGGGTCTGTCAATCTAAGACCTTCCCTGTCTAGATACCAACCATGTATTTTATGCACATAAAAAGTCCAGCAAATATGGGGACCAAAAGATGAATGAAAGAAAAGTGTTATGAGTTCTTTGGGAAAATTTTGCATATTTAATTTAGTTAATTTCATTTCTTTTTTCCTTCTGTGGTAACTAGATTTCATTTTTCATGCTTCCATACTGAGATGTGTATTGCAAAAGTAGCCTTCTACTTATATTGATGTTCTTGGAGTCAGAATCCATGTGGACAACCTGAAAAGGTGATAATAGCCACTTTCCCTTTATAAATTGGTGGTTGCCAACTAGTGATTTAGAAGGTGGTTGGGGGATTATTAATTCCAATATTAATGGTAGCCCTCGGTTCTCAAAGTACTCATGGACCCCTACGGCATTCTTCAGGACACTTTCAGTGGATCCACAAGGGTGAAACCATTTTCATTATGATACTGAGATGCCATTTGCCTTTTGCACCTGCTGATAAATGTATTGATGGTACAAAAACAGTGGGGTAAACTGCTGACGCCTTAGCATGACTTAAGACGGTGGCTCAATTACTATGTACTCACAGTTGAAAAAAGAAGAAAAGAGCTACTTAAACCACACATGTCCTTTATGAGTTTTATTGCATCTTGAATCTCAAGTACACACTAAAAATGAATGCAGGGAGCCTGTCACTTCAGGGAAAACAACTGAAGATATTTTTTAACCCGGGTTAAAATTCGAGCTTTCACGTGAGAATTAGAGTTTTAGAAAACTTGCATCCACCTTTGTGATCCTGACAGTTTCTCAAGACTTAAATGACTTTTCTGTTGAGATCCGCAGTGATATTACTGAATGTGATTTTTTGATACTGTACAAGGTAGACCAATGGACTTTAGTGTAACAGAGTACAAAAAGTTCATTGTTATGGTTTCAGATTCTAAGACGCAACCTTTGAGGAACTGCCACTGGTTGAATTTTGATACAGTACCAAAGAAAAACATTTATAATTGTTTGAAAAGCCTATTAAAATGCTTTTCCCTTTTCCAATTACATATCATTATGAGGCCAGATTTTCTTCATAGATTTCAACCAAAAACAATGTATCATAACAAATTGAATGTAGGAACAAGTATGAGAATTCAACTGTTAACTTGGACATGAAATAGGTTTCTCTAACATAAAACGGTGTCACTCTTCTCACTACTTTTTGGTAAGTATAGGTCTGTCTAATAAAAGTGTATGTCGGGCGGCCACACTGGCTCAGCAGGCAAGAATGTTTGCTTGCCATGCCAGAGGACCCGGGTTCGATTCCGGGTGCCTGCCCATGTAAGAAAAAAAAAAAGTGTATATGTCAATGTGCAGTGATCTTATCTTGAAATGAGATAATAAATATTTTTAAACTTTCTCAGTTTTAATTTCCAATGTGGAAAATATAGACAGATATATATAAGCAAAAACTCTTTTGGAATACTCAGTAGTTTTTCAGACCATAAGGGGGTCCTGAGTTGGAGAATTTGAGAGCTACTATTATAAAATAAATAAAAAGAAGTGTCCTATCTAGGTTAATCGTTTTTAAACTCTGAAATTATAAAACATGATTAAAAGGAGCCGTTTTCAGTACCTTCAAGTTAAGGAATGTTGGTTTTTAATAAGATTTCTTACAATTAGCATATTATTTGAATATGATATTGCTATGGAATATGCTATTGGTATGGAAAACACTCAGAAAGTTGCTTTTGCCCTCAAAATTACCCCTTTCTCTTTTTCTCAGTGAATAATTTTAATAGACCCTTTTAGTGATGGGATCCTTCAGTCATAAATCCCCACACAATGAGGTTGAGATTGCAGATGTTTAGAGGACCGTGGCCAGGGCTGGATGTGCAAATTTAGAAACAGTTACCCAGACCAAACTTTAGTTTATTAAATTAAGATCAGAAAGATTAAAAGTGAGCATTTCTATAAATATGATAGAAAATATCACTCCAGTATAATTGTTAAAATTATTTAACTTTTTAAAGAAACTCATTTGTAACACTGTTAAAATAAATGAGGAAAAGCAATTTAAATTAAGCCGACAGTTTATTGCGATTTGAAATCCTATTGGCTTTTGAAACCTAATGACTAAGTAAGCATGAATTTACACAAAGAATAGCTTTCCTTGGATTTCCTTGGATGTTTCTTAAGTAGGTTTAAAACTCACTTTGAACTGTCTTTTGTATTAGCAATTTGTCTGGCAAATTTGCTTATTTTCATGTGAATTCAGAACATTTCAAGAGAGCCCCTGCATTCTCCCTTTCCTTATCCTCAAAGTGCCTGAAGTCTCTAACTTGTCATAATCTAAGATCTTGAAAGCGAGTTGATAATAATTTCAATTTTGAACAAATTTCCAAATGATATTATGTGTCAGGCCCAATATTAATGTGAACTACCTCAATATCAAGGAAAGATACTTTTAAAATAAAAGTGGAAATAATTCAAGTGGCTCAAAACATATTGCTGTTCCAGTGACTGACTACGTGGATATGTGCATGCTTAGGATTGTTAGAAGCAGTGTGTGGCGGGAGATGTAAGGCAAAAGACCTGAGAACATTGCTCAGAATGAAAGAACAAAGTTAAGGGGACCACCTAGAGGGTGTATAGTAGTTCCTTCTGCTGTGGGCAAGTGAAAAGAAAAGGAGTAGGTGAGCATGTGCGGGCTGACTCATCATTTGTTCTTTGGATCCTTCCTGAAGTTCTCTTTGCAGAATGTCTTCTATATCCACTCTGAGGCTGCTCAGGCAGGGCTAGAGTCAGGGAGGACCACTTTGGGAGTGGTTTGCTTTGGGAGAACCACTGCAGGCTCCCTAAGCTACCTGCTCTTAAACCCAAGCTGCGGGCACCGCAGCTCTTCCATGCCAGTTGGCACTGAGAGGGGAGTGGGATTGCAGTGAGCCAAATAGCAACCCAGGCCCCAAACATAAATGAATGGCAGAGGCACCCCCCTCCATGATGCAAGCCTCACAGCCTGTCATGTCTTCATGGTATGGAACACCCAAGAGCCCCTGCTTATAAGGCTGTGCATCTAATGAGTCTTTTTGTTTCCTTAAAGAACTTTATTGAGGTTTCATTTACATACCACAGAACTTCACTCATTTTAAGTGCACAATTCAGTGATTTTTAGTTGACTGAGAGAGTTATGCAACCATTGCTACAATCTTTACTTTTTAATATTTCCATCACTCCGAAAAAGATCCCATTTGCAGTTTGTCCCCACTCCCACCCTCAGCTGTAGGCAACAACTCATCTACTCTTTGTCTCTACATTGCCCTTTTCTGGACATTTCCTGTAAATGGAATCATTCAGTGCATGGTCTTTTGCATCTGCCTTCTTCCACTTATCGCAGCGTATCTGAGATGCATTCATGTTGTAGCAGGAGTTAGTAGTTAGTTCCTATTTATTGCTGAGTAGCATCCCAGTGTGGATATGCCACATTTCACTTAGCCATTCATCAGCTCATGGACAGGTGGGTTGTCTCCACTTAAGGCCATTTGAATAATGTTGCTGTGAACAGCACATACAAGCGTTTGGCTGGTCATAGGTTTTATTTCTCCTGCGTGGATTCCTGAGAGTGAAATTGCTAACTCATACATAAATTTACAGCTAATTGTTATGAGCTGCCCAGCTGTTTTCTAAAGTGGTTGAACCATTTTTTTTTTTTTTTTTTTTTTTATTTTTTTTTTTTAGGAAAGACAGAGAGAAGGAAGGAAGGATAGAAGGAAGGAAGGAAGGAGGAAAGGGAAACATTTTTTAAACATTTTCTTGTTTTTTATTGTATTCTGTTTCTCCGTTTTTGTTACATGGGGTGGGGCCGGGAATCGAACCGAGGTCCTCCGGCATAGCAGGCAAGCACTTTGCCCGCTGAGCCACCGCGGCCCGCCCGGTTGAACCATTTTTAATTTCCACCCTGTGAGATCTTGGCAATCACATCCTCCTTCAGCCATTCCGGTGGAAGAGATGACAGAGGGCATTTTAGGCGGGGAGGTTGTTGCATGCGGGCACAGAGACATGGTACAGCTGGGGTGCACTGCTGGGATGCACTTAGGTGCATTACATGTGGGCCTTCATTTGTGTGGGTGGGGAAAATTCAGATAGACAAGGAATTTGGATTTGGATTTAGCTGTGTGGGCAGTAGGAAGCAATCAGTAGGTATAATAACTTTTGAGCCAGAAGAGTGATAGGATTCTTTGAACTGAGAACTACAGAAACTTTCTCAACATTTCACTTCTTCTAGTGTTATTCGTTTCCTTTTCCTTTTCCTTTTCCTGACAGTTTCCTGTTCATTTCCATTCTCTTCTTTTTATTTGCTCCTGTGCATATTTATTCTACTTCACAGCTGATTACAAAGAGACAAACAGTGAGCTTCCTGGAATAGAAGGAAAGGAGTTCTTCTGCTTCAGCAGTGTGAACCTGTTATTAATTACCTTTTTTGAGCCAGGCATAATCGCATACTTGCTATTATTTAATCCTCGGGAAATGTGTGTGATTGGTCCCATTTCACACACGAAGAAAGTGAATTGCAGAGAGGCAGAGTCACACAGCTAGTAAATGCCACATCTGCTGGAGTCCTGAATCTGAGCTCTTCCCACTAGACCCTGCATGCATGGCCTGTGCAGTCACACGCTGTCACCAGAACAATCCCAACACTTAGTGGGAGCCTGCAATGGTGACTGCAGTGAAGCAGCAGGCTTGGCTTCTCTCCGAAGTTCTGTCTTATGTGAGGCTCTGGTATTTGTTTACATGGAAAGGAAGGTAAATAAACTACCATTGCAAGTTGGGTCCTCTAAGTCTTACTAGAGAGGTAAGTAAAATCTAGTTAGTTGCCTTTGGGGGGTAAAAGCAGCATCATTTTTACATTATCATTATAAGGACACATGACAATATCCTAGACAATCTTGTAAATATTTTTATTCATTCCTATGTGCATCACTAATACAGCCTACTATGATACATGTGTATAGTTTTAATCAAAGGATATACTGAATTTATATACTGAATTTATCTCACTGAACACCCTTCCTAGTAGCCGTATGTCATCATATTCTTAATTATCATTTTCTAATGACTACATAGTATCCTGCTTCCTGGGTATATCATACATGAACCCTTCTTATTTTTATTAGATATTGATGTTATGGCTTTTAATGTGTGTGTGTATATATATATATAACAGAGTTGCTTTCTAAAACTGTAGCAGTTACTCATTTTTTAAAAAAATATTTTTGTTGTAAAAGCCTAGCAAACATTCTTGACATACGAACATTCTATACATGGTGTGTAATCAGTGGCCACAGTATCTTCACATAGTTGCATATTCATCACCATGATCATTTTTTTTTAACCTTTGCATCACTCCAGCAAAGGAAAGAAAAAAGAAACAACTCATACATACTATACCCCTTACCCTTCCCTCTCGTTGATCAATCTACTCAATTTATTTTAACCTTTGTTTCTCCTATTATTTGTTTAATTTGTATCCATACTTTTTACTCATCTGTCCATACCCTACATAAAAAGAGCATCAGACAGAAGGTTTTCACAATCACACAGTCACATTGTAAAAGCGATATCATTATACAGTCAGCTTCAAGAAACATAGCTACTGGAAGACAGCTCTACCATTTCAGGTACTTCCCTCCAGCCACTACATGACACCATAAACTGAAAAAGGAATATCTATATAATGCCTAAGAATAACCTCCAGGATAACTTCTCGACTCTGTTTGAAATTTCTCAGCCACTGACACTTGATTTTGTCTCATTTCTCTCTTTCCCCTTTTTTAGTCGAGAAGGTTTTCTCCGTCCCTTGATGCTGGGTCCTGGCTCATCCCAGGATTTCTGTCTCACGTTGCCTGGGAGATTTACACCCCTGGGAGTCATGTCCCACGTAGAGGGGAGGGCAATGAGTTCATTGGCTGTGTCAGCTTAGAGAGAGAGAGGCCACATCTGTGCAACAAAAGAGATTCTCTGGGGGTGACTCTTAGGCCTAATTTTAAGGAGGCTGAGCCTATCCTTTGCAGGGATAAGTTTCACAGGGGCAACCCCCAAAATTGAGGGCACAGTCTATTGATTTGGTTGTCCCCACTGCTTGCAAGAATATCAGAATTCTCCAAATGGGGAAGTTGTATATTTTCCCCCTTTCCCCATTCCCCCAAGGGGACTTGGTAAATGCTTCTTTATTCACTGTCCAAATCACTGGGATTTTTCGGGGCATCACAATAACCTGGACAAACCAACAAAATTTCATGCCCTACTCAAGATTCCATGTTGAACACTTATGGTGTTCAACTAAACTGACCATACAAGTTAAATTAGGAAATGCTGTACCCAAAATATAAATTTTGCGCCAAATAAACATCTCTCCCTTTAGTCTCACTCAGGAGTGGTGAGGACGATAGCTTCCTTTACCCAGTCTTCTGATATACCTTAGTCCTATCCAGATCAGTGTAGCAGTTCCTGTTTAAACAGTGAGTGTAACAGGCATCTTCATCAGCCTTGCCTGGCATAATTCAAAACAACCATCACAAAAACAACTTTTTATTGTCATTTTGGTTTTTTTTTTTTAACTCCTCTATCTCTGCAATTACTTTTTTCTTTCTACTCACAAGCCTTTTATCCTTCCTTATCCTCCAGAAGGTTAAACATAGTGTGTTCCCGTAATTCTCTGTGTGTTCGCATTTCTGCAGTTCTGCAGATGGCGTACTTCGTGGAGCTGACATCAGAACCCCTTGCCCACCCTCAGTCAGAGGAGTAAGTTGTAAGGTGACTGTTACTGCTGCCCTTTGTAATCCCTTAGTCAGCTGGCCATCCCCGGGTACCTTAGCTGAGTTATTTGTGTTGGTAGTACCATATATAATAGAATTTTAGCTTTAATTTGAATCCCTAAGTAAAACATCCCAGGGAAAGTACACATTGATGCAGGCATTGAAATTTGTTGTGTTTGCAGAGGATCGTGGAACCAGATTTGTTGTTAGTGAAGCCAATATTAGTCACTGGAAGATAACCATGCTACCCCATTTCCATATAAACAATGATTGGGTGCTGTGTACGTACTAAAGAGTAAAGGTGATCACCGCAGGTGGACAGAGCTGTGCTTCATTTCGGCCCTGAGATTTGTGTGGATGGGTTCCCAGTTACATGGCAGATATGGCACACCGTGCAGTTGATTTAAAAGAAAGTGTCACCTGTTTTGGAACTGAGCATAGAATTTTCAAAGCTAGAAGAGGTGGCTTTGATTCAGTTGTAAAGGACAAAAAACCAAGTGCACCTTGCAGCTGACTCTCAAAAATTAATTTCCAGCCATTTGTAGTTTACTTAAGTAAATAAACAAAATTGTGAATTTAACCAAATAAGAAATGCAGGTGAAACTAATATTTTTAAATGGGCCTCAAAATCATACTCTGTGTCCTAGACATGCCAAATAGTGCCAGTACTGTGAGCACAAGTTAAAAAAAAAGGCAGAGTTTTTAATAGCATGTATTCACAAACCTTACGGCCAAAAATCATTCAAAGGCTTAGTTTCAAACTTTGATTGGGACAATCAGTAGAGGAGAAAGTAATGAGAAATGAAATTGTATTGGGTATGTGTCCTGTCAGGCTAAAGCAAATTTTTATATACAAATAATACAATATTAATTTTTCCTCCCAAATCGTTATTAAATTAGTGGTGTCTTAGAAGCCAAAGTATATGATATTACCCTATGGCTATTAATAATATTTTTCTTTTTAAAATTCTTAGAGTAATGATCGTTTGATGTAAACAACGGTCAGTATTTTCATGATCACTTAATTCACTTCCTTAACCTACTTAAGAAGTAAAACAAAGGTTAGTTTTACTGACTATGACATGCGAGAAGTCTTTCTAAAACAGATTAAGGGGATGTAAGTTATCTGGAAAACATTCCCCTTTAGAAGATACTTTCATCTTGGTAGGAATGAAATCCTGTTTGTTCTATAAAATGACAGCCACTGTGAATAAAAAAAAAAAAAAAAGAAGCACTCAGCTTTATTTAAGAAGAAACCCGGTGAACAATGGAACTTGCAGATAAACCCTCTTTGGGGTTTCAGCATGTTTTTGATTGGAGCCTAGGATTGAGGTTGAAATTGTAGACATAAGTCTGTCACTTGCAATCCAATGTCCTTGTTGCTATTACTGGAGAGGAAGTTAGGAATCATTTGTTCCCCATATGTTTTAGACTGCTGTTAGTAAGAAAGGGTCTTTCAGCACAAGTTTTGCATTTCTCTGTATTTCTGTCCCATCGAAAAATGTGTTAAATTCTGAAATTACCTGAATATTAAGTGAAGGAATGATTTAAGGGAAAGGAAGATGAACAAGGAAGACTGATCTTGTGAAGTGCTCCTGAGGCTAATGCATGTTAAAGTCCCTTTCATTGGACTGTGAGTAGATGATTATTTTAACCTATGGTGCGTGATAGCCCCTGAAATCCCAGGGGAAGAGTAGGGGAGACGGTAACATGCACGTCCACCCATTTTATTTTGATTTCGTGGTGGGGGGGGGTGGAATCTGGGGCTTGTTAGCACTTTCTGCATTAACTGTTGCCTAATAGTGCTTCCTTCATCCCCCAGGGAGCAGGAATCCTATGCCTCGCCTTTATTTTATCCAGCAGTGCAATGCATAATAATCAACTTCAACAGTTGTTTTCTGTTTTTTTTTAATTAGTCAGCTGAAAAGTTAGTTATTTTATTTATTCCGGTGAATAAACAATCCTAGAGAAATTGCTGTACATCAGGTGGTCGAACTACCACTTAGCCAACTTATAGTAAACACCTGATGGTTTGTTGAGCAGACGTCCTTGAGGAATTCACAAAAGGGGCAGGGGGCTTCAAGAGACTCACAGAAAAGCTTTTCCCAGCTACCTCTGGAGTTGTTCGGTGCTGGTAGAAACGTTTTAATTATTTGAATCAGTAAGAAATATGCACATCACTAGTGAGACATTCAACAAGCATTCACTCAAGTCTGCTTTGTTCTTAGAGAACCAGAGAAACAAACCTGAGTAAGATGGTCTGACTTCCAGACCTCAGGTTCCAGGGATGGGGGGGGGGGTGGGGGGGAATGGCACACATACACATGAATGACAGCACCGTGGGCTAGGTGTCATGGAAGTGTGAGCAGAGGTTGCTGTGGAAACAGGTGGATGGACCCTTTTTGCCTGAGAACATTCTGGAAGGCTTCAGAGCTGGCATTTGAATGAATCCTGAAATAATTTGGTAATGAAAGAGTGGGAAAGGTTTTGCAAGGAAAGGAGATACTGGTCCAGAGACAGGGATTCCTAGTGGGAGCTTGCAAGGGGTCCTGGTGGCTGCTGGGGCTTATGGATCTTGGAGATTGGTGAGAGAAGAGGTTAAAAATATTGATCACAGGGCGGTCACTTTAAAATGACCCATCTGGAGACCCATCTCGAATTCCCAGAAAATATAAGGTGGAACAAGATAACCTGGGAAATGGGCACAAAAGCTCATTCTTGCTTTTTCTCCAATTCTGATCTCTAATCCCTTAACCAAGCCCCATTCACGCTGCAGATACCGCCCCCAGCTCTAAGGCATCCAGACAGAATCTCTAACATTGAGAATCTTCTTGACCTCGTGGGAGACTCCGTCTGACAGCTGTTACTCCCAGTGCTTTCTGTCCTGGGTCATTTGGCTCAGTTGTTGCTAACAAAGCCAAGGTCAGAGGTCTGTCCTTTCCTGCGTGGAGCTTTTAAACTCTGCTGCCTGCCATGGTTACAGACTGAGATCCTAAGCAGCTGTCGTGCTGAGAGCTGCTGCTAACCAGAGGTCCAGGGGAGAGAGACACATGGTGCACTCACACTTCTCAGCACTTACCCAGTGGATGAAAGCACTATTGACTTTACTGTGTAGCTACTCTCATTTCATCTCAAGAAAAGCCTGAGAAGGAAAGAATTGAAGTACCACAATTGGGGTGGCTGCTTATTTCCAAATCCAGTTTTGCGTGGAACAGAGGGATCATCTGAAATCGCCATGAATCCCCAAGGGAGATGGTCAGTGGTCTACATTTAGACCTAGACCTGTGATGGTGTCTGGAACCACTTCTCCCTGTTCAGGTAGACATTCCAGGTACCGCCTATCTATCTACCCACCCCCATTTCAGTTTCCTTTTTAAATTGCAAAACTATTACAAGCTTGTTATAAACAGTTCAAGCAGTTCAAATGAATATAGAATAAAAACTGAGAGTTTCCCTGTCACATACATCCTCATCGCCCCAAATTTGGAATGTATCCTTGCAGGCTTTTTTAATATGCATCTGAAACGTTTATGTACACATGCATAATTTGTTTTTACTAAAAGGATTATGCCTTACATTATATTCAGCAACTTCATTTTCTTTCCGCTTAAAATTTCTTTGACATAATATGTCTTACAGCAATGAGAGTTGGAAGGAAAGTCCCAATTTTTGTTTCTTTTTTTTGTTAAAAGTGACTTTTTAGTGGGGTTGCCAAATTTGGCAAATTAAAATACAAGCCACCCAGTTAAACTTTCATCTCAGATAAGGTATACATACTGAGATTCAGATTTAAGTGTGTGTCCTGTATTTTATCTGGCAGCCCTGCACTTTTTTAGCTGATTGCATATGATTGACTGGTTGTTACAATAATAATAATAGTTATTATTATTTTTGTTGTTGTTGTATGTAATCCTTTTCATACCAAAAAAAAAAAAAACAAATCAGAGAAACTTTCTCTGTCCTGGTTCGGAAAAAGTGACTCAGGGCCTGTGTTCAAACACCTGAGAACGTAATGAGTGACGGACCAGCTCAGCTGGGTGCCCTGTTACTCACTTGCTGCCTTCCCTGGAAAGAACTGGCCTGTGCCTTGGCTTTGCCGTTTGGGCTGACACCCTGGCTCTTTTATCTCAGCTACCTTGTGAAATGGCCAGTGGCAGTAAGTCATGTGGGTGATATTAATTAATTTTTTTTTTTTGTGGTAAAGAATGCTAGTATTTGTAGGAATTTGCAATGCAAACAACCAGCCTTTCAAGCAGTGCATATTGTAATTAGACCAAGCTTTTAAGAGTCTTTGAAGTACTAAATGTTTATGAAATTCAAATAGGGATCCCAATCTGCACAATAAAGGGACCCTCCACGGCGGTTTTTTTTTTTTTTTAATCCATTTTGTAGATGTAAATATATGCCACAATGAGTGGGAAGTAACTTGGGAGAGCCTGGCTCAGTTTATTCCTACTATTTTTATTTAAAACAGCTGTGGCAGGAGGACTAAGGCATGGGGCATCTTGGTCCAAACTGAACACATTCCAAGGGCGACTTCCCAGAGGACAGTACCTCTCCCCCTCGGCAGATGCAGCTGGCCTTGCTGGGGAATTGTCCGGCAGTCATCCCTGCTCCCCCCACCTCAGGACACAGGGTGCCAAGGGGAGCTGGCTCTGCCCAGGGCCTAGGTCAGGATGCAGATGAAGTGGGTGGGGAGGGTTTGGGAGCCGCCGGCTTCCTCCAGGGGCACTTCTCCCCACGGCTGTCCGCCCAGGCCGCGGCGGTTGTCCTTGGCGCCAGTGGGAGCAGCTGTGCGGCCCGTGTGCGCCCTGCCTGGCCGAGCCTCCCCATGTGGCAGGTCTGGACAGCCGCCCGCAGCAGGGCCCAGCTCCCAGTGCCGCTTGCCAAGGAGCCAGATGCTTTCATTGGAAAAAATTGCTTCACAATTTGAAATCTTGGGCCTTTGATCATTGCTCAGAGAGGATGAAGAGGAGAGGTTCAAAGTGGTGGTTTGAAAACGCCAGCGTCTTCTTGCATCCATCAGTGCCTATTATACTGTCTCTTGTCAGGGACAGTCCTCTTGATGTTTTCATTTTTGCAACCAAGTAAATCCTGCTTGGCTCTTCCAAGCCCTCAGGGTGGGAGGGAGAGATGGGGTAGGAAAGGAGTGTCTGTTTCCTGCTCCTTTCCTGATATATAGTGCCACTTCCTCTCCCCCCCAGGCTGAGGTGTTTACTAACTCCTCTGTTCAAGCATGCTTTTTTCCTCTGAAATGAGTGACAAGGGGGTCATCATCAGTCCAGTGCTGCTTCTACACGAGCAGCATCCGTTTCCTCACTTGACAGCGGTAGGGCTCACGTGCTTCGTCGTGGTCCAGCCCACCCCTCCAAGGAGGCTGGAACCCACAGAACTGGGCTCGGCCTCATTTTTCCTCAGCCAGAAAATAGGAAGGATCATTCTCTGAAGAATTTTGCATTTTGAATATTTAAGAAAAAGACAAAAGCATGAAATGAAACAGCTGCAAACATCCATGAACAAATGGGTTTACTGAGTGAGAGGTATTAGTAGAGAAACCAGTCCAAAATCTTGTCACGGGCCTTAACCATCTAAGTTGCAGGAATAAAGAAAAGAGCATGACAAGTAGAGGACATAAAATTTCACATCCTAACCACTTTCAGGTATGCTATTCGGTGGCTTTAAGTGCCTTCACAGGGTTGTACTATCGTCACCATCATCCACTACCAAAACTTTTCCATCATCCCGAACAGAAACTGCCCATTCCTTAAAAACATTAATCCCCCATTCCCCTAACCTGTGGTCTACTTTTTGCATCTATGAATTTGCATATTCTGGTTATTTCATGTAAGTAAAATCATATGGTATCTGCCAGACGTTTTACATCTGGCTTATTTCTCCCAGCATCATGCCTTCAGGGTGACTCATGTTGCCCCATAATCAGAACTTCATTCCTTTTTATGGATGAGTTAAATTCCATTGAATGTATATATGACATTAAGTTTATCCATTTGTTGACAGACACTTGGGTTGTTTTCACCTTTTGGCTATTGCACATAGGACTGCTGTGAAAATTGGTGTACAAGCACCTATTTGAGTCCCTGCTTTAAATCACTGGAGAAATTTAGGAAGTGTTGATTTTGTGTTATTTAATTTTTTTTTTTTTTTGCTTGCTGGGACTGTCTACTTTTTCTCCCTGGCATTGTTTCCTACTTCCACAGTGCCCTTACATTGTTTTCCATGACTTTGCCCACAAACAGACTTTGTATTTTTACTTCTTTCAATACATTTATTAATGATTGCCTTTTTTTATTTCCAGAAAGAATCCTTAAACAGCTCTAATGATGTCTTTGTGGATAAGATGATAATTTTGTACCTATTAGAGCAGTTATGTATAAAATGTAAGACTTGTCACAATATAAAATAAAAGGTTTGTCATAAGCTCACAAGTCAGAAAACTCCTGATTTTTCTCTTTGGAGAAAGCCATTGTTGGCATCTGTGCCACACACCTGATAAATGTGAAATGAGGCCAAAACTGGCTCTGCAGTGACAGTCCTTATCAAGTTTATTGATTATGAACTGCCATCTACAAAGGAGAAAGGTCTCTAGAGTTGTGACTTGAAGCTGTCTTTATCTCTGGCCCATTCCCTATTTTAAATCCACAAGTTAATAAGGAGTGATTATCAGTGTTATTAATAACTGCCATTTGTATAGTTACAGATGAGTTTCATATGCGTTATAGCCTCACCACATCACAGTGGCCCTTGGAAACAGTTTTTTCCCCCGTGTTTGAAAAGGTAGAAACCGAGACTCACACAAATGACTCCATATCCCTTGCTTCTGCTACACATGCTGTCAAAGGTTGCAACTCTCATGAGTTGACAGGTGAAGAGTCAGGATTCAGAGATGTCCACACTGGGTGGAGTGGTGATCTGAAATCGGGATGAAGTTTAAGAAAAATAAATTTTGAACTTGAATCCTGGGGAGTCAACAGGCCCGGAAGCACCTTGTGGATGAGAAGGGGGAGAGAAAATGTGCAATTAAAGGAGATTGGAACAGAGTTGCAGCCTTGTCACAGAGTGTTCCTAGGTTTGTGGGACTCTAGAAGGCAGAAACTCTGGGTGGAGGCTACAAGAAAGCCAGTTGAACATCACAGATATGGAGGGCAGAGTGCCTCCCCCACAGTGTCTGTGTCCTGGTCCCCAGAAACTGTGGATATGTTTCGTTACATGGCAAAGGGGAAATAAGATTGCTAATCAGCAGAAAGGGACATTATCCTGGATTATCTGAGTGGGCCCAGTACATTTATAAGGGTCCTTAAAAGTTGAAGACGAAGGCAAAAGAAGAGAACCAGAGCCAGAGCAGCGTGAGAAGGACTCAGCTCAAAGTTGCTGACTGAAAGTGGAGGAAGGGACAGGAATGTGGGCAGCCCTAGAAGCTGGAAAAAGCTTCAGGATCTGGAAGTAGATTCTCCCCTAAAGTTTGCAGATAGAAACACAGCCCCGTGCATACTTTGATTTTAGCCCCTGAGACCATGTCAGATTTTTGACCTACAGAACTGTAAAATAATAAATTTGTGTTTTATTTATTTATCCCCCCACTAGGTGTGTGGGGGTTTGTCAACAGCAGTATGAGAGAACTATAACACAACAGGAAAAAACAAAACTGCCTAATACATACTGTCCAATAGTGTAGTAAGTATTTATTGAGGTAACGATATGCCTGTGACTGAAGATATTCAGCCAGAAGGCAGGTCTGGTGGGTGTGCTATGGAGAGGATTTGTGCTTTGGGAACGGGGAGAAAGAATTGACTTTTGAACTAGGTCAAACTCAGGGTCTCTTCTAAGGAAAATGGAAGATTTCTAAGAAAGGCCAATTTCCCTGGACTGGCCTTCCCCAGTCACATTAGAGTATTGCTCCTTAACAGTTGAGAGCCTGGCCCAAGACCAACTATTTCAGGTCGGTTTATCACCAAAGGGTAGAATATGGTTTGAATTTAGAATTTGTTGGGAAGGTGCGTTTTGCTGGTTTTTAGCTGTTTCTTGGATTTTTGTATTTATTTGCTTTTTAAAAATATCCTGTAAACAGATAAAAGTTGATTAGGCAGAAATAATTTCCCCTTCTGATTCCAGTACGTTGTTTCCCCCATTTTCTTCCCTTCAGAGCCATATGAAATAGGTTTGCTTTACACCCAAAGTTTTGAGTTGGGGCCATAAGCCAGCAGTGGATAATGACTCAGCTCAAATCCCAGACTCACTATTAAATTTTCTTCCTTGATTGTTGATTTAGTGTTGATTTTTCCTTTGATAGTACCTTTGCTTCTTGGAAGCAAAATAAGTAACCGTATTTCTTTCTGGGATAATGTTACTATCAGCTGACAGATAATTATCTTCCACATCAGTACCTTACGGAAAATTCCGTGTATTATGTTTGGATGACCGCGTGATTATTGTCCATGTTCCAGCATATTTGCAAAGCAGGTGTAAAGCAGATTGGTTTTTTACTGTTAATAGGGCAGGCTTTTACATTCTAACCCATTAAATTTACACCGATAAGTAGATATAAACCTTGATCGAGCTCCAAAAGAAAAACACAAGAAAATTCACAAAACATCTGTGCCATTTGTCTCTATGAAAGCTAAAATGCACATAGCCACTGTGACCCAGCAATTCCATGCCTAAGAACACACCACAGAAACCCAAACGTTTCTTCAGCAAAGACACATAAAAGAATGTTCACAGTAGCACTCTTCATAATGGGCCCTATTTGGAAACATCTCAGATGTCCTCTGGTGGTAGAGTGGAAAAATCAAGAATGGATGAACTACAGACAACAAAATGGATGAATCTCACAAATGTAGTCAAGCACAAAGTTTAAACACTGTATGATTCCATTTCTTAAAAGTTAAAAAAAAAAAACACTGATGGATAGGGTGCTTGGAAACTCAGATAGATGGTTCCCTTATGGGGGTGCAGATGACGGCAACCAGAAGGGAGCTCTGGGGGCAGGTTGGGGGACCTTGTTTTTATCTGGGTGTTACTTATGGGGGGGTCACTTTATGAAGATTAATTGAGCTCTAAATAATGTGTGCCATTTTCTGAATGTATGTTACACCTTCATTTTAAATTAACCCCAACAACTTTAATACACGTAATTTGGTGGGATAGTCTCTGAGGGCAGGTTTTTACAATGTGTGTTCTTTAACAGTTCGACTTTGTTAACTCCTGTCATTGTAGTTGCAGATCATCCATTCCACACTGAAACTAATTAAAGTTATTTGGGGAATTCTGAGACTTGATGAAACAAGGGTGCTTTGGTGGGAGTGGCCTGCCCTCCGTGCAGCCAGTGATAATGGTCATTGTCTGCAGGTAATTTAGAAACAATGGCACAACCATCTAAAAATCATTCTTTTTATTATCACCATGTGCCAACAATTCTAAACCACACCGTTGATGAAATACTCCTCCCCAAAGACCCTTTGTTGTTGTTCTAAGTCCTAAGCAATTGGTGCAGTTTGTGTTGTTTCCATTTTATATATACATATACATTATGAAAGCCTGCACACATTGTTTAGATTGTCACAGATCACAGATAATCCTACCACCTCAAAAACAGAGTTGTGTTTCAAGATGGTAAAGATAAGGGAGAGTAGTTAAAGACCCAGCTTTAAAGTAAGCAATGAGAAGTGGGGTAACAACCATCCTTGGAAGTTGTGATGGTAATTCCAGATCTCCTTGTGTGTATGAGATTAATTGCCAGTATTTAGTAGTCTTTCACCTGTGGAGAATGGAGCTCAGGTAGACCCAGGGACCTTTTATAGGCTTTAGGTAGCTCAGATGGGGGTCTTAGTTGAGTAAAGGCTTGCATCCTTTGACACCTAATCTGCACTTTCGTGGAGCCAAATGTTAAACCTTTGAGTCTTAGAAAAATGCACCCCTGTGTAAATTTAGGATTTGTACTCCATATGATTCCCAAAAGCAAAATGTAAGGAGGTTACAAAATTTATAGACAATATAAAATGGACAAGCACAAGTAAAAGCAGATTGGAAACCAGTAAAAGAACTGTGTGCTGGTTGTTAGCAACTATTAGAAACACCTGGGTTAAGTTAATTACTACAGTTGAACACAGAATTTAGCTTTGAATTTCTTGGCAAGTAAGATGAAAATGGAAACATAGAGTATCAGGTTCTTTTTATTTGAATCCAGGAAATAAAGTTTTACCTATAAACATTTTCCTGATATTCAGTTCAAGAAGGAAAATCAAGTGCAGGTCCTTATTAAATATATAGGATGATTCAGTTCATTCTTAGACTCTATACTGACTCTTCATGGTGTGTAGTTCCTGCCAAGGTATTAAATCCAGCTAGTTACAATGTGCCAAACCTCAAAAAATAATAGAGTTACATTTGAGTATCAAATCCATCTACCTCCGAGTAGCTACCACAATAGTCCAAATAGTGTCACCTCTCATTTGAACTGTTGCAATGGCCTCCTGATGTCTCTCTGCATTCACTCTTGCTCTCTTCCAGCCTCTTCTACAAGCTGTGGTCAGAGGTACTCTTTTGGAATACAGAGCCCGTCATACCCTCTCACTGCCCCCTTCCCCATGCCATCTCCTCCTTACAACTCCTGCATCCCGTTGCTCTTAAGAAATGACACACATCCTCCCGCTTCTGCAGCCACTCCTGCCACACTCTGTCCTTTGCTCTCTCTGTCCCAGCCATTTCTTAGTCCTTGTCTCTGGTGATGCGCCCTTTGAACATGCTCTTCTCTCTGAGGGAATGTGCCTCCTCCTTGAGCAGTCTCCTCTGTCTTTGGATCCAAGTTGCATCATTGGAAGCTTCCCTGATTCTGGAGTCCTGCTCCCCACTAACTGTTCCCATGCCTTCCCTCTGTGTTGCTTGGTATGATACCCTGTCTGCCCTATAAAATTATAAACCCCCTAAAGCAAGGACTGGCTCAGCTTTTGCCCACTATTGTATCCCCAGACAATGTCTGGGGTCTAGTTAGGAGGTCAGTAAATATTTTGAGAGGAGAGAACTTTTAATCAGCAGCCTTCCATTACATAGTGACAGGAGATTTCTGTGTGAAGCATAGTTTGATCACATCACTTCCTCACAACAAAACTTTCAAGGGATCCCCATTTCCTGTTCTTCTCTAGGCCCAAATCCTTCTAGTCTCCTTAGTTTTTACACAGTAGCTGGAATGAATCGTTCTGGGCTTCTGCCCCCTATTCCCTTAGCCCTTCTCTGTATGTCCAAACCTTAACCTATGCAAGTGCCTCTTTCTCAGCAACCTCTTAAATAATGCCTCTGATCAAAAGGAATGTATTGCAGGTAGCACAACAGTGACTCGGTGGCAGAATTCTCACCTGCCATGCCGGAGACCCGGGTTTGATTCCTGGAGCCTGCCCATGCCAAAAAGAAAAGTAATATCTTCCTTGACATCCAAGGTGTAAATATTCCTGGCAACATGGGACATGACTCCCAGGAATGAGCCTTGCCCTGGCACCATGAAATTGAACAATGCCTGCCTAACCAAAGGGGGAAAAGAAATGTAGCAAAATAAGGTATCAGTGGCTAAGAGAGTTCAGATAGAGTTGAGAGGCTGTTCTGGATGTTATTCTTATACGAAGCTTCAGCTAGATATTGCTAATTGCCATAGTATGCCAAGCCCCAACGACAGTATTCTTAAACACTAAATACCTAGGGATGTATCTGAGACTCCAAGTCTCACTCACTAAATTTATTTTTCAGAAACCCATAACCTCTAGGTAGTTCCTATGCCAGATAAGCCCTGAAATCCAGAGTTACCAGTTGTATATCCCTACCCGGTAATGTTGACATCCTTTTCAACATGAAGAAGTTAGAATGGCCATTGCCAAAATATCCCTAAAGATTGGGAGAACGATGAAAGGAGAAGGAGGAGTGTAAGAGAGAAAATAGGATTGACTAAATGAGTATGACTGCTGAATCATTACATTGATATTTTTTAGTTTCCGGTGTCTTAGAACAGCTAGAAAGAAATACCTGAAATTGTGGAACTTTAATCCATACCATACATTGAAATTTGTTATGTAACTACTTGTTAAATTGCACTTTGAAATTTATCACGTTTTTTCTATACAGGTTTATGTTGCAATTAAAAAATGTTAAAAAAAAAAAAAGTAATGCCTTCCGTTGTCTGAGCTCTGGGTACCTTTAACATGGTACTTATTTTCAACCTGAATTATAGTTATTTAGGTGGCAGTCAAGTTCCATGTAGTGCATAGCATGCACCTTGCATAGTGAATACTCAATAAAAATTGCATTAAATAAGTGATATTTGAATTCATCATTGAGCATCTTTGTAAGTCAGTCTTTACTGTGAACCATTTTCTCTCCAGATGCTGTAATTTTTAGTAAAGTTCCTGATTTCACATGTGTAACATGCCTAGTCAAATATGGATTCACCTGTTATTGTAAATATATCTAAAAATTAGTGATTATGAATCTGAATCAAATTCTTTAGTCTCTCAAAGACTTGATATTTTATTGCAGGGGTATGATATTCTAGTACTGAATACGAGAAAGTAAAATGAAATGGATATACACGGCATGTCATTTCAAGGGAAGACTGCCAAATTAGCACCCTCTTAAAAAAAAAAAAAAGATCCATGGGCCATTGTAGAGGCATTACCTCCCCACCTCCCTGAGCCACTCCTGCCAGAATGGAGGTCTGATCCTGACAATTACTGCTATGTTGCCATGACTCCCAGGGTAAGAGAATAAGCCACACTTTCATTTCCTTTCCAACAGGCTGATTTGAACTGCAATATTCAAGATGATGCTGGGGCTTTTTATGGTGTAACCAGTCAGTACGAGAGTTCTGAAAATATGACAGTCACCTGTTCCACCAAAGTTTGCTCCTTTGGGAAGCAAGTAGTAGAAAAAGTAGAGGTAAGTTGGCTTCTGTATACCAAACCCTTCATTCAAGGTCATACTGTGGCCTCCCTTTAACTTTCTTTGGGGCAGAGAGTTTTACTTTTTTGATGTCTTTTCCTTTCTCTCCTTTCTTTTCTCTATTGCTTCTAAAAAGGTAAAATGGTTTAAAAGCACTTGATAGAAGGCAAATAGGAAGTCCCATATGCCAGTTCTGCCTGCCTGTGAAGTCTCCCCTGCCTGGCCAGTGGCGTTCTGATGAGGCCTCATGGCAGTGCCCTGGGGCGGGGGTGGGAACCACGAGGGGTACAGATAGGCTGTGCCACCGGCCAGAAGAGAAGGCCCAGAGATGCCCTTCTCCTCCCACTCTTAGGTCCACAGACGCTTCCAGACATTGTAGAGAGCAGTCAGGGTGGTATCCAGCCGATTGGCACCTGCCTTCTAAAACTGACACCTTAAGTTTAATAGTGTTGCTTTTGCCATTTCCACTCCCTTTATTTTAATATATTCATTGTATATTGGAATCAAATACCTGTTTATGGCTTTTATATTTCATGCCTCCGTTCCTTCAAAAAAAATGTGTTTCTTTTATCAGGGTCAGTTGCTTTGTGTATAATATGTATAGTTGGCATTCCATTTAAAATTGTATTTCCCAAGGCCTTCTATCCATTATCCATCACAATTCAATCCATGTTCAGTAAGCAAATTTTATTTGCAGAAGCCATGGACCTTACAGGTCTAGGATCCCAACCTGGCTATGACAGACCTTGTGTTGATGAGTGAGAGGATGCACTGGGGTGAGGGTGGGTTAGAATACATGTTTCTTAAAAACCCGGGGTCTTAAGATGCTGCAGGCCCTTGAACTTCCTGAGCCTGTCAGGTGAGAATATAGATGAATTGACTCAATGTTCGTTTAAACTTAGGGGACTTGAGCTTTACTAAAATAGTGGCAGTAGGTATCCAGTAAGTCATTTTGAATGAAACTTAGAAACCAATTGGGTATTGAATATTAAAGAAGAGGGGGTGCAAGGGTGGTTCAGTAGTAGAATGCTCGCCTTCCATGCGGGAGACCTGGGTTCAATTCCCAGACCATGCACCCCCCCCAAAAAAAAATTAAAAGGAAGTATCAAAGATCACACTCACAGTTTGTCCTTGGAATGAAAGTACTGCTACCAACAGAGATAAGGAAAATAAGGTATTCAAGGTAATTATGGATGCAAAACTAGTATTTGGAAAATAAGGTATTCAAGGTAATTATGGATGCAAAACTAGTATTTGGAAGGGTGGTGAAGACTTGAAGATATCAGGTGGGAACCGAGCTTTGTGGGTAATTAAAGCTGTGAGAGTGGGGAACTAGCTGCAGAGTGGGAAATAGTAGGAACACAGAAACAAGGACTGAACTTGGGGTGCAGCAGTCAGCTCTAGGGTGAGGGAAAAGGAGACACAAGCAGAGGGGCAAAGGGCAAAGAGGGAGGAGGGGAACTTGCTCAGCACACAGTGTCCTGAAAGTCCGAGGAGAAGAGGAGGTGAGACTGGGCTGTGTAATGAGACGGACCTGAGAGACCTGGGACCTCCAGGTGGTCTCCATCTCCTCCAACGAGGAAGAAGCAAAGTTACCTGTCAATGAAAGATGCATATTAGGCAGTGCTACAGCATAGCCATGTCATCAGGGATGCTTCTCTATAGGTGAACTTCTCTGCCTTGCACAGGTACATGTGAGAAAAAATGAACCAGACAAGTTTCTCAGTTTCCCAGATTTCAAAGCATTCTTCAGTATGTCCTCAGATAACATACCGGAAGCTCTATACTAGATTAGGAAGAAGAGAGATGTTGATTAAGATCCCAGGAATTTTGGAGTTGGTATGCTTGTGGCAGGTGGAGTTTACATTTAGGTCTTTCATCCATTTAGAATGTATTTCTGTGTTAGGTGTAAAATGGAAGTCTGCTTATATTTTCTTCCACACGTCAAAACCAGTTATTAGATGATTCATCCTTTTCCACCTGAATGGACATGACCCCTTTAAGTTATCGCATGTACTGGGAGCTATTGCTGGGTTCTCTGTATTTATTCTATTCTACTTTCTCTTTGTCTTTACATATCCCAGTACCATGTTGATTTGATTCCAGTGGCTTTATGCTGTATTACAATACCTACCGAGGCAAGTCAGGCTCAATAGTCTTCTTTTTCATGTTTTTTCTAAGCTACTAGCCAGCATTTATTTTCTAAATAATGAGATCATTTTTAAAATGTAAAGAAAAAAAAACTGTATGTACAATTAATTTGAGGGAAATTGATATATTTTTATATTAAATCTTCCCATCCCAGAACCTATTTGCATTTCCGTCTCATTTTATATCTTTTAATAATATTTTATAGTTTTAAGATATATATCTGTCCCTTTCTTATTCATTACAGTTTTCATTTCTAGATTCAAATTATGTGAAAGAGAAAACTCTTGATTTTGCGTATATTCTGTCTGGCTGTTCTATCAGATTTTCTTATTTAACTCTAGTGGTATTTTTTAAGAGTCTTGGATTTCTTATGCAACAAAGAGGGAAGGCTTTATTTTAGCTCTTCTCTAATGTTTATGCCATTTATTATTGGTATTATTTTCTCTCCATTCATTTGCTAAAACTTCCAACAAATTGTAAATAGAAACTTTGATGGTTGGTATCCTTGTATAGTTACTAATGTTAATAAAAATGTTTTCATTTTGCCATCTAGGATTTATATTTACTGTATGTTTTAATGAATGGTGTTTATTACGCATTTAAAAGCTTTCTTTTTATTCCTGTTTTGCTTAGGTCTGTAACAGCAGAAGTATTTTATCAGATGTCTTTTTTTATTTCTATTTTTTTTTTTAATTGTAGGTCTTTTTATTTCTTTTATTCATTTATTTTTTACACGGGCAGGCAGGCTTCGGGAATCAAACCCGTGTCTCTGGCATGGCAGACGAGAACTCTGCCGCTGAGCCACGTTGCCCACCCCAGATGTCTTTTTATTAACTCCCGTTATATTTTCCCCCTCCGATTTGTTCATATAATGAATTGGGTTGATATATTTCCTGGGTATGAGCCACCATAACATTCCTGAATTAAGTCCTACTTTGTGTGCATTGCTGGATTCTATTTACTGACGTTTTATACAGACTTTTGCATCTCATAAGTGAGATTGGTCTGTACATTTTTATAATCACTTTATTAAATGTCGGTGTTACATGTACATTAATTCCCTGAAAAGAATTGGGGAACTTTCTTTCTCTATGGCCTGGCATAATTTAAGTAACTTTGGATACAACTGTTCTTTAAAAGTTACATAAAACTTAGTTGGGAAACCATTTGGTCTTTGTACCGTTTTTCAGTGGCAGATCTCTAAAGCTTTCTGTCTCTTCCACAGCAATTAGATTGATCTTATTTGGTGTTTTCCACTTTTTCTTGGTTCAGTATTGGCAATGTGTTTGTTGCTGGGAAAGCATCCTGTCCCCTAAGTTTTTTCTCTCTCTTTCTCTCCCCCCCCGACTGCTCTATTTTTTTGCCTTAGAGTTGTATGAAGAAACCTCTTGTGAATCTTCTAATCTCTTCTGTGATAGTGGTTTTATCTCTTTCCCCATTTTGCTCTTATCTTTCCTTAATGGAAAAGATTTTTTTCTTTTTTCATCTCCGGAAAAATAGTGTATTCTGTATATGGCTAAGTGGAAGTAAGATTTTTTTTAATTAAATGAAATGCACGAATAGTACAGCATATAGCAGACGATTAGTGTTGCAAGAGATTAGTGTTGCTAAGAGAAATGCTTTTACCAGCAGTCATATCTGTCCTATCTCCTTTGAACTTGAAAGTGTAACAGTGATCAAAACTGTTTTTTCTCACAGACGGAGTATGCACGGTTTGAGAATGGCCGATTTGTATACCGAATAAACCGTTCCCCGATGTGTGAATATATGATTAACTTCATCCACAAGCTCAAACACTTACCAGAGAAATATATGATGAACAGTGTTTTGGAAAACTTCACAATTTTATTGGTAATGGTTTCATCTCTTTCCTGTTTGGCCAGAATCTGGCAGCTCTACCCTGAGGCCCAGTGGTGGGACTTGGGAAAGGCAGGCGCGTCTGGGCACATCGGGGCCTCGGCCAGGGGAACTCACAGGCTGGGGCTTTGGGCCCGAGGTAGGCAGCAGCTGAATTGCAGCATCCGTAGGGCAAGCTTGATCCAGGTTGTCTTATGTGTGTTTGACCTGATTGAGGTTTGAGTCTATAAAAGAGGACTCATCTCACAGTGGTTTCTAAACGTGGTAGAACTGGAATTCAGTTGGTAATAAAAAGAGGATCTTAGATCAGTGGTTCTCAACTCTGCCAACACGTTAGAAAGATCCAGAAAATTTTTTAAAATCCTGATACCCAGGCCGCATCGTAGATCAATTAAATCAAAATCTCTTGAAGCTGGAACCCAGGCATGGGTTGTCTTTTAATGTTCCCCAGGCCATTGCAAGGTGAACCAAGTTTGAGCTGCAGCAGTGTGGTATGGAAATCACAAAAGAGACAAAACCAAGTCAACAGGTTTTTATTTTAAACATACCTTAACTCATTCTATGAAGTATTTGCAAGGCCTCATATGGAAAACATGTAATAAGATAGTAAAATATAAACCGTCAGTACCAGAGGAAATATAAATTGGAATGCAATGCTCAGGAAGGGGAAAAAAAGATCTCTTTCATAGTTGGGACGAAAAGTGTGGTCAGAATTTAATGGGCATATGAAGAGGAAAGGAAAAATCAGTAGTTCTCAATGTCCATAGTGGGAAAACTTACAAGTTTCCCCGGACAGTTGTTTGTGTGTATGTATTTCCTCCCTAATATTAAGCTTTAAAACAAGCTTCTTACTGGAGCTTCATTTGGGGAGCCTTGGAAAGTTGTTAAAAACAGTGTCCTTAAAAGTATACCACAGAGTAGTGTGACAGTGGCTCAGTGGCAGAATTCTCGCCTGCCATGCCGGAGACCCGGGTTCGATTCCTGGTGCCTGCCCATGTAAAAAAACAAAACAAAACAAAGTATACTGTAAAATATGAAGTAAGGGTTTTCATAAGGCACATTTTTATAATAGTCCTTGATAAGCTGAGGGAGAAATGTCCAAACATTAACTATTTTGTGGAAATAATTTTGCTGCAAGGGAAAGCAAGACGATATTGTGGTCAAATATTCAGCCCTCCAAAGACCTACTTTGTTACTAGGATTGCAAACTAGAGTAATTAGAGCAGGAATTCTTTACCTGGAGTTTTTAGAGCCATTGGAACAGTGGTTCTCAGTCAGAGGTGTGCTCGTAAAGACACATATGCGCGCGTGCACACACCTCTTCCCCCACCCCATAACCTCCCCTTCTCCCATTTATAGCTTTTGCTGATTTCCATGGTGTAAGTTGCCCTTCCATGGGCAATTTCAAGCTGCTAATGGTTGCCCATCTCACAAAAGTTCCTTAATATTTAACAATCAACTTTCATGAGCCAGTCATCACCAGCTCTAGCACATTACTATAAATAATATATGATAAATAAACAAATAAATATTTTAAACTTCCTAAGTTTTACATTCACCCCGGAAGCTTTCAAAACTTCTGAGGAGTGAGTCACAGCATCATGTTTTTATTTTCTAAAGTTCCCCAAGCCTAGTGTGCAGCCAGGACTGACACCCACTGCTGTAGGGGATTGGGAAATGAGCCTGGGGTTGGGGGGACAGTTTGTGATAGAGTTGACACACCCAGAATTTTTCATGCAATATTCATTGATTACGGGGAGGAAATCTCAGTTGATTCTCACATGTATTCATGACCTTCCAAAATGTAGAGCCTAGTAATCTAGAGGAAGATTTGGAGTACATGTTCTTTAATAACATTTCATCATGGTCATTTTCTCTAATGGTCTTTGATGAAAATTGAGTGGTTCAGGCTTTAGAGTGCTGGCACGTGCTTGTCACATAGGTGTTCTTTGTTGCTGTTTAAGGCAGGCGCATCACTGTAGCACTCAAATGACAGAAGGTGAGTTTGGCGTCCGGATATGAATATTAAGTACCCTCAGGAATGAACCAAAACTCTGAGTAGGAGGCCACCCTGCCTTAGCATGGAGGGGCTCTTATCTGTTTCCTAAACAATTCTTGGTTAGTTTCAGCTTGTTAAGGAAGATGTGCTCAGTTCCTAAAATTGTGCTCATAGAGCCCAGTTGAGGCAAATACAGTCTGGAAAAATTTTTAACCATCCATTACTCATAAAACAGGCTGAGCTGTGTTCCCTTAGAGCCTGTGGTTTCAAGCAGTATAGTTGCCCAGAAAACTCGTCAGGTCAAATAAATTTCCATGTGCTATTATTAAGCAACTACATAAATTCCTTGATGAAAAATGTAGCTCTCAATAAAAATCTGCTAAAAAGGAGTATTTTAGGTTTCAAATAACTTTGGCATTGTCAGCATAATGATGACACCAATGGATTATGAAATTAAAATCATCCAGTGGGTGAAACTGAGAAATAGTACTTTCTAGCCCTATCAGGTGGGCTTGGTAGGGTGTAAGGAGTCTGACTGCTGCAGGATCGGCTATTGATGCACAGAACTTTTCCTAGGACCCTAGATAAAAAACCTTTGTCGACAAGACCAGTTCCTGACTTAAGTGGCTGGTGGGCTAGATTCTCTGCTTTCATCAGGATGATTCAGAAATTGAGCTGAACCTGTAGTGTTAAGGCTTCAGTGACCACAACTAAACAGAACTTTGGAAGACAGAAACTGAACTTGGGATCAATTATTTCTATCTCCTTTTGAGACCATTGTCAGATACACAGGTTGCTATAACTTTTTTTCTTTTTTCTTTTTGAATCTCAATCATGAAACCTAAACAGGTTATATATATATATTTGCACTACCTACTTCAGAGATTATAGAGAATGTTTTAATTCATTCGGCTAAACTTTATGGGGTGATTGCATGAGCTGCTGGGATACAATGCAAGTAAAACACAGTGCCTATCCCACAGTGAATCATAGGCTAGTGGGGGAAAAGAGGCAGGTAAATAAACAATGTTTCATATATATATACACATATACATACTTAGGACGTTTGCAGGGTTGTAGAGGTTCCAGGTACTGTGATAGTCCTTTTATAAAAATGTCATATTATGAAATCCTCATTGTAGAACTATGATAACATTTTTCTTTCCATCTAATGGGTAAGGAATTTGAGGTTTACCCAAGGTCACAGAAACAGGGATAGACATAAAATCAGGCTCGAATTAATGGGAAATACACTTTGCAGGATATTTCCTAAGACTCATGGTCATGGAACCAGGAGACCTGGCTTTAAGACTGGCCTTAGGCAAGTCATTTAAAGCCTCCAAACCTAGTGTCATCATCCATTTAAAAACAAAACACTCACATTTGCCCTACCTACTTCAGAGGTTATAGAGAATGTTCTCATTCATTCTGCTAAACTTTATGAAGTGATTGCATGAGCTGCTTGGGATACAATGCAAATAAAACACAGTGCCTGTCCCACGGTCAATCATGGGCTAGTGGGGGAAAAGAGGCAGGTAAATAAACAATGTCAAAATACAAGGTAATATGGCTACAGTATTTGTAAGACAGGTACCATGAATATACAGGGTGACTTAACTGTCTATGCAAGCACTTGATGCTTGCAACAAGCATCTATGCAAGTTGGAGTGAGGTGGGAGACCCTCAGGGTTATTAAAAGATGATATTTAAGTTGCCTTGAAGTATGAGAAGATATTTTTTTAGACCTACCAAGAAAGTGGACATTCCATCCAACAGGTATTTCAGGTGTGCATTATTATGTGTCAGGTGCTGGCATGCCATGGAGAACTAGACAGGTGGGACAGCCATCCTGGAGTCTGGTGAGGGAGGTGGATATTCACCAGGTAGTCACAGAAATTAATGGAAAAGCAAAACCATGGCTAATGCCTGCAGCAGTGCATGGTGCTTCAAAGGCAGGTAACAGGAGGATTTAACCTAGTTCAGGGAAGGTTTCCATGAGGAAGAAACAAGTGAGAGCTATCTGCCAGATGAACAGGCAAAGAAGATAGGAAAGAACACCCTGGATAGCAGCATGTGCAAAGGCACTGTGGCAGAAAGAGGGTGAAAATCACCAGTGTGGCTGGAGTGGAGAGAGGGCAGGAGTGCAAGGTCATCAGTGAGCTGTTGGCCTCAGAACAAGCCAAATGGACAAGGCTTCATAGAACTTGTAGGATAAGAACAGTTTTCCCTTCATCCTAAATTTAAATGAGGCCATTTAGGGATTTTAGGCAAGAGTGTATAACTGTCAGATTTACCATTATGAGATTCTTGAGCCTGCTTTTTACAGACTGGCTGGCACTGGGCAAGGGTGGCTATGAGTGGAGGAGTCTAGGTAAGGTTTACTAGAACTGTGTGCTGTGGTGGTGGAGAGGGGACAGATGGGATAGACGCCAGCATGACGTGGTGTTTGTTAGGATATGGGGATGAGGGAGAATTCCAGGATGAAAGAACTGCACATGCAAAGGATTTGGAGAGCTTGTTCTGGTAGGGGTTGGCGTGGCAGGTAGTGAGGCTCAAAAAAGCAGGTGGTACCCAGTGTTTAAAAAATCTTAACTATCAGGCAAAAAGAAAAGTAGATAATGTGCCACATGACAATAAATCCATCTGTCTAGAGCAGCATAGCATAATGGTTAAAAGAAAGGTTCTCAGAATGAGAAAATCTGGGCTTTTTTAGTTATCAATTGTATAACCTTGAACAGCATTAAGCTTGTCACTGGGAAACATGGTACCTTTACTTCAGGAATTTGTAGTCCCAGTGAGATGGGTGGCACTGAAAAAACAAAATCTCCCAAGTTTGTACTGCAGCATGCTCTGATGGGAAAATAACAATATTTAATTTTTAATAAACACAGTAGTTATCCTTTAAGTCAGGAGCCATAAGCCATGATGCCTTAAGGGGCGTGGGAAAATGAACGCGTGAAGCTGCCTGATGCATAAGGGGTAAATGAGGCCTGTGACAAACGAGACGAAGTTTTTGAATCACAATATTTTTAAAACATTTTTTAAAATTCAAAATTTACTGGCCTAGCCAAACCTGCAGTAACTGAGTCGTAGAAGTGTTTGAGTAGGCGAGCTAGAAGGATGAGTTTGTGTTTCAGAATGTCTCTTCTGAGGACGTCGCGCGCGTGAGGAGAGGAAGGCAGGAAGCAGGTCCAGCCAAGCGCGGCTGCAGCGGCTCAGCCCTGAGAACCTGAGATCTGAACGCAGGCTGAGGCCGTGGGCACGAGGAGGGCAGAGAGGGATTTGAAACACTTATCTCGCGGAGGAAAACAGATGAATATTTCAAAATTCACCCATTTTGAAGGGTCAAGCCTTTATAAATGGAAAGAATTCCCATTTGCTGGGATCTCTTCCCGCATTGCACATTTTACTGAGTCCAGCCTCTGCTGGTTACAGCACTGGTGAGTGAAGTCACTCGTGGAGCATGTGTCTACCACTGGCTATCCGAAACAAAAATGTAATAAAAGTCTCAGGACAGTACGAGAACTCCCTAGGATAAAGGATTGTCCTGTGGGACAGAATTATAGAAAAATTTTCTTTGTTGTAAAGAAATTGGCCAGAGGAGGGGGTGGGGGCTGGAACCCCAGCTAATTCTTGAAAGTCTCTTCTTGGGCCCAGGTCATGGGTGAGAACCAATCTAAATGAAGTCTTTTCTTATCTCGCTCAGGTTGGGTAACCAGCTTAGAAAGGATTCAAGTCAGACTCTTACCTTTCTGAATTTGTGTAAGGTCTGAGCGAGGCTAATCAGAGCTCTCATAATCCATTGGGTGGACTTAGGATGTTCCTCTCCAATTAAATCATAATCGTCACCAAGCAGATGAAATGTGGTCCATGTGGTTTAATATATATATAGGGTACATGAGTGGTTCAGTGGCAGAATGTTTGCCTTCCATGTGGGAGACCCAGGTTCGATTTCCAGATCATGCACACACCCCCCCCCCCAAAAAGGAAACAAAAAACATACGTATCCTTTTTTTTAACAGGTGGTAACAAACAGGGATACACAAGAAACTCTGCTCTGCATGGCCTGTGTATTTGAAGTATCAAATAGTGAACATGGAGCCCAGCATCACATTTACAGGCTTGTAAAGGACTGAGCGTGGTGGTTATTTATATATAAGATATCTGTATATACACACACACGTGCACACACACTCTCCATTATCGAACGACTGACTGACTGTAAACCTCACTACGCAGGGGAGTGCCCTGGCCCCAGGGTCACCCCAACTTTTCTAAATCCTGTTTGAGTGAAGTCATTTTTTCATGTGTTCATACTATCATTGTAGCTGTGAAGTTCTGGTACAGTTGTAAAACGAGAAATAGAGTTGTTTCTATGTGTCCTTCAGACCTGTAGCCCACAATTCCTCAGAAAAACCCAAGTCTCTGTCTCCCGAGACCTGTTTTTACTTGTGGTAAAAAATACCGAGACAGAGCGTTATGCCATGGGACATTTACAGCCTTTATAAAAATGTATTTAGTTCTTCTATTCCAACATAAGATTCTTGTTTTAAGATACAAGTAAAATTAATCTTTAAATATAAATGTAAATTAGTACACAAAACTAAGAAACTTTAGACTTATCTTTGTAACTAATTAGGGTGGAAGTTATGAAAGAATGTAATTCACTAAATTATTTTTTAAATGAAACCTTTCTTTCTTTTTGAAACCAAATGTTAAAATATAGCCTTAAGAAATGCTTGGTAGAAATATCCTAATGAGACAAATTTGTACTTTTTTTCCTCACGGTTGAAACTAATCTCCTAATCTGTTAAACTCCTTGAACAGGTATTACAAAGGAAGAAAACTTTACCCCTTATCCTTAACATATATAGTATATTTAAAAATATAAAATTGTATTGTACTAATGTGATGATCTGATTATTTAATGAAAAAGAAAAGACGGCTCTTTTTGCAATAAGTAGATAAAAACTGAAAATTTAAACTTACAGTGTTTATAGTCCTGTGTGTGCAGTTAAATTTTATATGGACAACCAAAATTTTTACTGAGATGAGTAAATATTTGAACGACTAAAATTTAATATCAGAATTTAAAAATTGGCATAAATACTGCACTGTGAGCTGCAAAGTATAGAAATGCCCGTGGCTGGGAGAAAATTTCATCAACCAAGCAAGTAAAAGGCTCGTCAGTTTTATCATCTCTGCTCCCCAGAAAAATGCAAACATCCTCACCAGCCTGTGGATAAATTCTTTGTTTCTGGTGATCCAATGTGCATATTTACTTGGTATAACTATATATGTATGTGTGTAGACATGTATACACATATACATGTGTAGTTACTCAGCACATATTTATTGAACAACTGTTGAGAGTCATGCAGTTTGCTAGGTGCTGACATGTATTATAGCTCAATCTTTGTTCAGAGAACTAGATCTAGAGTCTCCATGAATATTCATTTCCTTGCCATCTCCCAATAAGCGACAGTACTCTTTTGACTTAAGTTTAAAAAGGTCCAGCCATCTATCTCTAACCTCAAATGGGCTTACTTGGGAAGTTGTTTTCCCAAGAGAGATTCAAACTTTCCAATCCAAATATTCCGAAGTATTGCCCAGGCAGGGACAGTTTGATGTGGCCACATGTCTTGGGTTCTTGCCATAAGCGCTTCATTGGGAAGGAGATAAGGCATAGTCCCCAACTTCCCAGAGGAAAATAATGTTTTTATAATTGTTATGAATATGTTAAAACAATAGAACATGAAGTACGCTTTTAAGTTGTGAAACATGTCAAGAATTTTTCATCAAGCTGGAATATTAAAACTTAGTTCTACTGCATTCAGATGACTTCCAGAGTCCTTCCCTTTTACAGTGTCTACTCTGATACTGCCTTACTTTAGTCAGAGTCTAGTGGTCATGAGCATAAGGGTATGGCTGGCTCATGACAAATACAAAAATACTCTGGACCAAACCTGACCTCTCTTAAATCACATGCCACCAGCCACTGGGAAGGCCAGAGGAGAAAGTGCAAAACTCTCCCCATTTGGAGTGTACATCCCTCACATAAACCAGCAGGGCAGCGTTTATCTTTCTTCCATAAAGAAGCTCCCATTTGTTTCCTGAATCCAAGCGGCCCTTGGAAGACTTGCCAAAGCTGTCCACCCTCTGTCTGGTCTTCAGTCCAAGATTTAAGCCTCTCCTTTCTTCCATGGTCATCACATTTACAAGCACTTCTATGATACACCTCTCTTAGGACCATTGCTTTTGCTCCTGTTTCCTGCATCCTTTATCAAGGGAGCCCCCACCTTTCCATTTTCATGGCTAGCTGAAGGAGTGCAAATGATCCTGCATGATTAAAGACCAGGCCAGCGCAGCACCTCAGGGGGAGAGCTATATAGTCAACACTTCTACCCAAGAATCTGGCTCTTATGTACTGCCAGGAAGCGTTTTGGGATTCACTTTTTAAAGCACAAAAGGACTGAGACCCAAGTGGCCTAGCTAGAGGAGACTTCTGTTGGCTGCAGAGAAGGGCATACCCAAGTCTGCTAACTGCGGGGTCAGGCTGGGCCTCAGATGATTTGCCACCATTCTCCTCTTTTTCATTATGCCTTTGTAGCTGAATTTGAGGGTTTATGTGAATGAGTTTTTGCTCATAAAAATGTTCCAAAATTTTTTCAAGATTATTTACTGTGTTCTTCTAAAGCCTTGTCTCTCTGAAATCAGGCCCTATGGTGGGATTTGTGCCAGGACAGATTAATTCATAACATCCAATATGAGTCTCGAAATTGGTCCTTCACCATATGTAGAAGGCAGAACCCTCTCCCCCTGGCTGTAAAGCTTTCTAAACCACAAATGAAGCCTTTCCAAAGCCCTGTCCTTAACTGCCCTTTTCCACATGCTTTATCTCTGGGTGACCCTTCAATACCAGGTTTGTTTCAAGGGTGTCTTATGCAAGTTTCAAGGCAGATTTCCCATAGCCTAAACAGAGGGAGGAGATGGAGGATTAGATTCTGGTCTATTGGCCTTCATTTCCATCTTAGCAAGAGACCTAAAATAAAATCAGGACTTCTTCAGAACCTGCCGTCGAATCACAGAATGTACAAGCTACCCAAAAATCAGGGTTTCTCAACCTTGATATTATTCCTATTTTGGACCAGAGAATTATTTGTTGTTGGGAGCTGTAGGACCTGTGCATTGTAGTATGTTTAGCAGCATCTCTGGCCTCTGCCAACTAAATAGCACCACCCACCCACCTCCAGTTTTGACAACCAAAAATGTCTCCAGACGTTGCCAAGTATACTCAGCCCAAGGTGAAAACCACTGCCCTGCACCTTGGAGGTTACAGTTACCATGTTTGAGCAGTTTTTCCCCCAACAGCACCCTGCCAGAGAGTCCCTGGGAGACTTGTTTCAGGTCATCAAGAGGCAGGTAGGGATATTAATCAAGGGGTATTGTGTCCATGTTTCAGAACTTTACAAAAGTTTCTTGCTATGAGTCTTCTTTCATTGGGGAAGGTGGGAGCAGCTGGTTACCATCGTCCCTGTAATCAGCCCACTCCTATCTGAAGAGCATTTCTAATTTTATTTTATCTCAGACCTTAGTTTAGTGGGGTAAAAAAAAAAAAATCTCCAGTTATTTCATTATTTCTCATAAACCCATGGATCTCATCATCAAAACTTGAATCATTTCAGTGAATTTCCTCTGGGCTTCTGCTTTCTGCCTTATAGTCACTGCCCTTCGTAGAATCTGTAGAAGCCTCTGGAACATTTCTTTTCATCTTTAGGGATGGAGGAGGGAGGACTAAATTCCAGAAAAGAGCTTACAGGTTTGTTGTTGTTTTTGTTTTCTTGTGCTAAAAGAAAGCGCAACATACTCTCTTTCATTTTGGAGATGAAAGTGTTGAGGCAAAGTCACCCATATGGTTGGTGGTATAATAAGAGTGAGAATCCAGGACTCCTGTCGCTCACTTAAACCTCGGCCTCTTCTAGTGGTGCTCTGTGCTTAACTAATCCCTAAAACTGTGTGGACAGGGCCAGTTCAGAAGTGAGGAAGATGACTAAATCCCCTCTGCTAAAGTGACCCCCCCCCCCCCCAATGCCGTTGCTTCACACTGGTGTGTCTTATCTGAGCATAGCTCTCTGGGGCACCCACAAGCAGAGGTGAAAGCTAATGAGCCTTTTCGTCTACTCTGAGGACAATTCACCCGCCACAGGCTGAGTCAAATTTCTATTTGCTAAGCATCCCAGCAGCCAAGTCCTGTACTCAGCACCAGCCAAAAAGCAGCCCCCGTTCTGAGCACTTGGTGTTACAAGTCCCCCAGAGACTTTAAACCCAAGCCTTCTTTTCGTTTCAATACTGTAGTGGCTTTAGCAGCTTGTTTTTGTACAACCTTAAATTATTTGAATCATATGAAATGACAGTCAATTTTACAAACCAGGTACATATAATTTGTATAATTTTTTTATATGCTCTGGTACACTACACTTGTCCTAATGAACGGTAGAACCAGTTCTGTTTGTTGGTGTACACACCTGTGACATTAGGAGGCTATGTCTGCATTGCTTATTTCCTTACATTGATGTTTCTGTGGCGAAGCCCTGCATGTCATTTCTGAAAAGCCTTAAATCTTCGAGATGTTGCGTGTAGGGTATACAGTGCAAAAGGCTGCCTCAGAACTGTGAGCCCTTTTGTAAGCTGGAAGCATTTCTCTTACTACTGTTACTTTTTTAGGAAGTTTTAAATTCAGAGCTGCCAAAGCATTCCAGTAAGCAGTGCCTTAGCAATACCTTAGTCATGCTGCCAGCCTTTCCTTACGCCTGTTCTCAGCGTTCATTTATCAATTGGCTCAATCTTGAAAACAGGACAAGCAAAAATTGTTTTCACTTTTGTTTCTGAAGCCCATTTTTTCTCCATTTCTGTAAGAAACTGACTACTTGGTCTAAAATCCGGAACCCAATACAAGTCAGTTCTTTGACCACACTCTCAAATGTCTATACCAAAATGAACAGTTACAACTTTCAAAGTTGGCTATGAAAAAGTAAATTGTACTTTTAATGTTGCCTTTTAAATCCATGACCAAATACTTAGCTATTTGTGACTCTTCTGCACTCTAGCATGAAAGTGCCTTTGGTTTGAGATTCCAGCTTAGAAAAGTGCTGCCATAATAATGATCATTTGTAGAGAGACCAAAAATATTTTGAGATCACCGTTAATGCCTTTGGCTTACTGGGACGAGTAACCCACCACAGGCCTCTGTTCACAAAGGAGCACCACCCAGGACCCTGCCTGCCGGGAGTCTTGTCTGTCAAAGGGGAGCCCTCCCCACGCCACTCGCCAGGAGCACACTGCGGCAGGACGGACCCCAGGACTGTTGTGTTTGCGTGTGCCAGTGGCCTGGCGTGTCGCTTCAGCTCGTCACCCAGCCCTGCATTCGTGCGCCGGAACTGCCGCACGGACCACAGGTTCTCGACAGTGGACAGACGTGACAGCTTTGTCCTTCTCCCTGTCCTCGTGCTCTGCCTCTGCGGGGACGTTCTTTTCCACTCACATGACTGTGCGCACTTACCTTGGTTTATGCAATGGTACCATTTTGAAAGTTGGAAGCCTCAACCTGAGACGACAGTGCAGAACAACAAAAAATGAGCTAGGGTCATTATCATTGAAGTGTTCTTAGGGCGAAGATGCTGACTCTTGAGTACTGCGTGCGAGTGTGCTGTGCGGGACCTCCACAGAGCAGCGTCCACAATTTGGCGTTTTCAAAGACTGTTACAGCCCTCGAGGGGCAAGTCTTGAAAGTCTGTGCTGGCTTTTAGCAAAAACCCTGTATACATTGGTAAAACCAATAAAGGTGAGGAGGATGACTGAAAAGGACAAAAAAGTAAACAGAAAACACCAGCCAAACAAAAGCCAGGAAGAAAAGATTTTCTTTACCAGTATAGACTTAAAATAAGATCAAAGGTCTTTGAAAGTTAGCCTCAGAACTCTTAATATAAACGTTCTGTCTGTCTCTACCTGGCGTCTTTAAGAATACGCTCACTGGGCTCTGAAATATCAGGAGTGATTCCTAACCACACCAAGTTGTGAGTATTTATAGAAAATTCTACAAAAAAAAAAAATTAAGTGGAAGGGAAAATCACGCAATGTTAATTATGGTTAGCTGCTCGAATTCTCAACTCCTTATCGGTACAATACCACAGCTTGGAAGAAATTACAGTCAAATATTTGTTTTCCTGCTTCTCTTTTCAACTGTTACTGTGCTTTGTTTGGCAATAGTTTTCTCTCATAAACTCATTGCTTATGTCTTTGAAAAATGAAGGTTTTCTGTTTAAAATTTACCACAAAGGATGGTTTCACTGAAGTCACGCACCTTTAAATAAGGTGAAATGTTTGTATTTATTGTCCTGTCTCCTAAGCTGTAACTTTAATTCTGTATGAATTCGCATTGAGTCAGTCACATGCCACACTGCAAGTCATTTTATTTGAAATGGCATTTTTGTTCCCTCTCAGTCACCATTGCATGGGGTCGGATTCCAGCCGATTCACCTCTCGGAGATTGACTCCCTTTTGTCTGCCTTCTATTATGAAATTGTTTTCCTTTCCCTTTCCAGAAGAGAGGCTGACAGAATCTAGGCATCAATAAATTGGAAACCAGTCTCTGATTTTTTTATTTTTTGCATTAGTCAATTTCTGTGTTTCGTTTCACTGTGTAAATTAGGTATGAACTGCACTTCATTTAAAAAAAAAAAAAATCTCCCTCTTACCTCCTTGAAAGAGTCATTTCTGTAGGCCTCGCTCAGTAGGCTCATGACTGCAGACGAATTTAATTTAAAAAAAAAAAAAAAAAGTAAAAACAAAAACAGTATGTGCCTGAAAAATGACAAAAAAATTTTGTAACATTTAAACAAGAAACCTGAATAGCCTTTAATTCTTTAATATGCTTAAATTTTATGTAAATCAGTTTTGCCATGTGTGTTGGTTCACATTCTAAGCGACTTAATGGGATTCTCGAGTCTGTGTCTCCGTGTCATGTGTATAAGATGGGCTTGTGATGTAAGCGTTTTCATCTGGTCAGTGGTTCCTTTAATATTGTACTGCTGCTGGGGATGGGCTTTGGGACCTGCCTTTGGATATGAGGTTCCTCTTGGTAGATTTGAGGGGTGGGGGTGGGGTGCAAATTCTCACACACAGTTTTCCTAACCTTTCTGCAGAAACTTTCAAAAGGCATTTGGTTAAACCTCTTGGCAGTACAGTATTCTTGTATTTGTTAATGTCTGTGTTTAGGTACTGGTACCTTTCTGTTTAAAAATGTTCTAAGTGTTGGCTTTAAAGTGAATTTATCTTTAGTATGATAGTTATATGAAAATTATAGGGTTTGTGTGCAGAGAATTTTTTTATAAAGTGCTTTGTAAAAAAAAAAAAATGTATTCTAGCTTTCGCGGTACATATGTGTGATAACTTTAATATCCATGACAGTTAAGTGCAATTATTTCATCACTCTAAAAATGCTATTTTTGTGTCAGTTCCTGCAGGTGTTTTCATGTCTTTGCAAAGTGACACATTTTGATGCCTTCTTGATAAAGTGGTAGACATTTTGTAGCTTTCTAGAAACTTTGTATTCATACGGTATCAATGAAAAATAAAGAAAATGAAAGTGTGGGTCACCTTTTTTATCTGCACAAACGTGTGTTGGAAATGATATGTGCTTTACGTATTGTGGGCAAATATCTGAAGGACAGAGTAAAGGATGCTGAAGCCGTGATCCTTCTGACAGTGGTCACCCATCTCAATAATTGGAACTTTAGATGTTAGCATCCAGTAGGATTTCTTAAAACTACCCGTCAGCCTGTCTGTCTGTCTCTTTCTTTAGTGCTTCATTAAATTCAGCATGAGTTCTGCTGAACAGCTTGTCTGTGGATCCACGGCATACCCTGAGAAGCAAGTCTCACATTCCCTGGTCCTGAAGTGGGGCCTTAAGGAAATCAAAAAGTACAGCAGCCCAACCCGAGCATTTGCTGTGTTTGTTATCCTTAAACCGACTTGCTGAGCACAGCCCAGAACCAGGAGGGGAGCAGAGGATGGGGTAGAGAGATGAGCATGGCGTCGTCCTCACTGGTTGGATTGCATGTCGAGGTACTATTCCCCGGCCCCTGTCCTCAGCATCACCTTGGAGTTCATGGGACAGTGTGGGCAGCACACACATGCATAACAAAACTTTGCTTTTACTCAGTGTTTGCTATAAATGCCATGCACTGTGCCAAGTGTTTTGGGATAATGTGTATACACATTTCCTTTAATTCTTACAATAGTCCCAATGAAAATGACATTATTTCCCCAAAACTGAAGCTCAGAAAGGTCAGTCATCCAACGACGTGACCACTAGGTGGTGGAGCCTTAAATCAAGTCACCCAGACTCTTAGCCGTGCCTTTTTGGCCACTGCATTTTGGATCACTGAGAATCGGTGAAAGCAGCTCAAGGATAGGAGAGAGCTCTGGTTTTAGGGGGAAAGAACTTGCTTATGTGGGCTTCTGATAAATGCACTGAGAGTGCACCCCGGGAGCCTTCACTTTTGTGAACTGGACCTCAGAGGTCTTTCCCTCTCTCCATTTCTTTGAAATCTGAGCAAGAGCCTTCCTGAAACCCCAAGAAGCCCCAGTGGGATGCATGATCAGAAAAAAAGTACATGCCAGTCAAAATAGAAGCAAGCCACTATTTGGGAGGAATTCTGTTGTCCAGTGGCTCAGAGTACTGTGGTTCAGGACGGAGGGAAGGGAACTAGGAAGCATTTTGTCGAGTGACTCCTATATGCCAGGCACCTTTGTAGTCACTATTTGCTTTAACTTGTATACTTTTGGAAAAGGGAGACATCTCAAAATTTCCCAGTAAGGAAACTGAGGGCCAGACAAGTTACAGGGCCCTTGTTAAGCTCACAAAAGCTAGTAAATGGCAGGAATCCAGGGGTGGAAAAGCCTCCTTTGCAGTTGTGTGGCATCTTTTGCTCTCTGCCACTTCCTCTAAAACAAGGTGCTCTAATACATCAGAAAACCATCCTTTGCCAGTGCCTGGGTTTCCAGCCAACTCAAGTTCAGCAAAGACAGTGACACACAAGGTAAGCTAACCTCACTGAGTAAAGGGATTAAAGGAGCAAAGAAGGTAAATAAAGACTTCCAGTAAGATCAGAGGGGCAAGCAACTTTGCTGGGAAACCCTGATGATTTCTTCCTGCTCTTCTGTTGCAGGGTACTAAATAAGCATAGCTAGTACTTACTGAGAGTCCATGGGGGGGGGGGGGGCGTCATATTAACTATTGCTGGTATTGTTTGTGTTGTTGAGTCATCAGTGTGAGCAAGCATAATTCCTGTGTTTTGGGAGCCTGTGAAGTCTTAGACTTGATAAAATTGCCTTCTAAGACATCCTTGTATATTTAATGCCACATATGTCAATTTATCTAGATACAGTCATACCTAGCAAATGGGCTCCTAACAACCTGACTGCATTTTTTCAGTAAACATTCTCTTATTTGCTCTGGCTTCCGAGACACTCTGGCTCAAAATTTGTGTGCTGTGTCCTTTGTAAGAGATCCAACTAAAATATAAAGGCATGGAAAGATGTCTTCCTGTGGATGAAAAAAATGCCTACCAGCAAAACATTAACCCAAAGAAGGCTGATGAAGCTATAGTAACATCGAATAAGTATACTACAAGGCAAAAATTATTTCTAGAGTTATTAAGTATATTTCAAAATGATTCGGTGTCAACCAGGAAGAATAGAGATTCTAGACCTGAATGTACCTAATAACATAACTTCAAATTACGTAAAGCAAAAGTTGACAAGTTCTTGACCATAGTGTGTTAGGCAGCCAAAAACTTTGGATATTTAATTTGATATGCTGTTCTGATTTACAAATTACAAAGTAAAGAACCCAATAATTGGAGACTACACATTCTTATCCAGTGCACGTGGAATTTCTATGCTATTTAAACATATCCAAGGCCAGGAAGTTGGCCAAATAAAGCTCATGGGCCAAACAAATCGGGCTCACTGCCTTTTTTTGTAAATAAAGTTTTATTGGAACACTTTCAATTCCATTTGGTAATGTCCATGGCTGCTTTTATGTCACAGCCCCAGAGTTAAGTAGTTGTGACAGAGACCCTGTGGCCACAAAGCCTAAAGTAATTACTATCTAGCCCTTTACAGGAGAAAATTGCCAACCACTATCCTAGGTCGAAAAGCAAGATCCTATACCCAATATCCCTAGAAGGATCTCTGTATTTCCCTTTTCCCAGTGTACAGATATTCTGGCACATAACTGTAGGTTCCCTTGCTGCTGCTGCTGCTGCTTTATTTTTCTTTGCATGGGCAGGCACTGGGAATCAAACCTGGGTCTGCCACTGAGCCACTGTCACACCACCCTTGTCCCCTTTGCTTCTTAAATGGCATTGTAACCCAAAGAGTTCAGATGAATCTGGGGTTCAATGTTTACATCATTTCCACCTAGATAGATGTCCCTACCCCATGTTTCAGGGTCCTACTCCTTACCCATTAGTGCCCTGACTTTACAAGAGACTTAAGAGAGCTGTGAGTTCAACTTTACTTGTGATTTCTGGCTTGGTTTTCAGCACAATCTGCACTCCAGCTGCATCGTCTGAGGGGCTCTTTAAATACTGCAAGGAGATCACTTACACTTCCTGAGTTTAGCCTGACATTTCTTCCTCTGGTACATTGACTTGCACTTCGCAACAGCCAATTTATTCCACAATCCTTATAGTTAACATCACCCCGATATGTCTAAAACACTAGAGATTGCACAAGTCACACATCTCCTTATGTATCCAGTACTGATTAACCACAGGTACGAATCTTAGTTATTGTACTGCTACAACATGCCAGGGGAACCAGTGTCTTAGTTTAGGCACCCGTAGAAGCAGACCCTGGGGAAAGGGCTTGTGTACAAACAGTGTACTGGGGAGAATTATTAGAGATAAAGAAGTCACTTCATGTGACTATGAAGATGGAATAATTGTAAATCAGTATGCAGTTAATAAAATTGCCTTAAAGGACATAAGGCAAAATGAAAGAATCACAAGGAAAAATAGAAAAATCCAAAATCATGGAAATTTTTACATATCTGTCTCAGTAATTAATGGAACAAACAGATAACTAAGAAATATATTAAAAATTTGAACTAATATATTAGTGTGTATGTGTGTGTATCACTATTGGAAGAAATGTACAAGACATATTTTTCCAAGCACATATGGAAAAAGATGACAACTACTTGCAAATTAAGCAATTTTGCAAGTCTCAATAAAGTCTCAAAGGAAAATATTCTCTAACCACAATGCAATTATGGTAGAAATCAATATTTTTAAAGATCCTTTGAGAAGCCCCATATGTTGGGCAATTAAGGAGCAACATATCTAATTAACCCATGAAAAAAATCGTCATGGAAATTAGGAAACATTTAAAATTATATGTTAAAGAAAATACATTTACTAGAATATGTGGAGTACAGTAAAAGCAGTATTTAAGAGTATATACACTAACACTTTCTTATTGGGAAAAACTACTAAAAATCAATGAGCTAGGTATTCAATTTCCAGAGTCAAAAGAGCAAAATAAGCCCCCCAAATTGAACTAATACAAATGTGAGAAAACAAAATAGTCAAAATTTAGCTCTTTAAAAATAACTAATAGAATCTATAAGCCCCTGGCAAGACTGATAAAGTAAAAAGAGTAATAGAGCACCAGAAAACAATATAAAACAAAAAAAACACTAGCAGGAATGAAAATAGAGACATCACTACAGATCTTGTAGATAGTAATAAGAATATAATAAACTATACTCTTATAAAGTTTGTGGCAACACATTTGCGAATATAGATAAAAGGGATAAAGTCCTCGAAAAAGTGTAACTCATGAAAATTGTCTCACAAAAAAGTAGAAAGACTGAAAAAGTAGTCTTTCAACCATTAAAGAAGACAACAGTAATTCCCAGTATTTTCACAAGAAAAAAAATCCAGGCCCAGATGGTTTACTAGTGAGTTCTACCAAACTTCAAAGGAAGAAATTCTGCAATCTTACATAAAATACTCTAGTATATGGAACAGAGGGGGCAATTTTGGTCCTACTTTAGGTCTTCTGGAAAACAGCCTGGGCAGGACGTTAATATTTTATTTGGGAGATTAAAAATTCAGGGCAGCATGGAAGAGAGAAAAATAGAAACAGAGTAAGGAAAATGCTCTATTGGCCAACCAATAGATTCTTCACAATGAACCAAGAGATGTAGTAGGTCACGCATCATGAGGGACTCATGGTATGTGGATTTTTTTTTTAAAGTTTGCAAGGAGGGAAAACATCTCGAAGTAGTCCATGGAAAAGGAAAAGGAGGGATAATTTACCTTCCAGGTAACCTCCGATCTCCCAGCTCTCATTGATCAACATTCACTCCACACACTTACCACTTCCTCTGGGTTGCATCATCCACCCTTTGGCAGCTGCTCAGGAATCCAGATCTCATGTCCTGTAATGTGGTATTTCATTAAAGTCCAAAAGTGGATGGAAAACCTGGCATGTGTGGGGTGCTAACCCAGGAAAGGAAAGAAGGGGGCAGGCAGTGAAATCTGGGAAGGTGCACAAGGTTTGTTTCTAAATATACTCCCCAACTTATTTTAGAAGGCTAGCATACCACCAAGGACAATAAAAAAAAATGGAAACGATAGGCTAATCTCACTTACGAACATAAAATTGAAAATATTAGCAACTCGAATATAACACTGTATACAGGGGGTAATGACCAAGTTGGGTTCATCCCAGGAATGCAAGGTTGTTTTAACATTAGAAAATCAACCCATGATTCAATATTAACAGATGAAAATAAAAGCATCAGATAAAATTCAATATCCATTTATGATTTAAAAAAAAAACTCTTAGCAAATTAGAGCTAGAAAAAATTTTCTGAACTGGTAATGGGTATCTACCAAAAAAATTGTAAAACCTATGCAAATTTATATCATTAGGCTAAAATTGAAAGCATTTTTTTGAACCTGGGAATGAAACATTTCCCAGTTCTTTTCAACAAAGTAGACTTAAGATAAGGAAAAGAAAATACGTACGGATGGGAATCTAATCTGTTATTATTATTAGAATATAGACCTGTAAATGTAGAAAATTGAGAAGGATGTACAGATACGTTGCTAGAAATTGTAAGTTTAGGAAGTTTCCTGAATAGAAAACAGTGTACCAAAAGCAAAACAGTTTGCATCTTTGTGTAATAGTAACAGAGAGAAAATTTCAAAATATATACCTTTGTTTAAAAAATATGACATGCTGACGTAAAAATCTAACAAAAGCTGTGAAAGACCTTTATGGGGAAAAAATAGAAAAATCTTATTGATAAATTTTTTTTTTTTTTTTTTTTTTTTTTTTAAAGGAAAGACAGAGAGAAGGAAGGAAGGATAGAAGGAAGGAAGGAAGGAAGAAAGGGAAACATTTTTAAACATTTTCTTGTTTTATTGTATTCTGTTTCTCCGTTTTTTGTTACATGGGCTGGGGCCGGGAATCGAACCGAGGTCCTCCGGCATAGCAGGCAAGCACTTTGCCCGCTGAGCCACCGCGGCCCGCCCTTATTGATAAATTTTAAATACATTAAATATTCATGAATTGAGATACAAATGTTCATGAATTGAAAGAACCAGTATTGTAAAGCTATCAGTTCCACCCAGTAAATCTATAGATTAAATGCAACACTTTCTTCCCATTTGTGGAACTTGACAAGCTGAGTCTAAAATATATATGGAAATAGCTACGAAACTCTTGAAGAATAAAAATAAGTTAGGAGAATTGTTCCAGTTATCTATTAATTTTCTCTCAGCTCCAGGTCTACCCTTCTCTGCTCTACTTTGTGATGCCCTAGCTGGACCCTGTAAAGATTTCTTCTTTGCCAGCTAGCGCAGTGTTTGTGTTAATAGCACAGGAGTGACACTGTTGGGTAATAGAGACAGGAGGGCATTTCCTTCTGGGTTCTGTCCTCCATTATTATTCAGCGCAAGGGCCCAGCAGCCATGTGGACCAAATCCGGCTGCACCCTGAGGCACCTGCTGGGTACTTCTGTGCAACTCCAGCGAGTCACTGCCACAGCAGCCCTGGCTGTACCCTCACAAAACTGTCTCCCACCAGATGGGCAGTTCTGCAGACCAACTCCAGCCCACCCACACACTCGGGCAGTGAGGGACCAGTTATGGCTCATTCCCTCTATCAAGTTTCTTTGCATGCTGCACGTTCTTCCTCTTTAAAGAGGTCTGACTCTCAGCCTTTGACAGTGGTGGCAGGGGAGAGGAGGGTGGGCTGCATCGGATGCTCCTTAGTTTCTTCACTGTCCATTCATCCCCAGCCTAGAGCCACCTCTTTGCACCTGAAACTTCTGGACCCCTTGGAATTCTCTTTCATCCCTTTTGGTAGTTTATCTTTCTGTTAACAATGAACAAAAAGTTTCCCTGTTCAAATAACTGGTGTGGTTTCTGCCTCTTGATAGGGCCTTGACTGATATAGGGGACGACCCCTATATCATGTTCATGTATATTATAAAGCCATAGTAAATAAGGCAGTGTGATAATGATGCAGGATTAGACAAATTAACCAATGAGATAGAATAAGGAGATCCGAAAGATCCATGCATACATAAAACCTTGAGAGAAATGGTACTGTAGATTAGTGGGGTAAAAATTCAATCAATTATGGTGGGAATTATCATGGAAAACGAAAATGGACCTTCACCTCACATATGCCTCTAAATCAATTCTATGTGAGTTAAAAACATATGTATAGTATGATTTCTAAATGTTGGGTTAATTTCTTTTTTTCCGTTAATTAATAAAAAATAAATAAATAAACATATGTATACAAGAAAGGCAAAACTATAAAACTTTTAGAAGGTAATGTAGAATATTTTCAATACTTTTGAATAGGTCAGGAGTTCTTAAAAAAGAAACAAGGACAAACCAAAAAGGAAAAGATTGATGGATTAAACTACATTATAGTTTAAAAATTCTGTTAAAGGTTGCTATAGAGTGAAAATAGCCATAAACTAAGATATATTTGTCAAAAGAGATAACATCAATAATATATAGGGAGGCCCAGTATCTCCCCAGGCAGAGTTCTCGCCTGCCATGCCAGAGACCCGGGTTCGATTCCTGATGCCTGTCCATGCCAAAAAAAAAACCCACAATGAGATATGCCCTGCAGCTTGATAAAAATTTAAGTCTGAAAATACCAAGTGTGGGAAAGGATGTGAAGCATTGGAGAGCTCCTACATGCTGGTGGAAGTGTAAACCACTTTAGAAAACAATGTAGCGTTACTTAGGAAAGCTTACGTATTTATAAAATATGACCCAGTGAACTTTACACCTAGGTTTATAAGAAATATTCGCAAAAGTTTTCCAGAATCTTGTACAAAAATGTTATAAATCTAATTACTTTTTATTGCCAAGTAGTATTCCATAGTATGAATGTGCCACCATTTATCTATGTTTCAGTTGATGGAAAAACTGGGATGTTTTCAGCTTGGGGCTGTAATAAATCAAGTGCCCATGATCGTTTTACACGTAAGACTTTGTAAGAGCCTGTTTCTCTAGAAGGGGGATTGGGAAATTATTAAGATTTCATAAGACGTTGTTGCCCTGTTTTCCAACAGGGCTGTACCACTTTGCATTCCCTTCAGCAAGGTATGAGAATTTCTTGGTATTGCCAGTCTTTTTCATTTTAGCCATTCTCATGGATTTGTAATGGTATCTTATGTATGCTCCCTGGATGAGTAGTCATTTTGAGCATCTTTTCATGTGCTTATGGGCTGTTCTTTTATCAAGTGATTGTCAAGTCTTTTGCCGATTTTAAATTCTTTCTTATTATTATTTAGTTTTAAGGGTTTTTTTAAAAAAATATATTCTAGATGGAAGCCCTTTGTCAGATATATACTTTGTCAATATTTTCTCCAAATCTATGGCTTGCCTTTCCTCTTTTTAACTGTGCCACTCAGGAGCAAAATCTTTTAATCTTGATGAAGTCCATTTTCTAACTTTTTTCTTAGGTAATTTGTGTTTTTGTGCCTTGTTCAAGAAATCTTTGCCTAATCCAGTGTCCCAAAGATATTCTTCCACAAATCTGATAGCTTTAGCTCTCACATTTAGGTCCATAATCCATTTTGAGTTAGGTTTTGAATATGCTATGAAATAGGGTGAAGGTTCTTTTTTGTTTCATATCACCGTTTAGTTGTCCTAGCATCATTTGTTGAAGAAAACTATTCTTTCTCTATTTGATTATGTTACCACCTTTGTCAAAAAATCAACTGATCATATAAGCATAGGTGTATATATATATATATATTTTTTTTTTGGCATGGGCAGGCACAGGAAATCGAACCCAGGTCTCTGGCATGGCAGGCAAGAAAGCATAGGTGTATTTTTAAACTTTCTATTCTGCTCCATTGATCTGTATGTCCATTCTTATGCCAATAGCACACTGCTGGGGCTGTATCTTTATATTAAGTCTCAAATTCAGGTAGTTTAAGTCTTCTTACTTTATTCTTCTTAAAAGTATTTTGGCTATTCCAGGTCCTTTGACTTTGTATATAAATTATAGAATAACTTTCTCAGTTTCTTTTAAAGTATTAGGGATAAAAAGTATTTTTGAGGCTATTGTGAATGGTTTTGTTTAAAATGCTACTTTGAGTTGTTCATTGCTAGTATATAAAAATTCAATTGACTTTGTAACATATGACCTTGGTAAATTAATGTATTCCTTATCATTTTGTACTCACATGACCTTGTCACCTGCAAATTTAGATCATTTACTTCTTCCTTTCCAATATGGATGCTTTTTATTTCTTTTTTTTTTCCTTATCGAACCCTCAAAATCAGTGTGATATTGAGTAGAAATAGTGTAAATGGACATTCTTGCTTTGTTTCTAATCTTAGGAGAGAAAACTTTAAAGTCTTTCCCTATTAAGTGTGATGTGAGCCCAATCACTTGGATAGCCATAACAGACACCTGAAAATTCCTGCCTGCTCATTTTAATATCTGGGTCATCTTGAAACTGGTTTCACTTGCTTGTCTTTTCATTTGAGATCGGGTCCCATATTCCTAGTTCTTCATACGTTGGCAATTTGGGGTGTATATAGCATGAACATTAAACTCTGGAGAACCTGAATTCTGATTTCTTTTCTCCAATAAGTATTACGCCTTTTATCTTAGTGGACATTTTCCTTGATTGAACTCTAACTGCGAACTTGGTTTCTTCGGTGGCAGCTTCAGTCTCCTGCAGATTTTTCTTTTACTTTAGCTGAGAAGCTCTGCATTTACTCTGTGCATTCTTGGTTCAGGAGTTAGCCACAGATGTGGGCGGACGGAATTTGGGAATTGTTTCTGTCTGACTCCCTTCCAGGATTCCCCTTCTCTCTTTGGCAGCTATAGTTGCCCTGGACTCAATCTTCAATTTTCATGGACCAAAAAGATCACAATCCTTCTGCCGGCATCACCGCTCCCCTGCACAGAACCAGCCACAGCTGCTCCAGGCTAAACGCAGCTGCCACAACTTCCTTCCTCTCTGCATGAACTGCTCCAGGATTTGCTAACAATAAATCTGTTTGTGCTCCAGTGATTTCAGGTGGCTGCATTTTGTATTATGGCCAGGGGGTTATAGTTGTTATCTCTGAGAGTATTATCTAGTGAAATTGTATTCAACCATTACTGTAAATGAAGTCTTACTATGATGTTTTAAGAGCAAGGATCAAAATGATGCTATATCTGCAAGTTTTGAGCTTTGTGCAGGATTCTCTCTTCTGCTGTGAAATCGCTGTGACATCTAGTGGCTTAGTAAAGAATGGACTGGTTTTAATCTGTCCATTTGGATTCGGGGTTTCCTAGGTGTGGCGATGGGGATGCAGTCAATGGTTACGTAAGTTGATTTTTAAAAACTATTAATTGAAAAACAGCAACTAGTATACATAAAGACTTCGGTCTGTTCACTTATGGGCAGGATGGAGGGAAATGGAATGAAAAGGGAAAGCGGAAAGAAGGAAATAGGAAGGAAGGACAGGAAAGGAGAAAACAGGAGAGAGAGAGGCATAGAGTGAAGAGAAGGGCATAGGGAAGGTAATAAATGAGGGGGAGAGACAGGAGAAGGCAGGAAGAAAAGAAGAGAAGAGGATGATGTGGGCAAAGGGCATTCCAGGAAGAGGGAATAAAAAACTAAGGTGTGAAGCAACGTGACATGCTTAAGAAACAGGGAATAGGCAGGAGATGTGGTTTATGCAGTGGTCCGGGCCGTGCGGAGGACCTTTCGCATCGTGGGGAGGAATTTAGATGTTCTCCAGCGGCAGTCGGGAGCCATTTGAGTTTGCGAGCACCAGGCTTGTGTTCTGGTCCGGGGCCGGCTTCTCTGTGTTCAGGCCCATTCCTTGCCTTTCCCCAGCTCTGTTCACCCGTCTGCCACCTCCCCCAGCTGCCTATCAACTGAATGTGGCCAATGGCAGGCACCGGTGGGAGGCTGAGGGTGGGGTAAAAGGAGGAAGCCAGGGCATTGCCCCTGCCCTCTCCATCGCTAGGAGTTCCAACAGCCGCTGTGTTTCCTGCATGGCGCACAGTGGTTCCAGCTTCTGCCAGTGCACTGGACTTGGGACCTGGGAAGACCACCTTTGCTCCTTTGTCCTTGGGGTGGGACTGACTTCCTGTTCCTGTTCATTTTGGGGTTTAGCTCCTCAGCCCCTCCACCCCTGTGGAACTAATTTCGTGCATCAAATTTCCTTTGCTGTAAACACCTGAAGTGGCTTCTGTTTTCCTGGTTGGACATGACCAGTGCAGAGGGAGCACTTTCTCCCCATCTCTCGGGTTTTGATGCAGATTTGTCTCTAAATCCTCCTGGCATCCTGTTCTTTTCCATCTCTGCGTGAAAGTGGAGTGAATGACCTAGTTGGAGGACAACAGTTATGGAGCCACGTTTTTGCTTAGGTGGATCTCTCCTGGTGGGATTTGGGGGTAGATTGCATTTTTAAAAATTATTTTTATTTAAGAAAACAAGCAATATGCTTAGAACCACCAAAAATATGTTTAAAGTATCCAAATAATTATGGTAAAACCTGTATTTGTACGGTAAGTGCCATAAACCAATTTAAGATTAAGGCAAACAAGGAAAAAAATCTACAAATACAGATATGAGTTTCTAAAGTTCTAAGTATTAAACACTAACTTAATTAACATTTGTTTAGCTGTCAAAACTGTGAACATTCTCAAAATATCAAGTAGAGCATTATTACAAATATCAACTTTATTACAGTAATAACCCATGTTACTCAATATTTTCAAGTGTTTGATTTCAGGAAAATATAAAGATACAAATGCTTTTACAATTAACATATGAAAATCTTCACCACCAAAAATAGATATCTTAGTTAGCTTACCCATAGGCATATTTAAATAAAATATCTAAATAATCATTGCAAAGCCTGTGTTTGTACAATATGTTTTATAAATAAATTTAAATATAAAGCAAACCAGGAAAATATCTATAGATATTTTTGATATTCTAAATATTAAGCACTATGTCAAATACCATTTCATTAGCAATCAAATATAGTTTTTTATTTTCAGGTCTACATATTCTTTTCCCTCTCTCACTTTTTATCCTTTAAGTCACCCTTGCTAATACGCTTCAATTCTGTACCCTCCTCTACACATCTCTCTCTCTGTCTTTTTTTAGTTGCCAGAACTCCCTTTAATATTTCTTGTAGCGCAGGTCTCTTGTTGGCAAATTCTTTTGTTGTCTTTGAAGATTTTAACAAAGCCTCAGTTTTGCAGGACAACTCGGTGGGGTGAAGAATTCTTGCCTGGAAGTCTTGCTCATTTAAAATCTTAAATATACCACACCACTGCCTTCTCGCCTCCCTGTTGCCTGTTGAGTAGTTTGAGCTGTCTGATATAGTTTCCCTTGTATGTAATAAATCTCTTTTCTCTTGCTGCTTTCATGATTTTTTGCTGCTCTTTAAAATTTGACATTCGGATAAGTATACGTCTTGGAGTCAGCCTGTTTGGATTTATTCTATTTGTGATTCGTTGGGCTTGTTTGCTTTGGATGTTTATGTCTTTTCTAAGGGTTAGGAAGTTTCCCCCCACCATTATACCTTCAACTAGCCTTTCTATCCCTTTACTCTTTCCTTCTCCTTTTGGGACACCAATAATTCTTATATTTGTATGCTACATGTGTCTATCATTTCCCTGAAATCAAGTTGCATTTTTTTTTTTCCATTTTTCTTGCCATTTGTTCTTTTGAACGTTCAGGTTCAATTGTCCTGTCTTCTAACTCATATATTCTTTCTTCTGCCTCTTGAAGTCTACTGTATGAGTCTCTAATATACTTTTTTTTTGGTATGCTGTATGGTGGGGTCACATTTCATTCTTTTTCCATGTGACTATCCTGTTATTGCAGCACCATTTGTCGAATTTTTTAATGTTGTTATTGTTTGTGTTTTCTTTCTTTCCTTGCTTGTTTGTTTGTTTTTGGGAAGTGCATGGACTGGGAATTGAACCTGGGTCTCCCACATGGCAGGCAAGAATTCTGCCACTGGAGGACTTCCTGGAAGATGGCGGCTTAGTAAGACGCGCGGATCTTAGTTTCTTCTCCAGGACACCTACTAGGGGAGTAGAAACGATACAGAAAGCGCCCAAAGCCACAACAGAGATAAAAAAGACAGCGTACCCCATCCTGGAACGGCTGGCTGGCTGAGAGAAGCAGCTCGGGTGAGATCGCCGAGGCGCGCGGGCCTTACCGGGCGGGGTGGCAAGCGGCCGGAGTTATTCCCTTCCCCCTTCCCGGGCCGGCTGGGAGAATTGGAGAGGCGGTCCCCTGAGACCAAGGCGGCTGGCGCCCACACCACGCACAGCCCCCGGACCAACTGAGAGAATTGGATCGGAAACCCCCAGGCCGCGGAGAACGGTGACGGGTGGGGGAGGCCCCTTCCAAACCCGTGACTCCCGGGGAACGTGCACTCTCTTGGGCGGGCCGCGGCTGCTGGCGCCCTCCCGCCACGCTTGTTGCCCAGGACTGACTAGGAAATTCGGACGGGCTCTTTCCCTGGCTGCGGCGACCAGCAACCCTCCCTGCGTTCGGACCCCAGGCCGGCTCAGGCCGCTTCGGCTAGCGAACCCCCAGGACGGCGAGAGTTTTCCAAAGTTTAAGGTCCCACAGCACCTTTTACTGGTGGGACCCGCAGACAAACGTGTGCCACGAGCGCCACCTACTGCGCAGGATAAGAAAAACAGAACCCAGAGATTTCACAGAAAAATCTTCCAAACTTTTGGATCCAATACCCAGGGAAATCTGTCTAAATGCGCAGACGCCAACAGAAGATAACGGATCACGCTCAAATAATTGAAAATATGGCCCAGTCAAAGGAACAAACCAATAGTTCAAATGAGATACAGGAGCTGAGACAACTAATGCTAAATATACGAACAGAAATGGAAAACCTCTTCAAAAACGAAATCGATAAATTGAGGGAGGACATGAAGAAGACATGGGCTGAACATAAAGAAGAAATAGAAAAACTGAAAAAGCAAATCACAGAACTTATGGAAGTGAAGGACAAAGTAGAAAAGATAGAAAAAACAATGGATACCTAAAATGATAGATTCAAAGAGACAGAAGATAGAATTAGTGATTTGGGGGATGGAACATCTGAATTCCAAAAAGAAACAGAAACTATCGGGAAAAGAATGGAAAAATTTGAACAGGGTATCAGGGAACTCAAGGACAATATGAACCGCACAAATATACGTGTTGTGGGTGTCCCAGAAGGAGAAGAGAAGGGAAAAGGAGGAGAAAAACTAATGGAAGAAATTTTCACTGAAAATTTCCCAACTCTTATGAAAGACCTAAAATTACAGATCCAAGAAGTGCAGCGCACCCCAAAGAGATTAGACCCAAATAGGCGTTCTCCAAGACACTTACTAGTTAGAATGTCAGAGGTCAAAGAGAAAGAGAGGATCTTGAAAGCAGCAAGAGAAAAACAATCCATCACATACAAGGGAAACCCAATAAGACTATGTGTAGATTTCTCAGCAGAAACCATGGAAGCTAGAAGACAGTGGGATGATATATTTAAAATACTAAAAGAGAAAAACTGCCAACCAAGACTCCTATATCCAGCAAAATTGCCCTTCAAAAATGAGGGAGAAATTAAAACATTCTCAGACGAAAAGTCACTGAGAGAATTTGTGACCAAAAGACCAGCTCTGCAAGAAATACTAAAGGGAGCACTAGAGTCAGAACCAAAAAGACAGAAGAGAGAGGTATGGAGAAGAGTGTAGAAAGAAGGAAAGTCAGATATGATATATATATAATACAAAAGGCAAAATGGCAGAGGAAAATATTATCCAAACAGTAATAACACTAAATGTTAATGGACTGAATTCCCCAATCAAAAGACATAGATTGGCAGAATGGATTAAAAAACAGGATCCTTCTATATGCTGTCTACAGGAAACACATCTTAGACCCAAAGATAAACATAGGTTGAAAGTGAAAGGTTGGGAAAAGATATTTCATGCAAATAACAACCAGAAAAGAGCAGGAGTAGCTATACTAATATCCAACAAGTTAGACTTCAAATGTAAAACAGTTAAAAGAGACAAAGAAGGACACTATATACTAATAAAAGGAACAATTAAACAAGAAGACATAACAATCATAAATATTTATGCACCGAACCAGAATGCCCCAAAATACATGAGGAATACACTGCAAACACTGAAAAGGGAAATAGACACAAATACCATAATAGTTGGAGACTTCAATTCACCACTCTCATCAATGGACAGAACATCTAGACAGAGGATCAATAAAGAAATAGAGAATCTGAATATTACTATAAATGAGCTAGACTTAACAGACATTTATAGGATATTACATCCCACAACAGCAGGATACACCTTTTTCTCAAGTGCTCATGGATCATTCTCAAAGATAGACCATATGCTGGGTCACAAAGCAAGTCTTAACAAATTTAAAAAGATTGAAATCATACACAACACTTTCTCGGATCATAAAGGAATGAAGTTGGAAATCAATAATAGGCAGAATGCCAGAAAATTCACAAATACATGGAGGCTCAACAACACACTCTTAAACAACGAGTGGGTCAAAGAAGAAATTGCAAGAGAAATTAGTAAATACCTGGAGGCAAATGAAAATGAAAACACAACATATCAAAACTTATGGGATGCAGCAAAGGCAGTGCTAAGAGGGAAATTTATTGCCCTAAATGCCTATATCAGAAAAGAAGAAAAGGCAAAAATGCAGGAATTAACTGTTCAATTGGAAGAACTGGAGAAAGAACAGCAAACTAATCCCAAAGCAAGCAAAAGGAAAGAAATAACAAAGATCAGAGCAGAAATAAATGAAATTGAAAATATGAAAACAGTAGAGAAAATCAATAAGACCAGAAGTTGGTTCTATGAGAAAATCAATAAGATTGATGGGCCCTTAGCAAGATTGACAAAAAGAAGAAGAGAGAGGATGCAAATAAATAAGATCAGAAATGGAAGAGGAGACATAACTACTGACCTCACAGAAATAAAGGAGGTAATAACAGGATACTATGAACAACTTTACGCTAATAAGTACAACAATTTAGAGGAAATGGATGGGTTCCTGGAAAGACATGAACAACCAACTTTGACTCAAGAAGACATAGATGACCTCAACAAACCAATCACAAATAAAGAAATTGAATTAGTCATTCAAAAGCTTCCTAAAAAGAAAAGTCCAGGACCAGATGGCTTCACATGTGAATTCTACCAAACGTTCCAGAAAGAATTAGTACCAATTCTCTTCAAACTCTTCAAAAAAATCGAAGTGGAGGGAAAACTACCTAATTCATTCTATGAAGCCAACATCACCCTCATACCAAAACCAGGCAAAGATATTACAAAAAAAGAAAACTACAGACCAATCTCTCTAATGAATACAGATGCAAAAATCCTCAATAAAATTCTAGCAAATCTAATTCAGCAACACATTAAAAGAATTATACATCATGACCAAGTAGGATTCATCCCAGGTATGCAAGGATGGTTCAACATAAGAAAATCAATTAATGTAATACACCATATCAACAAATCAAAGCAGAAAAATCACATGATCATCTCAATTGATGCAGAGAAGGCATTCGACAAGATTCAACATCCTTTCCTGTTGAAAACACTTCAAAAGATAGGAATACAAGGGAACTTCCTTAAAATGATAGAGGGAATATATGAAAAACCCACAGCTAATATCATCCTCAATGGGGAAAAATTGAAAACTTTCCCCCTAAGATCAGGAACAAGACAAGGATGTCCACTATCACCACTATTATTCAACATTGTGTTGGAGCCTCTAGCCAGAGCAATTAGACAAGAAAAAGAAATACAAGGCATCAAAATTGGAAAGGAAGAAGTAAAACTATCACTGTTTGCAGACGATATGATACTATACGTCGAAAACCCGGAAAAATCCACAACAAAACTACTAGAGCTAATAAATGAGTACAGCAAAGTAGCAGGTTACAAGATCAACATTCAAAAATCTGTAGCATTTCTATACACTAGTAATGAACAAGCTGAGGGGGAAATCAAGAAACGAATCCCATTTACAATTGCAACTAAAAGAATAAAATACCTAGGAATAAATTTAACTAAAGAGACAAAAAACCTATATAAAGAAAACTACAAAAAACTGCTAAAAGAAATCACAGAAGACCTAAATAGATGGAAGGGCATACCGTGTTCATGGATTGGAAGACTAAATATAGTTAAGATGTCAATCCTACCTAAATTGATTTACAGATTCAATGCAATACCAATCAAAATCCCAACAACTTATTTTTCAGAAATAGAAAAACCAATAAGCAAATTTATCTGGAAGGGCAGGGTGCCCCAAATTGCTAAAAACATCTTGAGGAAAAAAAAACGAAGCTGGAGGTCTCGCGCTGCCTGACTTTAAGGCATATTATGAAGCCACAGTGGTCAAAACAGCACGGTATTGGCATAAAGATAGATATATCGACCAATGGAATCGAATAGAGTGCTCAGATATAGACCCTCTCATCTATGGACATTTGATCTTTGATAAGGCAGTCAAGCCAACTCACCTGGGACAGAGCAGTCTCTTCAATAAATGGTGCCTAGAGAACTGGATATCCATATGCAAAAGAATGAAAGAAGACCCATTTCTCACACCCTATACAAAAGTTAACTCAAAATGGATCAAAGATCTAAACATTAGGTCTAAGACCATAAAACAGTTAGAGGAAAATGTTGGGAGATATCTTATGGATCTTACAACTGGAGGTGGTTTTATGGACCTTAAACCTAAAGCAAGAGCACTGAAGAAGGAAATAAATAAATGGGAACTCCTCAAAATTAAACAGTTTTGTGCATCAAAGAACTTCATCAAGAAAGTAGAAAGACAGCCTTCACAATGGGAGACAATATTTGGAAATGATATATCAGATAAAGGTCTAGTATCCAGAATTTATAAAGAGATTGTTCATCTCAACAACAAAAAGACAGCCAACCCAATTACAAAATGGGAAAAAGACTTGAACAGACACCTCTCAGAAGAGGAAATACGGATGGCCAAGAGGCACATGAAGAGATGCTCAATGTCCCTGGCCATTAGAGAAATGTGAATCAAAACCACAATGAGATATCATCTCACACCCACCAGAATGGCCATTATCAACAAAACAGAAAATGACAAGTGCTGGAGAGGATGCGGAGAAAGAGGCACACTTATCCACTGTTGGTGGGAATGTCAAAGGGTGCAACCACTGTGGAAGGCAGTTTGGCGGTTCCTCAAAAAGCTGAATATAGAATTGCCATACGACCCAGCAATACCATTGCTAGGTATCTACTCAAAGGACTTAAGGGCAAAGACACAAACGGACATTTGCACACCAATGTTTATAGCAGCATTATTTACAATTGCAAAGAGTTGGAAACAGCCAAAATCTCCATCAACAGAAGAGTGGCTAAACAAACTGTGGTATATACATACGATGGAATATTATGCAGCTTTAAGACAAGATAAACTTATGAACCATATAATAACATGGATGGACCTAGAGAATATTATGCTGAGTGAATCCAGCCAAAAACTAAAGGACAAATACTGTATGGTCCCACTGATGTGAACGGACATTCGAGAATAAACTTGAAATATGTCATTGGTAACAGAGTTCAGCAGGAGTTAGAAACAGGGCAAGACAATGGGTAATTGAAGCTGAAGGGATACAGACTGTGCGACAGGACTAGATACAAAAACTCAAAAATGGACAGCACAATAATACCTAATTGTAAAGTAATCATGTTAAAACACTGAATGAAGCTGCATCTGAGCTATAGGTTTTTGTTTTGTTATGTTTTGTTTTGTTTTGATTTTACTATTATTACTTTTCTTTTTTTCTCTATATTAACATTCTATATCTTTTTCGGTTATGTTGCTAGTTCTTCTAAACCAATGCAAATGTACTAAGAAATGATGATCATGCATCTATGTGATGATGTTAAGAATTAATGATTGCATATGTAGAATGGTATGATCTCTAAATGTTGGGTTAATTTCTTTTTTTCCGTTATTAAAAAATAAAAAATAAAAAAAGAGAAGGGATAATTGGAGCTGAAGGGATACAGACTGTACAACGGGACTGGATATAAAAACTCAGAAATGGACAGCACAATACTACCCAATTGTAATGCAATTATGTTAAAACACTGAATGAAGCTGCATGTGAGGTATAGGTTTTTTGTTTTTGTTTTTTTTGTTTTTTTTTCTTTCTATTATTGTTTTAATTCTTATTCTGTTGTCTTTTTATTTCTTTTTCTAAATCGATGCAAATGTACTAAGAAATGATGAATATGCAACTATGTGATGTTATTAAGAATTACTGATTGTACATGTAGATTGGAATGATTTCTAATTGTTTTGTTAATTCTTTTTTTAATTAATAAAAAAAAATATTACAAACCATCAAAAAAAAAAAAAGAATGTGCCAAGATCACAACTGCTATGTCCTTTCAGATGGTTTTATTACCTTTAAATTAACTGGTCTAGGACAAACCTACTTTGCCATGGATACAGGGCAGTTTTTCACTGGTCTACTGGGTGGCCCTATAAAAAGGGTGATTCATTCTCAATCCATGAACCACTGCAGATACGCAGTTATCAATACATCGGTTTAAGCTTCAAACTGAAAATATATGACCTATTAATTGTACAAAATTGTCCACAAACTAGATAGGAGCCAAGTAATCAGATTCTTTTTCTTTCATCTTACTTTCTTTTCATTATTTCCGTGTTAAAATCATCACTTTGTCACAATGTTAAATATATGTAGTATTAGAAAAGTTGGGGTGAGATGTAGGCAGAATAATGTCTCTTGCCCCCCACAAGACTCATTCCCTAATACCCAGAAGCTGTGAAAAGGACTTTGCATAGAATTGAGATTATGGACTTTAAAATAGGGAGATTGTCCTGGTGGGCCCAATGTAATCGCATGACCCCTTCAAAGCAAAAGATGAACACAGAAGAGATACAGGAGAGAGAATGGCAGGAGAGATGGGGAAGATGTGGTGGTCAGAGAGACTTGACCCCTGCTGTTGATCTCTTTGAAGATACCAGGGATCATGAACGAAGGAATGTGGGCGGCCTCTACAAGCTGAGAATGGATCCCTGGTCAATAGACAGCAAGGAAATGGGGACCGCAATCTTATAATCCATGGAACGGAATTCTGCCACGACGTGAATGAGCCTAGAAGCAAACTTCCCTCCAGAGCCCTTATAATGAAAAGGGCTGATTTTAACCTAGTGAGACTCTAAGCAGAATAATCAACTGCATCACGCAGTACCTAGATTTTTGACCTATAGAACCATGAGATAATAAATTTGTGTTTTTCCAAGCTTTCAAATTTGAGGCGATTTGTTTCAGGAGCAATGGAAAACTAATACAGGGTGGAAAACGTGTATTTATATACGTGTGTGTGTATATATATATGTATGTGTAGGTATGAAATAAAATACCCTGCAATTACTAAGTTTTCTATTTTAATTTCAACTAAAAAATAAAATTTAAATCCAGTTTAAAATAAATACTAATTTATCATTAAAAAAAAAAAAAAAAAAAGAATTCTGCCACTAAACTACTCTTGCACCCCCCTCTAATATACTTTTAATTTGGTCTACAATTTCTTTCATCTCTATGACAGCTGATATTTTTCTATTTATTCTTTCAAATTCTTCTTTATGCTCCTCCAGTGGCTTCCTGATATCCTTTATGTTATTATGAACAACCTTAACTAGTTCCAAATTCTGTGTCCCCTCGGGTAATTTAATTTGGTCATTTAGCCAAACCATATTTGCTTGGATCTTCATGTGCTTTATGATCTTCTCTTGTAGATAGGGTGTTTTAATGTCTTAGTTTATTTTGTGGATTTACTTCCTTCCCTCATCTCAGATTTTGAATCTACTTGTATTATCTTTGAGGATCCCCTTTTAGATTTTGTTTAGTCAGTCCTTCCCCTTGAAACAAAGTTCCTAATCTCAAGGGAGGATTGCAGTGCCACTTAGGGTTTTATGTGAGAGCTAGGTGGGTAGGCAATTTGTCAGACTGCACCTTCTGCTTCTCCTCAGCAAATGGCACTCTTGAGTCTGCTCATTCCCTTAGACCCACCTGTCCCCGACCTCAGGTGCAATGTCTAGCAGCCGATCACAGCTGGCTCCCTTGGCCTTATCTCTCTATCTGCATGTATCTGTGATCTCCCGGCTTCCATGGGAGAAGGGGAGTGTCATCAGGGCCCAAACAAGTCTCTTTTACCAGTTGGATGTCGGATGAGTTCCATTCTACATCTCCATCTCCTCCTTGGGGAAGGTTCCCTAGTCTTTGCCGAAAAGACCAGGTGCCCACAGCAGCATGTCACATGGGCAGGGAGTAGGCACTATACCTTGGCCAAGGGGAGTCTGTGCACAGGAAAAGCATGTTTATTATCTTCCAGTCACCACAGGAACTCACAGCTACAGAGCCAAAGGGAAAAATCTTCCCAAGCCAGCTGTGGGGGTAGATGGAGTCGTGACTGAGTACATTCACCCGTTTCTCTCTGAGCCAGTTTCTCCAGCTTTCCTCTGAGGTTCTCCCTATGCAGGGTAGAAGGCCTGCTGTCATCCCTCGCACCCTGGAACCACTGTCCCGGGTGTTTTTCTATCGCCTCTCTTGCTGTTGTACCGAGCTGGGATGAGTTCACTTGATTAGCAATCAAATTTCTGGCGTCTTGGCGGAAGTCTAGGGGGTAGATTTTAGCACGTTCTTTGCACATAGCTAAGCTCTGTCCTCCAATGTGGATTATTTCATAATAAAGGTGATATTTGAGTCTCCATGTATCTGAAATGGTTCTGAGGGCCAGGTCAAGGCATGAGCAGCAGAGACCACCCCTGGTCTGGCTTATCTAGGATGACGTGTTCTACTAAATTTAAGCCCCTCCAGGCACTGTGGTCATTGTGTCACAGATCCAGATGTTTGTATCACAAGCGGATGATGATGCAGAAAGACACAGACCAGCATCGTGGCCGTGTGACCCTGGCAGTTGTGCTCACAAGGACCTGGGCCTCGGTTTAATACCCTGTGGTTGGTGGTGTGAAATTCTTAATAGGGTTTGAACAAGGGCCTTGCTGTTTCATTCTCCACAGGTCTCTGCAGTTATGCAGCCGGTCCTGGCACTACATACTATCTTGGGGTACACCTTTCCGCATGGCTGACCACATCCTGGGCTCCCAAAGTCTTTGGGCTTTCAGGGCTGGCCGCGCCAACAAAAGTGTCCAGGGAGTTCTCCGTATGGACAGCAGGGGGCAGCAAACTGCCACCTAAGGGCTTCTCTCCCAGGTGGACTACGGGGTTTGAAGTAGACTTTGCTGCAGGGAAGGCGGGCAACAGGGGTCCTTCCGGGTGTCGTTTGTCTGCTTGCTTTTGTCATTGAATTCCAGAAATCCTACACTTCAGAGCTCCCCCTCAGACAAGGTGGTGCTTGGCATTTGCTTCTGTTAACCCTGCCCGTATTGAATCAGAACTGTCCTTTTTACCTTTGAGAGGACAGATGAATAATCCATTGATCTTGTGCATTTACATTTCGTGCAACTTCCCATATGTGTTACATTTCTATTAAAATGTTATTTAAAAAAAAGGAAACTACATGGGCATTGCTCAGGGATGTGCAATGCCATGTGCTGTATTTTCCAGATAATAGTCACTCCTGTTTACAAAGAGCCTTCCATTGTCCCAGGCATGGGGTCTTCCATAGGACGCCTCTAATCCTTACAGCAATCCAGCGACGTCCGTGGTTTTAATCTGCATTTTACAGATGCGGAAATTGGACCTAAAAATGAACCTTGATGTAATTTGTCCAAGGTCACACAGCTATTAAATGGTGAAACATGGATTTGAGCTCTTTCCACTAGTCCAGTTTGCCTCTATGAGGGAAAAAAAAGGAAAATGCTGTTTTTGCTTTGTCAGATGGAATTCCTGTTTTCAACTGCATTTCCTAGAGGTGTGGTCAGCCCTTTCTAAGGCACAGTGAATATGCACAGGTTGGAGAACTCATCCCGGATTGCATCTCTCAACCCCCGGAAAATTAAAGGGTTTTTTTTTAGATAAAGCTCTCAGTTCACTATGCACACTCCTGAAGCCCTGTTGTTCTAAGAAACGGCTCAGTATTGACTCCTGTCTCGTGAAAATGCTCCCACATTTCCATTCAGTTTTCTAGTAATTCTATACATTTAGCAGTCACTTACTGGACTTTGTAGCCTCATATGGCAGGCCCCAAAGCTTACCCATGTCAGCTTCAGATGGAGCTGAAATTTCTCTTATTAAATGGAAATACAATCCAGGAACTGCAGACTCAAATGCACACCAGGATCAGGAGAAAAGCATAAATGAGAGAAGCTGTAAGAAGGAGTGTGTGCATCGTTGATGGGCATTCACAAATAAAACAAATCAAATCAAACAGGTACCACATCACCCATATGAGGAGTGAGATTTCTTTAGCCTGTGTATATCTTGCTTTGCATTGGTAGCTGGTAGCTAGAGAATGCAAGGAGGGAGTGCCCTGTAGTTACTAAGAACCAGGGTTTTAGCCTCATTCATGCTGGGTTCAAGCCCCGATTCCACCACTTAGCAGCTGTGGGCCTTTGGGCACTGTGCTCACTTTCTTTGAGCCTCTAGGTCTTTTGTCTATAAAATGGGGTAAAAAAATGAATAGAGTGATGGCTGCAAAGTGTTCCCTAGCGTCAGCACTCACAGGTCATGGAAATGCCCTGGCTGTTTTCTCAGTCTGGTGTTTAAAAGCAAATATTTCAATAAAATAAACTAAAAGAAAAAATAATTAAACAAGCAAATATTCTGCTCGGACAAACGTGGCTGCTTCATTTTATGTTTAAATACCTTCTCCTGTATCATGCTTTCCATAGGCCACTTCAGATGTTTTCAGAAGAGAGGAATATATTTAAAATGTATAAACAAACAGACAAACCGTAAAACGACCTTTCCCTGTCAGCATTGTCTTCCCTTTCGCCCTTTGTGTGGAGCGGGGAGCGGCCCTGCTCCTTAGCCCGGCTGCAGCTGCAAGGGGACTTCCCAGGGTTTCAAGGAGGTTACGCCAGAGAAGCCGGTCCCGAAACAGCCTCTGTGAATGTGGGTGGGGTGGGGGTGGGGGCGTGTTAGGTTCCCGCAGTGGGGGAGCACCGATGCTGGACCCCCCGCAGCAAGTCCTGCAGGGACAAAGTTGGACCCTCCCCTGCTGAGCTGGACCATTGGCCATGAGACCCTTTAGCAAAGAATTCTAAGTCCAGTGGGGATCAATGGACTCCCAATGGGATGGGATACAAGTCTGGCTAGGAAAGACCATGAATTGGCAAAATCTGGGCGGTGTGCAGGGGCTCCTGGAAGGAAAATCCTGCCTCCTACATTGCCCCTCTGGTTTGAACAGAAGGGCCTTAGCCCGCTGTTTTTTGTTTGTTTGTTTTTTCCTGTGTACCTGTCAAAGGAAAGAAACTCAAGAGGGCATATTTCTGAATGTCTCAAACTCTGACTCCAACTCCAGGTTAAGGACCGGCATCCTGCTGGGGGCTGTCATCCTCTGGGGACAGCCCACAGTGTCTCACACAGCTCTGAGATGCGGCAGCTCAAGGTGGCCCCCAACCCTGGTTTTCCGGGATCCGGACACCCCGCTCCATATCATCTGAAATGTTTTGGGAATCCAAGTAAACCTCACACGTTTTAAAACTTGGGAACCCGCTTTAAAAAGTGGTGTAAGAACGTATGTTGTTTCGCGATTAAACTAGACAGACTACACTTTGTGGGTATTCGTGAAGGGGGGAGTGGAAAGCCAGATAAAGTAGTTGCCACACTGAAACTTCAGAAGCCGTCTCAAATCCTTTTTGGAATGAGGTTGGATATTAAAATCAATGGATGAACACAAACTTAATTAAAATTTTATCATGAAAATGTAGATCAGTGTCAGCTGGATCCAAGAAAAGAACTTTGAAAGGGGACTTAATGCAGAAAAAGCCAAGCTGCAGAATCTTAGAGGCTAAGGCATGGATTTCTAGATTTGGAGGCAAGATATGTAAAGTACTGGGCTGGGTCTTGAATGCATTCCCTTTCTAAACTATAATCTATGAGTCCCTGTTGGTGAATGGCCTGGGGCAGGTTGGGGAGCCTGCTGAGGTCAAATCCATTCTGGGGAGGGGCCTTAGGAGGCAGTGGGGTCGGGGTGTGGGGGTGTGGGGTGGGGTGGGGGTGGGGGACTGGATTTCCAGGAGGAGAGCTGGCTATTCACCACTGGAAAAAAGGAGAACTTGAGAGGTTGACACTTGACTCTTCTCTTCCTGCCCTTTCTCCTGCACTCTTTTTCCCCTCCTCTCCCCCAACCCTCTCTGAAGCTCCAAGTGGGTTTAAGTGACATTCCACACACCCCTTTACCTCCCCAGTCTCCACATCCTCAAAGTGGAAATGTGAAGCTCTTTTCTTCTGCCTTTTGCCTTGGTCACTCCAGCACCCTTCCATCTCTAATTTAATAATTGCCTTTTCTTTTTTTTTTTGTAACGAATATTTGCCGAATTCCTACAGCATGAGTTCTCTTTTAAACTAAGACCTAGCCACAGAAGAGCCAAACTCGAGTATTCTTGTTGATTGACCAGGGCAGGTGAAGTCCTTTTTCTGCCCTAATGAAGAATCAACAACCTTTACATCCTCATGGCCTTATCATTGACCCCATTTTAGGACTAACAGGTTCCTTCTTATATACCACGCTGGGGGCTTGCAAACGTTCTTAAACAGCAGAAGAGAAGTAGCATTTACTAAACGCTCACCGTATGGACCAGACTCAGAACAGCATCCCCCACTTCTCATGATATAGGACTTCGGGAAATAGTCATTAAAAGGGGAAAACAATGATTAAATTAGAGCTCTTGCTTAGAGCCGCTTTGGAGGTGGCCATGATGGCGAGAAGGTATTGGCTGCACTCAGGCCACTGCTGAGTTTGCAAGGAGGTGGTTGCTGCTCGTCATCGCAGTCTCAGCCTTTCCCTGCTGGAGTTCCTCCAAGAAGCCCATCGTCTGAAGTCCAGGCTTCAGCACCTTCACACTCCACCCTCTATGATTTGATCCAACGTGGAATGATGATCCAAAGTGTAATTTACAAGCTGACTCCCCTGACATGGGCTCCTGCAAGTCCTGGCGGGTGTCTGCTGGTTTCGGGGGGCGGAGGGGAGCAGCCCTCGCTGGCACGGGAACTGAACACCTGCAGCCCCGTCCCCAGCCCGCCCTGCCATCTCCCGCTGGATCTCGCTCACATGCAAGGGAGGGAGCTCAGTCGTAAAATTCCAGGGGCTGAAAATTCCTCCCACAAGGACCTTCCCACCACCCCCCGACCCCCCCCCCCTTCTAATTTCCAGTGAAGCAGAAATTTTAACTCTTCAGGGCAAATTTTCAAAGCCGAGTAACTGCCTATTACACACTTAAATCCTATTATTTGTTAACAGCATTTAAATGAGTAACTTGTTCCCATTGCCTTGAAAATGTATCTTTTAATAGGTGAGCAGGAGTGGATAGAGAAGAAAAGTACCTGCAAGGTGTCTTCCGTGATGCCAGAGACTGTTCTGAACTGGCATTCCAAGGCTGGTGCAAATAACTTTCCTTAGAAGAATGTAGACCGGGCTGTCTTACAGGGAAGAGGGAACAAAGAGCAGATCCACGCTGGAGGAGAGATCGGGGTACCCCCTGCTTGTCCTCTCTATGCTAGCTATTTGGGGACCCCGCCACTGACTTCCAGGCTCAGGTGTGGCCAGGTGTTACATGCTGCCTCTGATTTCCTGGGCTAATACAGAAACAGGCCCAGGCTTTCAGGACGGGGCAGGGCTGCAACGGAGAGAAATGCTTTTTACAGCACTCTCTTTTTTCTCCTCCTTTTTTCTTTCGAAGGCCACCTTTTCACAACAACAACCCAAAGCTGTTACTCCCCCCACGTTAACTTGGCCGTAGAAGCCCTGGGACAAATAAATGGTCTTGATGATGCCAGAGACCTTTCAATTGGACCCCTCCAAGTCTCCTGCAGCTGGGCTGAGGGCTGCAACGCTGTCAATTGAGGAAAGATGCTCCCTCCAGCCAAAGAGTGTTGCCAGAGGCCTGGTGGATTAAAGGGAATCCAGACACACTAATTAGCATTTGCCATATTTATTCTCTCTCTCTCTCCACATATATATCTCTATATGCACATATATATACAATACATATATATATACACATGTTATATATATATTTTAACCATTTGAGAATAAGTTGCCTACAATCCTGTCTCTCTACCTTTAATACTTAGTATTTCTAACAACAGGAAAATGGTGTAATTATAGTACGGTTATCAAATTCAGGGAATCCTACATCAATACAATTTTATTATTTAATCCACAGTCCATATTTTCATATTGCCAATTGTTTCAATAATGTCTTTTATGGGTTTTTTTCTCTCAATTCAGATTCTGAGCCAGACATTTTGTTTACAGCTTAAAGTTCCTGGCAGAGAAGAAATATTTTATATTAAAATCTCCTGACTGTGAAACAAATAACCAACCACCAACCACAAAAATCTCCTTACTGTAAAGAATAACAAATAACGTAAGGAAGCGATCATCTGATCTTACTTATCATTCCCCCAAGTTCATAAGCCAAGTTTTCTATAAAAATTCTCAAAAGTGAAAATGAAAAAATTCCTCATGGTTTTTTGTGTCTTCTGGTCTTCAAGAACTCAGAGCATATTACTTTGGTCAATCTTTCCTTCCTATGGGTATAGCATTAATGCTTAAGGAAAGTGCTCCAAAATAACTTTGGGATGTGGAACCCATTATCTCTGGCAATGTCCTCTTAGGAGGTATCCAAGAAATGCTTGTGCAGTGAATGAATGAATGAATGAATGAATGAAGTCATCTCTTGCTTGAATCACCGCAGAAGACCCCGGGCTGGCCTTCTTATCTATACTCCTGCACCACTTGACTTTTTTTCTCAACTCTGTATTGCTCAACTTTTAAAATTTAAGTCTGATCCTGTCCCAGTTCACTCCAATGCTGTCTGCTGCCTCCCAACCCATTCAGAATAAGAGCTCTCGTCTTGATAGCCAAATCAATAGGCCAAGTCCCCAAACTTGGGGTTGGGCCCTATGGAAGTTATTCCTGCAAAGGAGAAGCTAAGCCTACTTAAAATTAGGCCTAAGAGTTGCCCCCATGAACTTCTTTCGTTGCTCAGATGTGGCCTCTCTCTCTCTCAGTCAACATGGCAGGTGAACCCACTGCCCTCCCCCATCCCCTACATGGGACATGACTCCCAGGGGTGTAAACCTCCCTGGCAACGTGGGACAGATATTCCGGGATGAGCTGGGACTCGGCATCAAGGGATTGAGAAAAACTTCTTGACCAAAAGGGGGAAGAGAGAAATGAGAAAAAATAAAGTGGCTGAGAGATTTCAAATAGAGCTGAGAGGTCATCCTGGAGGTTATTCTTATGCATTACATAGATGGCCCTTTTCAGTTTATGGTGTATTTGAGTGGCTAAAGGGAAGTACCTGAAACTGTAGAGCTGTGTTCTAGTAGCCTTGTTTCTTGAAGATGATTGTATGACGATATAACATTTACAATGTGACTGTGTAATCGTGAAAACCTTGTGTCCGATGCTCCCTTTATCTAGGGTATAGACAGATGAGTAAAAAAATATGGATAAAAAATAAAACAAATAATGGGGGAGCAAAGGTTAAAATATATTGGGTAGATGGAAATACTGTGGTCAATGAGAGGGAGGGTTAAGGGATATGGGATGTATGAGTTTTTCCTTTTTTCTTTTTATTTCTTTTTCTGGAATGATGCAAATGTTCTAAAAAATGATCATGGTGATGAATACACAACTATGTGATGATAATGTGAGCCCGATTGTAACCATGCATGGAACGTTTGTGTGTTAAGAATGTTTGTGTTTGTATGTTGTTTTATCAATAAAACCATTTTTTTAAAAAGAGCTGGCATCTTCACAACTCCCTACAGGGCGCTGTGTGATTTACCCTCCAGCACCCACCCCATCTGCCCTTCCCCTCTGATGTCATCTCTTCCTGTCATCCACCTCGCTTGCCCTGCACCATCCACTGGCCTTCTCGTGGGTCCTTGAATGCCCTTGGCACACCCCTGGCAAAAGAGATCATACGTTTTCCAAAGCTGAAAATATTTACTATCTGGCCCTTGGCAGAAGTTTGCTAACCCTTGCCCTAGACCCACAAGCTCAGTCGATTCACGCTCTAACTTCCAAGTTATTGCAGGTTCAGCTTTACTAAACTTTTGGCCACTGTATGTCACAGATTGCCATCTTTCCAGCTTGACTCTTAAACCAATGCCAGATATTTTAAATTTTTTGCTGTGGCAATGCTCCCCTCCTGGTGTTAGGATAATCATACCAGCTGCCACAATAGAAATCTCAGGTGTTTAACGTGACAAAAGTTTGTTTTCTGCTCATGCAAAGTCTGAAGTGCAATGGGCCGCCACCTCCTATCCTGTAGCTGCCCCATCTGGAAGATGTCACCTCCAGAATCACTATAGCAGGTTAAGAGAGAGGCAGGGGAAACTGATGAGCTGTGTTCCAGTAGCCCTGATTCTTGAAGACGATTTATAGGTATATAGCTTTTACAATGTGACCGTGTAATTGTGAAAACCTTGTGGCTGATGCTCCCTTTATCCAGGCTAAGGACAGATGAGTAAAAAAATAAGGACAGGGCGGGCCATGGTGGCTCAGCAGGCAGAGTTCTCGCCTGCCATGCTGGAGACCCAGGTTTGATTCCAGATGCCTGCCCATGCAAAAAGTAAATAAATAAGGTCAAAAATAAATAAATAATAGGGAGGGAGACTAAGGGGTAAAAAAAAAAATTGGGTAGATTGAAATACTAGTGGTCGATGAGAGGGAGAGGTAAGGTGTATGGGATGTATAGAATTTTTCTTTTTGTTTTTCTGGAATGATGCAAATGTTCTAAAAATGATCATGGTGGTGAATACACAACCATGTGGTGACACTGTGAACCGTTGGTTGTATACTTTGGATGGACTGTATGGTGCATAAAGCTATCTCAATAAAAATATATTTAAAAAAGAGAGAAAGTGAGAAATAGAAGAATAATACTGTTCTTAATGGCCTTTCATTTTATTGGCCACAATCTAAATACAACACGGACTGGGAAATCTAAAGGAGCACTTGAATGATGGGTGATCTCGTCTTTGCAATACTGATCCTTTACCTCCAAGAAAGACTGGATCTAAACTTCTCCATAAGAGCCTCTTTTGGAGGCTCCTCATGGAGTGGAATTCCATAGCCTATTCCAGAGAACCTATTCCAGAGATCCAGTTAAAGCAGGGAGTTTCTTTGATCTTAAGAACTCCTGCTGCATTGGAATAAATAATTCAGTGAAAGGAAAGGGTGTGTGTGGAGGAAGCGGAGGGAGGAAGACTTGTGGGAAAGAAAGGGATACTTGAAATAAAAAAGAGGGACAGCCAAAAGACACTACAGGTCTTCAGAAGTCTGTGAACTGGGCACAAGCATCATTTAACTCCAAGCTGTCATTATGACTACAAAGCTGTTTACTTATTTCAATGTTATTATTTAATATAGTGAATCAAGCATTTTATGATGAGAAGTAACTTCAAAAATAAGACTTTGGTTTCCCCAATGCATTGCAGAAGGGTTCAGAGTTCATTTCTGCTTAATAGATCAAGGTAGCAAACTACATTTTCTATCAAAAGGAAATGTTTAGAGAGCTTTGGGCCAAGGGCTGGATCTTTGGCCAGAGAGACAAGAATTCAGGCTCTGCACCCAATGTTTTTTTTCCTGGGCCCTATTCATGACCCTTTAGACGACACATGACCTTCTTGGAACCTCAGTTTCTCCCTCCAAGACAACCATCTCTTGCCTCCCTGGGCAAGCTAGATGATTAATAATGACACAATGTTAGCAAAGTTTCTTTGAGGTTCTTGGATGAAAGACAACCTATAAACTCTGCTAAGATTTACTGTCTTATTAAAGAAATAGCTGCATTATAGTACTCCAGTAATAAATGTTGCCAAAGGTAAACATTCTCCATTCATCCTGGCAAGGACAGAGAAACAGGTTTGACAAAGACAGGCTTTTCATCTACAGCAGGTACAATGAGAGACAGTGTGATCAGAGGTCATAAAAATGTCTATTACTACTGTCCAGAAACATATTTTGGACTATATGTACATTTGTCACCTAGAGTCATAACAAATGGAACCAGCCATCTAGACTTACATGATAACTGATAATGAACACAGCAGACATGGAGCACAGCTTTATGCCTTGACTTGAGTGTGAAAAAGGATTGCTCTCCAAAAAGCAATAACCAAACTTCCAGTAAAGCAAGGTAAGCTGCAAGAAGGAAATGGAGCATTATGTGAGGACTGCCTTGGCTTAGCTTCCTGAAAAATTAGAGATGATGACAGGATTGTTGGCATCACAGAAACACTAGAGACAGCAAGATTTCAGGGATGCTATTAACTCCTATCATCTAGGTTTCTTATCAATTGAATAAATCTACAGAGGCTCAAACATCCCCAGTCCCTGTTACACAGGCATAGTAAGTCACTGCTCTGGTTTTGTGCAAAGCGTTAAGGAGTGAGTCCAGGAGGCTACAAGCTCCACCAGTAACTGTGTGACCTTGAGCAAATCTTTTTCTGGGCCTCGGATACCTTATCTGTAAAGTGAAGATATTGGGCTAACAATAATGGTGCTATCATTTACTGGGCATATACTATGTGCTCGTCCCTTTGCAATGCACTGTACATGCCTTCTCTTGTTTAGTCCCCTGAGGTAGGTGCTGTTACCTCCATTTAACAGATGAAAGTATGGCTCAGAGAGGTTACAAACTATATTATGCACAGACATTTATTTGATAGATATTTAATAAGAGTTTATTATACGTCAGATGCCAAGAGTCAAGGGAATAGATTTAGTCCTCACCCTTGATGAGCTCACAGTCTGGACAGGCTTTGCAATTTAGGAGTCATAACTAGAAAAGGGAATAATGGGGATTGAGTTCAGGTCTGTCTGAAATCTTAGGCTTTTCAATATTCTGGGTCATTGCTCGCAGTATGCAAACATACTAATGAACAAACAAACAGACACCTTCTCTTGATGCCATTTTATTCACCAGCTACCATCCCATCTAGTTGCTTCTCCTTACAGTAAATTATTTGAATGAGTTGTCTATACTAGTTGTCTCTAATTCTGCCCTTTCTATTTTCTCTTACACTCATCACCCAACCCAGGCTTTTGCCACCACAATGCTACTAAGCTCTCATCACAAGTTATCAGCTCTCTCCATATTGCTAAATCCAATGGACAGTTGTGACTCATCTTACTTGACTTCTCAGCACTTGACCCAGTTGCTCACGTCCTCCTCATTGATGGTCTTTCTTCTCTGGGCTTCTAGGACTCCACTCTCTTAGACTTTTCCCACCTCCTTGGTTACTCCTTATTAGTCTCATTTGCAGGTGTCCCCTCTTTGGCCCAGACTCGTAATGTTGCAATACTCCAGGGCTCAGTCCTTGGGCTTCTCTTCTCTGTTCATACTCATTAACTCGATGATAACATCCAGTTTTAGGGTTTCACATAACATCTTTATACAGATGACTCCCAAACTTATATCTTTGGTCCAGACCTTTCTCTTAAATTCCAAATTGATAAATCAATTGCCACTCATCGTCTCCACTCGGATGTCTAATAGGTACTTCAAAAGCAGCATGTTCAAACGTGAATTTCTGATTCTCTCTTTGAAACCTGTTCCACTTGCAGCAGTTGGAAATCAGTTCTCCATCTTAGATGATTGCAACTTTATCCTTCCAGTTTCTCAAGCCAAAAACCCTGACTCATTTTTCACTCCTTTCTTGTTTACATACTCCATATCCAATCCATTTGTTCCTATCTTCAAAATGTATATAGAAGCTGACAGATTCTCACCACTTCTACTGCTACCATCCTGCTCCAACTCATTGTTAACTCTCACCTGGGTGTCTCCTCTTGCTAGGACTTGTGCCAGACGCCAGGAATATAGATGAAAAAGACACAGACCCTTCCCGCAGAGAGCACACAGTCTGGTGGGGAATACAGAAATGGAACTAGGGAATCGCAATGCATTGAAGTTACTGCTGCGATGTGAACATGGGAGCTTAGAGGTGGGGATGCAATCTCTAAATTCTCTTCCGCTCAGGTGTTAAAATTACTCATCTCAACTCTCTGTCTTTAATCTGCTCCACTTTATAGGAGGTACAAGGAAGTCAATTAAAACATACAAAAAAAAAAAACACCTCAGGATCCATTCATGGACACAGGACCCATTTGTTCAAAATACTTCAACACTGGTTTTTCCACCTTTTTTTTTTTTGTCTTCTCATTTTGATATCAGCGTCTTTTAAAAAAAATTTTATTAATACAACCAATCAACATGCAAACATGAACATTCTTAACATTCCATACTTGGCGTGCAATCAATGGCTCACAGTACCATCACATAATTGTATATTCATCACCATGATCATTTCTCACTCCAGAAAAAGAAATAAATAGAAAAAACTCATACATACCATACCCCTTACCCCTCCCTCTCATTGACCACTAGTATTTCCATCTTTCCAATTTATTTTAACATTTGTTACCCCTATGATTTATTTTTTAAATTTTTATAAATAAAATAAATCAACATACAATATGAACATTCTTTTTTTATCACATAGTTGTATATTCATCACCATGATCAGTTCTTAGAATATCTACATCAATTTAGAAACAGAAATAAAAAGAAAACAGAAAAAAAAAATTCATACATACCATACCCCTAACCCTTCTCTTTCATTGATCACTAGCATTTCAATCTACCAAAGTTATTTTAACATTTGTTCCCCCTATTACTTATTTTTTTTTCTTTTTTTTTTATTAATTAACGGAAAAAAAAGAAATTAACCCAACATTTAGAAATCATACCATTCTACATATGCAATCAGTAATTCTTAACATCATCACATACATGCATGATCATCGTTTCTTAGTACATTTGCATCGGTTTAGAGGAACTAGCAACACAACAGAAAAAGATATAGAATGTTAATATAGAGAAAAGAAATAAAAGTAATAATAATAGTAAAAACAAAACAAAAAAACCCTATAGCTCAGATGCAGCTTCATTCAGTGTTTTAACATGATTACTTTACACTTAGGTATTATTGTGCTGTCCATTTTTGAGTTTTTGTATCTAGTCCTGTTGCACAGTCTGTATCCCTTCAGCTCCAATTACCCATTATCTTACCCTGTTTCTAACTCCTGCTGGACTCTGTTACCAGGTTTTCCCACCTTTTATCTTTTCCTCTTGTTCCCAGTGTCAGACTCACACAGGACCTTAGGAGAACTCACAATTCCCCAGCATTGACGTTCAGTGTGTGTTTTCCTAGATGTGGCTTACACTTTCCCTCTTTCTCCTGGTAACTTTGGCTAATTTCTCACTGGACCAGCTCTGGCTCCAGGGACCCAACCCCCAGCAGCCTGGCTGCTTCTGAGTCCATGGAAGGAGTGAACAACTGTATACCCTGATAATATCTAAAATTCCCACTGATATGGACAGCCATGGTGCTTACTTAAGAACAACTGCTCCCCCACCACTTAGTATCAGAAATGTCTATTTACCCCTCCTTTCCACCTTATTTTCACTGCTTCCCTTTAATACAGTCTCACTAGTTTCTCTCCTTTCCTCCATCCTCTCCCCAGCCAATTTATCTCATACATGGCTTTTCAGATACAAATTGCTAAACCACTACTGCCTTGGCCACGTCCAAAAACCTTTCAAAGGCTTCAAAGGCTCTTTGTTGCCTCCCTAATAAAGTCCAAACCCATTAGCAACCAAGGTCCTGCATATTTGGCCTCAACCAGCCTCACCCATCTTACCTCCCAGTATACTTCTGTATGGCCATGACCTGTTACAGGCATGTGTTTCCCTATGCCTCCCCTTTGCCAAGAATGTTCTCCCCTTCCCCACAAAGGCAATATTTTCAAGGCCCAAGTCAAGTCTCTCCTTACCCCAGCTCAATGTGGTCCACAGAGCTCTGCCTTCTATGAAGTTAGGGCCCCTGGCCTACATCACCAGCAACTACTCATGTCCCTACTTCCTTAGACTATCTCCTGCAATGTAGTTTTTATATTTTCTTTTTGCACTTTTAGGCTATTCTTGAGCCTTTTCTGGTTTATGTCTTCTCTTTGGCTATGTCATGAACCCTTAACATGGTGTAATCATGGTCTGTGGACTTGGAAGGCATGGATTTTGAAGTCAGGCAGACATGCGTTCCAAGGCCAGTTCTCTAGTTGACTAGATATGTAACCTTTGGCCAGCCGCTTACCCTGGAGCTTCAGTGTGCTGGTTTGAATCTATTATATACCCCAGAAAAGCTTTCTTTTAATCCTGTTCCAGTCTTGTGGGGACAATCATTTCTTTAAATCCTGATTCAGTATTGTAGGGCCGAAACGTTGTTTAGATTATTTCCACAGTGATGTGGCATGCCCAATTGTGGGTGTGACCTTTTGATTAGATGGAAATGTGACTCCGCCCATTTTAGGTGGGTCTTAGTTTCCTGGAGTTCATTTAAAGAGGAAACATTTTTGAGAGCTCACAGCCAAGACATGGATGTTTGAAGATGCTTGGAGCCCAGCAGACATTGCCGTGTGGCTTCCCATGAGATGTTAAGCAAGCCAGAACTTGGAGAGAGCCAAGGGAACCCAAGAGATGAAGGGCAGTTCCAGAGAAGCAAAGTAAGGAACCCCCAAGAAACAGAGCTGAAAGCAACAGAGCCCAGGAGCAAGGGACCAGCAGATGCCAGCCACATGACTTCCCAGCTGACGGAGGTGTTCCTGACCCATCAGCCTTCCTTGAATTAAGGAATCTTTTCCTGGATGCCTCAGTTTGGACATTTTTATAGGCTTAGAACTGTGAACTTGTAACTTATTAAAGTTTTTTTAAAGCTCTCTTTTTTAAAACTGTTCCATTTCTGGTATATTGCATTCTGGCAGCTTAAACTAATACTCTTTTTTTTTTTTTTTTTTTTTTTTTAAAGGAAAGACAGAGAGAAGGAAGGAAGGATAGAAGGAAGGAAGGAAGGAAGAAAGGGAAACATCTTTAAACATTTTCTTGTTTTATTGTATTCTGTTTCTCCGTTTTTGTTACATGGGCTGGGGCCGGGAATCGAACCGAGGTCCTCCGGCATAGCAGGCAAGCACTTTGCCCGCTGAGCCACCGCGGCCCGCCCCAACTAATACTCTTAGCTTCCTTATCTGTACAATGGTGATAATAATTCTCTCATAAGACTATTGTAAGGCTCCAGCAAAACAACATACACAAAACTGCCCAGGAGTGTATGACTCATAGTATTTTCTCCCCATTTGTGTGCTACATGGAGTCTTGTATGTTGAACAGCTTGAAAATCTATTGATTTAGGTTTAAAACAATGTGTATATAATTACCTTGAATTATGAACAGAGAATTCTTAGAAAAAACATGGACATACAATATATCTTAGTACCAAAAACACCCAGAAATGATGAATAAATGTAACAAACGTCCTTTTGAAAGCATAACTGAATTTTCAAAAGAAAAAGGAAAAGGAGGAAAATCCTCAGGGTCTCAGGGTCCAAACTGAGTGGAAGGTGAAAACAGGACCTGTAAGTAGTATCTGATACTTTGGCTGTCCTTGGGGGTAGGGATGTCAATCTTGAATTTCACTGTTGATTCAGGAACCCCTGCATAAAGCAAACATTGTTTAAGAGCTCATTCCAGAAAATACTGTCCACAATAAAGGGCTTTGGGATGGAAAAAAAATTTCCCTTCTGACAAAATAATAATAATAATAATAATAATAATAATAATAATAATAATAATAATGGTGGTGCAACAGTGGTTCAGTGGCAGAGTTCTCACCTGCTGAGCTGGAGACCCAGGTCTGATTCCTGGAGCTTGCCCATGCCAAAAAAAAAAAAAATTCCCTTCTGAGAAACTGAAACCAGAAGCTAATTGTAATTATGGGCTTATTCTCTCAGGGCTTTGAGGTTCAAGTGTATACTACCTGAGAATCCTCAGGTAAGGATTCAGGTAGTGAGGATTTAGGCCGGGGAATCCTTAACAATTCAACATAAGATCCATCCAGAGTTGGTAACAAGCCTGGCAGAAGCAAATGCAAAAACCTCTTTGAAGAAGGCTGCGCAGAAATCCCACAGTGCAACCCCACTGAACATCAGCCCACAATCTATCATTATGAAACACACAAGGAAAAAAATCTCACGTGGAACAGCAGAAATATGTGAACAGTAACAGTGAGCACAAAAGCTGCAGAATCAGGCTGACCCCAAAGTTAGAAATATTTATTGCCCAAACTCACCTGGCAATGGCTAGACTCAGCCAGCCTTCAAGGAGCTCTCTGCCAGCCTGGGGAACAGTCTTTACCAGTGTAAGGCAATTTAGACAAATCCCAGGTTTTGTTTTTTTTTATATTTTATTTACATGGGCAGGCACCGGGAATTGAACCCAGATCCTCTGGCATGGCAGGTAAGCATCCTTGCCTGCTGAGCCACTGCGGCCCGCCCAGACAAATCCCAGTTTAAGAGTGGTTTTGTTCACAAGGTAATCTGAACATCTTTGGAAAATGACATTCTGATATCAGAATGTCATTTTCCTTAGCAAATCATGGTTTACTCATTAGCTCACGAAAGCTTTTGGAATCGAATGGGGATAGCTCAAATACCCCTAAAGAGCGGGAGAATGATCAAAGGTGATGGGTGGAGTTATATAGAGAAGGTAAGGTTTAATAAATGAGTGTGAGTGCTGAATCATACTGATATTTCTTTTAGTCTCCAGTACCTTAGTGCAGCTATAAATAAGAACCTAAAATTGTGGAACTATAACCCATACCAAACTCTGAAATCTGTTCTATGACTAATTGCTGTGATGTACCTTGAAGTTTATTGCTTTTATGTATAAATGTTATTTAAAGAGCAGGAGAAGTATAACAGAGAAGATAGGTTTAACAATTGAGTATGACTGCTAAATCAATATATCAACAATATTGATATTTCTGTTGGTCTCCAATGTCTTGGAACAGCTAGAAGAAAAAATAAAAAACTGTGAAACTGTAACGCATATCAAACTTTAAAATCTGTTCTATACTACTTGTTAAAATGTACTTGGAAATTTATTGCTTTTTTGTATATATGTTATATTTCACAATTAAAAAAAGTTGTATATAAAAAAAAAGCTTGTGGAATCCACAAGTCAGAACCATCTACTAATAAGAAATAATAAAAAAAAAAAGCTTGTGGAATCCACAAGTCAGAACCATCTACTAATAAGAGGCACTGTCAGTTTCCAACAAACATTTGTGCTCAATAGATATTGGTAAAATGAATGAGTCAGACCTGATCCAAGACCAGGACTCCTGAGCATGAGGCCAAAGGGTGTAGAAGGAGGAGTAATATGTGTTATTTGCTTTCCTAGGCACCAGCCCAGCTGTCCAGAAGACTTGTAAATAGGTAAAATTTGCCTTCCCCAACTGGTGCTAAACCCAGGGTTGCATGGACCCATCAAGTCTGTTCTACTCCCAGGTGCTTCCCTTCCCTTAGCACCCATTTCCCTGGTGCTGGGGATCTTAGCTCCCTGCTCTTAGGAAAGCAGTGCAACTGGTGGTCAGAGGCAGGTATGAATGACCCACAGCTGTTAGCCCCAGAGATGTCTGCAGCACTAAAGGATACTTGTCCCAAATGAGTCTCTAATTGGCATGAGAAAGTGAAATGAACATACTGTGGTTATGCAGTCAGGACGGGGCTAGAGCTGAAAACCTTTCCTCAGCTCCATATGTCGGAGAATCCACCTTTGAGGTCATTCTCATTCATGCACTCACTTATTCACCCATTCAACAAATATTTATTGAATGTTTACTTCTGTTCAAGTGCCTGGAGATGCAATGATAAGCAAGACTGAAAATACCCAGGCTTTCATGGAGTTTTTTTTGGCAAGGAGACATAATAATAATAATAATAATAAAATCAATGGACAAGATAAATTCAGTGATCAGTGCTGTTAAAAAATAACACCAGGGAAAAGTGAGAGACAGCAACCCTCCTGTTTTTCATATCTTCCCCACCACCCCTGTTGAGCACAACTTTTCGTAAGGCTTCAGGTTCTTTTGGGCTGACTGTCCTCAGAGCTGGGTCACTCTTAGGGCCCGGGGGGAAGAAAGTGAATATATTGGAGGTGTCAAAACATTCGTAGAAATGTCTTTACCGGCAGAGGTCACTCCATCTGATTGCTTTACAGTTTGCTCACACACTCGAAGAAAGCATTACTTGTCTGTGCCTAGTTATTAATTTCAATGTGGAAAGGGGAGATTTCTCATTTGTAAAGCTTCAGAGAAAAAAAAGGCAGTCACAAATCTCGGCAATGATCAAGGCAGTCACAAACAAAATGCAGGTTTGCATTCACCTCTGCCGGCAGTACCCTGGGCTGCTTCCTGGAGACCATTGACAAAGGAACTCGAGAAGACAAAAACCCCTTTAAGTAGCAAAGTGACCTCTGTGAAGTGCAGGGAGGACAAGGCTCTGCTGGTGATAGATGAGGGAATCGTTCTCCCCTGAGCTCCGCCACCTGAGAGCCAGCGCGTCATCTGCCACTGATCTCAAGCTGCGGACAGACACCTGTGGGCAGCGTCTTGCCGAGCCCCCCCCCCCCCCCCCCCCCCCCCGGCCAACTTTGGAGCACTGTTTCCCTGGAGAAGCTACACGCCCGTGTGCCAGTCTGAGCTGCTTCCCTCTTGTCCTGGTCTCAACAGTCCAGAGGTAGTGCCAATTATCAATGGAGAATAAATCTTTTTTACTTGATCCTTACACTTTTACATTCTTTCATACTTGAAAATGAATAGTGAGGAGAGCTTAAAATTTCCCCGTTTTAAAAAAAATCCCCCTATTTTCCTTTTGGATTTTCCTTCCTTATAGTTTCTTTTAAAGTGCTAATTCCAGATCTAGTCCTTTATTTTGAGAAGGAAAAGACCAAAAAATCAGGGTCCCTGTGCCGGGACACTCTGTCTCTGTCTCTCTCTCACCTCTGTGTGGAACCCAGAGTTTTTTTTCCCAATTCCATTCCGTGCGTTGTTCCCCTGCCCTCTGCCCCCACCATCCATGCTCACCATCTCCCACCAGGTGGAGGCCACCAGCCTCTTAACACATTTCTCTCTCTACGGTGTTAGATCTTTTTTTAAAAACTATCCTACTTGCTACCTTGGTCCACTACTGTTACTGGGCAGTGGACAGAGCCCAAACATCTTGCATGACATAAATGACAATGCCATTTCCCGGTCCCGACAGCCTGTCCACCCCATTTCTCACTGCTTCCTAAACATACCCTTCTCACAGCTGAACCGTACTTTTGAAAGGTTCTCAAATGCTGAATCGCATGCTCTGATTTTCGCACGTGCTGTGCCTTTTGCCCTTCCTTCCAGGGGAGCTCCTCTACTCATCCCTCAAGGCCCGGATTCGATAGGAATTTTGAGAGTCATCAGGCCTCTGAGCTTTGTGCCGTGAGCGTAGCGGCATGCAGTTATCTGTGGCTGTGTAAAATGTTGCCTAAACATTTAGTGGCTTAAAACAACAAACATTTATTAGAGCTAATCGTTTCTGTGGGTCAGGAATTCGGGAATGATTTAGCTGGGTGGTTCTGGCTTAAGGTCTTTCTTGTGGTTGTAAGAAGAATGTAAGCAGAGGCTGCAGACATCTCTAGGCTTGATCCACCTCTAAGCCAACCCACGTGGCTTAGCAGTAGGTCTCAGCTCCTCACCAACTGGGTCTTTTCTCACAACATGGCAGCTACCTTCCCCCAGAGCAAGTGATGAGAGAGAGAGAGGCAGAAACTACAATGCTTTTTATGACCTAGTCTCAGGAGTGGCATACCATCACTTCTGCCATATTCTATTCATCACTCAAATAATGTGGGAAGGGACAGTACAACGGTGTGAGTACCAGGGGGCCAGGATCATCGGGGATGATCGTAATTACACAAGGGGTAATGAAGAACATTAACTGAAAGGCCACAAGATCCGGATTTAAATCCTAGCACCACCATTTATTAGCTGTGCAACCTTAGGTAAGTTACTTAACCTCTCTGAGTCCTGATTTCTACATCTGTAAAAACTGAATGAAAATATTAACTTTATGGGGTTGGCACTGGGCCTAAAAGAGATTTTTGATCTAAAGCACCTGCATGTAATAAACATTTAATGAATGTTAGTTGTTATTGTGGTGATCTCATTCCACAGCATCCTCAAGCCAGTGGTCCCTTAGCCCTCCCACGTGCTCTCCTGACTTCCCCACCTGGGTTCTCACTCACACACTCAGGCGTGCTTAGGCCTTCAAGTGCAGAGCCTCTCTGTCCATCCCCTTCCTGCTCTCTTCTACTTGAACAATCTCAAACTTCTCTAACCATGTTAAACTGTAATTTCATTCCCCCAGGTCCCACATGCAAATGAGATCCTATTTGCACCTTTAGATTAAAACTCCAAGTTTAGCTTGTCTGTTAGCTTCATCCTGGCCATCTGGTCAGGACCTCTGGGCGGCTCCCTCATTAGAACTGGGAGTTCTGTCACCTTCCTTCTCTAAGCCTTGAGCTCAGTACCAGCAGGCTCGCTGCCAGGGATGCCAAGATGAAAAAGACAGAGACGTTGCCGTTAAGAACCTCAGTGCTATTTCACATCATCACCATCTGTCACTTCCTAGGGTCCTTGGACATAGTGTTCTCCGCTTTCTTGCTTGAATTGCAGTTTTGTTAAGAATAACCACTGGTTGTTGAACACTAACTCGACTCTCTAAATTCCCGTCACCCTTATGACACTCTGGCAGAGCAGGCATCATGATGCTATTTTACAGTGGGGTCAGAGAAGCTCAGAGAGGTCGAGTGGCTGAATGTCACACTGGGAGTTATTAGCAGAGCTCTTGACTCCAGTGCTTAACTCTTTCCCAATGACCAGTTGCCAATCTAAAGATTTTTAAAATTTTAATTGTCTTCCTAAATGTGACAGCCTTCTTAACAGATTGGCACATCACTACCAGCCATGTCCAAGGTTCCATTCAAGCTGCCAGGTGTCTGTCCAGTGGGCTAGAGAGCCAGTTCAGATCCTTTATTTCCAAACCAGCCTTGCAGTCAGCCATTTGCACCCAGCTCCCGTGATGACTTTCCACAAAAAGAAGAAATGAACATATTTACTGGGATGCTAAATCCTTCCGTTTCTTATCTAGGATTTCAAAGCTACGGAAGATTTCTTTCAGACTCCTTTTTCCTGAATTATTCTTTCTATGTGCTGGTTCTTCTCTCAGTTCCTTACTCAGGTCCCTTATCTGCCTTTCTTGACCCTGCTCTATCTGTGCCCCAGAAGTCTGACTCCTTTGAAGGCATCACCACAGCTCTTTTGCTTTGGGTTCAGACAAAGGGAGACATCAACTGGAGATCCAAAGGCAGCAGGACCCATACCAAATTCGGAGCTCTGTTCTACAGCTAATAATTGCAATATACTTTGAAATTTATTGGCTTTTTTTTGGTACATATGTTATTTTTCACAAAAAAGAAAAAAGAGAAGGAAGAGTATAACAGAGAAGATAGAATTTAACAAATGAGTATGACTGCTGAATCAATATATTGATATTTCTTTTGGTCTTCAGTGTCTTGGAACAGCTAGAAGAAAAAATGAAAAATCATGGAACTGTAACCCATACCAAACTTTAAAATTTGTTGAATATCTACTTGTTAAAATGTACTTGGACATTTATTACTTTTTTGTATATATGCTATTTTTCACAATAAAAAAAAAGCCCATTAAAAAAAGGGGGGAGCAGGCCACTGTGGCTCAGCAGGCAGAGATCTCATCTGCCATGCTGGAGACCCAGATTCGATTCCCGGTCCCTGCCCATGCAAAAAAAAGAGAAGAAGAAGCTGGCCAAATAGGTTGTTGGAGCACAATAACCCACTGAAGACTTACTGATGGCACCAGTTGGGAGACATCACCCCAAAAGCTCGAGGTTAGATTTTACAGGATGCAGTAAATACTTTGAATCAGCAACCAACATATGTTGCTGTTTTCCCCATAGACAAAATTCATGGGTTCAAGTATCAAGGGATGGAAGCAGGCATGGTTTCTCTCACTATTTTAGTCACTAACTCACTTAAAGACTTTTGCTTTCTAGCCCCACAACTCTGAGTTTTATTGTGTTGGAGGTCTGAGTACCCAAGGGAAGAATATTTCCACCAGGGGTCATGAAGGATTCCATTAAATTGAACTGCTGTGGGCTCCTCAGCATGCTCAACTGAATGGCAAAGAAAGAAGTTACTCTACCGGGTGGAGTGACTGGTCCTGATTAACAGCGAGAACATGGGGGACTCTCCCAGAACTCAAGGGATCCTCTGGGGCACCTCTTAGTACTTCCAGGAACAACAGTTATAATTATTGGATGAACAGGCCCATTAAGGATTCAGACCCTTTAGAAATGAAGGTTGGGTCAGCTGGCCAGGTAAAGAACTCTGATCATCTGAGGTTCTACTGAGGGCAAAGAAAGGAAAGATGGAATGAGCCGTGGAGGAAGGAAGTTATAAATATCAACTCTGCCTGGTGATCAGTTTCAGAAACAAGGATGGTAACAGCTATGCATGGTTTCTCCCTTACACGTTATATATGCATGTGCACTTAACACACCTTTTTTTTTAATTGTGAAATACAGCATATACACGCAAAAAGCAACAAATATCAAAATGCACTTCACCAAGCAGCTACAGAACAGACCCCAAAGGCTGGCTGCGGCCACAGTTCTGCAATTTCATGTTTTTCCTGCTAGCTGCTCCTGCACACTGGAGACCAAAAAGAAACATCAACATAATGATTCAGCAGTCATATTCATTTGTTAAATCCTAACTTCTGTGTTATAACTCCGTCTACTTCTCTGATTCTTCTCCCAGTCTTTAGGATATTTGGGTTATGCCCATTGTAACATTTTTCATATTGAAAAGGGGTTAGAGGGATAGAGGATAGAGGAATGGAACTGGTTGATCTTGGAGAGGCTGGCATTTCTGGGTTTCAGGACTTATCTGACCTAGGAACCATCTGAAAGTTTTAGGTTTCTGAAAAGCAAATCTAGTGCATGCAACTTCTGTAGGATCTTAGATAGAGCCCTGAGTGTTCTTTTGAGTTTACAAGCATGATTAACATACATTCTTATTTCTTCTCTCTATTTTTTCCTTTCCCTTATAACTTATAATTCATACAATCATTTGTGGTAGTGGTTTACTGAGCTTTGTCTTTAGGTTACAAAATTTTCAGATGGTACTGCAACTGAATATTTAGATGGGGCTGATATTAACATCACAGGAAGACAGATACCACGGCTACCATCCCAAAATGGATGCATTTACTTTTGAGATTTTGTGTCTCTCCTTTTGGGGCAGAGGCTAAGAGTGTCTTCATTTGTACAAAGGATGATTGCTTCTTGTTAGGCACAAGTATCAAATTGTATTGTTGAATGAAGTTCAAAAGGGTGTTTATGAATGCTGAATAGCCAAAGTAGTAGATTGTGTCAGTTGCAAAGTTATTATTCCAAACCTACCCTCTATTTTCTTGTTTTGATGCTGGGGCTGGGATTCTGTAGCTACATTACTCCTTTGCCAGCTGGCTGGCTGTTACGTTCTCCAGTAAGAGGCACTAAATGGGGAGTGGAAGGCAGAGAATAGAAGGGGTTTGCTTCTTACAATTTTGCTTTGCAGTTCCTGCCAACATCTCCTAAGCAATAGTTTGTCATCCTGGCAACGGCAGTAGGTTCCAGTTTTCAGGTTTTTTCACACTCCCAGAATCAGCCTTGATGTCCCCACCCACCAGCTAACAACACCCTCTGCTCAGAGGTCCAGGTCCTAGATCTACATAGCCCCACTTTTTAACAAATAACTCCAATCTTTACCCTTTGGTTCCCTGGCTGTAAATGGAGTAACAGCTTTCTATAGTTTCTAAGTCTACGCATGTTAGTTATCTACTCATGTGACATATTACCCCCAGAACTTAGCATCTTGAAAGAATGTACATTATCTTACAGTTTCTCCGGGTCATAACCTGGGTGCCTCAGGCTCAGGGTCTCTCACAATATGGCACTAACGGAGTTGGTCAGGCTGCAGTCAGCTCAGGTCTTGCCTCAGGAGGCTCTATTCATTCTTCCTTTCAATGCTTCTTTTCGTTATGACTTGTTTAATCAACTTGTATTAATTGTTCTCTGTTCATACACTCGTGTGGCTTCTGTTTTTCTGACTGATGCCTACACAGCGAGCTCTTGGGTACTTGCTCCCTTGAACTTGCTCAGTAAATAGTCTCTTCATTAAGAACTCTGAAAACTAACTGGGACCCAAATTGATGTAGGAGTGGATAAACGGAAGCAGCTGGCACTCATCTGAGGTTTGGTAGGACTTGGCATTGTAACATGCAAAAAAAAAAGCCATAGCTTCTAATTCCTTTAAAAGAAAAAAAACTTTTAGAATATAATTTGTGTGTAGGTTGGAAGGGGGATACACTGTATTTTAGAAATATTTTCATTAGAAAAGAATTAACTTGGTACTAAAATTAGCAAAAGCCCGTTTTACTCATGAACTAGATTTTAAAATTCTAAAAATTTTGTGAATCAAATCAGCATTTTTCTCTATTTTTCCTCTTTCCCACTGTCTCTTTCTTTTTCTGTATCAGGAACAACAAAGATTTATTTCAAGAATTTTTATTTAAAAACTAATTTTAAAGATAGTATTTAATGTATTAAACTTCATTTTTTTTTCCCCTGGAAAATTCAGTTATGTGGATTCCAGCAAATAATGAGGGTTTCCTGTCTTTAAATGTATGGCTGAAGTTGATGACATCAATTTATGGAATGCTAGTACAAAAAAAAATAAAATGTAATAATCTGTTTCCTCTTCCAAGTACTCCTACATTTTTTTTTTGTTGTTAATCATCAGTCCCTGACTACAATTAGCCACAAAATCCCTAGTTTAGATGATGTCATGATTCTAAGATTAAAAAAACTAATACATGTTTTTGGAGTATCAATGAAAATTTAATGGAAAATATGATATCTGAAAAAAAAACAGCAGTTGTTTCAAGGGGTGGGGGACAAAGAAGGCAGTCAAAACATAAACCTTAACTAGATGACCTCCAAAAATTCATTTCATACTTGGCCTTACAATGTATATTTCTTTAGTTTGAACTGCTGATTTATCTTCTTAATTATGATTTACCTGGTTTTATGGAAAATATTTAGTGTTCTGTGAATAAACATCTAACTCAGGTGAGATGCAGGGCAGATGTTGATAGGAGATAGAGAGCTGAAGCCATGAAAACAGGGATACAATCTGGGGGTGTCATGAGGTCGGCAAACTCTTGATGATCCCTGTAAATTGCAAGTATGCTCCTGGGATCAGTGTGCCCATAGAGTGATGTGATAGGGAGAAGAAATTCTAGGGGGTCATGAAGTAAACATGGCACCAACACATTCTGAAGGCAGTGAAATCACTGCCTTAGTTCCTGCTAAGTTCCCCCAAATCACTTAGTTCCTGCTAAGCCCCCAAACAATTATGGTTTACTTTCGGATCTGTCTGGATTGTGCTTTTACATTTCAACAGCCTTATACATACTCACTTTGTTTGCACATGACACAGACCTTGGGAGGTAGACAAGAGCTGTTCCACCATGCCATGGTGAGGAAAGTGACAATCAGGTGAGATGAAGTCCTGAGGATTCTCTAGAAAGAGCAAAACCAACCGAGTGCTGATGGAAAACAAAGGGAAGGACAGACAGAACAAATGTAAGGACTCAGCAGTGATGGAGAAAAGACATACTGACCTAGAAGGTAAGAGGTGCTTTAAATTCTGCTCCTAATCATTAAAGGTGATCACCAGGTTGAACACAGGGGACTGGCTCTAAAAGCACTTGGTCATCTTCCAGACATTCACTGTCCAAATGTTACTTTTGAATTTCCAACTCTTTTACTTCCCGTTACAATCATGTAAATAAGTCCATTTACATTCTCAGCCAATACCACCTCTGACAGTGCATGTAGGAAAAGCATTAAAAAGTGTTTATTTGTTTACTGTAAAGTACTATATAGTAGCAACTACTAAATGAAAGTACTTCGTAAACTGTCAGGTGCTATACAAATGTCTATTGTTATTGTCACTGTGGTTGTATCACCATCATCATCATGATAGTTTTTCCCAAACCAGAGAGGTGCCCACTCAATCCCACCTTTTCTCTTTCACTTCAAGCAAGTTTTCTATTGCCAAAATAACTCTTACTATGTTTTTAATGCTCTTCATGTAGAACATTGTCAGTCCTTTTTATTTTTACTGAGAAATCTTTACACGCATACTTTCTATACGTAGTGCACAATCAATGGCTCATAATACCATCACATTGTGTCTTCATCACCATGATTATTTTTTATTTATTTATTTTTGTTATTATTTTTTAAATACCAAAAAAGACAAAGCAAATGCAAACATTCCTATTTTGATCGTTCCGTTCTATGTATATAACCAGTAATTCACAATATCATCACATAGTTGCATATTCATCATCATAATCATTTCTTGGAACATTTGCATGTATTCAGAAAAAGAAATAAAACGAAAACAGAAAAAAAATTTATACATACCATACCCCTTACCCTTCCCTTTCATTGATCACTAGCATTTCAAACTAAATTTATTTTAATATTTGTTCCCCCTATTATTTATTTTTATTCCATATGTTCTACTCGTCTGTTGACAAGGTAGATAAAAAGCATCAGACACAAGGGTTTCACCATCACACAGTCACATTGTGAAAGCTATATCATATTCAATCATCATCAAGAAACATGGCTACTGGAACACAGCTCTACATTTTCAGGCAGTTCCCTCCAGCCTCTCCATTACATCTTGAATAACAAGGTGATATCTACTTAATGCATAAGAATAACCTCCAGGATAACCTCTTGACTCTGTTTTGAGTCTCTCAGCCATTGACACTTTGTCTCATTTCACTCTTCCCCCTTTTGGTCAAGAAGGTTTTCTCCATCCCTTGATGCTGAGTCTCAGGTCATTCCAGGATTTCTGTCCCACATTGCCAGGAAGGTCCACACCCCGGGGGTCATGTCCCATGTAGACAGGAGAAGGGTGGTGAGTTTGCTTGTTGTGTTGGCTGGAGAGAAAGGCCACATCTGAGCAACAAAAGAGGCTCACTTGGAGGTGACTCTTAGGCCTAATTTTAAGTAGGCTTGACCTATCCTTTGTGGGGTTAAGTTTCATAAGAACAAACCCCAAGACTGGGGACTCAGCCTATAGCTTTGGTTGTTCACACTGCTTGTGAAAATATCAAGAACTCAACTTGGGAAAGTTGAATTTCTCCCCATTCTCACCATTCCCTGAAGGGGACTTTGCTAATACTTTTCCACTCACTGATCAAATCACTCTGGGATTCATTGGGGCATCACTCTGGACAAACCAACAAAATCTCATGTCCTACCCAAGGTTCCAAGTACTTATGGTGTTCAATTAAGCTATCTACATAAGTTATATTAGGAAATGTACTAGTCAAAATATAAATTTTGTACCAAATAAACATTTTTTGCTTTAGTCTCACACATAAGTTGAAATTTTAAAATATTAATTACCATCTATTTTCAGCACCCCGCAGTAATGGCATTCCTTTGTTCTTCCTCATGCAAAAACATTTTTAAAATTTGTACATTTAGTCACTATTATTATACATTCTAGGCATTCATAGATTATACCATCTCAATCTTTATTGTCTATCTTTCTTTCTGATTTCATTTTTGTCCCCAGCCCTCCTCCCTCTATCATTCTCACATTCAGCTTCATTCAGTGTTTTAACATAATTGTATTACAGTTAGGTAGTATTGTGCTGTCCATTTCTGAGTTTGTATATTCAGTCCTGTTGCACAATCTGTATCCCTTCAGCTCCAATTACCCAATATCTTACCTTATTTCTATCTCCTGATGGTCTCTGTTAACAATGACATATTCACAAATGTCAGTTCATATCAGTGAGACCATACAGTATTTGTCCTTTTGTTTTTGGCTAATCTCACTCAACGTAATGTCCTCAAGATCCATCCATGTTGTTACATACTTCATAACTTTATTCTGTCTTATAGCTGCATAATATTCCATCATATATATATACCACAGTTTGTTTAGCCTCTCATCTGTTGATGGACATTTTGGCTGTTTCCATCTCTTCGCAATTGTAAATAATGCTGCTATAAACATTAGTGTGCAAATGTCAGTTTGTGTCTTTGCCCTTATGTCCTTTGAGTAGATACCTAGCAATGGTATTGCTGGGTCGTATGGCAATTCTATATTCAGCTTTTTGAGGAACCGCCAAACTGCCTTCCACAGCAGTTGTACCATTTGATATTCCCACCAACAATGGATAAGTGTGCCTCTTTCTCCACATCCTCTCCAGCACTTGTCATTTTCTGTTTTATTGATAATGGCCATTCTTATGGGTGTGAGATATCTCATTGTGGTTTTGATTTGCATTTCTCTAATGGCCAGGGACATTGAGCATCTCTTCATGTGCCTTTTGGCCATTTGTATTTCCTCTTCTGAGAAGTGTCTGTTCATGTCTTGTTCCCATTTTGTAATTAGATTGGCTGTCTTTTTGTTGTTTAGTTGAACAATCTCTTCCGGATACTAGACCTTTATCTGATATGTTGTTTCCAAATATTGTCTCCCATTGTGTAGGCTGTCTTTTTACTTTCTTCATGAAGTTCCTTGATGTGCAAAAGTGTTTAATTTTGAGGAGTTCCTATTTCTTTCCTTCTTTCTTCAGTGCTCTTGCTTTGGGTGTAAGGTCTATAAAACCACCTCCAAGAATAAGATTTATAAGATATTTTCTTCTAGCAGTTTTATGGTCTTAGGCCTAATGCTTAGATCTTTGATCCATTTTGAGCTAACTTTTGTATAGGGTGTGAAATATGGAACCTCTTTCATTCTTTTGCATATGGATATCCAGTTCTCTAGGCACCATTTATTGAAGAGACTGTTCTGTCCCAGGTGAGTTGGCTTGACTGCCTTATCAAAGATCAATTGTCCATAGATGAGAGGGTCTATAGCTGAACACTCTATTCAATGCCATTGGTCAATATATATATATCTTTATGCCAGTACCATGCTGGTTTGACCACTGTAGCTTCATAATATGCCTTAAAGTCAGGTAGCATGAGACCTCCGACTTCATTTTTTTTTCTCAGGATACATTTAGCTATGGTGATTATTTTTTAGAACACTTGCATCACTCCATAAAAAGAAAAAAAAACTCTTACATACCATACACATTACCCTTCCCTCTCATTGACCACTAGTGTTTTCATCTACCCAGTTTATTTTACCCTTTGTTCCCCCTATTATTTATTTATTTATTTATTTTTATGCATATTTTTTACTCATCTGTGCACACCCTGGATATAAGAAGCATCAAACACAAGGTTCTCACAATCATACAGTCACATTATAAATGTCATATCTTTATAGAATTGTCTTCAAGAATCTAGGCTATTGGTACATAGTCAACAGTTTCAGGTACTTCTCTCTAGCCACTCCAATACACCATAAACTGAAAACGTATATCTATATAATGCATAAGAATAATCTCCAGAATAACCTCTCGACTCTGCTTGAAATCTCTCAGCCACTGAAACTTTATTTTGTCTCATTTCTCTCTTCCCCCTTTTGGTCAGGAAGGCTTTCTCAATCTCTTGATGCTGAGTCCTGGCTTATTCCAAGCTTTCTGTACCATGTAGATCAATGTTCCCAAAATGTCTCTCTTGAGTTCCTTCCCAGATTTACACCCTTGGGAGTCATGTCCCACATAGGACGGAAGGCAGTGAATTCACTGGCTGAATTGGGACATCTGAGCATCAAAAGAGGTTCTCTGGGGGTGACTCTTAAGCCTAATTTTAAATAGGGTAAGCCTATCTTTTGCAGGAATGAGTTTTGTAGGGGCAAGCCCCAAGATTGAGGGCTTGGCCTATTGATCTTGTTGTCCCCACTGCTTGTGAGAGTATTAGAAATTCTCCTAATGGGGAAGTTGAATATTTCCTCCTTTCTCCCCAGTCCTCCAAGGGAACTTTGCAAATACTTCTTTATTCACTGCCTAAATTGCTCTGGGATTTATTGGGGCACACTAACTTGGACAAACCAACAAAATCTCACTTCCTATTCAAGAGTCCATGTATTTATGGTGTTCAACTAAACTGACCATAAAAATCAAATTAGGAAATGTGCTACCCAAAATACAAATTTTGCACCAAATAAACATCTCTCCCTTTAGTCTCACCCAGAAGTTGAGGTTTTAAAATATGGACGATATCATCCTTTACCCAGTCTTCTAGTATCCCTTAGTCCTATCCAGATCAACTTCATTCATATCTCTAGTTGAAGTCTGATCCTTTTTTCAACTTTTTAAACAGTTCCTGTATGAGGTACTGCTCACTTTCATGACTTCAGAGCTCTAACCCTGAGTCTCAGGTGCCAGATAAGTACCCAAAGTTTCTGGAAAAGACCATGCTATATATAAACAGCTCAGTAATCAGAATTTAGAATGAACAGTTACATCTCCTGAGTATATGTAACTGCTGTGACAGCTTACAGTCTAGGACCCTTTACAATAAGCTCAAATCTGATAACCCATGCTCTCGACTTTAGTTCACCAATTTTTTTTTATTATAGTTAGTCCATATGCTTGAGGTATGATATTTGTTGTTGTCAATGTCTTCTTGAAAGCTCGAATAACTTTTGCCCACCTTTTCTATTTTCTTCCTTATTACACTATTCCTCCTCTCGTCTCTCTTTTGCCCCCAAAGCTAGACACTCGAGTGGCCTAGAGACCTTGAATTGGCAGGGGCCTAAGAAATAGAGGTAGAATCAGGGATTCATAGCAATGGAAGGAAACACTAAAATTGAAGGTGACAAGTGGCAGCACTCAGACCCAGAGATACGAAGTGACTTGTCCAGGATTACCAAATGTGTCAAAGATAGGACTTCTGACTCCTGTCCTCATGCTCACTGTGCCATGCCAGCAGGAGTGATTTCTCCTTTCCTCCAATGTTAGATTAACCAGGTTGTAAGAACTTGTTCTTTGTCATTGCTTACCCTGTATGGATCCATGTTTACTCAGGAGCCCTTCAAGAGACACTCTTGTGGATGGAAGTCACCCCGCCAATCTACCAGGCTTTGGGAATAGGGGCTGGAGAGAAATCAAGGGTATAAACCATGTAGATCAATGTTCCCAAAATGTCCCTCTTGAGTTCCGTCAAAATTTCTCAGCCAGACAAGCAATGCTGACAATGTACCTACTTTGATTTGGTTAGTTATGTTTAAAGCTGAAGTTCTTAACTTTGGGTGGCACGTTAGAGCCATTTTGGAGACCTGTTTAAAAATATTGATTCCTGGGCCCCTCTTCAGAACTGTGAAAGAAACCCAGGCATTTTAGGTTTGAAAAGCTACCAAAGAGACTCTATGTGCAGCCAGAGCTTGGAATCAGTGTTCTAGAGTCTAGAGATTGTACTAAACACTTTTTAGTGTTTCATTCAAAGTCTGTCTTCAAGTTCATTGTTATTCATCTATGGGAGTGCACTGATTCTTTTCTACTGCTCAGATAAACCCACAGTCTTATCCAATGGAAAAGTTTTACCTGCTCAGTCTCCCAAAATTACCCTGAGTGCCCACCTCATGGGCAGATGCCTTTGGTGTACTGGTGAAGCCCATCATTTCCACATTAGCTTCCTCTAGCTCCCAATGCCCCCATCTCTTACTGAACCCTAAATCTGCCTCCTTGATTTCTTCAATCAAGGACTCCCCCCCCCCCCCGCCGACAACTGAATATCTTAGATATTTATCAGATGAGGAAATGAGTACAAATATGAACGCTAATCTTCTGAATGCATAACTTGTGCTAATTTCCAATGCATTGCTTATTCCTCCTTTCATTAAGTATTTATGGAATGCCTTCTGAGACCATCCTCTTCCCTTCTGAATATCTTGGATAATTCCACCAAAGCACTCTAGTTTCCAATCATCAGCATGCGATCATTCAACTTCCAGTATTGTTTAACACCGAACTAGGGTATGTGCCTGGTGAACATGTCTTCAAAGAGAAGGCAGAAGGTGGTTTCCATTCCTGCTAGTTTTGCTTTCCTGGTGTTTCTTTCTCTTTAGAGAGAGAAAAGCTGACCACTTCTCCTTGCTTATTTATATACCTCACTGTATGCTTTGACAGAGAAACTCCGTGGACTAGCCTAAATAGGGGCATGTGATCTGGTTCCTTCCATGTGAATCACTCCAGAGGATGACATTCATGCATTTTCATATGTCAGCACTGGTCTGAGAAAGGATGCAGGTATGCTGCCCCAATGCATTCCACACAAAAATGCATTAGTCATTTCAGGCTTGAACTATTTACCCACTAGTCCCGCGTTGGCTTGACTCTTGAGTTACACCACCACCACATCTGAGTTCTGAGCTTTCTCAGACACAAACTATAAGTTCAAACTTAAATTTATGCAAAATTTTTCCCCCCAACACATTCTGGTTTACAAACTTAAGAGCCAGACTCCACGGTGCACCTCTACTTTCTTCCTGGGAAACTTCTGGAACTGGCTGTGGCTTAGGCGTGGCAAGGACAATTATGTGGTGTGTGGGCTATTACTCTCTCCTTCTGTAACCTTTGCAGATACCTGCGTTTTCTTTTCCCTTCAACCTGGATGAGGCCTCAGTGTTTCTCAACACTGGATCCAGGGGTCATAATCATTTGTTTGAAGTGGGCAGAAAAAGGACCCATTGACCAACAAAGGCAGGAAAAAAGTATCTTTGAAACTACACACACCTAGGTTTGAATCTCCATCCTCCAACTCACCGAATCTCAGTTTCCTTATCTCTATACTGGGATACTACTACCTATTTCCCACTTGGTGCTTGTCAGAAGTAAATCAGTTGATATCTGTAAGGTATCTAGTACTTCTAACATATAATATCAAGGTCAATAAATGTGAATTCCCCTTTCTTTTCTTTCCTTTGAGGGGTAAGGGGAAGAAGTCTTTCTTTGGAGACTTAATGTGGATTTTCTTGAGTAATTTTGAGTTAGGGATAGAAAAGATCAATCCCAAGAAAATATCAAATCAATGTTTGCTTGAGGGAGATGGATTTGTATAGATAAATATGAAAGAGTTTTCAGAGTTTACGGAGGAACTGCCTACAGAATCTGGAAATTCAATATAGAGGAGGCCCCAGAGGTAAGAAGAAAAGGCAGCAAAGCTGTGCTTTTGAAAGATGAAGAAACGATAATGAAGGATGATTATCAAGACGTGAAAGCACAAGTTTAGGAGAAAACAGGAAAGCAGCATACATAGTTGAGCCTAAATTGCTGGTAACTAACTATAAATTAAGTAACATTCTTACATGAGAGCCCCACACCTTTCTCCAGCTATTTGAGCCTTTCTTCTTTCAAAGGTCCATAATACACAGAAAGGCTATAAAGCAATGAGACTGGTTTCCAGAAGTCAAACATGAGTAAAATCAGTTTCAGTACTTCGGAGAACATCCAATATTTAAGTGTTTAGTCGTAAAGAGAATTAACATTTTTTCCACTGTTGTCAAAAATCATCACAAGCATGTTCTAAAAGGCTCATATAGTAGAAAGAAAAAGGTCTTGGACAGGGGACTAGGAAAGAGATACTTCTTAACTAACCATGTACACCATGAGACTTAGTTTCCTTACCTATAAAATGATGGGAACATTTGATATGGGTCAAGTGTGTATCAGTTAGAAAGGTGTATCAGCCAGAAAGCTGGTTCATACAGGTTTACATAACAAAGGCAATTGACTGGCTCACATAATTAAAAAGTTTTAGGGCTAACTCAGACAATCTGACCAGGAACCAATTTCCCTCTCACCACTAATTGGCTTTGCTTCCTCAGTGTTACTTCAACTTAGGCAGACCTTGGCAAACCCTTGTAGTTGCAAAATGACCTCCAGTTGTAGTCTGTGGCTATGTGCCCTCATTCAACTACAACACAAATACTGAGATGTACTCTAAGCACGCCCTCTTAGGTCACATGACCCTTTCTGAACCAATCACTGGACCAGGGGATGGAATGCAATGATTGGTTGCACCTTGGTCTATGGCACTAGGTTCATTCTTATTGCTGGGGTGGATTCAGCCTCCCCATAACTACATGGATTCCCATAGGGAAAGGGGCAGTTGGGTAGTGGAAAGAAGAAAAGGAAAGTTACAGAGTCAAGGAACACCTTTCCATAGTCAGTGGATTTCAACTTCTTTAAGGGGTAAATAGAACCCCAATATATAAAATATAAACAAATGGTGCTTCCTTGCCTGAAACAGAGATGAAAATTATAAAGCCCTGACCTCTGTGGCCTCTAAAGGCTCTGGGAACAGGAATGAAAATGATCTCTTCAGGTCTGTCCAGTTCTATTCTGTTGCTATTGCAAATATAAGCAAATATTTAGTAGAACTCAAACATGGTAACATGTGCTCATGTCAGCTGTCACCAAGCACTTCATCAGGCCTTGTGCTGTTTACTGTGCAAGCTTTGTGAATGTAGTGTGGGATCCAAGGCCCAGGAATCCCCTCCATGTTAAAAGTAGGTCATTGCACGTAGCCACCTATATGACCAGAACAGATATTGAAGGTCATTAGACCTCCTCAGGGGGGAACGAATGTACAAATGGCATCGTAAACAAGGCATTGAAACCCCACCCCCCCATCACTGCTGTTAACAAACCTCCAAACCACTGTGTCATGAAACCCTGCTGAAACTCTGTTGTCACATTCTATGAAAATTCTTTGTCCTAAACCTTTGTAAACCACCCTCTGTCACTCTGCCCTTTACAAAGCACTGATTTCCATTTCCTGACTGGCAGCCATGCAGAAAAATCCTCTCCTGTTCGTAAGTCCTAATTAAATTCAAGTCTAACTCCATGCCTGGCTTACCCTTTGGTCTTTGGGTTGCCTCAAGCCAAGCCCTTCAAGAGCTGGGTTGGAGCAATAGGGGTGCCACCAGGAGACCAAGGAACCACTGGCCATGGCAGGCATGAGTTCCGGGAAAGGAGAATCCATGGGGGAAATCCCAAACTGGTTTCTATCATCCAGGTGGGGAGGGCTAGCTGCCCTCCTGGATGAATGGGGACCACCACAGGAGTGTGGGGACACCCTGAAAACTCAGTGGGGTTGCTGTTTTGCAACAGATGATTGTAGGACAACTACATTTGAGTGAAAAGAAAAGGGACTGCCAAATAGCAGCAGCCATAGCATGGCTCCTGTGAATGGCTATCAAGGCAGAACAAATGGCAAAAGCCACTGCACGCTGCTTAGAGGAATTAAAACTAGAAAGAGATATGCACCTTGCCAGGTGGAAATGAAAGACACTCTGACATATCCTGTGCTGAGTGGAGGTCAGTGAGAGACTTTGGAATGCAGATATGCTCAAGTCAGAGGCTGTGAGTTGCTTTGGGCTTGAGTCTGGAGGATTTTAGCTACCTCAAGATGGGACCCCAAAGTGTGAGACCCCACAGATGACTCCTCGGAAGAGGGAGGGGAGGAGGAATGGGAGGTGGAGAAGGATGAAGAGCCCCAAAAGGTGTGCCCCACAATGCAACAGAGATGGAAGGTGTCACAAAATCAACTACCCGGGGCTCAGCAACTCCAACCTCCTAAACAAAAATGACATGTTGCTATGAGAGATCATACCACTACCAGATTGAGTGGTTTGGGGCAGTGGTATAGACAAAAAACTAGGGAGTTCCTATCTGACTGGTTTCTGAAGTTATGGGATGCTGGAGCTAAGGAGTAGTGGTTTCTGGAGTGGAAATGAGTAAATTGACATCTATCACAACCCACCTTCACTACAATAATACTTTTATGCTATCTCAGCTGATGGAAAAACCGCCTTATTTTTGGTAAGGCTGATTGTTGGGTGTTAGGCTGTATAGCTTAATGAGGGGGGGACATACTGCACAATTACCCCTCAATGGCAAAATATGGAGGAGTTTCAAGATGTTTTAAAAGGAACGAAACATGCCACTTATACCACAGCCTTTGTAGGTCCTGACACTGAAGTTTTGCTGCAGGAATGAAAAACACAGCATTGCATACTGCCCCTAACCATTACCATGGGCCTCTCGTGTCTATCTTAAACCACTAGTAGGACAGCCCATTTCCCTTGCCTGGAAAGACAGAAAAGCTGTGGAAAAGGGGGGCAGGAATAAATCAGTGGAAAGGCTCTCCAGTGAGGGGGCACGATGGCCTTAATTGGGTATGCCACCAGCAGATGTGGGGGATCTCATTGCTGCAGGCACAGAAATAGGAACTACAGTTAGGCAACCTAATGCAGTCCTGGTAAAACTATAGAGCAAGCTGCCAAAGGACCAAAGATTTACTGACGTACGCTCCCAAGACTCCAAGGGAGAAAAGAAGTCAGGGAAAAAGCTACTGTTGGAAACCTGAGCCCAGGAGCTTTCTGCTCCCCTGGAAGAGACTTGGCAAACCCCTTTCCCTCTCCTATAGCAGGAAGGTCAAGATCCCCAAGTGTGAACAATAGCCAGGGACCTCAGGGATGGGAGGCACATGTAGAATTAATCATTTACTAGTCCCTTACTAACCAACAGTAAGTTTTAGAGCTAGTAGATACAGGAGCTGAATATACCTCAATTTATGAGAATGTAGCTGGATTTAATGGACCCGGGCTGGCCATTTACGACTATGGGGGAAAGACAAACAGAACCAAATGGCATAATGTGATTTTGCAAATTAAGAGATTGCACACATACACACACCCAAATATATACGGTATATATTTCTCCTATACCAGAATGCATTTTAGGAATTGATCTTCTATAAAATGCCATGTTGCAGACCACTATAGGAGAATTCCACCTCTCGAGAGGAGTGATCAAAACCATCCTTAAAGGGGCAGGCAAAATGGTCCCCTATAAAAGTACTCCCACCTCAGAGGGTAATGGGCCCAAAACAATACAAATTTCTGGGAGCACCAAAAGATCTAAGCCACTCTGAAAGAGTTGGAGCAGGTGGGGATAATAATGCCCACCCACAGCCCTTTCAATAGTCCTGTATAACCAGCGCAAAAGCCTGATGAAATGTGGCACATGATAGTAGATTATTGGGAGTTAAACAAATTAACACCACCATTGTATGCTGCAGTCCCAAGCATCACTGGTATATTATAAAAAGTTTGTATCCAGTTGTGGAAATAACATTTTTTATTGAATCTTGCTAACGCTTTCTTTAGTATCTCCCTAGAAAAATCAAGCCAGCCTATACTCATGGCTTGGGAAGGCCAACAATGTACTTTTACTGTGTTTCCCCAAAGCTATGTACATATCCTTATCATTTGCCATGGTCTCATGGTGGAGGATTTGGCTAGGTGGAAAAATCCCATGTGTGCACTTATTTCGTTATGCTGATGATGTTAGATTAACCAATAACTCTCAGAATCGAAAGAAACCTCTGGATCATTGCTATCTCACCTTGAGAGTCAGGGATGGGCAGTCAATTGCAACAAACTACAAGGCCTTGACTGTTCTGTAAAATTCTTGGGTGTTGTATGGTCAGGTAAGACAAAAACTATACTGTCTGCTGTAATTGATAAGGTGCAATGTTTCCCTGTGCCATAAATGCCAGAACAAATAATGACTTTCTTGGGGGTTGTTGGGGTCTTGCAGACCTTTTTGCTTCTCAGTCCAAACGTTAAAACCCTTGTATGTTTTAATTAGGAATGGCTATCCCTGGGAATGGGATACCTCCCAATGGGCTGCTTTTTAAAAAGGCAAAGAAAGCAATAGCACAGGCACAAGCACTGGGGATGTAGAAGTAGATTTGCTCTGTGAATTAGATGTAGCCAGCACTGATATTGGCCTTAGGTGGGGTCTGTGGCAGAGGCAACATTCTAAACAGATGCCCCTTGGCTTTTGGTCACAATTATGGAAAGGGGCAAAAATGAAATATGGTTCCCTGGAAATGCAATTGTGCGCTGCATATAATGTCTTACTGCAAGTGGAGGAACTGATGCAAAGATGCCCAGTCATATTGAAAATGCCTACCCCTATTCAGGGGTGGATAACTGACATGGCTTCTAAGCCACGCTCTGGCAGTGCCCAACTGACCACACTGACCAAATGAAAAGTCTACCTGCTACAGTGTAGCATTTTCAATACCAGTGCTCTGAATGGAAAATGCATGAAATTCTCAGACCAGTGTTCCATGTAGAGGATTCAGCAGCTCAAGTTATTGCACCTGAAATAGCTATTGAAATGCTTATTACAGAAGGCACAGGTACCATTCCCAAGTCTGCTTGGTACATTGATGGTTCCACTAGCAGGCAGCCTCCCACTTGGACAGCTTTGGCAGTGAAACTCCGTACTGACACTGTATGGTAGGAGAGTGCTGCTATGCATGGCAGTCAATGACTGAGTTAAGATCAGTTTGGATGGTAGCAGTGCATAAGCCAGGAGACATGGTAACTATCTGTACTGATAGCTGAGCTGTTTACCAAGGCCTTATGACCTAGATGGCAACCTGGAAGAGAGAGCAATGGACAGTCATAGGTCACCCTCTCTAGGAGGTGGGTGCTAAGGGCAAAAAGAAAGATGTTTATGGGGAACCATAAAGGGTACTTCCTGCTGACTTAACAATATGCATCTAACGTTCCACTGGTTGACATCAAGGTACTGGGCAGAGGAACATTATGGGGAGGATTCCCTTCTAGGGACAAGGATTGTGGAAAGACGTCTGGGATGGCTGCTAATGATGAAAAGTACTTATCATGTCCCAGCCCACACTTCTAAAACATACCCGAGAACATGGAAGCAAATGTTTCAGCAGTATATGTGAAACCAGGGAAGCGGCAGAATGGCTTCATTGGAAAAGCAGACACTGAGGGTATCAAACCCTGTGGCATCTTGCCTAGCCATTCCAGCTGCCTATCACGCACCAGCAGCTAATGGATATCACTAAAGAATGCGCTTTGTGCTCCTTGCATCAACCACGTGCCTACCACACCAGATGGGGCATATTGGCTGGTCACAACTCCTGGAGACCAGGTGGCAAGTGGACTATATCGGTTCCCTTCTGCTCTTAGAGGGGGCGAGGTATACTTTTGCTGCCATAGACGCTGCTGCAGGACTGTTGGTAGCTTTCCCGATGGGAAAGTAAACCAGTGGGCCACCATCAGAAGTCTGCAGAAAGTGAGTGCTCTGTGTGGAGTGTCTACACAGACACACAGTGATCACAGGACTCTTTGCACTGGGTGGAGAGCTCAATCCTGGGCCATGGAGCACGACATTGTGTGGATGTTCCATCTGCCCTACAATCCCACAGGTGTGGGCCTTATTGAAAGATTGAATGGTTTGTTAAAGGAATAGCTAAAAGATGGTAAGAGGTCTTTACACAGCAGTGGACTAAAAGGCTCTATCAGGCTTTAAGCCACCTGAATGCTAAACCATGGGCTGTTGCACCGCCCCTGTCAAAATGCTAAGGCAGGATTCTAAAGCAAGCATTCTAATGCAAGCATTGAGAATCCAAGTTAAAACGCTGGCTGCCTTACAGCCTAAGAGGAAAATAATAGTAACTGGTTGTTAACTGTGCCTCAGACCATACAAAATGGGGAAAACGTGGTCAATTGGCCTTGGTGCTGGTCCATGCAGCCATGTTGGCTAGGAATCCTAAGTCCCTGGGGGAATAGGAGTCACCCAAAATACTATAAAAAGACCTCAATTCATTCAGAAAATCCTTGTTAAAATCTTTATTACCAATCTGGGGCCTCCTATGCCCATGGGTTATTTATGAATATCTATGTGGACCCTTCTTATGCCCAGATTAATAACTGATGTAACAGTAGAGGACTCTCGGGATTTGCAAGGGGAGAGTATCTGGTATTTGAAACCTCCCCATAATGTTCCTCTGCCCAGTACCTTGATGTCAACCAATGGAATGCTAGATGCATATTGTCAAGTCAGCAGGAAGTACCCCTTATGGTTCCCCATAAACATCTTTGTTTTTGCCCTTAGCACCCTAGCAAACACCTTCCTACAGTGGACTTCAGTGGTCACTCATGCCCACAATTGGACCCAATGTTGGTTCTAAATCGACTTGCCGTCTTCAGGTGCTTCCAGCCGTCCTTGGCCTGTGACCCCTGTGAACCGGACCATCTGGAATACCCTGCTGGCCTGGCAGAATCTGACATATCAGAAAATCTAGAAAAGAACCTTCTCATTTAAGACTAAACTCCAACTACCATCCAATACGAGATCAGGCCTTACCTGTTCCTTGTATCGAACAGGTGAACAAGCTCCAACCTGCATTGGGGGACCCTGTAACTGGACAGGAGGTTGGATATGAGGACAGCCCTATGTCCCATGACCTTATAGAACTCTTTACCTCATACTCCTAGCAATTAGGAAACGGTTAAAGCTAGCTATAGAATAAAATGCACTCTCTGGTGGTCTTATCCTTCAGTCACTCTCCACCTGCCCAGGTGGAGCTGCCGTAGTTATTGAAAAATATGTGGTAGCTTTAGCCAATCACACTGCCCTGATCATTCACTCAATGTTTCACAAGTCTTCACTCATAAGCGAGAGTAAGTACGTAATGTTGATCAATTATTAGCAAACCCCTTGTCCAAATGGTTTAATTCCCTTTCTTGGCCATGATGACATCGCTTTGTAATGTTGTTATCTCTGTGTGTGGGACCCCTAGTGTTCTGTTGTCTCTTATACTGTTGCTGTGGAATAGGGATGCAACATCTGTTCTATGGCCAATGTAGTCTGCTTTGTGGGGTGAATTGTGGGACCCAGGCCCCAGAATCCCCCTCCATATTGAGAGGAGATCATTGCACGCAGCCACCTACATGACCGAGATAGACATCTTTCCTCGGAGAGGAAAGAATGTACGAATGGTATCATAAACAAGGCACCCAAACTCCCCTCTCCTGATCACTGCTGATAATAAACCTCCAAACCCCTGTATCTGGGACCCTGCTGAAACTCCGTTGTCATACCCTATGAAAATTTTCTCCTAACCCTTATAAGTGGCCCTCTGGCATTCCCAGACCTTTGCGTAGCACTGACTTCCATTTCCTGATCAGCTGCCGTCCAGAGAAATCCTCTCCTGTTCCTAAATCCTAATTAATTCATGTCTAACTCAGTGCCTGGCATATTATTTGGTCTTTGGGCTGCCCCACCCCAAGCCCTCCAAGTGCTGGATTGGAACAACGAGATGGAACACTGATTTTATTAAGAAAACGTTTTATAATTATGCAATTATCTACCTAAGTTTCTGATAAAGATCAGAGCTATAAAGCTACATATCAGCATAGAAAGTTGACTTATATAGGGAGCTTGTGAGAAAGGGAGTGAAAGAAGAAGGAAAATGAGGGCTTTATTTCAATGAGCAATGATCAGAAATTTGGTTTCCTAAAAAATCCAGGGAATTAATGAAATACTGTATTTACTCTGAAAGTCATCTGGAAAGCATTTTACAGTTCTTTGGAAAAGTTGAAGATTCCCTTAAGCGCTTTTGTGTAAAATCTGAAATATTCTTTTTGGCAGAGTTTTTGTTTTATAAAATCTTTAATGTCTGTTCCAAAGTAGCAACTACAGACTGATAATTTGTTGATTTCATTTTATAGCTTGACAATTTGGTAGAAAATAGAAAGTAACTGGGTGAAACCTTTGTAAGATCAAGTGGCTTCTTTACTATTCAGAGATTTAAGCTATCAAGGGTTCGATTGTGTTCTAGGTTTGCATTTGTGTAGGTCTCACAATTACAAAATCAAGTGTAGGGGATGCATAGTTTAACTCAAGGCCCAAGGAAACAACGCTGTGCTTCAGGAGTGAGACAAAGAGGAGCTTCTTCAGCAAGCACAGAGAGACTGTTGGGCTACCCAGATGCAACCTATTTTTGTTTATCTTGCCAACAGCCTTCCTTTTCAATCCGGACATAATGACAATAGAAAACATGTCTTCCTTTCTTCTGCAGTGGAGAAAATAGGAACATCTCCTTGTGAATATGGTTTCATTGCTTGCAAATTCTTCGGATCTCAGGTTCCACTGAATCAAACTTAATTTCTTCTAAACAATATTTCTTATGCAAAGTCAAGTCCTTGTGGTTTGCACCAGCTACTAGGACAATCACACTTTCAAACCAAGAAATATGGTCTTAAAACTTCTCCCAACTAAAGTTGGGATAAACCCAACTGAAAAAAGAGAGCTGGTATTTTGCTCACATAAAATAGCAGTAGCTCAAGCACAGGCCTCCTATTGTAAAGTCGGTAGAGAGCAGCTGGCACACAATAACTTGGTGCTGGGGCACTTGGAAAGATAGTTTGTCTATCTCCACAATGAAAAAAGGCCACACTTTCGATCAGGGCTATTCTGCCCTGAAAATGTTGGGGATGTTTCAGATGTGGCAACCAAGACACTATCTCGTTCACATCCATATTAATAGTATCACCTTTCATGAATTGGCAACAACAGATCATGAAAATTAATCAGACAAAACTCCTTTTAACACAGGCTTCAATGGTGATGTCATAGACCATTGAAAAGGAGATGCTTTTTGCTCCAGACACTTCTCTCCGACTGTAAGTGCTGTGCATTCCCAGGATGATTTGTGAATCAGGAAATAGGTTGGTTTTGTTGGAACAAAGACTAAGAATGTTAAATATCTTACAGAATGTCTTTCAGATGACTGAAGTCATTGCTACCTTAGACTCTCTTACTCAAACATTTCAATGTTATCACCTTGTAACCCAGGACTCAGTCAAAGAAACAAGATTCCAAAGAGGATAAGGAACGGACAGCTCCTCCCCTACTCGGCCCTGTCTTTTCTTTCCTCTCTCTTCCCAGGGGCGTCTCTTTCTTATCTGCCATGTGCTGTCACAATCCTCTGGTTTATGAATGTGTGTGATACAAATATCACGACCATCTATGGGGCTAAGATGGCCAAAGACTGCCATCCCACTGAGATTCTTGTCTCCAGTTCTTTGCTTCTAGTGCAGCTAGGGGTCAGTCAACCTTTTGTGCGTGTAAGAATCCCCAGGGGAGGCTGCTTTAAATGCAGATTCTTGGGTCCATCCCCAGAGATTCTGCTTCAACAGGTCTAGGGTGAAATGCAGGAATCTGCATTTTAATAAGCACCCTGGGCTATTCTGGGCCAGTGGCCTGTTGACCTCACTTAAGAATCCAGTCCTTCAACTCGCAGGTGAACCCACTGCTCTCCCACCTTTATGGGACATGACTCTCAGGGGTGTAAATTTCCCTGGCAACGTGGGACGCAAATCCTGGGATAAGCTAGGACCCAGCATCATGGGATTGAGAAAAACTTCTTGACCAAAAGGGGGAAGAGAGGAAATGAGACAAAATAAAGTGTCAGTGGCTGAGAGATTTCAAAGAGTCCAGAGGTTATCCTGGAGGTTATTCTTATGCATTATACAGATATCCCTTTTTAGTTTTTGGTGTATTGGGGTGACTAGAGGGAAGTACCTGAAACTATACAGCTGTGTTCCAGTAGCCTTGATTCTTTAACACAATGTGTAACTATATGGCTTTTACAATGCGACCGTGTGATTGTGATAACCTGTGCTGATGCTCCCTTTATTCAAGGTATAAAGGAATGAATAATAAAAAAAAAAGGATAAAAAATAAATAAATAATGGGGGGGCAGATAAGGGGTAAAAAAATTGGGTAGATTGAAATATTAGTGGTTAATGAGATTAGTGGTTAATGAGAGCAGGGGTAAAGGGTATGGGAGTTTTGAGTTTTTTCTTTTTATTTCTTTTTCTGGAGTGATGCAAATGTTCTAAAAAAATGATCATGGAGGGTGGTGCAATGGTGGCTTAGTGGCAGAGATCTTGCCATGTTGTAGACCCGGGTTCAATTCCCGGTGCCTGCCCATGCCAAAAAATAAAAAAGATCACGGAGATGAATACAGAATCATGTGATGATCTTTTGAGCCATTGACTGAACACCATGTATGGACTGTGTGTGAAGGTCTCTCAATAAAATAATAAAAAAAACAAGGGAGAGAGAGAGAGACTCCAGGAATTCAGGCCTTGAGGATGCAGAACCAGCATTTCTGCTGCTCATTCTTCAGGGACGAAGTCCTATGGATAAGCGTGGCAGGCCCCAGGTTCCTCCAGTGTTGAGAGCAAACACACACTTCTGTAAACTTCTGTAAACTTACCAGATTCTTTTCTGGGCTTAATCATTCAAAGGAACTGATTCCGGTAGTTAAGGTTCAGTCACACTTCTGTGTGGCTCAATATAATTAAGGGCGGAAGTTCCTGTTTTGGATGTTCCACGGCAGCCATGAACCGTGACTGACAGATTGGACAGGTAGAAATTCCAGACCAAAATACCCGCTCTGTGAGCTGGGAAACTGGCCAATCCCTGCCCCTTGGCACCTCTCTCTGCCTCAGTTTTCTCATGGGCCAGGCAGCTGTGTCTTACCTCTCCCAGGTGTTAGCAAGATGAATGACTAAAGAACCACAGGGTTGAATGTCACACCTTGGGAAGCAATGTAAGGACAGTCAGCAAAGAGTTCTGCTGCCACTGTGAGAGCTGGGCTGTCTCCTAAAAAAAGCCTATCCAGGAAAGAAAGGATGGCTTCCAATGTGAAGTACACACTTGGAACCAGGTAACCAACTGGTCTCTTCTTCAGCCAGTAACAAATGCAGAATCTTCACAACCCTTTGGGATGAAAGTAGTGGGTTATATAAATTCCTTCAAGTTACAGGAAACAGAGGCCTTTGAGGTTATCCCAGAAGCTGGTCCCACAAAAAGGAGAGACAGGTAAGTGAAGGTCTCAGAGAGATCCAGGACTTTTGGAGCCCAGCTCCAGCCCCTTTCACTTTTCAAAAATTATATATTTTAATTGCAAAATGATTATGTAATGTGTCAAAACGTTTCTTGAAAAATCATTACAGATAAAACTAAATCCCCCTCTGACTCTGTACCTTTCCAGGAAGTCTACATTGCTTTAAGTTTGATGGTTATCCTTTAAAACCTTGTTCTATTCATATACATATAGATATGTGTACCCCCAGAAAACAGTATGATTTTCTGTATATGTGTAATTATTTATTTACTTTAAATTTTTTAATTTATTTTTTTGCATGGGCAGGCTCTGGGAATTGAACCTGGGTCTCCGGCATGGCAGGTAAGAACTCTGCCTGCTAAGCTACTGTGGCCCGCCCTGTATATGTGTTTTTTAAATATAAATGGAATCCTATCATATGCACTACTCTGGAACTTGCCTTTTGCACTGAACAATACATCTTGTAGATTTATTATTGCCTGAATATATAAATCTGCTTCACTAGCTTTAACTGCTGCTAAACCTTCCAAACGACGGCCATCCCCCAGGCTATTTGGTCATTCCCTTGTTGGTGGGCATTTAAACTGTTTCCTTGGTTCTGCCAAAACAAGGTGGTTTAAAGAACACCCCTGTACATGCTTCCTTATGTACGTGTGTGTTTCTATAGGGTAGATACTGAGAAGTTGAACAGCTGGGATGTAGTAGGAACATTTTTATTTTTATAGATATTACCACATTGTCTCCAAAAGGGAAATATTGATTTACAACACAGGTGTAGGAGAGGATGTTTCCTCACATCTTGGCCAATGATTATATTATTAATTTAAAAAATATTGCCTATCTAGTAGAGAAAGGGGCATCTCATTTTACTTACTGGCCAGGTTTGACATTATTTCATCTGTTTATTGGCCATTTTTGCTTTCTTTTTTTGTGAAATCCTGTAGCCCACCCTTTTCCCATTTTTCTATAGTGTGGCATCTTTTCTTTTTTCTTACTAAATTTTGGGATTCCTTATACCTCCTGAATCTTAATCTTTTGGATTAGGTCTTTCTGACTCAAGTGTATCATCACTTCAATCGGTCCCATTATTGAGGTTAGATGACTCTTCCTAAAGCACAGCTCTGTATAGATTATTTCCTTGGGAAGGGTGGCGCTGCCAGTGGAGACTTTTAGGAGGTGGGGACAGTTAAGCTGAAGCTTGGAAGGTGAGTAGGAATAAGCCAGAGGGTCAGTAGGAACAGCATGCACAAGGGTGGGGCTGGAGTGTACCGGAAAAGACACAGGCTGAGGATGAGAGTATAGCAGACAGCACATCCCAAGAGGTCTTACAGGCTCCTGTAAGGAGAGTCAACTTGATTCTGAAGATACTGGGGAGTCAGCAAACATTTGTCAGTAGGAGGCATGAGAGAAAGGCAAAACCAGAGGCATGGAAACTAGTTTGAAGGAAAGTACAGGGCTCAAATAAGAACCAATGAGATCTTAAGCTAAGGCAATTCATTCATTCATTCATTCATTCCACACATATTCATTGAGTGTCTACTATGTGCCAGGTGATGTCCTAGATGCTGGCTACCAGTTTGTAAACCCTTGACTTTTGAAATTTCTCTCTCCTACCTCACCTCCCATTCTTCTAAAGATTCTCGTGACAGGCAGCTAGCTAATCACAAAAATCCATGCCTATTTTTCTGAAACATTAACTGCATTTCCCAGGCTTCCATGCCATAAAGAGTAGCCATGTGACTGGGTTCCAGCCGATGGGATGTGAGCAGGGGTGACGTCTTCCATTTCCATTCAAGGTCTTTAGGAAGTAGGTATGCTCCCTCCATGCACTCTTCTCTCTTCCTCCACCTGGATGTAGATGGCAACAAGGTCCTAGGGGATTTTGGAGCCACAAGATGGAATGAACCAGGTTTTATCAGGTTTATCATTGCCTGATGAAAGCCACCTACTTACCAGGATACCTACTTTTAATTATTATGTGAGTGAAAACTAAAACTCTTTTATGTTTGAGTCATTATTCATTTGTGGTTGGTGGGTTGTTACCCCGCAGCCTAACCTAATCTAACAAATACAGTTCTAACCCAAATTAGTCCCTGAGTGTGAGCACTGTAAGGGTAGGGACCACGGTCAGTTCTCGGCTGTATCCTCAACACTCAACCAGAAGACAGCACAGAGGAGGTACTCAATAAATTTTGTTGACTGAATATTAATGGTAGCCACCTTTTACATATTGTGCTTTATTTCATTTAGTGCTCATCACAACCCTACAAGAGAGGTTCTAATGTTCTTTTTATTTTCCAGATGAGGAAATTCCGGCTTAGCAAGCTTACAGCCAGTATTTGAACCTACATAGGTGACCTAAGAGCCCATACTCTGAAACTCAAGGGTACACAATTAGGAGCATATCCACTTTAACATTTTAATTCATGCAACTTCTCCCTTCAAAGGAACCCTCAACTCCTCTGTTCCACTTGTTAAGGCCCGACCTTCCTCAATCCAATGATCACTCTATGCTTTGAATTATTCCACAGGAAGTTCATATATATCATTCCTGCAACAAGGATTCCATGTATCTGTCTCTAGAAGAAAGTTATAATAACTTTGAGGGCAGTAAAATATCTTAGACATTAGTAATCTTATTCTTCCTCACAGCATAGGAGAAGACAGAGGGTCTCCTCTGTGCCAGGAACTCCTCTAGGCCTGAGAACCAAAATATAAGACAGAGTCAACCTCTTCTCTTGAAAAGCTGTCTTGTGGGGTAAACAAACATCAAGAAGTACATCACAACACAATGTGATCTCTGTGTTGAGAGGCATAAGAAAAGCTAGGAACTCGTTCTTTAGAGAGGAAGAAAAAAGGACTTCCAGAGCAGCTGATCTCTGAGTTGAGCTTCTGAAGGATGAGCAGGAGTTTTCTGGTTATTTAAGAAGAATCCTTAAATTAGAGGGGAAAGTATATACAAAAGCAGGGATGTAACAAGATGCACGATCTATTCTGGACAAGTGAGGTGTTGTCTTGCTAGAATGTAGGATTCATTAATTTATCCATTTATTTATGAGCACATAAATAAACCTAGAACATACAGGGCATTGTGCTAAATGCAGAGGGTTGAGCAGTTCTCTTATGGAGTTTAAAATCCAGTGCCGATGGTGCGGATTACAAAGCTTTCACAATCACGTGTAAGAGAGGAAGGAGGGAGGTTATCTAAGGTTGTTGAGGGGTGGGCTGGGCTGGGCTAGATCTTAGGAGACCTCTAACACCATGCTAGGAAGTTGGAAATCCACATTTAATCAGTCATCAAGACCTGCCTCTCTCACCAACTTGATAGTTTGTGATTTTGTCCAGTCCTCTAATCTCCACTATGTTCAGTGCAGGATACCGTCTCTTCCTTGAACGAACGCAACAGCCTTTCAAAAGGCCTCCTTGTCTCTCCTGCCTCGACTCTGCCACAACCCACCTTCTTCAAAAATGATAATCTGACCACCTTACTTTCTGTGGTAGGCATACATCCCCCTTGTGTTACTCTCATAATTACATTATTTGCAATAAAGAGATTTTGCATATGCAATTAAGGTTACTGATCAGGGGACCCAAGATAGAGAGATTATCTGGGTGCCCTAATCTAATCAGGCGAGGACTTTAAAAGGAGAATTTTTTCCTAGGTGGTAGCAGAAAAGGAAGTCAGAGAGTAGTTTAAGCATGAGAAGAATCTGCTGCATATTGCTAGCTTGAAGATGGAGGAGGGTCATCTGGAAAGAGACTTTTGGGAGTGATCCTAGGAAAAGGCCAGCAAGAAAACCAAGACTTCAATCCTACTACTGAAAAGAAATTAATTCTGCCAACAACTGAATGAGTTCAGAAGTGGATTTTCCTGCAGTCTCCAGACTCAAGCCTGCCAACACCTTGCATTTGGCCTTGTGACACCCTGAACAGAGAACCAGTCATGCCATGCTGGACTCCTGTCCAACTGAACTGTGAACTAATAAATGGGCATTGTTTTAAGCTGCAAAATTTCTGCTAATTCAGTGCACAGCAATAGGAAACTAATATGCCCCCCCCCCAATAAAACTTCTATTGTGAATTTACCAAGTCCAAACAGTTTAATCCTCAGAACAATCCTATGCTGTAGGTGCTTTGATTATCACCATTTAACAGATCAGGAAACTAAGGCTCAGAGAGAGTAAATATTTGTCCTAAGGTCACAGGGCGACTAAGCGGTAGGGCTGAGATTTTTACGCAGCAAATCTGACCCCAGAATCAGCACTCTATGTCTTCTCATTTTCCTTAGAATAAGTCCAAAAACCCTGGCATGGAATTGAAGGCCCTTTCTGACCCAGGTCCTGCTCACACACCCAATCTCATTTTCAGACATTCTTCTTAAACGCCTCACAGCCCCAGTAACTGCCATGCTCTCTTGATTCCTTGACTTTGTACATGCCATTCCTTCTACCTGGAATTCTGTCTGCCCCACCTCCACCATCCACTTTTCCTTTGGCAAACTCTAATGGTCCTTTGCGTCTTGCCTAAGAAGCTACCTGCACCAGCAAGCCTTCCTTGACTCCCCCCAGATCCAACTGGATACCACTTCGGCATTCAATTGAACCCCATACTCTCCCTTGGAACATGGCATACGCCGTGCTGGAAATGCTTACTTAGCTAGACTGCAATCTCTTTGCAGGCCAGAACTGGTGATTTGTTTCTCGTCAAATCTCTAGCACAGTGCCTGGAGCACAGTAGATTCTCAATAAATATTCAACAAGTGAAAGAATAAAAGTGCTTTATCTAGGAGGCAATAGGCAGCCGTCCAAGGTCTAGAAGTAGTGGCATGGTCCTATTAGATTCATGCTCACAAGGACAAGCACAAGGCAAGCCTTATACACAAGGGACCATCCTCATCAGCAACTGAGGATGAAGGAAGCTAATTTGCATTGTGGCCTTGGATTTCTCATGTTGTACAACTTGACTCTTATTTCTTTTGACCACATGTGGACATTGGAAAATGCCAGAAACCACCACGGTAATAACTCTGGCTTCTCCTTTGGAGGTGGGACTCTGAAAATGGGCTTGTGACTTGGATATGGACCCTGAACTCCTACTAGGATAAGGAGTTCCCTACCAAGAAGACTATGGGAAGCAGAGGCGCTGTGGAGAATCACGGACATGCCCCTGAGGGAAACCGGGGAGCAGCCTCCGACTGTTTCCCTTCAGCCTAGACCATTCTACCTTTCTCACGGAGCACACAGTCGCATTTCGTTCTTCTCCTTAAATACGCAAATTTTTCGTCTAGGAAGCCTGGAAGGCCTCCGGCCACAATTGCCAGCTAGTGAAGGACACCGATGCGGTTAGAGCATCTCCATTAAAGGCTGCTGGGTGCCTCAGTTTCTCTATCTAAAGAAGAGGCACTCCTAGATGGACTCGGCAGTGCTTCTGGGTGAACCGGACAAGGTGCGAAAGTTAAGTGAAGAAGCATCCAGCCAGCGCGAGAGGCAAGAAGAGGAGCCTGTGGGCCCAGCGCGTCGCAGAGGGGTCCCCGGGTCCTCCCTAGCGCCGGAGGGCGGCACAGCAGCAAGCCTGCGGCGATCGCAGCGACTCGGGACGCCGGCAGCACGTCAGAGAGGCGGACGGGGCGGACACGGCGCGGCTCGGCAGCCAGGGGCGGGCCTGGGCTCTGCGCCTCCCGCGCTCCGGGTCGCGGCTCCGGGCGTTGGGGACGGGAGGGGGAGGAGCCACGTGGGGAGGAGCAAAACCCAGACGTCCCGGGAGCCGGCAGAGCCACAGCGGTGGGAGTCCAAGCTTGGCCACGCGACCGTGGGAGAACCTGCTGTCCGGTCCGAGCGCAGTCGCGGTCGCTCTAGCCGGCAGCGGATACCGCCTTCCGTGCGCAGTCGGCAAGGAGCGCCAGCGTCGCTGGGGGCAAGGGTCCTGGGCTCCTCTCCTACGCTAGAACTGAGGGGCTGCCCAGGGCGCCCCCAACACCCCAGCGGGGCCGGGCTGGACTCGTCACCTGCGTCCCGGTTGCGCCATGGATCCCACGGAGAAGAAGATTTCTGTGTGGATCTGCCAGGAGGAGAAGCTGGTGTCCGGCCTCTCGCGCCGCACAACTTGCTCGGACGTGGTGCGGGTGCTGTTGGAGGACGGCTGCCGGCGGCGACGAAGGCAGCGGCGGGGCCGACGGCGGGGGTCGGTCGGTAACCCCCCAGGCACGGAGGAGCTGATGGAGCCCCCAGACGAAGCCGACGAAGACGACGACGAGGTGCTACCGCTGGGCATGCTGTGCGGACCCCCGCAGTGCTACTGCATCGTGGAGAAGTGGCGCGGCTTTGAGCGCATCCTGCCCAACAAGACGCGCATCTTGCGCCTCTGGGCCGCCTGGGGCGACGAGCAGGAGAACGTACGCTTCGTGCTGGTGCGTAGCGAGGCGTCGCTGCCCAATACGGGCCCCCGCAGCGCCGAGGCGCGCGTGGTTCTCAGCCGCGAGCGGCCCTGCTCCGCCCGGGGGGCCCCGGCCCGGCCTACCCTGGCCATGACCCAGGAGAAGCAGCGGCGGGTGGTGCGCAAGGCTTTTCGCAAGCTGGCCAAGCTCAACCGGCGGCGCCAGCAGCAGCCGCCGTCGCCTTGTTCGTCCACTTCGTCGTCCACTGCTTCGTCCTGCTCGTCGTCACCGCGGGCCCACGAGAGCGCGTCGGTGGAGCGCATGGAGACGCTGGTGCATCTGGTGCTCTCCCAAGACCACACCATCCGTCAGCAGGTGCAGCGGCTCCGGGAACTGGACCGCGAGATCGACCGCTACGAGGCCAAGGTGCACCTGGACCGCATGCGGCGGCACGGGGTCAACTACGTTCAGGACACTTACTTGGAGGGCGCGGGCACCGAGCTCGACGGACCCAGTCTGGGCGAGGGGCCGGAAGAAGCGGTGGCAGCCGAGAAGGAGGCAGCGGCGACGGCGGCGCCCCAGGACGGCGAGGCTAAGGCGGCTGCGCTGGAGGAGCTGGCCCGGCGCTGCGACGACCTGCTGCGGCTGCAAGAGCAGCGGGCCCAGCAGGAGGAATTGCTCGAGCGCCTCTCAGCCGAGATTCAGGAGGAGCTGAACCAGAGGTGGATGCGGCGGCGCCAGGAGGAGCTGGCGGCGCGGGAGGAGCCGCCGGAGCCAGACGATGGCCCAAACGGCGAATTACAGCTCGAGCAGGAGAGAGTCAGGACGCAACTCAGCACCAGCCTTTACATCGGGCTTCGGCTCAACACGGACCTGGAGGCCATGAAGTCGGACTTGGATTACAGCCAGGAGCAGTGGGACAGCAAGGAGCGCGAACTGCAAGGCCTTCTCCAGACTTTGCACACTTTGGAACTGACGGTGGCGCCCGATGGGGCTCCCGGCCTCGGCGGACCCTCCCGAGAACTCCGGCCTCAGGCCAGTGTCGAGATGTGGGTGGACCAGGCCCGCGGACTGGCCAAGAGCTGTACTGGCAACGACGAGGACTCGGATACGGGGCTGAGCTCTATGCACAGCCAGGACTCGGACTCGGTGCCTGTGTGCGAATCCCTTGTGTAGGAGGGACTGCAGGACCCGAGAGGGGGACGGACGTTTCTCTCGTCCCTGCAGAAAGTACCGGCCCTGCCGGTCAGGGGACTTGAAACCTGGCTGGGGGTGGGCCGGGAGCGCCTGGCCGGCAGCGCCTGGCCGGCAGCAGCTCCCCGAGAGGGCCGAGGGGAGAGCTCGGGACGCCCGCTGGGCTGCGGCGCTCCTCTGGCTCCCGGGTGAGTGTGGAGGAGAGTGAGAGACGAGAACCCCGGGTCTCCAGTCCATGCTCTTTTAGGGAAAGGAAGGAGGGAGGAGGTGATTACCCCGTTTTGGAAAACAAGTGCCCCAAGAAAATTGACGTGGTCCGAGCCCATTTTCATAAATAGAAAAAAGGTGTTATGGAGATTTCACCACTCTTCTGTATGGGAAGGACTGACAGCAGCTAGAACTTTAGTTGTGCTTTTAAAAGAAACATTGGCTGAAAAGGAAATTCCTTGAATGTTAATTGTGAATGTAAACGTGTTAAAACTAGCCAAAGAGGACGCACTGGTGTTGGTCTCAGCCTTATTTTTACATCTTTGATAAAACCCATAGGCACCGAGATCCTGGCTGTTTACATTTCTGCAGGTTTGGGAATTACCCATTTGCTAAACCGGTTGCCTTTTATTTTCTTTCCAAGGCTGAACTGTGTCGAAGCATAACCCTGTATTTCCTCCAAGTAATGTAGTATATGTTAAAATGGGGTTCTTTTTTCAAAATAACCCTTTATTATTACAAAAACCAAACATAACCCTTTTGAGATTTAAAATCTTGGCAAACATAATCTCTGGTTAAAATTTAATCTGGACCCTTTTGGATTTGTTCCTGGAAAGGCAGGTGTGTTGTCCTTTAATTCATATTGCCACTTCATCGACTCAATCACTATTCCTTCAGGAAAAATAAAAGGGAAGGTGCAGTGTTTAAGTTTAAAGCATAACTAAATTTGCTATTTAATGAACACTCTGGTTAAAATGAAGACTTGAAAGCGAAGATCTTTGTTAGTGTTCAGCTTTTGAGTTGAGCTGTATGATTAAAAAAACACCATGGCCCCAACACATTTTACCCAAACCCAAGTCTAACTCCACTATTGTTGGCCAGAGATTAATTATTTACTTGTTCAAATCTAAATTGAGATAGTGTGACTACTTTACTAGATAAGGCCTGGAAATAAAAGAAAGCAATCTCAGTAGTGTGTCTTGGGTGAACAATTTGATTAACAACTGGATGTAGCCATTGATAAAAGCATATAAAAGAGAGCTAATGACTTGAATTACTCTTGTCTGCCTCTCACCTCCGCCCCTGTCAGGAGATGCAAGTGTAACACCTTTGGCATGGCAGAGCTCTAGTGAGGGTCCAGTGTAGTCTTTGCAGTTATTTCAATGAAAACTTATCAGTTGTAGCCATGGAAGGAGCCTGCTGGCTGACTTCCCTCTGGAGCTCAGTACTTCGGAGGAATGTGGGCTGTAATCTGTCCTGAGGAGGTATTAACAATGGGCTGTGTGTGTGGTGCCAGCCTGGTGCAGAAGCCTGGTATCTGCCTGACATTTAAGGGACTGGTTCCAGTTTCAACATTACTTGGGGAGATAACTCAGGAGGTACTGCTTTATAAAGAAATTTCTCCCCTAGCACAGATCCTGTCTGCCTTTCGCAGGGGCTGGGGTTGGAGACGGGATGGGCTGGGGAGAGGATCTGTTCACCTAACCTCCTCATACTAGCTTTTGGGCTGTCTCCTTTTTAGAGGAGACCACGGGTGCCACCATGCTTTTATGACCCTTGTGGGGTTTTCAAGTAAAATGGGAAATAAGAGGCTGTTTTCGTAATTGATATTTTCAGAAGACATTAGTGGGCATAATTATGATTTTTTAGCTTAGTCTGATGCAGAACACATCTGTGTATTTGGTCTTGACCGTGGTTAAAATGAGAAAGGGACCGAAAGAAGCCCACTGTCCCCAGACAATCGTTTGATACACACATGGCCTAATGATAGCTTTCGTTTCGCAGCAGAGGTAAAATCCTCATCAGAATGTGACAAATGCTACTTGTCTGAATGGTTGATGCTGGCAGTGGGCTGACCTGGTGGTTTTAAAATTATGGCGCTTTACCCCCTCCCCTCCAGGATGGTGGGGGAGGTGGTTCTTGGACATTTGTTTAACTCAAAAGAGAACTCAGAGTTTGCAGAACCGGACTGCCTGGCAGAAAAAGGGCTGTCTTCCTTTTCACTATTATTTTAAACTTTGATGGGCTGCTTATGTCAGCAAATATGCTTGAAGCCTGTAAAGCAAATAAGCCACGTTACAGGGAGAAAGCCTGTGAGATTTTCCTATGCCCTGTTTCCAGAGCCTTCTCTGTCTCTGCCACCTGAAGATGCTCCTGCAGCTAACTCTGCAGGCTGCCGGGGAGGTGTTCTTTGTAACAAAGGGCAGGCCAGTCTGCTCATTTTTTCTTTCATCAAATCAATTATATCCCCGAAAAGCATTCTCTGTCTGGGTAGGAAAAAGGAGAACAGGGAAAGGAAAGAAAAAAAAAAAAGGAGACAATAGTTCCTTTTAGAAGAGCTTTTGCAAGCTGAGAAAGGTGAAATATATTTATTAAAAACACCAAAAGAGTGCCTGCACATAGGAAGTGCTTCGTAAGTGCTAGTTATTATTTCCATTTGCTTATTTTAATAGTCGTCATGGTGTTGAGAATGAGAGTCAAAGCATAGCTGTGAATGTACTAGAACCAGGGGTTCAGTGCCCCTGGGAAAAGTAACTCCCTGTTCTCCAGGCTCAACAGAAATCCTGGGGAGGAACCAGGGAGCTCACAGGGGAAGGCATCAAGCACGGGCTCCTTGTCAGTCATCCCCATCCTTGCTTGGAATTGAGACAATTTATTGTGCCTTTGGTTTTAAGTATCCCATTCTCAGCCATCTCCCAAACCGAATGATTCACCTGACATCTGTTTGTTTACCTCCTTATGAAAACATCTTTTTATGATTATTATTTCTTGCCCATTGGAAAAGTTTTATACTGTTGTCCTTATGATGAGCTTGAAAATCAGTAGATGAAAGAAAAATCACTCCAAAGCCCAATCACCAAAAGACTGCAACTACCAAATTTGTCATAGGTGCTTCTAGATCTTTTGAATTGTTAAGATTTCATATTTTGTTTCTGTTTTTTAAAAATCGTAATTTTGATAAAATTGTATATATGCTTTTATATTCATGTTCTGACAGATTCCTTATAAAGACATCCAGCTGCTGGATACACCATACTTTATATAAGTGACCTCATGTCATCAGGATGTTTCCAATATGTATATATATTTTTTGCTTGGGCAGGCACCAGGAATCGAACCTGGGTTTCCAGCATAGCAGGCGAGAACTCTGCCACTGAGCCACTGTGGCCCACCCTCCAATATTTTTTTGCTATTATAAAATAACACTGTGATAAACTTATTTGCACACTTACTTGTTTTTCACATTAGAATCCCCTGCCCCAACAATATAGGTTCCCAGAAAGAGAATTCCCAGGTCAAAGAGTACAAACATGGAAAAGCTTGTTATGTATTGCCAAATTGCTTTTCAAAATATTTATTCTACTTACAATCAGCCCTGCATGAGAATATCTAGTTCACCACAACTTCACTTTCATTAACTATTATATTTTATTAAGAAAATACTATAATCAAAATTGCTGGATTAATTCTGAGGATTTAGGAACCCAGAACTGGCAATCACTGACTTACAATAACTAAAACAAAAAGGAGGTGTCATCCGATCAAGTGGTTCCCTCCTTCCAATTTTCTTTGCTTCCTTAAGCACCTGCTTAGTAATAGTAGTTGTCTCATACCATCTTCAGACAACGATCTGTCAGAGCAGGAGGGACAAAAAATTGCACATGAGCAGGATTAAGAGGGTAACAAGCAAGAGAACCCAGGCTTAAATAAAATATTCAGTATCTTTTTCATCTTGAATATAGCAGAAAAGGTTATTTTTAGAAAGCAGTGTCATAAAAGATATTTGATTTTGGGCTTCTCCTTACCCACCTCTAGTTAAAATAAAATAAGAATATGAATCCTCTTGTTTATTAACAGCCTCTCATTAAACAGTTGTTTAGATTTTCCTAGGAATATCTTCTTTTCATGATACTATACCTGAATTCACTCTTAAATTCTTGCAAAGGGAAGATCTGATCATGACAATTCCTGAAGTTTATTTTCCTAAACAGAAAGGAAAGAAGGTGGAGAGGAACTAATTTTTGCTGAGTTTTTGAAATGCCAGATCCTTCTGCTGAGTATTTAAACATGCATTTTTCTCAGCATTATTGTTGGGAGGCAGAACTTTTTAATTTGTATTTTCACAAATGAGGAAACTACGGTCACTCAGCTGGTTAGCAGCAGATGCAGGATTCCAACCTGGGCCTGATTCCAAAACCTGTGCCCTTTTGGCTACACCGCCCAAGGCATGTTATACACAACCTGCAGAAGAGTCCTCCCAGGACCTGGTGTTGGCAACGGAAGGGCCTGGGGGATTATCTTGCTCCATCCAATTGTCTCCACTAGGGAGGTGGAATGATGTCAAAATCACAGTGCTAGTGGCAATCCATTAGGTGAGGCGTGAGGAGAAGACAAAGGAGGGATAATTTCTACTCCTCCTTTGGGCAGTTGTCTGTGAGAGGTGAGACCTTCCTTTGCCAATGGAAAAAAATTCTCACAAAAAAATAATTCTGCATGCGTCAGCATGGACATTTGGACTGAATGTCGCAAGGAGTGGCTCTGCAGGGCACAGGTGCATCATAGTCAGTCAACAGTGCAGAGGCCTCGGCCCTCCAGGCAGTCAGGTGTGCTTTTACTCACACACACCTGCAAGGTGGTGCTGAGCCCGCCGAACGAGAGCTGCCATGGCGCTTTTAACTGGGCCTTCTCCGTGGTTGAGCGCTTGGGGTGCCTGAGAGTCAGGGAAGGATGCAGGGAGGGAGCGCTGAGCCTTGTGCCCACGGAGCTAGGGACACACCCCTGGCTCAGGGCATCTTTGACCACGCTGATTCTGCCACATGTGTAGCGACCTAGCACAGGTTGACCATGAAAGACAACTGTCCCAGTCTCCATGCTTGCATTCCTGTTAGAGATGCTCCTTGATCACATACGTGTTTTTCAAAAATATACTGTGGGATCCAGTTGGCTAACACTATACAGAATAATTTTTGCATTCACACTCATAGTGAATTGGCCCGTAATTTTCTTTATTCTTGTTTTCGACTTATCCAGTTGTGGTATCAGTTACGTTAGTCTCACAAAAATGAGGTAAAGAACATTCCCTCTATTTATATTTCTAGAACAACTCTTATAAACCAGAGATTGATTTATCCGTTCTTGGAAGTTAGGTGTAGAACTCGCCTACAAAATGATTTGATCCTGAGACTTTTGGGCTAAGTGGGATGGGAGGAGGACTTTGCATTTTAACGGCTCAGATAGTTTTTGTTCAAGTTTGCTATTTGTTCTTACACCAATGTTATTATTTCATACTTCTCCAGGTATTTTTCCATTTTATCTGGGTTTCCTAATTTGTTACCATATCATTCTTAGTGGCCTTTTATAAATTAAAATATATGTACCCCTAACTGTAGTTATTTTCTTCTTTTCATTTTGCATTTTGTATATTGCAACTTCTATTTTAAAAAAAAATTGGTCCTATTAGATGATTGTCTATCATATTATGCTTTTCAGAGAACTGGCTATTGTGTATGTGTATTTTTCTTATTTTTCAAATTCATTAATTTATGTACTTATCTTCATTATTTTCTTTCTTTTTACTTCTTTGGATTTGCTCATTTTCAAGTCCTGTGAATGCGCAGCTCATCTGTTTGAAATCTTTCTTGTTTTTTTTCTGATATATATATTTAAAGTTACAAATCTGTCTATAAGTAAGCTTTAGTTGTAACCCTCAAATTTTGACAAGTAGAGCTTTAATTGTCATTCATTTCTAAGTATTTAAAGATTTCCCTTGTCAATTCCTCTTTAACTGAAAGTTATTCAGCAAAAAGCGCTTTTGTTTCTAGGCACATGAACTTTAAAAAAATTATTATTATGGAAAATTTCGATCATATGCAAAAGAATAGAGAATAGTATAATGAACTCATGAACACATTACCTAGCTTCAATAATTGCAAACTCAAAGCCATTTTTGTTTCAACCCTACACTCATTCTCTTGGGAAAAATATTTCATAGGTTGTGTGGTTCTATTCCTGGAAAGTCACATGTCTGACTGTCTCTTTTTGTAATATTAGCTATTGATGATCATTCCCTAGACCCATTATTTTGTCAGGAGTAATTTTCTAATTCTATCATTCCTTCTTCATTGATTATATGGAATGTATCTATAAAAAGAATCATCCTCTCACTGACTTTTTGGTCACTCTGAAGGACAGTTTAAATCCTGAGCAATCTTGAAGTATAGTATAAAAGCCACATTTTCACCTTTTATTTAACAGTGTTCAAAATAATGAGGTTGTTTCCCAGCATTCTCCAAAGGTACCCAATGAGTTTTTTTGTTTGTTCATTTTTTGTGGGATCATTATGAAATTTTGGATTTAAAAATATTAAATGTGTTTTGAACTATTGTAGTAATTAATCTTACTGATGCTAAAGTTGTCCCATCTTTGGTCAGTAAGATTCTCTTCGAGTTGGCTCCTGAATCCTTTCCACACTTTTTTAGTAGTCAAATACCTTCCTTTGCTTTCTGGCATGTCAAGATATTCCAAGCTCATCCTATATATTTTTTATCCCAGACCTGAAATTAGCTCTCACTATAGGAGCACTGATTCATTTTCGTGGGAAACAATATTTAGGGACCACAATCTGGACACTAGGGGTGCTCACTGCTATGGGGTTCATGGTTACTTTAGGACTTTTTTATTGGAAAGAGCTAGAAAACACATTTTTAAAAGATAAAGATATATGATGAGTTAATATTAATATCTCCAAATCAAATTAAGGACAACAGGATTCTTATATACTAACCTCATCAGTCTTACATCTGTATCATCTTTCTCCTATATTAAAAATCAGATGAGATTTTTAAAAGACTATCTTTTATTTTCGATTTCTAATTTTTTCTTGTGGTCAGAGAACATTGGCTGAAAAGTCTTCATTCTTTAGAATTTATTGAGGTTTCCTAGTGGCCTAGAGCACATTAATTCATGTGTGTGTGTGTGTGTGTGTGTGTGTGTGTGTGTGTGTGTGTGTGAATATAACTATGTGTTTAAAAAGAATATGAATTTATGTTTGTTGGGTACTAATAATTTTATTTAAATCTTTGTCATTTTTGCTTATTTTGTCTGTTTATTACTTTCTTAGAGGGATTAAAATATCTGTCAGTGATTACTATGTATATTTTCAAGTCATACTATGAAGTATATTTATGATATATAATTGTCATGACTTTTGATATATTGTGTGTTTTTTGCCAGTATATATAATATCCCTCTTTATCTCTTCTGTCCTTTTCTCCTTGAGTTCTATTGTGTTTGATGTTTTTATTGTTAAATATAACATATATACAAAGAAAAGAAAGAAAAAGCAATGATTTTCAAAGTACACTTACACTTAAACAAGTAGTTACAGAACAGATTTCAGAGTTTGTTATGGGTTACCAATCCACTATTTCAGATTTTTCAATCTAGGTGCTCCAAAACACTGGAGGCTAGAAGAAATATATTTTTCTTTTTTGTGTGTGTGAAAAATAACATGTATATAAAAAGCAATAAATTTCAAAGCACATTGCAACAATTAGTTGTAGAACAAATTTCAGAGTTTGGTATGGGTTACAATTTCACAATTTTGAGTTTTTATTTCTAGCTACTTTAAGACACTGGAGACTAAAAGAAATATCAGTATAATGATTCAGCAATCATATTCATTTGTTAAATCCTTCTCTGTATAAATCCGCCATCACCTTTGATCTTTTTCTCATTCTTTAAGGGTATTTGAGCTATGCCCATTCTACGTTTTTCATGTTGGAAGGGTCTGTCAGTAATATAGATTAGGGGAATGGAACAAGTTGATGTTCTGGAGAGGCTGCCCCCTCTGCATTTCAGAACTTATCTGATCCAGGGACCCATCTGGAGGTTGTAGGTTTTTGGAAAGTTACCCCAATGCATGGAACCTTTGTAGAATTTTATATAACACCCTAGGTGTTCTTTAGGACTGGCTGGAATGGTTTTGGTTGGGGTTTGGCAAGTTATGATAGTAGCAATGTCTTACTGAAGCTTGCAAAAGAGTGACCTCCAAAGTAGCCTATTGACTCTATTTGAACTCTTTCAGCCACTGATACCATATTTGTTACACTTCTTTCCCCCTTTTTGGTCAGGATGGCATTGTTGATCCCATGGTGCCAGGGCCAGACTCATCCCTGGGAGTCATCTTCCATGCCACCAGGGAGACTTTTACATATGGCTGTCTTGTCCCATGAGTGGGGAGGGCAATGATTTCACTATTGTGTTTGATATTAAAATGACCATCTTGGCTTTCTTTTGGTTCATAGCTGCCTAGTATATAACACTTTATTTGTATTTTTTAAGAAATGAAATACCTAATCCATTGGTTTATATATCTGATAAATTTAGTCTCAGTGTAGAAGGACAAGCTAAATGACCTGGGGCTTTGAGAATGGATTAGAAGCTGGGTCTCAGTGTTGCTAGGACTCTATTTCTATGGCTCTCTTGCCTCAGTGTCTCAGTTTCTTTTACTATGATGGGCTTATTCTCTGCGATAGTAGAAAAGCCTCCCCCATATGCAGGGGTTATGACCTCTGGCAGCCCTAGTTTAGCAACCCCAGCATCAATCAACAGAGAGCATTGTTCCCTCAGTGTTTATGTCTTAATTCCAGGTAAGGACCCTTCCTGAGTCTGGGACTTGAAGTCTGAACTAGAGCCAAGGGGATGGTGAATAAGATAATGCCTGAGCAACACACCCTGCTTGCAGCTAGAGACCATGGTCTATTGCAAGAGAAAGAGTAAGAAAAAGGTTTTAGGCAGACAAAAATGTGTAGTACAGAAGTTAAAAAGTCCAGATTTATTTTCAGTTTCTAACCACCTACCATCAATTTGGCATTTGACAATTTTTCTGTTTCTTCATTTCAGCGGTTCTGTATTCTCATTTTAAATCGCCTCTTTTTAATGAGAAAAAAAACCTCATCAAAAAGGCTGTGTCTTCTTGCTAGTGAGTTTAATCAAATTGCCTTGATTGTAATTACCTGGATTTAGTTCTGTTTTATTTCACTCCTTTTATCAATTTATCATGATGTATTTTTTATAATTGAGATATTCATATGCCATTAAATATACATTTTTTTGTATGCCGTATAGTGGAGGTCACATTTTATTCTTTTTCATGTGAGTGTCCCATTATTGCAGCACCATTTGTTGGATTTTTGCAGGGAGGGAGTGGCAACTATCACCTCTATTTAAATAAAAAAAAACCTTTTCATGAATCCCAAAAGAAACCCGTCTCCATTAGTAGTCACTCTCCATTCCTACTCTTCCCTTCAACTGGAAACCACTAATTTGCTTTTTGTCTTTATGGATTTACCTAGGCTGGACATTTCATATGAATAGAATCATATAATATGTGGCTTTCCTTGTCTGGCTTTCAACCACAATCACAGATCCAATTCAGCACTGATGTTTATACTCATGATACTACGCTACCATCACTTCTATCCAGTTCCAAACATTTACAATCAACCTTATTTAAAAAATTTGTTCAAATTAAATTAAAAAATTAATTTGTTCAAATAATTAAGTTCAAATTTGTTCAAATTTCCCCATTCTCTATCCTCATTCTATCATCTGGTAATCTATATTCTAGATATTAACTCCATGAGTTTGCTCATTGTATTTAGTTCATAGTAGTGAGAGATCATTCCATATTTGTCTTTTTGTATCTGGTTTATTTCACTCAACATAATGTTCTCAAGGTTCCTCCATGTTGTCACATGAATCAGGATTTCATTCCTTCTTATGGTTGAATAATATTCCATCATATGTATATACCACATTTTGTTTAACCGTTCATTGGTTGTTGGACATTTGGGTCAATTCCATCTTTTGGCAGTTGTATATAATGCCACTGTGAACATTGGTGTGCAAATGTCTGTTTGCATCCCTCCTTTTGGTTTTTCTGAGTATATACCTCATAGTGCAATTGCTGGATCATATGGCAGTTCTATACTTAGCTTCCTAAGTATAGACAAACTGTCTTTCACAGAGGCTGTACCATTTTACATTCCTACAATTGGTGAATAAGTATTCCTATCTCTTCATACCCTCTCCAACACTTGTAGTTTTCTGTTTGTTTAATACTGACCATTCTAGTAGGTGGGAAATGATCTCTCATTGTGGTTTTGATTTGTATTTCCTTAATAACTAGTGAAGTTAAACATCTTTTCAGGTGATTTCTGGCCATTTGTATTTCCTCTTCAGAAAAATGTCTGTTCATGTCTTTTGCCCATTGTTTAATTGAGTTGTCATTTTATTATTGAGTTGAAGACTTTTTAAATATATTCTCAATATTATACCCCCGTTATATATGTGGTTCCAAATATTTTTTTCCCATACAGTAGGCTGTTCATTCACCTTCTTGAAAATGTCCTTTAAAGCATGAAGTATTCAGTTTTGAGGAGGTCCCATTTATCTATTTTTTCTTTCATTGCTTGTGCTTTGGGTGTACGGTGTAAGAACCACCACCTACCACAAGATTTTGAAGATGCTTCCCCACGTTTTCTTCTAGGAGTTTTATGGTCCTACCTCTTATGGTTATGTCTTTGATCCATTTTGAGTTCATTTTTGTATAAGGTGTGAGATAGGGGTCCTTTTTCATTCTTTTGGATATAGATATCAACAGTTCTTCCAGCATCATTTGATGAAGAGACTGTTCTGTCCCAGTTGAGTGGACTCAGCAGCCTTGCAAAACTCAATTGACCATAATTCTGAGGGTCTATTTCTGAACTCTCAATTTAATTCCATTGAATCAATATGTTTTTCTTTATGCCAGTACCATGCTGTTTTGAAAACTGTAGCTTTGTAATAGGCTTTAAAGTCAGGAAATGGGCAGGCCATGGTGACTCAGCAGGCAAGAATGCTTGCCTGCCATGCCAGAGGACCCGGGTTCGATTCCCAGTGCCTGCCCATGTTAAAAAAAAAAATTAAAAATTAAAAAAAATAATAAAGTCAGGAAGTGTGAATCCTCCAAATTCATTCTTCTTCTTCAAGATGTTTTTGGTTAATCAGGGCCTCTTACGCTTCTAAATAAATTTGATAATTGGCTTTTCCACTTCTGAAAAGTTGGTTGTTGGAATTTCAATTGGGATTGCATTGAACGTAAGTCAATTTGCTTGATGCTTTCCTTGAAAATCAATTGACCATAAATGTAAGAGTTAATTTCTGGCCTCCCAACTCACATTGATTGATCTTTATTTCTATCCTTCTATTCTTACACCAGTACCACACTATCTCTATTACTATGACTTTGTGTTAAGTTTTGAAATTGGGGAGTATGAATTCTTCAACTTTGTTCTTTTAAAAGATGGCTTTGGCTATTCGGGTCCCATGCATTTCCATATGAATTTTAGGATCAGTTTGTCCATTTCTGCAAAAAAAGCACCTAAGATTTTGGTGGAGATTCTGTTGAATCTTAGATAGATTTGGGTTGTATTGTCATCTTAACAATATTAGCTCTTGCAATCTATGAACATGGGATGTCTTCCCATTTACTTGGATCTTCTTTAATTTCTTCAATGCTATTTTGCAGGTTTTGGTACGCCAGTCTTACACTTCTTTTATCAAATGAATTTTATTCTTTTTGATGCTGTTGTAAATTGAATTTTTTACTTAATTACATTTTCAGGTTGTGCATTGCTAATCTATAGAAATGTAATTGATTTTTTTTATGTTGGTGTTGTGTCCTGCAATTTTGTTGAATTGGTATATTAAATCTCATAATTTGCTTGTGGATTCCTTAGGATTTTTTAAAATCAAGATCATGTCTTCTGTAAATGCAGATAGTTTTATGTTTCCTTTTCCAATCTGGATGCCTTTTATTTCTTTTTCATGACTAATTGCCCTGGGTAGAACATCTAGTGCAATGATTAGAAGTGGTAAGAGCAGATACCCATTTCTTGTGGAGTCTTTTACCTTTAAGTATTATGTTAACTGTGGGTTTGTTTCTTCTTTTCTTGATACCCTTTATCAGGTTGAGGAAGTTCCATTCTAATTTTGTTGAGTGTTTTTATAATGAGAAGTCTTTATATTCTCAAATATTTTTTTCCTGTATTCATGGAAATGACCATATGTTTTTCATCCTTTATTCTATTAATACTCATTATAGTGATCAATTGCTCTGCCTACACCTGTAGAGAGGGGTCAAGCTCAGCCAAATCTAATCTGTACTAATTAACTTCCAGGTGATTCAGATGCATGAGTGAAAATAAATTATTGTTATTTTAAGCCACATTGAATTTTGGGGTGATTGTAGTACTGTATTATTATCTTGTTCTTAGATAGTATGACTCAACATCATAAAGATGACAGTTCTGTCCAAGGTAATATATACATTTAATATGATCTCACTAAAATATACTCAAAAAGATTATTATTGGAAAAATAAGATTTCTAGAATTGAAATTGTAGATGATATCAAAATGAAAAGAGAGAAAGACCAGAGTAGTGAGAGTAGTGTGTTAAGGTTCATCAGATTTGGCAAATTGTAAATATAGCCTTGGAGAGAGAAGTATCAGTGGATTGGTGGGAGCAGAAGACATACTCAGGGGATTAAGTGGTGAGTGGGAAGCAAAAACGGGGAGACAGCAAGGAATGAGAATTCTTTTAAGAAGTTTGATGTGATATGATTGTAGCTTTAAAGATGAGGGGTGAAGGAAGGAAGAATGGAAGGCAAGGGGCATAGTGACCCAAGATGAGGTTGGAGAAGTCGGCAGGGCCAGCCCACGTTGACCTAGGAGACTATAGGAAGGAGTATGGATTTTACTCGCCACATGTTGGGAATGATTGAAGATCTGTAAGTGGGGGAACGATGTGATCCAGATTTGCTTTTAAAGAATCCCTCTGGTTCTCAGTGGATGACAGAGGCAGGGAACAAGAGAGCACAAAAGACAGTTTCTCAAGGTGGTCCATATTATGACTCTGAGAATGGAGGGCTGAAGAGGACCGACGGTGAAGATCACTGAAGCTGGGACGCCAAAGGCATTGGGATACATCTACGTGTGTAAGTGCCGCCGTGATAATGGCAGGAATTGGGGCAGAAAGAGGAAAAGGTCTAGGAATGAGGGGATCAAAGGGAAGTGAGTCAGTGGAAGTGATACTGTGACTCTGGGGGAAATTTACATTGGGTTAATGGCTGAGGAGAAGAGGGTTGAATGACCCTGAGACTCTGATCATGTTCCTCTCCTGCTCAGCATTCATCAAAATCTTCCTATTGTCCACCGGAGAAAGTCCAAACATCTTAACACTGTCCTGCACAAAACATCTTAACAGCCTCAGCCACTTGAACAACTTGAGATTTCCTGAACAAGCCTGTTCACACTTCTCGACCTTTGCACACACTCTTCCTCCCTTCTGGAATGTCTGCCATTCCTTCCCACCCTTGTAAGAATCCCTTTTCATTCTTTATTACTTAGTCCAAATGTCACTTCCATAAACTCTTTCTTGAATGCCCCATCCACTCAGGGAGCTGATATTTATTGAAAGGCTAACACATGCTAGTCTCTGAGCAAGGCACAGCTTTATTTGGGCCTTTCTCTGTACCACTACATCTAAGTTTTCCAGGTCTGCCAGCTAAGTAGAGACTGGCTGGAGAACTCCCAGTCATGTCTCTATAATTATCAAACCCGAGAATGAGGCTGCAGTGGAATTTCATCAACAGGAAGGGCTGGGCATGTTTCTTCTCATTTCCTTACCTTAACCTCAACCTTAACTATAAACAACAAAGGCTACTTAACATGTGAGATTCACTGGTCTATGAAGTAGAGTTCCTGATTTATCAGGATACTACAATCAACTTTTATTGCAGCGTGTGTTTTATTTCATATGTTGAGTTCTAGGTACCTGTAAGCACAGTCCTGTGTCTATCATATACCAGATGAGTTTTCACCAAGAGTCATTTGCTTTGCAGTAAGCAGGATTGAAAATAACAGAGAAGTTCTTTAGGGGACATTCCTTTTAGGGCAGATATTACATTTGGCCTGGCAAAAGCATTTAATCTGAGGCCAATATTCAATCAACTAATATTTCTTTTTTTTTTTTATTAATTAACGGAAAAAAAGAAATTAACCCAACATTTAGAAATCATACCATTCTACATATGCAATCAGTAATTCTTAACATCATCACATAGATGCATGATCATTGTTTCTTAACACATTTGCATCGGTTTAGAAGAACTAGCAACACAACAGAAAAAGATATAGAATGTTAATATAGAGAAAAAAATAAAAGTAATAATAATAGTAAAAAAAAAAAACCAAAAAAAACCCATAGCTCAGATGCAGCTTCATTCAGTGTTTTAACATGATTACTTTACAATTAGGTATTATTGTGCTGTCCATTTTTGAGTTTTTGTATCTAGTCCTGTTGCACAGTCTGTATCCCTTCAGCTCCAATTGGCCATTATCTTACCCTGTTTCTAACTCCTGCTGGACTCTGTTACCAATGACATATTCCAAGTTTATTCTTGAATGTCCGTTCACATCAGTGGGACCATACAGTATTTGTCCTTTAGTTTTTGGCTAGACTCACTCAGCATAATGTTCTCTAGGTCCATCCATGTTATTACATGCTTCATAAGTTTATCCTGCCTTAAAGCTGCATAATATTCCATCGTATGTATATACCACAGTTTGTTTAGCCACTCGTCTGTTGATGGACATTTTGGCTGTTTCCATCTCTTTGCAATTGTAAATAACACTGCTATAAACATTGGTGTGCAAATGTCCATTTGTGTCTTTGCCCTTAAGTCCTTTGAGTAGATACCCAGCAATGGTATTGCTGGGTCGTATGGCAATTCTATATTCAGCTTTTTGAGGACCCGCCAAACTGCCTTCCACAGTGGTTGCACCATTTGACATTCCCACCAACAGTGGATAAGTGTGCCTCTTTCTCCGCATCCTCTCCAGCACTTGTCATTTTCTGTTTTGTTGATAATGGCCATTCTGGTGGGTGTGCGATGATATCTCATTGTGGTTTTGATTTGCATTTCTCTAATGGCCAGGGACATTGAGCATCTCTTCATGTGCCTTTTGGCCATTTGTATTTCCTCTTCTGGTAGGTGTCTGTTCAACTCTTTTTCCCATTTTGTAATTGGGTTGGCTGTCTTTTTGTTGTTGAGTTGGACAATCTCTTTATAAATTCTGGATACTAGACCTTTATCTGATATGTCATTTCCAAATATTGTCTCCCATTGTGTAGGCTGTCTTTCTACTTTCTTGATGAAGTTCTTTGATGCACAAAAGTGTTTAATTTTGAGGAGTTCCCATTTATTTATTTCCTTCTTCAGTGCTCTTGCTTTAGGTTTAAGGTCCATAAAACCATCTCCAATTGTAAGATTCATAAGATATCTCCCTACACTTTCCTCTAACTGTTTTATGGTCTTAGACTTAATGTTTAGATCTTTGATCCATTTTGAGTTAACTTTTGTATAGGGTGTGAGATATGGGTCTTCTTTCATTCTTTTGCATATGGATATCCAGTTCTCTAGGCTCCATTTATTGAAGAGACTGCTCTGTCCCAGGTGAGTTGGCTTGACTGCCTTATCAAAGATCAAATGTCCATAGATGAGAGGGTCTATATCTGAGCACTCTATTCGATTCCATTGGTCGATATATCTATCTTTATGCCAATATCATGCTGTTTTGACCACTGTGGCTTCATAATATGCCTTAAAGTCTGGCAGCGCGAGACCTCCAGCTTTGTTTTTTTTCCTCAAGATACTTTTAGCAATTCGGGGCACCCTGCTCTTCCAGATAAATTTGCTTATTGGTTTTTCTATTTCTGAAAAATAAGTTGTTGGGATTTTGATTGGTATTGCATTGAATCTGTAAATCAATTTAGGTAGGATTGACATCTTAACTATATTTAGTCTTCCAATCCATGAACACGGTATGCCCTTCCATCTATTTAGGTCTTCTGTGATTTCTTTTAACAGTTTTTTGTAGTTTTCTTTATATAGGTTTTTTGTCTCTTTAGTTAATTTATTCCTAGGTATTTTATTCTTTTAGTTGCAATTGTAAATGGGATTCGTTTCTTGATTTCCCCCCAGCTTGTTCATTACTAGTGTATAGAAATGCTACAGATTTTTGAATGTTGATCTTGTAACCTGCTACTTTGCTGTACTCATTTATTAGCTCTAGTAGTTTTGTTGTGGATTTTTCCGGGTTTTCGACGTATAGTATCATATCGTCTGCAAACAGTGATAGTTTTACTTCTTCCTTTCCGATTTTGATGCCTTGTACTTCTTTTTCTTGTCTAATTGCTCTGGCTAGAACCTCCAACACAATGTTGAATAATAGTGGTGATAGTGGACATCCTTGTCTTGTTCCTGATCTTAGGGGGAAAGTTTTCAATTTTTCCCCATTGAGGATGATATTAGCTGTGGGTTTTTCATATATTCCCTCTATCATTTTAAGGAAGTTCCCTTGTATTCCTATCTTTTGAAGTGTTTTCAACAGGAAAGGATGTTGAATCTTGTCAAATGCCTTCTCTGCATCAATTGAGATGATCATGTGATTTTTCTGCTTTGATTTGTTGATATGGTGTATTACATTAATTGATTTTCTTATGTTGAACCATCCTTGCATACCTGGGATGAATCCTACTTGGTCATAATGTATAATTCTTTTAATGTGTTGCTGAATTAGATTTGCTAGACTTTTGTTGAGGATTTTTGCATCTGTATTCATTAGAGAGATTGGTCTGTAGTTTTCTTTTTTTGTAATATCCTTGCCTGGTTTTGGTATGAGGGTGATGTTGGCTTCATAGAATGAATTAGGTAGTTTTCCCTCCACTTCGATTTTTTTGAAGAGTTTGAGGAGAGTTGGTACTAATTCTTTCTGGAATGTTTGATAGAATTCACATGTGAAGCCGTCTGGTCCTGGACTTTTCTTTTTAGGAAGCTTTTGAATGACTAATTCAATTTCTTTATTTGTGATTGGTTTGTTTAGGTCATCTATTTCTTCTTGAGTCAAAGTTGGTTGTTCATGTCTTTCCAGGAACCCGTCCATTTCCTCTAAATTGTTGTATTTATTAGCGTAAAGTTGTTCATAGTATCCTGTTATTACCTCCTTTATTTCTGTGAGGTCAGTGGTTATGTCTCCTCTTCCATTTCTGATCTTATTTATTTGCATCCTCTCTCTTCTTCTTTTTGTCAATCTTGCTAAGGGCCCATCAATCTTATTGATTTTCTCATAGAACCAACTTCTGGTCTTATTGATTTTTTCTATTGTTTTCATGTTTTCAATTTCATTTATTTCTGTTCTAATCTTTGTTATTTCTTTCCTTTTGCTTGCTTTGGGATTAGTTTGCTGTTCTTTCTCCAGTTCTCCAAGTCGACAGTTAATTCCTGCATTTTTGCCTTTTCTTCTTTTCTGATAAAGGCATTTAGGGCAATAAATTTCCCTTTTAGCACTGCCTTTGCTGCGTCCCATAAGTTTTGATATGTTGTGTTTTCATTTTCATTCACCTCGAGGTATTCACTAATTTCTCTTGCAATTTCTTCTTTGACCCACTCGTTGTTTAAGAGTGTGTTGTTGAGCCTCCACGTATTTGTGAATTTTCTGGCACTCCGCCTATTATTGATTTCCAACTTCATTCCTTTATGATCCGAGAAAGTGTTGTGTATGATTTCAATCTTTTTAAATTTGTTAAGACTTGCTTTGTGACCCAGCATATGGTCTATCTTTGAGAATGATCCATGAGCACTTGAGAAAAAGGTGTATCCTGCTGTTGTGGGATGTAATGTCCTATAAATGTCTGTTAAGTCTAGCTCATTTATAGTAATATTCAGATTCTCTATTTCTTTATTGATCCTCTGTCTAGATGTTCTGTCCATTGATGAGAGTGGGGAATTGAAGTCTCCAACTATCATGGTATATGAGTCTATTTCCCTTTTCAGTGTTTGCAGTGTATTCCTCACGTATTTTGGGGCATTCTGGTTCGGTGCATAAATATTTATGATTGTTATGTCTTCTTGTTTAATTGTTCCTTTTATTAGTATATAGTGTCCTTCTTTGTCTCTTTTAACTGTTTTACATTTGAAGTCTAATTTGTTGGATATTAGTATAGCCACTCCTGCTCTTTTCTGGTTGTTATTTGCATGAAATATCTTTACCCAACCTTTCACTTTCAACCTATCTTTGGGTCTAAGATGTGTTTCCTGTAGACAGCATATAGAAGGATCCTGTTTTTTAATCCATCCTCCCAGTCTATGTCTTTGATTGGGGAATTCAGTCCATTAACATTTAGTGTTATTACTGTTTGGATAATATTTTCCTCTACCATTTTGCCTTTTGTATTATATATATCATATCTGACTTTCCTTCTTTCTGTACCCTTCTCCATACCTCTCTCTTCTGTCTTTTCATATCTGACTCTAGTGCTCCCTTTAGTATTTCTTGCAGAGCTGGTCTCTTGGTCACAAATTCTCTCAGTGACTTTTTGTCTGAGAATGTTTTAATTTCTCCCTCATTTTTGAAGGACAATTTTGCTGGATATAGGAGTCTTGGTTGGCAGTTTTTCTCTTTTAGTAATTTAAATATATCATCCCACTGTCTTCTAGCTTCCATGGTTTCTGCTGAGAAATCTACACATAGTCTTATTGGGTTTCCCTTGTATGTGATGGATTGTTTTTCTCTTGCTGCTTTCAAGATCCTCTCTTTCTCTTTGACCTCTGACATTCTAACTAGTAAGTGTCTTGGAGAACGCCTATTTGGGTCTAATCTCTTTGGGGTGCGCTGCACTTCTTGGATCTGTAATTTTAGGTCTTTCGTAAGAGTTGGGAAATTTTCAGTGATAATTTCTTCCATTAGTTTTTCTCCTTCTTTTCCCTTCTCTTCTCCTTCTGGGACACCCACAACACGTATATTTGTGCGGTTCATATTGTTCTTGAATTCCCTGATACCCTGTTCAAATTTTTCCGTTCTTTTCCAGATAGTTTCTGTTTCTTTTTGGAATTCAGATGTGCCATCCTCCAAATCACTAATTCTATCTTCTGTCTCTTTAAATCTGTCATTGTAGTTATCCCTTTTTTTTTTCCATCTTTTCTACTTTATCCTTCACTTCCATAAGCTCTGTGATTTGTTTTTTCAGTTTTTCTATTTCTTCTTTTTGTTCAGCCCATGTCTTCTTCATGTCCTCCCTCAATTTATCGATTTCATTTTTGAAGAGGTTTTCCATTTCTGTTCGTATCTTCAGCATTAGTTGTCTCAGCTCCTGTATCTCATTTGAACTATTGGTTTGTTCCTTTGACTGGGCCATATTTTCTATTTTCTGAGCATGATCTATTATCGTCTGCTGGCATCTGGGCATTTAGTCAGATTTCCCTGCGTTTTGGACCCAACAGGTTGAAATATTTTTCTGTGAAATCTCTGGGTTCTGTTTTTCTTATCCTGCCCAGTAGGTGGCGCTCGTGGCACACGTTTGTCTGCGGGTCCCACCAGTAAAACGTGCTGTGGGTCCTTTAACTTTGGAAAACTCTCGCCGTGGGGGAGGTTCGCCAGCCGAAGCGGCTTGGAAGAGTGCCAGCCAGTCTGGGGGTCCGAACGCGGGGAGGGTCGCCGGCCGCCGCAGCCTGGGAGAGCACCTGTCTGAATTTCCTAGTGGGCCTGGGGTGCCAAGCGTGGCGGGAGGGTGCCAGCCGCTGCAGCCCGGGAGAGTGCACCATTCCCAGCTGGACCGGGGAGTCACATGTTGGAGGGACCCCCCTGGTCACCGTTCTCCGCGGTTTGGGGATTTCTGATCCAATTCTCTCAGTTGGTCCGGGGGGCCTCGCGTCGTGGGGGTGCCAGGCGCTGCGGCTTGAGGGGACCGCCTGCCCAATTCTGCCAGCTGGCCCAGGAAGGAGGAAGGGAGGGACTCCGGCCGCTTGCTGCCCCGCCCGGGAAAGCCCGCGCCCCTCGGCGATCTCACCAGAGCTGGTTCTCCCAGACAGTCAGCCATTCCAGGATGGGGTACGCTGTCTTTTTGATCTCTGTTGTGGCTCTGGGAGCTGTTCTGTATCGTTTCTACTCCCCTAGTAGCTGTTCTGGAGGAGGAAAGGTGAGGGTGGCAAGGCTGTCGAGGACGGTGACGGAGAGCCAGTGAAGGCGGAAGAGGGCACGGTGGTGGTTGGAGAGCCGCTGGAGCAGGAGGAGAAAGGGAAGGATAAGATGGCAGATGGAGCACCGCCAGAGCAGAAGGGGAAAGAGAAGGGCAAGATGGCAACAGGAGCGCCGCCGGCGGAGAAAGAGGAAGAGGAGGGCTAGATGGCGGCGGGAGCGCCGGCGGAGAAGGGGGAAGAGGAGGGCTAGATGGCGGCGGGAGCACTGGTGGAGAAAGAGGAAGAGGAGGGCTGGATGGCAGCGGGAGCGCCGGCAGAGAAGGGGGAAGAGGAGGGCTAGATGGCAGCGGAAGCGCTGGTGGAGAAAGAGGAAGAGGAGGAACTAATATTTCTTGAGATGAATTCTGCATCAGATTCTGAGGTAAGCATCAGAATGCAGAGATAAACTTGATCTCAGGCCTCAGAAAGCATTATAGCTGCTGTTCCCCCACCTGCAGCCACATTCTTTCCCTTACCCTCTTCTTGTCCTGGCCATTCCTACTCCTTTTAGCTCTCAGTCTAAGCCTCTCATCTTCAGCAGCCTTCTCTGGGCTCTGACAAATATGAAGACTTGTCTATCCAACACTGCCATCATTCCATCTTCCTTGTGAATAAACTCTGGTTGTATTCTGGGAAGTATTGTACACTGCTAAAAGATTTCATTTCCCAGACTCCCTTGCATTTAGGGGTGGCCACTGAAATGTAAGAGGAAGAAGTTTGGGGCAAAGTGCCTTAAGAGGGGCTGAGAGGTACTCTCTACTTGCCCTCACTCTCTTTCTTCCTCCTCATTTCTAGACCTCAATTGTGATGGCTGGACTTCTAGCAGTCACCTTGAACTGTGAGGTAATCTGGAGGATGTAAGGCACATTAAGGTTGGCAAAGAGGAAAACAGAGGAAGCCCAGCGTTCTAGTTTGCTAGCTGCCAGAATGCAATATACCGGAAATGGAATGGCTTTTAAAATGGGGAATTTAATGAGTTGCTGGTTTACAGTTCTAAGGCTGAGAAGATGTCCCAATTAAAACAAGTCTATAGAAATGTCCAATCTAAGGCATCCAGGGAAAGATACCTTGGTTCAAGAAGGCCAATGAAGTTCAGGGTTTCTCCCTCAAATGGAAGGGCACATGACAAACACAATAGGAGTTTTTCTCTCATCTAGAAAGGCACATGGTGAACACGGTCAGTGTTCCTCTCTCATCTGGAAAGGCACATGGTGAACATGGCATCATCTGCTAGCTTCTTCTCCTGGCTTCCTGTTTCATGAAGCTCCCCAGTAGGCATTTTCCTTCTTCATCTCCAAAGGTTGCTGGCTGGTGGACTCTCTGCTTCGTCGTGCTGCAACATTCTCTGCTCTCTCCGAATCTCTTTTCTCCAAAATCTTCCTTCTCTTATAGGACTCCAGAAATTTATCAAGACCCACCCAAATGGGTGGAGACATGTCATCATCTTTTCCAGCTTAACAACCACTCTTGACTAAATCAAATCATCCGGGGAGATGATCTGATTACAGTTTCCAACATACAATATTGAATAAGGATTATTCTACCTTTATGAAATGGGATTTTGATTAAAAACATGGCTTTTCTAAGGTCATATATCCTTACAGACCAGCACACGCAGTGACCATGAAACTACTCTACCAGCCCTGTATTGCCTACCTCTGGATTTCTTTATGTCAGAGAAACAAACACACTTTATATTAAACTACGTTTATTCAGTTTGTCTGCACAGCCAATTGAGCCTTATCAAGCCTAATCCTTACCAACCTAGCCCCCAGACTGCTTTATCACCTTTGTCCTAGTTTTCTTCTTTATAGGATTTACCAGCATTTGAGATTTTTATTGGCCTGAGTCCCCCTTTATAATGTAAGCTTCATGAGAATAGTGATTTCTCATGTCCTAACATGATGCTAGGTACAAAGTATTACCTCATTAAAAAGTTGCCATTCTTGTTGTTATACACACCCAGCACACTTCTTCTGTACAGCATCTGTCCTAATACTTATCATATTTGCAACCACACGTTTAATATCCATCTCCCCCTCCATACTATAAACTTCATATTGATTAGGGAATCTCTGTCTTGATCTCTTGTTGTATCACAGCATCTAACCTAATACCAGCACATAAATGATCAATAAAAATGCCACATAGACAAAATTTTTATTTTCTGGAATCTTGGGCAGAAGGGGATGGCTTTTGAAGCCAGGCTGGTATGACAGGGTGGTCCCTAGGAGGAAAGCTATCCTGGGGGGGTGGGGGGTGGAAGGTGAGAACTACAATGTGTCCCAAGAAGCTGGAGACAATAAAGAGGATCTCTTGGTAGGATCCCAGGTTGGAAACTGAAAAGTCATGGAATGGGAAAGAAGGAAGTTGCTTGATGAAATCTCTACTTGTAACCATCTCCCCATCTTCAATGACATTGCTAAATGCATGAAATTCCCGATCTTACTGGATTACGTGTTGAAAATGTAGAAGATATGCAGTAACGGGGGTCGTGTTTTGGAACTGAAACAGTTTGTGTGAGTAAAAGGAAAGGAGATAGAAAAACAGGATGAAGTAAGTCATAAGAATCAGAAACCATATGGAAAATTTTCCATTGTCTTAAGGTTTGTGTTGATTTGAAAGGATTATGTGACCTAGAAAAGCTATGTTTTAATCCTGATCCAATCTTGTGGGAGCAACCATTTTTTTTTTTTTTTTTTTTTTTTTGAGAGAGGGAGGAAGGGAAGGAAAGACAGAGAGAAGGAAGGAAGGATGGAAGGAAGGAAGAAAGGGAAACATCTTTAAACATTTTCTTGTTTTATTGTATTCTGTTTGTTTGTTTGTTTTTTACATGGGCTGGGGCCGGGAATCGAACCGAGGTCCTCCGGCATGGCAGGCAAGCACTTTGCCCGCTGAGCCACCGCGGCCCGCCCGCAACCATTTCTTTTAATCCTTATCCAATAATGCAGGTTGGATTCTTTTGATTAGATTATCTTCATAGGGATGTGACTCATCCAGTTATGGGTATTAATCTTTTAAAAAATTTTTTAATTAATTTAAAATTAATTTTATTAATTAAAAAAATTACAGGAAAGAAACGCAAACATTTCCAATATGTGATCATTCCATTCTACATATATAATCAGTAATTCGCAATATCATCACATAGCAGCAGATTCATCATCATGATCATTTCTTAGAACATTTGCATCAATTCAGAAAAAGAAACAAAAAGACAACAGAAAAATAAAACAAAAACAGAAAAAAAAACCATACACACAGTACCCCTTACTCCTCCCTTTCATTGATCACTAGCATTTCAAACTAAATTTATTTTAACATTTGTTCCCCCTATTATTTATTTTTATTCCATATGTTCTACTCCTCTGTTGACAAGGTAGATAAAAGGAGCATCAAACACAAGGTTTTCACAATCACACAGTCACACCAGGAAAGCTACACCATTATACAATCATCACAAAGAAACATGGCTACTGGAACACAGCTCTACATTTTCAGGCAGTTCCCTCCAGCCTCTCCATTTCCTCTTGGATAACAAGGTGATATCTACTTAATGCATAAGAATAACCTCCAGGATAACCTCTCAACTCTGGAATCTCTCAGCCATTGACACTTTCTCTCATTTCACTCTTCCCCCTTTTGGTAGAGAGGATTTTCTCAATCCCTTGATGCTGGGTCTCAGCTCATTCTAGGGTTTTTCTCAATCTCTTGATGCTGAGTCCGAGTTCATTCTTGGATTTCTGTCCCATGTTGCCAGGAAGGTCCACACCCCTGGCAGTCATGTCCCTCGTAGACAGGGGGAGGGTGGTGAGTTTGCTTGTTGTGTTGGCTGGAGAGAGAGGCCACATCTGAGCCACAAAAGAGGTTCTCTTGGGGGTGACTCTTAGGCCTAATTTTAAGTAGGCTTGACCTATCCTTTGTGGGGTTAAGTTTCATATGAACAAACCCCAAGACTGGGGACTCAGCCTATAGCTTTGGTTGTCCACACTGCTTGTGAAAATATCAAGAATTCAACTTGGGGAGGCTGAATTTTCCCCCATTCTCACCATTCCCCAAAGGGGACTTTGCAAACAGTTTTCCACTTACTGATCAAATCACTCTGGGATTCATCGGGACATCACTCTTGACAAACCAACAAAATCTCATGTCCTACCCAAGGTTTCATGTAGGACATGGTTGTTCAACGAAGCTATCTACATAAGTTATATTAGGAAATGCACTAGTCAAAATATAAATTTTGTACCAAATAAACATTTTTTTGCTTTAGTCTCACACATAAGTTGAAATTTTAAAATATTGATTGCCATCTATTTTCAGCACCCTGCAGTAATGACATTCCTTTGTTCTTCCTCATGCAAAAACATTTTTTTAAATTTGTACTTTTAGTCACTGTCATTATACACTCTAGGCAATCCTAGATTATACCATCTCAATCTTTGTCATCTATCTTTCTTTCTGATTTCATTTGTGCCGCCAGCCCTCCTCCCTCTATCATTCTTACATTCAGCTTCATTCAATGTTTTAACATAATTGTATTACAGTTAGGTAGTATTGTGCTGTCCATTTCTGAGTTTTTATATTCAGTCCTGTTGCACAATCTGTATCCCTTCAGCTCCAATTACCCAATATCTTACACTATTTCTATCTCCTGATGGTCTCTGTTACCAACGAAATTCTCCAAGTTTATTCACTAATGTCAGTTCATATCAGTGATACCATACAGTATTTGTCCTTTTGTTTCTGGCTAATCTCACTCAGCATAATGTCCTTAAGGTCCATCCATATTGTTACTTACTTCATAACTGTATTCTGTCTTACAGGTGCATAATATTCCATCATATGTATATACCACAGTTTGTTTAGCCACCCGTCTGTTGATGGACATTTTGGCTGTTTCCATCTCTTGGTAATCATAAATAATGTTGCTAAAAACATTGGTGTGCAAATGTCAGTTTGTGTCCTTGCCCTGATATCCTTTGAGTAGAGACAGCATGTAGATGGGTCCCATTCCCTAATCCATTCTGCCAGTCCATGTTACCCAATTGGGAAGCTTAATCTATCAACATCAGTGTTCTTACTGCCAGCTTTTTGCCTTTTGGCTTTTATATATCCTTCTAATTTTCTTTCTTTTTACCTTTACTCATGGTCTTCCTTTCTACACTCTTCTCCACACCTCTCACTTCTTCCTTCCTATCTGTCTCTAGTGCTCCCGTTAGTATTTCTTGCAGAGCTGGTCTCCTGGTCACAAATTCTCTCAGTGATTTTTTTGTCTGAAAATGTTTTAATTGTCCTTTTGAAGGACAATTTTGCTGGATATAGAATTCTTGGTTGGCAATTTTTCTCTTTTAATAACTTAAATATATTATCTCACTGTCTTCTTGCCTCCATGGTTTCTGTTGAGAAATCTATGCATAGTTTATTGGGCTTCCCTTGTATGTGATGGATTGCTTTTCTCTTGCTGCTTTCAAGATTCTCTCTTTCTCTTTGACCTCTGACATTCTGATTAGTAAATGTCTTGGAGTATGCTTATTTGGATCTATTCTCTTTGGGGTACGCTATATTTCTTGGATCTGAAATTTTAAGCCCTTCATAAGAGTTGGGAAATTTTCAGTGATAATTTCCTCCATTTGTTTTTCTCCTCCTTTTCCCTTCTCTTCTCCTTCTGGGACACCCACAACACGTATATTCATGCGCTTCATATTGTCCTTCAATTCCCTGAGTCCCTGCTCATATTTTTCCTTTTTTTCCCTATAGTTTCTGTTTCTTGTCATATTTCAGATGTTCCATCCTCCAGTTCAGAAATCCTATGTTCTGTCTCTCGAAATCTACCATTGTAGGTTTCCATTGTTTTTTTCATCTCTTCTACTGTGACTTTCATTCCCATAAATTCTGTGATTTGCTTTTTCAGACTTTTGATTTCTTCTTTTTGTTCATTCCTTGCTTTCTTTATATCCTCCCTCAATTCATTGATTTGGTTTTTGATGAGGTTTTCCATATCTGTTCGTATATTCTGAATTAAATGTTTCAGCTCCTGTATCTCATTTGAATTGTTGGTTTGTTCCTTTGACTGGGCCATATCTTCAATTTTCCTAGTGTGAGTTATTATTTTTTGCTGGCGTCTAGGCATTTAATTATCTTAATTAGTTTATTCTGAAGATTGCTTTCACTTCTTTTACCTAGGGTTTTCTTACTGGATGAATTTGTTGTCTCTCTGTTCTTTGACATTCAGTTCAGCTTTTTCTGGACCTCTAGCTTAGGTTTTGTTTAACAGAGGAGAATTTTTCGGTTCTTGATTTCTTGTTTCTTGCCCTGCTTGTATGGTGCCTTTTTCCCCCCACCCTGAGGAAGGTCTACATAGGTATTATAGACCCCAGCTGAATTTTCCCAGACCAAACTGGCCTCCTATGAGGAGGAAAGATTTACCTGCATCGGTTTTCCCTGAGGGTGAGACCCAGCAGGTTGACAGAGTTTCCAGTGAAGTCTCTGGGCTCTGTTTTTCTTATCCTGCCCTGTGTGTGGCACTTGTCTGCCTGCAGGTCCCACCAGCATAAGATAATGCAATACCTTTAACTTTGGCTGGGGGTGTGGTGGAGACAGAGGAGAGGTTGTAGGCTGGTTTTAATGGCTTCAAATTACCAAACCCTGGTGTCTGAATTCCTTGAGAGAGGGATTCCACCTGAGTTGAGCTTCACCCCTCCCCTGGGGAAGGCACAGGTTCCAGACAAGCCCTCAAAACGAGTTTGTTTCTGCCTATGCTTGGGGCAGTTGCAGCCTGAGAAGCCCTGCCACTGTATCCAAAGGTAGTCAAGCCTTTGTAGAAACACAGCCACAAAAACCTCTGTTTCCTTCACTTTTTTTCCTTTTTCCATCAGCCCTGCCCCCTTGGCACTGGGGCAAAAATGAGTGACCTCCGCTTTGGCCAGGTTCACCTGAGCTGGGGGCCTATTTTTAGTAGTCAGAATTTGTTAATTAATTCCACAATTGGCGTTTGGTTGGGCTAAGCCCCTGCTGCCGGTAAAGTCTCTTTCCTTTCCCCTCTGGGAAGCAGCTGTGGGGGAGGGGCGCCAGACACCACAGCTTGGGGAACTCACGGTTCTGGGGGGGCTCGCAGCCAGTCCAGTTGGTCCAGACTGGGGTATGCTGTGTGTCCGGTCACTGATGTGGCCCCAGGAGCTGTTCTGTATTGTTTCTGGTTATTTACTAGTTGTTCTGGAGGACAAACTAAAACACACACATTGCTAAGCCGCCATCTTGGCCAGGAAGTTATGGGTATTAATCTTGATTAGAGGGAGATGTGATTCTACCCATTCCAGGTCAATCTTGATTAGTTTGCTGGAATCTTTTAAAAGAGGAAGCATTTTGGAGGAAGCTTCAAAACAAGAAAGAGCCATGAAAGAGTGATGAGAGCCCATGCAGCCAGAGACATTTGGAGATGAAGAAGGAAAATGTCCTTAGGGCAGCTTCATGAAACAAGAAGCCTGGAGAGAAAACTAGCAGACATTGCCATGTTCACTGTGTGCCTTTCCAGTTGAGAAAGAAAACCTGAACATCATCAGCCTTCTTGAACCAAGGTATCTTTCCCTGGATGCCTTAGATAAGACATATCTATAGGATTGCTTTAATTTGAACATTTTCACAGTCTTAGAACTGTAAAGTAGAAACTTATTAAATTCCCCTTTTTAAAAGCCATTCAATTTCTGGTATCACATTCCAGCATCTAGCAAACTAGGACAAGGTCTAAAATTAGGAGTTCAGACAAATAGACCTAAGTTCCCATGAAGTAGTAGGTCCAGCTGACACCTGGTCACAAATAGTAATTAGATTGAATTCAATTAATGAATCTTCCTTTTTTTAAGTGGGGTGAAAAATTTAAAAAACAAAAAAGAAAGTGTCCCAGAAGCTATGGGAGCATGAAGGGAGTGGGTGTAACTCTGCTTGAGGATGTCAGGCTGGGTTTATAGCAAGGGTGTCAAGGAGTAGATTTATAGAAAATGAGTAGATGTTCACTGAGCAGGTAAAGAGAGAAGGAATCCCAGGCTTGGAGAACAGTCAGGGCAAAGGCATGAAGGAATAAGGTCATGGGTGTGTTCAGAAAATGACTAATGAGTTTATATGGCTGGAGTGTAAGTTACCTGCAGGGGAGCAGTGGAGAAAATGCTACAGGGACCACGGACCTGCATAAGAAAGGCTCAAGTCTCTAACAAACAGTTTGGGTAATGTTCTTTAAGCAATAGAGTCATTGAAGGATGTTAGGTAGCATGATTATATTATTTCATCTGTGTTCTAAAAGAGTAGTCAAGTGGCAAAGTGGCGGAAGGGTTGAAGGGTGTATTATAGTCAGGAGTCTGTTGCAACAGTCCAGAGTAACAATAGTAATTACAGTTTAACATTTGATTAGCATTTTACCAGCTACAGCTACTTTCTGATAGCTTTGTTAATGTTCCCCCAAATCCTGCTGTTCTAGTTTGCAAGTTGCCTGAATGCACTATACCAGAAATGGAACGGCTTTTAAAAAGGGGAATTTATTGGGAACTTCCGGAGAAGATGGCGGCTTAGTAAGACGCGCGGGTCTTAGTTCCTCCTCCAGAAAAGCAACTAAAGAAACAGAAACAATACGAAACAGCTCCCGGAGTCACGACAGAGACCAAAAAGACAGCGTACCCCATTCTGGAACAGCTGAACGGGCAGGGAGAATCTGCTGCGGTGAGATACCCAAGGGGCGCGCGGTTTCCCAGCCGGGGCGGCTGGCGACTGGGGTCCCCTCCACGACGTGGCTCCCCGGTCTGACTGGGAACGTTGGATAGCGGGGCCCTCCCGTCACGCTCGGCATTTCGGGCCAGCTGGGCAATTAGGACCGGCACTCTCCCAAGCCGCGGCGGCCAGCGACCCCCGCCTCCACGTGCGGTTTCCCGGGCCGACTGCCGTGCTGACAGACGAGCGCCACGAGCGCCACCTACTGGGCAGGAAAAGAAAAACAGAGCCCAGAGATTTCACAGAAAAAGCTTTCAACCAGCTGGGTCCCACACCCAGGGAAATCTGATCAAATGCCCAGACACCAGCAGAAAATAATGGATGACGCTCGGAAAATTGAAGATATGGCCCAGTCAAAGGAACAAACCAATAGTTCAAATGAGATACAGGAGCTGAGACAACAAATGCTGAATATACGAACAGAAATGGAAAAACTCTTCAAAAACCAAATCAATAAATTGAGGGAGGACATGAAGAAGACATGGGCTGAACAAAAAGAAGAAATAGAAAATCTGAAAAAACAAATCACAGAACTTATGGGAGTGAAGGACAAAGAAGAAAAAATGGAAAAAACAATGGATACCTACAATGGTAGATCTAAAGAGACAGAAGCTACAATTAGTGAACTGGAGGATGGAACATCTGAATTCCAAAAAGAAACAGAAACTATAGGGAAAAGAATGGAAAAACTTGAGCAGGGGTCAGGGAACTGAATGACAATATGAAGCGCACAAATATACGTGTTGTGGGTGTCCCAGAAGGAGAAGAGAAGGGAAAAGGAGGAGAAAAACTAATGGAAGAAATTATCACTGAAAATTTCCCAACTCTTATGAAAGATCTAAATTTGCAGATCCAAGAAGTGCAGCGCACCCCAAAGAGTATAGACCCAAATAGGTGTTCTCCAAGACACTTACTAGTTAGAATGTCAGAGGTCAAAGAGAAAGAGAGGATCTTGAAAGCAGCAAGAGAAAAACAATCTGTCACATACAAGGGAAACCCAATAAGACTATGTGTAGATTTCTCAGCAGAAACCATGGAAGCTAGAAGACAGTGGGATGATATATTTAAATTACTAAAAGAGAAAAACTGCCAACCAAGACTCCTATATCCAGCAAAATTGTCCTTCAAAAATGAAGGAGAAATTAAGACATTTATAGACAAAAAGTCACTGAGAGAATTTGTGACCAAGAGACCAGCTCTGCAAGAAATACTAAAGGGAGCACTAGAGTCAGATACGAAAAGACAGAAGAGAGAGGTATGGAGTAAAGTGTAGAAAGAAGGAAAATCAGATATGATATATATAATACAAAAGGCAAAATGTTAGAGGAAAATATTATCCAAACAGTAATAATACTAAAAGTTAATGGACTGAATTTCCCAATCAAAAGACATAGAATGGCAGAATGGATTACGACCCAGCAATACCACTGCTAGGTATCTACTCAAGGGACTTAAGGGCAAAGACACAGATGGACATTTGCACACCAGTGTTTATAGCAGCATTATCTACAATTGCAAAGAGATGGAAACAGCCAAAATGTCCATCAACAGACGAGTGGCTAAACAAACTGTGGCGTATACCTACGATGGAATATTATGCAGCTTTAAGACAGACTAAACTTATGAAGCATGTAATAACATGGATGGACCTAGAGAACATTATGCTGAGTGAGTCTAGCCCAAAACTAAAGGACAAATACTGTAAGGTCCCACTGATGTGAACCGACATTCGAGAATCAGCTTGGAATATATCATTGGTAACAGAGACCAGCAGGAGTTAGAAACAGGGTAAGATAATGGGTAATTGGAGCTGAAGGGATACAGACTGTGCAACAGGACCAGATACAAAAACTCAAAAATGGACAGCACAATAATACCTAAGTGTAATGTAACTAGGTTGGAACACTGAATGAAGCTGTACCTGAAATACGGTTTTTTGTTTGTTTGTTTGTGTGTTTGTATCTTTTGTTTTTGTTTTTTTTCTTTTTCCTTTATATATATATATATATATATATATATATATATATATTATTAGTATTATTATTTTAATTCTCTTCTCTATATTAACATTCTATATCTTTTTCTGCTGTTTTGCTAGTTCTTTTCCTAAATCGATGCAAATGTACTAAGAAATGATGATCATACATCTATGTGATGATACTAAGAATTACTGAGTGCATTTGTAGAATGGAATGATTTCTAAATGTTGTGTTAATTTCTTTTCTTTTTTTTGATTAATAAAAAAATTTTTTTAAAAAAAAGGGGAATTTATTAAGTTGCAAGTTTACACGTTCTAAGGCTGTGAAAATGTCTAAGTTAAAGCAAGGCTATAGAAATGTCTGATCTAAGGCATCCAGGGGAAAACTACCTTTGTTCAAGAAGGCCAATGAGGTTTAGGGTTTCTCTCTCAACTGGAGAGTCACATGGTGAACATGGCAACATATGCTAGCTTTCTTTCCAGGCATCTTGTTTCGTGAAGCTTCCCTGGGGGCATTTTCCTTCTTCATCTTCAAATGTCTCTGGCTGGGTGGGCTCTGTAGCTTTTTCCAAAATGGTTCCTTCCTAATGGGCTCCAGTAAGCAACCCCATCCTGAATGGTTGGAGACACATCTCCATGGAAACAACCTAATCAAAAGTTACCACCCACAATTGGGTAAGTCCATGGAAACAGTCAGAAAAGTCCCACCCAGTGATATTGAATCAGGATTAAAGGACATGGCTTTTCTGGGGAACACAAGATTCAAACTGGCAAACCTGTGAAATAGGCATTAGTAATAATTACTCAAGTTATATAGTTGGGGAAACCAATGAAACTTACAGTTTAGACAGATACATACATCTCACTGTAGAGATCAAACAGTAGCAGTCAAGTGCCTGGTGTCTGGTGCCAGGCTGCCTTGAGTTGCATTGACAATTCCATTTCCTAGTTGGGTGACCTTAGACAAGGCATTAACTCTGGTCTCAGCTTCATCCATAAGTTAAGGATAATGATGATAAACACTCACTGGGTTGTTGTGAGGATTAGAGGAGTGTGTAAAGTGATCAGAAAGCACCAGTTGCATAACATATGCTATATAACTGCTGTTAATAAGAATGTTTGAGAAGACATTTACAAAGGTCTATGAAACACACACAAGGGCTTTTCTTACTCCATGGGTAGAAGTTGGAAAAGAAGAAGGGATAGGACATCAAAGATGCAGGGAGTCTGCAAAGAGGAGGAAAGGATTCCAGACAAGAGGAACAGGATGTATAAAGACATGATGAAAGGAACAGAGTTTGAAGCACAGGGTAGGCATAGAGTATAGTGGTGAGGACAGATGGAGCACATGATGTTAGCGTGACAGGCTGGAGCAGGTGCTGAAAATCCTAGAATTGCAGGACCTGAGTCACATCATCAGGTTTTTTCATGTCAAAAGACAAAAGCTGCTAGGAGCAGAGGTGGGGTATGGGGAAGTCTTTCTATGTGCAGAAAGACTAGGCAGGAGGTAAACAATGGATTGGGGCCAGAACAAGGGTGATGTTCTAGGACATGAACAGTAGGAAACAGATGAGAAATGCATTTATGATTTGGAACAGACAGGAACTTGATGTCTGGATGTGGAGGGTGAGGAAATGAGAATTTGTCATCATGGCATTTGATGACAGATACCATTCCTTTAGACAAAACATTCAGAAGGGTTCAGGGATAAGATGCTAAGCTGGGCTTTGAACCTGTTGTAGTTGAGATGCTTTCAGACATTCAGGTGGAGATGTGCAGAAGTCAGTTGGAAATACGGGTCTGGAGTTTAAGAAAGTGAAGTGGCAGCGTGCATGCTGATTTCTGTACCTTCAACATGTAAAAACAGATGTAAACAGTAGCTGAAGCTATGGGATTGGAAGAGTTTGTCCAGGAAGAATGCATGGTGAGAAGAGCAGAGGGTACCAAACCTCCACAACAGGTTATGGTTTCTTAATTTGGCTCATTCACCAGTGTTCTAGTTTGCTAGCTGCCAGAATGCAATATACCAGAAATGGAATGGCTTTTAAAAGGCGGAATTTCATGAGTTGGTAGTTTACAGTTCTAAGGCTGAGAAAATGTCCCAATTAAAACAAGTCTATAGAAATGTCCAATCTAAGGCATCCAGGGAAAGATACCTTGGTTCAAGAAGGCCGATGAAGTTCAGAGTTTCTCTCTCAAGCCAGAAGTCACATGGTGAGCACAGTCAGGGCTTCTCTCTTGGCTGGAATGGCACATGGAGAACATGGCATCATCTGTTAGCTTCTTCTCCTGGCTTCCGGTTTCATGAAGCTCCCCAGGAGGCGTTTTCCTTCTTCATCTTCAAAGGTCACTGGCTCGTGGACTCTCTGCTTTGTGGTGCTGCAGCATTCTCTGCTCTCTCTGAATCTCCCATTCTCCAAAGTGTTTCCTCTTTTATAGGACTCCAGAAACTTCTCAAGACCCACCCAAATGGGTGGAGACATGTCGTCACTTAATCCAGTTTAACAACCACTCTTGACTAAATCAGATCATCCAGGAAGATGCTCTGATTACAATTTCAAACATACAGTATTGAATAGGGATTATTCTACCTTTATGAAATGGGATTTTGATTAAAACATGGCTTTTCTAGGGGGCATACTTCCTTTTAAACGAGCACAACCAAGATCCACATCCAGACTGGAAATATTTCCTTTATTTTCAGTATACAAAGAAAAAGAGCTGTGGATGAAAGAGGTTTGGGTTTTGAACTGCAGGTTCTGGGAACCAAGGTGTCCAGTATCAAAGGGAATGAATGATAGTACATAATCATTATTCTACTACTTAATAACACCTGACATTTATACAGCATCTTTCCCCAAAGAACTGGAGTCTCTGCCCAGACACCATGAATAGTCCCAGAAAGTCTGGAAGGTCTGTAAGAGGTCGGGGAGATTAGAGTAGCTTCTGGAATACAGGAACAAATGGGGTTCACAGAAGACCAGGGCATTCTCTTTGTGCCCAGAGCAAGCGAATATTATAGCTAAGCCACCTGTGGTCAAGCTCCCGACTTGGGGTCAAGGGTCAGACCTGCCTTCTTGTTTCAAAGTGACAACACAAGCATGTGCAATCCTAATGTTGCCAAGTCCTAGATATCAAATCTGTCTCAAACCAGCCTAGGCACAAGGACTTCAAATGTTCCAGAAGAGGATTTGATTGCAACAAGGCATGCTCTTGTGGAGAAAGTATAGAGTTTAGAACCAGATAAGCTTGGGTCCAAAGCCACAGCTGCTCCTTACCAGCTGTGTGATGCCGGGCAATTTATTTTATGTCTCTGGGCCTCAGTTTCCTTAACTTCAAGATGCAGATAATAATATCTAGTGTGGAGATGCATTAATTCAACAAATGTTTATTGAGCTTCGCTATATGTTCAGGCGTTGTTCTAATCTCCTGGGATATACCAGGTACAAAACAAAAGCCTCTGCCCTTGGGCTGTTATGGTCTAAGGTGATTGGAGATGGGAGGGAGGAGAGAGAGACGATAAACAATGAAACAATAGATGAGCAATTTACCTGCTATGTTAGAAGGTGATAAGCACTGGGAAAAGGAGACAAATGGTAAACCTGGCGCCTCTCACTCAGATTAGCCAGCACATAGTAGGCATTCCGTTACAAGGATCACAATTAAGGAGAGTGAAGAGTTTGTAACATTTCATGAGATGTGCCTATCTTTCTTTTTTTAATATTTAAATATTTTTATTGAAAACTCTTCACATACAAACAGTCCATACATGGTGTACAATCAACAGCTCACAATATCGTCACATAGCTATATATTCATTACCATGATCATTTTTAGAATATTCGTCCTGGAGGTTATTCTCATGCGTTATATATTATTTTAGTTTATGGTGGATTGGAGTGGCTGGAGGGAAGTACCTGAAACTGTCGGGCTGTGTTCCAGTAGCCTTTGATTCTTGAAGACGATTGAATGATGATATAACTTCCCTGGCAACTTTTCTGCTAACTCCTTATTGCAGCTTAAAAAACAGGCACATTTTTTTACTCATCTGTCCATACCCTGGGTAAAAGGAGCATCAGATCCAAGGGGCTTGCGATTTTGAAAAAACGTGCCTGTCTCTTAAACTGCAATAAGGAGTTAAAAGAAAAGTTGCCAGGGAAGAATAGGGATAGAAGATTATAAAGTGAAAAGAAAAATCAATCGGAAATGCTTTTAAGTGATGTGTAATCAATTGCATCTCTTCTAATGACCACTAATTAAGTTGTGTTTTGCCATCTCTCAGAAAATAGTTTGCCCAAACAAGTAGACAATGAAATGCACGTTATAAGACCATTGCGTTTACAGAGGTTTCGATTTTATTTCATATATATATATATCTATTTTTTACCATAACTGAAGGAGCAATTTGGAAAGACTAGGCTATTTTATTCCAACAGGCATCCTCCAAAAGGGCCATTTAAAGTATGAGAGAGTGTGGACATTGTGTCAATGACGTTTCCTTCTACCTGTCATGATGCCATCTTCTGTCCGAAGAGCTCTGACTCAGGGGATCATGAGCAAAAGTTTGGGTCATTCATTTATTAGTTTAGCTAACAAACATTTATGCAATTAATAAAAATGAGAGTTAAAAATTCTTCAGTATGAAACAGTCACCGTGTTAAACATATAGGTTCAATGCCTAACTTTCTCAACAAGCTCATTTTTTAGATGAGGAAACTGAAGTCTATAGAGATTGGGTAAATTCAATATTGCCAAATAACTAATAAGAAGTGGAGCCAGGATTTGAAACTAGGTCTGACTGGCTTCAGGGCTTTCCTATTTTGTCACTATTGTATATGGCAGACATCATACTAAACAGAGCTATTATTCAATGGGAAAGATATACAGGTAAACACATGATTATAAGACAATATGATAAGTGCTATAATAGACATAATAGATGTGCTCTGTGGCTCTAGAAAGAAAAAAAAAAGAATTGCCTAATCAGATTGATCGCATTGGGAAATTCTTCCAGAAGTGGGCGGGTGTTGAGGTACGTGTTGGAATTCATTTAAAAGAAGAAGGCAGAGCATGAAGGGAAGACATACTGAACAAACTTTCTGTCTCTACAGACAATGCTTCAAACGTGATGCTAAGCCACCTCCATTCATCTCCCAATTAGTCAGATGTTAGCTGAGTTCTCTTGTACACTCAGATCTTTTAGGGAGAGAAAAAGGAAAAACAGAGTCTGATTCAAGTTAATATCAATAATTGACCTAGAACAGATGAATAAAAAATATGGATAAAAATAAATAAATAATAGGGGGTAAGGGATAAAATAAATTAGGCAGATGGAAATACTAGTGGTCAGTGAAAGGGAGGGGCAAGATGCATTATATGAGTTTTTCTTTTTTCTTATTTCTTTTTCTGGAATGATGCAAATATTCTAAAAAATGGTCATGGTGATGAATATACAAGTATGTGATGATATTGTGAGCCACTGATTGTATACCATGTATGGAATGTATGTGAGTGAATATTTGTCAATAAAAATATTCAAAAAAATATTGACCTAGAGAATTTAGGTCCTACAAACAGATGGGATTTTGAAATGAGTCATTTATCTAAATTGTGCCCAGGAAGACAAGGAAGCTCTGAAAGGCAGCATGCTGAGCACTAGGGACTTGTTGGGCATCTGGACACTCAGCTTCCAATGGATTCAAACCTCCAAGCTCCTCAGAGAGGTGCCTGGCTATCTCTCTAGGCTCAAAAAAGTTAACAACACAGACCAGCTTAAAACAGGGTTAAGGCAGAAAAAGCAGAACATGTGGCTAATGAGAACATGGTGAAATTCTTTTAGTTTCTGGACTGTGGCTTTATTGTAAAAGGAAAGATGACTACAGTGAGGAATTCTGTATTTGTGTCCCTAAGAGGAGGGTTTTTATAGTAAAGTTTTTCTGTCCTGTGAGAAATATGTGCTTGCATTTCCATTGAATCTCACCTGTTACACTACAGAGCCAGGTGGTGCTGTGGTGCTAAGAGCTTGAATCAAAAAGAAATAAACCTTGCAGCACTTGGGCCTTGAGATTTGAAGGCCAACTAAGGGCAACATGACATACGGCATGGTTGGTGTTCAAAAAGTGTTTGTTGAATCAAATATTCTCCCTTTGGCATGGACATTTCAATTTCATTTATGGTTATTTCTGATTATGAAAGAAAAAAAATCAAGCATGTGAAGCGAGAGGAAACCACCTTACAGTGGCCCTGGAGGGAGCATGAGGCCCTGGGGGAAATGAAAGAACTTTAGAGAGGTTGGAGCACAGGCGGAGTTGGTGTCTGGGAGGCAGGGGAAGGGAAATCCAGAGTCATAATTAAGGAATTGAGAACAAAGGAAATATTGATGGATTTGAGGTAGGGCACTGATTTATGTCTTTACACCACCACTCTGGGTGCTATATAGAGAAAGGGTTGGAGGGAGCTCCAGGGGCTGCCATGAGAGCTAGTCGGGAGCCCCTGCAGGCTTCCCAGTGAGGGATGCTGGACCAGAGGGTGGCAGGAAGAGGTGGGATGGCCTGGAGACTGGGACCAGCAGGGTGTGAGGAAAGGGGTGAGATTCTGATTGGCTCCTGGAATTTGGACTTGAGCTAATGATGAGTGGTGGTGTCATTTACTGAGATGGGGAAGAGTGGGAGATGAACAGATCTGGAGCTAAAATCAAGAGGTTTGGTTTGAACCTGGTAGGTGTCTGATCACTTGAGTGGCATCTAGATAGAGATTTCAGGGATTGAATATAGGAGTATGGAGCTCAGGGAAATGTTGCAACAGTGGCATATAAGTCTAGATATATAAAGATACAATCACAGTAAGGAAAAATAGATCACAGGATCATACTGTTCAGCAACCTGCTCTTTTATCAAAAGTATCCCTGGTACATATTTCTCTGATAACCTACACAGAATTTCCTTATTTGTTTTAATAAATGAGAATATTATATGGCTATGCCATGAGTTTTTCTACTCATAATTTTAAAATTATGAGACATTTGAAAAACAGAAAAGTACAGAATATATGAGATATTCATGCACCCATCACCTAGGTTTAATAGATTTTAACATTTTACCATATTCAGATACAGTTGCACCACTGCTCCCATCCCTTTTCCTTCCCTCTCTCCCTTCCTTTATCCTTCTCCAGAGCTAACTGCACCACTAAATTGGTGTGCGTAACTTCTGTGCATGCTTTTGTACTTTCCTAAATGCATTTGCTTCTGTCAATAATATGGAATATTGTTTTATTTTAAATTTTGCATAAATTGCTTCAGACTGTTACATATGCTTTTGCAGTCCACTCTTTTCACCGAACATTACATTTATAATATTTATCCGTCTTTAAAAAAAATAAGTTTCTGAGGGAAATTTTATTTCTATTTTCACCCTGTATTATTTCAAAAAGAAATCCGTGGTTTACACGGATACAACCTGAAAGCAAAAGCCTAAAACTACTTTTTAACCAGTGCCTTCCACGAACATTGGTATGCACACCACTACATATTTATTCCCTGAAACTAACACCAAATGCCAGGCATGGCTATTATCCAGCGACACCCACGGCGGCTGCACGCACAGCAGGTGTTATGTAATGTTACATTCTGGTAAAAATGCCCTAGAAGCTGCTTTGTCATCACATCAGCTTAGAACTGGAACAAAGCTGTTGTATGAGAGGTGCAGAGTAGAGTCCTGGCTGTCCCTTCTGGGCTGGGTGCTGATGGAGCTGCTTGCTAGCGTTGCACCACTCTTAACCGAAGCCCTTTTAAACCTTTCTTAATCGCTCCACTCTGGAGCCGACCAGCCAGTTCTTACATCAAACACTCATCCTACACCCACAGGCCTTTCCTTCTTTTTCTCTTCCTTTTTTTTTTTTTTTTTATGTACACCCAGCACCTCCCAGCTTTAAAAAAAATAAGTTCTGAATGCTTTCAGTCTCACACAAAGCTTTATAGATTGGTTGGCAGGAAATCCAGAGTGGAATTTGCCATTAAATTGTAGTAAAGCAACTCTTCAAACACAGGTACTGAACAATCAAACACTTTTAAATGTCAATCCCCAACAAAAGCATTCATTGTCCCTAGAGATCCCCCAGTGGCACTAACCTTCTCAGAGTGGGAAGAGTTTATAAAAACGTAACCTATTTCATTGCACAGACTGTGTGCTAAAAGGAACTTTCCATAATCCATCAAAAGTAAGGCTTCCTGATGGCACATTTCAACTCAAGTAGCTCCGTAATGGATGAGTTTTTCTCTTCTTAGGGGAAGGGACAGTATTTTCTTTTTAAATTGAAAAAAAAAGTATTTTTCAAAATGACAAATTCAAGTAGAAAGTGTAGACTTGCTCTAACTCACATGACCCTTGACTATTATTCTAGAGAATATATTAGCTCATATATATTGAACACTTACTTATGCCCTGGACTGTTACCTCAATCAAGCCTCATAACAACCCTATGAGATAAGAATTGTCACTGTCCCCATTCTCCAGAGTGAAGTTAATTAGCATGTTCAAGAGCGTAAGGTTTGTAAGAAGAGTGTCTTATTTTCCCAACTGCTAAAAAACTAAAGTCATACAATGAGTTATCTTAAATGATGGGAATTGATTGGTTGACAGTCTTGAGGCTGGGAGAAGTCCAAAATCAAGGTGTCAGCAAGGGGATGCTTTGTCTTAGAAGACTCTGGCTTCTTCCCTCACATGGTGATATTCCCTCTTTTCTCTTCCAGGTTCCGTTGACTACCAGCTTTTTGCTTCTCCTGTGGCTTTCTTTGCTTCGCCTTCTTTATAAGGCCTCCGTCCACTGTTAGGATTAAGACCCAGCCTGATTCATTGGCCACATTGTAACTAAAAATATCTTCCAAAGGTCCTATTTCCAGTAGGTTCACACCCACATGAATGGATTAAGATTAAGAGCATGTTTTTTTTCCTGGGGAACATAACCCAATCTACAGCAGAGAGGGAAGCAAAATTCAAGCCCAGAGTGGACTTCAAAAAAATCTATGCTCCAAAATTAATGTACTGATTTAATGAATTCTGGAAAAGCATCCAAATTTACTGTGTGTTGTTTGGGAAATACAACAGTAAAGAGAATTAACATGTAATGAACACCCACTAGGGGCCAATATTTACACACGTTCTCTTATTTAAGCCTCTCACATGTTAATGAGTGCTACGTGTTAACATTTCTAATTTATGCACGAGGAGGTGGAGTCTCCAAAGGCAAACCTGCCAGAGGACAAAATAATGACTAGTTGGTTTAGGATCTGAACCCACGTGCAAACAGCTACACCATCCTGCCCCCTAGAGAGGGACCCCATAGAAGGTCCTCATTAATGCTTTAGATATATAGGTATACCCCCATTTTACTCTCTCTTTCTAATGCAAAGAAACTTATGTGATTCAGTGGAAGAAGGTCTAACTTAAAGATTAGTAAATTTGCTTAAGTAAGAAAACTATAAGTTTATGCCCTAAATGTAAGAACCTGCAAATAAATCAAGTCTCTTATTACAAAGCATGATAAAATAAGAGACCAGCCAGTGTAGGCTTTCTGTGACAGTTAATAGCTTTGTCCATTACCTCCCTGCACTGGAGTCATCCTTAGACAAAGAAGCATATGCGAATAGTTCTGGCAAAATGGCCCTGGTCCCACCTAAACCCCATCCCTGCAGCAATTGGGATTTTCATCTCCCTTACTTTGGATAGTTTTCATAATTTTCTCATAAAATGCCCCAAACATGCAAGTTCATGGGCCTTTAAAGGAGTTGTTTGGTACATGAGCCAAAGTTATGTAAGGTTAACAATAAAACAGAGGCTGTGTGAAACTAGGTGACAGCAAATTGTGCAACTGATGTGGGTGCCGCTGGCCTTCCGAGGTGGGTTGGGTTCCAAAGCAGGATGGAAGGAGGCAAAATCCCCACCTTTGTTTTCCTCAGGCTCCAGGCCAATTGTCAGGGGAATTAAATTCTGATCAACCCAATTGGTGGGGAAGGTCCTGACCCCTGGTAAGGACTTGCGGTGTGAACTCTCTGCAGGGGAGGTCCCAGCAGTGGTGGGTGGGGCTGCAGAGGAGGGAAGGCAGCCCTTCCAGCAGCCTCTGTCAACAAGTGGGAACGGATGTGTCATATGTTGCTTCATCTCTGGGATGGCACGGAATTCAGGAGGAGAAATGGGGAGGGAGGGGCTGATGGAGGAAAGAATTTGTTTCAGCTCCAGAGCTGGCCAGGAACTATTGCTAGAAATGCAAACAGAGGGAGTTTTTTTGAATAGCGTGTCACTTTTTACAGGTATCTATATCCACAAGAAAAACAGTCAGAAAAAGAAGCAGGTCTGAACCAGAGTGTCCACTCGGCTGGGATGTCAAAGTCCTGAGTTGCATCCAACTCTCTTTAACACCAAGAAGAGGAAAGGAAATTCCCTTGAGAACTTCAAATGGGCCCCTGGGTGCCAGGTAACTCAGCAGAGCCTATTTTAAAGAACACGGAGCATCAGAATACACTTGACATACATTCTCTGCCCACACCAGCAAAGAGTTATACTTTAAGTTTTTGTTTATCCCCTCCCAGGAGAGCTGAATACAAAATACTCTTGAATTCAAGAAGAGAAGTCTCATTGAGGGCTTTGAGCAGAGTGAAGCCCATGTACGGTTGAAGCATTTGGACAGCACATAGAAGCTATTCTCCCAACTCTAAAATTGGCATTTTCCCAAGAACAGACTTAAGTTTCCCCCATTGGCATGTAGCCACATGGCATTTAAGAGACAGATTTTTGTTTTTTTTTTTAAATTTCTAAGACAGAAATTTTAAACCAACCACATTCAAGACCCTTTCCTACCTGGGAAGTGAGCTTTTCTATATACTTTTTAAAATCTAACACACAAAATAAAATTTTATAAACAAACAAACAAAACAAATTGCCCACTGAATTAAGAAAACCAAAAACTTCAGGATTCAAAGAGGACTCAGCCTGGGCACCCGTGGTTATTGTTTGAGACAACTCCGGATTCCGAAGGGGAGAAAAGGAAAGCTCTTGATGACTAGGCTTAGCTCTTGATAAGCTAAGCCTGTAGGCATCAAGCAAGATAATGCCTTAGTGCTTCCTGGCCCTGGGACTGTGTTTTATGAGCGTTTATTGGACTGTGAACCTACAGAGGCAAAAGCCGCTCATGGGGTAAAGCCATGGTATTTCACAGTTTGTTTCCTTCATCCTAGTGAGTTCTTTCAAGAGCAGGAAGAACATTTGCTAGTTCGTTTTTATCTCCATACATGTTCTTTACTCTGCTCTGTTTTATCCCCTTGGCTCAAAGGAGTGCCTGGAACACAGTAGGAATGGTTAATGAACACAGTCAATGGTTCTTAAATGATTAAGGGACACTCGTAATTTGACTTATAGTTACAATGTTCCAGAAGAGGACAGGACAACCATCTGCACCCATGGATCAATCTCTGTGTCACTGAGTGGGACAATGGGCAGTCTTGCCTCCTGAAATGGTACAACATGAAGCACACAACATCGCCTCTAAAAAGTCATTGTCAGAAATACCTGAAGTTGATCAAATGTTTAAAGCCAACTGCTAGTGTACAGGAATTATGGGGGAGAGAGAACAAGTTAATGCGGGACTTTCTAGAAGATGATGGACCTGGTTCCCACCAAAGCATTGGCATTAAAAAAAGAAAAAAATATAATAAAGAAGGTCTTGGGGGGAAAAAACCTACACTGCTTAAAGAGATTTATTTCAGAGAAGCAAAAATCAATTGCATTGTGTGGATCTGGTATCCTGATTCAAACATACCAATTGTGAAAAAAGAAGAGAGAAAGAAAAAGGGTAGGAGGATCAGAAAATTTGAATACAAGGTATTAGATAATTCCAAAAGATTGCTGTCAAGTTCATCAGTTGCAAAAATGGTCTTATGGTTAGATGAAGAGAAAAGTCCAGTTTTTTAAAAAGATGCACATCAAGTTGGGGATGAAATGACAGTCAGGGAATCACATCTAAAAAAAGCCAATGTGGCAAAATTTTTGAGTATATGGGCTCATTGTACTAGTTTCACTACTAGTTCATTATATAATTATACTAGCATAATTGTTCATCTGAATTTTTTACTATTTAAATTTTAAGAAAGGAAAAAAAAAGGACAGTATATATGAAGTAGAAGATTCAGTTTCTCCCTTAATCTTGCTCCTTTTTCTTTTCTGGGTGTGGTTAAATTTGGGCATCTTAGCTCTCCAATGAATTTTCTATCATGCCAAAACTGGAGGATGAATTTCACTTGCTCAGAGTGATAATTTACAAGTCTTTAAGACTATCCTTTATGGTCTTGCTTTATGCATTTTTAAATGGGTCTTAAAATATCTGAAAGGAAGCCTTTAAGCCTTCTGGCGCTCGTGCTAAGGTCCCTCCTCATGTCAGTATGGGGAGGGAAGAAGGGCAGCTGGGTGGTCTCATGGGGGAGTGGTTAGGAGAGGTAAGCCGAGGGCTCCCTGTGTGCACAGAGGCTGCTGTAGGCAATGTCTTGGAGATTTGCTTATAAACCCACCTAAGAAAGAAGAAAGAACAATAACTAAAACAAGACGAAATCAAGCATCTGTGAGAGAGTGGTTGTAGGTTGTATACACCATGCTTCTTGAACATATCCTACTTCCATGTACCCTTCCTAAGAACAAGATATTCATCCTGCATAGCCACCTTAAGAATAATTATCAAGTTCAAGAAATTTAACCTTGATATAAAGCTTACAGTCTATACTCCTTTTTTTTTTTATGTCCCAATAATATCCTTTGGGGCCTCCTTCATCTGTAAAACTGAGATGGCACCACCCATCTTTATTGTAGCTGTGAGGAGTAGGTGAAGTGGCACGTTGAAAAATTCCTCGGACAGGGTTATAATCTTGATAGCTCTTCACTGGAGAGGAATTGGACCTGAATTTACAAAACAAGTATTAACTGAGTATCTACTATATATCACAGATTGTTACAGATTGTTGGTATGTGAGGATTAATAAACTTAAGTTTATTATTTCTAAAAACATTTATGCTTGTATGCATTTGGAAGTGGTGGCAGAGTAAGCAAGAGTATAGACATGTACTAAAAAGTTAACTAACATTTGTTAAGAGCCTGCTGTGCGATAGTCATCCTCTCTATGTTTTACCTATGTTATCTCATTTTATCCTTCCAAGAACACTCCAAAGTATCACTCATTCCACCATACAGAGGTGTACAGAGGAATAAACAGGCTCAGACACATTACTTTCACCCAGGTCACACAGCTAGTGTGTGGCAGACTTGAAATATGAAATCTCAGACCTCCAACCCTCTCTCCCTTTTCCCCACACTTAGAAGCCTGCTGACAGGAGTTTCCTCATCTTGCCACAGCCAAACCACAAATCTGTCCCTACCAGAATCTATCCTGTTCTTTCCCATTCCTTGGAACGTTTGGAAGTTTGAAGGGGAAAGTGTGTTCTTGGTATCTCATGAATTCTGGATTCAATAACTTAGCTTGGATCTTGCTGTATGAATTATTCCCTCTCAATACCTGCACCACCAACCTTGCCTTTCTACTGTATCATTCCCATCATCAACCAATATTCCAGCTCTCTTCTGCTAAAGCAAAAACCTTCCCCAGCCCTCATACCCCTCTTGAACCTATCTATCCTATCCATTTCCTTTCACATCCACGCTCCTTGACAGAGTTGGATGATACATACCATCTACTTCCTCACTTCCTATTCACTTTGACCCACTGTAATCTCCTTTCTACCTTTACTTCTCCTTGGCCCCTGCCAAGGTGACCGATGACCTCCATGATTCCCAATCCATCCCCTTTTGTGAGTGTGAATCAGTTCTTTATTTTTTTAAATTGCTTTTTAATAGAGCTAAATTATGTTGCTAAATCTTGTTGCTACCCAGGTATTCTAAATAAAGAACAATGGACTTTTAAAAACATCTTTATTGAGATATAATTCACATACATAAAATTCACCCTTTACAAATGTACAGTTCAATGGTTTTTAGTAAATCTACAGACAACTTTAGAATATTTTCATCACCGACAAAATAAACACCCTACTCTAGTGATAACTCTCTTCTTTTTCTCTGCTCCTCCCCAGCCCTAAACCACTAAATCTACTTTCTGTCTCTATAGATTTGCCCATTCTCAACATTTCATATGAATGGAATCAAACAATATTGAGTCTTCTACAAATGGCTTCTTTCACTTAACATTATTATTATTTTAAAATTTATTTTGCATGCTGTATGGTGGGGTCACATTTCATTATTTTTTCCATGTGAGTAGCCCATTATCCCAGCACCGTTTGTGGAAGGTTTTGTTTCTTTCTTTGGTTTTTGTTTGTTTTTGCTTGTTTGTTTGTTTTTTTGAAAGTGTTGGGACAGGAATCAAACCGGGTCTCTTGCATGGCAGTTGAGAATTCTACCACTGAACTACCCTTGCACCCACCCCCCAATTAACATATCTTTAAGGTTCATTTATGCTGTAAGATATATCAATACTTAATTCTTTTTATGGATGAATAGTCCATTCTATGAATATATCTTATTTTATTTACCTATTCATCAGCTAGTGGATATTTAGCTTGTTTCTTATTTTTGGCTATTATGAATAATGCTTCTATGAATATTCATGTACAAGTTTTCATGTGGACATATATTTTGTTTCTCTTGGGATTTTTGAATTATATAGTCATTTTGAAGAACTGTCAAACTGCTTTCCACTGTGTCTGCACCATTCCTACAAGCAAAATAAGAGGTTTTCAATTTCTCCACATCCTCTAAAGCAGTTGTCACTGTGTGTGTGGTTTTTTTTCATCATAGCCATCTTAGTGCATGTAAAGTGGTCTCTCCTTATGGTTTTAATTTGCATTTCACTGGTGACTAAAGATGCTGAGCACAGTTTCTTGTGCTTATTGGCCATTTATGTATTTCCTTTAGAAGAAATATACAAATATATAAATATTTTTATAAACATATATCCAAGTATTTTGCCCATTTTAAATTGTATTTGTCTTTTTATTTTTGAGTTACAAGAGGCTTTTTGTAAAATATATTTTGGGCAACAATCCTTTATCAGTGTTATTGATAACTCTTTTCTACCATTTTGTGGGGTATCTTTTCACTTTCTTGATAGTGTCTGCCAGGTGCAAAAATTTTAAATTTTCATGTCAAATTTAATCATCTTTCTTTTGGTAATTGTGCCTTTGGTTTCATATTTAAGAAACTGTTGCCTAATGCAATCTCATGGAGATTCACACCTTTATTTCCTCCTAAGAGTTTAATAGTTTTAATTCTAACATTTAATCTATAATCAATTGTAAGTTAATTTTTGTGTGTAGTGTGAAGAAGGGGTCTAACTTCATCCTTTTGCATGTGAATATCCAGTTGTTGAGCACCATTTGTTGAAATTGAATTGCCTCAGCAATCTTGTCAAATATCAATTGACCAACCAACTAGACCTAACAGACATATGTAGAACATACTTACCCAACAGCAGCAGAATATACATGGATCATTCTCCAGGATAGGCCATATGTTAGGTCACAAAACGGGTCTCAAAGTAAAATATACAGAAATCATAGAATTATCTTCTCTGACCACAAGGGAGTGAAGTTAGAACTCAAGAACAGATGGAGAACAGGAAAATTTGCAAATATGTGGAAATTAAACAACCAATGGGTCGAAGAAGAAATAACAAGGAAATTATGGAATATCTTGAGGAAAATGAAAATGGAAACTCATCTTATGTGATACAGCAAAGGTGGTGCTGAGAGGGAAATTTATAGCTTTGTATATTTATATTAAAAAAGACGAATGATCTTAAATCAGAGACCTAACCTCACAATTGGAGAATCTAGAAAAAGGAGAGCAAACTAAACTCAAAGTGAATCAAAGCAAGGAAATAACAAACATTAGGGTGGAGATAATGAAATAGAGTATAAAAAAACAAAAGAATAAAAAAAGTCACAAGTTAGTTCTTTGAAAAGAGCAACAAAATAAAATAAAAATCTTTAGCTAGACTGACACATTAAAAAGAGAGGGATTGCAAATAACTAAAATTGAAACTGCTATGTAATAAAAAGGATTATAAAAAGATACTATAAATAATTACATCCTAACAAAGATAATATGAATGAAATGGACAAGTTCCTAGAAACACAAATCTACCTACACTGACTCAAGAAGAAATAAAAGATCTCAACAGACCAATAACAAGTAAAAAGATAGAAGCAGTAATAAACCTCCCCATATAAAAAGTCCAGGACCACATAACTTCACTGGTGAATTTTTTTTTTTTTTAGAAAGATTGACATCTGTAATTACTTCAGGAACGATACAAGTAATATATTTTCTGAACCTCTGCACATCTGAAAATGCCTTTCTGATGCTTTCAACCTAAATGGCAATGAGCTGGATATCGAGTTTCTTGGTCCCAGTCTTCCCTTTTCTGACTCTGAAGAAGGTACACCATGTCTTTCGTGTCTATTGCAGCAGTCTCAGGCGTGTCTGTTTTTGTTCTTTGTAGAGCACCCTATTTCTTTTACTTTTGTGCACAGAGATAAGCTCTTTTAGCTTTGTGTTATGGATCGACTCATGCCCCCATAGACACATGTTCAAGTGCTAACCCCTGGTTCTGTGGGTATGAACACATTTGTAAATGGGATCTGAAGATGTTATTAGTCACTGGTGAATTTTTTACCAAACAATTCAAGATGAATTAACAGTAATCCTGCTCAAACTCTTCCAAAAAATTGAAGAGGAGAAAACATTCCCTAACTCATTCTACTCACAACATCATCCTAATACCAAAGCCAGATAGAGGTACCACAAGAAAAGAACATACATAAGGGATATTGATTCCTTATGAATAAAGATGCAAAGATCCTCAATAAAACACTAGCAAAGTGAATCCAGTGGCACATTAAAGGAATTATATTATATACTGATCAAGTGGGGTTTATCCCAGGTATGCAAAGTTGGACCAACGTAAGAAAATCAACTAATGTTAATACATCACATTGTGGGACAAAGTATAAAATAAATAAACAAACAAACAAAAAACCCTGATCATCGAAATTGATGCAGGAAAGGTATTTGACAGAATCCAGCTTCCTTTCATGATAAAAACACTAAGAAAACTAGGAGTAGAAGAAAACTTCCTCAACATAATAGAGGCCATATATGAAAATCCACAGGTAACATCATATTCAAGCGTGGAAGACCAAAATCTTTCCCTTTAAGATCAGGAATGAGACAAGGATGCCCTTTGTCATCACTGTCATTCAACTGTGAACTGGAAGTTCTAGCCAGAGTAATTAGACCAGAAAAATAAATAAAAGGTATCCAAATTGGAATAGAAGAAGTAAAAATTCCCTGTTTGCAGATGACATGATCCTACATGTAGAAAAATCTACAATGAAGCTAATAGAGCTAATAAACAAATTTAGTAAAATGGTGACTACAGGGCAACATGCAAAATCAGTAGTATTTCTATACATAGTAATGAACAATCTGAATAGGAAATCAAGAAAAAAATTCCATTGACAATGTTAACTAAAATAATCAATTATCTAGAGATAAATTAACCAAGGCTATAACAGATTTACACATAGACAGTTACAAAACATTGTTTAAAAAAACCTATATAAATGGAAGGACATTCCATGTGAAAGTGTCAATATGATTTACATACTCAATGCAATCCCAATCAAAATTTCAACAGCCTTCTTTGTGGAAATGGAAAAGCCAATCATCAAATTTATGTGAAAATGTGAGTGGCCCTAAATAGCCAGAGCCATTTTGAAAAAAAAAATGTTGGAGGACTCACACAACTTATTATATAACATGTAATAACAAATAAATAGCATGGTACTGGCACAAGGATAGACATACAGACAAATGGGATTGAAATGAGAGTTCAGAAATAAACTCTCTCATCTATGGCACTTGATTTTTTTTAATGTTTTTTAATTGTGAAATATAACATATATACAAAAAAGCAATAAATTTCCAAGTATATTTTAACAAGTAGTTATACAGCAGATTTTTAAAGTTTGGTATAGGTTACAGTTCCACAATTTTTAGTTTTTCTTCTAGTTGCTCCAAGACACTGGAGACCAATAGAAATATCAATATAATGATTCAGCAGTCATACTCATTTGTTAAATCCTATCTTCTCTGTTATACTCCACCTTTTCTTTAAATAACATATATACATAAAAATAAATTTCAAAGTACATCACAACAATTCGTTGTAGAACATATTTCAGAGTTTGGCATGGGTTACAATTCCACAATTTTAGGTTTTTCATCTAGCTGGTCTAAGACACTGGAGACTAAAAGAGATACCAATTTAATAAATCAGTAATCATTTTCATTTGTTAAATCCTATCTTCTTTGTATAACTCCACCATACCTTTGACCTTTCTATTCCTTTCTTTAGGGGTGTTTGGGCTATGGTATGGCCAGTTGATTTTTTATAAGGATGCCATTTTCATTCAAAGGAAAAAGATGAGTCTCTTCAACAAATGATACTGGGAAAATTGCATATACATATGCAAAAGAATGAAGGTGGGCCCCTACCTCAAACCATATACAAAAATTAACTCAAAAATGAATCAAAGACCTAAAAATAAGAACCAAACTATAAAACTCCTAGAAGAAAACATAGGGAAGCCTCTATAGGATCCTGTGTTAGGAAATAATTAGATATCTAATGTGTTAGATAATACCAAAAGCATAAGCAATAAAAGAAAAAAATAAATGAATAAGATACCCTGAAAATAAAAAACAAAAAACTTCTGTGCATTAAAGGACTTCATCATGAAAGTAAAAAGACAACTACAGAATAGAAGAAAATATTTGGAAACCACATATTTGATAAGGTTTAATATCCAGAATATATAAAGAAATCCTATAATTCAACAACAAAAAGGCAAACAACTCAATTTAAAAATGGGCAGAAGACTTGAATAGTCATTTCTCCAAACAAGATATGTGTTCTAGTTTGCCAGCTGTCAGAATGCCATACACCAGAAATGGAACGACTTTTAAAAAGGGGCATTTAATAAGTTGCTAGTTTACAATTCTAAGGCCAAGAAAATGTCCCAGTTAAAACAAGTCTACAGAAATGTCCAATCTAAGGCATCCAGGGAAAAATACCTTGGTTCAAGAAGGCCAATAAAGTTCAGGGTTTCTCTCTCTCAAGTGAGAAGGTACATGGTAAACACAGTCAGGGTTTCTCTCTCATCTGGAAAGGCATGTGGTGAACACAGCATCATCTGCTAGCTTTCTCTCCTGGCTTCCTGTTTCATGAAACTCCCTGGGAGGCATTTTCTTTCTTCATCACCAAAGGTCGCTAGCTTGTGGGCTCCCTGCTTCTTGTGGCTATGTCATTCTTCTCTGCTCTCTCTGAATCGCGTCATTCTCCAAAATGTTTCCTGTTTTATAGGATTCCAGAAACTTATCAAGACCCACCCAAATGGGTGGAGACATGTCATCACCTAATCCAGCTTAAAAACCACTCTTGATTGGGTTATGTCTCCAGGAAGATGATCTAATTACAGATTCAAACATACAGTATTGAATAGAGATTATTCTGCCTTTATGAAATGGGATTTTGATTAGAATACGGCTTTTCTAGGGTACATACATCATTTCAACCCAGCACAATATGCAAATGGCCAAGAAGCACATGAAAAGATGCTCAACATCATTAACCAATAAGGAAATACAAATCCAAACCACAATGAGATACCATTTCATACCCTGTAGGATATGGCTACTTGAAAAAAAACACACAAAATTAAATAAGTATTGGAGAGGATGTGGAAAAATAGGAACACTCCAGTTGTTGTTGGGAATGTAAAATGGTACAGCCATCATGGAGAACATCTTTGCAGTTCCTCAGAAAGTTAAGTATAGAATTACGTTATGACCCAACAATCTCACTTCTAGGTATATACTCAAAAGTATTGAAAGTAGGCAATCAGATATTTGCACAGCAATGTTCATTGTGGCATTATTCACAATTGCTAAAAGATGGAAGCAACACAAGTGTCCATCAACAGATGAATGAATAAACAAAATGTGAGATATACATACAGTAGAATATCATTCAGCCTTAAAAAGGAATGAAGGTATAATACATACGACAACATGGATGAAACTTGAACACATCATGTTGTGTGAAATAAGCCAGACAGAAAAGAATAAATATTGTATGGCATGAAATAATGAGAATAAGTAAAGTCATAGATTCAGAAACTGGGATACAGGTTACCAGAGTCCAGGGTGGGTAATCAAAAAGGAGTTAATGCTTAATTGGTACAGAATTTCTGTTTAGAGTGATGGGAAGTTTTGGTAATGGATGGTGGGGATGGTAGCACCACATGGTGAATGTAATTAATACCACTGAATTGTATATCTGAATGTGGTTAAAGGGGAAATTTTGAGTTATATATATATTAGTATAGTAGAAAATTTAAAACAAACCATAAGAATTTTAACACAAGCAGTGAACTCTAATGTAAACTTTGGACCATAGTTAATAGTACAATTATAATAACATTGCTTCATCAGTTGTAAAATAGGTAACACCCTAATGCAGTGTTAATAATAGGGAAAACTCTGTGTGTGTGTGTGTGTGTGTGTGTGTGTGTGTGTGTGTGTTATATGGGAACTCTGTCTTTTTGGCATGATTTTTCTGTAAACATACAAGTACTCTAATAAAAAAAATCAATTGGTCAAAATGTAAGAGATTTTTTCTGGACTCACAATTTGATTTGATTACTGTGCATGTCCTTCCTTATTCTAGTGCCAGGCTGTCTTCCTTTGACTGGGCCATATCTTCAATTTTCCTGGTGTGATTTGTTATTTTTTGCTGGCGTCTGGGCATTTAATCAGATTTCCCTGAGTGTGGGACCCAGCAGGTTGAAAGACTTTCCTGTGGAGTCTCTGGGCTCTGTTTTTCTTATCCTGCCCAGTAGGTGGTGCTTGTCTGTCTGTGGGTCCCACCAGCAAAAGATGTTGTGGCTCCTTTAACTTTGGAAGACTCTCGCTGCTGGGTGTGTGGTGGAGACAGAGGGAAGGTTGTAGGTTGGTTTTAATGGCTTCAAATTGTCAAGTCCTGGGATCTGAATTCCTTGAGAGAGGGATTCCACCTGAGTTGCGTTTCACCCCTCCCGCGGGGAAGGTTCAGGTGGTAGAGAGCCCTGAAAGCAGCCTGTTTCTGCATTTGGGGCAAGTTGCAATCTGTGTAATCCCAGCGCTGAGCCCAGAGGCCACCAAGCCTCCATAGAAACAGCCACAGAAGGCTCTGTTTCACACCCTTTCCTCTTTTTCAGTTAGCCCAATTGGCGACTTCCGCCTTGATCAGTTTCGCCTGAGCTGAGGGCCTATTTTTAGTAGTCAGAAGTTGTTCATTAATGCCACTATTGGTGTTAGGTTGGGCTCAGTCTCTACTACTGTTGGAGACTCTTTCCTTTCCCTCTGGGAAGTTGCCTGTGGGGGAGGGTCGCCAGCCGCCACGGCTTGGGGAACCACTGCTCCGAGGTTCCCAGCCGGCCCAGGAAGCTGCGTGTGTGGAAGGGGTTTCAGTCGCTGGCCACCGCGGCTTGGGGAACCACTGTTCTGAGGCTCCCAGCTGGCCCGGGAAGCCACGCGTGGGGGAGGGGCGCCGGCTGCCGCGGCTTGAGGAACCGCCGATACAAAGCTCCCAGCCGGCCCGGGAAGGAGGGAGGGAGGGGCTCCGGCCGCCAGCCACCGTGGCCCAGGGAAGCACGCGCCTCTCGGGGACCTCACCGCAGCAGAGTCTCTTAGCCGGTCCAGCCGGTCCAGAATGGGGTACACTGTGTGTCTGGTCTCTGTCGTGGCTCCAGGAGCTGTTCTGTACTGTTTCTAGTTCTTTAGTAGTTGTTCTGGAGGAGGAACTAAGACCCGCGCGCCTTACTAAGCCGCCATCTTCTCTGGAAGTTGCCAGGCTGTCTTGATTACTCTGTCTGTGTAGTAAAATTTGAAACCAAGAAGTTGAAGAATGTGGAAATGTATGGAACTCAGAGTAGCAAGAACAATCTTTAAAGTGAACAAAGATGGAAGACTCAAATTTATATTTTCAGCCATATTTTTCTCTGTGCTCTGAGGGCATCACCAATTGCATATCTTAAGACACTCAAACTTATTGAATCCAAAACACAATCCTTCATTCTCCAACACAATGTTGTAAATGTATTCCTGTTTCCCAGTTACTAAATGGTCCCTTCTGTCTCTCAAATCCCACATCTAATTTATCAAATTCTGACTTTCTGCTACCACTATTTAAAAATCTGTTTCCACTTCTCTCTACCTCTCCTGCTTAATTGTTGTCCAAGCCACCACTATCTAGTGTGTGGATTACTACGTAGTAATCTTTTTAAAAAATTTATTTATAAACATAACTGTATACAAACACAAACATTCTTACCATATGAACATTCCATTCTTGATATACAATCAATAACTCACAATATCATCATATAGTTGTATATTCATCATCATGATAATTTCTTAGAACATTTGCATCAATTCAGAGAAAGAAATAAAAAGAAAACAGGAAAAAATTCATACATTCCATATCCCTTATCCCTCCCTTTCACTGATCACTAGCATTTCAATCTACTAAATTTATTTTAACATTTATTCCCCCTATTATTTATTTATTTTTAACCCATATGTTTTACTTGTCTGTCGATAAGGTAGATAAAAGGAGCATCAGACACAACGTTTTCACAATCACACAGTCACATTGCAAAAGCTGTATCATTATACAATCATCTTCAAGAAACATGGCTACTGGAACACAGCTCTACATTTTCAGGCAGTTCCCTCTAGCCTCTCCATTACACCTTAACTAAAAAGGTGATATCTATTTATTGTGTCTAAGAATAACATCCAGGATAACCTCTTGACTCTGTTTGGAATCTCTCAGCCATTGACACTTTATTTTGTCTCATTTCGCTCTTCCTCCTTTTGGTCGAGAAAGTTTTCTCAATCCCTTGATGCTGAGTCTCAGCTCATTCTAGGATTTCTGCCCCACGTTGCCAGGAAGGTCCACATCCCTGGGAGTCATGTTCCATGTAGAGATGGGGAGAGTAGTGAGTTTGCTTGTCATGTTGGCTGAGAGAGAGGCCAAATCTGAGCAACAAAAGAGGTTCTCTATGTATGACTCTTAGGCCTAATTTGAAGTAGGCTTAGCCTATCCTTTGTGGGGTTAAGTTTCATATGAACAAACCCCAAGATTGGGGGCTCATCCAATTGCTTTGGTTGTCCCCACTGCTTGTGAGAATATCAAGAATTCCCCGCTTGGGGAAGTTAAATTTTCCCCTTTTCTCACTATATCCCCCAAGGGGTACATATAATCTTTTAACTGATCTCTTTTTTTTCAACTTTGTCTTCCTCCAGTTCATTCTCCACACTCCAGTCGATACAATCTCTAATTAGAGAGTAGCACTGGTTAAAAACCTTTCAGCAGCAGATTGTTGTACATAGAATTCAAACTGAAATGTTTATCTTGCTCTATAAGAATTTATTAATTTCCTGGTGCTGTGCAAACAAATTATCCCAAATGAGCAGCTTAAAATAGCAAACATTTTTTATTTCACAGTTTCTGTGGCTTACATGGACATGGGAGTGGCTTAGCTGGGGATTCTGGCTCAGAGTCTCTTGTGCAGTTGCAGTGAGTATACCTGCAGGGGCTGCAGTCATCTGAAGGCTTGACTGTGGCTAGAGGTTCCACTTCCAAAATGGCTCACTGACATGGCTGTTGGCCGGTCTCAGTTCTTGCAATGTGGATCTCCTTTTCCATAGGCTGCTTGAATACCTCATGTCATGGCAGCAAACTTCCCTCAGACAAGTCATCAAAGAGAGCAAGGACCAAATTGCCATGTCTTTGTGCCCTAGACTCCAAAGTTGCCATTCACCTGTGCTTAATTCTGTTCATTAGAAACAAGTCACTAAGTCCAGTCCACATTCAGTGGAAGGGAAATTTAACCTGCATCTCTTAAAAGGAAGAGTATCAAAGTATTTGTGGGCATATTTTAAAACCACTAAAATGACTCTGCATAATCTCTTCACCCTTTGTGTTAATGGAAAGTTCCTCATTTATGGGTTTATCTGATATCCCCTTGTGTTTAGATTGAGATTCTTGGCCAGAATACTGCATAGGTAATGTTATCCTCAGGTTGTCACAACTAGAAGCTTAGGATGTCCATCTGTCCCTCGGTGCTGATATTAATTCTGATCACCTGGTCAAGGTGTTCAATTTCTGCACTTCATAGTTACTATTTTTTTTCTTCCTTGGACCTACTAAATCATCTGTGGGGAAACACTTCAAAGCAGTAAAAATACTCTGCTCTTAGTTAAAATTTCCACCTAGATTAACCTTCCATTTATTATTCTTATCAGATCCTATCTTTATCATGATGTTTGCAAAATGAGGCTTTTCCAGCCCCCTCCCCCCCACTCCTCCTGCACTTATCAGGTGATCCTTTGCATTATACTGTAAGCAAGAGTTTTCCCCTCTCCTTCATTTATTTATCTATTCATTATTGGTAAAGACTCATGAATGTTGATTTTGTCAGTGGTTTATAATTCATTACCATACTTAACTATTTTGGTGTTCAAATTGTACCAAATTTGGCCAGAAAGAACCTCTCCAATCTTACTGCTTTGTCTTTAAGATATGTCTATCATATAGCCTTACATCAATCCATATTTGTCCTTTCTTCCATAAGTGAGAACAACATCAATATGTTCACTTATCTGCTGAATCCTGAAATACATTTAAAATAGTTTCAGAATTGATTTACCTATACCGTTACAATAGATAAACCAACTAAAAAGAATTTAGGATTTGTTTGCAATTCTTAAAATTCATAAACATTGATTTTAGTAGGCACTAATGAGAAATCTGAAAAATATCCTGGGGACTCAGAAACCCTTGATTAAAATCCATTGTAAGTCTGAAATACAAAAGTTTGGGTTGGATTTTCAGATATTTGCTTTCTAGGGTAGGAAGGCAATTTCCTAACAGCAGCTTTTATTAAAGCTTTTATTAAAGATATGTTTGCAAATCCACTGTATATTCCCAGAACTCATTCAAGTAGACATTTATGTCTCAATATGCCTTAAGTTTGGCCTTATTGGACCATGCCAACAGACAGTAGAACCACCAACAACATGATACTCTTGGCCAAACTGAAACCAGCAACTGATCCACCTGACGCCCAAGGGAACAATCCACTGCTCTTTCTGGCAAGAGTGAAATCTGCCTGTTTCCTCTCTCTTCAAAGAAGCATCAAAAACTATCTTAAACTAGACTCAAACCAATCTGGAGATAAGCTCAATTCTTGCTGCCCACTCTGCAATTATCCCATGATTCTAGTTTACATTTTTTTTGTCTCACTTCATTTATCGTAAATCCCCTTACATTTGTTGACTTCCAGCTCTGACACCAGGAATGCTTAGCAACAAAGAAGGGATTCAACTGTGGAATTGGAGAGGAAAACCTCCTAATTTTTAATGGGGTTGAGAGTTCAGGGGCTGGATAAATTCCTCTACTCTTTCCCCACCCATATAATATTGCAATTGAGATTTAGGCATGGGAGTCAAGCAAATGGAAATCAACAGATCTTTATTTCTGGTAAAAGCTAGGTTGGAGTATGTGGTAGATGCTATGTTGTGCCACCCAAATCGCCTTTCAGGAATGAAGGCCTCATCACCCCAGCTGCATGGAGTGCTTCCAGACAATCACCCTGAGCTGACAGCACTCTCTGGGGGGTGTCTCTGCTGATAAAAATTGCCTAGCCTGAGCTCAGGCCTCCTTCCAGTGGCAGATTGCATCCAATGAGTGATCAGTGTGGCAGTAAAAAGGCCTGGACCATTCACTCAAACATCGAATAGGTCTATGGGGTTGCTGTTCTACTTCTCCCTCTGCCTAACTTGCCTTCTTCTTCCACACGTTTCATTCCCAAGAGCACTCCCTAATAAATTTCCTGCATGTGAACCTCAGAGTGTATTGTCGCAAGGAATCCAGCCTGGGAAGAACACAGTCAGGGAAAGCTTCTTGGAGAAGGTCACATATGGCTGAGTTTTGGAGATAAAGAGTGAGATAGGTAAATGGAGGGTATGTGTGACTCTTTCCAGGGATCAATATCTAAGTGAAGACCCAGAGAATTTAAAGATTAAAGTCAGGTATACTTCTACAAACCTTCCTTGCTCTTTTCTGGACATTTTTAGGGCCTGGTACAATCTTTTTTAATTCATTGAATGAATTAATGATGATGGGATTAGCATTTCCCATTTATTTCAGAATATGGGTTGTTTGTTTACAACAAAAGTATAGATAGAAAGAATGATAAAAGCTGTCATTATTGAGCTGTTACTTTGTACTAAGCATTGTGTGAAGCCCTTTACATATAGTCTTTGGCATATTTTTCATAATGATCTTATGAGGCAGATACCATTATTACCATAAGACAATAGGATAACAATAAGACAATAGTAAATTCTGAGACATAGCAAAGTTAAGAAACTTGCCTATTGTCAAACAGCCAGTGAGGCCTTTAGCCACACATATTACAGCCTCCCTAGTGACAAATAATCATGAGGGAGCACACATGAAACCTGTCTGAGTCTAGAGGGGTCATGGCCTCCCTCTTAGGTGGCTACCTTGGCACTTGGCTCTGAGGCTGGGCCTGCCTTAGGGCAGCTTGAGGCTGGCAGACCTGAGACCAGTCTGTGGGTATGGCTTTTGCCTCTTCAGCTCGAGGAAGTAGCATTAAGCTGAAAAGGCTCAGTTGCTGGTGGAAGAGTCCTGTTCAGAAGCTGATAGACAGTTGCCTCTGTGTAGACTAAGAGAAAACTTGATAGACGAGTTTTTCTTGCCTTTGGAAAAGAAGGTGCCAGCACAAGGACAGTGTCTGGAGATCATTCATAGATATATATATACTTTTTTAGGAAATAGAGTCCATTTGTGAATGTGAGTGTTGGGGAAGGGGGTGGGGCTCCCAAGTTGTTAGAGAGGCCTAAATAAAAGAAGGCCTGTGTATAAGGTTCCCTTGAAGATGAGTTCTTGGTTCTTTTGCCATCCATTCAATAAATATCTACTGAGTACCTACTATATGTCAGGCATAGTTCAATGTACTGAGGACACAGCAGTGAATAAGATGTACAAGGTCCCCGCTCTCATGGAGCTCATATTCTAGAGGGAAGCAGTTATGCTTACTAGGATTCCAGGGATCTCAACTCCTGCTAGACTGGTTGGATAATGTGAATGGTCCATTGCTTGCTCAAGGAACTGTTGTTTGGGTCTCTGCATGGTCAGGTAAAGGATGGGAAGATCAAAGTAGTTTCCATTTTCCACCCTCATCCCTGCATTGGCAAGACTGAATTCCATAGCACCTCTCTTAATGGAAAGAGCTGGTGTTGAAGCCATTGGACTAGGCCTTGGATAGACCAGTGGTCTGCCAAATCAGTCTTTATCCCCTCCAAGAGTCCTCTGATTATTGTTTCAGCCCTGATACAGTGAAAGACCTGCCTTTGGGGATCAGCCTCAATGGTGGTGGGATGTGACCTAGCATAGCATGATGAAGGAGATCTAGGGAAGACAGTATGTTGGACTCTTGGGTACTTCTGAAGTCTGTCTATAACACACTTTCCAAAGGCAACTTAGGAAAGTTGAACCTTGGGACCTCCCTCTGCCTAACTCTGCTGAGCCACCAGGATGAGGTGGTATTCACCAGCTCATTGGGAATTAGTGGCCAACCTGGGAATTAGCCCTACCAGAATCTTCAGCAGATTGCTGAACAGAGCCTCCTTTGTTCTCCTAGACTTATCTAACACATTTCCCCACCTCAAACGACCAGGAGATAGTCTAGTCAACAAGACTGACAGCTTTGTTCTCCTGCCTCCCAGGTACTCCTTATCTCTCCCATTATTTTCTGAGCTAGAAAGAAGAAGACTTGTCTTTTACTTCTCTTGCTTCATTTCTGTCTAGCATTTAGTGTTCCTGGGAACCATAAGTGGAAGGCCATCTTCTCACCCTCCTTGGAAGAATTCCATTATCAGGTCCTCCATGCTTGTATCTGATAGCTAAAGAAGGAGATCAAATAATTTGGAAAACCATCTCTCAAAACAGTAATCTTGGGTGCAAAGTTATCCTACTGCATAATTTTTTTAACACTTTTTTTTAAATTGTGAAAAATAACGTATATACAAAAAAAGCAATAAATTTCCAATTACATTTTAACAAATAGTTATAGAACAGATTTTAGAGTTTCGTATGGGTTACAATTCCACCATTTTTTGCTTTTTCTTCTAGCTGCTCCAAGACACTGGAGACCAAAAGAAATATCAATATAATGATTAAGCAGTCATACTCATTTGTTAAATCCTATCCTCTCTGTTATATTCCTCCTCTCTTTTTTTCTTTTTTTATGATAAATAACATATATAAAAAAAGCAATAAATTTCAAAGCACATCACAAAAATTAGTTGTAGAACAGATTTCAGAGTTTGGTATGGGTTACAATTCCACAATTTTAGGTTTTTACTTCTAGCTACTCTAAGGTACTTGAGACTGAAAGAAAATCAATATAATGATTCAACAATTATACTTATTTGTTAAACCCTACCTTCTCTTTCATAACTCCACCATTACCTTTTATCTTTCTCTCTCTTTAGGTGTATTTGGGCTATGCCCATTCTAACTTTTTCATGTTAGAAGGGCTGTCAGTAATAAGGGGTAGGGAGATGGAACTAGCTGATATTCTAGAAAGATTGACCCCTCTGCATTTCAGGACTTATCTGGTCCAGGGACCCATCTGGAGGTTGTGGGTTTCTGAAAAGTTATCCTAGTGCGTAGAACCTTTGTAGAATCTTATATAATGCCCTAGGTATCCTTTAAGATTGGCAGGAATAGTTTTGGTTGGGATTTGGCAAGTTATGGTAGGTAGCAATGTCTAATTCAAGTAGGCCTAAGAGTGACCTCCAGAGTAGACTTTTGAGTCTATTTGAACTCTCTCAGCCACTGATATTTTACTAGTTACACGTCTTTTCCCCATTTGGTCAGGAGGGCATTGTTGATTCCATGGTGCCAGGGTCAGCCTACTGCCTAATTTTTGATTATCAGAGATAAATACTACTTTGATAATTCTCTTTATATTCTTTCCCTAAGAAACAAAATCTAATCTTCCCGAGTCATTCTACAATAAAGGCCATGTACTTGGGAAGAAAAAGAAAAACAATTTTAAAGAATTTGAAATCTTAATTACTCTCTTAGACCTTCTTCTCCAGAAATGAGTTTCTCCCCTGGCACACTGTAGCACTGCAAGAGGATGCCTCCAATTGGGAAATATCTGTAGCCCAGTTTAGGCCTGATAAATTGATCCTAACTAGGGATGGGATGGTAATGGCTGTAGCTGAAGACAGAGTCTGTGAATGGAATATTAGGAGAGGGGTAACTGAACAATGGGCACCTTAAGCTGGGGGATTGGGGTGGGGAGGAAGCTGCTGGTAGCTTACCACATAAATGGCTGAAATGTATTTCATCATATAAGAGCTACTTCTCTCTACTCAAGAAATAACCAGTTAATAAGCAATCACCCTTCATTTAATGGTATATATTTTAAAACATCTTAACTAGATCTTTCATCTACATCTGCCTTAATCCCTCTTCCTTAAATAGTTATTTTCATATATTTGGGCTGTTTCCACTCCTCTACCTTCCACAGAATAGTCTGGATGAATGAGATGACCTCTTTACTCTAAGTTTTTCTCTAAGGAATTGCATAATACCCTTGTTATTCATAAATAACCTGGCTTCACGGAAAGAGCCTGGGTATTTGCATGACCCCGATTGCAGGAAAGTTTACAATTCAGGAGAGTAATTTCATCCTAGCCCACCCTCCATGTTGGGTAGCAAAGACTTGCAACTGGCCATGGAAGAAGGCGTTGTCTGCTAGGGATCTTCTCTTTCTCATGGGAATAACTTGGGGGCACAACTTTAAGCACCATTACTTGGGGCTTACTCTCTTTACCTTTCCCATTTTCTCCTGCATTGGGTCAGAAGAACCACATATCTCCTGGAAACAAGGTGTCATGGTCAGGTTCATGTGTCAGCTTGGCCAGGTGGTATGCCTGGTTCTCTGGTCAGGCAAGCACTGGCCTGTCTGTTGCTATGAGGACACTTCAGAGACTTAAATCATGACCATGTTGGCACAATTCACAGCTGGTTGCATTGCAAAATCAGCTAAGGGAAATGTCTTCTACAATGAGTGACACTTAATCTAATCACTGGAAGGCTTTTAAAGAGGATTTCAGAAGAGACAGTCACTCTTTCTGCTTTAGCCAACTAGCCTCTCCTGAGAGCTCGTTGAGGAACTTCATTGGAGCTGCCAGCTTGTAGCCTGCCCTACAGACTTTGAACTGTACTTCCCCATAGTTAGGTGAGACACTTTTATAAATTTTATATTTACAGATATCTCTATCTGATTCTGTTTTTCTAGAGAACCCTAGCTAATACACAAGGGGATATAGGACTTTAGAACCATAAGGAGTAATAAAGCTTAACAATGCAATACAGGCTTTCTGAAATCAGCCCCCGTTACAAGCACTGTGCTAAGCATTGAGGATAAATGGTGTGCAAGATAGACACAGTCTCTGCTCTCATGGAGTTTTTGCATTATTTGAGAAGTCAGCCATTATTAAAAGATTTACTACAATTAATATATAATTACAAGTGGTGAAAGGAAAATACAGGTTGCTAGTAGCATGAAGAGACAACCTAGCTGAAATGGGGAGCAGGATAGGAAAATCTTCCCAAAGAGAATGGATTTTGAACTGAAATTGAGAGGACAAAGGACTTGGATAAGAACACATGGGATGGGGAGGGTGTAGGGAGTTGTGGATGTGAAGTAAAGAATCCCTGTGTTAGAAGGGAGCGTGGCTTGGCTCACGAAAGAAAGCCAGTGTGGCTGAGTGGCAAGATGGAGAGGAAGGGAGGAGAGTGATATGAGAAATAAGTGTGGGGAGGGCCAGATTGCCCATTTTAATGATTTTGGTCTTTAGTCTTAAAGCAAAGAAGCAATATTAAGGCACTCTTAACAGGGGAGGGATGTGATTCAACCCACATTGTAAAAAAATCATGGTGGCAACAATGTGCCAAAAATAATGAAGATGCTGAAGGGAGGTTTTGCAGGTGGGGTTCTCCATGGGTAGACATTGAAATAAAATTGAATTGCAATGCAGGTCCCACAAAGCCTCAGCTAGCCCTCCGGGGACCTCTGGAGTGCTGCTAATCAGAGTAGTACCATCAGGCTGAAATGACTGAGCTTTTATACCTAGTTGCTTGGTAAGAGATGCCTTGGGAAAGACATGACCCTGGGTGATGTGGCTCTCTGTGGCCAATGTAGACTCTGGGGGAACCAATGACTGGGAGCTGTGTGCTGCCTGCACTATCCACAGTTGGATAGCAGGCCTTTCCTTGATGGGGATCAAAGCAGCTCATCTCCTTTTCTATCACAAGAGGTTGTGGAAATCCTCTTAACAAAATGATGGTGGCTTGAACCAGTACAGTGGCAGTGGAGATAGAGAAAAGAGGACTGCTTCCAAAGTGGTTAAGAGCTTCCAAAATGTTGAAAAATAAACTTGTTGATAGATTGAATATGGTGAGGGTGAAGTCTTGAGGGAGAAGGAGAAATCAAGAATGGGTTCCAGGTTTCTCTTTTGCTTTACTGAATGGATAGTGGCCCCATTCACTGAGTTAAAGATGAAAACCAAAATGTAGAAAAGTAGAAGGTCATGAGTTTGCTTTAGGACATGAAATAATGTTGAATAAAGTGGATGCACTAAACAATAAAAGCCCTAAAAACACACTTGGACATGCACACATGAGCATATGCAACACACACACACACATATGCATACACTTACCATTTGGTGCCAAAAAGAATTCTATATGTTCATATCACATGCTTTAAAACACCATCTATTATTGTAGCATTGTATCTTTTACATTCCTTGTTCTAACGAAATCATTATCCATAACTTACACAATTAAATATGTTCAAAATCTTTAGTGCAGAAAAAGCCAGCTCAACGTATCCTCTCCAGATATCATTTTCCTCTCCATTAGTTCATTTGTTATTTCAAAACAGCCTGACTATGTTTTCTTTTTTAAAGCAATTTTATTGAGATATATTCACATACCTATAATCATCCAAAGTATACAATCAGTAGTTCACAGTATCATCATATAGTTGTGCATTCATCACACAATTAATTTTTAAACATTTCCATTCTCCAAAAAAAATGAAAGTAAGAATAAAAATAAAAAAGAACACCAAAAACATCTCATACCCCTTATCTGCCCCTTATTATTTATTTATTTTTTCTTTTTTTTCCCCTTACTCATCTGTCCATACACAGGAAAAAGGAAGTTGTCAGTCACAAGGTTTTCACAGTCACACATACACACCTTAAAAGCTCTATAGTTATTCAGTCACCTTCAAGAATCAAGGCTTTGGGTTACAGTTCAACAATTTCAGGTATTTCCCTCTAGCGACTCAAATGCACCAAAAACTGAAAAGGGGTATCTATATGTTGCATAAGAATAACCTCCAGAATGATCTCTTGGCTCTCTTTGAAATCTCTCAGCCACTGGAACTTTATTTGGTTTCATTTCTCTTCTCTCCCTTCTGGTCCAGAAGGCTTTTTTACTCTCACATTGCCAAGGCCAGGCTCATCCCGGGAGTCCTGCCCCATGTAGCTAGTGTGATTTACACCCCTGGGAGTCATGTCCTGTGTAATGCAGAGGGCAGTGAGTTCACCTGCCAAGTCGACTTAGAGAGAGACCACCTCTGAGCAACAAAAGAGGTTCTCTAGGTGTAGCTCTTAGGCACAATTACAAATAGGCTTAGCTTTTCCTCTGCAGGAATAAGTTTCATAAGGGAAAGCCTCAAGATTGAGGGCCTAATGAAGTGGTTGTCCCCACTACTTGCAAGAACATCAGGAATTCCCTAGGTGGGGAAGTTTAATATTTCCACATTTTTTTGTCCGTCCCTCAAGGGGCTTTACAAATACTTTTTTATTCTTTGCCCAAATTTCTCTGAGATGTATTGGTATATAGCATTAACCTGTACAAACCAACAAGATCCTTCTGCCTATTCACATTTCTGTGTAATTATTGTGTTCAAATAAACTGACCATACAAGTTAAATTAGTGTGCTACAAAAATATAAATCTTGTTCCAAGTAAACATTTCTTCCTTTGATCTCACACAAAAGTTGAAGTATTAAAACACAGTCAATATCATCCTTTACCCTTGTCTGATTTAGTTCTAATCAGATCTGCTTCATTCATATCTCTAATTGAAGGCGTATCTCTTTTTCAAGCTTTCTAAACAGTTGCTATATGGGGTAATACTGGCTCTCATAGCTGTAGAACATAGCTCTGAGTCTCAGGTGTCACACATATATCCAAAGTTCCAGGGAAGGATCAAATTATACACAAGGAGCTCAGCATCTCAGAAGTTAGAAATAACTGTTACAACTCTGGAACAGATGTGACTGCTGTAAGAGCTTACAATCTAGGAATCTTTACAATAAGCCTTCCCCTGATAACCTATGCTCTTGGATCTGATTCTCAGAGTTTGCACATTAGTCCATATCAGTGAGCCATTTTAATGTTTGTCTTTTTGTTTCTGGCTTATTTCACTCAACATTCTGTCCTCAAGGTCTATTCACCTAGTTGCATGCCTCACTCACCTAGCTGCACGCCTCACTATGTTTTCTTCATAGTGGCAGATGTTGGTAATACAAAGATGAATAATATATGGCCCTAGCCTTTAAGAGTTTCATCTTGTGGTGGAGAAGTCAGTAAAAACAGCAAATAATTACCAAGCAATGATATAAGCCCTATAACAAAAGCCCGTTCATTTGGAAGCAAGTATCTGAGAGTTAAACTAGGAATATTGAAATGGCATAGATGAGAACAACCATCTCTAGACGTAAGCCAAGTCTGCAAATTAGAGATTTCAGAATACACAAATTCAACTAAGCCAGTTGGATCTGACCAGCCTGAAAGTTTTTGCAAATAAGGAATCTGAAAGCTAACTGTTATTATATATACTACTGTGTGGGAGAAAACCGCTAATAGAAAGTAAATGATTTGAATGGAATTTCAAAAAGGGAGGGATTACTGATGTTATTCTTTCCAGTGAGATGTAGTGATTTCAACAGGCATAAAAAAATGTAGCCTGGGGAAACAGGCTCAGAGAGACATATTGACTTGCTCCAGCTCACAGAAAAAGTAAAGCTCAATGCTGGGATTTCACCTCAAGGCTTTTTTCTATAGAAGCCGAAAAGCCCACACACATTCCATATTGCCCCTGCAACTCATGAACCACTGAAACCTGTTGCTCTCAGGCAAGATTATTGAAGGAATTTTCAGGGGCGCTAGGAAGACTTTAATCTCAGGTTCACGAAACCCAGCTGCCATTTTAGGACTGTTTGAAACCAAGATTACATCTGTATTAACCTCTTTCCTGTCTTTTACACTGCTGCTCTAAATCTCTGAAGATAAACATCACAGATAAATTTATGACTCTCCATTTATCAGTCAGTCTTTCGAAATCTCCAATTTAGGGAAGAATATGCTGGGTTGTGTGTCCCTTTCAGGCCCAATCCTCCCCTTCTCTCAGCCTGCAGGCTGTAGGGAGAGGTACTATATCAATTTTTTTTTAACAGACTGACAGAGTAGTTAGTCTTGTTTAAGTTATTTATTAATATAGCCATGGCCGCATTAGATTGTGAGTTTCATGAAGTGAATTGTCAAGTTTTACACCCTTTAAAAATTTTTTGATCATCTAGATGAGTCAAGAAATGTGCTTTGGATTAAACGTTGTCATATCATTAAGGCTACCCAGGCCAATGGACAGAAGCATGATCCTTTTGACAGCTTATGGGAAATCTCTAAGCAATCTTCCTACACATATCTCATTGTAGAAAAGTAGAAAGAAAAATTGGAGAGAGACTCTGCTTCTGATGAAGATGGGATAAAAGGGGCCAGATTTACTCCTGCCACAGACAGCTAAAAATGTCAGACAGAATATATACAATAGTTTCTAAAACACTGATAGCAGACAATGAAAGACCGTGATCCTAGAAATATGAGAAAGTGAGCCTTACGATTGTCCCTACTTTCTGCCTTAAGAGAATCTTCTAGCTTTTGCTCAGGGAGAGGAGAGAGCTGCACAGACAGAAAAACCCTGAGATATGCAGAGGATCACACTCAGGTTTTCAGCAGGGTATGATCAGTGCATGTGTGTAAGGAAACTGCCTCAAAGGCTGAGGAAAAATACATCCAAAAGATTAAAGGCAATAGTGCCTAGTGCATACACAGGGCCAGAAATAGTCTGGTTCCCAGGACTAGGCAGAAAAACTCATAATTCATGAGGAATTGAGTAAAATTATCCCTAACTGAGTGTTTCTCTAGACCTGTTTAATGAAACATAAAAGCAAGGACATGAAAGAATAAAATATGTTTTCGAAACTTAACTGCATCCCAGGACAAAACCCAAGCCTATTTATAGGAATACAAAAATATCCAATACCCGGGATGGTCTGACATCTAATAAAAAGTTGCCAGGGATGTAAAGATGCAGGAAAATGTAATTAATGAGGAGAAAAAGCAATCAATCAAGCAACCAACCCACAAATGACACAGATGTTAAACTGGCAGAGAAAGAAACTAAAAGAGTTATTATAGCTGCATTCCATGTGTTTTTTTTTTTAAATAAGTAGAAATTTGGAAGCTATATAAATAACTCAAATCAAACATTTAGGGTTAGAAACTACAATAAGTGAGATGAAAAATATACTAGAAGGTATAATGATAGATTAGGCATTGAAGAAAAAAGATCAGTGAGTTTGAAGACATAGCAATAGAAACAATCAAATGAAGAAGAGATAAAATATAATAAAAATTAAAAGACTATCAGTGAGGTGGTGAGGGTAGGACACATTGTGAATTTGATTAATCCCACTGAATTGTATGTTTGGAAGTGGTTGAGATGGAAATTGTTATGGTGTATATTTTCTTCCACTGTTTTAAAAAGGAGAGACTAAAGTGACAATGACAAAGCAATGTATGATTCTGACTGGATCTAATAAAGGAGGAGAGAATGCCAATAGGACATTATTCTAACATGTGAAAAATACAAAATACAGATTATAAGCTTTATATCAATGTGGGGATATTGAATCATCCTGTTCAGGTCCCAACCCACAATCCTGTGAGTGTGAGCTTATTTGTAAACAGGAGTTCTGAATATATTATTAGTTAAGGTGTGCCAAACTGAGTGAAGGTGGGTCTTAATCCAATATGGATGAAGTCCTTATAAGAAAAGGGAATAGAACACAGAAAGGAAGCCACAGGGAGTAGCCAGAAACCAAAAGTAAAACAAAACAAAACCTAAGGAGAAAGTGGGAGACATTTCCATGTGCATTGCCACGTGATAGAAAAGCCAAGGACTAAGGCTCTCTGGCTCCCAGCCCCATTGACAGCACAGTCTTCGGGGAGAAAGCACCACCAAGCTTCAAACCCATGGGTCAATAAATTCCCATTGTTTAAACCAATCCATTGTATGACATTTGTTTTAGCTGCTGAGAAACTAATATATAATTTTTAATTTCTTGCATTTGATAACTGCATTGAAGGTGATTACATAAGTGAATATATTTTTCTTCAGAACTACACATGGAAATATGAACTGTTCAAGGATCCTGGTGTAAAAAAACCCACTTTCTAATGTTTGGGAAATAGATAAATAGAGATGGAATGTGTATTAGTTAGGGTTCTCTAGAGAAACAGAATCAACAGGGAACACTTGCAAATATAAAATTTATGAAAGTGTCTCACGTGACCGTAGGAATGCAGAGTCCAAAATCCACAGGGCAGGCTGCGAAGTCGACGACTCCAATGGATGGACTGGATGAACTCCACAGGAGAGGCTTACCAGCCAAAGCAGGAATGCAACCTGTCTCCTTTGAGTCCTCCTTAAAAGGCTTCCCATGATTGGATTTAGCATCACTAATTGCAGAAGACACTCCCCTTTGGCTGATTACAAATGGAATCAGCTGTGGATGTAGCAGACGTGATCATGACCTAATCCTATGAAATGTCCTCATTGCAACAGACAGGCCAGCGCTTGCCCAATCAGATGAACAGGTACCACAACTTGGCCAAGTTGACACCTGTCCCTAACCATGACAGTCCACCCCTTGTCAACTTGGCGCATATATATATATATATATATATATATATATATATATATATATATATCACCTTAGACCATACTTAATTTCCAAATGAAAACAAATAAGCACACATTTTTTCTTTTACCTGACAATACTCAACTGTCCAGCATATAACTGGAAACACATTAAATCTCTCCAGAATAGGGTGCAAATCCTTGGGCACCATTCATTCTTAAACTTGATATCTTACAACTTAAATAGTATAACATGAACAAAACAGCATTACAGTCCTCGTTTCTGTAACTGATCACGTGGTCGAAGTTCATATTTATCACTACCTTCTTCCACTACCCATTCCATGTTCCCTTTCCCCTCAGCAAGCACTTCAGCTGGCCGTGGTTCTTTGCCTGGTGGGGTGACCCAAACCTTCATTCCTGAAGTCTCAGAGCCATTAGTGGTCCTGCCTGGATTGTGTTGTTGCAGTTTTCCATTGATTTTAATCACAGGGCATGGCAGTACTAATAGACGCCCCAGGGGATCTCCTATATTCCAAGAAAACTCTTCTTTACCTCCATTATGTAGTTGCAGTCCTACTTCCTTCTGATAGTCAGGGTCAATTACCCCAGACAATAATGTAATCCCCTTCTTGGTGTGTTGATCCAGAGGCATAAGTAGCCCAAAGTGGCCAGGTGGCAATCTTAACTTCCAGTTCAGTGGTATCACTGTTGTTTCTCCTGGAGAAAGCACACCCTGTTTTGGAACTAAAACCTGTAGACCAGCAGAACTCAGGGTAGCAGGGACAGGAAGCAAAAATTTTCCTAGTGGATCACTAGGAGTAATAGTGAGTGGCACCACACCCATTTCCACCCCTTGGTTCCTGGACCCATGGATCCTGGCTATGGGAGAAACAGCACCATACAGCGGACACTGATTCAGAGCATACACAGCTTCCTGGAGAACATTACCCCAGCCTTTCAAGTTTTTGCCACCTAGTTGGCACCGTAATTGAGTTTTCAAAAGGTCATTCCACCGTTCTATCAATCCAGCTGCTTCTGGATGATGGGGAACATGGTAAGACCAGAGAATTCCATGAGCATGTGCCCATTCCCGCACTTCATTTGCTGTGAAGTGTGTTCCTTGATCCGAAGCAATGCTATGTGGAATACCATGACGATGGATAAGGCATTCTGTAAGCCCACGGATAGTAGTTTTGGCAGAAGCATTGCATGCAGGGAAAGCAAACCCATATCCAGAGTATGTGTCTATTCCAGTTAGAACAAATTGCTGCCCCTTCCATGAAGGGAGTGGTCCAATGTAATCAACCTGCCACCATGTAGCTGGCTGGTCACCTCGGGGAATGGTGCCATATCGGGGGCTGAGTGTGGGTCTCTGCTGCTGGCAGATTGGGCACTCAGCAGTGGCTGTAGCCAGGTCAGCCTTGGTGAGTGGAAGCCCATGTTGCTGAGCCCATGCATAACCTCCATCCCTACCACCATGACCACTTTGTTCATGAGCCCATTGGGCAATAACAGGAGTTGCTGGGGAAACAGGCTGACTGGTATCCATAGAACGGGTCATCTTATCCACTTGATTATTAAAATCTTCCTCTGCTGAAGTCACCCTCTGGTGTGCATTCACATGGGACACAAATATCTTCATGTTTTTAGCCCACTCAGAAAGGTCTATCCACATACTTCTTCCCCAGACCTCTTTGTCACCAATTTTCCAATTATGGTCTTTCCAAGTCCCTGACCATCCAGCCAAACCATTAGCAACAGCCCATGAGTCAGTATACAAATGCACCTCTGGCCAGTTTTCCTTCCAAGCAAAATGAACAACCAGGTGCACTGCTCGAAGTTCTGCCCACTGGGAGGATTTCCCCTCACCACTGTCCTTCAAGGACACCCCAGAAAGGGGTTGTAATGCTGCAGCTGTCCACTTTCGGGTGGTACCTGCATATCGTGCTGAACCATCTGTAAACCAGGCCCGAGTTTTCTCTTCCTCAGTCAATTCACTGTAAGGAACACCCCAAGAGGCCATAGCTCTGGTCTGGGAAAGAGAAGGTAATGTGGCAGCAGGAGTGGAAACCATGGGCATTTGTGCCACTTCTTCATGTAACTTACTTGTGCCTTCAGGACCTGCTCTGGCTCTATCTCGTATATACCATTTCCACTTTACAATAGAGTGCTGCTGTGCATGCCCAACTTTATGGCTTGGTGGGTCAGACAACACCCAACTCATGATAGGCAACTCAGGTCTCATGGTAACTTGGTGGCCCATGGTTAAGCGTTCAGTCTCTACTAGAGAACCCCACTCCTGGTACCAAGATGTATTAGTTAGGGTTCTCTAGAGAAACAGAATCAACAGGGAACACTTGCAAATATAAAATTTATGAAAGTGTCTCACGTGACCGTAGGAATGCAGAGTCCAAAATCCACAGGGCAGGCTGCGAAGTCGACGACTCCAATGGATGGACTGGATGAACTCCACAGGAGAGGCTTACCAGCCAAAGAAGGAATGCAACCTGTCTCCTTTGAGTCCTCCTTAAAAGGCTTCCCATGATTGGATTTAGCATCACTAATTGCAGAAGACACTCCCCTTTGGCTGATTACAAATGGAATCAGCTGTGAATGTAGCAGACGTGATCATGACCTAATCCTATGAAATGTCCTCATTGCAACAGACAGGCCAGCACTTGCCCAATCAGATGAACAGGTACCACAACTTGGCCAAGTTGACACCTGTCCCTAACCATGACAAATGATATGGTAAATATGGCAAAATATTAAAAGCTGGTAGATCTGGGTATCTATGTGGGAAGTATGTTGGATTTCTCTGTGTGGGTTTTGTATTATTTTGGCAACTGTCTTATAAGTTTGAAATGATTTCAGATTAAAAAGAGAGAAAAAAAAAGAGCATCAGTGATTTATGGAACAACTTCAAAGGTCTGCTATACATATGATTGTCACCCCTGAAGAAGAAAAGAGGAAGGAGAAAATATTCAAAGAAATAATGGCTGAAATATTTCTGTATTTTATTGAAACTCTAAAACCACAGATCCTCAAGAAGCTCAACAAACCTCAAGTGCAAAAAACATGAGGAAAACTATACCAAGTTACTTCATAATCAAATTGGTCAAGATTAGTAATAAAAAGAACGTCTTAAAAGTAATCATGGGGACAGGGGAAGACATATTACACATGAACCAAGATAAGGCTTACAGTAGATTTATCATCAGAAACACTGGAAGCCAAGACATAGTGGACCATCTTTAAAGTACTGAAAAAAATGTTGAAGAAAATCCTCAATCAGAAAGAAATTGATACTGGATGGAAATATGAGTCAACCCAAAGAATATAGAGCACCAGATATGGTAACTAACTGAGTAAAAAGATACATTTTTTCTTATTATTTAAATATCTTTAAAAGATCATTCATTTTGTATACAAAAATACTAACAATGTATTATAGAGTTTGTAACATTTATTCAAATAAAATTTATGATAGAAGTAGGATAAAATTTAGGTGGGAATAAATGGACGTATACTATCATAATTTTCTTAAACTGAATGGTAAGTGTATAGTATCAATTGAAGATAGATTATGATGTTATTGATGTCATACTATAAATAGCAAACAAAAAAGTTATAGATTATAATCTAACAAAGGAGATATAATTAAAAATTAATCCAAGAGAACAGAAAAAGAGGAAAAAGAACAACAGCAAACAGATGTGACATAGAAAACAAATAACAACATAATAGATTTAAGCCTAGCTATGTCAACAATCAGATGAAATGTAAATGGGCTAAACATTCTGAATTTATAACAGAGATTTTCAAATTGGATACAAAGGAATACACAAACTGTATACTACCAATAAGAAATACATTTAAACATAAAGGCAAAAATAGATTAAAAGCAAAAGGATGGATGCACTTCCCAAACAAATTAACAAACAAACAAAACAAAATACAAACAAACAAAAATTCAACAAATAATGCTGCAATACTAGGATACCCACATGGAAAAAGAATGAAATATGACCCCCACCATACAACATACAAAAAAAGTAAAATATAGAAAAAGGTATACCACACTAACTCTAATCAAATAAAGGCTGAGTGACTATGTTAATATCAGACAAAGTAAACTTCAGAGCAATAAATATTATCATGGATAAAGAAGGTCATTTCATGATGATAAAACAGTCAATGTATGAAGAGGAGATAATAATCCTAAATATTTATGTACCTAATAATAGAGCTGAAACACATGAAGCAAAAACTAATAGAAATGCAAAAATAGAAAAATTCACTAGTATAGTTGATTTCACTATTTCTATTTCAATAATTGGTAGAAAAAGTAGAGAAAAATCAGTCTGCCAGATATTTAATATTTAAAAATCAATGCATTTCTTGTAAATCAAAACCATAATAAGATATCTAGATTCATTGGAATGGCCACTATTTTTTAGTGGCCATTTTTTTTTCCTGTTTGTTTTATTCAACAAACAGGAAACAAGTGTTGGAGAGGGTGTGAAGAAACTAGAACACTTATTCACTGCTGGTGGGAATGTAAAATGGTACTGCCACTGTGGACAATGGTTTGGCAGTTCCTCAGGAAGATAAGTGTCAAGTTGCCTTATGACCAGGCAATCCCACTACTCAGGATATACCCAGAAGACCCGAAAACAGTGATACAACAGACATTTGCACACTGATGTTCATAGTTGCCAAAAGATGGAAACAACCCAAGTGTCCATCAGCAAATGAATAGATAAACAAAATGTGGTGCATACATACAATGGAAAATTATTAAGCAGTAAGGAGTGAAGTCCTGAAGCACGCAACAGCATTGATGAACCTTGAGGACGTTATGTTAAGAGAAATAAGTAAGACAGGAAAAGACAAACATTTTATATTCTCACTGATATGAGCTAATTATAATAGGTAAACTCATAGACATAATATATAGAATATATATTCAGGATATAGAATGAAGCAAAAAAATGGGGAGCAGTTAGCTTAATATGCTTAATATGAACAGACTATTTAACTGGGTTGAGCTTAATCATTTGGAAATGGACAGAGGTGATGGTAGCACATTATTGTGAGAAAAATCAACAGTACTAAATGGGGTGTGAATGTGGTGGAAAGGAGAAGTTTAGAGTCATGTGTGTCATCAGAAAGAAAGTTTAGGTTAAAATATTGGAATGCATATTAGTGAATCTTGTGGTGGGCAATGCCAGTGATTAATTGTACAATATAAGAGAGTTCTTATATTGAACTAGGACAAATAGATGACACTATCACAAGGAGTTAAAAATAGAGTATGGGGGTGTGCTGGTTTAAAAGGATGTATGCCCCCTAGAAAAGCCATGTTTTAATCAAAATCCCATTTCATAAAGGTAGAATAATCCTTATTCAGTACTGTATGTTTGAAGCTGTAATCAGATCATCTCCCTGGACGATGTGATTTAGTCAAGAGTGGTTGTTAAGCTGGATCAGGTGACGACATGTCTCCACCCATTTGGTTGGGTCTTGATTGGTTTACTGGAGTCCTATAAAAGAGGAAATATTTTGGAGAATGGGAGATTCACAGAGAGCAGAGCAGAATGATATAGCCACGATAAGCAGAGTCTACCAGCTAGAGACCTTTGGAGATGAAGGAAAATGCCTACTGGGGAGCTTCATGAAACCAGAAGCCAAGAGAGAAAGCTAGCAGAAGATGCTGTGTTTGCCACGTGCCCTTCCAGATGAGAGAGAAGCCCTGACTGTGTTTGCCATGTGCCCTTCCACTTGAGAGAGAAACCCTGAACTTCACTGGCCTTCTTGAACCAAGGTATCTTTCCCTGGATGATGGGAATCCAATCATCCCATCTATAGTAATGACTGGGCATTACTACAGACTTGTTTTATTGGACATTTTCTTGGCCTTAGAACTGTAAACTAGCAACTTATTAAACTCCCCTTTTAAAAACCCATTCTGATTCTGGTATATTGCATCCTGGCAGCTAGCAGACTAGAACAGGGGGAAATGTACACATTGCAAACTGTAGACAATAATTAACAGCAATATTTTAATACTTTTTCATCAATAGTAACAAATTTATCACAACAAACTATGGGTCAATAAAGGGGGGATGAGGGGTATGGAGGATTTGGGTTTTCTTTCCTATTTTTACTTTTTTCTAGAGTAACGAAATGTTCTAAAATTGATCATGGGGATGTATGAACACCTGTGTGATGATATTGTGAGCCAGGGATTACATACTTTCGACAGTTTGTTTGGTGTGTGAATATTTTTCAATAAAAGTGCATTAAAAAGATTTAAAAATGTATTTCTATATGCTTGCAACAAATAATTTGACACTGAAATAAAAAATGAAGACAATTTGAACAACACCATCAATTGACTTAATCTATTTGCTATTCATTGAACACCCCCCCCCCCAACAACCACATAATATTCTTTTCAAAATTTATTGTGAGGGTAGCAGGTAATAACCCTTCTGGGATCCTCTAGTATCTGGGCTGGGTGCTATGTAAGGAGAAAGTTTTACTGGATCAGTGTTTTTAAACTGTAGATTACAACCCATTAGTGGACTATGAAATAAATTTAATTGGTTGAAACCAGCACTTAAAAACACTTGAAAAATGGAATAGAATATATAAGAATGCATCCTATGCATTAAGAGTAAGTATGGCTTTGTGAAACTTGTTTCAAATATGTGTATGTGAGTGCGTGCTTGCATATGCCCTGAATTGTGATGTAAAATGTATTCCTTTAATGGTCAAAAAAGTTTAAGCATAATTGACTCAATGAAATTATTTGGGTCCTCAGTTCTTACATTTTCATGTTTACTTGATAATGAAGAGATTATATTTGGGCCATTATTTATTTCACTTACCTTATCCCAAATTTCCCTAACTTGGATTCAGTTTTTGTTTTCTAGTGTAGATTTTCTATTCCATTTTTTTGGCAGGTGTAAACTTCTTAAGTGTAATTCTTATGGCTTATTTGTCTTTTTTAATTCCCCTGTACCTAACCCAAAACTTTGTACACAGGAGAGTCTGGGTAAATGATAGAATTTTTTTTTCAAAGAAAGAACTTTGATTTAAGCCATTAAATACATATCAAGTCCCTACTGTGTGCAAGATAAGAACCTGCATTGTGCTGGTTATACTAGATGCTGTGTATACAAGTACCTGGGCTAACCTTTATTTGTAGATCTTCAATTATTCTTTCCAAACATTCAGGGGCTCCATTCTATATGTATGAGTCCAGGTTGTCTCCTAGGAGGTAAGTTAGTTCCTGTACCACAGTACAGCTGACAGAGCAATGCCACCTATCCATGATATGTAGTTCATATCATAAAACTGAGCAATGGGGCAGTTTCTGTCCCCTAAGCAGAAGACCTCCCCCAGCCCTCCATCATCCTGGGCCAGCTGAGGAGGTAACACTGCCTTCCTCAGTGTTTCCTGAGTGCCTTGGACATCCTGAATCTTAAGAGTTTTCACCCACAATCCTATCTGGAGTTCTCTCCATGGGCTCCTTTCAACCAAGAACACTCTCCCCTAGCCTCTCAGGGCTCCATCAGCAGGTATTAAGAGGGTGCCCCAGAGCTACCCTTGCTCTCTCTCCCCTGACCTCCACATCTTCATCATCAGGAATCCACTCATAAACTCGGTGTGCTCCTGCCAAGTCTCCCAGCCCCTCCTCTCTACCCCATCTACCCTCAATGCCCCTATCATTTTTGTCTGCCTCGAGATCATCAGACCTTAATCTCATTAGTCCTTTTATACCAGTGTCTACAAAAGGCCAGGACTCTCTGGCTCTCCCTTGTTATTCCTCATTCCCACAAACTCTCATCTCCATGCTGCTCAAAGGTTACCTTATCCATGAGGCTACTAACCAACTATTTAAAGTTGCAGTATCACCCCTTCATATCCCCATTCCCTTTCACGGTTTTATTTTTCTGAATAGCACATATTGCCATTAATATACTATATATGACTTAATTTTGTTGTTTTGCTTACCAGAATATAAGCTCTTTGACAGCAGATAATTTTATTTGTTCACGGCTGTATGCCCAGTGCCTAGAAGAGCATATAATAAGCATTCAGTAACTATTTGTGGAATGAAGGAATGCAAGCTGCATCAGCATTTAATTGCTGAAGGATGTGTCTATAATTTCCTTCTTTAGAGAAGGTGGGAATCCTAATTTTGGAATGTAACCTGGCACTAAGTAAGTAGGTTTGTCTCTGAATGGCTTGAGGGTTACTGTTTGGAGAAACAATTTACCAAATCCCTTGGATCATGTGTCAGCTGTCTCTGAGCATTTAGCCAGAACCACTCCCTGCCCCCACCCACCTACACACACTCCCACCACCATCAGCAGGTCTTCTGGAAGACCCAAGTGGTTGGAATGTGCCCTTGGCAGAGAAGGTTTTCCTCCAGATCTGCCCCTCCTTCAGTGCCCCCAATCTCAGTAAATGACACCAGTGTCCACTCAGTTGCCCACTCTAAATATGAGAAATCATCCTTTCTCTCTCTCTTTCAACCCTAATTCATCTCTAAAACCTGTCTCCTCTTCCTTCCCAATGCATTCTGCATCTGAATGCTTTTGGCACTGCCACCATTCTCACCCCAGTCCAAGCCAACACCTCTGCAGTAGCCTTAAAACTCTCTCCCTGCTTCCATTCATACTATTGTGGATTCATTTCCCCCAAAAGATAGCTTCAAGTCCTAATCTGTTTGCACAAATGTGGTCATATTTGGAAATAGGATTGTTGAAGATGTCATAAATTAAGATGAGATCAAACTGGATTATGGTGGGTCCTAATCCAATATGACAGGTCTCATAAAAAGGGGAGAACTGGATTCAGAAGGAGAAGATAGCTACGCGTTGGTGGCAGGGATTGAGTCATGTCACAGCATGCCATAGACTGGCAGCCAGCCACTGCCAGAACCCTGTAGACTTGAGAGGAAGCATGGCCCTGCCGACACCTTGATTTTGGACTTGTGGCTTCCAGAACTGTGAGACAATACTTTTCTGTTATTTAAAGCCACACAGTTGTGGTACCTGGATTTGGTAGTCCTAGCAAACCAAGAACCCCCATCCCCACCCCACAGTCCATTCTCCAGGTCTTTTTATTTGTTTATTATTCACATTCTCAAAGAATACTTAATAAAACAGGAAAATGATGAAATGAAATATTACATGAAAAGAGTCAGATATATAAATGGAATAAAAGTACTATCCACATGTGAATACATGTACAGAGAAAAAAACCTGGAAGGAAACACGTGGGTATTTTAAGAGTAGTTATCTCTAAGCGGTGGGATTATGGATGATTTGTATTTTCTTCTTTATACTACTTAGTATTTTTAAAAAGTCTACAGTGAACATGTACAATAGTAAAGAAAAATATATATCCATAAGAAAAATGCCAAGTAACCAAGGAGGCAGTACTAATGATGGCCAAATCTATTTAATAGATTTGACATTTTTGCCTTAAAAATTTAATTTAAATTGGACTCTGCTCACTTTCACTGATCACCTCTTGCACCCCAGTCACTTTACTTTTCACAGACTTTATCTCTGTGAAGAAGTATTCAATCTGGGTTTAGAGATGAGAAAATGAATTCAGAAGAGTGTAAATGGTATGTAGAAAATCACTCAGCTGACAAATCACGCAGTCATGACTAACGCCCAGTCTCCAGACAGACGTCCAAAGCTCTTCTCACTACCTCGCCCTTCTCTTCTCTTACCCCAAGGGCTGGTGTGCAGGCCAACCTAGTGGAGAATTGCTGGGAGGATGGGGGTGCTGAGTAAAGATGACAGAAGAGAAGTTATTAGCCCAATTAAGGAAGGAAAATGGTTTGATGAAATCATTGACACTCAGTGTAAATCATGTGAATAGTGCATTATCTCACAAACATATCTGAACATGAAACTTATCAAAAATGTGGATTTAATTACCACTTATTAAAGTAGCATAAAGTTAAACCTTTACTTGTTCTGCTTCCTTGTCTTATAAAAACAAAGCCAATACTATGGGGATTGGTGGTCTGGGAAAGAGGGAAATTGATTAACTTCTGGCATTTCCACACAAAGCCCACTAGTGGGGAGGAGGGAAAATGAGAGTAATTTCCTTTGGTGCCCCCAAAAGAACAGTCTTTTAAAAATGCAAACCACTTCCATTTTAGTTGGAATAACATCCACATGCCATGGCCCCCAGGTCTGATCCTGCCTACTTGGCCACCCTCTCTTCCCTTTCTCCCTCCACTCACGAACTCCAGCCATACCAGTTCTCTTCTGAGTCCTTCCCCTTGGGTCCTTACTGTACCTGCTGTCTGGGTTGTTTTTCCCTCAGAGTTTTGCACTGTAGACTCCTTCTCATCTTCTGATTTCAGCTGAAATTGGAAGGAGAAACCTTCTGTGATGGTAAATTTTATGTGTCAATTTTGACAGGCCCAAGTGCCCAGTTGTTTGGTTAAACACTGGTTTTGGTGTTGCTGTGAAGGTATTTTGTAGATGTATAAACATCTACAATCAACTGACTTTAGGTAAAGGAGATTACTCTCAGCGATGTGGTGGGCTTCATCTAATCAGTTGAAAGCCTTAAGAGCAAAAACTGAGGTTTCCTGGAGAAGAGCCTCAAGACTACATCAACTCCTATTTGAGTTTGCAAACTCCTGGCCTGCCCTACAGATTTCAAACTTGCCGACCCCCAATATTGCATAAGCTAATTCCTTAAAATAAATCTCTTGACATATACACATATGTATAGGTACATGCACAGGTATATATGTATACACACACACATACATCCTATTTGTTCTGTTTCTCTGAAGACCCCTGACTGATGCATCTTCTAATGACATCACAAAAGATACCCACACCCCATTGCAATCTCTCTCTGCCTCTTTACTCCAATCTTTTTTTTTTTTTTCATGGACAGGCACTGGGAATTGAACCCATGACTCTGGCATGGCAGGCGAGAATTCTGCCTGCTGAGCCACAGTGGCCCACCCTAATCTTTTTTTAAGCAGATTTCTTTTTACTAAATGGTATTGCATTCAAAGAATAAGATGTAGAGAATATATAAATTAAGAAGGGATAACATAATGGCCCTCTGTGAACTTGTCAGCCAATTTAAGATCTAGAATACTAAGAATACTTGCTTTAGAGAGGATTGTGGGAGGATGGTGGAGTAGGGAACTCCCAGTCTCAGTTCTTCCAGCAGAAAAACTATTAAACAAGCATGAACCCTATGAAATGACTATTCTGAAACTCTGGAGGCCAGAAGAACACTGTACCACAACCAGGTAAGAGTAGGAGAAGAGGCTTATAAATTACAGCAGAGAACAGAATTACTCTCTCAGCATGATGGTTAAAGGCAGCCATCCCTCACTCTTGTGGTAGGCTGCCATGGGTTCAGCCCCTGGCTAGCTCACTTGTGACAGAAAAAGACATAAAAATCATCTTCTCCAAGGCCACGGGTGGGCATGGCTGATCACTGATAATGGGTTTTGATTTGCAAATTCAGACTGCTGGGAGTCTGGCTGTGAGGGCGGCCACTATATCAGCCCACACTAACAGCAGAGGACATTTAAAGAAGCTACACTTACTCAGGGCTGCAGGGGACATTTAGTTGAAGGGCTGCATTTGCTGGGTAGGCCAGGAAAGCTCAACTTTGGAGTCATGGAAAAGTCTCATGGTGACCTTCTGATTTCCTCCCAAGGGCAAGTTGGAGATGTCTGCAACTCCCTTTGTGAGTCCCTGACCTTGTTTAGGCTAGGTAAGTCTGACTTAAGAAAGTCCTCTCAGGCATGCTTCTTCCAGAATTTGCCCTTCAGACAAAAGTAGCTTGAGACAATGAGAGGAGTATAAGAAACTACAGATGTGGACAATCTTGGGCAACAGCTTTCAGGTTTCAAAAACCTGGGAGATGGCAGTCTATCTCCTTGGAAATAGAGAGGATGACGAAGCTTCTGCAAACCAGGGAATTCCAAAACAACTAACAAACAAAAGCCCAGGACTAGACACAGAAAGTCATGGGACAAAATTTCCCAGAAAGACAGGGAAATCCCTCTACACTGCATTTGACTTGGACAGAACTTCTTGTAAAAGGGCTTAAGCTCATCAAAATCTCTATCTTATCGCTAGCCGGTTACAAAATTATGAAACAGACATCTCAAGGAATAAATCCCAGAATTAACATTTTTAAAATCTAAACTGTATAGTGTGCCAAAAAAAAAAAAAAAAGAGCACAAAGCAAAAAAAGATTCAGGATGTGATGACCCAGTCAAAGGAACAGAATAAAAAAATCCAGAAAAGAAGACCAGAATGCGGACATACTGCAAAAAGCCTTAAAAAATGATCATAAAAATGCTCAAGGGGATAAGTGAAAATACAGAGAAACAGCTAAAGGACATAAGGAAAACAATGAATGAACAATATGAGAATCTCAGGAAAGAAATGGAAATTCTAGAAAGGTACAAAACACAACTACTAGTGTCGAAGACCATAATAACTGAAATGAAAAAGTCTAGGAGGATTTCAAGAGCTGTTTGGAGCTGGCAGAAGAAAGAATCAGTGAACTCAAAGACAGAACACTTAAAATCAATCAGACTAAGGATCAGAAAGAAAAAAGAATTATGAAAAGTGAAAATAGCTTGTGACATCTTTAGGACACCATGAAGAATTCCAACACATACATTATGGGAGCCATAGAAGGAGAAGAAATTTAGAAAGGGGGAGAATGAATATTCAAAGAAATAATGAAAGAAAACTTCCCAAACTTAGCAAAAGCTGTGAACATGCACATCCAAGAAACTCAGAGAACCCTAAACAGTGTTGTGCCAGTTTGAAAAACCAAGTTCTTTAGTCCTCATTCAATGTTGCTGGGTGGGATCTTTTTTATTGTTTCCACAATTGGGTGGGAGATGTGACCCACCCAATTGTGGGTGATAACTTTTGGTTAGATGGTTTCTCCACCGATTCAAGATGGGGTTGCTTACTGGAGTTCTTTAAGAAGAAACCATTTTGAAAAATCTTTAGAGGCTGCAGAACCCATGGAGCCCACATAGCCAGAGACCTTTGGAGAAGAAGAAGGAAAATGCTCCCCAGGGAGCATAATGAAATAAGCCAGGGAAGAAAGTTAGCAGACATCTCTATGTGCCTTCTCAGCTGAGGAAAACAGTCCTTGGGAACTGGGGAGAGCCTGGCTGCTGCCCCATTTTTCTGGAAGTGTTGAGCATGTGCCCCAGAGATGGCAGAGAGTCTGGGTGCTGCCCCTACTTGGAGAGGGTGGAGCCTAGAAAAAAGTGGTCTCTCCAATGTCCTCCATGCCAGTGTTTGAGAGAGCAGGGCCACTGAATAGACCCTTAGAATGGTGGGACTTCCACTTTCTAAAGCTCCAAGGATAAATGACTCTCAGACTTTAAAATCTAATGGAGCTTACCCTGCAGGTTTCCAGAACTGTTTGGGTCTGGTGACCCCTGTGTGCTTCCAATTTCTCCCAATGGAAATGGAACCTCTATCCAATGACTGTTCCTCATTTGTATGTTGACAGCAGATAACTTATTCTGAGTTTTACAGGTCCAGAATTAGAGGAGAATTCTGCCTTAGGAAGACCATGCCTGTAGCTGACTTTGATGAGATTTTGTACTGTCTCTGACTTTGCTTCATATTGTTATTGTTACTGAAATGGTTTAAGGTTTTGTGATATTGTGATGGAATGAATGTATCCTGCATTTGGAAAGAATGTGTCTTTTTCAGGTCTGAAGGGTGGAATGCACGTGCCAGTTTGAATCTGTTGTATACCCCCCAAAAGTCAAGTTCCTTAATCCTCATTCAGTGTTGCTGGGTGAGATCTTTTTTCTTGTTTCCATGGAGATGCAACCCATCCAATTGTGGGTAGTAATTTTTGATTAGATGATTTCCATGGAGATGTGTCATCACCCACTCAAGGTGGGGTTGCTTATTGGAGTCGTTTAAGTGGGAACCATTTTTGAAAAAGCTGTAGAGCCACCAGAACTGACAGCCCCTAGAATCCACAGAGCCCACAGAGCCAGAGATCTTTGGAGAAGAAGAAGGAAAATGCCCCCAGGGTAGCTTCATGAAACAGGAAGCCAGGAGAGAAAGTTAGTAGACATCTCCATGTGCCATCCCAGCTGAGAGACAGCTTGAATATCATCAGCCCTTTCTTTGGAGTTAAAGTAACCTCTTGTTGGTGCCTTAATTTGGACATTTCCTTGGCTTCAGAACTGTAAACTTGTAACTTAATAAATTTCCTTTATAAAAGTTGTTCTGTTTCTAGTATATTGCATTCCAGCAGCTTTTATGAACTAAAACAAGGGTAAACATGGAGAAAAATGTTCCCTGTCATATATTGATCATACTATCAAACACAAAGGATAAGGAGAGAATTCTGAAAGTTTTGTGAGAGATAAGCAACATGTTATGTACAAGGAGTCCCAATTAGATTGAATATTGATTTCTCATCAGAAGCCATGGAGGCAAGAAGGCAGTGGGTTGAAACACTTACAGTGTTGAAAGAAAATAACTGTCAACAAAGAATTTTATATCCAGTGAGACTTTCTTCAGAAAGGAAGAATATCTAGTCTGGAGTGGTATTTTCGGATTTTTAAAGGTTGTTTTATATATGTATAATCTGGTATTTAGAGTTAAGAACAAAGCTGATCAAGTCAAGATTAAGAGAATTCAGAATACAGGGGATAGAAAGACATTGCCTATATTTTAGAACTTCACCTACTCTTTGAGACCAAAGGGAGAAAGGTTCATTTTGTCCAGAACCTAAATTTTCTGTAGCACATAATCTAACTCAACTCGTTTTGATAGATTATTTAAATAATCCAAACACAGAGAGCCCAGAATGAGAATGAGAGCCTTTAATCCTGTATAGCTTAATGCAATGTCTGGATACATCCCAGAGTATATTAAGCAGATAATCAAAAAGTACTGGCAAAATCCCTTGAGGGATGGGAGAAACAATATGGAACTATTAAACCTTACCATTGGGGAAACCCTGGATACCATTTCAAACATTAGGGACACCCAAATTAATAAGCCAATCCCTCAATCTTGAGGCTTGCTCTTGTGAGGCCTTTGTATGTCATGGGGAAGCTTAGCCTACCTATAGTATGCCTAAAGAGTCACCTCCAGAGGACCTTTTTTATTGCTCAGATGTGGCCTCTCTCTTTCTAAGCCCAACTTTGCAAGTGAAACCATTGCCCTCCACCCATATAGAACATGATATCCAGGAATGAAAGTCTCCCTGGCAGCATGGGAGATGACCCCCAGGGATGAGTCTTGCCCTGGCACAGTGGAATCAACAATGCTATCCTGATCAAAAGAAGGAAAAGAAGTGTAACAAATAAGGTATCAGTTGCTGAGAGAGTTCAAATAGAGCTGAGAGGCTACTCTGGAGTCACTCTTATGCAAACTTCAGTTAAGCATTGCTACTGTCATAATTTGCCAAATCCCAACCAAAACCATTCCTACCAATCCTAAAGAACACCTAGTGAATTATATAAGATTCCACAAAGGTTCCATGCAGTACAGTTTCCAGAAACCTACAACCTCCAGATGCATCCCTGGACCATATAAGTCCTGAAATGCAGAGAGGTAAGCCTTTCCAGAACATCATTTAGTTCCAACCCCCTATCCCATGTTATCAACAGCCCATTCCAACATGAAAAAGTTAGAATGGGCATAGCCCAAATACTTCTAAAGAGTGAGAGAAAGATCAAAGGTGATGGTGGGGTTATACTGTGAAGGTAGGGTTTAACATATGAGTGTGGCATCAGTATATTGATTTTTTTTTAGTCTCCAGTACCTTAGAACAGCTAGAAATAAAAACTTAAAATTGTGGAATTGTAACCCAAACCCAGCTCTGAAATCTGTTCTATAATTAATTGTTGCAATTTACTTTGAAATTTATTGTTGTCTTTGTATATATGTTCTTTTTCACAAAAAAGGAAAAAAGAGAAGGAAGATTATAATAGAGAAGATAGGATTTAACAAGTGAATATGACTGCTGAATCAATATATTGATATTTCTTTTGGTCTCCAATGTCTTGGAGCAGCTAAAAGAAAAAATAGAAATCATGGAACTATAACCCATTTCAAACTTTAAAATCTGTTGTATAACTACTTGTTAAAATGTACTTGGAAATTTATTGCTTTTTATATATATGTTATTTTTCACAATAAAAAAGGAAGGACAGATTTAGTCATTGCCATATAAACAAAAGCTGAAGGAGTTAATCACCACTGAATGTGCCTTACAAGCAATGCTAAAGGGAAGTCTTTACACAGAAAGGAAAGGACACTAACCAGTAGTTCAAAGCAGCATAAAGAAATAAAGACCTATGGTAGAGGTAATCATTTGGGTAATTATAAATGCCAGTATTACTGTAGTATATTATTTGGTATGTAATTCCACTTCTTACTACCTACAAGTGCTAAAATACAATGCATAAAAAGTAGTAATAATTCTACGCTTCTGGACATACCATGTATAAAGATATAAGTAGTAACAAGTAAAAAAAAGGTAGAGGGACAGAGAGGTATGAAAAAATATATGTGCACACTATTGAAGTTAAGTTAATATCAAAACAAATATGATTGTTATTATGTTTAGGATGTTAAATTTTATGCACATGGAAATCAAAAAGAAAATAGATGAAAAATATATCCAGATAAAAAAGAGAAGGCATTCAATATGGTACAACACAAAGCATCAAATAAATATAAAGTAGGCATTAACAGAAGAATTGAGGGACAAAAAAGATATAATACATACAAAAGCTAAATAGCAAAATGGCAGAAGAAAGCCCTGCATTATTAGTAGTGATTTTAAATGTAAATGGATTAAACTTTGCAGTTAAAAGGCAGAGATTGGCAGAATGGATAAAAGAGCCTGACCCTACTACATACTATCTGTAAGAGTCTAACCTTAAATTCAAAAGATACGAGTAGAGTGAAAATGAAAGGACAGAAAAAATATACCATGCAAGTAGTAACCAAAAGAGAGTTGGGGTAGCTATACTAATATCAGATAAAGAGAGTTTAAGTAACAAACAGTTACAAGGGATAAAGACAGTCATTAATACTGATAAAGGGGACAATTCAAAAATAAGTAACAATTATAAGTATTGTATTAGTTTGTTAATTCTGCCAGAATGCAATATGTCAGAAATGGAACAGCTTTTAAAAAGAGAATATATTAATTTGCAAGTTATAATTCTAAGGCCGTGAAGATGTCCAAATTAAGGCACTAACAAGAGCCTACCTTCACTCAAGAAAGGCTGATGCTGCCCAGAACACCTTTGTCAGCTGAGAAGGCACCTGGCAGGCATCTGCTGGTCCCTTACTCCTAGGCTTCATTGCTTTTAGCTTCTGTTTCCTATGGGGATTCCTCACTTGGCTTCTCCAGAGCTGAGTTTCATCTTTTGGCTTCCCTTGGCTCTCTCTAGGTTCTGGCTTGCTCAGCACCTCATGAGAAGGCATGTGGCAACATTTGATGGGCCCTGCATCTCCAAATATCTTGGGCTTGGGTTGGCTGTGTCACTTCTAAACTGTCTCCAAACTGTTTCCCCTTTTAAAGGACTCCAGTAAACTAATCAAGACACACCTTAAATGGGTGGAATCACAGCTCCATTTTATCAAAGACCACACTCACAATTGGGCATGCCACATCTTCATGGAATAAATCTAATCAAAAGGTCACACCCACAGCTGGATGTGCCACATCTCCAGGGAAACAATCCAATCAAAGTTTCCACCCTCACAATAGTGAATCAGGATTAAAACAAACATGGCTGCCCCCACAAGATTGGATCAGGAAAAAGGATGTGGTTTTTCTCAGGTACGTAACAGCTTCAAATAGGCATAAATATATATACACCTAATGGCAGAGCCCCCAATATATATGATGCAGATACTGACAGACTTGAAGGGAAGAATAAATGGTTCTTCATTAATAGTAGAAGACTTTAATACACTACTTGCAATAATGGATAGAACATCCAGTCAGAAGATCAATAAGGAAGACTTGAATGATATCTAAACCAACCAGACCTAACAGACATATATAGAACACTTCACCCACCAAACATAGAATACAAATTCTTCTTGAGTGCATTTTTATTATTCTTCAGGACACACCATATGTTGGGTCCCAAAACATGTCTTAATAAATTAAAAAATATTAAAATCATACTATGTATATTCTCTCACAACAGAATGAAGCTAGAAATAATTAGAGGGAGGAAATAGAAAATTCACAAATAGGTGGAAATTAAATAACATACTCTTAAACAACCAATGGGTTAAAGAAGAAATCACAAGTAAAATTAGGAAGTAGCTTGAGGCAAATGAAAATGAAAATGCAACCACCAAAATTTATGGAATGCAGTGAAGGCAGTGCTGTGAGGGGAATTTATAAATCTAAATGTTTACATGAAAAAAGAAGAAAGACATTAAATCAGAGACCTAACCTCTAAATTGGAAGAACTAGAAAAAGAACAAACTAAACACAAAGCAAGCAGAAGGAAGGAAATAACAAAAGTTACATCTCCTGTGTATAATCAAGGCCAGTGCTAAGAGTCAGATGCATTAGTACCTACATCAGTCAACAACTTAGACATATTTTATTAGTTTTTAATCATATATTTGCTGTGGGTGCTTCATGTGCTGCCTGCAAGCTTCTTTTTTTTCTCATTAAATCTGAAATATGTTATAATCCTGCACAGGAAATTCCAATTTGAGAGTCTATAGTAAGTGTGTTTTTTTTTCTTTAAAGGTTTATGATGCACTTATTCAATCTAGCAGCTGTCAACTGTTCCATATTTTTGACCTTATGCATTCCATTACAATGAGTTTTGCACATTTTTTAAAAATGGCATTAACTGTTAGAGAATTTTACTTGAATACTGAATACTTAATACATATAATGTTTATATTAAATAAGGACATTATTTGTGTTAAAAAGGAAATAAGGACATTGTGGTAGTCAGATTCAGGTGTCCACTTGGCCAGGTGAAGGTGCCTAGATCCATTGCTGTGGACATGAGCCAATGGCGTGTGAACCTCATCTGTTGCTGATTACATCTGCAGTTGGCTAGGAGGCGTGTCTGCTGCAAAGAATGATGCTTGATTTAATTGGCTGGTGCTTAAATGAGAGAGTGCAACATAGCACAGCTCAAACAGCTCAGCATACCTCATCTCAGCACTCGCAGTTCAGCCCAGCCTTTGGCAATACAGAAAAGAAATCACCCTGGGGAAAGTTGTTGGAACCCAGAGGCCTGGAGAAAAGGACAGCAGAGATCACCCTATGCCTTCCCCACATAAGAAAGAACCTCAGTTTTTTATAGTTTAAGCAAAGTACAACTAATATTGTAAAGCCAATGTGAAGATACTATTTAAAGGGCTATTTTCCCAGAAATTTGGTGTCTGTAAAATTAAACCTTGACCTTGAAACATTTGAATATCCAACCATTACTTTTTTCTTAGGGGTGTAAAACCCAATTTTCAATAACTTACTAGTGCTGAAATTGTTCACTAACTGTGGTCTGATCAAGTTCATTTACAAATACAGATTGCATAGGACTTACAGATCAGCATTTATGGAATTTGCTACTAAATAGATTAGGCAGAACTTCATCTAAAATATTCTTATTAAATAATATTGACATGCTTTCCATACCTCATCAGTTTCATTCAACAAGTTAAAAATTTTTAACAGCTCTTAGGGTTTACACATTTATATTTAAACACTGATAATTTAGAATATTGTTCATAAGTTAAATTGGTAAAGTTAAGACACAACTGCTCCTAAGATCTAAACATTGAAATTCATATGTCATGTTGTCTTTGTTAAAGCTAAAAATTGTTGCCTAAATATAAATGAACTGTTTATGTTTTGAAGATAATTGCTAATATTGTTCTTTTCTCTAGTTTTGGGCACAGCATATTAAAACCTAACTTGTATTGTTCTGATGTGCAACATGGAGGGCCAGGTCATAAATATGACTCTATTATTAAAAAAATTGAAGTGGAGATAAATGAAATAGAGAATAAAAAAACTATAGAAAGAATCCACAAAACCAAAAGTTGGTTCTTTGAAAAGATCAATAAAATTAACAAACCTTTAGCTAGACTGACTAAGAAATAAAGATAAGGGATACAAACAACCCAAATCAGAAATGATAAGGGGACATTACTACAGACCCTGCTGAAATAAAAAGCACTATAAGAGTACACTTAAACAATTATATACCAATAAATTAGATAACCTAAATGAAATGAAAAAAGTCTTAGAAACATATAGACTACCTACGTTGACTCAAGAAGAAATAGAAGATCTGATGAAATCAATTGCTAGTAAAGAGATTGAATCACTAATCAAAAACTTCCCAACAAAGAAAAGTCAAGGACCAGATAGTTTCATTGGTGAATTGTATCAAACATTCCAAGAAGACCTAATTGTAGTTCTATTCAAATGCTTCCAAAAAATTGAACAGGAGGAGCCAGATAAAGCTATCACAAGAAAAGAAAACTACAGATCAATATCGCTTATGAACATAGACACAAAAATCCCCAACAAAACACTAACAACCCAAATCCAACAGTATATTAAAAGAATTATACACCACAATCAAGTGGGCTTTATCCCTGCTATGCAAGGCTTGTTCAACATAGCAAAATCAATTAATGTAATATATTATATTAACAGAATGAAGGGGAAAAAAATCATGTGATCATCTCAATTGATGCAGAAAAAGCATTTGACAAAATCCAGCACCCCTTCCTGATAAAAACACTTAGAACACTAGAAATAGAATAGAACTTCTCAACAAGATAAAGGGCATATATGAAAAACCCACAACTAACATCCTACTTAATGGTGAAAGACTGAAAGCTTTCTCTCTAAAATTAGGAACAAGACAAGGATGCCCACTGTTAGTCAACATTGTACTGGAAATTCTTGCCAGAGCAACTAGGCAAAAAAAGAAAGAAAGAAAGAAAAGCCATCCAAATTGGAAAGGAGAAAGTAAAACTTCCCCTATTTTCAGATGGCATGATCCTATATTCAGAACATCCTGAAAAAATCCACAACAAATCTTCCAGAGCTAATAAATGAATTCAGCAGAGTGGTATAATACAAGATCAACACCCCCAAATTGGTAGTATTTATATACATGACATTTATATTCACAGGAAGAATCAGAAGAAGAAATCAAGAAAAAGTTCCATTCACTATAGCAACTAAAAGAATCAAATATCTAGGACTATATCTAACCAAGAATATAAAGGACCTGTACACAGAAAACTACAAAATATTGCTAAACGAAATCAAAGAAGACCTAAATAAATGGAAGTAGAGCCCATGTTCATGGATTAGAAGACTAAGTATTGTTAAGATGTCCATCCCACCAAAACTAGTTTATAGATTCAACACACTCCCAATAAAAATTCCAACAACATTCTATGCAGAAATGGAAAAGCCAATCACCACATTTATATGGAAGGGTAAAGGGCTGCAAATAGCTAAAGCCATTTTGAACAAGAAGAAAAAGTTGGAGGACTCACACTTCCCGATCTTAAAACTTAATACGAAGCTACAGTAATCAAAACAGAATGGTACTGGTAAAAAACAGACATATGGACCAATGGAAACAAATTAAGAGCTCAGAAATCAACCCTCACATTTATGGCCAACTGATTTTTGACAAGGGGGCAAAGACCACTCATTTGGTGGTCCTTCAACAAAATGGTGCTGGGAAAACTGGATCTCCATTTGCCAAAAAAAAAAAAGAGGAGGTCCCCATCTCACATCTTACAAAAAGTCAACTCTAAATACAAAAGACAGAGCTATCAAACTCCTAGAAGACAATGTAGGTAAGCATCTTCAGGTCCTCATGTTGGGCAATGGTTTCTTAGGCTTTAATACCCAAAACACAAGCGACGAAAGAAAAAATAGATCAATGGGACCTCATCAAAATTAAAAACTTGTGCATCTCAAAGAATTGTATCATAAAATTAAAATGACATCTTACACAATGGGAGAAAATATTTGGAAACTGCATATCTAATAAAGGTTTAACATCCAAAATATACAAAGAAAACCTGGAGTTTAACAACAGAAAGACAATCCAATTTAAAAATGGGACAAAGACTTGAATAGACATCTCTGAAAAAGACACACAAATAGCCAGAAAGCACATGAAAAGATATTCAGGTAAATGCAAATCAAAACTACAATGAGATACCATTTAATTTTAATTGGATTGCTGCTATTAAAAAAATGGAAAATAACAGGTGTAGGAGAGGATGCAGAAAAATAAAAAATATTCATTCATTTCTGGTGGTAATGTAAAATGGTGCAGCTGCTGTGGAAGACAGTTTGGCCATTCCTCAGAAAACTAAGTATAGAACTACTATATGACCCAGAAATACCACTCGTGGGTGTATATATACAAAAGAATCGAAAGCAGAGATTTGAACAGATATTTGCACACCAATGTTCGTAGTGTCATTATTCACAATTGCCAAAATATGTAAGCAACCCAAGTGAACATCAATTGATGACTGGATAAACAAAATGTGGCATATACATGCAATAGAATGTAATTTAGGTGTAAAAGGAATGAAGAGCTGATACATTGACAATGAAGATGAACCTTGAAGACATTATGGTGAGTGAAATGAGCCAGACAGAAAAGGACAAATGTATAATCTCACCAATTTGAAATAATTACAATAAGCAAATTCATAGAGTCAGAATCTAGAATATAGGTTACCAGTGGACAAGGTGGGAATAGGGAACAGGAAGTTAAGGCGTAAAATCTGCAGGGTTCCTATTTGGAACGATGGAGATGTTTTGGTAATGGTGGTGGTGATGGTAGCACAAAATTTTGAACATAATTAACAGCACTGAAATAAATATCTGAATGTGATTAAAAGGGGAAATGTTAGATTGTATATAAGGTAGAGGATATATTTTTGAAAAAAAAAATCCACGGAAATATACTACACAGTGAACTCTAAGTTAAATTGTAGACTGCAGTTAATAGTTCAATTTTTAAAAATGTGCTGTCATCAATTGTAACAAATGTCCCAACCCTAAACCAAGTTGTTAATAATAGGGCAGTTATATCAGAATCCTGTATTTCATTCATGATTGTTCTGTAAACCCACAACTCCTCTAATAAAAGGAAAAAAAAAAAAAGAATGCCTGCTTTAGTTTCTGTATAGCACGTATTACTATCTGAAGCTGTATTATGCATTTTTATCATCCGTTCTGGCATGTAAGCTCTGTTACCTGTCTTCTGTCTTAGTTATTTCTGTGTCCCCAGATCTTAGAACAGTGCCTGGAAAAGAGTAGTTACTCAATAAATGTTCATGAACGAATGAATGATTGAGGGTGAAACAAAAGGTTCCGAGGAGTGACGTGCCGTTTTTGTTTGGCCTATCTCTGTCTCTAGGAGATTAATGAGAACACCAGAAATGCCTCTTCCCTCTCCTGATTTCTCCAAAGTTTATTTAATGTGTACTGTAATGTCCTGGGCAAGTTATTTTGCCATTTTGAGACTCAGTTTCTGATTCTGTAAAATAGGGACAGTAATATCTACTTGTAGGATACGTGGGTTAGAGAGACACGCCTTCTCACCTCCCTCCATCCTGATGGCATCTGAGAGGAGCAGAACCCGTCTGGAAAGGGGCTCTGCTGTCAGCAGTCAGCCTCAGGCCTGAAGAGAGACAGGAAGATGGACTCTAGGTGGGTAGAAATACATCAGACAGAGAGCCAGGCCACCTTGGAAGCTGCGGAAAGCAGTTCCTGTCCCCAAACCTCGAACTGGGTGCCAAAAGCCAGGAGCAGATCCCAGAGCAGTGAGAATGGGTCACTGGCAGCTGGGGCAGTTTCTCAGGGAACAAACAGAAAGTCTGTGCATGATTGAAATATGTTCAATCACTGAAAAGAAACTTAGGTAGAGCCTAATATGTGTCCATATAGAAATTTATACTCAAAAGTTCATAGCAGCATTATTCAAAAGAGCCAAAAAAGTAGAAAGAAACCAAATGTCCATCAACTGATGATTGGTTAAATGAAATGCGTTTTATCTGTACAAGGGAAAATTATTTGGCAATTAAAATAATTCATGCTATAACATGAATGAACCTTGAAAACATAGAGTGAAACCAGACACAAATGGTTGTGTATTATATTTATATGAAATGTTCAGAATAGGCAACTTGATATAGATACAAATAGATCAGTGGCCTCCAAGGGTGGAAAGTGGGAAGAGGAGTGCAGGAGTGAGGACTGATTATTAATAATCAGAAACTGGGTTTCTTCTAAGGGGCATGAAAATATTCTAAAATTAGATCGTGGTGATAGTTACATAGTCCTGGTGACTACACTAAAAACATTGTGCAGTATACTTTAAGTGGATGAATTATATAATATGTGAATTTTATCTCATTAAAGCTATTTAAAAATAAAGTAGGCTAATGGTCCAGAAATCATTAGATATTGTCAGGGCTTGCATGCAAAGTAAAGTTTTACCCATATTCCAGCATCATAAGCAGACCAAGCAGAGAAAACTCCCTGAATGGAAAGTGTAGCAATCATCATCATCATCACATCACTAATAGTAACAACTAAGAGGTGTGATCTTTATGGTTAACAAAGCACTTTCACATGTATTTGATTGAATCCTCTCACTCTCTAGAAGCATGAGAGGAAGACGTTACTGAATATATTTTACAGCTGAGGAAACGGAGGTTCCGCCAGTTTAGGGACTTAGGAGATCTATTAAATAGGAAATGCTGTAGCTGGGAGTTGGAGCCCTGGTCCATCTAATCCCAAATTTGCTGTCATTCCACTAAGCCTGGAGAGGGCAGGCCCATGCTCTGTCTTCTTTTCAATTGTATCACTGGGCTTGGCAGGGTGAATGAACAGACGAAATGGGTAGTAAACTGCTACTCTTTGGACACTTTGATTAGATAATGCAAACCATGGCTCCAGCTCCTCCTAGAAAAAGGAGACAAGAAAGGAGTAGAGAGAAGGTGAACCCTGAGAATGTAATGTTGTAGGGTACCAGCCAATAGTCCAATCTCCATAAGACACACTGATTTGCCAATCCCTCTACAGGGAAAACGAACACAACTGGAGTATTTCAGAACTGAAGACTCATTTCCTCAGACACTGTGCATGGCCCTCAGTTAGCCATTGTCCTACTAGAAGCTTCCTCAGGGACATCTGGATCATCTCAACTGCCAACCTCTCCAGGCTCCAGCCTTCCTAGATTCCAGCTTTTGCACCCCAGAGAGAAGCTGCATCCCTCAAGGCTGAGGCTCCCCTATAGCCTGTCTGTACTGAGCCAGGCACTATGGAGCAGCTGTTGGGTGACCTCATGAAGAAGATACAACTCATGTAGGCAGGAGTATCTTTCCTGATGGAACCTGAATGGACAGTGGTGGCTTGCTTTCTGCCTCCTTGGAGGGCTTTGCCCTTTGGTCAAGTTGGCTGGAATTTCAGATGGGAGTAGAAGAAAAGGTGCCCCATTTACTGAGGTTTTCCTTGTTCCATGGAACAGAAACTGAGGAGTCAGATATTTTTGGGGGCAGAGACCTGGATACATGACTTATTTCTGCCATTTACGCTGGTGACCTATCTGAGCCCAAGTTCCTTATCTTAGACATCTTAGTCTTCTAGGGCTGCTGTAACAAAGTACCACAAACTAGGCGGCTTAACCCTACAGAAATGTATTCTCGCATAGTTCTGGAGGCTCTGACTCTGGATATAGAGGAATTGCTGTTTAGATAAGCATCTGCCTAAGCACATCCCTGGCCTGGTTCCTTTCATAGCCCTTTTGTTTCACAAGCATTGCCGCATTCAGGGCCAAGAAGTGATGGAAAGCAAACAGCACCCTTGTTCCCTGATCTAGGCTCTAAGCACGCTTTTGATCCTGTGGTGATTCCACTCGCAAGGGCACATGGAACTGAGTGACTGACTGTCCTTCTGTTCGATTATTAAAAACAGAGATGGTGTGATCTGCATACTCAGGGACAGGAAGGTTTTATGAAATTGTGAGGATTAGAAGTAAGAGCCTAGGCTGCAGAATCAGACAGTCCACTATTTAATCCTGGCTCCCTTAATTATCCTGGGTGCCCTTATGTTATGTCACTCAACTTTGCTATATTTCATTTTACATTTCTGTAAAATGAGGACCTCCTTTCTAAAGTCGTGAGGAGGTACACTACACATGAGGTAGTATGTGATGTGCCTGGTACAGAGTAGGTCTCAGTAACTGGGATTTCCCTCCTCCTTCTTGAGTCTGACTCCTTTCTTGGCAGCAGAGTATATTCACTTAAAGAAGGAAACAGACCCCAAATACCTTGAACCTAAAATGGTTTGTTCAGACACACTGAGTTCTCTGATGTGTATAGAAGTGAGGGGAGGGAGGGAAGAAGGACTGGGACGTATTGGCAGTGTTTAAGGCAAGGAGAGGAAAATTCCAGATAGGATGCAGTATAATAATAGCAATAATGATAATAAGTGCCTCATTTAATCAGACATGAGACACTGGGCTAGGAGCTTTACATTTATTATTTAACCTATTCCTCCTCTTATCATCATCCCCATTTACAGATGAAGCAAACAGATGACAAATTTCTTGATAAGCTAGTGGCTGAGATTTGAACCTATATTTCATTCCCGTGCTGCTGGGGAAGGGTGCGAGGAGTGAAGAGGGTAGGTCCTAGGCCTGGGCTGGCTTTGAGATTCCTTCTCTCGAAGGCTGTGTTGACTCATGCCCCCTTCTCCAGGATCTGGTTCTTGAGCCAAACCTGGTCAAAGCAGGAAGTATGGGGCCTCCTTGGCCTCCCCATCCAGAAGGCCTGTCTCCCCAACTCTGAGCCCCTCAAAGCCAGGGCCACAACTGCCTGCTCTCTGGACCTGCCAGCTACCAGCATGGGTCCGTTTGTGTTTGGCAAAGGAAGTGAATCCTCTGATGTGAAACAGCACCTTGACACTTGTAGAACTCGTCACAGTTGAAAGAATACATTCAAATCCATTTTTCTAGGGACTGTGATACCATCCTGGACTCCTCACCCCTCCTCTCTCCTGACATGCAATCAGGCACTGAGTCCTGCCAAGTTTACCTTTAAAGTGTGACTCATCTGGACCTTCTTCTCCATCCCCACTGCCACTGCCTGGATTTGGATCTCTTTATCCCTCTTCCAACAGCTTTATGCTCTGTTTACCTCTTATCTTGCCCTGCAGTGATCTCTGTTCCCCACCCAATAGCCAGAGAGAACTTCCTTAAATAAAAATCAACTCGTGTCTCTCCTTGCTACCCTTAGAATCAAGCCCACCCTCCACAACAGGCTTAAGTTCCTCCACACCCAATCCTTGCCTCTCTTTGCCCCTAGCTCCTGACTCCACTTCTCATTCTCTCTCCAAGCCCCAACCCACCCCCACCAACTGACCCCTTCCCATGTCTACCTACCCACATTTCCAGGCGTAACCCATGTGCATGTACCAGAATCACCTGGAGATGTGCAGGAAAGTGCAGGGCTCCAGGCACTTTTCAGCTCTCCCTTCATGTCACTGCCTTGCCCGCACAAGCACTTCTGCCTCACCTAATGATGTCACTGACTTGGGTGCATGGACAGCTGGAAAAGGTGTCTCATGCCAGGCTCCTGGCAGGAGGGAGGGAGGTGGGGAGGGATGGACATGTGCCCAGTCTCACTTCAGAGAGTGGAGATGGTTATGGTGTGAAAGGAGGTGAAGAGAGACTTGGCATAAGGTGTGGTGGGGATAGTCCTCAGGCCCCTTGTTTTCTAGGTGCCACAGGGTCCTTACAGCCTCTTGAGTAAGAAATGAGCTTGCAAGCTTTGGTAAATAATATTTCTAATAGCCAACATAAGTTATTTGTTAAATAAAATACTTGTGTCATGCTTTCTTGACACCAGACACAAGCAGCCCACATGACTTTATCTGTTTTAATCCTCATGACAACCTTATGAGGTGCTGTTATTATTCCCATTTTATAGATAAGAAAACTGAGGCACAAAGAGGTTAAGTCATTAAATTATTTACTAGCAACACAGCTATTAAGTGGTAAAGTCAAGAGCTGCTTCCTGAGTCTGTGCTCTTAATCGCTATGCTATTTTGCCAGTTTACTAGAGTCAGGCCTGCTACCACACCGATATGGTCTCTTCTTCCCAGACCCAGCACATTCTGGTTCTAGGGAACTGTCTCTAGGCCTGGTTGCACTCTCTTAGCCTTGCCTCCCATTTCTCGAGTCATCACAGGGAGACCTCATACTATTTCTCAGTCAGGGTTTATTACTCCCATTTTGTGGGTGAGGGAATTTAAATGCTGGAAGATTTCTATAAGCAACAAACCATTAAATGCATTTCTAAGATTTGAAAGCAGGTCTATTTGTCCATAGAGCCTATACCCTTTCCATTCTTCTATAAAAAAGATTCACTCTGAGGGAGACCTGAGGTATTTTCTCCAGTCCATCTTTGGATCCAAAGGGCCACTGAGGCAGGCAAGTAACAAAGCCTGGTGTGTGGCTATGCTGGTTTGAAACTGTTATGTGCCCCCAGAAAGGCCATCCTCTTTATTTTATTTTATTTTTTATTTAGTTTTTGCATGGGCAGGCTCCAGGAATCGAGCCTGGGTCTTTGGCATGGCAGGTGAGAACTCTGCCACTGAGCCACCATTGCACCACCTGCCATGCTCTTTTTTTTTTTTTTTTTTTTTTTTTATAAAGGAAAGACAGAGAGAAGGAAGGAAGGATAGAAGGAAGGAAGGAAGGAAGAAAGGGAAACATCTTTAAACATTTTCTTGTTTTTATTGTATTCTGTTTCTCCGTTTTTGTTACATGGGCTGGGGCCGGGAATCGAACCGAGGTCCTCCGGCATAGCAGGCAAGCACTTTGCCCGCTGAGCCACCGCGGCCCGCCTGCCATGCTCTTTTAATCCAATCTCGTGGGTACAGAGCTGCTGTGGGTGGGATTTTTGATTAAATTATTTCCATGGAGATATGGCTCCACCCATTCAAGATGGGTCTTAATTAGTTTATTGGAGTCCTCAGAAGAGCTCAGAGAGAGAAAGAATTCAGAGCCAGCACAGGGAGCAGAGAAATGAAACCAGACACAGACACTTGGAGGCCACTGGAATCAGAAGCTGAGAGTTACAGAACCCAGAATCAAAGGACCAGCAGACACGCCTTCCCAGATGACAGTGGTGTCCCAAATGCTGGCAGCCTTTCTTCTGAGAAGGTATCCTCTAGCTGGTGCCTTAGTTGGGATATTTTCACAGCCTTAGAATTGTAACTTGTAACTTAATAAATCCCCTTTATAAAAGCTGATCCATTTCTGGTATATTGCATTCTGGTTGCTTTAGCAAACCGAAACAGTGGCTCTAGAGGGAATGGGCTTGTGGGGAGCTGGAGGTTGGGAATCATTTGCTGCGAACGATGGTTGAGGCAGTGGAAGAGGAGAGATTAAATGAATGAGAGGTTAGAAAGTGAAGAGAGCAAAAGATAAGTCCTGGGGAAGGTCAACGTATGGAAGATGAGATAAGGAAGAGAGAGGAGAGAAGGAGAGAAGTGATAGTAAGAGCAGAAGAACCAGAAGAATAACTTGTACATCGTTTTATAGCTCACTGTGATATCACCTCCCATATCTTATATATAACTATGCATGCATGCACACTCAATCCAACAAAAAGTCCAGGATCCAGTGTTGGAAGTAGGGTAAGTCCTGTTATTACTGCCAGTTTACAGATGTGAAAACCCAAAAAAGGGCAACAACACATAAGAATAAGGAGCAGAACTGGCATAGGAATCTACACGCCCCATAGAGGATATCACGGAGGGAAAGGGAGACTCTAGTGTCAAATCTGTCATTGAGTTAAAGAGGAAATTCCCGGGGTAAAGACCACACTTTTGACCTCTTAAAAACCTTGTTGGAGAAGGAGGGTCCATGGGAGTGGGGAGCCAAACCGAGGAGTGGGTGGGTGGTGAGGAGATGGAAGGTGCCCCTTGTTCAGGAAACTGGTGTGAGAGGAAAAGGAAAACTAGGAGGCCTTGTCTCCCTTACTTCTCCCTCTCGTGCCTGCTGTCCTTCCCCCTGGCTGGTTGGTTGCCTATTGCCCCTCTCCCTGCCCTCTGCCTCTCTCCCCCTGCCCCGTCAATCCCAGTATCCTCCATCTCTCTGTCTCTCATCCTTATTTTCCATCAATTCCTTTCTATTGCCCAGGTCCCTCCTGGGTCTTCTTACCTCCTTTCTTTTCTTCTCTTTTCCCTCTTCCACCATCACATTTTCTATATCCTGGGGCTACAGGGCAGTGTTAGTATTTGGTTTACTTATGAGAAAAGGTCTATGCCATTTGTTTTATGTTTTTTTTTTCTCTTTAAAAAAGAAAAACTCTCTCTCTCAAAAAGGGAGGTACTTTTTAAATGTCATCCTTGATGAGTTTTATGGGTGAACCAGTGGCTCTCAAGAGAAACAAGGATCCTTGGCTCTGTGTGACGGTGCCAGAGAAAGAAGAGAATTTCTGGTGAGACAGGAGAAGGGAAGCTGTTTTTCTCACTTTTGCTCCAAGCGAGGCAGGTACTCATGAGCTCACACAGCATGCCTAGCAAGGTGCTAAAAAATAATTGCTCTCAATGAAGACATACAAATAAATCATTCTGCCTGGCAGAGAAAATCTGAAGGTGTCAGCAAAACATGCAGGCAAAGTATCCCTCCAGCTTGGAGACTTGAGGAGAGCCCTGATCAGGTCAGGAGCCCTGCCAGCTGCAGAGCCCACCTCAGAGCAGACCCCAGGTGTCAGCCCCATTCTGGGAGCAGAAATGGATGTCATTCTACAACCCCCTCCATACCCACACATACACACCATGTGCGGGTATCAGAAACCACACTCCTCGAGGAGCTTGCCCAGAGCAATGCTGTCCTGCTGCTATCTTAACCTTTCCTTCATCCCTGGACCCTGAGGGATGTTACAGTCAGTAACAGTGGTTCTTAGGTGATCATGGTGATGAATTCACACTATGTGATGATACTGTGGGCCACTGATGGTACACCATGAATGGACTGTATATGCGTGAAGATTTGTCAATACAAATAAAATTTTTTTTTTTTTTAAAAACACACACACAAAAATAGTGGTTCTTAGGGACAGTGGTTTTGTTGCAGGGACAGATCCCTTTGGCCACTCCCATGCCTGTGGGCAGTCACATAAGCACCTTTATGGGATCTGTGCATAAAGTCAGGCATAGAGTAAAAGAAATACCTCCATTTGATTCTACCATGGCTGGAGGGAAGACTGGGCGATGCCTGCTCCTTCTTCCATCACTGCTATCCTGTGCACTTTGACCTGGCCTTGATGTGAAGTCCTTAAATCACTTTTTGTCAAATAATAAGTTGATCACTTTCTTGACACAGCTGATAGAGAGATAAGAGATTTTCCACCTTCCAACAGGAGAAAAAAATGTCTAGTTAGACTTTGGATTTATTTCCAAGGACCAGATACATTCAGTAGTGAGTCATTTGCTGACTTCCTTCCAAAAGACTTGAGACAATGGTCAGCACTTTGGGGTGTACACGCCAATGATGGTGCATCAGCACTCTGGGGTGTACACGCCGATGACGGTGCATCAGCACTTTGGGGTGTGCACACCGATGATGGTGTACAGTCGCTCTGCAAGGGCGAAGGAAGGGGAGCCAGACACCCACATCCAGGCTGCTGGCAGCCGGGAGCTCCTAAAGGAAGGGCCGGCTAAGTGACAGAGCCTGAGGTCATGCCACGAAGTTGAGAGGCCCTGGGTAAAAAGGGGAAAGGCCATGAAAGAGTTGGAAAGAAGGAGGAAGAGGAGCAGGGGGAGAAGTGAATTCTCCTCATATGTTTCCTGACTGCCTCCTCCTGAAGATTTCCTGCCCATACACTGCCTCACACGGAGAGCTGCAATGCAGACTTGGGATGCTGCCTGGAAAGGCCTGCTCAGTCCTAAGTCAGGGTTTGTTGGTCCTATCAATCTGCCCATAATATTTTCATTTCTTCTAGAAATTGTCTTAGTTTGGTTTTCCCTAGAAGCACACTCTGAGACAACGATTTGAGTACTAGGGGAGTAGAAAAGTGAAACAGGACAGGAAACAGCCTAAAAAGAGAGTACTTGTGTGCAACTGGCGTGCAATCCCTCTAAGCAACTTTGGGAGCCAGCATATAACATGCACTTAGGAGTTAGTCTACTTAAGGAGCAAGGGAAATGGGTTCTTCAGACATCCTCTCATCAGTCATCCATTGAGAGCTTCTCTTGGGGAAAAGGGAAAGTGCTAACTCCCAGCACCTGGCCTGCTGCCTGGACAGGTATGCTCTATCAGCAGAGAAAGCCCCTAGACATTAGCACCCAGGTGCTGCAGATAGAAATAGGTTGGACAGCATGGACATGTAAAAGGCAGGGGGATTGGGTGGCATTTGCCACCATGGTGAATAAGTGACCTAAAGCTGGACATAGCATCCCAGATTCAGCCAGGAGAAAAAAGACACAGAGCATTTTGGATCTGGTGTTCTAACCATTTGGAACTTTCAATTAGGCTTGAGGACCTCTTTGGTCTTAAAGGTCTCTGGGATAACTGGGTGGCATCAGAGGCACAATTGGGAAAAAGGGAGAAATAACAGAGAGACAATCAAACTAGAAGCAGCAAAGAGGCATCAATGATACAACAAGTGAGCTACCTGGGTGTTGTAGCTGGTGGCCATCATGGGGGTGGTACAACAAACAGCCAAGGGGAGAGAGATTTCTGAGAAGCTGCTGAGAGGACTCTAGGCAGCACTCAGCCCAGGAAGTTATGTTTTCTTTTATTTTGGGGGCTAAATTAAAGAAGTTCTATTATTAAACCTCCGGATCAGTCAGAGTCAAAGGAACAGAATTAATAGAGGATTTATAGATTTATTGACAGAAAGATAATTAGATTTATTTTAAGGAATTGCCTCGTGTGATTGTGGGGGCTGTACATCTGATAGCTATAGGACAGACCAGCAGCCTGGAAACTCAGACAGGAATTTTATGCCACAGTTCTGAGGCAGAATTTCTGCTTCTCCAGGAAACCTCAGTTTTTGCTCTTAAGGCCTTCAATTTACTGGATGAGGCCCATCTGTATTATTGAGAATAATCTCCTTGAAGTCAAATGATGGTAGATGCTAATCACATTTACAAAATACTGTCACAGCAACATCTAGACTAACATTGACCAAACAACTGGGCACCATAGCTTAGCCAAATTGTCACAAAATTAACCAACACATCCTCTCCTAGAGGCACAAAGAGAGTGCTACACCGCAAACATATCTATGATGGGACTATTAGCAATTAATAGTAGAAATTGTTAGAGCCTTAGAATCGCAGTAGCCTATGTCCTTAAGGAGTCTGAGGAGGAGCTCTTTGGTTCAGAGAGGTGCCCAGCATGGCCAGCAGTCGGACTACCAGGGACCTGGATCACTGTCAGTCCCGGATGTGTATCGGCAGACATGGAATATAATGTCAACTGTTGAAGAGGGTTTGAGCTGGTCAGCACTATTATTATCTCAGCTTTTCCTGGTCTGAAGGTCCCAGGGAGATGGCTCCGGGACCAAAAAAATAGATGTTAAATGGGACTCTTCCTGTTGACACAGTTTTGGCAAGGAAGCCCTGAAGTTGAAGATGTAGGTGAGAATTATCCACATATCTAAAGAGAGGTGCTAAACACATCCATGCAGGTCTTCCCAAAAGTTAGTAAAAATCTGTCCAGCAACTACTCCCCATCCAGGCTTATAAGGAAGGCAAGAAATTTGGAGGGGGTTCTTTTAGGAGAGTCACTGAGGCAAGCAGTGGTCAGCTTAGCAGAAAGTGCTGATGTTTCCCCTCTCCTTCCCACCATCCCCAAACCAAGTAAAGGGGCCCTGATAGAAAAGGAAAGCTAAGGAAAAGAGGGCTGGTATCTTACAGTCCCAATGAGCTGTAGAAATTGTCGGTCTGTCTTGAGGGATTTACTGGGAGAGAGTGACATTCGTTCCCTGGGGTCTGGGGATATATTTAGATATAGACACTGGTACTTGCTTCCCTTTCTTCTCCCTTTCCCCAGATGTTGAATAAATTCAGAAGTCAAGGGAGCGGCTGGAGCCATCCACCAAGGCAGGATAAAAGAGAATGAATAGTGAAAGACTAGTTTTTGGTGGGTAAAAGAAGCATGATTTTCCTTTAGGGTAAATGTACAATAGGGAAGATAACTTGGTTTGAAATATGGAGTTGGAACTCTGTCACAGAGGGTTGCCTGCCAGTTTAGAGGTGTTGGCAGTAAAAGGCTACAGGGTCTTTTACGGGGATAGGGACTGAAGAGAGATAGCAAGGTGTTGACCAGAGAGTGCATCTCTCACACAGATCGAAGCTGCAACAGCTTTTAAATAACTATAGCACCCAGAGGGTATCAACACCCAAGAGAAAAGGACCTTTAGGGCAGGGAAGAATGAAGACTCTCTCTCTCTCCCTACCCAAACCGTCTATCCTTCTCCTTCCCCTGTTCTCCCCAGGGCTGCCCTCATGCCTAGACCCTTTAGACTGGACTCCTGAATGGCATCTATATATTGGTGACTTGGAGATAGGGAACCAAAGAGGTGGCTGGTCCTGCGGGCCACTCTGCCCAGCACTGGGGAGCTCCCACTGTTGCCACACACACCTTAGAGCCTTTCTGACCCCCTCAAGTTCTGAGTGGTGGTTGGGAATAGTGGGAGCTGGGATGGAGGAGGAGGAATCATTACACTTTTCAGGGGAGCAATGAGAAATATGTGAACATAGAAAATAAGGTGCCAATGGGCTAAAGCTACACGGGAACTACTGTCCACCTTTTTATGCATTTCTGCCAAAATGGCCACCAATGATGCTATTCTGAAAAGGCTGAAACAGAAGGGTGCTGAGCATATCAAATTATCGAACATCTTAAGGAAAAAGCAATTTTGTAGGCAACTTTTGTAGGAGGAGAAGAAACTTTGTGTTGAAAATGCTAAATTAAAGAAAGAAATTGAAGAACTGAAACAAGAGCTAATGCGGGCAGAAATTTGAACTGGAGTGAGACAAATGCCATTTCCATCTGGTACTCCACTGCAAGATAGTTCTGTACTTTCTGGAAATGTGATATAGTCTACATCAAGAACAACCATATCTTCTGGTGCCAGTGAACAGATAAATGGAGGTAGAGGAGAAGAAGAAAAGAAGGTGAAAGAGGAAATTGAAAAGAAAGGCGAGAAGAAGGAGAAAAAACAGCAATCAATAGCAGGAAGTGCTGATTGTAAGCCAACAGATGTTTCCTGACTGGATCTTAGGATTGGTCGTATCAACACTGTCAGAAAACACCCTGATGCAGATTCTTTGTATGTGCAAGAAGTAGAGGTGGGTGAAACAGCCCCAAGAAGGTTTGTCAGTGGCCTGGTGAATCATGTTGCTCTTGAACAAGTGCAAAATTGGATGGTGATTTTACTTTGTAACCTCAAACCCGCAAAGATGAGGGGAGTACTATCTCTAGCAATGGTGATGAGTGCTAGTTGACCAGAGAAAGTTGAAATCTTGGCTCTTCCTAATGCATCTCTTCTTGGAGACAGAATTATTTTGGTACTTTCCCTGGAGAGCCTGACAAGGAGCTAAATCCTAAAAAGAAGATATGGGAGCAGATGCAGCCTGATCTTTACACTACTGATGAGTGTGTGGCTGCATACAAAGGAGTTCCCTTTGAGGTGAAAGGGAAGGGAGTGTGTAGGGCTCAAACCATGGCCAACAGTGGAATCAAATAAAAGAAAATGCTTCAGATATTGGAATTTATTAAAGAAAACTTTAATAACAATAAAAAGGAATATATTTGTCACATGTAAAAAAAATAAGGTGCCAATAAAAGAACAAATATCCTTTTATTCCATTGTTTAAAGCCCTTTGATGGTTGCCTTTAATTGGCAGCTTCCTATGTGCCAGGAATTGTGCTACGTACTTTACATGTATTATCTTATTTAATCCTCAAACTAGACCTATGAGGTAGGTCTTATTTTCCCATATTACACTTGAGAAACTGAGATGTAGAAGTTTTAAGTAAGTTTCTCAAGGTCATACTACTGGCAGGTCTAGAACCCTGAGTCAGAGCCTAGTTGTGTGACTGGAAAGTCCAGGTGTTTGGAGTAGATAGGCTGGGCTTGTAGGAATTGCCCTGATACAGAGACACAGGAATCCGATCAACTCCCAGGGTGACAGAGAGGGAATATGGCAGCAGGCAGACAATTTCCAAAACCACCTTGTGGAGTGGGCAGGGACATAGCTCACCAGATGAATCAAAGGAGTACAAATGGACAGGTGGACAGAGACATCAGTCTGAGGAGGAGGGTTCAGAATCTGAATCAGGAATGGGGGTCTTTGCCACTGGCAAAGATACAGAACAGGGCTGAAGAGAAGAAACCTAGGCAGAGGCCTAGTCTTTGGAGTGGGCCAACATAGCAATAGGGATAGGTAAGGCATGATGTGATAGGTTATGGGGGCTACCCAGATGTCTAGAAGTAGCTCCAGCTCAGTGGTTTCTGAGTCTAGCTGGCAAAGAAACGAGACCTGGAGTAGAGGCCCCAGATGATTCCACTGCCTAGAGAGGGAACCCAGATTCAAGGGTAGTTAGCAAGTTCATCCTAAGCCCCTCAAGACTGAAGAGCAGAAGCCACTGGTAAATGTCCTGCTTCATTTTGGATTGATGCATGAACTGGGGTAACATCGGGATTCCCAACTGTAAGAAGTGGGTGGGGGTGGGAATGGGGTGCTACAGTGGATGGGGCAATAAGGAGGCTAGAACTTCAGGAGAGGGTGCAGAGGAAGCTCAGTCTTGTGGACTGCTACAACATGACAGCCCAAAAGGGACACAAGTGCTTTGAGGCAGGTGTGCATGATACTAGGAAGAGAAGTGTGGAACTCAGGATGGGGTTCCCACTGTACTGCAACACAGGGTTGTGGACAAGGTGGCCAAGGCCAATGCCCTTGTGTGGTCTGGGTTAGGATTAGAACATGGCCTGTTCCTGCAGGAGGGAGATGAAGGGGCCCAGCTGCCTATTGCGGGGTAGCCAGAGGTTGGAGGGAAGGAAGAGATCATTCTCTCCTATATGCCCCGCATACTCTTGTATCTCCTAGTTTGGAAGGTGTGGCATGGACAATTTTTGCTTCAGAAAGTTACCTACTAGAGCATTCTTGGTTGTTGCTTCTCACATTTAGGAGAGCCGTGTCATGAGGTCTCTTGCTAACTCTCTGCTGGCCTTGGGTCTCCAGTCTGTAGGTGGACTCAGTGTTCTTGGGGCACATAATGGCAATGGAAAGGGGTTCTACTCCTCTTTAATTGGGAAAGGCCATTTCCTTTTTGGAGTGGCCCCACAACACTTCCTCTGTAGCACTGTAGGCACAATTTCCAAATCCCCAGTAGCTCAAAGAACCCAAACATTTGAGGACAGCCCATGTTCCCTCTACTTAGAACCAACCGCTTCCCTCCCAACACTTTTAAAGAGATTGCAAATCCACCCTTCCAAAACCTCTGGGAACTCCTTCTAGATGACACCTTCCCACACTCCCTCATCTCCTACTCCAGGCTGAGTACCCTCCCTTTCCACTTTTCGTATTTTGCGCATGTATCTGCAGAAATGTGGGTCACTTTAGATTATAATTATTTGCTTATATGTGGTGTGAGAGCACCTCAAAAGAGGTTAACTGAGTTTGTAGGCCAGAGTGGAAATCTGCAATGCTGGAAATAACCCAAGAGGGACAAGTATGGCTGCCTGAGACTGGATGAGTAGGGACTTAGGGACAGAGGAGGGGGACAGTCTCTGGACACTTTGGGCGGGGAAAGTGCGCATCTAGCCCGTAGGGGCTTCTACCCCTCTCCCTCGTAGGAAGGAAGGGTGTGGAGAATTTCCACTACCTGATGGGATTCCCCTGGCCTCCCACATTTGCCCACCAAGCCCTGGGCTCCAGGAGCAGCCTCCTCTGCTGCGACTTTCTTACATGTGCTGCCCATCCCTAGGCTCCTTAGCCCTGGAATTCATCTCCTCTGGCACCAGCTCTCTACCAGCGCCTTCCTTCCTTATACCTAACAGACATGTTTTAGTATCTGTCAGGTGCCAAACACATGGTCAGAGTTACAGTCTTACCCCTCTTAGGAAATATATCTATCATAGAAGCCCCACAGAGACATAATGCTCTAAACCAAAGGCTTAACTCAGTGGGGGGAAACCCGCAAGCTTTTATAGAGTACCTACACTGATCTCGGCCCTGGGCCAAGAATTTCCTTAAACATTATTTCATTTAATGTTCACAGCAAACCTACCAAGTAAGTTGAATTGTCCCCATTTTAAGATGGAGAAACTCAAACTAAAAAAAAATAAATTAAGCGAATTGTCCACAGTTGTAGACCTGGCAAATGGGAGAGACAGGATGAAAACTCGTGCCTGTCTGGCTCCAAGCCAGGAGTTCAGGTTGTTTCCCTGCCCCACTTAGAAGCCATAGCTGTCTCCTCCAGCCATGCCCAGCTCTGCTTTAGTCAGGGGCACCCTCAGCAGACGGGACCCTACAGCTTTGGATGCAATCTCAGCAAAGGTAGATGGATGCTGCATGCTGGTCTCAGTGCCCTCTCCTCATGCTGTGCTCAGTGCATTCCTGTGATGACCCATTCTGCCTGGGCTTTTCAAGCCACATGTGCAGTGGTGGACAGAGGGTGTGTCGTGCTGCAGAGGAGCCACCCTGCATTTTCCTAGCCTGTCACTTTTATTTGAATATTGTATTCTACAAATTACATACATATATTTATATACACAAATGCATCAGTATATATTTTTATTTATATGAAGATAGATTTATTTTTATGAAAACCAATATATATTCAAGTAGAAAGAAAAATTAATTTGGCTGTGGTAGGCAGAATTGTAAAATGTCCCCAAGACTTCCCACCCTGGGATACGTGCCCTGAATAATCATAATCCCTAGAATGGTGAATGTGATGGATTTTACTCCCAGGTTTAGGTCATGTTGTATGTCACAGTTGAGCTTAAGATAGGATGGTTATTAGGAGGGCCTGGCATAATCACACGAACCCTTTAAAAGCAGATTGATTTCTTGGGCTGGTTGCAGATGAGGAATTGAGAGAGATTCAATGAGTGACACGAGGGGGGTTCTCCATTGCCAATGTGGAGGGGGCCACATGGCAAGGACCCGAGAGTGGTCGCTAGGAGCCCAGAGTGGTTCCTAGTTTACTGCTAGAGTGACAGCATGGACCTCGGTCCTACAACTGCAAAGAAATGAATTTTGTTAACAACCTGAGGGAAGCAGTTCTTTTCCAAGTCATGCCTCCACTGAGGACACAGCTGCTGGCACCTTTATTTTGCCTCTACAAGACCCTGAGCAGAGGACTCAGCAAAAGCATACCAAGCTCTTGAACCATGGAAATAGTGAGATGTTGTAAACTGCTTAGTTTCTGGTAGTCTGTTATACATCAATGGAAAATGAATATGTTGACATTTTAGAATAAAAAAAAAGTTCATACTAATTTCTGGCTTGCTGGGGGCTTTTTGAGCTCTTATGCCCCCTGCAGAGAGAGAGACTTCAGGAGAAAAGCTTGAGAAGGGCTGGATTATAGATACCCATTTATTCATTTAACAAATATTTAACAAAAGTCCATTAGCTGTCAGGCATCGGACTGAGGCTGTAGTAATATATAAGACAGGGAAAATTCCTTCTCTCATAATAGTCACATTCTAGAAAAGGGGAAACTGATGATAAATTAGGGAACAAATAAATGAACAAGATAATTTCAACTTGCTGGGGTTGCAAGCTGTGCTATAAACTGGGGGCAGGTCTGGGAGCCCCCCCACCCCACCCCAGGATACATTTGAGCTGAGACCTGAGTAATAAAAAGGAGCCAGCCACGTGAAAAGTTGCAGGTAATAGCCTTCCTGAAGGTGACAATGCTAACTTGTTGCAGCAGCAGGATGAAGGCAATTGGAACCCTGTGTGTGTGGGGGGGGTGCTGCTGCTCTGAGGCCTCCAGGGGCCATGGGTGAACTCAGCGCTCAGCACTCCTGGGTCCCCAAGGTACTGGGTTCCCAATGAGGCTGCTTGGCACAGTGCCAGCTCCCGCCTCCTGGTCCCATCCCCACCCCCACCCCCCTACGTTTGGAGCTGGCAGGAGAGGCTCAAGAGGGTTGAGGCACGCCTCTAAAGTCTTCCGGATCATCTGCACCTCTCTGGGCCCAGAGATTAGACTCAAACCAAACAAAAAGTGCTGTGTTCTCACCCTGACCCAGCCTCGCCTGGGAGAGGTTTTCCTGGAAAGTGCTTTCCCTGAGGGACTGCTGAAAAGTTGGGCAGGCCTTCTGGGTTGCCTCAGGCTTCCTATCGTCCAATCCAGGCTCCTGACAATTCTGCCTTGTTAGAGGGCTCTGGTTTCTCCGTTTGGGGCTTTCCCCCTCTTTTGAATGAGAGTGGAGAGGAGAGTGGCTGTGCCAGCCTGTGTGCACAGGCTTCTCCTGGCTTCCTCTTCCTCATGACACCCCTAACTTTGAGGGGCCTGAGGAAAGAAACAAATTGGAGGCCCACGTGGCATATTTAGAAGTTATATAGCAAGCTGGAAAACTGTAAATGAATCTTGTTTTACCCTCTGCCTCAGATAAATATATCTTGATAACAACTACAAGGCCAGGTCTGCACTGAGAATTCTTAGACCCCAAGGAGAACGTGCCAGTGTGGGGAGAACTGGCCTGTGGCCCCCCAGCCTGCAGCCTGCTCCCTTCTCTTCTCGCCCCCAGCTCCAGCCTGCACTGCACAAGCTGCGGACACTAGAGCCCACAGCCCAAGCTCCATCTAACCCCTCCATCTAACCCCGCCCTCCCTCAGGCCCAGGGGCACATGCTCCATCAGCTGCACCACTCTCAGAGCATGGACCCCGGCAGTGGGTGTGCACCAGGTTGGAAGTGGGCTCAGGGTCAGACAGCAGGGAATTCCAAGGTCCTGGGTCCTTGGTGTGTGATCTAGATGGGGCTTGGGGCTCCAGGTGGGCATACCCATTTAATCCTGCAGACTCCTCGTCCTACGGGAAGGGGCACAGTCAGGGGAGGGTAGAGTAATGGCCCTCTACAGGAAAAGTTCAGGGTGGGGGGCCTCTTGCCCCGATTCAAGGGTGCTACTGTTTAAGAATGAGGCCTTCCTGGCACTTTCCCTTGTGTTGCTTCTCCTATGTTGCTTTTAAAACTTTTTATGCTTGATAGAATAAAGTGATGAAGTATGTAACACCATGGATGGACTTTGAGGACATTATGCTCAGTGAGATTAGCCAGAAACAAAAGGACAAATACTGTATGGTCTCACTGATATGAACTAACATTATTATTAACATTAACTAATCATTCATTAATGTATGAACTTGGAGAATTTCAGTTAAGAACAGAGTCCATCAGGAGATAGAAATAGGGTTGATTTGGAGTAATTGGAGCCTAAGGGATACAGATTGGGCAACAGGACTGATTGTAAAAATTTAGAAATGGATTGCACTATACTACCTAACTGTAATACAATAATGTAAGTACACTGAATGAAGCTGAATGTGAGAATGATAGAGGGAGGAGGGCAGGGAGCACAAATGATATCAGAAGGAAAGATAGATGATAATGACAGAGATGGTATAATCTCGGAATGCCTAGAGGGTACAAGGATAGTGACTAAATGCACAAATTAAAAAATGTATTTGAATAAGGAAGAACAAAGGAATGTCAGTATTGCAGGGTGTTGAAAATAGATTGCAATTCATATTTTAAAACTTTAACTTATGTGTGAGACTAAAGCAAAAAATGTTTATTTGGTACAAAATTTATATTTTGGATAGGGCATCTCCTAATATAACTTATACGGACAGTTTAATTGAACACAATAAGTACATAGAACCTTGAGTAGGCCATGAGATTTTGTAGGTTTGTCCAGAGCTATGCCCTGCATGATTTGAACTGTGAATAAAAAAGTATTTGCAAAATCCCCTTGGGGGAATGGTGAGAAAGAGGAAAATTCAACTTCCTCATATGGAGAAGGCCAGATAGTCTCGCAAGCAGTGAGGACAACAAAATAGGCTGAGCCCTCAATCTTGGGGTTTGTTCATAGGAAACATATCCCTGCAAAGGATAGGCTAAGTCTACTTAAAATTAGGCCTAAGAGTCACCCCCAGGGAACCTCTTTTGTTGCTCAGATGTGGCCTCTCTCTCAGCCAACACAGCAAGCAAACTCACCGCCCTCCCCCTCTTTATGTGGGACATGACTCCCAGGGGTGTAAACTTCCCTGGCAGCATGGGACAGAAATCCTAGAACAAGCTGGGACTCAGCATCAAGGGATGGAGAAAACCTTCTCAACTGAAAGGGGGAGGAGAGAAATGAGACAAAATAAAGTGTCAGCGGCTGAGAGCTTCAAATAGAGTTTGAGAGGTTATCCTGGAGGTTATTCTTACGCATATATAGATAACCCCTTTTTGGTTTAAGGTGTTTTAGAGAAGCTAGAGGGAAGTGCCTGAAACTGTAGAGCTGTGTTCCAGTAGCCATGTTTCTTTAAGATGATTGTATAATGATATATCTTTTGCAAGTGACTATGTGATTGTGAAAACCTTGTTCTGATGCTCCTATTATCTATGGTATGGACTGATGAGTGAAAAATATGGATTAAAAATAAATAAATAATAGGAGGAACAAATGTTAAAATAAATTGGGTAGAGGAAAATACTAGTGGTCAGTGAGAGGGAGGGAGGGGTAAGGGGTAAAATGTGATATGAGTTTTTTCTTTTTTCTTTTTATTTCTTTTTCTGGAGCGATGTAAATGTTCTGGGAAATGATCATGGTTATGATATACAACTATATGATGATATTGTGAGCCACTGATTGCACACCAAGTATGGAATGTTCATATGTTAAGAATGTTAGTATTGTATGTTGATTGATTTTATTAATAAAAATTAAAAACAAAACAAATGACAGCCAGTAAGAATCCAGGGCCACTATATGGACCGTGACATCCAGGGGTATAAAAAATTTCCCTGACAAAGGGGTCAAAAAATCTCCCTGGCAAAGTGGGATATGAGTCCTAGGGATGAGCCTGGTGCTGGCATCGACAATGCCTGTCTCACCAAATGGGGGAAAAGCATTGTAACAAAATAAGGTATTAGCAGCTGAGAGAGCTCAAATAAAGTGGAGATGCTACTCTGGAGGCTACTCTTATGCAAGCTTCAGCAAGATATTGCTATTTACCATGGTTTGCCAAACCCCAACCAAAGCCATTCCTGTCAACCCTAAAGATCAACTAGAGTTCTATCTGAGATTCTTCAAAAGTTCCATGCACTATGATTGCTTTCCACATACCTTCAACCTCCAGAGGGGTTCCTAGACCAGATAAGTCCTGAAACCCAGAGGAGCCAGCCTCTCCATGAATATCCAGTTCCCTCCCCCTATCCCATATTATCAACAGCCCTTTCCGGCATGGAAAAATTAGAAGGGCATAGCCCAAATACCCCTAAAGATTGGAAGAAAAATCAAAGGAGAAGGAGGAGAGCAGAGAAGATAGGATTTAACAAATGAGTAAGACTGCTGAATCTTTACGTCATTCTTTCTTTTAGTTTCCAGTATCTTGGAGAAGCTAGAAGGAAAAACTTCAAATTGTGAAGCTGTCACCCATACCAAACTCTTGAATCTGTTTTATAATTACTTGTTAAAACGTACTCTGAAATTTATTGCTTTTTTGTACGTATGTTATATTTTACAATTAAAAAATAGTAATTCCAGGACCATCAATCAAACAGCCACCGTGAAATGTATTGTGCTATTATGAATGTGTTTAGGAATGGATTCTTCCACAGTCTAGGTTCCAGATGGGAACACAGTCTAGAGAAACAGTCCAGAGAATACCTCGATTGTTGTCTTCCGCGATTTTGAGAGGGGGACCATGTGAACTTCTTCCCAGATTCTTGATCAATGGAAATTCTGAGATAACATAAGTGGTGTTATGAGTCTAACAATTTGTTATGCAGCAATAAAAACTAATACAATGTAACTTTGGAAATTGGAATTAAAATATTTTACTAGCAAAAAAACCTTTTTTATGCTTGAAATTTTTTTAAAAAAATTTCTGCTCTCAAAAAATGTCAAGATTCTAGGAAAGATACAAAAGGATTTCAGTGAATTCCCATTTTTTTCTCTCTTTATATATATGTTTTATGTATGTATGTATTTATAGGTATACATACATATATGTACATATACGCATATAGGCATACACTTACAATAACTTGCTGAACCATTTGAGAGTGAAATGCACTCACCATGCCTCTTTACCTCTAAATACTTCAGGGTATATTTTCTGTGAACAAGACATTCTCTTATTTACAAGGATCAAAACTTAATAGAAAATCTAACATTAAAATTATATTATTATTTATTATTCAGTCCATATTTGCATTTTGCCAGTTGGCTCCTTTACAGCATTGAAAGAAAAAATAGACTCAGTACTACACATGGCATGGTTGTTACGTCTCTTTTAAGGCCTTTATGTTGGAACTGTTTTTCAGCCTTCTTTTGTCTTTTATGACATTGATATATTTGAAGAGTACAGGACAGGTCAGTTGTTTACAGAATGTCCTTCAATTTGGGTTTGTCTGATGTTTCCTCCTGATTAGAATCAGGTCATATGTTTTGAGCATGAATGCTTGCTGAGATGTTGTATTCTTCTTGATACTTCTCACCAGGAGGCATATGATGTCAGTTTGCCCCATGATTGGTTTGTATTTTGACTTGCACATAAAGATTGAACATGAAAATACCCTATCATGTAATATGGTTTGAAAACATGCTTGTCCTCATTTTGTAATTTTTATCAAGACCAACTTTGTCCAATAGAAATATAATGCAAGCCACATCTTAATATTAAATTCTACAGTGGCCATATTAAAAATGTAAGAAGTATCAAGTGAAATTGATTTTGATAATATTTTATTTAGCTTAAAATACCCAAAGTATTATCATTTTGACACATACTAAATATACAAAATTTCAAATAGGGTATTTTACATTCTTTTTTGTTGTTGGTTTTCCAAATCTTTAAAATCCAACATATATTTTATACTAATAGCACATCTTAATTTTGACTTGTTACACATCAAGCACTTCAGTGGGTGCTCTTTGTTGGCTAGGGATGTGGTAGGAAATGCTGCAGTTGAAATTGACCTCCCAATTTCAACATGGGGACAAGGAGCTTAGGGTAGCAGAGGCCTAGCAGCAGCACAATTACTAGAGGCAAATTCAGAGGGTTACCATAATGGGCATCAGAGCCAGAGTTCTAATTAGAATAGTCTTAACTGAGAAAAACCCTAAGGCACACAAGGTGATAAGTAAGGAAGTGGACAGTGAGGTAGACAAGAAGGACTGCCATGTGGATGCCTTTCAAACTTCTTCCCCAGCCCCCCTTGCTCTCTCAATGAGCTCACAAACAAAGTGACCATGGTTGCTGGGATGGAGGCCATGATGGACACAACAAAATGGATTTTCTCTTACTAAAATGTGTGGCTGCTGCCACTGCTAAGTACTCAACTTGCCAGCAGCAGCCACACATGCTGAATTCCCAATATGGTGCTACACCTTGGAAGCAATTGGTTGCACTTGTTTTCTTCACAGAGGGAGTAGCAAATTGTCCCTATGCAATTGATAATTTTTCTAGGTTTGGATTTGCTTTCACTACACGAAAATATCAAAGGACTGAGCCCTGTGGACTTGAAAAAAAATCTAACATGAATCATGGCCACTTTTGAACGTTTGTTAATTTCACATAAAAATAAACAGCTGGACATTTCTGAGGTCAAATTTAATACAAGGTTATTATAAGAAAAAAAAAGAGCACAATCGTCAAGAGCTCATTCTAAAAGACAAAGAAAGAACACCGGAAAAATGTGCCCAGAAAGATGTGTTTTGGCAGAACAGATCAAAACCATAACTTTCTATATCAAAATTAGCTAAAAGTCACTAAGGAAATCATACAAAACATAAAAAGAAAAATCCAACGTTGTTAGAATTAAAAAAACCTCAGAAGTGAGATGACAAAACTCAGGAAACAATTATAAATAAAAAATACTCTTAGAAATGAAGAGAAGACTATAAATAAAGTTTTTTTATATTGATAACTTTTGATAATTTAGAAAATCAAATTGAAATAAAGAAAAAGAATTAGGAAGTGGAAAATATTTGAAGATTGGCAAAGAAGATTTAACACACAGGTTAAAGGAGTCCCTGAATAAGGAAACCAAAGCCATGGTACAGAATTAATACTAAAACCCACACTTCTATAAAACTTTCTTGAAAATAAAAGTTTTAAAATAGCATATTGAAAAACACATAATTTACCAGAGAATATCAGCCAAGAACAAACGTCACCAAGATATGTTCTAGTAAAATTAATGTACTTGAAAGAAAAAAAATTAGCCATCTAAGAAAAGCTCAGATTATCATCAAACTGTTCAACAGCAGCTCTTTATACCAGAAGAAAATGAAAGGAAAAAACATGTGAGCCATATATCCAGGAAGAACTTAGGCTGTTAGTAGAAAAATTGGCACCTCATAGCAATGTTCTCCACATTCTGCCATTTTGGGCTTCCTCAGTGTAATAACAAGTTCTCTGCCCTCAAGTGAAAGTTACTCAAAACTCCTACCTATGTACCTCAGAATTCTTGGTCAGCCTTCTATTGTTTTGTCTTTAAATGTAAACAGGTAACGAAGGATGACCAGTCTGCTGGATATCTTCTGTCTGTCCCTCCAAATCCACCCTCCACCCTTCTCCTCCCTGCTCTGCACACAGGAGGGTGGCGGGTGATTGCATCAAAAGGCTTCCTGTCGGGTACTATCAATGGGAAGGACCGATGGGAGATGAGAAGAAGGGAAAAGAGTGAGGTAAGGATACATATTTCCCTGGATCCCATCCTTCTGAGTCACTGTGGGTTGACTCTATCCCTCTAAGGAAGGCCACAGCTCCTGTCAAACAGCTCTCTCTATACACCTACTCTCTGTGATTTCCTGTATTGATTCCCTCCTCTTGTCTTTTCCAGCCTAGGGGAGGCAATGGTTTCTAGGAGATGTTAGCCCCAAGATGTTATATTGTCTTTTCTTGGTTTCCCTACACCCTTTTCACACCTTTATAAATAATATCTTTATTTAACTCTCCTCTAGTATTCAGGTTAAGTTTGCCATCAGTTTCCTGTGATGACCCTGAATGATTCAGCTAGACATTTGAAGAACCTAATGTGAAAACTAAAGGTCAAGGTTTGCAAATAAACTCACTTCAAAGGAAATACAAAATTTAGAAAACATTTTGAAAAGAAAACTCTCATCAGTATCTTCAGAAAAAAATTGAGACATTACATCCATAAAATAATTTTAAAGAAAAGATGCTGCTCCAGTTTGCTAGCTGCCGAAATGCATATACCAGAAACAGAATGGCTTTTAAAAAGGGGAATTTAATAAGTTGCTAGTTTACAGTTTTAAGGCTGAGAAAATGTCTCAATTACAACAAGTCTATAGGAATGTCCAATCAAAGGCATCCAGGAAAAGATACCTTGGTTCAAGAAGGCCAATGAAATTCAGGGTTTCTCTCTCAAGTGAGAAGGCACATGGTGAACATAATCACAGTTTCTCTCTCATCTGGAAAGACACATGGTGAACACGGTCAGGGTTCCTCTTTCATCTGGAAGGGCACATGGTGAACACTGCATCATCTGCTAGCTTCTTTTCCTGGCTTCCTGTTTCACGAAGCTCCCCAGGAGGCATTTTCCTTCTTCATCTCCAAAGGCCACTGGCTGGTGGACTCTGCTTCTTGTGGCTATGTCATTCTGCTCTGCTCTATCTGCATCTCTCATTCTCCAAAATGTTTCCTCTTTTATAAGACTCCAGAAACTGATCAAGACCCACCCAAATGGGTGGAGACATTTTGTCACCTAATACAGTTTAACAACTACTCTGATTAAATCACATCTCCAGGGAGATGATCTAATTACAGTTTCAAACGTACCATACTGAATAGGGATTAGAAGAAACGGCTGCCTTTACAAAATGGGATTAGGATTAAAACATGGCTTTTCTAGGGTACATACATCATTTCAAACCAGCACAGATGCTATGATACAAACAGTTTTGCAAATGGAAAAAAAAAAGATTGCCAAAAATAAAACATTCAGAGAAAGGTTGGAAGCTGAAGTCTAGAAAATCTCTTAAAATGTAGGAAATATTGAAATTATAATAAATATGAATGTAAATAAGAGAGAAATAGGAAATCAATCCAGATGGTCCAATGTCCAACCAATAGGATCCCCTGAAAGTGAGAACAGAAAAGCCAAGGGAGAGGAAACTAATAAAGAATAATACAAGAAGATTTTCTAAAGTCAAAGTAGTATATGAGCTGTGAGCTCTGATCAAGCTGAAAACAAAGACCTATACTAGAGATGTTATAAAAACATTTATATACTATTTTGATAAAAATCAGACCAGTAACAATGGATGCTAGATGACGAACTTAATAATTGGTAAAAAGCTGCTCATTATTTTGCAGAGGATAACACAAATCCCATCCCACTCCAACAGCTTGAGAAAGTTGATGGCAAAAACACACCAAGAATTAACTTGCCATCTTCCTTCACATGCCTGCCTCTCCTTCAGGGGCTTGATCTTGTAATGCACAACTTTCTACCTAGTTACCCAAGCCAGAGTCATCCACATCACCCCCTTCTTCTTTAACTCTCATGTTTTAAGAGATACCAGTTCCCTCAGCTTCTACCTCCTAAAAATCTCTCCCAACAGTTGCTCCTCTCCACTTCATTCTCAGCTTTTTTGGATCACTGCAATAAAGTGGGCCTTGACTCCAACCTCTCCTTCAAGCCATCATCTATTCTACAACAGAAGTGACAGTTCCTTAAGTTCAAATGTCACCAGGTCACTCCTCTGCCTCCAGCTTTTCAATGGTTCTTTTCAGCTTTAAGATCAAGTTTTGACTCTGGTTTAGCTCATAAGACATTTCGTGATCTGAAGCAGACTAGCCCCTGCAGCCTCTTCCTGCTACTCCACCCTTTGCTCCTATTGATGAAGCTCCTTTTAGTTCCTGGACTCATCATGCTGTTTCATGCTTTGGTGCATTTGCAAAAACTGCTTTCTCTTCCCAGAAGTCTCTTTATCTCCTATTTAATCTAGCTAATTACTCCTTGTCCTTCAAAACTCTGCTCACACAGCACTTTTTCTGAGATTCATTGCTCTGCCTTGCTTTGATCCCTACCCTGGTCAAAGCCCACAGTCTCCATTTGACTGGGTAGGGAACTTGGGCAAAAGAGGAAAAGTTTATTTGGATTCTACTCTTTGCCAAGAATTGTGCTGGGGTCACAGATCTTATATAGTTTCCCTTAAGAACTTGCAGTGTGATAGGGGGACCAGAAAAGCAAAACAAATAATTACATCAATGTGGGGTTGTTGAGATTGATATTAGGGGCCATTGGATCACAGAGTGGGAAACCTGGATAAAATCTGGAAAGTATGACAGGGAAGGTTACGGTTGAACTGACCCTAAAGGAGGTCTTGGTAAATTTGGAGCTGGAGGAGACTGGTGAGGTTTGCAGAAGCCTTAGGCTAGGGAAGCTGGAAGTTTATGCTATAGCCAGTCATGCTCAATACCTGGCATTTTGGCACCACTTGCCCCTTCCATGCCCAAATGCAGACTCAGAGCCTATCTCCACACACATGCTCTGGATGGCGACCATGAATTGATCACTAAGATGGAACTCACTGACATCCCACATCAGATTTGCATTTGAGAATCTTCCCTCTGGCAGCTGTATAGTGGATTCACTACAGGCGTGGGCCTAAGGCTTGCCTCAATCTTAACACACTAACTTAGATGTCTGACATGTAATTTGTAAGAGATTCTATGATGGCCGGTCACTGCAAGAAGACCCTGAACCACCTAGAGGTGAATTCTCCCGTTCTCATATCTTGTTCTTGATACTACAGCCATAACTGGGTCAAGATCAACTAGAGGCTATTATGAGAATTTTGTGTGTCTTTGTCTGAGAGATGGATTCCTTTTTTCTTATTTAAGATCAAGAAAGATCTTGCCAGGTTACTAGGGCTGATCTTTCATAGTTAAGGCAAGTGAGGTATAAGATGACCTGTTCTTACAATGAGATTGTTAAAAGGGAACCCGACTAAAATACCAGTGGCCACCAGGGCTTGTACAAAAGCTCAGAAGGCACATCCCCAAGGATCCTGGGTTCTCTTTTTCAGCCACCACCACACACTCTTTCAGCTACAATGAAAACTATTTCCTCTTGGTGAACTTGTAAGGCAGTGTTATGTTTCCTTTTTGTTGTCCAGTGAGGATGGAGGACAGAGATTACCCACACAGCCTTCTCAGCCTACTGTTTTCCTCCTAAAGAACCCAAGAAGGGACTTACAAAATCCAAGGGGATTTCTTGTCTGTCCTAATGGGCAGAAAACGATGTGAAAATTATATGGTTGCCCTTTAGACACAAGCATGGGCCTGGAAACTGTAGAAATGTATCTGCTCTAGTCCATGTATTTCTAACTTAGGTTTTGTTTTTACTTTTGTAAAAATATGTCTTGATCTTCGTGAGATGTGTGCCTTTAGACAACTTGTCCTCCCCAGCGTGAAAGTCATTCTTCAAGGATTATTGGTTGCCTACATAATGTTGAATTTTCTTTTCCTTACTTACTAGTTGCCTTCCAACTATCTATCCTTTAACCCTTCTCCCTTAGACAAGGTTGGACAAACTTCTGTAAAGGGCAAGACAGAAAATATTTTTGGCTTTGTAGACTATACAATCTCTGTCACCACTACTCAACTCGGCTATTCTAGCCAAAGCAGTCAAAGTGGTGGACCACAGTGGCTCAGTGGCAGAGTTCTCGCCTGCTATGCCGGGGACCCGGGTTCGACTCCTGGTGCCTGTCCATGCAAAAAAATAAATAAATAAAAGACAGTCAAGGATGATATGTAAAGAAATGGGTATGGCTGTATGCCTATAAAATTTTGTTTACAAAAATAAGCTGCAAACCAGATTTGGCCTGCAGGCCATTGCTTGCTGACCCCTGCTTTAGATCATACCATGTAACAATGTATCCTTGTAGAAATCTTCACCTTCCTGCTGCAGCCTAGAGATAGTCACTGGCAATGAGAAGACTGTATTGGGATTCTGGGAAAGCTTCTACTTTTTTTTTTTTACATGGGCAAGCACCAGGAATCGAACCGCGGTCTCTGGAATGGAAGGTGAGAATTCTGCCACTGAGCCACTGTCGCATTGACCTCTGCTTTCTAGACTAAGCTGTTGCTACTTCTTTCCTTTCCATTTTCTTCCTTCCTTTAAATTGGGCATGAGGCCTGGAGGTGCAGCAGCAGCTCGGGACAATGAAGTTACAAGCATGAGGATGAAGGCTTAGGATGGCAGAGCAGAAAGACAGAAAGAGCAAGTGTCTACCAAAGCACTGTGACTCTGTCCCAACCTTGGGCTGTCAAGCCAAAGATTTATTGTTTTGAGACAAATAAATTTCTATTTGTTTAAGCCACTCTTAGTCACATTTTCTGTTATTGTAGCTGAGCACACACTTAATAGATACATAAATAAAAGCAACACATGCTCACCATAGAAAATTCAGAAAATACAGAATAGCTAAAGGCAGGGGGAAAATGACAACTGTATCACCATCCAAAACCATAAAATGTCAGACTGTGAGGAGCATATCATCACTCTCAAGTCTTGATTATTTGGAACATTGTTAGGAAACTGTAATTACACTTCTGAGCACAAAATACGAAAAGAATGACTTCCTCACATCATTTCCTTGCAAGAAATCTGGATGTTGTTCACTACTGTTTTTATAGTGTTGAAGTGGCAGCATGCCTGGAGTTTTGGAGCTATTGAGTACTTCCTGGAGTTTGCTGGGTATGGCTTGCTTTGTGGTCCAGTTCTTGCACATGTGGTCCCTATCAGAAATTGTCTAGGGCCAGCCTACTAAGGACCAAGAATACCTCTGAGACGTAAAACTCCACCTCAGGACTAACCCTCAATACACAAATCCCCTCAGTACACACACATACACACACCCACAAAACAACCACCAGGACCAAGAATACCTTTGAGACGTAAAACTCCACCTCAGGACTAACCCTCAATACACAAATCCCCTCAGTACACACACATACACACACACACACACACACACACAAAACAACCACCACTGTTCTTGGATAATGAGGAAAGTTGCTCTAGATGCAGGAAGAGACCAAGAGATTCATAGAACATAGAAGAGAGCCTGGAAACTGAAAGACACATGGAAGGAACCCTGATATATGATGCAGCTAATGTAATAAGCACAGAAAGCACAGAGTAGACAGAGTAGTCAATATATAGTGTTGGGACAGTTGGATTTCTAAATGCAAATAAAATAAAATAATTAGATTTCTATTTCACTCTATGCTTTAAGTAATATCTAGAAGGATTAAAGAACCAAATGTAAAACACACACCTTTAAACTTAAGATAGAATATATGATAATATCTTTACATGCTTGGGGGAGGGAGAAATTTTTCTTAAACAAGACATACCATAAGGACAGAATTATAAATATGACTTCATTAAAATGAAAACTTTGGCACATCAAAAGACATCTTTTTTTTTGTATGTTATATAGTGGGGGTCACATTTTATTCCTTTTCCATGTGAGTATCCCCTTATTGTTCAATTTTTGCTTGTTTGTTTTTTTATCTGTTTGGGAAGTGCATGGGCTAGGAACAGAACCCGGGTCTTCCTCCTGGCAGGTGAGAATTCTACCACTGAACTACCCTGGCACCCTCCCTGAAGGACATCATTTTTAAAATATGAAAAGATAAGTCACAGGATGGAGGAAATATTTGCAAAGTATTTGTAATCTAGAATATGTAAGGAAGGTCTACAAATTAATTAGAAAAAGATAGCAACACAATAGAGAAGTAGGAAAAGTTATAAGCAAGTAATGCACAGAAATAGAAAACCAGAATGGAGCATTAATGTATGAAAAGGTACTCACTCACTAGCAATCAGGGCAATTCAAATGTAAACAAGGGTTACAAGCTTTCACCTCTTAGTGTGGTAAAGATTTCAGATTAGGAAGTAATAGCAAGAGTGTGGGAATGTACATTGTCAATGGGAATGTACATTGATATACATTCATTTTAGAGAGTAAGTCTATAATGAAATCTTTATTAAAAAACATGGACACAGGATACAAGCAGAAATTAACTTTATTATTCCCCACCTCTCCTGCAAAACAGGTCTTTCTCTGCTTTCAATAGCTTCAAACACTATGAATACCAATAATAAACTTAATAATAAATGTATATGGCCTAATATGAAGACAATGATAAAAACTTTCTGAGAGACATAAAAAAATGACTTGCAAACCCTGGATTGGAAGGCTCAGTATTGTGAAAATGGTGATTCTCTACCAAAATAATAGATATTTAATGGAATCCTATCAAAATTACAATATATTATTCTTTTACCATGAAAAACTGGTTTGAAAATTCATCTCAAGAGAAATTATGTAAAAATAACAAAAATGTAAAAAGAACAAGTGAATGTGAGTAGAGCTGATTTACCACATAATAGAAATACAAAACACAACAGTGTTGGTGACATCAGTGACCCAGCAGAGAGAAAAGTCCAGAAACCCACAAACATGTATGCATGTGTGTATATGTGCATATGTGTGTATTAAAGGTAGCATTTCAGGTGGTGCGACGGTGGCTCAGTGGCAGAATTCTTGCCTGCCATGCCAGAGACCTGGGGTCGATTTCTTGTGCCTGCCCATGCCAAAAAAGGGTAGCATTTCAAATCAATTAAAAAAAAATTAATTTTAAAAAGAACAAAGAAACAATGGCCTAGTCAATGAGAAGTAATTATAATAATTATTCATTAAAAAATAAAATTAGATTCCTACCTACCACTATACTCAAATACATTTCAAGTAAAGAGTTAGACATTAAAAATGTTGAGTATTTGACTCCACCCCCTTTCCCCCTCCCCCCACCATCTATTCACCCCAAATGATTAATCTAAGGCAATCATGGTAATCCCATTTCCCTGGGTAATAACTGAGCCAATAAGACATGAAGTGTGTTAGAATTTTGGGAAAATTTTCCTTGTGCTAAGAGTAAGATACAGGAAAGTATAGTCTCTTTTAATCCTCTAGATTTGCTATGAAGTCTGCAAGGATGATTTCATGCATGTGATAGAATGCAAAGGAGTCAAGTCCAGGATCACCTCATTGGGCCACAGAGCATACCAAATATGCCCTAGTATACCTTACCTCTGGCATCTTAAGTGAGATACTCTATTTCCTTATTGTGAATGCATATAGGAGATTAATTTAAATAATTTGGAGTTAAGAAATATTTCAAATTCAGGACATAAAACCTGAAATCTATGAAGGAAAAGAGGGATATAACCGATTGCATATATATTAGAAACTCCACATGTCTGAATTCACTGTAATAGAGTGAAAATAGAAAAAGCAGAAGGGAAGAAGTTATTTGCAAGGTGCATAGTGGACCAATGGATTATTGTAAATGAATAACAAAAATGAAAAAGAAAAAGAGAAAAATAATTCAGTAGCAAAATGGACAAAAGAATATAAAAAGATAACACATAGAAGAAGAAATAAACACAAAGTGACCAACCTCATTGGTAATCAGGAAAGTGAACACGAAAACAACTTACCAAATAAGCAAAAATTTAAATAACAATTGTAATTTCCATTTTCCTGAGGATGTGGGTATTGGTGGGAATGTAAATTGATGGCCTTGGTGGAGGACAATGTTATAGCCTATTCTAAAATTTTAAAGAGCCTTACACTTGAGAAAGCCTTTCTATATATGCATTAGTCAGGGGTTCCAGAAAAACAGAACTGATGCTATAATAAATATTAAGAAATTTATTATAGAAGTTGGCTTATGCAATCATGATGATTGGCAAGTCTGAATTCTGTAGGACAAGCTGAAAACCTGATGGTGAAGTTGAATACTGAAAGAAGAGCTGCAAGTTGGGACCTTTGATGAAGGTGACATCAAATTCCCCAGGAGAAGCTGGCTGGTTGAAGGTGAGCTAGAAATTCTTTCTGGCTGTGGAAATTCTCAGTTCTCCCTTTCAGATTTCCAACTGATTAAATGAGGAGATTCCTTTCACTGCTGTAGGCAATCTCCTTTGTGGAATATAGCTGTAATCAGCCAGAGACACAATTAACTGACTAATGATTTAAATTCATGAAATACCCTTATGGTAATCAGGCCAGTACTTGCTTGCCCAAAATAGAACCATAACCTAGTAAAGTGGACATATTACATTACAATATCTGTCTATTCTAGAAAAATGTGCACACATACGCTCTATAAGGAATATACCATTTAAAGCTATTCATTGCAGCATTGTTTATAAAAATAAAAATAAGTATTACTTTTAACATTTAAAGGAAGGAATAAATAAACAATGTTACATTCAAATTATGAAGAACTAGAGAGCATTTTTTAATGGGGTGGATCATTGGGATCTGAGATGAAAAAACTTTCCAAGTCATATTATGAGGAGAAAAAAGAAAATCACAAAAGAAAAAAGTTTCTTATTTTGAGGAAGGAAAGGAGGGAGGGAGAGAGGGAGAGAGAAATAAAGGAAGGAGAGAGAGGGAAAGTAGGAAGGAAGAAAGTCTATATGATAGAAAATATTTATCTAAAATAAGTCAATTCTTAGAAAAAAATTAATATATTAAAAATAAAACAAATTCATACTAAGATTCATTTTTTCCCCTCACATTTTAATGCCTGAAATTGGAATGCATCTCACAATTGCTGTCATATCATAATTTAACTGGCAGTGTTTTTCCTTTCTTAAATGTTGAGATACAACAGATGCATCTTAGAGTCAATGTAATACAGTAGATGTGGAAAATTGGTTGTGAAGTCCCAGGGCCTGGGCTCCCCTTTCCTACTGAGTGTAAGTTGCTTCATGGAATCACCTACATGGCCAGAACAGAAGTCAAAGGTCAACAGACCACCTCAGGAAAGAATGTATGATGGTTGTCATAAGCCACTTATCCTGTTAAGCATTAAAAGTCCTCTCCCCTGATATGTTGATAACAAACCTCCAAACTCCTGGATCATGAGACCCTGCTGAATCCCTGTTCTCATACCCTATGGAATGTCCTTGTCCTAAATCCTTACAAGCTGCCCCTTGCACATCCTGCCTTGGTGGGACATTGCTTGTATTTTCCTGATGGCTTCCACCAGTGACACTCTCTTGTTTGTAAGTCCTTATAAAACTCATGTCTGACTCTGTTCCTAGCGTGTTCTTTGGTCTTGGGACTATGCTGACCCGAGCCTTTCAATAACTAGGTTGGAACAATTGATGAGCCAGCCAGGAGACCAAAGGGCCACTGGCCATAGCAGGCATAAGTCCTGGGAAGGGAGAATCCATAGGGGAAATCTCAAATTGGACTATATCATTCATGTGGGGAGGGGTGGCTGCCCCTCCTGGATGAATAGAGACCTCCACAAGAGTATGGGGGCAGCCTGAAAACTCTAATAGGGTTGCCAACTGTTTTGCAACAGAGAGCAGGACAATCAACTTTTTGTAAAAAAGAAAAAGAATACCAAATAGCAGCAGCCATAGCTTGGCCCCTCCTTACATATGGTCACAGAGACAGAACAGGTGGCAAAATTAACAGCCCGTCATCTAGAGATGCAATTAATACCAGAAAGAGATACACACCTCGCCTAGGTGGAAATGAAGGACTCTCTGACTGATCATCTGTGCCAAGTGGACAGTCAGAGACTCTGGCATGCAGATATGCCCATGTCAGAGGCTGTAAGTTGCCTTGGGCTCAAGTCTGTAGGATTCTAGCTACTCCAGGATGAGACTTCAAAGTGTAAGAACCCACAGACTACTCTCAGAAGAGGAAGGGTGGGGGGTAGAATAGGAGGTGGAAAAGGATGAAGAGCCCAAAAGGTGTGCCCTATAATACAACAAAAATGGAAGTCATCACAGAATCAACTACCTGGGGTTCAGTAAACTCCAACTTCCTGAATAGAAGTTACACGTTACTATGAGAGATTATGCCACTGCCAAAGTGGATGATTTAGGACAGCAGTATAGACACAAAAATAGGAAAATCCTATTCAATTGGCTTCTGAGATTATGGGACACTGGGGTGGAAAAGTAGTGCTTTCTGGAGTGCAGATGAGATGAGTAAATGGGCGTCTATTACAACCCACCCTTTGCTATGATAATGCTTCTATGCTAACTGATAGAAGTACCATCTCCTTATTGACATGGCTGATTGATGAGTGTAAGTGTGCATGGTCTTATGAAGGGGATATACCACACAATACCTCACACTGACAAAATATGGAGGAGCTACAAGACATCTTAAGGGGCCTGGGAATGAAAACATGCAATTTATGCTATAGCTCTCATAGGTGCTGATACTGAAGCTTTTACCAAAGGAGTGAAAAGCATGGTATTGCATACTGCCCCCAATGATTACTATGGGCCTCTCAGGTTTATCCTAAGCCTGCTAGTAGGACAGCTATTTCCTTTGCTGCTCTGGCAATAGCTGAGCTTGGGGAACTGGAAAGGCTGTGGAAAAAGGGAGTGGGAAAGGCTTCCCGTGAGCATGGCAGCCCTAATCGGTTATTCCACAAGCAGATGTGGGCAGATCTCACTGCTGCAGACAGAGATAGAGGCTATAAATAGGCAACCTAATGCAGTCCTGGTAAAACTATGGAGCAAACTGCATAAGGACCAAATATTTACTAAAGTGAGCTTCCAAGCTTCCATGGTAGAAAGAAAGTCACGAAAGAAAGCACCACGTTCAGAGCCAGAGCCTGGGAGCCTTTTGCTTCCGTGGAGCTTAGGAAGTCTCTTTCCCTCTTCCATGGTGGGGGGAGGGGAGGGGGGGAGGACAGGGAGGGAGGTGTCGAGATCCCCAAATATGAACAATAACCAGGGACTCTGGGGATCAGAGGGCACATGTAGAATTAACTGTCTACTGGTCCCCTACTAAGCAGCAGCAAGTGTTAGCACTGGTAGACACGGGAGACAAATGTAACTTAATCAATGGGAATGTAGCCAATTCCACAGGCCAGTACTGGCTATAGATGACTATTAGAAAAAAACAACCCAGGCAAAGTGGCATAGTCTAACTTTACAAATTGAGAGATTGATCCCCAAATTGTTTATGGTATATATTTCCGCTATACCAGAATACATTTTAGGAATTGATCATCTACAGAACTTCACATTGCAGACAACTGTAGGGAAATTTTGCCTTCATTGTAAAGTAATTAAAGCAGTACCAAGAGGAAAAGCAAAATGGTTCTCTATAAAAGTATCCCTGCTTCAGAAAGTCATGGCTACAAAACAATATAAACTTTCAGGAAGGCACCAAGAGACCTCAGCCGCTATCAGAGAGTTGGAGTGGGTGGGGATAATAATATCAACCCATAGCACTTTCAATAGTCCTATATAGCCAGTATGAAAGCCTGATGGAATGTGGCATATGACAGTAAATTATCAGAAGTTCAACAAGGAACACCACCATTGTTTGAAGCAGTCCCAAACATCGCTGATTTATTACAAGAAATTAGTACCCAATTGCGTCAATATAATTTGATTTGGATCTTGCTAATGCTTTCTTTGGTACCTCTCTAGAAAAAACAAACCAGCCTGCATTCGCTTTTACTTGGGAAGGCCAACCATGGACTTTTACTGTGCTTCTCTGAGGCTTTGTACATAGCACAGCCATCTGCCCTAGTCAGTTGTGACAAGCTGCAAGGCCCTGGTTGCTCTGTCAAATTCTTGGGTGTTGTGTGGTCAGATAAGACAAAAACTATACCCTCAGCTGCAGTTGACAAGGTACAATGTTTTCCCATGCCGCAAATGCCAAAACAACTCATGGCTTTCTTGGGGTTGTTGGGGTATCAGACACTTTTTTTCCTCAGTCTAAATGTTAAAAATCTCTGCATGCTTTGATTATGAAAGGCCATCTCTTTGAGTGGGATACCTCCCAACAGGCTTGTGCCGGTTTGAAAGGTTATATGTACCCTAGAAAAGCCAATTTTTAATCCTCATTCCATTTTGTAAAGGCAGCTATTTCTTCTAATCCCTATTCAGTATTGTATATTTGAAACTGTAATTAGATCATCTCCCTGGAGATGTGACTCAGTCAATAGTGGTTGTTAAAATGGATTAGATGGAGACATGTCTCCACCCATTCAGGTGGATCTTGATTAGTTTACTAGAATCCTATAAAAGAAGAAACATTTCAGAGGAAAGGAGTTTCGGACAAAATAGAGAATGCTGCAGTACCACGAAGCAGAGAGTCCACCAGCCAGTGACCTTTGGAGATGAAGAAGGAAAATGCCTCCTGGGGAGCTTCATGAAATAGGAAGCCATAATTGAAAGCTAGCAGATGACACCATGTTTGCCATGTGCCCTTCCAGCTGAGAGAAAAGCCCTGACTATGTTCGCCATGTGCTTTCTCACTTGATAGAGAAACCCTGAACTTCAATGGCCTTCTTGAATCAGGTTATCTTTCTCTGGGTGCCTTTGATTGGACATTTCTACAGACTTGTTTTAATTGGGACATTTTCTCGGCCTTAGAACTGTAAACTAGCAACCTCTTGAATTCTCCTTTTAAAAGCCATTCCATTCCTGGTATATTGCATTCTGGCAACTTGCAAACTATAACAAGGCTTTTAAAAAAAATTTTATTTATTAATTAAAAAAATTAACAAATGAAATAAAAATTAACATAGATAATCAGTAATTCACAATATCATCACTTACTTGCATATTCATCATTTCTTAGAACATTTGCATCCATTCAAGGCTGTTTTAAAAAAGCAAAAAGGGCAATAGCACAGGCACAAGCACTGGAGAGCATCAATCCAGACCTGCCCTCTGAATTGGATGTAGCCAGAGCTGATATTGACTTTAGGTGGGGTCTGTGGTGGAGGCGACCTTCTAAACAGATGCTGCTTGGCTCTGGTCACAATTATGGAAAGAGGCCCCCTGGGAAAGCAATTGTGTGCTGCATATAATGCCTTATTGCAAGTGGAAAGACAGAAACAAAGATGCTCAGTCACCCTGAAAATGGTCATCCCTGTGCAGAGATAGATAACAAACATGAATTCTAAGCCATACTGTGGCAGTGCCCAGCTGAGCACACTGATCAAATGGAAAGTCTACCTGCCATAGTGTAGCATTTTCAATACCAGCCCCCTGAGTGCAAAAAATGCATGAGATTCTCAGACCAGTGTCCTATATAAAAGATTCAACAGCTAAAGTTGCTGAACCTGAAATAGAAGGAACAGGTACCATTCCTGAATCTTCTTGGTACACTGATGGATGCACTAGTGGGCAGCTTCTTACATGGACAGCTGTGGCAGTACAATCCAGTACTGACACTATACGGTGGCAGACTGGTGCTATGCAAAGCTGTCTTAACTGTCTCAGTTAGGAGCAGTATTGATAGTGATAGTTCTTGAGCCAGGGGCTATGCTGACTATATATACTGACAGCTGGGCTGTTTACAAAGGCCTTATGACCTGCATAGCAACCTGGAAACAGGAACAATGGACAGGCCTAGGTTGCTCCCTCTGGGGACAATTATTGTGGAAAGATATCTGGAATGCCATGAAAAGTAACTATCATGTCTCTGTCTACACTCCCAAAACATTACCCAGGAATGTGGAAGCAAATGAACTTACAGAGGTTTGAGCAGCACAGCTGAAACGAGGGAAGTGGCAGGATGACTTCATTGGAAAAGCAGACACTGAGGGTATCAAACTCTCTAATTACATACGAGCAGCTAATGGACATCACTAAAGAGTATCCTTTGTGCCCTGTGTCGATCATGTAGCTCTCACACCAGATGGGATACATTAACTGGTAACAAATCTCAGTGACTCAGTGGCAAGTGGACTACACTGGCCCCCTTCTGCTCTTGAACCGGGCAAGGTATGCTTTTACTGCCATGGACATGGCTACAGGATGTTGTTAATTTTCCCAGTGGGAAGGCAAACTGGTGGGCCTCCATCAGATATTTGGAAAGGGTGAGCACTCTTTGTATGGAGTGCCTACATAGAGAGACAGTGATCACGGGACCCTTTTCACTGGGCAGAGAGCCCAGTCCTGGACCATGGAACAGGATATTATGTGCGTGTTCTATCTGACCGACAATCCCACAGGTGCAGGCCTTATTGAAAGAATGAATAGTTTATTAAAGAAACAGCTAAACAATGATAAGAAATCCTTGCAGCGGTAGACTAAGAGGCTCTATCAGGCCTTAACTCATTTGAATTCAATGCTACAGGTTGCTGTACCTGTTCCCATTGTAATGCTGATGACTGGACCCATGCAGGTCCTGAGAATACAAGTCAAAATGCCCACTGCTTTGGAGCTAAAAAGGGGAAATGATAATAATTTGTTGTTGCCCCCATAATAATGGGGGAAATGAGGTCAATTGTCCTTGGTACTGGCCTATGCAGCCATGGTAGTTAGGAATCCTAAGTCCTTGAGGAATAGGAGTCACCCGAAATATTGTAATAAGACCTCAATTTATACACAAAATGCCTGTTAATTATTAGCAGTCTGGGGCCTCCTATTCTCATAGCAAACTTATGCATGACTGTGACCCCTTCTTATGCCTAGATAAACAATTAATTTAATAGTAGGGGACAATCAAGATTTGCATGGAGAGAATATCTGGTATTTAAAACTTCATGAAATTCCTCTGCCTAGTAACTTGTTATCAATCAATGGAACTCTAGATGTATATTGTTAAATCAGCAGGAATTACCTCTTATGGCTCCCCATAATCATCTTTCTTTTCGCCCATAGCACCCTAGCAAAATCTTCCTATGGTGGTCTTCAGCAGTAATTCATGCCTACAATTGAACCCAGTGTTGGTTTTGCATGGACTTGCCATATTCAGGCACTTCCAGCCTACACTGGACTGTGATCACTGCAAATTGGACTGCATGGAATACCCTGCTGACCTGACAGAATTCAATGCATCAGAAAATCTGGAAAAGAATTTTTCTCATTTAAGACTGAAATCCAACTACTGTCCTATGATGAGACCAGGGCTTATATCTTCTCCCTTGTATGGGAACAGGTGGACAAGCCCTGACCTGTATTGGGGTCTGCTGTATATAATGGTTTAGGGTAGCTAATAGCAGCAGCTGTAACAGTGGACCATGTTGCCTCTGTCTGTTTGGAACAACTTGATGGAATTCATGATATGGGGTGGCTATACCCCAAACTGTGTAAATTTACTATTAAGCTACAAAACAATAGTCTTCTCCACTGGAAAAATGTCTCCAACCAACATGAGGTATATCCTTCCTGTAAAGGATGGCTATGAATCAGTGGGCAATATAGTAGCCCTATTTACCCTAAAACTGGTGTGTTACTCAGGGTTCTCTAGAGAAACAGAACCAACAGGGGAAATCTGTAAATATGAGCTTTATAAAGGTGCCTCACACAACCGTGTGAATGGAAGGTTCCAAAGTCCATAGAACTGGCTGTGAAGTGGGTGACTCCAATGAAGGGATTTAACGAACTTCACAGGAGAGGCTCACTGGCTAAAGAAGCAGCGAAAGAATCTCTCTTTTCCCTTAAAAGCCTTCGACTGATTGGATTATCTCATTGTGGGAGATACTCCCTAGTCGCAGATGTTATCAGCCACAGATACAATCAACTGACTGATAATTTAACACACCAGCCTTCTGGATAATGAACCAGCCATGAAATATCCTTGCAGCAATTGTCAGGCCAGTACCTGCCCAACCAGACAACTGGGCATAATCATTTGGCCAAGTTGACACTAGAACCTAACCATCACAACTGGACAGGATGTCGTATGTGGGGACAGCCTTGTGTCCCTGCTACCTTATATGACTCTCTACCTCATATTCCTAGTAATTAGGAAATGGTTCAAGCTACATATAGAATAAAATGCACTCCCTGGTGGTATTAACCTTTACCCATTTTTGTACCAAGCAGAGCTGCAATAGTTACCGAAAAACATGTGACAGCTCTAGCCAATCACACTGTCCAAGTATTTAATAATTCCAAAAATAGCTACATTCTTGCTAAATGAAAAAAACCCACACAGCTTAAAAAGTAATTTTTTAAAATAAAATGGCCTTAGATATCCTCACTGCCACACAAAGCAGCACCTGTGCCTTAATTAACATGCAGCTCGGTGTATATATTCCTGATCATTCACACAATGTTTCACAAGTTTTAAATTATATGTAAGAGTAAAATACATAATATGATCAATTATCAGTAAACCCCTTATCTAAATGGTTTAATTCCATTTCTTGGCCATGGAAACATCTCTTTGTAGGGTTGTTATCTCTGTGTGGGTCTCCTATGTTCTGTTGTCTCTTATACTGTTGCTGTTGAATATGAATACAATGTCTCTTCTGTGGTCAATATAATCTGCTGCATGGGGTGGATTGCGGAGACCCTGAGCCTGGGATTCCCCTCCATATCAAGAGTAAGTTGCTGTACATAGCCACCTAAATGACTGGAACAGAAGTTAAAGGTCAGCAGACCTCCTCAGGAAAGAATGTACAGATGGTATTGTAAACCACTTATCTGGTGAAGCATTTAAACTCCTCTCTGCTGATATGTTGATAACAAATCTCCAAATCCCTGGGTCATGAAACCTTGCTGAATTTCTACTCTCAGACTCTATGGAATGTCCTTGTCCTAAACCCTTATAAGCTGTCCCTTGCAAACCCTGCTTTCATGGTGTGCTGCATGTATTTTCCTGTTGGCCACCACCAGAGACCCTCTTCTGTTCATAAGTCCTAGTAAAACTCACGTCTAATTTTGTGTCTAGTGTGTTCTTTGATCTTGATCTTGGGGCTGTGCCAATCTGAGCCCTTCAAAAACTAGGTTGGAATGATATCGTAGAAAGATAGACAGATTAGATAGATAGATAGATAGGTAGATAGATAGATAGATAGATAGATAGATAGATAGATAGATTGATATAGATAGTTAGGTAAATACAGATAGAGATATAAATAGATAGGAGACTAAAAGGATACACAACAAAATGTTAGCAGTGCTTAAACTCTAACTGATTCTATACTGTCTGAACTTTTTAAATGAGAATGTATTTATGAACCAGTTGTACAAACATTTGTTAGATGCTAATTATCCTGCTTAATCTTTATTACCATAAATCTTTCCTTCCTTTCCTTTTGTTTACTTGTGCTTGACATTTTCTTGTCCATCCTTTTACTTTCAATCTTTCGGTATGATTTTACGTCATCTTTGGTAAGCAGACATTTTATTGCTTTGTTGTTGTTTTTCATCCAACCTGAGAGTCTTTGCTTTTTTTTTTTTTTTTTTTTTTTTTTTTTTTTTTAAAGGAAAGAAGGATAGAAGGAAGGAAGGAAGGAAGAAAGGGAAACATTTTTAAACATTTTCTTGTTTTATTGTATTCTGTTTCTCCGTTTTTGTTACATGGGCTGGGGCCGGGAATCGAACCGAGGTCCTCCGGCATAGCAGGCAAGCACTTTGCCCGCTGAGCCACCGCGGCCCGCCGAGTCTTTGCTTTTTAAAGGGGGTTAGGAGAGTTGACATTGGTTGACGTACTGTTATGCCTGGTGTTACTTCTGTCATCTTGCTTTATGCTCCAAGTTTTCCTTGTTTACTTTCTATTTCGTCTTTTGCTCTGTGCTTAACATTTTGTTCATCTTCTGCAATGATTTAGAAACTCGATTTCCTGTTTCAAATTCTATGAGTGCAGATTAAATTATGAACTCCTTCTTAAAACCAAATATATCATTCAAGATTCAGTCAGGAAAACCACTGTCTATGTATTCCAGAAATGAAAGATTTAAAACGGGAACTAGTGATTGGCACAAATTTTGAAAGAGCCAGGATGCAAAGGTCAGAGAATCCACCTCCAAAATCTGAGCCAGGTGATTCTCAAGTCTCACTGAAAAGCCACTCTGAAATCTCATGACTGCCCACTTTTATGGCTGCAACTGTCTATAAGAAGAATGACTTCTCCTTCCAGATCTCTCAAGATGCCTTTTCTGAGCAAAATCTAACCCCAGAATCATATGGGGAAATGCCTTTCTAGGAAGGCAGTCCTGGCTTCTCTACAGTGATGCAGAATGATAGCAAGTTGAAAACAGACAACCAGAAGACCATATTTATTGTTTTATTAAAAAAAAATTAACTCTTTACTCTTCTTTATATGGAGTGAAGAATTAAATGGTTCTTGCTGCCTCAACTACTTTTCTCCATTTCCAGTGATTTTAATTGAACAACTTGAGATATAATTATCCAAAACAGCTTATTTTTTACATTCAAGTCTCTATAACATTATGTATCTATATAGATAGATGTAGATCCGTCTATATACATTCGTACACATACACACACACACACTCGTGTATAAAACTGGTTTCAGTATGCATTTCCAGTTCATTCCTATCACTTGTTCTAAGATCTGAATTTGGACTCATCTCAGGATGTTCTGGTGGACACTCTCAGGGAAACCTTCAGGAACAGTCAATGAGATGTCCATTGTCTTTGTTTTTGCATTTGTGAGAATATCTTTCTGTTGTCACATAAATAACAATCTTCCTGACTTTACAGGTAATAACCTCATCTCTGCGGATCTCAATAGACATTTCTTCATCACCTTTTGGCATTCGTTATTGTGAGAGAAAGGTCTGAGGAAGGCCAATTTTTTGTTTTCTTTTTTTTGTCAATAGTCTCTTTCTCAAAAGTACATAATTTTTTATGCTAAAAAAAATTTAAATTGCCAGAATTTTTATAGCAGTTGATTATTTTGGAGAAAACATCCTGAACAGACACTGATTTAGGTTGATTTATTTTGAAACTCAGGCACATTTTCATTTATCATTGCTCCAGCTTTCCTTCTTCAGTAGTATTAATGAGATAGATCCTGTGATTTGTTTTTTATGTTGGCTGTTTTTATCTCTCATTTACATATCTTTATTTTTTCTTTCATTTTATAGTATAATTTCTCCGGTTTATTCTCATTATATATTTTCTACAGTGTCATATCTACTGCTTTTTCTATACCTAATGCCAGTGTTTCCTGCATTTGAAGTTCCATAAAGTAACTTCTAATTTGACCTGTTCTGTTTTTCAATAAGTCTTGTTTCTAATTAATAAAGTAATTTCTGTAACATCTTACTAAACACAAGGCAAATATTGAAAAAAAAAGTATTGATTTCCTACAGGAATCTACTTCAGAGGGGGAAAATGTACATTTTACTTCAAAATATTGGGACATTTTTTTTTTCTTTCTCTGTGTAAAGTTAATTTTCATTGACCCATGTTAACTTTTCTCTCTTTGTTCATCCTTGCAGACCAAGATCCATTCAGACCAGGGCCACAGACACAAATTTAATTCATCCTGTTCCAGGCTGGAGAGAGAGAGAGGAGAGTAGGTTTTCCATTCAGTGAATAAGCAGGACCCATATGGGAGCTATACAGGAACCATATTTGTAAGTTTGACCTGCTTTGAAGACTTCTTAGACACTGTTAAATATGAGATGTTCAGGGAACTCAGCATTAAGGGATTGAGAAAATCTTCTTGACCAAAAGGGGGAAGAGTGAAGTGAGACAAAATAAGGTGTCAATAGCTGAGAGATTCCAAACAGAGTCGAGAGGTTATCCTGGAGGTTATTCTATGCATTGAATAGATATCATCTGTTTAGTTAAGGTGTAATGGAGAGGCTGGAGGGCGCTGCCTGAAAATGTGGAGCTCTGCTCTGGTGGCCATGTTTCTTGAAGATAATTGTATGATGATATGGCTGTCGCAGTGTGACTGTGAGGTTGTGAGAGGCTTGTGTCTGATGCTCCTTTTGTCTACCTTATCAATGGACAAGTAAAACAAATGGATTAAAAATAAATAAATAATAGGGGGAACAAATGTTAAAATAGGAGATTTCAATTTAGTAGATTGAAAAAAAAAATGAGATGCTGAGAGGAAAGTTGTCTATGATGCATGTAATTCATTAAATACCTACAAATCAAATGGTGGTTTCTGTCCTAGAGTGGAAATGAAAATATCTGGAGTGACTAGAGTTTGAAATCCATGATACGCTGAAGTGAAGCATTCTAAGAGGGCTCAATACTGACTGCAGAGAGAGGCTGAATGTCAGTTCTGACACACAGTTAAGAAGTTTGCTTCATTTTTTCTAGAATCCAGAGAATGTACATATTTTATTCATATGTAGCAAGGACAGGCTAGGGTACTATAGTGTCTAAATTCTTGGGTCAAATGGAAGAAACGTCTGGCATTTATTTATGCTCCCAGAGATATGAAAAAAGACAGATAGGATTAAAACAAAAGTGGAATCATTTTCAGGCAGAGACTGAGCCAAGAAAGGGGGCCAGGTCCACCCCTTTCTCCAGAACAGCCTTGGCATCCCGTCTCTTGAATCAGAGTCATTGTCTGGCTCTAATGCAAACACAGGCTCCATTGTGATTCTGCAGGGACACAGCCCCATTGCACTGCTTTCTACCCGCCTGGGGCTTCCTTGAGCTTATCCCATTGAGCTGTGACTCAGGCAGTGGGCCAGAAGGGCCTGTATCCAGGGTGGTGCCTCGGGATTTGTACTGATTTATTGCACAACAGCCTTCAGGTAAATCTCTTTGCCATTTCAAGGGAAATGTCAAATCAGGGGCAAAGTTTGGGTGCTCCCTATTTGAATCCAGGGGTTTGGGTCAGCATGAATGGTGGCCAGTGCCTTCATTTTTATTCATATCTGTCCCTAAGGATAGCTAGCTGGACCGCAGACTGCCTGGAAGTTCTAGAATAATCTTAGGTCCCCCACCTCAAGTGTCCTAAGGTGTTGTTATGAAGCCTAGGGGATGCAGTAGCACAGACTGAAATAAATGAGGTTCACAGGGTAGTGTACCGCAGTGCTTCTCAAACAAGGTCTGCATTAGAGTCATCTGGGGAGCTTATAAACATGCACCTGAACCACATTACCTTGGGTTCTGAATTGTAGGTCTGGCATTAGGACTAGGAATCTGCATTTTTGATGAACATTCCCAAATGATTCTAATGTAAAAGGTTCACATAACAAATGCTACCTAGAAAAACACTGATTGATGGGGTGCTGGCAAAATAAGCACTTAGATCAATCAGTTTTGATAATTATATCTGGGTCAAGACTGGATTCCTTAAGAAATGCAGAAGGATGAATAGAAGCATCCCCCTCCCACAGGTTGAGCACAGCCTTGCACTGAACCAGATTTCCTCAGCAACCAATGTTCCTACCTCCTCCAATGAAATGTAATGGTGAAGTTAGGTGAAGCTGTCCCAGAAGCCAAGGATGGTGATAAATAAAGAGAATGAATCTTCCTTCTGCAGGGGTCAAATTGATGAGCTCAGCTGAGAAATACCAGTGACAGAGAGTGAAATAGTGTATTAGCAATAATAATCAGTGTCTGTCTACCCACATGCCCTCTAAGGGAAAGCACCCTACCTGCAGTTCCTGATTTCTGATTGGCCATATTGTGTAACATAAGAAGGTGCTTCCTTAGCCATAGCTGATTGAGCCAAGGATGGTCACCTGAACCAAAGGCAGCCAATTCTCATGTGATATGACATGACCTGGCTTGAAAAGATAAATGAGGCCAGTCAGATTACCTCTCTTGGGAATTGGGAAACATGGAGAACCCAAGTCAGTTATCAATAGGTCATAGTTTATCAAAAGGTCATGCTCTAGTAAAAGAGGCTGGGGAAGCTAAGATGAGCCATCAGTAAGTAGAAGATGCTGGTCATTGGAGAGAAGAAAGCAGAAAGAAACAGATTTTTTTTTAATTAATTAAAAAAAATTTTTTAAATACCAAAAAACACCAAATGCAAATATTCTTAACTTTTGATCATTCCGTTCTACATATATAATCAGTAATTCACAATATCATCACATAGTTGCATATTCATTATCATGATCATTTCTTGGAGCATTCAAATCTATTCAGAAAAAGAAATAAAAAGAAAACAGAAAAAAATTATACATACCATACCCCTTACCCCTCCCTTTCATTGATCACTAGCATTTCAAACTAAATTTGTTTTAACATTTGTTCCCCCATTATTTATTTTTATTCCATATGTTCTACTCATCTGTTGACAAGGTAGATAAAAGGAGCATCAGACACAAGGTTTTCACAATCACAGAGTCACATTGTGAAAGCTATATCATTATGCAATCATCTTCAAGAAACATGGTTACTAAAACACAGCTCTACATTTTCAGGCAGTTCCCTCCAGCCTTTCCATTACATCTTGACTAATAAGATGATATCTATTTAATGCATAAGAATAACCTCCAGGATAACCTCTTGACTCTGTCTGGAATCTCTCAGCCATTGACACTTTATTTTATCTCATTTCACCCTTCCCCGTTTTGGTCGAGAAGGTTTTCTCAATCCCTTGATGCTGTGTCTCAGCTCATTCTAGGATTTCTGTCCCACGTTGCCAGGAAGGTCCACACCCCTGGGAGTCATGTCCCATGTAGATGGGGGAGGGTGGTGAGTTTGCTTGTTGTATTGGCTGGAGAGAGAGGCCACATCTCAGCAACAAGAGAGGTTCTGTTGGGGGTGACTCTTAGGCCTAATCTTAACTCTTAGGCCCCTATCCTTTGTGGGGTTAAGTTTCATATGAACAAACCCCAAGATTGGGGGCTCAGCCTATAGCTTTGGTTGTCTGCACTGCTTGTGAGAATATCAAGAATTCAACTTGGGGAAGTTGAATTTTCCCCCTTTCTCACCATTCCCCGAAGGGGACTTTGCAAATACTTTTTATTCACTGTTCAAATCACTCTGGGATTTATTGGGGCATTACTCTGGATAAACTAACAAAATCTCATGTCCTACTCAAGGTTCCATGTACTTATGGTGCTCAATTAAGCTGTCTACATAGGTTATATTAGGAAATGCACTAGTCAAAATTTGCTTTAGTCTCATATGTAAGTTAAAATTTTAAAATATTAATTACCATCTATTTTCAGCACCCTGCAGTAATGATATTCCTTTGTTCTTCCTCATGCAAAAACATTTTTAAAATCTGTACATTTAGTCACTATCATCATACATTCTAGGCATTCCTAGATTATACCATCTCAGTCTTTATCATCTATCTAAGAAACAGATTTTGAGGAAAGAACAGATGAGAAATAGGAAGAATGAGGTCTATGAAAAACCTGGTAAGGAGCACCAGGTAAAAGCAGATTACAATTGCTCTCCAGCTCAAGGAACACATGGCCTTACTTGAGCAAGCTTGAGAGAGTCTCTATTCCTGACAATGAAAAGGAACCAATGTTTCGTAAGCAAAACAATAAAATGGGAAGAACGTTTAATGAGCTCTTATGACAGGCAAGTTACTTGCTTGGTGTTCTAATTCAGTAACACTCACAACAATACTAAAAAAATACACATTGTGCTGCCTTTCTGCTCTATTTTATCATCCTTACTTAAGAGATAAGGAAAATTAATGGTCTTCCTAGCCGTCTACTGACCAATATGGTAACCACTAACTGCATGTGTTTACTGAGCACTTAAAATGTGTCTAGTCTTCTCTCCGTCTCTAAGCCCAACTCTGCAAGTGAAATCCCCTTTGTGGTATGTGACATCCAGGGGTGAATGTCAAATCTCCTGGCAGTGTGAGAGATGACTCCCAGGAATGAGCCTGGCCCTAGCACTATGGGATCAACAATGCCATCCTGACCAGAAGGGAGAAAAAAGTGTAACAAATAAGGTTATCAGTGGTTGAGAGTGTTCAAATAGAGTTGAGAGGCTACTCTGGAGGTCACTCTTAAGCAAGCTTCAATTACACATTGTTACCTACTATAACTTGCCAACCTGCAATCAAAACCATTCCTGCCAATCTTAAAAAAACACTTAAGGCATTATATAAAATTCTACACAGGTTCTATGCACTAGAATAATTTTCCAGAAACCTACACCCTCCAGATGGGTCCCTGGACCAGAAAAGTCCTGAAATGCAGAGGAGCCAGCCTGTCCAGAACATCAGCTAGTTCCATCCCCTATCCCATATTATTGACAGCTCTTTCCAACATAAAAGTTAGAATGGCCATAGCCCAAATACCCGTAAAGAGTGGGAGAAAGACCAAAGGTGATAGTGGAGTTATATAGAGAATGTAGGGTTTAACAAATGAAAATGATTACTAAATCATTATATTGATATTTCTTTTAGTCTCCAGTATCTTAGAGCACATAAAAGTAAAAACTTAAAATTGTGGAATGGTAACCCATATCAAATTCTGAAATCTGCTATACAGCTAATAGTCGTGATGTTGTTGCTTTTTTGTATATGTGTTATTTTTCACAAAAAAGAAAAAAAACTGTGATGATAAATGTACAACTATATGATGATATTGTGAACCATTGGTTGTTCACCTTGGATGACTATATGTATGTGACTATATAACATATATCAATATATTATATAATATATATCAATAAAAATAAATAATTAAAAAAATGGCTAGTCTGAGTTGAGATGTGCTGTAAGTACAAAATACACACTGGATTTTGAAAGATTAATACAAAAATTAAAAAGAACATAAAATACCTCAATTTTAATTGATAACATATTTAAATGATATATTGGATATATTGGATTGAATGAAATATACTATGAAAACTTATTTCATCTGCTTCATTTTACTTTTTGAATGTGGCCACTAGAAAATTAAAAATACTTATATGGATTTCATTTCTGGATTTCACAGTTTCTATTGGACAGTACTTGTCTAACCTGTTGATTAATGAGACAAAATAGTGACACATGAAAAGGAGAACACCATAACCATCCTTTGATGGGACCACACCTACCAGTTCTTATACTGGAAAATAAATTCATCAAGTACTGAAAATAACTTATGGAAGTCTCCAAAGATGGCTTAATTTATTTTGCTCCTGTTCATGTGTAATTTTGGTATAATTGAAATGGAATGAAAAACTTATTGGATGGATTCAATGGTAGATCTGAACAGGTAAAAGAAAGAAAGAGCATCCTGAAGACAAGACAGTTGAAATTATCCAGTGTGAGGAGCAGAAACAAAAAATAATGGCAGAAAATGAACAGAGTTTGAGGGACCTGTGGGACACCATCATATCAACCTACACATCATTGGAGTTCCAGAAGGACAAGAAAGAGAGAGAAGGGGCAGAAAAAGTATTTGAAGAAATATTGGCTTAAAACTTCCCCAACCTGGTGAAAGACATGAATATATTGATTCAGGAAGCTCCATGAACTCTAAACAGGATTCACTTTAAGAGGTCTACACAAAGACACATATAGTGAAATTGTCAAAAAAAGCCATAGACAAAAAGAGGATTTTGAAAGCAGCAAGAAGGAAGTAACATGTCACATACAAGAGATTCCCAATAAAATTAATAGAATATTTCCATCAGAAAACATAGAGTCCAGAAGACAGTGGTATGGCATATTTAAAGTCCTTAAGGAAAAAATAAAACAAGTGTCAATCAAGAATTCTATATCCAGCAAAATTATCTTTCAAAAAGGAAAGAAAATGGACATTTCCAACAAAAATTGAAAGAGTTCATTTCCAGAAGACCTGCCCTACTAGAAATGCTAAAGAGAGTCCATCAGGCTAAAATAAAAGGACAAAATACAGTTGAAGCCAAAAGAGGAAAATGCATTGGTAAAGCTAACTACATAGATAAAAACAAAATCCTGTATTATTGTACTTTTGATTTCTAACTGATTCCCCACCCCCACCACATGACTTATACAAATGTGTAAAATAGCATTTTAGATCTATGCTAATGGGAATATAAGGAATAATGATATAATCTGAGCTAAAAATAATATAAAGGGATGGAGATATAAAGAAGTTGAGAGTTTGTATACTACTGAAACTTGGTTGTTATTAGTTGAACTAGGTTGTTGTTAAAGATGTTAATTGTAAGTATAAAAGTAGCCACTAAGAACATAACTAAACATGTTAGAGAAAAGGAAAGAAGGATATTGAAATTGTACACACAAAAAAGGCAGTAATGGAGTAATTGGAGAACAAAAACATTAAAGTCATATGGAAAAAAATAGCTAAATGGCAGAATTCTTTCTCTGATATTACCTTAAATGTCAATGATTAAACCTACCTATTAATGAGCATAGATTGGCAGGTTGGATAAAAAACATGACCCACCCATATGCTGTCTGTAACAGACTCATTTTAGGTACAAAGACTCAAAAAGTTTGAAGGTAAAAGTGTTGAAAATGATAATCCATGCAAACAGTAATCAAGAAAGCTAGAGTGGCTATATTATTGTCAGGGAAAATAGACTTGGAAATCATAAAAGATTTCAAGAGACAAAGAAGGATATTATATATCGATACAAGGTTCAATTCAGCAAGATATAATGATTATAAATATATCAGCACCTCACAGCAGAGCCTCATAATATATGAAGCAAAAATTGACAAAATTGAAAGAAGAAATAGATAGTTCCACAGTAACAGTTGGATACTTTAATATTACTACTTTCAATAACTGATAGAACATATAAATAGAAGATCAATAAAGAAATAGAGGACTTGAACATCACTATTAACCAATTAGACCTAACAGACATATATAGAACACAGCACCTAACAACAGCAGAATGAAGATTCTTCTCTAATACACATTGAACATTTTTTCCAGGATAGGTCATATATTAGCCACAAACAAATCTTAATAATTTTAAAAATATTGAAATTATACAAAGTACCTCCTTAGTTTACAATGGAATGAAGCTGGAAATCAGTAACAGAAGGGAATGTGGAAAAGTTACAAATATGAGGAAATTAAACAACAAGCTATTAAACAACCATTGGCTCAAAGAAGAAATCACAAGGGAAATTAGGAAATATCTTGAACAAACAAAAACAAAAGCTGAGGACTTACAGGAAAATGGCAGAATAGGATAAGCTGAGTTCACCTCTGCTCCATGGAATAACAAGAGAAGTGACAGAAAAATGACAGCTCCATAGTACAAGTGACCAGAGAGGGTCTTCTATACTATACAGGGAGGTCCTGGATGAAAAAGCAGAGAAATTGGGATAGAGAGAATGGGGTGAATGTGCTTGGTGTGACCCCAAGCAGTGATGTGCAAGAAAGTGTGGAACCCAAAGGAGGGATGTGCCCCTACACTCCCAGCCTACCCTCACAGCTAACTTGGGAGCTCTTCCCTTGCATCTTCATAGACAAAGAACCCAGAAGCCAGCAGACTTGCTTTCCCTGCACACAGTGACCATTCAACAGTGCACAGTACCTGCTCCCAAAACCTGAGACAGGCCACTATTGGTGCCTGGTATTTTGGTAGAGACTAGGGGCCCTCTCCCTGGGAGGAAGGGTGTCACAGAGTGGAGTTATAACAATTGGCCACTGAAAGAGACTTGTTGAGTCCTGATACCACTCTCTTTTTCCCACAGTGACCCAGACACTTCAGGCATACATAGGTGGAATGCCAGGGACAAGGAAGTGCAACAAGCATCATGCTACACATTGAGCAATGTGCTACGCACTGAACTATGAACTGTGAGTGGCATGCTGAAAGCCCCATGCTGATCTGCTAGCCATGCACCTAGCCAAGTCCTGAGCTACAAGCCACCCCACAAGTCATTAGCTGCACCAAGCCATAAATTACCAGGCATTTCCAGGTGACTGTGGGCAGGGACAGCTGAAATACCCAGTCCCATAGCCCAGCATCATTCCGAGTGGGAGCCTGGTGGCCACCACACCCATTGGGCACACAAGTGGAATCTCCACTGAGGTGCATACTGCCCACACCCCCAGCTCCAGGGTTGACAACTTTCAGCACACACTGAGATCAGCAGCCCTGGCTGGAATTGTACCAGATCTCCATCCAACTCAGTTGGTTGTCACAGTTGGAGAGAGGTGGGCCTGAGGGGAGGAGCTCACCCAAGAGTTCCATCTGCTGGGAAGAAGCAGAAAGTGTAGTCCAGCAAACTGCCTATCTACCTAGCTTTTAACAGATCTTCAAGTAGAGTTACATCCCCTGCTTGAAGTCTGGGCCTTTGTTTGACAGGTAATTACTGACAAACCATGTGCAAAATGTGACCTTCAATGCAAACCCAAGCAAATACAAAACCTTAGATGAATGAAGGACATCAACTTTCAAATTAACCTTATCAAGATAATCAAATGCCTTGAAGGCATTAAGAAATCACAAAGCACATGAAAATGCAAGCAGATATGGACCAGCCGGATGAAAAGTTTGAAACACCAGAGGAGATACAGAATTTGGAATAACTAATCAAAGACGTTCATACAACTCTCCTAAATCAATTCAATGGGTTGGCTAATGACATAAAAGATATCAAGAAGACACTAGAAGAGCATAAAGAGTAATTTGAAAGAATAAATAGAAAAATAGCAGATATCACAGAGATTAAAGATACTGTAGATCAAATTAAAAATATACTGGAGATGCACAATAGCAGATTTGAAGAGGCAGAAGAAAGATTAAGCAAAGTAGAGGACAGAACAATTATTTTTGAACACATAAAAGAACTAATGGCAAGAAATATGGAAACTTGAATCTCATGGAAATGATGGACAACACAAAACATACAAATATAAGAATCATCAGCATCCAATAAAAAGAAGTGTAAAGGCCTAGGAAGATTAACTGAAGAGATAATGGGGGAAACTTCCCAACCCTTATAAAAGAAATAAACATGCAAATCACAGAAGTCTAATGAACCCCAAATAGAATAAATCCAAATAAGCCTACTCCAAGACACATACTAATGAGACTGTCAAATTCTGAAGAGATGCAGAAAGTCCCGAAAATGGCAAGAGAAAAGTGATTTACCACATACCAGGGAAGACAGTAAGACTGAGTTTGGCCTACTCAACAGGCACCATAGAGGGGAGATGGAAGGGGTATGATATGTTCAGAGTCCTGAAAGAGAAAGACTTCCAGCCAAGAATTCCTTATCCAGATAAGTTGTCCTTCAAAAATGCGGGAAAGACAAGCAAAGGCTGAATTTGTCAACAAGAGACCTGCCAGACAAAAAATACTGAAGAGAGTTCTGTTGGCTGGGGAAAAAAAAAAAAAAAAAAAAAAAGACAAGAAAGGGAGGTCCAGAGGAGGGTACAGAATTGAAGAGTATCAGTAAGAGTAACTTAAAGGATAAAAAGAGAAAGAGGGAAAATAATATATAGAGCTGACAAATAAAAACCAAAGTATAAGATGGTAGATTCAAGGACTGCCTTTACAGTAATAACTTTGAAGGTTAATGGACTATACTCACCAATTAAAAGATACAGATTGGCAGAATGAATTTAAAAATATGATCTTTATATATGCTGCTTACAACAAACTCATCTTAGACCCAAGGATATAAACAGATTGGAAATGGAAGGATGGAAAAGAGGTTCAGGTAAGCTGTAACCAAAAGAAAGCAGAAGTAGCTATATTAATATCAGACAAAATACACTTTAAATATAAAGATGTCATAAGAGACAAAGAAGGACAATACATATTAATAAAAGGGACAATTCACCAAAAAGAAATAGCAATCATAAATGTTTATGCTCCCAATCAAGGACCTCTGAAGTACTTGAGGCAAACATTGGCAACTGAAGAAACCAATAGACATTTTAACAATAAGAGTGGGAGACTTCGCTAGACCACTCTCCTCTATAGATAGAACAACCAGACAGAGAATGTACAAGGAAATAGAGAATTTAACCAATATGATAAATGAATTAGACCTAACAGACATATATATATATATATACACAGAAAGCACCAGCCCCTCACAAATAAACAAAACAGCCTATAAATTCTTCTCTAGTGCTCATGGAACATTCCCTAGAGAGATCATATGCTGGCACAAAACAAGCCTTTATAAATTTAAAATACTGAGATTATTCAAAACACTTTCTCTGACTACAATGAAATGAAGCTGGAAATTAATAATCACCAGTGAACCAGATCTTTCATAAACATATGGAGATAAAATGACATACTCTTAAACAATCAGTAGGTCAAAGAAGAAATTGGTAGAGAAACGGGTAAATATCTGGAGACAACTGAAAATGAGAATACAACATGTCAGAATTTACAGGATGTGGCAAAGATAGTACTGAAGGGAAAATTTATTGTCCTAAATGCCTAATTAGAAAAGAAGAATGAGCAAATATTGAAAAGAGAAATAGCAAAGATAAAAGCAAAAATAAATGAATTGGAGAGCAAAAAACAAACAAACAAACAAAAACAGAAAGAATCAATAAAATTAAAAGTTTGTTCTTGAGAAAAATCAATAAAATTGAAGCACCTATGGTTTGGCTGACAAAGGAAAAAAGAGAGAGAGGATGCAAATAAAATTAGAAATAAGGGAGGCATTGTTCTAGTTTGCTAGCTGCCGGAATGCAATATATCAGAAATGGAATGGCTTTTAAAAAGGGAAATTTAATAAGTTGTTAGTTTACAATTCTAAGGCTGAGAAAATGTCCCAATTAAAACAAGTCTATAGAAATGCCCAATCAAAGGCATCCAGGGAAAGATACCTTGGTTCAAAAAGGCCGATGAAGTTCAGGGTTTCTGTCTCAAGTGAGAAGGCACATGATGAACACAGTCAGGGTTCTTCTCTCATCTGGAAGGGCACATGGCGAACACTGCGTCATCTGCTAGCTTCTTCTCCTGGCTTCCTGTTTCATGAAGCTCCCCAGGAGGCATTTTCCTTCTTCATCTCCAAAGGTCACTGGTTGGTGGACTCTCTGCTTTGTGGTGTTGCAGCATTCTCTGCTCTCTCAAATCTCCTTCATTCTTCAAAATGTTTCCTCTTTTATAGGACTCCAGAAACTTCTCAAGACCAACCCAAATGGTTGGAGACATGTCATCTCTAGGGAGATGATCTGAATACAGTTTCAAACATACAGTATTGAATAGGGATTGTGTTAGTTAGGTTCAGTTGTCAACTTGGCCAGGTGAGCATACCTACTTCTGTTGCTGCAGACACAAGCCAATGGTACATGAACCTCATCTGTTGCTAATTACATCTGCAATCGGCTAGGAGGCGTGTCTGCTGCAATGAGTGACGTTTGACTTAATTGGCTGGTACTTAAATGACAGATCGCAATGTAGCACAGCTAAGCAGCTCGGCATTCCTCATCTCAGCACTCACAGCTCAGTCCAGGCCTTTGGAGATGCAGAAAGAAGTCACCCTGGGGAAAGTTGTTCGAACCCAGGGGCCTGGAGAGAAGACTAGCAGAGACCATCCTGTGCCTTCCACATAAGAAAGAACCTCAGTGGAAAGTTAGCTGCCTTTCCTCTGAAGAACCAACAAAATAAATCCCCTTTTATTATTCAACATTGTACTAGAAGTTCTAGCTAGAGCAATCAAGCAGGAAAAAGAAATAAAAGCCATCCAAATCAGAAAGGAAGAAGAAAAACTTTCATTATTTGAAGATGACATGATCCTAAACTTGGAAAATCCTGAGAATTTATGACAAAGCTACTTAATCTAATAAACAAATTCAGCAAAGGGTCTGGATACAAGATTAATGTACAAAAAAGATCAATAATGTTTCAATACTCAAGTAAGGTACTAACTGAGGAGGTAATTAAGGAAAAAATTCCACTCAAAATAGCAACAAAAAGAATCAATTATCCAGGAAAATAGTTAACTAGAGATGTAAAGGAACTGTACACAGAACACTACAATACATTGCTAAAAGAAATGAACAAACAAAAAAAGATCTAAGTAGGTGGAAATACATTCTATGCTCGTGGAAAGGAAGGTTAAATGTAGTTAAGATGTCAATTCTACCCAAATTGATCTACAGATTCAACACAATACCAATCAAAATTTGAACAACCTACTTTGAAGACTTGGAAAAGCTGCCTATCAAATTTATTTTGGAGTGAAAGGGAACTCAAATAGCTAAAAATATCCTAAAAAAAAGAAGAGCAAAGTGGGAGGACTAATACTTACTGACTTTAAAGCTTATCATACAGCAACAGTGGTCAAAACAGCATGGTATTGGCACAAAGACAGATCAATGGAATGGAATTGAAAGTGCAGAGATAGAACACCTAATCTATGGGCAATTGTTCTTCAACAAGGCCCCTTAATCCACTGAACTGGGACAGAATATTATTATGACTCTGGTAAAGTAACTCAGAGGCTTATAATGTAGAATATAGGGGACCAACTTAGATAGACACAGAATTCAGAGATGGGTAAATGGTTACCTAATGAGGTTGAAATTAAATGTATAGGAATGGATAGTTGTGATGATAGTTCATTAATAGTGTTGTAATATTGCCATATTGAAGGTGAACATGATTGAAAAGAGTTGTACAGAGCCATGTAGAACACTGATTAATATCACAAATATAACTAAGTTCTTGCATTGAACTTAGGTATGAATCTTGTACAGTCAATAATAGTGGGGTATAAGGGGGAAACTATTATTGTATGCAATATCCTATAGTAAACAGGAAGACATCAATATTACCACAGCAATACCAGGGGTAAATAATGGGGGGATGGATGGGACAGAACAAGAGTTAAGGGGAGGTTTAGATTTGCTATTTGGTGAGCATGTGCTAGTTATTTTTCTCTTTGAGAAATGAAAATTGTCTAAAATTAAGTGTGCTGATTGCACAACTGAGACTACTGTAAGACATGGATAATTTATTTTGTATATTATCCATGATGCCTAATGGATGGAGGTGGCTGAAGGATACATTGCTGAGAAGCAGGAAGGTGAATTGTGTTGTATGCATATGATGTAATATTGTGTGGCTACAGAAAGGAATAAAGTCATCAGGCATGCAACAAACTGAATGAAGCTCTGGGACATTATGCTGTGCAAAATAAGTCAGTAATAAAGTAACAATATTTGTATGGTCACTTTTAAAAAATATTCATAAGAAAGTTGGGGCCTAGAATGTAAGCTCACATAGCAGTTATATTTTGTATGGAGTAGTATTATTTCTGAGATGTTGTGCTATATATGTATCATCTGGTATTTTCCTGAAAATTTGGCTACCTGTGTGACACGTAAGACTCAGAGTTTGAGTTCTGAAGCACTGAAAGTCAGCATTACTATATATAAGAACAGTTAAAGAAATCTCAAAAGAGATTAGTCTTCAATTAGAGATAAAAACAAAGCTGATCTGGTTGGGATGAAGGTAAATCAGAATACAGGGCAAAGGAAAATATTGGCTGTAGTTTAGAGCTTCACCTACTGTATGAGACCAAAGGAAAAGAGGTTTATTTTCTGCAAAGACTAAATTTTCCATAGCACGCAATCTAAGTCAACCTCCCTGATAGCTCATTTAAACAACCCAAACACATGGAGCCTAGAATGGGAACAAAGGCTTGTAATTCTGCACAGCTTAATGTAATACCTGGATACATCCCAGAGTATGTCAGGCAGATAAATAAAAAGTATTGGAAAATCCCTTGAGGGACTAGAGAAAAAATATGGAACTATTAAACTTTCTTATCTGGGAAACCCCTGATGATACTCTCTCAAACATTAAGGATTCCAAAGTTAATAGGACAAGTCCTTGATCTTGAGGCTTGCTCTTATGAAACTTCTTTCTGTAGCAGACAAATTCAGCCTACCTAAAATTATGCCTAAGAGTAACAATCCAGAAAACCTATTTTGTTGCTCAGATGTGGCCAGCTTCTCTCTCTCTAAGCCCAACTCTGAAGGAAAATCATTACCCTCCCCTCTACATGGGACATAACATCCAGGGGTGAAAGTCTCCCTAGCAAAGTCTGGATATGATTCCCAGAGATGAACCTGGCCATGGATCTATGGGATCAACAATGCTTTCCTGACCAAAAGGGGAAAAATTGTATCAAAATAAAGCATCAGTGGCTAAGAAAGTTCAAATAGAGTGGAGAGACTATTCTGGAGGCTACTCTTACACAAGTTTCAGCTAGATACTGCTAAGTGCCATGGTTTGCCAAACCCAACCAACATCATTCCTGTTAATCCTAAGAATACCTAGGACTTTATCAGAGATTCTACAAAAAGTTTCACACACTAAGTTTACTTTCCAGAAACCTACAACCTCCAGGGGGTTCCTAGGCCAGATAAGTCCTGAAACCCAGAGGGGCCAGCTTTTCCAGAACATCAACTATTTCCATCCTATATTGTCAACACCCCTTTTCAACATGAAAAAATTAGAATGTGCATGAACCAAATATCCCTTAAGATTGAGAGAAGGATCAAAGGAGAAGGAGGAGTTATAACAGAGAAGATAGGATTAAACAAATGATTATGACTGTTGAATCATTATGTTGATATTTCTTTTAGTCTCCAGGGTCTTGGAGAAGCTAGAAGGAAAAACCTAAAATTGTGAAACTGTAACCCATACCAAACTTTGAAATCTGTTCTATAACTACTTCAAACAATGTACTTGGAAAGTTATTGCTTTTTGTGTATATATTTTTCACAATAAAAACATTAATAAAAACAAATAAACAAAAACAAAAGCACAACATACCAGAAGTTATGGAACACAGTGAAGACATTGATCATAGGAAAATGTATAGCTGTAAATGCCCACAGTAAAAAAGAAATATCACAAACCAATAACCCAATTTTACACAAACTAGAAAAAGAAGAACAAACTAAATCAAAAGTTAGCAAAAAATAAGGAAATAATAAACATTAGAGCAGAGATATATGAAATAAGGAATAGAATAGCAATAGAAAGAATTAACAAAATCAAAAGTTGTTTTTAAAAAAAATTAATAAAATCAACAAATTTTCATCCAGACTGACAAAAGAAAAAGAAAGAGAAGACACAAATATCTAACATCAGAAATGAAAGTTGAGCATTACTACCAACCTTACAAAAATAAAAGGCTTATAAGAGAATACTATGAGCAATTATGTGTTAACAAATTAGAAAGCCTAGATGAAATGGACAAATTCCTAGAAACATACAAATTTCCTAATCTGCCGCAAGAAAAAAAGGAAACCTCAACAGGCCTATAACAAGTAAAGAGATTGAATTAGTAATTAAAAACCTCCCAACAAAGAAAAATTCAGGACCACATGGTTTCATTTCTGATTCTACCAAACATTTAAAGAAGATTTAACACCAACACTTCACAAACTCCTCCAAAAGATAGAAGATGAGGGCTTACTCCCTAACTAATTTTATGAGGCTAGAATAACTCTGATATGAAAGCCAGATAGAAAGACACCAAGAAATGAAAATTACAGATGCCTATGAATAAAGATGCAAAAATTCTCAACAAAGTGCTGGCAAACAAAATCCAACAATATGTTAAAAGGATTAAAAACCATGTGTTTTAGTTTTTCAAAGCTGCCAGAATGCAATAGAACAGAAATGGAATGACTTTTAAAAAGGATATGTATTAACTTGCAAGTTTACAGTTCTAAATCCATAGAAATGTCTAGATTAAGGCACCAACAAGAGGTTACCTTCATTCAAGAAAGGCTGATGCCATTTGGAATGCCTCTGTCAGCTGAGAAAGCACATGGCTGGTGTCTAGTAGCTTTTTCTCCTGGCTTCTCATTTCATAAGGATTTCCCAGGGTTGCTTTTCTTCTGTATCTCCAAATGTCTCTGGCTGTAAAGCTCCTATAAGCACCCCCACCTTGAATCATATCTCCATGGAAACCACCTGTTCTAGTTTGCTAGCTGCCAGAATGCAACACACCAGAAATGGATTGGCTTTTAATAAAAGGAGATTTATTTCATTTGTTCTTCAGAGGAAAGGCAGCTAACTTTCAACTGAGGTTCTTTCTTACATGGGAAGGCACAGGGTGATCTCTGCTGGCCTTCTCTCCAGGCCTCTGGGTTCCAACAGCTTTCCCCAGGGTGATTTCTTTCTGCATCTCCAAAGGCCTGGACTGATCTGTGAGGGCTGAGATGAGGTGTGCTGAGCTGCTTGGGCTGTTCTACGTTGAGCTCTCTCATTTAAGCACCAGCCAATTAAATCATCATTCATTGCAGCAGGCTTGCCTCCTAGCCAACTGCAGATGTAATCAGCAACAGATGAGGTTCACGTACCATTGACTCATGTCCACAGTAATAGAACTAGGCACCATCACCTAGCCAAGTTGACACCTGAATCTAACTACCACACCACCTAATCAAAAGGTTTCATCCACAATTGGGTGGGTCACATCTTCAGGGAAACAAAAAATCAAAAAATCCCATCCAGACATGATACTATATTTGGAAATCCTGAGAAATCTACAACAAAGTTACTTGAGCTATAAAAATAAATTCAACAAGGTGGCAGGATATAAAATTAATGTGCAAAAATCAGTAATGTTTCTCTACACAAGCAATGACCTGAGGAGTCAGTTAAGGAAAAAATGCCATTCGAAATAGCAACTAAAAGATCAATATTTAGGAATGGAGTTAACTAGAGATGTAAAGGACTTGTATACAGAAAACTACATATCATAGTTAAAAGAAATCAAGGACCTAAAAAAGGTGGAAAGACATTCCCTACTCATGGATAGGAAGGTTAAATATAGTTAAGATGTCAGTTCTACCCAAATTGATCTAGAAATTCAACACAGTACCAATCAAAATTCCAACAACCTACTTTGAAGATTTGGAAAAGCTAGCTACCAAATTCATCTGGAAGGGAAAGGGACCCCAAATAGCTAAAACATCCTAAAAAATAATGAGGTAGGAGAATTAACACTTCCTTTCTTTAAAACTTATCGTGAAGCCACAGTGGTCAAAACAGCATGTACTGGCACAAAGATAGAAGCATTGACCAATGGAATTGAACTAAGAGTGCAGAAATAGACCACCAAATCTATGGTCAACTGATTTTTGACAAGGCCTCCAAATCCTCTGAACTGGGATAAAATAGTCTTTTCAATAAATGAGCATAGAAGAACTGAATATCAATAGCCAAAAGAATGAAAGGACCCTTACCTCACACCCTATACAAAAATTAACTCAAAGTAGATCAAACACCTAAATCTAAGAACTAGCATCATAAAGCTTCTAGAAGAAAATGTAGGGAAACATTTTCAAGACCTAGTAATAGGAGGTAGCTTCCTAAACTTTACACCCAAAGCCCACAAGCAACAAAAGAAAAAGTAGATAAATGGGAACTCCTCAAAATCAAATGCTTCTGCACCCTGAAAGACTTTGTCAAAATGGTGAAGAGGCAGCAAATTTAATGGGAGAAAATATTCAGGAATCACAAATCAGAAAAAGGTTTGATATCCTGTATACATAAAGAAATCATACAACTCAACAACAAAAGAACAAACAACCCAATTGTAAAATGAGCTAAAGATATGAATAGACATTTTTTCTGAGGAGCAAATACAGATGGCTCAAAAGCACATGAAGAGGTGCTCATTTTCATTAGCTATAAGGGAAATGCAGATCAAAAGACTACAATGAGATACCACCTCACATCTCTAAGAATGGCTGCTATTAAACAAACAGGAAACTACAAATGCTGGAGAGGATGTGGAGAAATTAGGACACTTATACACTGCTGGTGGGAATGTATAATAGTACAGCTGCTTGATGGTTCCTTAGGAAACTAAATATCGAGTTGCTGTATGACCCAGCAACAGCACTACTTGGTATATACCCAGAAGAGCTGAAAGCAGTGACACAAACAGACATTATCACACTGATGTTCATAGCAGCATTATTCGCAATCACTAAAAGATGGAAACAATCCAAATGCCCATCAACAGACGAGTGTGGATTAACAAAATGTGGTATATACATACTGCTCTAGTTTGCTAGCTGCTGGAATGCAATACACCAGAACTGGAATGGCTTTTAAAAAGTGGAATTCAATAAATTACTAGTTTACAGTTCTGAGGCCATGGAAATGTCCAAGAGCAAGTCTATAGAAATGTCTGATCTAAGGCATCCAGGGAAAGATATCTTGGTTCAAGAAGGCTGGTGAAGTTCAGGTTTTTTCTCTCCACTGGAAAGGTATGTGGAAAGGTAATGTCTACTAGCTTCTTCTCCAGGCCTCTTGCTTCATGAAGCTCCCTGGTGTGGTTCTCCTTCTTCATCTCCCAAGGTCACTGGCTGGTGGACTCTGTGGTTCTCTTTTCTTTCTGTCATGGTTCTATGGCTCTCTCCTCATTCTCAAAGGGAACTCTCTCCAAAATGTCTCCTCTTTTATAGGATTCCAGTAAACCAATCAAGACCCATGTAGAAAGGGTGGAGACATGTCTCAATCTAATCAAGTTTAATACCCACAATTGATCAAACTACATCTCTGTGGAGATAACCTGATCAAGTTTCCAACCTATAGTACTGAACAGGGAGTAGGAGAAACCATTGCTTCCACAAGATTGCCTGAGATTAAAACATGACTCTTCTAGGGTACATAAATCCTTTCAAAGTTGCACATATATGATGGAATATTATGCAGCAGTAAGATGAAATGACATCCAAAAGCACATGACAAGATGGATGAGTACTGAGTACTTAATGCTAAGTGAAAAAAGCCAGACACAAAAGGACAGATACTGTATAACTCCACTTTTATGATCATGGTTATGATCATGATCAGAGGCTTATAATATAGAATATAGGGGACTTGGAGATACATAGAAGATAGAGATGGGTGAACAATTAGTTAATGAGGTTGAACTCAAATGAAAAGGAATAGATAGAAGTAAAGGCAGTTCTCTAGTGGGTCCATAAGTAAAATTAACATATAGAGCTGAACAAGTTTGAAAGAGGTTGTATAGACCTCTGTACCCCAATGATTAACACTGGAAATATAAATAAGTTTTTGCAAGAACTACTTCAAAGGTATGATTTGTGTACAATGAGTGTTTAAGTCCAGAGTACAGGGGGAAAACTGCTAGTGCATGCTATGGGCTATGTTTAACAGGAAAACATCAGCAGTAGCACAGCAACAGCAGGGGTAAATAATGTGGGGACGGCAAGAGTTAAGGGAAGGCTTAGATTTCCTATTTTGTGAGGGCATATTTATTGGTTATCTTTCTCTTGGGAACAATGAAATTATCTAAAATTGAGAGTGTTGATGGACTGTGGGCTTTGGGCATTATACATAATGCCTAATGAGTGCAGGTTGCTGAATGATGCACTGACTGAGAAGCAGATTGGCGAACGATGGTATATACATATGATCGAATATTGTGCTGTTACAAAAAGGAACAAAGTCATGAGGCATGCAACGATGTGAATGAACCTCTGGGATATTTGGTGAGGCAAAATAAGCCAGAAATGAAAGAACAATTATTGTATAGTCTCCTTTAGAAAATGCTTATAAGAAAACAGGGGCCTAGATTGTAAACTCTTATAGCAGACACGTTAGGCCAGAGTGGTGATTATTATTTCTGGATTTTGAGAGGCAGTTTTATATATCTATAATTTGGTATTTAGAGATAAGAATGAAGCCAATTAGATTGTGATTAAGGTAATTCAGAATGGAGTGGTAAGGAAGACATTGCTATATTTTAGAACCGCATCTACTCATTGAGACCAAAGGAAGAAAGGATTATATTGTCTGGAATCTAAATTTTCTGTGACATATAATCTAACTCAACCTGTATGGATAGTTCATTTGAACAACTGAAACACAGGGAGCCCAGAATAAAAATGAGGGCCTTTAGTCCTGTATAGCTTGATATAATGCCTGGATACATCCTGGAATATATTAAGCAGATAATAAAATGTTTTGGCAAAATCTTGAGGGATGGGAGGGAAAATATGGAACTATTAAACTTTACCACCAGAGAATCCCCTGATACTGTGTCAAACATTAGGGACACCCAAATCAATAGGCCAAGCTCTTGATCTTGAGGCTTACTCTTGGGAAGCTTATGTAGGTAGCAGAGAAGCTTAGCCTACCTATAGGAATGCCTAAGAATTACTTCTGAAGGATCTTTTTTGTTGTACAGATGTGGCTTCACTCTCTCTAAGCCCAACTCCGTAAGTGAAGTCATTGCCCTCCCTGCTATGTGGGACATGACATCCAAGGATAATGTCTTCTTGGTGGTATGGGAGATGCCTCCCAGGGGTGAGTCTGGCCCTGGCAACATGGGATCAACAATTCTATCCTGACCAAAAGGAGGAAAAGAAGTGTAACTAATAAGGTATCAGTGGCTGAGAGAGTTCAAGTGGAGTCGAGAGGGTACTCTGGAGGTCACTCTTACATAAGCTTCAGTTAGACACTGCTACTTATGATAACTTGTCAAACTCCAATCAAAACCGTTCCAGCCAATCCTAAAGAACACCTAGGTCAACATATAAAATTCTACACAGGTTCCATGCACTAGAGTAACTCTCTAGAAACCTACAACCTCCAGATGGGCCCCTGGACCAGATAAGTCTTGAAATGTTCTCTCCAGAACATCCACTAGTTTCATCTCCCTACCCGTATTATTGACAGCACTTTCCAACATGAAAAAGTTAGAATGGCCATAGCCCAAATACCCCTAAAGAGTGGGATAGAAAGATCAAAGGTGATGGTGGATTTATATAGAGAAGGTAGGGTTTAACAAATGAATATGATTGCTGAATCATTAAATTGATATTTCTTTTAGTCTCCAGTATCTTAGAGCAGCTAGAAGTAAAAACCAAAAATTGTGGAATTATAACCCATACCAAATTCTGAAATCTGTTCTACAACTAATTGTTGCACTGCTCTTTGAAATTTATTGTTTTTTTTGTATATATGTTATTTTTCACAAATAAGAAAAAAAAGTCAATTGTGATGATAAAAAATATTTATTCCTTCTAGCCTCCTATATTCTGGAACAGCTAGAAGGAAAAATATGAGAGGATCATATGGTAGCTCATGACAAACTCTGGGATCTACTTGTTGAAGAGTGCTTTGAAAATTATTGCTTTTTTCTTTCTTTGCTTTGTATATATGTTATATTATACAATAAAAAAGTTAAAAAAAAAATCCCATCCAGTGATACTGAATCAGCATAAAAAGTACATGGCTTTTCTGAGGTACACAACAGTTTCAAACCAGCACACCATGATAAAGTGTGATTTATTCCAGGAATGCAAGGATGGTTCAACATAATGAAATCAATCAAAATAATACACTGCCTTAACAGAACAAACTAAACACACACAAATGATCATCTCAATTGATGCAGTAAAGGCATTTGATACAAACATCCTTTCATGATAAAATACTCAGAAAACTAGGAATAAAGGGAACTTTTCAACATGATAAAGGGTTGTGATGGAAAATCCACAGTAAATATCACGCTCAATGATGAAAGACTGAAAGCTTTCCCCCTAAGATTAGGAACAAGATAAGGATGCTGTGCTGGTTTGAAATGATGTATGTACCCTAGAAAAGCCATGTTTTAATCCTAGTCCCATTTTTGTAAAGGCAGCCATTTCTTCTAATCCCTATTCAGTATTGTATGCTTGACACTGTAATTAGATCATCTCCCTGGAGATGTGATTTAATCAAGAGTGGTTGTTAAGATAGATTAGGTGGAAGCATGTCTCCACCCATTTGGCTGGGTCTTGATTAGTTTCTGAAGTTCTATAAAAGAGGAAACATTTTTGAGAATGAGGGAGATTCAGAGAGAGCAGAGAATGCTGCAGCACCACAAAGCAGCCAGCGACCTCTGGAAATGAAGAAGGAAAATGCCTCCTGAGGAGCTTCATGAAACCAGAAGCCAGGAGAGAAAACTAGCAGATGACACTGTGTTCACCATGTGCCCTTTCAGCTGAGAGAGAAGCCCTGGCTATGTTTGCCATGTGCCTTCTCATTTGAGAGAGAAACCTTGAACTTCATCAGCCTTCTTGAACCAAGGTATCTTTCTCTGGATGCCTTTGATTGGACATTTCTATAGACTTGCTTAAATTGGGACATTGTCTCAGCCTTAGAACTGTAAACTAGCAACTTACTAAATTCCCCTTTTTAAAAGCCATTCTGTTTCTGGTATATTGCATTCCGACAGCTAGCAAACTAGAACATATTTTGATACTGGGAGTGGGGTGCTGCTGTGGTTTGCAAATACCAAACATGTTGGAATGGATTTTTAAACGGATGGGGGAAGATTCTGGAAGAGTTGTGAGAAGCTTGACAGAGAAGGCCTAGAATGCTTTGAAGAGACTGTTGATAGAAATGTGGACTCTAAAGACACTTCTGATAAAGCTATAGACAGAAATGAGGCATGTGCTATTATAGACTGGAAGGAAGATGAGCCTTGTTTTAAAATGGCAGATAATCCAGCAAAATTGACTAGTGGCTTCGGCTGGAAGCCTGATTTTAAAAAGCAAAAGAGATCTCCAAATTAAATGTTGAAAGTGTAGCTTGGTTTCTCCTTGCAGTTTATAGTGAAATGTGACAGGATAGAGATAAGTTGAGAACTAAACTCTTGGGTACAAAAAAACCAGAAGTTGTTGTTCTGGAGAATTCTGGGCTTCCTGGCAGGGAGACCCCAGAGAACAGTGTCCCACATGAGGACTTGACCAAATGTGGAACCAGTCAGCTATTGCAGAGAAAGCCAGGATTGGACATGGAGTTATCCAGGAAGGATTTGTGGAAGCTTCTTATGTCTGATGGGCATGATCCAAGGCTACTGCATAGAAAGCCAACAAGTCTGTTGCAGGATCTGTATAAAGAGAACCACTGCCAGTTGAGACTGAGAGGGACAGAGAAGGGACACATTATAAGAAAAATAACCTCAGAGGCAGAATCATGGAGGCTGAGTCTGAAGTCAAGAAGCTTCAGGCTCAGAGAACAGACCCACTGAAGCACAGGGAGAGGGTGAGTTTGCCCCAAAGGCAAAGGATGGGCCTTCCACCTCGCTGAAGTGGAAGAGTCATGCCACCTCAGGCCTTGGAGAGGGAGAAGAACATTCCTTGGGGTTTGGGGAGAACCTGGCTGCCACCACATGGAGGGGTTGAGTGTATGCCCTGGAGATGGCAGAAAGCCTGTGCGGTCCCAATGCTTGGAGAGGGTGGAGCTGAGAAAAAGGTCGTCTCCCCAATGTCCCCTAAAATTGCATTCAGAGAGAGGCAGGCCTCTGTGTAGGTCCTTGGAAAGGGTGGGACTGCCACTTTTGGAAGCCCTGAAGATAAATGACTCTCAGACTTTGAAATCTAATGGACTTTGCCCTGAGGGTTTTCAAAACTGTGGAGTCGGAGACAGCTGTGTTGCTTCCTCCCTATGGAAATGGGTATATGCATGCTATGAATATTCCTACTTTGTATGTTGGCAGCAAATAACTTGCTCTGAGTTTTACTGGTCCAGAGCAAATGGAGAAAATTTTGCCTTAGGACTGTCCATGCCTTTGACTAACTTTGATGAGACTTTGTACTGATTTTAATCTTGTATGAGAAAAGTTACTGGAATGGTTTAAAGTTCTCTGATATTGTTATGGAATGAATGTGTTTTGTATACAGGGAAAACATGTCTTTTTTAGGGTCCAGAGGGTGGAATGCACTGGTTTGAAAGGATGTATATACGCTAGAAAAGCCATGTTTTAATCCTAATCCCATTTTTGTAAAGGCAGCCATTTCTTCTAATCCCTATTCAGTATTGTATGTTTGACACTGTAACTAGATCATCTCCCTGGAGATGTGATTTAATCAAGAGTGGTTGTTAAGATGGATTAGGTAGAGGCATGTCACCACCTATTTGGGTGGGTCTTGATTAGTTTCTGAAGTCCTATAAAAGAGGAAATATTTTGGAGAATGAGGGAGATTCAGAGAGAGCAGAGAATGCTGCAGCACCATGAAGCAGAGGGTCCACCAGCCAGCAACCTTTGGAGATGAAGAAAGAAAATGCCTCCTGGGGAACTTCATGAAACCAGAAGCCAGGAGAGAAAGCTAGCAGATGATGCTGTGTTTGCCATGTTTCCTTTCAGCTAAGAGAGAAGCCCTGGCTATGTTTGCCATATGCCTTCTCACTTGAGAGAGAAACTTTGAACTTCATTGGCCTTCTTGAACCAAGGTATCTTTCTCTGGATGCCTTTGATTGGACATTTCTATAGACTTGCTTAAATTGGGACATTGTCTCAGCCTTAGAACTATAAACTAGCAACTTACTAAATTCCCCTTTTTAAAAGCCATTCTGTTTCTGGCATATTGCATTCTGGCAGCTAGCAAACTAGAACAGATGCCAACTGCCACCACTGTTATTTAACATTGTAATGAAACTTCAATCCAAAATAATCAGGCAAGAGAAAGAAACAAAAGCATCCAAATTTGAAAGTAATAAATAAATTATCTCCCTTTGCAGATAATGTGATCTTATATATAGAAAATCTGAAAGAATCCACAAGAAAGCTACTAGAACTAATAAACTAATTCAGCAAATTTGCAGTATACATGACAAACTCATGGAAGTCAATTGGGTTTCTATATACCTGAAAAGGATACCAAGACAACAACTCCATTTACAATAGCTCTAAAAGAAAATAAATTTAACCAAGGAGAAGAAAGACCTGTACACTGAAAACTGTAAAACATTGCTGAAAGAAACTAAAGACTACCTAAATAAATGGAAAGACATCCCATGTTCAATGATTGGAAGATCAATATTGTTACGATGTCAATACTGACTAAAGCATTCTACAAATTCAATGAAACCTTTGTTCAGAAATAGAAAAGCCAATCCTCAAATTCATATTGAATTCCAAGGAGTCCCAAATTGTCAGAACTATTTTGAAAAAGAACTAAGTTGGAGGATTTATACTTCCTGATTTTAAAACTTACTACAAAGCTGTACAGTAATTAAAACAGTGTATAATTATAATTGGTATATTGGTATTGGTATAAGGATAGACATACAGACCAATAGAAAACAATTGAGAGTCCAGAGAGAAATCCACATATCTCTGGGCAGTTCATTTTCAGCAAGGGTGCCAAGTCCATTTAATAGGAAACTGATTGTCTCTTCAACAAATGATGCAGGGGAAATGGAAATCCACATGCAAAAGAATGGGTATGGATCCCTGTCTCTCACTATATACAAAAATTAATGAAAAACGGGTCAATGATCTAAATACAAGAGCAATAGTATAAAATTCTTACTAGGAAATATGTTTAGGACTTTTTAGTAGGCAATGGATTTTTTTGTTTTACCCAAAAGCAGAAGCAACAAAAGAAAAATAAACAAAATAGACTTTATTAAAATTGAAAACTTTTTTTGCATTAATGGAGATTATCAAGAAAATGAAAAGACAACCTACAGAATGGGAGAAAATATTTGGAAAACATATATCCGGTAAAGGTTTAATCTCCAGAATATATAAAGAATACCTCTATAGCTCAACAAGAAAAATACAAACAACTCATTTAAAAATGGGCTACAGATTTGAATTAGACATTTCTCCAAGGAAGATATTCAACTGGACAACAAGTATAGGAAAACAGGCTCGACATCATTAGCCATTAAATAAATGTCTATTAAAACATTAGCCATTAAATAGGCGGGCCGCGGTGGCTCAGCGGGCAAAGTGCTTGCCTGCTATGCCGGAGGACCTCGGTTCGATTCCCGGCCCCAGCCCATGTAACAAAAACGGAGAAACAGAATACAATAAAACAAGAAAATGTTTAAAAAATGTTTCCCTTTCTTCCTTCCTTCCTTCCTTCTCTCTGTCTTTCCTTTAAAAAAAAAAAACATTAGCCATTAAATAAATATCTATTAAAACTTCACCTCACACCTCTTAGGATGGCTATTAATGAGAGAAAAACTGAAAATAACAGGTGTTGAGAAAGATGCAGAGAAATAGGAACCCTCCATTGTTGGATGGTACATTTTTTTGTGGAAGACAGTTTGGCAGTTCTTCAGAAAGATAAACACTGATTTACCATATGACCTGGCAATTTCACTTCTAAGTATACAGTCAAGAAAATTGAAAGCAGGTACCTGGAAGGACACTTGTACACCAAGGTTCATCGCAGCATTATTCACAATAGCCAAAAGGTGAAAGCAATCCAAGTGTCCATGAACAGATGAATGGATAAACAAATTGGTATATCATACAGTGGAATCTTATAAGGCATAAAAAGAAGCAAAGTGTGGTACATGCTACAACAAGTATGGACCTTGAAGACATCATGTTGAATGAAATAAGTCAGACACAAAAGATTAAATATTGTATGATTTCTCTTTTATGAAATACTTGGAATAAGCAAATTCATAGAGAAAGGAAGCAGAATAGTGGTTACCAGCGGTGAGGGGAGTGGGAAATAGGGAGTTACTGCTAAATGTCTGAGTTTTGTTTGAGATGGTGAACATCTCAGTTACACAGTTTTGTCAATATACTTAAAATCAAAGGATAGTCCATTAAAATGTTTAAAATTATTTTTATGTAATGTGTATTTACACAATTACAAAGTAATAAATTATGAGCATATGGGGGCCTTTAAGATCTACTTTCATTTCTGGGGATAAGGCTAACCCTCTTCCCCTTCTGACTTGATTTGTATCAAAGGTTCTCTGACACGTTTTTTCTGTCCCACTGACCAGCCCAGGCACAACAATAGGTGTTTCTTTGTTTTAAGCAGCCATCTGCATCTCTGTAGTCCCTTGCACAGAAAACACCCACTTTATTAGGCATATGCTCCTGTGTGTACTCAAGGCCCCTCATTTGCATTTCTCTACAATAGTGAATGGATTACAGGCAGTTAAAACACAGTTGCTAAACAGTCAGTAATTCAGCCTGAAAGTCAGCCTTTAAATTGGACTTGGAGCAATTTTGAGAGCCCTACCTGCTTAGGCATTAGTTCTCCATAGAAAATAGAGGCAGAAGGAGAAAACTAAGGAGAACTCAACTTGCTGGTGACAAACGCTAGACACTTCGCTGGCCGCTGCCTGCTCATCAGTAATCAGAGAGAAATGTTTTCTTAATTAAAACCAAACCTACAAAATACAGTCACTGTTCAGGTTCTAAACAGCAATGCATGAGATTAAAATCACATACACTCAAAATTAACCTAACCATCGTTGAATGGCCCGTGAATATAGCATGCATTGTGTGTTTACAGTGCTGGACAATAATTATTATGGTCATTGCAAGTTTAAGGTCATTGAGTCTAAAATGAAAGGAAGAAACAAAAATAAAGTCTACCTGTAGTCTGTATTCAATGCACGTTGCCTTTAAGATAACTGCTAAATCCCCAGGCACAGTTATTATTCTTCACACATCCCTGGTAGGGAATAACAATAACATTTACCAACATTAATTGCATGCTCTCCGCTGTCAAATACTGCCCTAACTACCATAGTTTATTAGCTCATCTAATCCCCGTGACAATAGGGATGATTATATCTATTTTGCAGAAGAGAAAACATTATATCTATTTTACAGAAAAGATCATTATATCTATTTTACTGAAGCATACCGAGGCTAAGGAAATTATCCAAGGTTTCTCATTAGATTATTACAGTGCTCTCAGGATGAGGTGGTTAAAAAAATGAGTTACCTGTGAAGGAAATGTTGGACTTCAATAAATGGAACTAAGAAATGGAGGGGGAAGAGTATTTTTGTTAGAAAACCTCATGTGAGCAAAGGCATAGAGGAAGGAAAATACAGGGCAGATATGGGGAATGTTCTATTGTGGCTGGAGCAAAGGATGTGTGAAATCCACTGTAGGAATCCAAGGCTAGATAGTCAGGCTAAACGTGAATCATGGGAGAGTCATAGAATTTGGGATCTGGGAGGACTCTCAGCACATCTCCCTCTAGAATGGTGTACGAGAACCCTCGGCTCAGAAAGTCCCAGTGGCTTATCAAGACCAAGCAGTCATAAAGAGCAGAGATGTAGACCAAAGCCCCTGTCTCCAAAGTACCTTCCCAATCTCTCTTTCACTGAAGTGTGCTGCCTCCTTTGAGTCACATACAGGATGCAGGTGGAGTTGATGAAGGGATAGAGTTCTCCTGTTCATCACCCAGTTACATTCCCTGCTTTCCTTCTCCAGACACAGCATTAATATCAGTGCTGGCTCCAAACAGTCTGTGGTGGTCATCACCACACATGTCTATCAGTACATGTTCTGTGCTGTCAGTCACCTCAAGGACAGGCTGTTTCTGAGAGCAGGAGAGGAGCCAAGTGGGGCGAGAGGCCCCATTCTTTTCAGTCCAACCAGCACTGACCACTTCCTCTCCTGGCATGATATTAGGATTTCCCATTCTCCTCCCTGTCGCATTTCCTGCTCAGTGTAACTGTTTTTTCCCCTATGTCATCTCAGCTGCTCTCTAATTCAGGCAAAACTAGAAATGCTGAGAAAAAAAGAAAATTATGTAGTTGGAGATATTTTGGACTATTATTCACACTACAGACCCACCAAATAATTACATAATCCTGTCCCTCATCCACCCTTCCTCTCTCCCATGACCCTAGAAAACTTTGACTGTTTTGCTTGCTTTATTCAGCAGGTCTTTTAATCAAGTTCAAATTTACATCTCCTTGATGGAAAAGACAGGCGCAGGTGGCATTGCAGAGCTTGTATATTGACCACACTGTGCCAAAGCACTAGACCATAATGTTCACATATCTCTTTGAGTGTCTACTGCTTGCTCTCCCACTTACTCTCCTAACTTACTTGTCATCCTCACTGCAAAACCTCTGCTTCAATCAAACTGGTTTCTTGATTGTGCCCTGAACTTGTGTTTTTCCACTTGAAACTTATGTCCCTACCACCTGTCCCCATGGAACATTCTCCCCACTTCTTTCCACCTCGTCAAATGAGATTCATTTCATCCTTACTGAACGCCAGCAGCAGGTGGGCACGAGGCCAGGGATTTCACACATGTTATCTCATCCTGCAAGGCCCATCATAAATTTCTTGTTATCTGTGAAGTTTTCTGGGGCTACCCCAACTGGAAGTGACCACTTCCTCCTTTCTTCTACATTTATTGTCTGTATAACTACTGGGTACTTAATATATCGCCACACTTGAATCATTCACTAGCTCTTCATTTCTTTCACAAGTATCAATGAATGACTATTATTTTTCCTAACACTGTGGTAGGTTCTGGTGACAAACAGATGAAGAAGATACCTTGACTGTAACCAAGAAATTCAGTCTAGTGGTGAAAACAGACACAGAAAGAGGTGCTTATTGTGGAATGTATATGACAGGTGCAGGTCACACTCTGGAAGACTTCCAAAGTGACCTTACTGAGGCCAAGTCTTGATAAATGAATAGAAGTCATCTGCGTACAGGTGGAGAGAGCCCATTTTACAGAAGGATAAGGACAGATCCAGAGCTGAGGAGCAGCCTAGTGTGTGCAAGGGGACTATAAGCTGTGTGTGGTTTGTTGCTGGAGCAGAAAATGTTGCTAAAGCACAGACAGTGTAAGATAAATTTGGAGGGTCTTGAGCACCAGGCTTAGAAGTTGGGATTTCTCTTAAAGGAGATGGTGTGCCACTGAAGAGATCTAAAGATGGCATGGACCCAAGATTTGTGGTTCAAGAAGATCACCCTGGCTACAGTGTGAAGTATGCATAAAACAGGAAGAAATTTGAGGCAGTGAGTTGTTTGGAGGCAATGGCAGTAAGCCAAGGCAAGTGATATGAGGGCGTTGATATCTGTCTGGTATAAAGTGAATGGAAAAGATTTGAGAAATACACAGGATATAAAATCATGCCACAGTCACTGCTTTGGAGGACCTCACAATTGAAAGCCCAGAAAACAATTACAATATAACATGCGGAACCAAAATGGAGATTTGAAAAATTGCTACCAGTGCACAGAGAGATGACAGCTTACCCAGCTTGAAAAATGTGGGACATGCCATGGATTTGACATTCTTATAACCTGGATTTATACATACATGTCATTTCTCATTCCTGGATTGTAGGCTTACTGAAGACAGGGGCCCTAAAAAAGCTAAGGTGCATTAGAGACAACCCAAGTGACAACCCAAGGTCTCTGCTCTTCCTGTTCAAGGGAGTCAATTGCAAAAGGCAGTCCAGGAGTCTTTGCATCGGGGACAGGGCAAGGAAGGAACATCATGACATTTTTCCAGCATGCATGAGGGTGATCACCAGAACACAAGATTGGGTCTAGGCAAGGCTGAGTTCATCTCCACTCTGTCAGTTGTATGATCTTGGACAAATAACTTAAAATTTTAGTCTACATTCTTTCATCTATAAAATGTGGAACATATTACCCACTCACTGGGTCAGTGTCAGGAGTGCATAAAATAATAGATGGAAATTTCTAGGTAAGTCCCTAGTACCCAGAGAACACTCATTGTTATTAATGCAGGCATTTTTTTCTTATCAGTTCCTCTCACAAATCTGTGAGATCTCTGAAGCCAGAGACTGTGCCTTACCATATTTTGCCATCATTTTATACCATAGTGCCTGGCACATAGTAGATGATCAATTCTCTCCTTTCTTCGCCTCTCCTCTCTTCTCCTCTCCTCTTTTTCCCTCCTCCTCTCTCTCTCATTCTCTCTCTTTCCCCTCCCTTTCCAGATCAAAAGGTTTTATTCATGGAAACAGTATCTCAGATTTGCACTTTGAAAGATGATTCTGGCTGCAATTCAAACAGATGGGCAGGAGACATTACTGGAGGCAGGGACAGCAGTTAAGAGGGATTCTGATAAGAAATGACTGTGGTCTGATCTAAGGAGGGAGCAGCAGGATGAAGACAAGTCGGTTATTGGCAGAGGTGTTTTACAGACAGAATGAACAGGGTATGGTGGTTTACTGGTGATGGTTGCAGGCAGAAGGTAGAGGTGGTAATGGAGGAACTCAATGGAGACTCCCAGGATCCTGTTTTGGACAATGTTTGATAGGGGAGAGGGCAGTATCATCCACAAAGACATTGCAGTGGGATAGTCTTGGTGGTAGAGAAAATGAGGAATAGAGCTTGGGGCATGTTGGTTTTGCAGGGTCTGTAGAAAACTCACGTGGAGATGTTTAGAAAACGTGTTGGTATATGGGGTTGGTGCTCAGGAGAATAAAGGTTGGATGGGGATATAGATTTAAGAGTCTACAGTGTATAGGGTATATGATGGTCAAATTCTGGGGCAGGCCAAACCACTTGGGAAGAATGATTGATTCATCTTTGCAATCCCAGTCCCTAGCCCAACCCCTGCCTTTGCTATAAATGTTCAATGAATAACTGCCTGATGAAATAAATAAAAGTAAGTTTCTTCCAGTCTCCTTTAGCTACAGAAAAGAAGGTTGTGCATGGATGATTGCTCTCCCTCCCCTGACTCTGTGACATGAAGGGAGTATACTTTGTAGGAATGAGAAACAAGCATCTTTAGGTTTCATCTTACATTCTTCTTGAACCATTAGTATATTTTTTAAAAGTTTCCCAGCCAGCATTGCCAGGGGAAAACCACGAGGTTGAGGGTGAAGGGTCCAAGAGCTGTACCTATCTCTTGACTTCTAAGAACATGAACAGAGGAAAAGCATGTGAAAGTCTTGCTGTAATATGCAGCAACATTTCCTTTTTCAGCTGCAATCTCCATTTTTGCCATTAGCCCACCTTTTAAACAAACTAAATTGTACTGAAGTTTCATAAAAAGCCTTTTCTGTACCACCTCTTTTCCCCCCAAATCCAGAGACCAATGGTACTTTGATCTTGAAGGAATCTGGGGCCAGGTGTGGTTCTCCCCCGGCTGTGCTGAAACTGCTGGGGGTACTGTGGGGTGGTGTCATCGTTTGCTGGGCGGTTGATTCAGCCTCCTTTGTTCCTGTTGCCTGGTGACACCCAGAGGCCCCTATCTCAGATCCATACTTTGGTTTGCTATTGGTCCAGTGGTGGCATTTGTTGACAATAGACACTTTCCTGGCCCTGGATTCTGAAAGAGACCTCAGGAGCTTGGGTTTCAGGCTACAGCGCTAGTTTGGACTAGCATTTCCTTAACTCTTTATATACCCTGGAAGGAGGGCACAATTGCAGCCTCTAGGGCACAGTGAGTGCATCTACCCAGCACTCCAGCAAGGCACTTCTCTGCCTCAGAGCATGCAGCTGGGCCACCCTGGGCCACAAAACAGGGCTTGGGTATATCTTTTCTGCTCTGCTTCAGTGGTAGGATAGAGTTTTCTTACCTTTTCACCTCTTCTTGGGTTTTCTTGTAAAACAGCTTAAACAAACAGGCTTAGTTAGCATAATGAGCTATCTGAGTTGAGGAAAGACAGTCAATACTTGTAAGAGAAAGGTTTGTTTTGTCGTTGTTATATTCTGAAGAATTTGAAAGGCCCAAACCTCTGGTAGGGGTGCTCAGGAAACTGGGGAGGTGAGGTACGCCTTTCTGGAATGAAGCCAAGATTAGACAGGAGAAGAGAGGGATGGAAGAAGACTGAGGTGGCTATGGGACAAGTGAAGAGCAGAGGAACCCTAACAGAGGCAGAATTCTGGATGCCTTTCACGATGGTTCCTACTGGATCAATGAATGAATCGATGGAGCCCAAGGAGGTGGCACCACTTTGAAGATCTTTCCTCAACCCCTCTGTGCCTGGGTGAACACTTGGAATTCCAGGCTCCTTGGGCTCCTGGACCCTGCTCACCTTCTGATTCCTCCCTGCCTCTTCCCTCGAACACTCGTTAGAGAGAGGGCCAACTAAGCAATAAGGCTGTGGGCAAGTTGGATCAGAGAAACTGCAGGCAAAGAATTGAAGCTGCAGGTGAAGCTGCAATTAAGGAAAGAGTTCTAGCTGATTCTGCATAGGGCCCAGCTCTAATCTGCTAAACCTTATTTACCACTTTGGCAATATAGAGGCCCAGTCTTTCGGCAAAGCCCCCATCATCATGCACTATACTCTCATGCTCTCCCTCTCCTCCCTCTGTAACAAAACCACATACTTCGGGCGGAGAAAGCAGAGGAACTTGCAGACATCAAGCAAGTCTGTGTGTTAGTAATGGAGGGAGTGGTAGGAAGAGGAAGAAGGAGAATCTTCTCTTCCTTCTGCTGTCCCTCACAGCCAACTGCCCAAGCCCCAGGATGCCCTCCAAGAGGAGGCCCCAAGAGAATCATAAGACAAAGAGAAAGTACTGTGGGCTTCTGAATTATATCCTCAATATGCTTGCAGTAGCCGGCATTTCAAAGCAAGTAGGGTTCAAAGCTGAGCAGAAGCACCAGGACCCTTCTGACCAAAGAGGCAATGTGTATCAGAGTCCAGGGACCCCTGGGTCATAGAGATTTCTGCTAGGACCTGCTTGTGTCCAACTTTCCCAGTGACTCTGTCTGGAAGATACTGTTGAGTTGGATGCAGTAAAAGGAATTCTTTCTCCAACAGGGCTTTGGATCACATTTAAGCATCTTCTTTGATTTTCTTAGATCATCTTTCTGCTAGCAACAATTGCTATTCAGGGTTTCTAGTGTAACTTTCATTTTTCTGTGCATCTGAGAACCAAGGAAAAGAAGCCATTTATACTTAGTACAGGTGTAATGAGTCTGCTAATTATGCATCAGTTTGGACTAAGGTCCAGTTGGATATGCCTCCTAGATTGGGTACAGCTAGATTTAGATTTAGTTCTGTTTGTTTTGTCAGAAAGAGGGGACTGGTGCTAATTTAAATATAAGCATATTCAAGTGTTTTAATTTTTTGTTTTGGAAGAATTCTTGTGAAAGTTAGGAGTGCTGGGATAATAAATATGGTAAGGCACTATTCCAAGATAGAAGCTGAAAGAAGGTGGATGTCACACAGCATGGACCAGTGACCTTGAAACCACTTCTGAGAAAGACCCTGGAACAAAAATTTTAAGAGCGCTTTTGAGCATTTGGTAAGCGCTCATTTCTAGAAACCAAAACGAGTCTAATAAGAACAAATGGCACCAGTCTAATCAGATTTCCTACTGTCACAGGGTTTAAGACAAGGAATCAAATTTGCCTGGTGAGATGGGCAAAGGCCAGAGCCCAGTTGCCCTTATGACCACACCAAAGGCCTGATGGACGTTTTCGCCTACCTGACATGAGTTCTGATTTTTCTTTTGTCCTAGGATCTCCAAAATTCAGAAGTGAAAACAGTTTGTCAAGGAAAGTAATTCCCAAGTGGCTTTGGCATTTGGCCTGGTGGTCAAGGAGCTATCACAGTTACCAGGATGACAACCATAATACTTCCAGGGAGGTAATTGCAGAATCTTTATAAGTGAATTTCTGAAGCTGGGAAAGCAATCTCCTATCACTTCCCTTGTCATCAAACTACTTCCTTTTAATTTCCAAACTTCATTTGCACCTCTTCCCGCAGAGTCTGCCTGAACGACAACAAATCTGTTTTTGCCAGAAATAACAGTGCAAAGGAGTGTGGGTGGCAGGGCTCTAACGCCCAAGCCTGGGCCTTCATTTCCCTCCATTGTTCCCTTCGCCAGGTTCCCAAACACTTGTTTGGTTGGGCTGTCCTGAGGGGGGTGGTTTTCCAGATAAAAATTACTGGTTGGCTGCCAGTGATTCAGGCAGGTTCACAGCCCCAAACCTCCTGATGGGCAAGTAGTGATTCAGACTCACACCCAGCTTTATCTCTCGTGCTTATCACTCAGCATCAGCTGCCAGGAGACAGACAATGGGGGCAAAGAGGCATTTAGGCTGAGCCATGCCTCAGCTAGCCCCGGGGGCTTTTAGAGGCCTCCCAGCAGCCAGAAGCAGGCAGTCTCACCAGACTGCACTTCACTCAGGATTTCATCTCTGTTTCCATTCACTCAGGATTTCATCTCTCCGAGTTTGCATTACTCGGAGTCCTTTCCATATTAAAGGAGCAGGTATTGAATGAGTTCCCAGGGGAATATTGTATTTCTTTGGAACCAGTAAGGGCAAAAAATGGTTATCCCTTTGTCTGGTGATTCACCTCCTCTTCAGACTGGCTGTTTCAGAAAGCCTGCCCTTCAGTGATTATTCAAGTTTTCTGGGGAGACAGGTCTCAATGAACTGTCCACAAGATTTTATTTTTCCTGAGAATTTTATTTAAGAGTGACTCTTGGGGAATTTTAACTTAAATGTGTACAGTTTCTGTCTGGGGTTATGAAAGAGTCTTGGTAAGGGATGGCGATGATGGTGGTACGACATTGTGAACATAATCAATACCACTGAACTGGACACTCAAAACGGCTAAAATGGTAGATTTTGTGATATATATATATCACAATATAATAGTTTATAGTACGATATTGGACTCTACAATAAAATTTTTAAAAGTTAAAAAATGCAACACTGGCATCACTTGATGGTAGCACTAGTAAAATTCGAATAAATTCTTGACAGCACCAATGTAAATTTCCTGGTTTTGATATTGTACTGCAGTTATGCAAGATGTTACCATTGGGGGAAACTGAGTGAGAGGTACAAATTTTTTGCAGCTGTCCATGAATCTATAATTATTCCAAAAAAAAATTTTTTTAAGACTAACCTTGATGGTTCCCCCCAAAAACCCTGCCAATAGGCCTTATCTTTGAAAAAGCCATATAGCATAATAGCTGGGAGTGTAGGCTTTAGGCCAGACAGAACTCAATGCAAATTCAGCCTTCACCACCCACAGGCTGTGTGACCTTGGGTGAGTTACTTAATCCCCCTGAGTTTCAGTTTTCTTATCTAGAAAAGTGATCATAGCCCTTCACTGATGGGGTGAGTGTGAGGACTAAATGAGGTAATGCTCGGAAAGCACCTAACCGGCGAAAGGCATTTGATAAGCACTTAATAAATATCCCTTTAAAGCCCCAATCTATTGAACTGAGGAGCCGTGCATAGGTTTTCAATAGTGGGTCACTGACTTAGAAAGTCATATTTGTAGCCAAAAGAATATTTTTAGTGACCTCAATAGGAAATCAAGACGTCCATACCTGGACATGTTTCAAATATGAGCCAAATGCCTGTGGAGAAATTGTTTGAATTCTGTCCCAATTTTCTCTCCTATAAATTTTTAAAAGTCCCAAGTTTCCAGGGTCCATGAGTAGTTCAGTGGTAGAATGCTCACCTTTCATGCAGGGAAAGGCTTGATTCCCAGACCATGCACCCCCCCCCCCCCCCCCCCCCCGCCAAAAAAAAAGTCCCAAGTTTCCTAATATGGAACTAGAGTAAACAAACAAAATTACAGAATAAGCCTCATTCTGTTTCCACTGCAAATAGAAATTGGCCCAAGCCTGCTAGCCAGTGCCGGGGGTGGAGGGGGCAGATAGCAGCAGAAGCTGGAAGGCAACATGTCCTATTGCCCCTACCTTACATACAAGAACTAATTAAGGGAAACACATTTTTGTGAAAAATCCCAGGTACCGCCATCCTAGGAAGAGAAGGGCCAGCTTGTGCAGAGGAAGCCTCTTACATACCCAGTGCACATAGGAAACCTATCACCACCTCCTAGAGATTTAATACTAGGTCTTGAAGCAAGCTCTAGTCGTTCCCCTCCTACCCCTCCTTCCCTTCCCAGGCTCTATATTCCAGACATCCTGGTTACTCATCATTTCTCAGACACCACCTGAGTTGCTCTAACTGGACTGTCAATTCACCTGAAACGCCTCCTCCTCCCACCAACTCCTAAAGCCCCACTTGCCTCTTCCTGTTCCCTCCCACTCATCTTTCAAAGCTTTGATCAAATGCTTTCTCTTCCATGAAGCCTTCCCAGCATCACCATTCAGAGGTCATCTCTCTTCCTTTAAACTCTGTAAGACCTCGGTATCACTCCCACAGCCTCTGCCACATTCATTTAAAAGGTATCTGTCTACTGTGTTCTTTCTATGCTCTGTGCTAGATATGGCGGCCCACAATGTCTATGCGTATGTGTGTATAATACCCATTAAGCAAACAGTTGCACATGTAAGTATATATCTATAAACTGTGATAAGTACCATAAAGGAATAAGGTATTTTAAAAATGTGACATGCTTTAAAGGAGGGTCTAGTTTAGAACAGGAGATAAGGAAAGACTTTTTGAGGAAGAAACCTTTCAACTGAGGCTTGGAGTTGTGGGTTATCTAATGAAGAGTGGAGGTGAAGCTTTCCATAAAACACAGTACATGTAAAGCCCACAAGGCTGGAGAAGGGTGGGTAGACCAGTGTGGCTTTGAAGAAGTGGGAGAGTGGAGTAAGATCAAGTGAGAGGGTAGTAGGGGCTCCAGACATATAGGAACTTGAGGCCATGGGAATCATGCTGAATTTTTCCACAAGTACAATAGAAGTCATTAAAGGCTTTTAAATAAATAGGTAATATGTTCTGATATTTAATTTTTTTAATTAATTAAAAAAATTAACTAACACAACATTTAGAAATCATGCCATTCTACATATACAATCAGTAATTCTTAATATCATCACATAGATGCATATTCATCATTTCTTAGTGCATTTGCATCGATTTAGAAAAAGAAATAGAAAGACAACAGAAAAAGAAATAAAACGATAATAGAGAGAAAAAATTTAAAAAAATTTAAAAAAATTAAAAATAAAAATAATAATAATAATAATAAAAACTATACCTCAGATGCAGCTTCATTCGGTGTTTTAACATAATTACATTACAATTAGGTAGTATTGTGTTGTCCATTTCTGAGTGTTTGTATCCAATCTTGTTGCACAGTCTGTATCCCTTCAGCTCCAATTACCCATTATCTTACCCTATTTCTATCTCCTGATGGTCTCTGTTACCAATGACATATTCCAAGTTTATTCTCTGATGTCGGTTCACATCAGTGGGACCATACAGTATTTGTCCTTTAGTTTTTGGCTAGTCTCACTCAGCATAATGTTCTCTAGGTCCATCCATGTTATTACATGCTTCATAAGTTTATGCTGTCTTAAAGCTGCATAATATTCCATCGTATGTATACACCACAGTTTGTTTAGCCACTCTTCTGTTGATGGAGATTTTGGCTGTTTCCATCTCTTTGCAATTGTAAATAATGCTGCTATAAACATTGGTGTGCAAATGTCCGTTTGTGTCTTTGCCCTTAAGTCCTCTGAGTAGATACCTAGCAATGGTATTGCTGGGTCGTATGGCAATTCTACGTTCAGCTTTTTGAGGAACCGCCAAACTGCCTTCCACAGTGGTTGCACCATTTGACATTCCCACCAACAGTGGATAAGTGTGCCTCTTTCACCGCATCCTCTCCAGCACTTGTCATTTTCTGTTTTGTTGATAATGGCCATCCTGGTGGGTGTGAGATGATATCTCATTGTGGTTTTGATTTGCATTTCTCTAATGGCCAGAGACATTGAGCTGATATTTAATTTAACACAGTGCTCTGCTGCTATCTGAAAATGGAAGCAAGAATAAAGGTGCAGTTGTTAAGACCAAACTGCTACCTAAAAGCAGTCTTCGTAAAGGGCTCAAGAGGCACAGGGTAATAAGCCCCTGTTCACCTCTTTGACCTCATCACTTGGTAGTCTGTGCTTCATGTTTCCTTCTACAGCAAAATAGAGCCTCTTTCCCTTGCATAAGTGTACCACATCCCATCTGGTCACCAACATTTACCCATGCCATTCCCTTTGTCTGGAACACACTTCCACCCTCTCCACCTGCTAGACTCACATCATGGGGCATTGTAATGATCTGTTGTAGCCCAGCCCAGATTATCTTGCTCTCGAGCATATCTGCAGTGCCTAGCACAGTGCCTGTGACCAGTGGGTGCCAAACAATCATTTGTTTATTGACTGGCTAACTGAGAGACTGGTTGAAATATAGCTCCTATCCCAAATGAGCTCAGTGCAGAGGAGAGACAATTATATATACAAAGCAGTTCAGCAATCCATATAAATAGGACTCAATTTGCCTCAATCTGAGGGAATTGGGGAATATTTCACAGACATGAAGACAGTTGGACTTGGCCTTAAAAAAAGAAGTAAGAATTGGCCAGATAAGTGAGGGGGCAGGATGGAGGAGGCCCCTCAAGCAAAAAAGTTGCCATGGGTGAAGGAGCAAGGTGTTTTGGGGAAATGGTGGGACTGTTTGGTGTACCCACCATGTGGTGTGCAGAAATTTGGCTGATGTGGGCCAGGAATGAACAGAGAAGCTTCCAAGGAACTTGCTTTTGCATATAAATCTCAACTATTTCCCCTAGTCCCACTACACAAGAAACCTTAAAAAAGCAAGTTTTTAGATTTCATTTCACAGTCATGGTAGATGAGACACAGTTACAGAAATGCCTCTCTGTTGCTCAGGAATATCTGATGAAAATCCTAGGGCCACCTGTTGGCACATGGACATTTCTGCTGAGACTGAACATCTGTATGCAAACAGCTGGGACATCCCCCATATCCCCCCCACCATTCCCCACCCCCTCCCTCCAAAAAAAAAAACCTTGACAATCTTCAAGAGAATATGGGTTGAGCGGGTGGTTGTCTAACTCCCTTCTAATGTCCTCCGTGAGAGGAGGCTCTCACTGGTTACTTTTCATCATTCTGAAATCTCTAGCTCTAATTTCATTCCCTCTTGCTAGTCTTTTCAGTTATAAAGAATAATTCGTTTACATCCCTTGCATATTGCATAAACTCCTTTCCTGTATTTGAAGGCAAACATTAAATCACCCATTTGCCTTCTCTTCTCCTAAGAAGGCAAATGTGATTCCTTAACTGGCCTCCCCTGAGGTCCGCCTAATCACTGGACATTTGGCCTGAGGCGACTGCACAGGGGGAAGGAACTCTGTCCCGGCCGGCCGTCTCCCCAGGGACCGTATCAGGACACAGAGAGGAAGAGCCTAAGGGCAGCCAGGAGTGGATCATCTATAGCCCAAAGCTGTGAACCTGTCCTTTGTTAGACAGGAATGAATGTCCCCCCAAATCAACAGCTCAATCTCCTGCAAAAGAAACACCATACCAACCAGCAGGAACAATCAGATTGCCCCGTGCTCTCCTGTAAAGGGGAGAGGGGCATTTGGTTGGCCCCAAGCCTAGAATAGAGAGTCAGAGGGTGCGCCCAAGGGGACAAACGAGGATAGGGCCTGTGCACATCCTGCCTGAGCTCGGGACACCCCATCTGGACAACACTGCCTGGGTTCAAGTGTGTGTACATGTGGGTGTGGGTGTGCAAGACCCATGGCACGGACTCCTTTTCCTGGCTCTAAGACAGGTACTGGCATGAATCCAAGTTGATATGACTTCAAATCCCATGATTTAACCACTACAGTACTGGGAATCACACAAAACTTTTTTTTTTTTTTTTTTTTTTTTTTAACATGGGCAGGCACCAGGAATCGAACCCTGGTCCTCTGGCATGACAGGCGAGCATTCTTGCCTGTTGAGCCACCATGGCCCACCCCAAAACTCCTTTGTCTAATCACAAAGACAAAATACTACCATTTCAGATCATAGAGATAAAATATGGGCAGACCTACTGCATTGTCCCTTTTCTCTGTCCTATCAAAATGCTCTATTTCCACCCCTGCACATGTTGTGGACACCCTTTCCCTCTCACTACAACCTACCTCCTTCATTTTTCTGACCTTTTTTCTTCTTCATACTGCTAGGTTGGAAACTAGGGGCAAGGCGCTGTCACTTCCTGGTAGCATAGGGTTGGAAAGGACAGTGCATTGGGGCAGAATCTGTTGGGTAAGCCAGAGTCAGGCAAAGACCAACTCTGGGGCAAGGTATGGCCTGGAAGGCTAAATTGTACTATTAAGACTATTTGTGTGAAATTTTAAAAGGGTAACTTCTCCCCTGCCTTTGACATATTGGATTAGTTCAGAGGCTTTAAAATGGGCCTTTTGTTTTTCTACATTGCCATTAAAGTAGTTTCATTTTAGTTTATTTAGCCTGTAGTGGCTGAGTTTAGCACTTGGTTTTCAGCATTTTATAGTAGAAAAGACAAATCGCTTTGGTTCATTTCATAAACTGAAACTCCTTGGATTTACTTAGATAATTATATTAAAGGGTCTTACAATGAAGATTACTGTTTTTCTGTTACTTGTTGGTACAGCTAAAGCTTGTTTTACTTGCATATTTATACATATACTTGCACATTTGTATATATACCTAGTATTTTCAAGTGCCTTACATGTTTAAAATCTCTGGCTTCAAAGGTTTTGGGAAAAGGTAGGTCAGTTTACCTCACACTTTGTGTTTCCATTAATAGTAATATTCTAGATACCTCACAAAATTTATTATGGTGCCATGGCTATTAGAAGTGAGTGCTATAAGCTATAAAATGCATTTGGAAACATACAGAATTTCCATTCCATCCACATGGTCAAAAATTAGCTATAATAACACAGTTGTCATTTACCTGGATAGTGAATATCTTGCTATACATTAATATCAGTACAAGTAGCAAATTTTGTGAAAATTTAGCTTAATTTGACATCTCACCTTTTGTAATTTTGATCACCACTATAACAAAATTATCACGAGAGGTAGATTTTGCAAATCTACAGAGAAGCTCTTACAACGGAACTCACAGCCTTTTCAGACCCATTTCCTTCCTTTAGCAATTTAATATCTTGAGCCATTAATAATTTTTTCTTTTTTTTAATCCAAAAGGTATGTAGAAACCTTTTCAGATTTTTCATCTGATTTGTTCATTCAGATGTAGTTCTATCAGATAACTTATTTTATCTTATGGATGTTTGTTGCACAGGCAGACACTGCTGTATTTTGAAATTTCTATTTCAATTCACTCAAGACTGCAAAATCAATCTGTATCATGTACCAAATTGATTTAAAATAAATCTATGTGCTAAAAAAAAAAAAAAAAGATTATTTGTGTGTCCATTTCCAGCCCTAGGCAATGAGCAACTTGGAGGGAGGAATCTTGCTTTCTCTTATCCCTTTTCACCTTGAACAATGCCTGTCACAGGGTGTATACTGAATAAATGAAAGAATTAAAAGATGAATGACTGAAAGGTTCTGCCTTTGCCTATTGATATTGATTCAGAATTGGGGACAGGATTGACATTGTAGCAGTTAGGAACCATCAGCAGATTCAGCTGCAAGGAGTAAAGAAAACACAGGGAGGAGGTGGATCTGAGATTAAATGTCCCCTCCTCCAACATTCCAGTAAAATTTCATGGTGGCTTCAACTCCCTGCCAGCACCTTGACCCCTCAATAACAACAGTGCCGTCCAAGGCCAACTCCACCTCCATTAGGGTCACAAAAATTCCTAGTTTTCCTCTTGCTCCCCATTGCTGTCGCAGTGAGCCACTTATGAATTGTGAAACAATCCAATGGGTCCTTCATGCTTTTCAAAGTGGCTCCCAAGCAGGTCTTCCACCAGAAATTCATGTTCCACGTTGAACCACTCCTGCAACCCATCAATTGTTGTTTGCAGTCAACCAAACACCCTAGGTTCAAATAATTAACAGCTTCCTTGGAGTGCTTACCTTTGCAAAATACTGCATGCTCATTTGAGCATAAAGAGGCTCCTGGGAGCAATATCAAAATTGCCTTTGAATACTGGGTAATTCATGGGTATTCTTATACACTTTGCTAAGCTGTAGGTGACAGCTTGGCATGCAATCAATAAAAGAAGACAAAACCTGGCCTTCAGGTTTTGAATAGGCCTATCTCACAGATGTTGACTTGCTGCCTCTCAGCTGACAGTGGTATGGTGGGGAGTGTCATCAGAGAGGAGGTCTAGGAGTTACGAAGGCAGCTGCTGCCAGTTGTGTTGGGAAAACGAGATTTAAAGCCCAGGCCTGGGGTTGGGGTAGGGGTGTCAGACCACAGATAGCTCACTCTATGAAAGCAGCTTCTCCTGGTTATAGAGTTATAGGATACCTGCTGTTGCTGTTGCCTCATTCCCATCTCCAGCTCAGTGGTGCCACTAGGCAGACTTAGAGCAAACTGGCCCTACTGGCCATACAATTCTGAAGCCGGTTGATCTTTCTCGACTTCCTGTCACTTATAGAAACTTCTGCATGTGATCTCCCTTACCCAAAGGTAATACTGCTTCCTTGAAATAATAATAATAACAGCTAACATTAATGATGTCCTTAATAAGTGTCAGAAACTATAGTAAGTTGAAACTACACTAAGAAACTACATTAGGCATTTCTATAATGATAGCTTACTCAGTAGTTCTCCTGTGGATGCCGTACACACATTATAACTCATGCAGTCTTCACATTAAGCCTGCAAATTAAGTATCCTTATCATCCCCATTTTTGAGATGAAGAAACTGAGTCACAGAGAAGTTAAGTGAGTAACTAAGATCAAACAGCTAACAAGTTATACAGCTCAGGATTTGAACCCCACCAGTAGAATATGCTTTCTAGGGTCCTTAAACACGATTCTGCATTTCACCAGTCTACAATGCATCCTATCATTTATTCTGGGACCTGTCTATTTTTCTAGCTCCTGAACTATCCACTCCCTCATTCTCTGCATTCTGGCCATATTGGCTTTTTGAGTCCTTTAACCTGCTATGCTTCCTCTCACAGCAAGAACTTTTATATATAGCGTAGAGCTGGGGTCCAACTTCATTCTTTGGTGGTGTTCCAGCACCATTTGTTTAACAGACAATTCTTTCCCCCAATGAATTTCCTTGGTGCTCTTCTAAAAAATCAATTTACTATAAATATGAGGGTTTATTTCTGGACTCTGAATTCTATTCCATTGATCTATATGTGTATCCTTATGCTAATTCCACATTTCTTGGTCGTAAATTTTGAGATTAGGGAGTGTGAGTCCTCCAATTTTGTTCTTCTCTTTCAAGACTGCTTTTTCCATTCTGAGTCTCTTGAATTTCTACATGAATTTTTAGATTGGCTTGTCAATTGTTGCAAAAAGTCCAAGTAGGATTTCAATAGAGATGACACTGAATCTGTAGACCAATTTGGGGAGTATCATTATCCTAAAATTAAGTTATTTAACTCATGAACATGGGATATATTTCTATTTATTACGTCTTAATTCCTTTCAATGTTTTGCAGTTTTCAGTGTAACTTTATACAGCTTTTATTAAATTTATTCATAAGTATTTATTCTTTATGATGTTATGTTAAATGGAGTTGTTTTCTTAATTTCTTTTTTCAGATTGTTCATTGCTGGTGTATAGAACCACAACTGATTTTTATGAGTCAATATAATATAACACACAGCAACTTTTATGAATTCCATATTATCTCTAGTAGGTTTGTGTGTGTGTATGTGTGTATTCTTTGGATTTTCTACAGACAGGATCATGTTATCCATGAATACAAATAGCTTCACTTCTTCCTTTCCAATCTGGATGTCTTTTATTTCATTTTCTTGTCTAATTGCTCTGGCTAGACACTCCAGTAAAATATAGGTAGAGGTGTTGAGAGCAGAAGTCCTTGTCTTGTTCCTGACCTTAGAGGAAAAGCATTCAGTCTTTTACTATTGAGTATGATGCTGAGGTGAGTTTTTTGTAGATGTCCTTAATCAAGTGAAGAAGTTCATGTCAATATCTAATTTATTGAGTGTTTTTATCATGAAGGGATATTGAAACCTGTCAAATGCTTTTTCTGCATTGTATTAGGATTCTTTAGGGAAATAGAACTGACAGGAGATATCTGTAAATATGAGATTTTATAAAATTATCTCACACAACTGTGGGTATGCATGAGTCTGAATTCTGTAGGGCAGGCTGTAAGCTGGAAACTCCAATGAAGTTTTTTTGACAAATTCCCCAGGGGAAGCTGGCTGACTTAAGTAGACATGAAAATTCTCTCTTCTGACTGCTGAACTCATCACTTCCCGTAAAGTCTTCAACTGATTAGTTGAAACATCTCTCATTCTCAGTTGCTTGTAGATATAATCAGACTTATAATCATTAAGTCTACAAAATGTCCTCACAGTAACAGTTAGGCCAGTGCTTGCTTAACCAAACAACTGAGCATCATTACCTGACCAAGTTGACACATGACCCTATTACATGCATCTATTGAAATGATCATATGTTTTTTTCTTTTCTTGTTTATTCTATTCATATGGTATATTACATTAATTGATTTTCAGATATCAAACCAACCTTGCATTCCTAGGATAAAGCCCTCTGGTATATAATCCTTTTTATATATGGCTGGATTTTGTTTGCTACTGTTTTGTTGAGAATTGGCTCTATTATTCTTATTTTTTGCTTCTTTTCCCTGGATTCTCTGTTCTGTCATATCTGAAATATCCTCACCATCAGAATAGTAAGAATCCAAGGACTAAGATCATAGCTGGATTAGGAAGCCAACCAGTTTAACAACTTTTCTGGAGTGCCACCTATAAGAGGAACCAAAATATCACTATGATAAGTGTGAAATACAATAGTTAACTCAAATTTCCACAGACAACTTCTTACATAAATGGTTCTCAAACTGTGATGTGCACAGAAATCACCTAGAGTGCTTGGTGCTTCCTGGGTCCAACCCTGCATCCAATCTCTGGAGTTTCAGATTTACTACTTCTAGGTAAGACTCATGATTTGCATTTCTAACAAACTGCCAGGTAATGCTGATATTGATGGTTCATGGATCATACTTTGATAGCACTATGTTATATGTTACATGGCTGTTTTGGTTTGGAAGCTGCACCAGAATGCAGTATACCAGAACCAGAATGGCTTTTAAAAAGGGGAATTTAATAAGTTACAAGTTTACAATTCTAAAGAACTGAAAGTGTCCAAATTAAGTCACCAATAAGAGGTTGCCTTCACTCAAGAAAGGCCAATGGGTCAGAAACACCTCTGTCAATTGGGAAGTCATGTGGCTAGAATTGGCTGGTCCCTTGCTCCTGGGCTCCATTGCTTTTAGCCTCTGTTCCTCTGGGGGTTATTCACTTTGCGTCTCTGGAGTTGGCTTTCATCTCTTGGCTTCCCTTGGCTCTCTCCAGGTTCTGGCTTGCTTAACATCTCACGGTGAATTTGGCTGAGCTCCAAGTATCTTCAAACATCTGTGTCTCTGTTCTCTGAACTAATCAAGACCCACCTTGAATGAGTGGAGTCACATCTCCATCTAATCAGAGATCACACTCACAATTGGGTATGTCACATGTTCATAGAGATAATCTAATCAAAAGTTTCCAACATAAGGTCTTGAATTAGGGTTAAAAGAAATGACTGCCTCCACACAACTGAATCAGGATTGAAACATGGCTTTTCTGAGGTACATAATATTTTCAAAGCAGCACAATGGCTCACTAGTTGTTAGTTGCTCACCCTCTCTTTGAAATAAACAGCACCTTCTAAGGGAAATAAAAAATACCCTTTGTTTCCTCTGCTATTCAAGTAGATACCACAAAGTGGGTGGGTTAAACAATGGAAATTTCTTAGCTTACAGTTTTAAGGCTAAAATAAAATCCAAATCAAGGTATCAAGGTGATACTTCCTCCCCTAAGACTGAGACTGCTGTTCTGGGGTTGAATGCCAGTGATTTTTGGCTCTTAGTTTGTTACATGGCAAGGTACATGGTGGTGGCTGCAGGTCTTTCTTTTCTCTCCCAGTGTCTGTTGATGTCTAGCTTCTGGATGCTCCCTCTGTGGACTTTTCTCTCTGTCTGAATTTCACTCTGCTTATAAAGAACCCTGGTAATAAGATTAAAATACATCCTTATTGAGGTGTGCCACACCTTCTTCACTGAACTAATCTCATCAAAATGTCCCACTTACAATGGGTTCACAGACAGAAATCAATTAAATTTAAGAATGTGTTTTTTGGGGGTACATACAACCTCAAACCATCATACCCCTTACACCTAGAAACAGTGACAACCCCCTAGAAAGTAGCCAATAATATATTCTCCTATAAAAGGAACCAGGGTTTGGAAAAATAGCTAACCCTAGGGTTGAGACAGAGGAAATGCAAGATGAACCTGGAGTATCATTTAGCTCCAGAAAGTTGGGGTTAGGAAGTGTTTAAAAAAATGGATGACAGCCTATCAAAATAATACATGATACAGTCTGAAAGAGCTCCCAATGGCCAAGCTGGAATATTTAAGTAAAAACAAAAAAAATAAATAAATAGCAATGTACGAGGGTTCTCTGGAGAAACAGAACTGACAGGATAGATATGTATTTATACAATTATTAATAGATTTATTATAGGACTTGTTTCAGGCAATTGTGGGGATTAACAAATCCAAATTCCACAGTGCCACAAGTTGGAAATCTGATGAGGATGATGTTGACTGAAGTAGAGATAGAAATTTTTTCTGACTTTTGAAATTCTCAGTTCTTGCTTTAAGACCTCCAACTGATTGAATGAGTAGATTCCTTTCATTGCTGAGGGCAATCTCCTCTGTTGATTGTAGATGAAATCAGCCATAGATGCAATCAACTAACTGATTTAAGCACATCTACAAAATACCCTCACAGTAGCAATCAGGCCAGTACTTGCTTGACCTAACAATTGGACACCATACCTCACTAAGATGACACATGAAATTGACCATCACAAACAATAATTAAATAATATTTAAAATATTTAAAATAATTAAATAATATTTAAAACAAAGTCTAAAATATATATCCATGAGTCTATACTGATCTACATAAGTAAAACAGGGGAGAAGGTATAAATTTCCTTTCAAGAGGAATTCAAATAATATATATAGCTAGTTTCTCTTCCACGAGGTAGAATTTAATTTTCCCCTCAAGTATGGGCTAGACTTACTTCTAAACAATAGACTGTAGAAGAGTGGGGGGCAACTTTATGCTGGAGACACCTGGAAGATACCACCTTAATCAAGTGATCAAGGTTAACATCACTAATGATGTCATATTAATATCTAGCTTCGTGTGAAATGATGCCATGAGAAGGGCACATTACCTCTCTTATATTCTTCCCCAAATCCTATAACTTCAATTCAATCATGTGAAAACATTCAAGAAACCCAAGCTGAAGCCAAAGACTGGGAAAAAAACACTTGCAAATCATATGTCTGGTAAGACACTTGTAACCAGGATATGTAAAGAACTCTTGAAACTCAATAAGAAGAAGACAACTTAATTTAAAAACTGGGCCAAAGAATTCAACAGATACTCTATCAAAGAATATGTGTGGATGGTAAATGAGCACATGGAAAATGCTCAACATCATTAATCATTAAGGAACTGCAAATTAAACCACAATGAGATACTATTATAAACTTATTAGAATAACTAAAATTAAAAAGGCTGACCATACCAAGTGTTGGCAAGGATGTGAAAAAGCTCTCTTACACTGTTGGTGGAAATGTAAAATTCAACATCCACTTTGGAAAACAGTTTATCAGTTTCTTTAAAAGTTAAATATATACTTACCATAAGATCCAACCATTCCACTCCCAGGTATTTATCAAAAATAGATTAAGCCTATGTCCACACAAATAATTGTATGTGAATGTTCTTAACAGCTTCATTTGTAATAGCCAAAAATGGGAAATAACCTAAGTATCCATCAATGGATGAATGGATAAACAAGTTGTAGTATATCCATATAATGAAATCAATAATTAATTAACTAATATTGCCGCATGGATTATTGTCAAATAATTATGCTAAGTGAAAGAAGTAACAAAAGAGAGAACATATTTTTTCATTTAATTTATATAAAAGTCTAGGAAGTGCAAACTATTGTATGGTTACAGGAAAGCATATAAACAGTTGCCTAGGAACAGGTGGGTGAGAGTGGTAGAGAGGAACAGGAGGAAGTTATTGCAAAAGGGCACAGGGAAACTTTTGGAGATGATGGATATATTCACTGTCTTGTTTGTGGTGATGGCTTCACAGGTGTAGACAGATATCAAAACATGAAGAACTGTACACTTTAAATATGTGTCACTTGAGTAACTCCCAATGACTTTTCTCTAACTTCTCTCAATTTTCCAGAGGACAGAGGGGTTGAGGGATGTTTTCTCACTGGCTAGAAACAATTATCCATGACCCTTTATCTACATACCAGTTTACTGGGAAGGCAGGACAAGAAGCATTTATTTGGTACTTATTATGTTCTTGTACCTTGTTTTAGTTTCCTTGCCTGCTAAAGCAAATACCATGTAATGGGTTGGCTTAAACAATGGGAAATTATTAGCTTGCAGTTTTGAGTCTGGAAAAAAGTCCAAATGAAGGTGCTATCAAGGTGATGCTTTCTTTCCAAAGATTGGTATTCTGGGGCTGGCTGCCAGTGATCCTTAGTCCTTCGCTCCTCTGTCACATGGTCATACTCAACAAACCCAGCACAACACTCATAAGCAATTCTGATGAGATATTGTACTTAGTATTGTTAGTGAAATGACTTAAGACTTTTGGGAGGTTGTAGTGAAATGAATGTATTTTACATCTGGAAGGAAAAATCTTTTGGTGGTCCAGAGGGTGGAGTGTGGTGGTTTGAAACTGTATGTACCCCAGCAAAACATGTTCTTAAATTTAATCCATTTCTGTGGGTGTGAAACCATTGTAAGTAGAACTTTTTAAGGTATAGCCCACCTCAATTAGGATGGGTCTTTATCCTATTACTGGAGTCCTTTATAAGCACAATAAAATTCAGAGAGAAAGCCACAGGAGGTAAAAAGCTGTAAGTCAACAGAACCTGGAAGAGAACAAAGAGGCCAGGAGAGGCTGCCATGCACACTGCCATGTGACAGATGAGTCAAGGACCCAGGGTCACAAACAGCCAGTCCTGAAACACCTGTCTTCAGGAAGAAATCATTGCTTTGATGGCACCTTTATTTGCACTTTATATTAGCCTCAAAACTGTGAGCCATTAAATTCCCATTATTTAAGCTAATCCTTTGCATGGTATTTGCTTGAGTAGCCTAGGAAATGAAAACAGACCTTTCACATAATAAACTCAAGACAATCCTCACAGCTACTAGATGGAAGATAATACTACTGCCTTTTAAATGAGATAAATGAGTGTTAGGCAGCAAGGTAGCATGTCATATGGCTAATAAATAATAAAGAAGAAATTCAAAAGCACTTTATTCAAAAGCTGGGGAGTGGGTTGGAGGATTTATGTAGCTATATCATTGTAAGTTACCTCAATCCTTGATGAGAAACTAATTCTCTATGGCTAGGAGAAGGAAAAATCAATAAAACAAAAGAAAAATCCAAATAAAGTAAAATATTATATATTTAATTTATAACAATGCTTTTGTTAGAAAATAAAGGGGACTTTTTCATATTTTTATATTTTTAATGAAAATAAGATTTTTTTCTCTTCCCAACCTCATTAATTGAATGTAGAGTAAATATTAAAATAAATTAAGCCAGACTAGGTAACCACATATCTCCATCTCACCAACTCTAATTCAGGTGTTTAAAGAGAAAGGAGGCAATGTATGACATTGAGGGGTTTTTGTTTCATGTTGAGCCCTGCTCTATGCAGGTCTCTGCCTGCCTGGATTCCTGAAGTGTCTCTTATAGAGTCTCTAGTCTGGTGTTCCTTTTGTGGGGAGAGCCTTTACTGCCTGAATCTCAGACGCCCACCATTATCCTAAAACCACATCTTGGAATTGCTGTTCCCAGAGCCCTTTTGCTTGACCACTAGTGTGCTGGTTTGGATCTGTGGCATACCCCAGAAAAGCCTTGTCCTTTAATCCTCATTCAATATTACTGGGTGGGATCTTTTTTATTGCTTCCGTGGAGAAGTGAACCACCAATTGTGGGTGGTAACTTCTGATTAGATGGGTTTCATGAGATATGTATCCACTCATTCAAAGTGGTGTTGCTTACAGGAACCCTTTAAGAGGGAACCATTTTGGAAAAAGCCACAAGAGCCCACACAGTCAGAGACCTTTGGAGGTGAAAAAGGAAAATGCCCCCAGGGGAACTTCATAAAACAAGAAGCCTGGAGAGAAGGCTAGTAGATGTCACCAAGTTCACCATGTGCCTTTCCATTTGAGAGAGAAACCCTGAATGTCATCAGCCTTCTTGAACTAAGGTATCTTTCCCTGGATGCCTTAGATTGGACATTTCTATAGACTTTAATTTTGACATTTTCACAGCCTTAGAATATGTAAACTTGCAACTTAAAAAATTCCCCCTTTAAAAAACCATTCCTTTTCTGATATATCACATTCCAGCAGCTAGAAAACTAGAACAAATGGTTAAGCCTCTCCAGGCAACACTCTATTAAGGGGACTCCATGTCAGGCCCCAGCTTCCCTGAATTTTTCTGAGTGATCAACCATGCCTCATTGACAAGTACTAAGATTCTTAAGTCAAACATCACAGACCTGGTTTGCACCCTCAGTGTCTGTTTCCTAGCTGTCACAATTTTCACTAGTCTCCGAGTCTTCAGCCAGAGTGATCTTTCTAAAATGTACATCAGGCCATGCCATTCTCCCACTCTGAGCTTTTCATTGGTGCTGCATCACCTATAGCATAATGCCCCAGATCTTAGCATAACACCATAGCTCTTAGCTCATACACATTAGAGAATTTATCATCAGGGCCTTTCTTTTTCTGAAGTTTGTAGCATTGTGGTGGTGGTTTGCTGATGATCCATAATCCACTGCATTTTCTTGATAGTCTCAGCCTATCATTCTAGCTTTACTTCCTGTCAATCTCCTCCATCCCACACAACCTCTATTCTAGCCACACCAACTACTCACAATTTTAGGAAGAAGATTCATCCTATCAGGCTACAGTGATTTTGCTCTTACACTTTAAGGAAGGACCTTATTCGCCCTCTCTCTTGACAAGCTCCTACTCAGCCTTCAAGATGTAACTCAGGAGTAACCTTCTGTTCTGGAAGTTTTCTTTTCCATGCTCACCTAGCAGTTTGTACTTAACTGCATACAGCCACAAGTAATAGTTTGTTTCCATATATAGCTTCCCCTACAGACTATGAATCCCTCAAGATAAGGACAGGGTCGAATGCATCTTTGTGTAATCAATGCCTTCTTGTCCCCTAGCTCTCAAATCCAAGTGTGCTACCTAAGAACACATGTGAGCCAACCTGGATGCCCAACTCAACAGCTCCTGTGGACCTCTGATCCATCGGAAGCAATGCAGACTGTGTGGGTGGTGAAGAAGGATGACTCATCCCAGAAATTTCTCATCAGACGTCTTTTTATGAAATTCTCTCCTTGGCCATACAGGGGAATTCCTTTCTCTCCCACTCTTCCAAAAGATATTCAGTTTTGTTGGTTCTTTTGTCCTCTATCTTTATGTGTATAAATATATATGAATATTCTTATTTATAGGAATTGATTTTTTTTTGTATGCTGTATGGCAGGGTCACATTTCATATTTTTCCATGTGAATATTCTGTTATTGCAGCACCATTTGTTGAATTTTTGTTTGTTTGCTTTGCTTATTTGTTTGTTTTTTGGGAAGTGCATGGAATTGATTTTTTAAATGCAACAAAACATAAGTGTGTGAAATAAAGCTAAATTATCACTTTTACTTTACCAGTCCTATTCCCCAGAAGTGACTGCTTTTAACTGTTTCTCTTCTGAGTTCTTCTGGTACCCCCAAACTTTACCTACCATATTTAGATCTTTATTTTAAGATTTTTCCATTAGTACTTGATTCCTCATTTTTCTTTAGTTTTTCTGATGGTTATCATTAAATAATACATTTATTATTATCCATTAAATTTGATCCAAATTCTTGATCCATTAATTTATACAAATTTATATGCTCCATCTCTATTAAATGCACCTATGTTCCTTTTCAGTTCTCTCCCTATCTTCTCCCTATTTTTGTCAACTGACCATATTTTAACATACCAAGTTATTTATAACATTTGTATACTGTACTACTTTATAATTAATTTTGCTTGGACTATGGATTGATTTTTAAAAAGTAGGGCAGTGAGACGGTGGCTCAGTGGCAGAATTCTCACCTGCTATGCCGGAGACCTGGGTTCAATCCCCGGTGCCTGCCCATGCAAAAAAAAAAAAAAAAAAAAGCTAATAAGCTTTATTTTTTTGAGCAGTTTTAAGTTTAAAGACAATGGGTCAGATAGTACTGATACTCCCTCTCTGCCCACCACATTTTCCCTTATTATTAACATTTTGCATTAGTGTGTGGTACACTTGCTACAACTGATGAACCAATATTGACACAATATTATTTACTGAAATCCACAGTTTACATTATGGTTCTCTTTTGTATTGCACAGTTTTATGGGTTTTGACAAATGCATAGTATCATGTACCCACCATTACAGTGTCATATAAAAGAGTTTCACAGCCCTAAAAATCCCTGTACTCTACCTATCCATCTCTCCTTCTCCCCTCCTCCAGTTCTGTAAACCACTGATCTTCCTGCTATCTCTGTAGTTTTAACTTTTCCAGAATGTCTGTAACTGGAATAAAACAATATATAATCTTTTCAGACTGGCTTCTTTCACTAAGCAATATGCGTTTATTCCTCCATGTCTTTTCATAATTTGTATAGCTCATTTCTTATTATTGACAAATAATATTTCTTTGTATGGATATACCATAATTTGTTTATACTTTCAATTTTTAAAGGACATCTTGTTTGCTTCCATTTTTGGACAATTATGAATAAAGCTGTTATAAACATTTGTGTGCAGGTTTTTGTATAAACCTAAGTTTTCAACTTGTTTGGGTAATGCTATGGATCAAATCATGCCCCCACAAAGACTTGTTCAAGTCCTAACTCTTGGCCCTGTGGCAGTAGACACATTTGTAAATAGGACTTCAAAGATCCTTTTAAGATGAAGTCAAGCTGAATCAGGATGGCTTTAATCCAATTTGACTGGAGTCCTTATAAGCAGAGAAAGCTTGGACACAAGTGTAGGAGACAGGAGACATACAGAGAGAGGCAATTATGTGACAGAGACACAGAATGGATTATGGATCATCAGCAAGCCATCACTAAAATGCTACAGACTTAAGAGAAAGAATGGCCCTGCTGAAATCCTGAGTTTGGACATCAGGCCTCCCAAACCATGAAACAATAAATCCCTTCTGTTTAAGCCAATAAGTCTATGGTATATTTTACAGAAGACCTGGCAAATACCTAGGAGCATGATTGCTGGATTGTATGGTAATACTATGTTCAGCTTTGTAAGAAACTGGCAAGTTGTTTTCCAAGATGCTGTACCATTTTGCATTCCACCCAACAGTGAATGCGAGTTCTTGTTGTTCCACATTCTCACCAGCATTTGGTGTTGTCAGTATTTTGGATTAGTCATTTTAATAGGTATATAGTGGTCTCTCACCGTTGCTTTAATTTACGATTCTCTAAGTATGTTCTCCTATGTTTATTGGCCATGTGTATATCTTCTTTGGTGAGGTGTCTTTTCAGATTTTATGCCCACTTTTTATTGTGTTTGTTTTCTCATTATTGCATTTTTAAAGTTCTTTGTATAATTTTTATACAAGTCCTTTAATCAGATATGTTTTTTGAAAATATTTTCTCTCAGTCTTTGGTATGTCTCTTCATTCCCTTAAGAATGTCTTTCATAGAGCAGAAGTTTTTAATTTTAATGACAGCTGACATCTATTTTTTTCTTGCATGGATCACACTTTGGGTATTATATCTAAAACTCACTGCCAAACCCAAGGTCATTTAGATTTCTCCTATGTTATCTTATAGAAGATTTACAGTTTTGTGTTTTGCATTTAGAGCTATGATCCATTCTAAGCTAATTTTGATGAGAGGGATGAAGTCAGTGCCAAAATTCTTCTTTTTGTATGAAGATGTCCACTTGTTCCAGCACCATTTGTTGAAAAGACGATCCTTTCTCCATTGAATGGCCTTTGTTCCTTGTCAAAGTTCAGCTCACTATATTTGCGTGGCTTTCTATTCTTTTTTTTTTTTTTTTAACCTTTTTGTCTGATATTTCACCAATATCACACTGTCTTGATTACTGTAGCTTTAAAGTAAATCTTCAAGTTTAGTAGTGCCAGTCTACCCCCTTTGTTCTTCTTCAATGTCTTGTTAGCTATTCTAGGTCTTTCGACTTTCTATACACTTTAAAACAACTTGTTGATGTTCTTAAAATAAGTGACTTGGATTTTGACTGGGATTGCACTGAGTCTATAGATCAAGTTGGAAAGAGCTGACATTTAAAAAATATCGAGATGTCTCCTATCCAAGAACATAGACTATCTTCCCATTTATTTATATCTTCTTTGATTTCTTTCATCAGAATTTTGTAGTCTTCCTCATATAGATCTTTTACAGATTTTGTTAGATGTGTTATACATTACTTCAATTTTTTTGTACTAATGTAAATGAGATTGCCCTTTTAAATTTCATATTCCAATTGTTTGTTGCTGGTATATAGGAAAATAATTGACTCTTCTATATTAATCTTGTATCTTGCAACCTTGCTATAATAACTTATTAGTTCCAAGAAAGTTTTCTGGGATTTTCTACATAGACAATAGTTATCTATGTGCAGGGACAATTTTGTTTTTCTTTCCAAATTTGTGTGTTTTAAATTTCCTTTTCTTGTCTTAATTGCATTAGCTAGGACTTCCAGCATCATTATAAGTAGGAATGGTGAGAAGAGACCTCTTTCCCTTGTACCTGATCTTATAGGGAAAGCATTAAGTTTTCACCAATAAGTATAATGCTACTTATAAATTTTGTGTAGATGTTCTTTACCAAGTTGAAGACACTCTCCTCTATCCCTAGTTTGCTAAGAATTTTTGTTGTAGTTGGGTGCTGGATTTTGTCATGTGCCTTTTCTGCATCTATTTATATGATCATATGATTTTTCTTCTTTCCCATTGATATGCTGGATTACATTATTTGATTTTCAAATGTTGAAACAGCCTTGCAAATCTGGAATAAATCCCCCTTGGTAGTGGCATATAATTCTTTTTATATATCACTGGATTTGATTTGCTAATATTTCATGAGGGATATTGGTCTGTAGTTTTCCTTTCTTGTAGTGTCTTTACTTGGTTTTGGTATTAGGGTAAGGACAGCCTCATAGAGTTAGTCAGGAAGTATTCCCCTGCTTCTATTATCTGAAGAGATTGTAGAAAATCGGTATCATTTTCTCCTTATATGTTTGGTAGAATTCACCAGTGAAATTATCTGGGCCTGGTGCTTTATGTTTTGGAAATTATTGATTCAATTTCTTTAGCAGATGTAGACCTATTCAAATAATTTTTTTCTCTTTGTGTGAGTTTTGGTAGATTGTGTCTTTCAAGGAATTGGTCCATTTCTTATGTGTTAACAGATTTATGGGCATAGAATTGTTAACAGTATTCCTTAATTTTCCATTCAATATCTGTGAAATCAGTAGTGATATCTTTCATTTCTGATATTAATAATTTATCTTCTATTTTTCTTGGTTGTAAATTTGATTGATTCTTTCAAAGAACCAACTTTTGGTTTCTGTTTTTTTCTATTAATTTTCTATTTTCAATTTCATTGATTTCTGTTCTAATTTTTATGATTTCTATCATTCTATTTACTTTGGATTTAATTTGCTCTTCCTTTGTGAGTTTCCTAAGGTGGACATTTAGATTATTGATTTTGGATTTTTCTTCTTTTCTAGGTTGTGCATTCAATGCTATAAATTTCCTTGCTTTAGTTGCACCTCACAAATTTTGATATTTTCATTTTCATTTCATTCAAAATACTTCAAAATATCTCTTCTGAAACTTCTTCTCTAAAGAAGAAATCTTTCTTATTTTTATTTTATTAATAAAACCATCAACATACAACACATTCTTAACATATGAACATTCCATACTCGGTGTGCAATCAATGGCTCACAATATCATCACATAGTTGTATATCATCACCATGATCATTTCTCAGAATATATACATCATTTCAGAAAAAGAAATAAAAAGAAAAAAGAAAAAACTCATACATACCATACTCCTTACCCTCCCTCTCATTGACCACTAATATTTCTGTCTACCCAATTTATTTTAACATTTGTTCCCCCTATTATTTCTTTATTTTTAATCCATATTTTTTATCATCTGTCCATACCGTAGATAAAAGGAGCATCAGAACAAGGTTTTCACAGTCATACTGTCACTTTGCGAAAGCTATATCATTATACAATCATCTTAAAGAAACATGGCTACTGTAACACAGCTCACAGTTTCAGGCACTTTCCTCTAGTCTCTCTAATACACCTTAAACTAAAAAGGGGTTATCTATATAATGCATAGGAATAACCTTTGGAATAACCTCTCAACTACATTTGAGATCTCTCAGCCACTGACACTTCATTTTGTCTCATTTCTCTCTTCCCCCTTTTAGTCAAGAAGGTTTCTCAATCTCTTGATGCTGAGTCCCAGCTCATTCTAGGATTTCTGTCTCACATTGCCAGGGAGGTTTACATGTCTGGGAGTCATGTCCCACATAGAGAGGGGGAGGGTGGTGAATTTTGCTTGCTGTGTTAGCTGAGAGATAGGCCACATCTGAGCAACAAAAGAGGTTCTCTGGGGATGAATCTGAGGCCTAATTTTAAGTAGGCTTAGCCTATCCTTTGTGGGGATAAGTTTCATATGAACAAACCCCAAGATTGAGCGCTCGGCCTATTGACTTTGTTGTCTCATTGCTTGTGAGAATATCAGGTCTTCTCCAAATAGGGAAGTTGAATTTTCCCTCTTTCTCACCATTCCCCCAAAGGGACTTTACAAATACTTTTTTATTCATTGTTCAAATCACTCTGGGATTTATTGGGGCATCACTTTGGACAAACCTACAAAGTCTCATGCCCTACTCAAAGTTCCATGTACTTACAGTGTTCAATTAAACTGTCCATACAAGTTATGTTAGAAGATGCACTAGTCAAAATATAAATTTTGTACCAAATAAACATTTTTTTACTTTAGTCTCACCCATAGTTAAGGTTTTAAAATATGAATTACCATGTATTTTCAACACCCTGCAATATTACAATATTTTCAGCACCCTGCAATATTCCTTTGTTCTTCCTCATGCAAAAGCATTTTTAAATTTGCACATTTAGTCACTATAATTGTACACTCTAGGCATTCCTAGATTATACCATCTCAGTTTTTGTCTATCTTTCCTTCTGATTTCATTTGTACCCCCAGCCCTCCTCCTTCTATCATTCTCACATTCAGAGAAGAATTCTTTTACATTTCTTAAGATGAGTTTTATGTTCCAGGATGTAGTCTATCTTGGTGAACGTTCCATATGAGCTTGAGACAAATGGGTATTCTGCCATTATTTGATGAAATAGTCTATAAATGTGAATTAGAGCCATTCGGTTGAAGGTGGTGTACAGTTTGGCTAAATTCTTCCTGATATTCTGCTGCTAGATCTATCAATTACAAAGAGAGGGGTCTTGAAATCTCCACCTTTAATAGCAGATTTGTTACCTCTCTTTGTAGTTTTATCAGTTTTTGTTTCATGTGTTTTGATGTACCATGGTTAGATGCATACACATTAAGGATTGTATGTCTTCTTGGAGAACTGATCCTTTTATTATTATGTAATACCCCTCTCTATCTCTGATAATTTTCCTAGCTCAGAAATCTTGCTTTGTATGAAATTAATATAACTATGCCAGCTTTCTTTGATTAGCGCTAGCAGGTTATATCTTTCTCTCTCTCTTTAATTTTAATCTATCTGTGTCTTTATATTTAAAATGGGATTCTTAGAGACAGCATATTTGGGTCTTATCTTTACAGATCCTCTGATATCCTCTGTATTTTAATTGGTGTATTTGGATCATTCATATTTAAATAAACTGTTGGTGTACTTAGAACATTCACATTTAAAGTGGATTTATATCTATCGTATTTGTAATTGTTTTCTAATCTTTACCCTTGTTCTTTGTTTCTCCCTTTGATTTCTCTTTTTCTACTTTGCCTGGTTTTTAGTTGAGCATTTTATATGATTCAATTTTCTCTCTTATCTTAGCATATCAACGATACCTTTTGTTAAAATTTCTTTACTTGTTGCCTTAGAGTTTATAGTATGCATTTACAACTAATCTAACTCCACTTTCAAATATACCATTTCACAGTTGGTACAGGTACCTTATAATAGAACATTCTCATTTTCTTTTTCCTCTTGTCCCTTTTAACATTGCTGTCATTTATTTTACTTATCCCTAGGCTATAATTACCCTAAACATTGCTGTGATTGTTAGCTTGAACAAAAAGTTATTAGATCAATTAAACAAAGAAAAATAAAAGGGTGCGTGGGTGGCTCAGTGGTAGAATGCTTGCTTTTCATCTGGGAGACCTGGGTTTGATTCCCAGACCATGCACTACCACCTCCAAAGAAACATTTTATTTTACCTTCATTTATTCCTTCCTAAATGTTCTTCCATTCTTCATAGAGATCCAAGTTTGTGACCTATATCATTTTCCTTCTCCCTTTTAACATTTGTTGTAATGCAGGTATACCGGTGACAAAGTTCCTTTATTTTGGTCTGAGAAAGCCTTTATACCTGCTTCACTTTCGAAAGATAATTTTTCCATGTCTACAGAATTCTAGATGAGCAATATTTTTATTCAACACTTTATATATTTCACTCTTTCTTCTTGCTTGCATGGTCTGTGAAGTGTGATGTAATTCTGTTGTTCCTTTAAAGCAAGATTTTTATTCCTTGGGCTCCTTTCAAGCTTTTCTCTGTCTTTGTCTTTCAAGGTTTTTTGCAGTTTGAATATGATATGTCTAGTTGTGTAAATATATTGGTATTTATGTTGCTTAAGCTTCTTGGATCCATAGGTTTGGTGTCTGTCATTAATTTTGAAAAATTCTCAGCCACTAATACATCAGATATTTCTTCTCCTACTTTCTCTCTTCTCCTTCTGGAATTCCTATTATGTTTCACCTTTTGCATTTGTCCCACAATTCTTAGAATATTTTTAATCAATTTTTTCATTCTTTTTTCTCTTTGTATGTGAGTTTGGAAAGTTTATAATGCCATATCTTTAAGCTCACTGATTTTTTCCTTGAGTACATCTAGTCTGTTTGTGAGCCATTGAAAGTCACTCTTCATTTCAATTACTGCGTTTTTGGTTTCTAACACTTTCGTTTGATTCTTATAGTGTCAGTCTTTCTGCTTACATCTCCCCACTATTCTTGCATGATGTTCACTTTTTCCATTAGAGCATAGCATGCTAATCATAGTTATTTTAATTTATCAGGTTGACAATTCCAAAATCTCTGCCACATTTAAGTTTGGTTCTCATGCTTACTTTGTCTCTCTAGACTATGTTATTTTTCTTGTAATTGTTAGCATACCTTGCAATTTTTTGGTGAAAACCAGATGTGATGTATTGAGTAACTGAGGTAGATAGGCCTTTAGTATGAGGGTTTATGTTTTTTCCGTGAATTATGCTGTATTTCCTGTTGTAGCTGTAGGTGTCTGAGGCATCAATTTCCTCCAGAGTCCTTGTTTTTGTCTTTGCATTTCCTTAGAAACTCCTTCTTAAATAGAATCTGAGCCTTGCCGTTCTTTCAGCTGTAGTGCTCTATTATTACACAGAAGTCCTGATGATAGGGTGACCAGGTATAGGAAGAAGGGAAACATTCTATAATCCTATGACCAGGTCTCAGTGTTTTAATGGCCCCCTGCCTCTCAGCTGTGACCTTCACAAGGCTTCTCAGCATTTTTTCCCTCCCTTTTAGGCATAACAGGAAGGCAGGGGGCTGAGGTTGGGTATCTCCCTCCTCCCATGTTAGTTAGGCTCTAGTAGTTTCCTTTCAGGTCAGACAAGTAGAGAATGCTCTAGGAGTACTTCAGAACAATTACTTTTCTCTCTGCCTGCTGGAAGCCAAGGGAATTTTTTCCTGATCTTTACTATGAGAATCTGGTAGGAATCCTAAAGGTAAACCTCATTTAAGTGTGGGGGCCCCCTTAAGAGTGACTCTCAGGAATTTTTAACTCTCAAGCTACTCCACATTAAACCTCCAGCAGTTCATCAATTACAGGTTAAGTTTTCCTGCCAGTTTCTGGATCCAGCAGCTTCTGTTCCCAATAAATTGTGATTCTCTGTATTTCCCTGTTTCTCCAGTTTTGAGTGTCCCTGTTTCTCTGTTGGTTGCCCTGTGACCTGAACACTCTGACAGATCTAAGAAGAGTTGTTGATTTTTAGTTTGTTCAGCTTTTTTTTCTTTAACTTGTTGTGAGCATGGGAGTGATGACTTCCATGCTCTGAAAGTGGAGTAGAAACCATTCAGGGTTGATTTAAAAAATAGAAAACCAATAAATGGAATTCAAATATTATGACTATGTAACTATTATTTGTTGCAGAACCAAGTGGAGTGACTGGATAATTAGAGAAGGAAATAGAAACATTTTTTACTAACTTGTGAACACATCTGGTTTTAGGATTCTTTCGATTGTACATCTTTAATCACCTTTCAAAGTCATGTCAATTGGGCTATTCAGCTTCCCCTCTTTCTCCTGTGTCAGTCATTGCTGGTAATATGTACTAGGCCTCTAGGAATCCTTTTACTCTAGAGTCTCAATTTATTGCCACAGACAGTGTTGCATGAAGTATTTTCTTATAATTGCTTTAATTGTTTCTCTATCGAAGGTTGAGTCTTGTTTCAGTTAGCTAAAGCTGCCAGAATGCAATACACCAGAAGTGAATTATCTTTTACAAGGCGGAGTTACTACGTTACAAATTTATAGTTCTAAGGCCATGCAAATGTCCCCAATTAAGGCACCAACAAGAGGATACCTTCTTGGAGGAAAAGCAGCTGGCAGCTGGGGTTTCTCTGTCACATGGGAAAGCACATGACAATTTCTGCTGGTCCTTGTCTCTCAGGTTAGTTTCAGATGGCTCTCTCAGCTCCTGTGGGTCCTTCTGGCTTCTCATGGAACATTTTTTTCATCAAGCATCTCTAAACTCTCTCAGCTCTTAACCAGCAAGCTGATTAAGACCCATCTTGAATGGCCATGTCACATCTTCATGGAAACAACCTAATCGAAATCTCCCACCCAACAACAGGCCTGCTCCACAAAGATTGGATTAAAAGAACATGGGCTTTTCTGGGTTACATAACAGATTCAAACCAGCACAAGTCTCGTTTTTCATATTTTTGTTCCCTTTTTTACCTACCCAGGCTTTTGAAAGTTTCAGCTATTTCAAGGAACCAGATTTGGGGTTTATTTGAACTTTTAAATAATTTTTGTATTAATTAATTTTCATAAATCAATAACTTAGATTTTAGTTAACTCATATTTAATTTATATCCAATTTTATTTTTATAAATCTCTCTCTAATTTCCTTTGATTTATATTGCTGTTATTTCACCAGCTTCTTGTCTCAAGAAGTTCCCTTACTTTTTACTTTTTCCTCTGTATATAGTAAGGACATTGAAGGCCATATAGTTTCCTCTGTTGTAGCTTTTGCTGAGCCATTGGTTTTTATTTTTGCTTTATTTACATTTGTTTAATTTTATTTTACCAATAAAAGTTTCCCTTTTCATTTCTTCTTTGAGCCAAAGAGTATATAGGAGCTTATCTCTTAATTCTTAAGTGGTTAAGATTTGTCATCACCTTTTAATAACTTACTTTTGATACTATTAGATTATGATCAGAGATTTTGCCTGCAAAATAGCCACTTTAAAAAAATCTGTAAAGGTTTCCTTTTTGATCTGAGAAATGAGTATATTCTGTTTGCTAGAAATATGTCTAGAGCACATCACTCCTCTGCTCAAAACCCTCCAGTGGTTTCACAGCCACCCATTGGAAAAGCCCCCTTGACAGGGCTGTTGGCATCTCACGACAGGCAAGAAGAGCAGGGAAGGTTCTGGATGATTGGGTAGCCAACTTGGAGAGGAGGGATGGGGTTTTCTAGAAGGTAGCTACAGCTGAGAGATGGGATTGGGCCGCCCCTTTGGGAGCTCTCTGAAATAGCCAAGAGATACTTTGAGGAGAGCCATTACTGACATTCAAACTGCTGAAAATGTCATCATTTTTCAGGTACTAAAAGGAAGTGCCACCTTGTTTCTTTTGTGGTTACAGGCTTTTAAGGCAGAAATTGTTTATGTTGCAGTAAGTTTTGCAAACTTTCCTTGCTCAAATTTGTATTAAGGAATAAAATACTTGCTTTTTAGTGCTTCAAGGTGAGCTCCTTTGCTTGTTGGCTGTTTCTTTGAAAGGGGAAAAAATGAAATTACATTTTCTTTTTTAGCTAGAAACATTTCCGTTGTGCCTACCAAAGCCCCATCTGATTAATGCAAATGTGAGTTTCTCTTCGCCATGCCCTTTGCAAATTGACCAAAGGTGAAGTCTTTGTTCAAGCTGGACACATGAAACAGGGGAAGGTTCTCTCTCTCTCTCTCTCTCTCTCTCTCTGGTGAGTTGAAGGGTGGCCACTTTTTATTTTCATTGGAAGAGTACGATACCTGATATTGCACACACTGGGATGAAGACAAGAAGGCTTTATCTGGGTTATCCGATCACAGTCCTATGCAACTTTCATTACCCTATTAGCTGTAAGGAAAAAAAGGGTTTCCCAAGGAGGCGCAGGTATAACAACATTCCTAGGGTGCAAAGCTATCTTAGCCAGTGGCATGGGCTCTCCCTTTTGTGAGCAGAGAGCAATGCCATTTATCACCTAATGAACCTTATGTTCTGTGTGTGTAACATATGTAACTGTGAATGCTTGTGTGTGTGTATCTGTGACACTCCCAGGATCTATCTACTTTGCCCTCTTTTTACACCTCAAAAATATTTTGGAAAGGAACTCCTCTACAATGTGTCTCAGGCTGCTTCCTGTTCCCATTTCCCTGCACAAACACAGGGTTTGTTCTGTGAGTAAAACAACAATCATCTCAGAAAAGCAGAGTCTAACAGGTACAAGAACCTCCACTCAGTGTCAGCTGCCTGCCTCATTTATTGAGAACTTATATGTTTATTACACATTTATTATTTACTAAGGACCAGACACTTTGCATATTTTCTTACCCTAAGCTTCATGATTTATCTTCTTTATAGAGATTAAGGCTGAGTCTCAGAGAGGTTATCAAAAATGACACTATCACCTTTCCAACCCAAGCTCCCATCCATCTCTTATCTAGATTCTTGCAATGACTTTCTAAATGATCTCTTCACTTCTAAATGTTTTCATACTGCAGCTCAAATGAAGTTTCCCAACGTACATATCTGCTCATGTGACAAATACATAGTCTCCACCATCACCCCACTGCTAAAAATCCTCCTGTGTCATCCCATGCTCATATCAACTCATACCAAATCCTTGTGCAGCCAATGGTCCTGCAAGGTCTGGTCTCATCTGGTCAGGCTTCTTCTCACCCTCTGGGCTCCAATCCCACTCAACTGCACCATGCCCCTCTCCAGGGTAAGACCTTCCCACAGGCTGTGGGGTCACGGAAGGCCAGCCTTCAGAGCTCCACCCAGGCCCTGTGCATTCTTAAAACTCAACAGTTTACTGACACTTCCTCAGGCAAACCTTGACGAGCCAACCCAACCCCTACTCCACCCCGACTGTTAAACAACCTTTGAGTTCTGTGTATACTTCATTCACAGTCCTTACCACAATTTTAAATGGACATTTTTATCTTATGAGTATTTGATTATCTTCTGACTTCCTCATTAGTCTGACATGGTTATTCTCATCAACTGTATTTTGGACATCTAGCCTAATACCTGATACTAGGTAGGTCCTCCATTCTTGTGTGAATATGAATGAATGAATGAATGAGTATGGTGAGATTTACCCATCATAGTTTATGATTATTCCATTGTCTTTCCCCTCTCTTTCTCACACACACACACACACACACACACACACACACACACACACACCTTTTCAAGTCATTGGCTTTCTCCCTTGGCTAAACTTCCTCCAGAGTCTTCCCTTGTTCAGCACTAATAAATATAGAATCACTCATGTACTTTCCAGTTGCCTGAAAAAAATGCCGCTGATACTAAACTTTTACCCTTGAATGTTTCCTCTTGCCTGCTTTGGTTGAATGATGTTTTTCTTACTTGCCCCTACTCTTGGCCACACTTCTATCCCATTCCTCATAAATTAAGGATATCCTTCTTTGCTCCTCTGACATAAGACTCAGAGCTAAGGTACATGTTACACCTGTCATCCTGCGAGAGGTGGGGGAGCTGGAGGCATGAGTCATTATGTAGTATACATGAGTGAGTGTATGTGAACCAGAAAATTAAGGTGCAGATCCACAAGAGAGATCCACTGTTGAGGCACAAACTTCACACCATATGTTTAGAAATTATATGACAAATTAGGAAAAAAACAAACAAAAACAAAGGTACAGTGGGCCCAGTCTTCAAGTTCTAGCAATTTTCTTGATAGCATTTAAACTTTTAAACCACTGTATTTGCAACTAGAGCCCAATTACATTGAATTCACCTCAATCAACTTTTTTTCAGTGCCTGCTATGGCTGAGATGCTGTGTAAGGCCCTGGGAACATAGGGCTAAACAGGGAGTAGACCCTACCCTTCACACAGAAGTGGAGGTACACCAAGATGCAGGTGTGTAGGATGCTATGCTAGAGAAAAGGATGGATGCTATAGGAACACAGAGGAGGTAATAAATAATGCTGTTTAGTACGGGAGTCGGGGGTGGGGACTCAGCCCAGAAAATAAAAAGAAGGTAACATTTGAGCTGGCTATTAAGGATAAAGAGAATTTTATTAGACAAGTAAGGCAGGTAAAGCAACCCAGACTGAGGGAAGAGCGTGAACACAGTGCAGAAGCTGGAAAGTATGAAGTATTTTTGAAAACCAGTATTTGGTGAGGCTGAAGCATTGTGTGTGTGTGTGTGTTATAAATAGCATGACCATACAATTTATTGTTCTAACTAGAACACTTTTGAGTATAACAGGACACACTATTATCAATGACACCAGGACAACAGGCATAAACCAAGACTGTCCTGGGCAAATTAGACTGTGTGGCCACCTAGTTAGAAGGGAGGAGAGGCCATGCTGGACACAAGACTGGAAAGTCAGGGGCACGGGGAGTGAAGGGCCCTAAACCTGCTAAGAAGCCAATTAAGGAGGCATTAGAATGTCACAGAAGGGTTTTACATAGGACAGGGATGTCATCGCCCCTGCGTGTGGGAAGCTACATTAAGGAGAGTTTCAAAGTGGGTAAAACAAGGGCTAGCTTGTGGGGTTCACAAGGGCAGGAATCACATTCCTTTATTTGTAATCCAGTGACTAGCATGATATCTGGCATGCAGAAGGCACCTAATTTTTTTTTTAATGACTCCTTCCCATCAAGTCTTTCTCTGACCTCAGTCTTAAAAATTGCAACCCCCCTGCCCCCCCATCATCACTAATTCTCTCTCCTCCCCTTCTCTGCTTTATTTTTCTGTATGGACTTAACACTCTCTGACATGCTATGCTATTACTTAACTTGTTGTGGCTGTCTCCTTCCTCTAGAATAGAAGTACTACAAGGGAAGAGATTTTTGTCTGCTTTGGTCACTGATACTTCCCTAGGGCCTGGCGCAAGGAAGACAATATATAGTGGAGGGAAGGGAGAGAAGGAGGAAGGAGGTGAGAGGAAGAGAGGAGGTGGAAGGAAGGGTAGAGGAAGGTATGAAGGGAGGGAGTCTTGGACGGAAGATTTGTTTGGAGACTCTGACAACTGTCCAGGTGTGAGAGGATGAGAATCTGGGATGGGGAGTGTGGTAGAGAGAAAGAACAGAAAATATGAAACTAAACTTATAAGAGGCCAGACCTTCCTCCTGGGGTCATTGTCTCAGTCTTTTCACCTTTTTAGTTCATTTGGTGGTTCCCTGAGCCGGTGTAGGGCTGGTGAGTGGGTCTTTGGGGTCCTAGGCCCCCTAGCTATAAATCATTGCCATCTCCCGTGCCCTTTGTTTGACTGCCCAGCCAGGGTCACCATCATTTCCTGCACAGTCTGACTCTCCAAGTGCTCATAACTAGCTTATGAACATTTGATGGAAGGATGGAATTTGCTCCTTAGAAAGGAGAAGGGGACATAAGTTCACAAAGTTCATTTTCAAAGCCCATTTTTTAGTCTTAGTGGTTAGATGCCTTTTCACTGTATCTGAGTAGCTTTTCCAATGGTTGTCTCTCATTTTAGGCCTGCTTCCAGGGCTGTCCCCTTCATGGGGTGGACCGCCTCTTTTTCTAGCAGAGGCTTCTCTCTCTTTCTCTCTCTCAGGCTATTTCATTTCTTTTATATGACCTGTTCTTTCTGTACCTCCCCCCGCCCCCAAAGAAATAGGGATAAGTAGACCTTGGGTATTCTCCTTTAGGAAAAATTCAGTCCATGGTGACCTCTCCCCTTGCTGCCAAATGACTACGAAGGTAAGGACTTTCCCATCTGCTCGAGTCTCCATTCTTCTGGGCCAAGTGGCAGTTGCAACCCATCACTGTGGTTTCTTCTGGGAAAACTATAGGCTATCCTTCACATCAACAAAACCCCTGGCAGCCTGCCCAGGCCTGCCTGGACTTGCGGGAGGCTGTGCCGTGGTAACAGACTTGGCTTCTCTGTCACAACCACATCCCACACTGTGCTGGCACTGGTGGGTGGGACTGAGGAGTGGGCTGGGTGTCCGGCCATCTGGAAGAGCTAGTCTGAAGACTGAGCACACCTGAGGACAACAGTCAAAAAATGGATCCATGTGTGTATGCAAGGCTCAAGGTGAAAATGAGCTAGAAGTTGAAGGGATGAATGTGGTAGGTTCCAAGTGTCTGGATGTAGAAGCTACAGAAGAATTATAAACCAAGACAGATGTGAACATAGGCACATTTGTAAGAGTAAGGCCTGGTGGTGAAATGGGATTGACAGCTAAAGGACAAGAGTGCAATGGTGAAGAAAGACCTACAAGAAGAGTGCAAAGAATTGGTTATTCTTGTCCTAGGTACAGCTGCTGAGGTCCCCTAACCCTCTCAGTCCATTTTCAGAGAAGCATACAGTTCAATTTCTATTTAGGACTTGTGCTTCCCTAAAGTACCCTGACATTTTCCTGGGTTCAGCTTTCAAATGGGATTGATTCTGATAGCTGGAGACTGATTCATTCATTCACAAGCTTCTCATTCGTTGACAGGCCCTGGCTTGGTCCTGGGATATGGCAGTAAACAAAACACAGTCCTTGTCCTCAGAAAGCTTTTAGCCTTGTGGAGAGGACCAACTAGCAAAGGGGTGATTACAATTCATTGCCACAAGTTACCATCATAGGACCATGGGAGACATAGGAGGGGCACTCTCTTGGTTTGTCTTTCCTAGACACAGACCCTGAGAGGAGGATTCGTGCCTAAATGGTTTCTCTAGATAGTCTCCCAGGAGAAACTGTAAAGGAGTGGAAGAAGTAGGTCAGGGAAGGGGAAGAAGCCTGGCCAGGGTTTATTTTGAGGCAGAAGTCCCTCTGAGAGCAGCTTCCACCTGACCCTACAGTGGGACTCTGCAGTATAAGTCATGCCTCAGAGTTTGTCCCAAGAGGAGGGGAAACACCTGGACATTCATATCCCCACACCCGCCACTCATTGACCAAGGAGGGCTGCATGGCATGTAAATTCCCAGACAGTTCTCTGAACATGTAGCTTCAGTGGACCAAAGGCATTTCCTCCAAGAGTCACAGGTGTTGGCTGCTGGAAGCAAAAGCACACAAAGGGGGGAAATGGAAGGAAGCCCGGAAGCCTGTGAGGGGTACACAGAAATTGTAAAGGGATCTGTGAGGATCTGAATAAAGCAACAACTTCTGATATGGGCACCCAACCCAACCTTAAAGGTCCAAATTGACTTCCAGATAAAGGTCACGCACACCCTGGGAGAGGAGTGGGAGTTGCCAGTCAAAGAGAGGGTTGAAGCGATTGGGGTTGGGGGCAGGGGAGATGATAGACGGAGGTCAAGGCAAAGAGCAACTGTCCTGCTTAACTGAGTCCTGTGATCTCATGTATAAGGGGACTCCTCCCTGCCCTTGAGCAGCCACTTTTCCCTGGAATAAGCAATTTGTAATTACCAAGATAATTACATAAGGATCTCTAACATCTCTTCTTACAACACACACACACACACACACACACACACAATACTGCCTAATTTCCTTTGAAAAATAATAGTGTTATGAATTTGTCTGGGACACTGTCAGCAGTGCCAGCTCCTTTAAAAATGAACCTGCTGCCTACAGCTGATTAGTTGTCTGCTACTGAAGTCTCACTCGTGAGAACCTGTCTCCTGCTGTCAACTCTGCTGAAGCCAGCTGCTCTGGGGTCTCAAAGAACTTAGAGGAAGAATGTAGAGGAAGGGCTATTTCTCTATTTGCCTCACAAACCAAATTCTGTTCTGGAAAGACAGGAGAAGCACCCAAGTGTCAAGTGGTGACACTTGACAATCCTACTTCATTGTTAACAACAATGAGCTGTCATTGGTAGGGCATTGCCATCTTTTAAGCAGCCTTCCAAGTCCACATATCCAAAATGGAAATGTTTTCTTAACCCCTCTAATATTTGCTAAGTTTCTGATGACAAACCTTAGATAATTTTCATGACCAAATGAAGTTTCTCAATGCTGGGCCAAGGGCTCCCTCCCTAGGTGTGTCCTCTGTCCTTCCAGATCAGGGGTTGGCTTTTCCTAGATCCCCTCCTCAGAAACCAGCCCTTGAGGTGGGCAGATCAGTCACTCACTCCTCAGTGTGCAGACGTGTGCAAAAGTGGGGCCCTTCTCTGGGATATATGAGTATTTTTGTCCTTAAAGAAATGCAAGTAATTTGTAAGCCAGTAAGAAAGAAGTTTCTCTGGATATGTGGGCTTTCCTTGAGGCTACCAAAATTATACTATATAGAAATGAGTAAGAAAAGTCCCCCTTAATTCTATAGTTGAACAGCTCATTCCTGGAGACATTTTGCTAATTGAGGCTTAACAGCATGATTATTCTCATTTTCCTTATTTTACCATTTGTGTTTGAACTTTTAAAGAATAGCCAATTGCTCGGTAAGATGAATTACAGACACAAGTTTCATCTGATATTAATCCAAGAATGAGCCTTCCTTGAGTTTTTCAAATAGCCATTTACAATTCCTTTAATCAAGAAAACCACACTGAATGATTAATATTTCTCTCTGATTCAAAGCCACCTCCCCAAAAAGGAAAAGAAAAACACACAATTGTGAGAATGTGAAACCAGGCTATGATTATTCTAAGGAAAATTACCATCTCAGAATCGTTTCAAGAATATAATTGTTGGGTAACCAAAGATATATGCCTTCATTTGGCCCCCATATAAAGAAGGAAAAATATAATTCTACTCTAACCTATATATCAGTGTAAGGAAAGCTGCAGATGATTTCTCAAGATTACATTAACACAGCAGCAGCATCATGAAAGTTCTGGTTCTCCCTCCATATGACCCCACCTGGATAAGACTAGGCAGTGACCAACATTCTCTGAGTATACAACAGTCAGGAATGAACAAGGGTTTCACGTGCATAAAGATGGGAAATCAATCCTTTTCCTCCTTTGATTCTTGACTGTGGTACCTCCTTTGAATATGCAGACTAATATAAAGGTCTGTGTTCAATTGCAGAAAGAGGAACTCCCCCTGTAACTGTCCAGAAGGGTATTACATTTACAGAATCAATGGTAGAGCTAAAGAGACAATCTCCTGGTTGAACTTCCAAAAATGACACCCAAAGCCGCTCTGCAGAACAAGGTCTCAAGGGAACTGCTACTCCCACAATGATCAGGAAGCCATTTCTCCTAAAGGGAGGAATCAGCAACTATACCTCCTGACTCCATAACTGTCATGATTTTTCCATGATCTGCACCAGCGACATAGATGCTTTGTGCCTTGCTTTCTTGTCATGGAATTCAGTTCCCAAGCAGCCTCAGACAAATAACAGATTGGCAGGAACCAAATCATACCCAGAAGTGAAGCTAGAGGAGAGTCTGGAAAGCGTAATGTTTAGTTTCCAGCCTCTGCAGTACAGGTTGGTGTGCTGAAAGGAGCAAGGTAATTCACAATATCCACAACACTGTGCAGGCACCAGTGGTGTAGGGAAGAGCTCATGTTGGGAGGATGCACACCACTTTTTGAGGTTCAATTCCCAACCCGTAAAAGTGGAGATTAGACTTACTTGATAGAATTAAATGAAAGCACACAGTCAAAATTTCTGGGCTCATAATTAGTCTCCATAAATAATAGATTTCTTTTAAACTTCAAAGACTAGAAATCCAGGTCATGACTAATGTGGATCAATCATATTGATTTCTTTTAGGAAAGTTTAAAAATGGTTATTTTAAGGCATAAATATTTAATTTAGCCAGCACTGGCTAAATTCTTACATAGTACAAGGTGCTGCATAAAACATCCTTGGGCTACACAGGTGGGTGAATTGCATCTCTGTCTCCCAGGAGCTCTAATTTATAGAGGATGGTTCAAGGTTAAGAAATCAGAAAAGCTTCAAAAAGGAGATGGTTTAGTTTCATCAATATTAAAAACTTTTGTACATCAAAGAATACCATTGAGAAAATGAAAAAACAACCTACAAAGTAGGAAAAATATTTGAAAATTATAAATCTGATAAGGCCTAATACCAGAATATCTAAATATATGAAGAACTCTTAAACTCAACAGGACAAAAAGACAAACAATCCAATTTTAAAATGTGCAAAGGACTTGAATAGATATTTCTCCAAAAGAGATGGCCAATAAGATGTACAACATCATTAGCCATTAAGGAAATATAAATCAAACCCACAATAAAATATCATTTCACACTCATTAGAGTAGCAAAAACAAAAATTAAAAAATTTTTAAAAAGGTGAAGATGGCAGAGTGAGATGCTTCAAGTTTCTGTCCCTCCACAGAAATTTGAACTGTTACTAAGAACCAGCAGAAACATCTTTCTCAAAGTTCCAGAAAACAGGTAAAGGACTATAGTATCAGGGTAAGCACTAAATCAAGAAAAGGGCTAATTAAAAGAGGTAGGGTTTCATGGTATCCTGGCTGGCCCCTCTCTCCCCCCTCACCAGCTTAGCACAGAGCTGGCCCATGAACATACTGTGAGCTTTTATGTCTGGCCCAGTCTGTCTGGTGGTGTCCAGAGGGATTTACTCTACCAGAATTTGCCCTATATGTAGAAGGCAACTCATAGCACTCTCCGACAGAATGCAAGGAATTGCTGGCTGTAGGATATATAGTGCAGTGCCCAGAAGAGAGGATATTTGGTTGTGTCTAAATAGGGAAGTTCCTAGGGCAAGTGAGCATGCCCAAGACAAGATACACGCCCAAAATGGATCAAGGAGGCTCCTATGCTTTGGACCTAATCTCCAAACCCATTGTATGGATAAGCAATGGAGGAGCGCTCTCCCACAGATCAGTCTACAAAGACTAGGAAAGCTGTTTTCTTTTTTTTTTCTGTGATATGTCATGGCATTCAAGGAAAGCTTTGTCATGAAATTAGCTGCATACAAGTTTAAGGAACAGATGTCTGATAGTCTAAATTCCAGCAAAAACCCATTAACATATCAAATGTCCAGGCTTCAATAAAGGATTAAAACACACACAGAGAAACAAAGGAGAAGATTAAAGCATTAGAAACCATCAATGAGGAGAAGATCTGGGACATAGCAGATAATGACTTTTAAAAAATAATCCTAAATATGTTCAAAGAGCTAAAGGAAAGCCTGAAGAAAGGATTAAAGGAAATCAGGAAAAGGATAGATGAACACAAAGAGAATATCAATATAGAGATGGAAATTAGGAAAAGAAACCAAAGAGAACTGAAGACTACAATAAGAGAAATTAAAAATTCCCTAGAGGAGTTCATAGAAGATTGGCACTGTCAGAAGAAAGAATGAGTGAACTTGAAGATAAGACAATTACAATCATTCAGTCTGAGGGTCAGACAGAAGAAATAATGAAGAATAGTAAACAAAGCCTGAGGAACCTGTGGGACAGCATCAAGCATGCCAATAAATGCATTGTGGGAGTCCCAGAAAGAGAAGAAAGAGAGAAAGGAGCAGAGAGAATATTCAAAGATATAAGAACTAAAAACTTCACAAATTTAACAAAGTACATAAATATACACATCCAAAATGCTCAATAAACTCCAAACAGGATAAATGCAAATAGACCTATGCCATGGCATATTGCAATCAAACTGCTGAATGTCAAAGATAAAGAAAGAATTATTGAAAGCCACGAGAGAAGAAATGTGTCACATATAAGGGAGCTTCAGTAAGATTAAATGCCAATTTCTCATCGAAACCATGGAGGCAAGAAGGCAATAGGATGATATATTTAAAGTGCTGACAGCAAAAAATTGCCTACTAAGAATTCTAAATCCAGCTAAACTGTCTTTCAAAAATGAGGGAGAGTTTAAGATATTCCCAGATAAACAAAAGCTGAGGGAGTGTATAGCTTAATGTAATGCCTGGATACATCCCAGAGTACATTAGGCAAATAATCAAAAAGTATTGGCAAAGACCCTTGAGGGACAGGATAAAAATATGAAATCATTAAACTTTACCACCAGGGAAACCCAGGATACTTTGTTAAACATTAGTGACTAGGACACCCAAATCAATAGGCCAAGCTCTTGATCTTGAGGCTTGCACTTGTGAAGCTTATGTACAGAGCAGAGAAGCTTAGCCTACCTACAGCTATACCTAAGAGTTCCTTCCAGAGGACCTTTTCTGTTTCTCAGATGTGGCCTCTCTTTCTTTAAGCCTGACTCTGCAAGTGAAACCACTGCACTCCCCGCTATGTGGGACATGACATCCAGGAATGAAATTCTCCCTGGCAGCATGGGAGATGATTCTCAGGATGAGTCTGGCCCTGGTACCGTGGGAACAACAATGCCATCCTGACAACAGGGGGAAAAGAAGTGTAACAAATGTGACTGAGAGAGTTCAAATAGAGTTGAGAGGCTACACTGGAGGTCCCTCTTATGCAAGTTTCAGTTAGACATTGCTATTATCATAATTTGCCAAACCCCAATGAAAACCAATCCTACCAATCCTAAAGAACACCTAGGGCATTATATAAGATTCTACAAAGGTTCCATGAACTAGGATAACTTTCCAGAAAACTACAACCTTCAGACCGAGCTCTAGATCAGATAAGTCCTGAAGTGTGGAGGAACCAACCTCTCCAAAACATCAACTAGTTCCATTCCCGTATTCCATATTATCAACAGCCCCTTCCAACATGAAAAAATTAGAATGGGCATAGCCCAAACTCCCCTGAAGAGTAGGAGAAAGGTAAAAGGTGGTGGTGGAGTTATACAGAGAAGGTAGCGTGTAATAAATAAGTATGATTGCTAAATCATTACATTGATATTTCTTTTAGTCTCCAGTACCTTAGAGCAGCTGGAAGTAAAACCTAAAGTTGTGGAATTGTAACCCATACCAAACTCTGAAATCTGTTCTACAATTAATTGTTGTGATGTGCTTTGAAATTTATTGCTTTTTAGTATATATGCTATTTTTCACAAAAAACGAAAAAATTTTTCTAACCTGCAGGGTTTTGGAGCAACTAGAGGGAAAAATCTGAAATAGTAGAATGGTAACAACAAACTCAAAATCTCTACTCTATCTACGTATTGAAGTGGACTTTGAAAATCATTGCTTTTTTCTCTTTTCTTTATATATGTTACATTTAGCAATAAAAAATGTTTAAAAAATTAAGAAAGAGAAAAACTGAGGGAGTTTGTTACCACTAGACTGGCCCTATAAGAGATGCTAAAGAGCGTTCTACAGGTTGAGAGGAAATGACAGTAGACAATAGATGAAGGCACATGAAGAAATAAAGATCTCCAATGACAGTAACAGCCTGGGTAAATGCAATTGCCAGAAATATATTGTTTTCAGTTTGTAACTCCATTTCTTACTTCCTACAAGATCTAAAAGGCAAGTGCATAAAATGCAATGCTAAATCAGTGGTTTTGCACTCATTATGTATACACACAAAATTTGCGACAAGAACTAAATAAAGGTGAGGGAGTGAAGGGGGGATGGGAACCTGGTTTGTGAGTTTGCACAATAGTATAACTGAAGTTAAGTTGGTACCAAATCAAATGAGCTTGTTATATAGAATGTAAAATTTAAGACCCATGGCAAATACAAAGGATATATTAGAGAATGAAGCTCACAAAGACAAGAATTAGAATTCAGGTTCCCAGGGAAGGAGGTAGGGGGAACAAGGAATTAATGTATGACGGGTATAGAGTTTCTGTTTGAGGAGATGGGCAAGTTTTAGTAATGGAAGGTGGTGAGGATACTGTCATACTGTGAATGTGATTAATCCCATTCAATGGCATGCTTGGGAATGGTTGAAATGGGAAAGTTTATTTTGTATATATGTTTCCACAATTGAAAAAAAGAAATAGCAACTAAAGAAACAATGACAATTAAATGCAATACATGGATGGGATTGAACAAGGGAGGAGAAAGGTTCAAAGGGTCATTATTGAGACATAAAAAAATTGGAATATAGACTGTAAAATTTATATCATTATATTTCTTGAACTTGATAATTGCACTTAAGGTAGTTAATAAATGAATATCCTTTTTCTTAGGAAATGTACATGGTAGTAACAACTGTTCAAGGAGTGTGTTGTATACAACCTACAGTCAAGTGTGCATAAAATGGAGTGATGAACAGATAGACGGATGGATGGATGGATGAACAGATAGAATGATATGACAAATATGGCAAAATGTTAAAATTGGTGTATCTGGGTATCTGAGGTGGGGGGTTAGGAGTATGTTGGAGTTGACCGTAAGGGATTTATATTGCTTTCATAACTACCCTGTAAGTTTGAAGGTATTTCAAAATAAAAAGTTGAAAATAAATAGATACATAAAAAGATGGAAAATAAGTGTCAGTGAGGAGGGGGAGAAATAGGAACCCTTGAACATTGCTGGTAGGAACGGTACAGCTTCTGTGGAAAACAGTCTGGTTTTTAACTCAATAAGTTACACACAGAATTACCATACAACAGAGCAATTCTACTCCTTCATATATACACAAATTAATTGAAAACAGGTACTCAGAGAAAAACTTGTGCCCAGATGTTCATAGCAGCACCATTCACAGTTACCAAAAGGTGGAAGCAACCCACGTGGCCATTAACAGATGAATGGATAAACAAAATGTGGCAGAGACATGACTGACTACCAGTCAGCTATAAAAAGGAATGAAGTACTGATACATGTTGCAACATGGATGAACCTTGAAAATAGTGAAAGGATGGCAACAGGTTGAAAATAAGCAATAAAAAAAGAAATGGAATATATGACACCAGATTTGGTTGAAATGACAGGAGCACAACTTGGACTAGCTTGGGCACAAGGGGACATTTAGTGGGTCACATGACCATGGGATGAAGCTGTGCTCTGTAATTGGAAACTACAGGACATGAGCACTATCAGTGTTCTATCACTTGCCCCCTGCCCCTTCCTCTCTCTCTCTTCTCTGTTTCTGGTCTCTGCTTCTCCCTGCATAACAACCTCATTCTCTCAAACTGACTTTATCCCCAGGGCTGGAACAATGTTCCCCAAAACTCCATATCTTCCCTGCATCACCAACTAAAAAGATCTCCTCTTCTCAGCTCCTCCACTCCTAGAAAAACCCCAGGAAACTATTCTGATTGGTCTGGTTTAGGTCATGTGCTAACACCCTGGACCAACTACAATGAACAGAGAGGAAGATTGTCAGTCTTCCCTAAAATCATGTTGGAATGAGGGGTAGAAGTGCTCCAAACAAAGAGGGGTGCTCATGGACAGAGTAATATACACCCACAATATGGAGCTTTGAAAAAGTTCTATAATTCATCAGTATAAACCATTTATCTGAACATACTCAATTCTGCAGGAGACTCTTCAGCTTAAGTTTCCCTGTTTGCTTCTCTATGTTAACCAAGAGCCCAAATGATTACCCAGAAGCCACTTGGCTATAATAGAATTAGCAAACTTACAGCAAGGATCAGTCATTCACGATGTCCAAAGACAATGAATAAATACCTCAGTAAAAAAGACAAGCAGTTAGAGAGACTACACAATCAGCCAGCCACATGTAGACTCATACCATAATAATTTCAAAAATGTCACCTTGAAGAAGGTATCACTAAAGAATAACCAACATGGTTAGTTGCAGAATGATCAAAGTCTCAGGATCAGAGAAAACAGGATTATTTAAAATTTGTAGGGTTTTGGAAAAGTTTAAGTTCTCTGACCTTCAGTGTTCCAATCTCTCAAATGAAGAGATTAACACCTTCCTCACTGGTTTTGAAAGGAATAAATAAAGTAACAGGAATAAAAGGACTTAAATAGTTTGCTTCCCTCTCCTTTACGCTATGCCAGTTAAGGAGTACTTATGACTAATCAAGGAAAATTTCTGGAATATACAGGTTTGAGAGAAGTAATGCTCTGTTTCCCAATAAGCTAGCATTACGGGGCAACACACAAGGATGCTCAGTATTGTTTCACTTATTACAAAGCTGGTTTGGCATCTCTGCTTTTTTTGTTTACATCCCAGCAGCAATTGTTTGAACCACTCTTCTGGCACAGGTTACAGATGGCATCATTCAATTAGCGATTGTTTGATTCGTGTGAATTCTGTCCTAACCAGTAACCTGGCGCACTCAAAGTAACTTTGCTGATTATTCTCCAAATTTGAAAAATGAGGTTAAAAATAGTTTCCTCATAGAGTTGATGTAAACAAACAAACAAAAAAAGATAGTTTATCAAAAGTACCTAGTAGCTTGCCTGCTACTTGGTAGGTCCTTAACAAATATTTCCTACTTGTTTCCTTCCTCCTGCATCCAACTCTATCTACAGCATAGACTGTATTAGAAACCTCTGCTCCCCTAATGTGAGAAATTTGGATTTGTCTTGTTAACAAGTCCAGCATGGATAACCATGTTGAGAACTAGGCATCTCCGTGTCCCTGAAGTCATATACCATGTGCCAAGAAACACACGAGGTGCTAGTTTCTGTTGTGAAGCAACATGGAACATATTTAATTCTTTGGCATTTAGGTATTTGGATGTGTATTTATATTATAAATTATTTACAGTAAATTAAAAGTACATATAAAAAGGCAGTAAGGTATATAACTTAAAGGAGGTTATAGTAAAATAGTGAAAAAAACTAGAAATTTACAACTGTAACAACCCATCCATCTATACATAGTAGCATCAAATGCATAAATTGTGGTATCTTCATACAATGGAATACTATAAAGCCTTGAAAAATCATCAGCTTCCACTCTCTCCAACAACATGGATGAATCTCAAAATAATGTTGCTCACAAAAAAATCTAGACACAAGATAGCAGTGCATCCAAATGTGATTTCATGGCAGGTAAAACTAATCTAGGGTCACCTGAGAATAGTGGTTACTTTGGCACAATGGAAACTTCTTAGGGGCTGAAATTGTTCTAAAACTTCATCTGGGTGGTGGTTACACAAGTGTATAATATACAAAAACCCATCAAGCTGCATACTTAACATGCAAGCATTTTATTGCAAATATGTCATATTCCAATAAAAATGTTTAATTTTTAAAAAAGGAAGAAAACTTATAGCCAAAAGGTGGAAACAATCCAAGTATCCATAAACAGATGAGTAGATAAATAAAATATGATATATACATACAATGGAACGTTATTCAATAATAAAAAGGAATGAAGTTCTGATACGTGCTTCAACGTGGATAAACCTTGAAGACATCATGTTTAATGAAATAAACCAGACACAAAAGAACAAATATCATATGATTTCACTTATTTGAAATATATAGAATAAGGAAATTCATAGAGACAAAAAGTAGATTATAAATTACCAGGGGCTATAGGGGAGGGTGAATGAGGAGTTAATCCCGAATGGGTACAGACTTTTTGTTTGAGGTGATGAAAATTTTGGTAATGAATAGTGGTAATGGAGGCATAATATTGTGACCACAAAAGATACCAAGTTGTTGTATACACATAAATGCTTAAAATGGGAAATTTTGTATTGTATATATATTACTACAATTCAAATTAAGAAGAAAAATAGAACAAGAAATGGGGAAAAAAGACAAGGTTGAGACAATAAAATGGGTCCAGGAGTGAAGCTAATAATGCAGACCACAACGATCACAGTGACCTACATCTTTGATGTTTGTGGTCCACAATTGGCTCTCACCTCTCTTGCAGCCATTTGAGTATAGCTGTCATACCCTCCCCCACCACTCTTTTATTTTCCAGACTGAAGAGTCACAAGTCCTATAGCAGTTTTCAGTCTCCACATTGCCAATACTCTTAATTTTTTTCTTCCATATATTACAATATGAAAATATCCCTTTGAAAATGTAGCATCCCAAACCTCCAGATACAGTAGAGCTGTGTTGAAAGTTCAAATTACATTCCTCCTTCTTTTCCATCAATATAACCCAAGATTATTTATCGGTGCCATATCATAAGCTGTATTATATTGGACCCATTAACTACCTACCTTTTGAATGAACTAAAATGAACTAAAAAAACTAACCTTAGTTATGATCTAAATGTTTAAATCGTATCATTTGAACTATAGACAGAGCAGCTCTCCATTCTGTCTTTATGATTCTTTTATTGAATCCATGTAAAGGAATTATTTGTTAAGTTTTAACTTTGTTTTGCCTAATGTTCAGTTCGGAACTTTATTCTGTCAAACAACATAGTTTCTACCCCTTCCAGTTTTATCTCATTTCTAAATTTCATAAGCTGGTATGAACTTTTGACAAAGGCATTAGTAAAACTGTTGCATAGGACAGGACCAAGGATGGATCTGTACAACTTAGCATTTTGGGGTAAAATTCTTAAACCAGCTGCTTGAAGCCCCATGACTATGTCCATCTCACTTTACTCCATCTGCTTCAAAAATATTTTGTAGAAGTCAAGCTATACTGCTTTGATGGCATTTTTCTAATCAATCCATCTATCAATTCTGCCCCCAAACAACTTGGTTCATAGTTAACCCATGCTGTCTCTTAGTGATTACTGAATTTTCTGAATGTTCAAGATACTATAAAATAGTCAACACTGAGTAATTCTTCTCCTAGTATCATCCATAATAAAGGGAAAAGTCAACGATAATAGATTAAGCAGAAATCTGACCAGCAAGCCTCTCCAATATGGTGGGAGGGTGATTCCTATCACCCCCAAGAGATATATCAGAGCAAACTTTTTCTATAAGCCATGCCCTGTATTGAGTAATTTTAACTCCACTGAAGAATCTCAATTAATGGAATCAAATCCAGGCTCTCCTACTTACAAAAGTGACCTTATGTCTCTTTTCCTCAGTTCCTACATCTAAAACAGATCTACATGTAAAACCATTACAGATTTGTTATGAGGAGTAAGTTAAGCACAGGGCCCTGCATATAGTAAGAATTTGCTTTTTTCCTCTTTTTTTATTAAAAAAAATTCTTACCCCAGAGCTGATTCTGCTGGGAGAAATACCTGGAGAAACACCTGTAACATAAAAAAAGTCAAATAATCATCTCAACAGAGCTTATGGTAGATTAGGTACTCTGGGGTGGGGGTGGGGCATGTTAACCTTAAGCCTGTTGCTGTAGGTGTAAACCTATTGTAAATAGCACCTTTTGAAGATGTTACTTAAGTTAAGAAGTGGCCAACTCTCTCAGCATGGGCCTTAATCCTACTACTGGAGGCCCTGTAAGGAGAAGCCATGGGAGAAGCAGGAAGTTGGAAATGGGAACCCAGGAGAGAAAGGACAGGACAATGCTATGTGATGGGAATGTTAAGGAACCCAAGAATTGCCAATTAGTCAGAATGCTACTGACCCAAGGGAGAAGCAAGCTTTTTAGCCTCCCAAACCAAGAGACAAAAATTCATGTTGTTTAAGCCAACCCACTGTGTGATATATGTCATAGCAGCCTGGGAAACTAAGACAGGGCCTAGAAGGCATTTAATGAAGTGTGGCATCCTATTCTTCAAAACAGGAGATAAGGGGGTATAACTCAGTGGTAGAGCATCTGACTGCAAAATAGGAGATAAGAAACAAAGAATAGATAGAAGCACTCACTACATGAGCAAATGTGGTAATAGCAATATATATTCTTTAGTTTGCAAGGTACTTAGCAGTTTACAAAGGATTTTACATACATTGGTTCATTTGATCCTCACATTAACCCTATAAAGTGGGCAAGGAAGGGATGATTATTCTTCCAGTTCTACAAATGACAAACTAAAGGTTTTGAGAGCTTTGCCCAAGGTTATGGCGGAACCGTGAGTTTAGTAAGCAAGTTCAGTGTGGCAGGTTAAAGTTACATCCTGTGGGTAATTGGTACAATTGTCAGGGTCCTCTAAGGATCTGATGGAACCAGTTTTCTTAGATATTCTCTAAGTACTGTAGTCTTAGAAAGCATGATGAATGTTGCATCTCCAGGTCTTCAAATGACCCTAAGGTTAATTTTTAGCCTGTAAGCCAAAGATTCAATTTACAGGATAATTCTCTCATCCTGTGTGATGAGGCCATAATAACCCAGTTGTATGACCTAGGGTTCTCTAGAGAAACAGACTCAGCAGGAAATATCCATAGATACAAAATTTAGAAAATTGTCTCATTTAACTGTGGCAATGTAGAGTCCAAAATCCATAGGGCAGGCTGTAAAACTGACAACTCTGATGGAGGGTCTGGACGAACTCCACAGGAGAGGCTCGCTGGCCAAAGTAGGAAGATAAACTGTCTCTTCTGAATTCTCCTTAAAAGTCTTCCAGTGATTAGATTAAGCATCACTCATTGCAGAAGACCCCCCTTGGCTGATTACAAATGTAATCAGCTGTGGATGCAGTGACATGATCATGATTTAATTCCATAAAATGTTCTCATAGCAACAGACAGGCTAGCATTTGCCTAACCAGACAAATGGGTACCACCACCTGGCCTAGTTGACACATGAACCTGATCATCATACCAGCTAATGAATTTTAAAGGAAAACAACTCCATTTATAATAGAAGACAGAAGATTTAGGGCTATTAGATTATATAGAAAACACTTTTACTTTGACTTTGGGATCCAGGGGTCTGAATTCCAGTCCTGTCTCTGTCAGGAATTATATATGTGAGCTTTGGGCAAGTTACTTAATTTCTGTCAGTTTCAACTTCCTCTTTTGTTAAACGGTGAGTAATACACAGCGTTTGTCATATTAACCAAGAAAGTGTACGTAAAGTCTCCTGCCTTGTGCCTGGCACATGGTGGTACTCGATAATTAAGTGATTGTGCACATTTCTGCTCTCCATTCCTGCCCCCCCATCTCTGTGGGACTCAATTTCATCTCCTACAAAACAAGAATATGGGATAAGTCAGTGGCTTTTGAAGTGTGTTTTCTAGATGGGTAGCGTCAGCATCATGTGGAACTTATTAGAAATGCAAATTCTTGGACCCCCACCCCAAATCAGAAACTCTGAGGGTGGTAGAGGTGGGGCCCAGAAAACTGTGTTTTAACAAGCTGAGGTAACCAAATTCCAAGATGGTCCTCAATGATCTCCATATCCTGGAATTAACACCCTTGTGTATTCCCTCTTACCTTATAACCGGTGTTAGTCTGTCTGATGCATAGAATATATCTTCCAAGATTAGGTTACAAAATCTACTGCTGTCACCATCTTAGTCACTCTTTGCTCTTTCTTGGGCCATTGGTTTGGGGAAAGCCAATTACTGGGTTGTAAGGACAATAATGCAGATTTATGGAGAGGCCCACATGGTGGGGAACAGAGTGACCTCGAGTCACACAAGTGAGCTTTTTTGAAACATATTATCCAGCCCCAGTCAGTCCCACCAGTATCTTGATTGCAACCTTATCAGAGACCCTGAGCCAAAACCACCCACTAAAGCACTCCTGGGTGCCTGACCTTCAGAAACTGTGTGAGATAATAAATGGTTGTTATTTTAAGCTGCTAAATTTTGGAGTTATTTGCTACACAGATAGATGACTGAAGCGCATGCCCTCTGGGTAATTCTGACGTACACAAACTTGAGAACCCTTGGGACAGATGATTTCTAAGCTCCCTTCCAGCTCAACCATTTTAGAATTTTGTGTTCAATGTTGGGCATTAAAAACCAAGCAAGAAATGGTGCATCCTTGCACCAAACAGAGAGGTATTGGTCCGTGGAGCATTGGTTGCTCACCTGATCACTGAATTCAAGGAAAACTTGGCAGAGAAGGAGAAATTCCAGACAAAGGCAACCATGAGAAGTTGCAGCCTAGTGCAGCTACCTTCCCATGGATTCTAAGGCTTTGTTGGAAAAAGTCAGAGATGATACCACTAAAGTCTACAAAATCATAAAGTACATATAGTAAGACTGTACTTATTGCCCAAGTTCAGAGAAAGCAGAGTTAATGACAGAAAATGTAATGGAAAGGACATAGACTCCAGAGTCAGACAGAATGGATTTTCCTCCCTAGAAGCACTCACTTTGGGCAAATTCAACCATCTGAGTCTCAGTTTCTCATCTGGAGAAATGGACCAAAAGAATATTTTCTTGGTAGCTCTAAGATGAGGATTTGTACTGATCTGCTTAGACAGCCTGCCACAAACAAGATGTTCAAAAAGTAACAACTGTAGTTGGAAATGAATGCAAGATAAGTAGACTTTCTGTGGGTACCACGTCACATATGCTACATGTACTTTTTTTATAGTTAGAGGTGGTTATTTCGGTTTGCTGAAGCTGCCAGAATGCAAAATACCAGAAATAGATGGGATTTTACAAAGGGGATTTATTAAGTTAAAAGTTACAATTCTAAGGCCTTGGAAATGTCCAATTTAAGGAATCAACAAGAGAATACCTTCACTGAAGAAAAGCATCTGGGTTTCTCTGTCACATGGGAAAACACATGGTGATATCTACTGGCCCTTCTCTCTTGGGTTGATTTCAAAATGGCTCTCTCAGCTCCTGTGGATCTTTCTGGCTTCTGCTGGGGCATTTTTTTTTTCTCCAAGCATCTGTGATTTCTCAAAAATGCCTCCATTTTAAAAGACTCCAGTAAGCAGATTTATACCCACCTTGAATGGGCCAGGTCACATCTCCCTGGAAACAGCCTAATCAAAAAAGTTCCCACTCACAATGGGTCTGCCACCACAAAATTGGATTAAAAGAACATGGCTTTTCTGGGGTATATAACAGTTTCAAACCAGCACAGTGGTATAAGCTGAAACTCTAACTAGAATCAGTATGGGTTTAAATGGATTTGTGAGTTACTTTTAATAGGCTGTAAGGTGAATGACAGATGTTTGAGTAATACCATATATTTTAGAGATTGACATTACAGAGACTAAACACCCTAGCCTCAGGCACACTGCCATCGGTCCCCTCCCACCACACACCCCCATGATGGAGCAGAACCCTAAATGAACGGACCTCCAAAATGGCTGAGGTAGCAGCAAGATTTCCACTGACCCATGGAGTGGTGGCACAACAAAAACAAATGATGGGGCAGGCCGCCATGGCTCGGCAGGCAGAATTCTCACCTGCCATGCTGGAGACCTGGGTTTGATTCCTGGCATCTGCCCATGGCAAAAAAAAAAAAAAAAAAAAAAAAGATGAACTTGCTGCTTTGAGCCTGTATGTGTCCAGCCAATGTTTCTGGATAGTGGCTTCTCCCTTCCCCGACCAAAGTTTGGATTGGGACTGTGGAGCAACTCCTCTTATAATCAACACACACTTTCCTGGCAGCCATGGCCCCCGAGTACAAACTCCTTCTCTGATGATACAGAGCTCTATGCATAGTTGCAAACAACCCCCTTCCCTTTAGAAAAGACTGAAGATTTAAATAAGTAATTACTCCAGAGAGAAGTTAATTCATCCCACCTTCCATTTGCTAACCACCTCACAGCTGTCCCCGACATGCCTTAGCTGTTTTCTGCCACAATGCTATTGTGTGGGAAAATATTCTCATCTGGTTACACGACTGTTGAAACTTGCCTGTAAAATGATGAGCCATTTGCGCAGTGCCACAGACCAGGGAATTAGTCGCTATTAAAGTCATGTTCAAACCAGGGCGTTGCCAAGGCGCCGACTTCTGGGGAAGCTGCTGGAGGGCTTTGGCTCCCTAACAAAGAATCGAGGATGGCAGGCTCTCAGTGGGGTTTCTAAGTCATGGACAGACAACATGAGCCCAGAAGTGCCTGGAGACCACTCCAAACCCCTTAGTGAGTGGAACCTCCTGGGTTTTAAAAGAGTTTAAGTCACGCAAGCCAGATGTGGGCTGAGGGTACAGTAAAATAGTGAACCTGCAAGCTGCGGACGAAGGCGAGAAGGAAGAAAGGCGAAGAAGAGCGTGCCATTGACCCACTTTTCATTTTGTCCATTATCTGCAGCTGTTCATAAACCCTTAACACTTATCCAAGTAGCAATTAATATACACGTTGCATGTTCCTGCTTGTAACTGAAAGTTGTAAAAGGTTGTAGAGTCAGCCGTGTGTAAATGGAGTGACATGTGTGTGACGCATCCCAGCAAAAGACATGCCCACACTTTTAATTTTTGTCAAGCCTGGATTAGCCTAACAGAGGGGACTGTAGGCATGAATAATGCACACAGCCCAAGGAGTGTTACCTCTGTTTTAGTTTGGGGTGTCTCTGCACACTGGTTCTGGGCAGCAGGCTGATGCTTCCGATAGTATTTTTCTTGGGCTAAGTTAGTTTGCATTCCATCTCCTGTGTTTCATATCCCAGACGCAGTAGTTCAGACGGTCGGTGGACAGAGAACAGCTAGGGAGGGAGGGGGTAGAGTTGGGGTTGTCAAGAAGCTCTCTACATTTGTTCCTACATGTGGTTCCCCCCCTTTTAAAAAATGTCATACCTTCTAAAAGAATTTTGAAAAACAATGTACCTGTTTGTACATTTTAAGTTGACATCTAAAGTATTGCATTAGTTAAATAACTGCAAATCATATATTCATGATATATTGTAAATACTAATTTTTAAAATTCAGCTAATATATTATTCTTTTAAATGTATTCAGTGGCATCTAGATATCATATAACTTAGTTCTAACCATCATCCACTTCAAGAAATACATAAGCAAATCTTCTTTGTCAAGCATTTAACATTGTTGCTTTCTCTTAAAATTTTTCTTACCACTCCATTTCACAGACTACATTTTAGCATAATATATTGTTTTAATCTACATTTCTAACTGATTACTCAATACTCTTTCTGCCATAAACTAAACATACATAAATTGAACATTCTAATTGTTATTTTCTATGACCATAAGTTTCTAGGTCTTAACATTGTTATCCAACAATTTTTTTGGTAAAACTAAATAAAAATATAAAACATGTCTTACCTCTCACATGTTTTTACTAAAAAAAAAAAATTAAGTGACTTTTTCGATGCTCCGTATGATACAAAATATGTAAATGAGACATGAATAAGCATTTTCACCAAGCCCCTTTCCTTTATGCACAATGATGAAAATGCAGAGGGCACACCTCCTTGAGATTGGCATTTCTCAGAATACTTTTTACAAATATTGATATTTTCATTGAGAGAGGGACAGACAGGAGACAGAGAGAGAGAGAGAGAACCTAGAGAAAGCTTAGCGCCTTGCTCTGAGTTTATTGGTTAGAAAGGAAATGATTCATAGCTGCGTTCATCAGTTTTTACCTGCACTCTCTGCTGCCTCTAATAGGCTTTCCTGGCAGAAGTGAGGTATTTTCTGACATTTGGGGGAAGACTGAGGGGGGCAGTTAAAGTAAAATTACCACCCTTCCCCCACCCCACATTATAATGTGTCTAAATGTATAACATCCCAAAGTGTATCAAAACAGGCTATTCCTAAAGTCATACTTTTCTCTTAATGAACACATGTACTAGGCAGGGGGAGATATAAAACCCAATAACAAGTCAGCAGCACCTAGATTAAGGGAGGCTTAATACATACTAAATAGAATTGTCCCTTTATTTGGAACCAAGGAAGATTCTTTACTCCAAGGCAAAGAAGCCCTATGGTAATATTTGGGGTGGGTGACAGGTGTCCCTTTCTTTTGTAAAGCCAGAGAAGGACAGTTGTGATCTATGCTCAAATGCCAAAAGACAAACAAACAAAAACCTTCCCCAAACCAAGTGTCTAGATGACCATGCTTGCCAGAAAAAAATAAAAGGAGCATAAGCACAGCTTCCAACCCATGATGTTTCACTTCCACCTCTTAAATCTTCTATGGATATGTCAGGTTGGCAGAACTTAAATCTTGTGCAAACCCTAGCTGCATTAGAGTCTAGGAAATAGAGGATTCTTCCCCTTTCCAGCCTCTGAAGAACCAGAAAGCATCTTTAAGAAGGTTGGAATGAAATTGTGCAATTTGGTCCACAGTATGCACATGAAGTGGAAAAGCCTGTAAAGTGATGGCCAGGTCTTGAGAGATGGGAAGAACTTAAATGGGAATCTCAAATTCAACAAGAGACAATTTGAACTTGTTGCCCCAGTCCTGCTTCCCCAATACCTAATCATACACCAACCCCATTCCTTCTCCTGGGTTTCATATCTCAGTGAGACGCCAGTCTTCATCCAAGAAATCTAAATATTGGCTTTTGTTCTTTCTCCCTCATCCCACTCCATCCTACCGATTCTACCTCCTCCAAAACTTTCAGATCTGTCCTGTCCCCTTCCTTCTCTTTACTATTCTCTTATTTAAGACACTGTCTTATTTTATTTTTTCTCGTCTGGACATTTACACTTGAACTCTAACTTGCATCCCTGCTACCAGTAGCTCTTATTTCCATATTGCTGCCGAAGTCTAATATAAATTTAAAACAAATCCTTTAAATTCTTCAGGGACTTTTCTGTCTTTTTGAGAAGTGGTTCTCAACCCTGGATGTACATTAGACTCGCCCAGGAATATTATAAGGTTCCAATGCCAAAGCTGCTTCCCAGATCAATTAATAAATGAGAATCTGTATTTTCAGAACTTGGAGAAAAACCACTAACTGTCAAATTTGGTACATTTTTCCTCTCTGCTTCCTGCTTTTTTCCCCTAGAAATACATACACACAGAGCAAGTAGGATTTTGCATAGTCCTGTTTATTGTTATTTCCCTAGCATTAAAATTTAAACTTTTCTCCCTGCCATTAGAACATCTTCATAAAATACAAATGCAGTTTGTATACTATTCCATTTTGTGCAGGGATGATAATTTCCCACCACTTTGATAGAGTTGAAAGTTTAGTTGTTACCACGATGACTATAAAAGGTTTTGTACATAAGTTCTTTACCCACATTTATCATCTGTTTTTCATCATTTCCTTAGGCTATGTTCCTAGAAGTGAGCTACTCGGTCACAGAGTGTGAATATATTAAGATGAACATTGCCAAATTGTCTTCCAAAACCTTCTAGCAATTACAATGTAAACAATGTGTGAAAGTGTTCATCTCACCAAACTCTGGGCCTGGTTTAACCTTGCATTATCAATAAAACAGACATTGTGTGAGCAAATAAATGTTAGAGATCTTTTAATGGGCAGTGTATAAACAACCCTTTCTACACTGTGAGGTTATGGGATTTCCCATTATTTTTGCACATTGTTAATTTATTAATTAATATAGGATAGGACACAGTAAGAAATAAAGCTTGAACACTCAGTACTAGAACCAAGGTTTATTTCACATCACCATATGGGTTGGGTGACTTTCCTGAGCAGCTCTCCTCCAAAGGGTGACTCAGAAACCCAGGATGCTTCTTCCTTGTAGCTTTGCCTTCTCAAAATCCTTTACTTCCAGCCATATGGATGGGAAGAAAACAGAATAGAAAAAGCAAAACCACTTGTAACCATGCCAGAATGGAATTATACATTGATTTACATTCTCATTGAATTCAGTCATATGATTCCAACTGATCTGCAAGGAAATCTGGGAAATGTAGAGGAGCACATGGGTATTTGGTGAGCAGTAGCAGTCTTGGCAATAATTAATTCTACAAATGCTTACTGAGTGCTATGATATCCAGAGATTCCCAGATTCTCTCATCTTAAAGCATCACTTTTCTCTTTAGTATCCCCAAAAGCAATAATTCAAAGACCCATCCAGAATGACAGAGTTAAGTCTTTTCAGGTTCTCTTTCCCAAGTATTTCTAAAAATCTGCCAAGAAACACTTCATCTTCCGTAAGTCCATTGTGGTTGTCCATTGCTAACTCAGCTCTCCACCTTGGAGCAGGTGGACATGGGCCCTTGTGGACACAGGTCATGCCTCTCCCCTAGATGAGAGCTTCCAGCATTACTGGATGCAGGGCCTCAGATTATTACTGCTATCCGGTCACTTTATCTCTTAATTGGGCCTTCCTCTGTGTGCACTGTCAGGCGTGCTCTTTCCATGTGGAGGTCCCTGCCAGCCGACGTACTATCAGCAGGGCAGTCGCAGAGGGAAAAGAATGCCCCTTTTCTAGTAGTTGCTGGAAAGACCACCTTACAGATACCCACTTCTGTGTCTAAACTAGTGGGAGTTGTCTGGAGACAAGGTGGCCCAAGCAGAGTCAGGATCAAGCTAGGTTGAAATACAGAAGTGGGGAGCCACTGGGTCAGAGATGGCAAATATGGAACAAACATGCTGCCAACTCCCCTCCTCTCCCCACACAGACATGGCCCATCAATCCCGGCACTCTGAAATGTGGAGCCTGGATTTGGACCCAGAGACCTTTACAACCCAGGCTCTATCACAGGATAGTTAAAACCACTCCACATCTCTATACTAAACTCTGTATTCAACCAGTAGAGGTTTTGTATGTTTGTTTCTGTTTTTTTCCTGTCTCTATCATGCCCTACTTAATAAATATTGATTTAACTAAAATTAAACCAAAGCTATGTTTGACCTAAGAAGTGGACATGATAACAAGGGTAGTCCCCAGATTAGAAAACTGAAGGTCAAAACACTTTATGGAATTAAGGGTCAGTGCAGTGCCAGGGGCCAGGGAATGGCAGGAGACCAAAGCCCAGAAAATGTCTCAACTCACAGGTCCCCCTGCCTCCGACTCGACCTTCTACACCCCTGACCATGCCTTCCTCGTGCTGCAGCCATCGTTCACCACCTTGTTTAAAGCCTCCTTTGATTTCCTATTGCTCTAAGAATAAAGACCAGTTACTTCATATGCCTTCTGGGGCCGACCAGGCTCAGTTCCTGCCTCTCTCTCCAGCCTCATCAACTGCGGCGCCACGTGTTGGTCACTAAGCTCGGGCACTTTTCCCTGTGTGGCCTCATCTAATCTTCACCACCAACCATGAACCAGGCTTGTTCATTCAACTTCATAGGTGTGGAGTTCTCCTCTGATCCTCAAGAAGATTATGTGAATCAGCCCAAGTCATGGGAGCTGCTAAATTTCTTAAGAGGAATTTGAATACATTCCTGCCTGGTTCTGAAGTCTGCATTCAGGAAAAGGGGAGGCATTTATAATTAATTCAGCTTTGTGTACAGGCACTTTCTTTTCTTTGTACCAAAATTAAAAAAAAAAAAAAAAAACTTGGCTGTTGGTCCGTTGGAACTTATTTATTCACACAACACGCCCTTACACACATGCATACACACACACACACACACACAGAGAGAGAGAGAGAGCGAGTTGTTTAACTTTTTAGCCCCTGTGTTAACATTATGTAGACAGAACTTTCTAGGATGTGTAACTAAAGCCAACTTCCCAAAAGGGAGAATGGCCAAAAGCACTGTTTTCCTTTATTTTTCATTCTTTCTTCCTTTTTCCTTTTTTGTTCATATTTATTTAAATTTTTATGTATGAGAAGAGGAAATTCCAAGGAAGTGTCCCATCCATGAGTCAGCTGCGTCTGAGTGGGGACAGAATATGTGCAACCAAGATTCTCTTCTCATACCCATCCCCACCCCCAGCCTCTCATAGATTTGGTTTTGGTCAGGTTTTGCTCCAACCCCAAAGGGAATCCCTCTCTTGTCAGACTGTGACACCAAATGTGAATGTCAAAGAGCTGAAAGCGCCTTTCACCAGAAATGTCCCCAGCTGGAGTCTCTTTGGGCCTTGATAGACAGAGCTTCTATATACCAGAGGGCAGCACCTTCTCCCTGGCACTTCCACTTGGCTCAGCTGCAAAGAATAAAGAAACCAAGCCTCAAAGGACATACAGTGTTACCCTGCTGGACGAAAGCCCAACCTGACCACATGAAAAGTAACACTTTGCAGCCAGCTCTGCAGGCTGGAACCTGATGCTACAGCGAGAGGCTGCACGTTAGACTGGAGCAATACAAAAGGGTGTGGACCTCACTCTCTTAGCATTCACCACTACGCTGGCTGGCTCCACAGATAAACAGCATGCCCTCTCCCAGAATGGGGTCAGGTTTGTTGCAACATCTCACAGCCACTAATCTTGGTAAAAGGTGCAGCTGGTCTTCCAGGTTTCCTTCTCCCAGAGTAGGCATGCTTGCTGTTGTAAATGCAAAGTGGCCAAAATATAAACCTTTCACACCTGCGTAGGGCTTTCACATTAGAGGGCTTTTCCCTGTGCTCCTTGAGGGAGCTGAGCGTTGATGTGGACTAGTAAGAGTCTGACTGAAAGGGAAGAGCTTCAGCTAAAGCTGCAGAAGCCGGCAGCTGAGAATCTTCCTTAAAGTCCATCAATGCTGGCAATGGGCTGGCCAGGGAAGGTATGAACCAGGGCTTTGGGCTCCAGTGCCCAGGAATTGCACACAGGTTTTGGGTCAGCCACTGTTCACCAAGCCATGGTTGAAAGAACCCCAGCTGTGGGCGTCTGAGGGTTGCCACAGCAAGAGTGCCACAAAGAAGGCCAGTGATTTTCCAGGGCTTGAAAGGGTCTTGGGAAGCTTCCACAAGGAGTGTGTGGCCTGAACATCTATTCTGTCATTCTCAGAAGCAGGGGTGCATCCTGGTCTTCCAATTCTGGTCATAAGTGAATCCAAATTCTATCTAGGCCTATCCTGGGTCTGTCTATAATAATACTCTAAAGTTAGACTATAGAAAGGATTAGTTTACAATGAGGAAACCCACTTAATTAAAAAAATACATATGGATGACCACTTATAGAAACTTGCATATAAACTTATGTGAATTACATAATACATATATGTATTATGTGATTTATATATTAAATTTCAATTATCAGAAGGAAAAGTCTATGAAGCAGACCTTGCCCAAATCCAAGAGTACCACGCAAGTCACATAGCTTTGGAAAGTGCCATTCGAATAGATCACAGTGTGAATGGCGCCCCATGGAGTTGTGCCACGCTACACGCTGGGAGAAGGCACAAGGAATAGTGTCAATTTACAGAAGTAGAACCTGAGGCTCGAAGAATGATTTGAACAAGGACACACAGGTCAACTAAAGACTAGCACCCTCTTCTCTGTCTGACTTCTTGCCACTGATCCTCAACCCGAAATCATATTCCCTTCGGGGTGAGCTGAGGCCTTATTTGCAGGAAGGACTCCATAAAAACCAAGTGGAGCTGAGGGCTTCCCTGGGCTTTTGTAGATTTTTGAACTATTTCATGCCTTCTGAAGGCCATGACTCAGCCATTGGGATAAAGCACAAGGAAATTTTCAGAGGAATTGGGAGCTTTTGGAACCAAGCCCATAACGGGCAGGTGAGAAGCCCCAAGCTACCTAATTTGTCCAACTTCTCTCATCCAGTGAGGAGTGCAGACTTGCTCTGCAGTGCAAGCTGAGAAGACGTTCCAAGCAGCTAAGTGGAGAGTGCCCTTCTGGGGTCTGCGCCGAAGATGTTCAGCTGTCTAGGGTCTTATTTGTGAAGACGGTCGAGCCAAGAAAATGCTCCTAAAAAATTATAAAAGATTTGCAATAACAATGAAAACTATAAAAACAACTGGCATCTGCATAGCACAATTTGGCTGTCAAAGTCCTCTGATATATATTATTCCCCTTTGTCTTCACATCTCCACTTTATAGAGGGAGAAGTAAATATCCTTGAAAACATTAAGCGACCCTGTCCAAGATCACATAACTGATTATTGCATTTTCATTGAAAGAGTTCTGCGATGTGTTTAGGGAGTGAGAAAGACACACAGAGAGAGACAACCAGAGAAGAAAAATGCAATTTTTTTTCTATTCGCCAAGTCCTATGCCTTGCACTAGCGATACCAAAAGGCACAAAATACAATCCCACCTTCAAGCAGTTGCCATAGAATTGGTAAAAATTGCTACAATAAATGGTAAAAATTGCTGTAACAAATGATTTCTAGGCTTTGGGAGAAGGAATCTGGCATGTCAAAAAAAAAAATGTCTAATTGCCTTTAATCCAGCAACCTACTTCCAGGGATCTATCCCATAGAAAAAAAATAAGCAGTATCTTAGAATAGATGCTCAAGGATACTTAATGAAGCATTTCTTCTAGTGTCAAAAGTTCTTAGATAAAGTGAATGACTATCATGAGAAGCTATCATGTCTGGAATTTGCTTCAGAATAATCAGAGAAGCAGAAGACAATTTATGGATGAGAATTAAATATAGAACAAGGCTGGCTATAATTATGGAAGCTAGGTGATGAATACACAGTGATAGATTGATTATTCTAGTCTTTCTACATTTGTATATGTTCAAAAACTTCCACAACAAAACATTTTAAACAATGGCTGCCTTTTAGTAGAGAAATAGTAGAATAAGTAATGGTATAATCACTCTGTGGAATATCACACAACCAAGAAAAGAACGAATTAAAGCCATTCCAAACTATAGGTAGGAGGAATTTCCAAAAGGCATTTTTAAGCAAGAAAAGCAAGGCACAGGTAAAACATTGATTCTATTCTAGTAAAATAAATAATGCCAAAAAAGTTCTTCATTTGAATATATGTGTATATATCTGAATATGATTACTTAAGTGTGGATAAGGATGTGAAAGGATAAAAGCCAACTTGCCATGGGTAATGGAGGCATGGTAATGGTAGGGTGATATGGGTAGAAAGAGAAGAAACAGGGAAACCAAGTAAAAAGGAAAATGAACAAAAATGCTACACTAAAGTGTTTCCTCCTTTTGACAGTACCTTCATTATGTTATATTTTATCCTCCTTTTGCTGGCTCTTTTTCCTTCAGAATTACCTACAGACTCTTTACCAAACATTCACTGCTCTCTTGGCAGAAAAGAATAGCAAGAACTTTGACTTTCTCTGGTTAGTGCTCAAAAGTCACTATTTCCTAGATCGTCTCTCTCTCTCTCTCAATCTTTGCCTGGAATTCAAAGCTAAAGAATTTCTGTGGTCACTTTGAGAAAGCTGCTTTCATTTTTTAATTTTACAAAGATTTATTGTGTGCCTCCTATGTGCTAGGGCTTGTCTAGTCACATCTGAAATATATGGCTTTTCCTGGCACAGCCTTCCACAAGATAATTGGGAATAGGTGACGGAAGCTTTGTGCATTTGGTAAAACTGAGGGGAGGCAAACAAGGTCAGAGGGAATAGGAAAGAGCAGTACTAGACAAGGTTGATGAAGTTCAGAGGTGCCACATGAGACAGGACCTCTTAGGCCATGGTAGGAAGTCAACATTTTATTAGACATGCAATGGTATCCTTTAAAAAAATCTCAAGCCTTGATATGTTCTTAAGTTAAAAATTTGAGATAATGAATAGAGTTGAAATATGGGGGAAGGCCTGACAGAAGAGAACCTCAATCTTAAGGAAAAAGGTTTTGCATCTGATGAGTGTGCTAGAAGTAGAGATAGGACATGTAGAAGTTGACATCAAAGAAAGTCAGCACACTGCAACCCTTTCCTTCTATAGGACCCATTACTTTCTTACTGTCACAATCATTAGCAAATATCAGCAAGTGTTTATTCAAACTAATGTTAAGGCTTTCATGATGGATGATGGTAAAAGGGAAGAAGTATTGAAATGATTCAAAAGGGAAGCAATAATTGTGGGAATTTTGTTTTAGCAGAAGAGCATAGGGTTTAGAAGAAGCCACTAATTTTTACAAAGGAGTTGAGAAAATCTTGAAGGCATGGGAAAGGGCAAGATGTTTGACATTGTGGACCATGAGGTCCCCAGGTGGTAGGGAGTCTGTGGACAAACTCACACTAAATGGTCCCACCCGTCAGGCCATCAGCAAGTATTAGCTGACATTCTTGCTTGGTTCTGCTGGGGAGACCAGATAAGTTCTCCTGCTTGTTCCGGGGAGCTCATTATCTGGTTGCAATATGTCTTAAGATTTCAGAAACTAAAGCCTGCGTTTGGGTCTATAAAATGATAGAGACCAAATCTGAACTGATACATAATAACCTAGTAAGATGATGTTATATATAATGCTAATTACTTTCCTTTATGTATTTTCACAAAGATTTCCTTTAAGAATTTCATTTTTATTTAAAACTAAAATTGTCTTTTCATTAAACTAGCAATCAGTTTAGTGAGTTTTAGAAAAAAAGAAAACTCTGATTTCAGATAGAAACACAAATAGTTAATGATGATGATGATGACATACTAGCAAATATGAATAAGCAAACCTGTGAGGTGGTGCTATTATTGTCCCCACTTTACAGATACAGAAATAAAAGGTTAAGTGCCTTACCCTAGGACAAACTGGCTAGCCAAGATTCTAATTCCAGTTTACCTGATGCCAGAGCAAAATACTTAACCATTTACAATAAATTCTTTATTATAATGTTAGGTGAAGAAACAAAAGAGTGGGATACAAAATTACATAGATGGTATGTGCTCAGTAGTGGAAAAACTATAGAGAAAAAACCTAGGAAAAAATACACCTTTGATTGACTCTAGGTCATGGGGTGTGGGTGATTTTTATATTTTTTATATTTCTGAAATTTTATATCAAGACCAGGTATTCCTTTAATAGTCAGAAAGGGATAAAAACATGATTGACAAAACTTGGCTTGCCAATATATACTTCAGAACAGAGGACAGTACTTTAGAGTTACTCTAACACTGCAGAGTGATATGGGTGTCACAACCTACATTGTAGATATTTTTCTTCTCCATGCATTCTAATACTGCATTTGATTTTTTCTTTTAGCAGCCACATAACATGTGGGCTCATGTTGAATTTGTTCAGTAAATCTCTTTTTTTTTCCACATAAACTGCTGAAAAAACATGAGTCCTCCATTCTTTACTTATTCAGTTCATTTTTTTATTATACCAAATAAAGATTTTTATTCTTATTATATATAATCTTGTTAGTTATGGAAAAGAATCCAAATCCATTTAGATGATTTTTGAATTTTAATTCTGATTCTATGGCATTTATTAGCCCTCCTGCTTTTACGATAGCAGCAAATTTAATAATTTGTAACTTTCTACATATTCATCTGATTCATTGCTAAAAATGTTGTTTAGGACAAGGGTTAACAGAGCTACATGGCAGGCCACTAGATACATAGTTGATAGTAATTCAAATATGACTCCATTTTGTACAATAAGCCAACAGTTTTTCACTCTTCTAAGTATATAATCATCCAACCAGTATTTCTTGCCAGGTGTTTCTATCACAACCTCAAAACATTAGGGAAGTTCTCTCAAATGATACAATCAAGGTATAGCATTCACTTATTTGACAACCTTTTAGCTTACTTAGAAAAGAAATTGTCACATAACGTATATTCAACACACTTTACAGAGTGCCTACTTATGCAAACTATTGTTCTAAACCCTGGGAACAGAAGGGTAAAGCTTGAAGCCTGAAATGCAGAGTGGAGTACTGTGGAAGCTGGAATCCTATAGCAAGGAGAGCCAGGACTAGATTCAGGTTCCTGGATTCTAAGCATAGAGCTTCCTTAACCAAATACAGCTGTCTCTTGACCCAGTTGCTCCCTCTGCTTGAACTGCTTCCTACCAGCTTCTTTCTTCCTCTAGATCCACAACAATTCCTTCAAGCCACTGGAGAGCTTCTCTTTGTGGGCCTTTGTTCCTAAATCCCCATCCTGCCTTGGTGCTCTGCTGTCCCTATCTAGGAAACTGGCAGCTCCTTGAAGCAGGAGTCGGGCTCTTGGCGTATTTCTTGGCAGGCCATGTAGCATTTCTTCTGAAGAACCAAAGAGCACTTACCCTTCTATGAACTACTTGAAATCTCTTTTTGTAAAGAGCAGGACACATTTTTCCCTTCCCAGCATTTACCTCTATGGTAGGCATAAAAACTAAGCTTGTATCATAACATGCCAAACCCAACCAGGACCTTTCCAGCCAATCCTAAAGAACACCTAGGGTAATATATAAGATTCTACAAAGTTTCCATGCACTAGGGTAACTTTCCAGAAACCTACAACCTCCAGATGGGTCCTTGGTCCAGATAAGTCCTGAAACCTAGTCCAGCCTCTCCAGAACATCAGATAGTTCCATCTCCCTACCCCATATTAGTGACAGACCCTTCCAACATGAAAAAGTTAGGATGGACATAGCCCAAACACCCCTAAAGAGAGGGATGGAAAAATCAAAGGTGATGGTGGAGATATAAAGAGAAGGTAGGATTTAACAAATGAATATGATTGTTGAATCATTAAATTGATATCTCTTTTAGTCTCCACTGTCTTAGAGCAGCTAGAAGTAAAAACCTAAAACTGTGGAATTGTAACCCATGTCAAACTCTGAAATATGTTCTACAACTAATTGTGGTGCTGTGCTTTGAAAATTATTGCTTTTTTGTATATATCTTATTTTTCACAAAAAAAAGAAAAAAATGTCGATTGTGGTGATAAAAAAAATATTTATGTCTTCTAACCTCCTATATTCTGGAGCAGCTAGAAGGAAAAATCTGAGAGGATCGTATGGTAGCCCATGAAAAACTCTGATATCTGTCCTGTAACTATTTGCTGAAGAGTGCTTTGAAAACTATTGCTTTTTTATTTCTTTGCTTTGTATATATATTATACTATACATTACAAAAGTTAAAAAAAACTAAGCTTGTGGGGTGCGAGGGTAGTTCAGTGGTAGAATTCTTGCGGGCCATGTGGGAGACCCAGGTTCGATTACCAGGCCATGCACTTCCCAAAAAGCAAACAAACAAAAAATTCAATAAACATTGCTGCAATAACGGGAAACTCACCTGGAAAAAGAATGAAATGTGACCCCAGCCATACAGCATACAAAACAACAACAAAAAACGGATAAAATTAGGGAAACTGGAAGCTTCCAAACATATAACTAATTCTAAAAATTACCTCTTCAAGAAACAAGTAGTAAAGTAGCAACAAACAAAACAAAACCAAAAAACAACTAAGCTTGCTCCCCTATCTTCCCCTTCTTGGTTAATCCACTATCCATCCCGTTTATCAGGGGGGAAACAACCAAAAACATTAGAGTCATGATTTTTCTCTTTCCGTTAGCTGCCACCTTCAATTCTCTAGCAAATCCTACCCATTTTATTTCCACATATCCAGAATCTGGTCATTTCTTACCATTACCACTGGGCCCTCTGATCAAGCCATCACTGTTTCTCTCTGGTATACTGTAACAGTTTTCAGTGTCATCCACCTACTTTCACTTTTGCCTCCCAATCCACTCTCTACATAGCAGCCAGAGTGGTCCTTTAGAAATATAGACAAGCTCTGTCACTTGGCTATTCCAAACCTCCACTCTCCCTACAAAACTTCCACACTGACTCCTTCCATGGTATTGTTGCTTTCAAGTCATTCCAGGAGGAAAAAGTTACACTATTTTGTTTTGAGTAAGCAAATGTCACTGAACTTGACAACAGCAGAGGATAACATATTCCATTAAGCAATGGTCAGAAGGAGACATACCTAAAGAGATGTCAACCCACTCCAATACTGGTGCTGGGTTCGCCATCAAAAGCACAATTCACACAGGCCCTGATGGAAAGACATTCTACTCATAGAGAAGAGACACAGCAAGGCCAGCTTCAGCATTGGGCTTCGGTTCATGCGGAACTTGCTGGGAGATGTTCTCCACACAGCACCCCTCTCTTGCATTTGCATGCCGTAGTAGAGGAACTCACTCCCTCTCTACCAGGGACAGATATACCATCGGAGTGTGAGCTGGATGTCATAAAACATGCCCACCAGAATCACACTGTCTCCAGGGAATATTGACATATGCTTGGGACAACAGGGGAAGGAAGGTGCCAGCTGTCTCCTTTTCTACCAGGGAATTGCCTTTTATCCCTCCGGGCTGGTACAGCTGATCTTGAGCACAGGTGTAGTGTTAGGTCCCAGGGAAAGGCCGCAGGTGCACTAGAACTGCCCCCTACCACGTTGAGGCTGGTGATTATTAGGACATGGGTTAGTTTTCTTGACACCTGAATCTGATGAGAGGAGGTGATGCATCTCTACTGTTGGGTCCTGCATCTAGGGGACACACAGAAATCCCCTGCATGAAAATCCCTTTGTTTGAGGTTGAGATGTCTGTGACTTGACCAAGGTCTTCTCACTTTGAGGTTTGTGATCTAGCAGTGGGGTTTGGATAAGAAATGAGTCTCCTAACTGTACTCATTGTACTGGATAGTCCCTTTTATAATTAAATGTAAACGATATTTTAAAGTAGAGAAGTATAAAGAATTTTTAAAATGGCTTAAAAGCTACCAACCAATATAATCCTTGCTACATTAAAATATATATATATATGTCCCCATGGTTTTTCTTTGTTTTTTAAAACAAACATCACAAAGGCAACCTGTTATGTGTATGAAACAAAATAATGCATATCAAGGGTAAAGGGGCTTGGTATGTAATAGGTGCTCAACACATTTTAGTTTCCTTCCCTTCTTATCCTTCCACAATACCAATCAATTCTTTTTTGCATAAGAAGTATTAAAGGATAACGTTTTCTAAGAGATAAAATCATTACTTCCCCTAGAAGAAAACATAGGGAAACATATTTTGAACCTATTGTTCAGCAATGGTTTCTTAGACTTTACACCAGAAGCAAAAACAACACAAAAAAGATCAGTGCAACTTCATCAAAATAAAAAACATGTATGTCAGAGGACTTTATCAAGAAAGTTAAAATTCCCTTTTCTCCCTCAGTAAAATAGGGCTTTCTTATAAAGGAAAACCCTACAGAATGGGAGAAAATATTTGGGAAATATATATTTAATAATAATTTAATATCCAGAATATATAAAGAAATCCTACAACTCAACAACAAAAAGATAAATAACTCATTTAAAAAATGCACAAAAATTTTGAATTGACATTTCTCCAAAGAAGATATACAAATGGCAAATAAGCACATAAAAAATGCTCAACAAAATTAGCTATTAGGGAAATTCAAATCATAACCCACAAGATACCATTTTATACTCACTAGAATAACTACTGTGAAGAAAACAAAAAATAACAAGCGTTGGAGAGAATGTGAAGAAATAGGAACACTTACTCACTGATGGTTGGATTGTAAAATGGTACAACCACTGTGGAAGATAGTTTGGCAGAAAGTTAAGTATAGAATTAACTGAGAATAGTTAACTCAGAAAGTTAAGTATAAAATTAACATATAACCCAGCCATCCCATTGTGAGGTATATACCCACAAGAATTCAGAGTAGGGACTCAAGCAAATTATTCACAATTGCCAAACATTGGAAGCAACCCAAATGTCCACTGAAAGATGACTAGTTAAACATAATATACTATTATACACATGATGGAATATTATTCAGTCATGAATAACATTGCATGCGACAACATGGATGAAACTTGAAGACATCATATGGAGTTAAATAAGCCATAGGCAAAAGAACAAATACTGTATGACTTCACTTATATAAAATAAGTAGGATATGCAAATGTATAGAGTCAGAAACCAGAATACAGGTTACCAGGGGCCAGGATGGGGATAGGGAATGAGAAATTAATGTGTAGTTGGTGTGACATTTCTGTTTGGGGTGTGGAAAGTTTGGTAATGAATGGTGGTGATGGTGGCACAACACTGGGGATGTAATTAACACCACTGAATTGTGTATCTGAAAGTAGATAAAATGGGAAGTTTTAGGTTGTATATATGTTACCAGATTTTAAAAACTGATAGAACTGAACAGCACGAATGTAACTATGTAATGAAATGTAAGCTATGGACTATAGTTAATAGTGTAATTATAGTAATATTATCTCATCAATTGTAACAAAGTTACCATACTAATACAAAGGGTTAATAATAGGGAAAACTGTGTGTGTGTGAGGGAGGGTATAGTTGAACTCTACTTTCTATGTGATTTTTCTGGAAACCTACAACTGCTATAATAAAAAAAGTCATAACTCCCATACAAATATAAAAATAACGCATCTCAAAGATTTTATTTAGCTCATTAATTAATGAGGGAACCAGAAAGATGCTACAGGAGGCTCGAAAGAGAAATCAGAGAACTACATGGGTATAGGCAATAAGGAATAATGGAATAAATTTACAAATAGATACAAAAACTGCTCTATCCATAAAGCACTATTCAATGGGAATTCCACCAGATAAAATGTATTTACGTTTTACAGAAAATGATCTCTTGTATTATTATCAGTTATCTGCAATTTAAAGATTTGCAAATCAGCTCAACTACAATGAAAGACAGAGACAACCAAAAGATGCGCGAGACAGAACACCCAGTACTCATTTTTTCATTTCAAAGTGTTTCAACAATTTTTCTTGACAGAGTACATCTTAAACAATAATTAATCTCTTTGCTTTTCAAACAAGGAAATCATTAACAAAACAAAACTCATGGAGTTCCCATTTATGAAGCTGTTAAAAATAAACGTTTTAAACCAGGCCAACAATTTTGTTCCTTAATTTGAAGGAACAAAAAGCCATTAGAAAAGTGGGGACACAATGAGAAAAAGTTCCCCCAAGGTACGTGACTCTATAAAACAGCAAAAGGACAGTCTCATTTCTCGTTGTTCTTATACCCACCCTGCCCCTCACCAACTCAGTCCCTAAAGTGAGAACTAGCCTTGTAAAGAAGAAATGTATTTTTCCCCCCAATCTAGGATTTCCTCTAGCCCAGCACCCACTGTAACTCTGGGTTGATGTCTGCTTGCCTCGTGGAACTATGAATTCCAGGGGGCAGAGGCTGTGTCATAGCCATCTTTCTATCCCTTGCACCTGGCACAAAGCCAGCCATCTACACACCTCGGTTTATTTAATCAAGTTGAATTGAGTTGAATGGACTTAATTGAACTGAAACCCTCTTTTGGATCTCAGCAGCACTAGCACTGGTAAAGTAGCATGGCCTTTTTTAGCCTGATTGAAACCTCAGCTTTCTTTTAGTCACTAATTCCTACTTAGTAGGCAATGGTATAAACACACCTCAACAAGAGAAAGGTCACTTGTTTTCCCTTTGCACTACAGAATAAAAAGTTTGTAAAGCCACAGAGGTATCATTTAGTGGAACAAAGTCCCACACAATAAATCTTATTTTCAACAACTAATTACATATCAGTGCTAAATCACAATTCCCTCTTCTCCCTGGGTATAGCTGGGCTCTGGATCTTCGGTGCTTCCATAATCTCTACCTTTCCCATCTCAGAGGCTGGAAACTCTGTGGGAAAGGAACCCACAAGCGGATGAGTCGGAGTCCTTATAGCCTGATAATGTTAATAATTACCAACACTTGCAAAGTATTATATGGCTTACAGAGTACTATTCATACACATTGTGTTTAATCCTATAGTCATCCTATGAGGAGTGGATCATTATCCTTATTTTAAAACTAGGACACTATAGATCAATGAGATAAAGCTGTATAGAGAGGCAGGACTTAGACCCAGATCATCTAACTCCAAAACCAATTCTATCTCCCCTCCCTCACTCCTCTTTGGGGAGGATGAAAGCAGAGGGATGCTCACAGAATCATGGACACTCAAGGTTGAAATGAACATTGTATAAGCTCTTTATCTAGGACACTGCTGAGGTGATGTAAGTAAAGAGCAAATGAATGAAATTAGCCTTTGTGCATATGTTCCATATCATCTACACTAACCCTCTGGAACCTTATGGGAATGGAACAGAGTGCTGAACAAGATGCATGTACTGAAGACTAACTATATGCACAGCTCAATATTTGTCAGGTCCAGTTGTAAGCCTGTCATAAATATTAGCAAACTTAATTCTCATACCAACTCTCTCCTTCTGTAAAAACAGAGAAGACAGTAATGTCTATATCAGAGGTTGACAAGCTATAGCCAGTGGGCCAATTTGGCTCACTGCCTGTGAAGTTTTATTAAAACACTGACACACCCTTTCCTATATACATATGGTCAGTATCTGGTTTTGCAGAGTTAAGTAGTTGCTACAGAAACAGTTGAGCCCACAAAACCCTAAAATATTTACTATCTGGCCCTTTACAGGGAAACTTTGCCAAACTCTAGTCTGGATGAATACCTCTATTTTAGCACTTACATCATATGGACATTTTATTTATGTGCCTGTCCCTCCCACTGCACGGCAAGCTCTTTAATTGCAAAGGATATACCTTATTCATCTTTGCCACCCAGCAAAATGTTTGTGGAAATGAACTCTTGAGAAAAAATGTGAAAAATTTCAAATGGACAAAAAAATTACTGGATGTCTTTTCTAACTCGTTTTTCAGGTTATCTGTCTCTTACATTGTCTTTGAGTGCTTTTGTAACTCTAAGCTCTAGAAAAACAAAATTAAATTCAAAGTACTTTTGTCTAAAGAAATGTAAATAAATTTTGTCCTGTCTAGATGAAATTGATTATTGCCCTGTGGATACTGACCAGTTTTGCAAATACTTGCAAATTCTTTTCAGCATTTATTTTTAATTTTTAATATGTTAGAAAAATAATGCATGAATATGGTCTAAAAAAATCAATCACTAAAAATGTTTACAATGAAAAGTAAGTCTGCCTCCTAAGGTGTACTCTTAATTCTCCTACATAGTTTCTTATTGTTCTAGTTTGCTAGCTGCTGGAATGCAATATACCAGAAATGAAATGGCTTTTAAAAAGGGGAATTTAGGGCCAAGAGAGCGGCGTAGCAATGTGCGCATTTTAGTTAGTCCTCCAGAACAACTACTAGATAACCAGAAACAGTACAGAAGAGCTCCTGGGGCCACGTCAGTGGCTGGACAAACAGCGTACCCCAGTCTGGACCAGTTGGACCAGCTGTGAGCCCCCCGAGAACCATGAGTTCCCCAAGCTGCAGCGGCCGACACCCCTCCCCAACAGGTTGCTTCCCAGAGGGGAAAGGAAAGAGACTTTACCAGCAGCAGGGGCTGAGTCCAACCAAACGCCAATTGTGGAATTAATTAACAAATTCTGACTACTAAAAATAGGCCCCCAGCTCAGGTGAACCTGGTAAAAGCAGAGGTCACTCATTTTTGCCCTGGCACCAAGGGGGCAGGGCTGATGGAAAAAGAAAAAAAAGGAAACAGAGCTTTTTGTGGCTGTGTTTCTACAAAGGCTTGACTGCCTTTGGATACAGCGGCAGGGCATTTCGGCTGCAACTGCCCCAGGCATAGGCAGAAATAAGCTCATTTGAGGGCTTGTCTGGAGCCTGTGCCTTTCCCAGGGGAGGGGTGAAGCCCAACTCAGGTGGAATCCCTCCCTCAAGGAATTCAGACATCAGGGCTTGGTAATTTGAAGTCATTAAAACCAACCTACAACCTCTCCTCTGTCTCCACCACACCCCCAGCAGGGAGAGTCTGCCAAAGTTAAAGGTACCACATCATCTTATGCTGGTGGGACCTGCAGGCAGACAAGCACCACATACTGGGCAGGATAAGAAAAACAGAGCCCAGAGACTTCACAGGAAAGTCTTTCAACCTGCTGGGTCTCACCCTCAGGGAAAACCAACACAGGTGACTCTTTCCTCCTGATAAGAGGCCAGTTTGGCCTGGGAAAATCCAGCTGGGGTTTATAATACCAAAGTAGGCCCTCCTAAGTGTGTGTGGGGGGAAACGGTACCATACAAGCAGGACAAGAAACAAGAAAACAAGAACTGAAAAATTCTCCTCTGTTAAACAAAACCTAAGCTAGAGGTCCAGAAAAAGCTGAACTGAATGTCAAAGAACAGATAGACAAAAAATTCATCCAGCAAAAAAACCCTAGGTAAAAGAAGTGAAAGCAATCTCCAGAATAAACTAATTAAGGTAATTAAATGCCTAGATGCCAGCAAAAAATAACAAATCACACTAGGAAAATTGAAGATATGGCCCAGTCAAAGGAACAAACCAACAATTCAAATGAGATACAGGAGCTGAAACAATTAATTCAGAATATATGAACAGACATGGAGAACCTCATCAAAAACCAAATCAATGAATTGAGGGAGGATATAAAGAAGGCAAGGAAAGAACAAAAAGAAGAAACTGAAAGTCTGAAAAAACAAATCACAGAACTTATGGGAATGAAAGGCACAGTCGAAGAGATGAAAAAAACAATGGAAACCTACAATGGTAGATTTCAAGAGGCAGAGCATAGGATTAGTGAACTGGAGGACGGAACATCTGAAATCCGACAAGAAAAAGAAAATATAGGGAAAAAAATAGAAAAATATGAGTAGGTATTCAGGGAATCGAATAACAATACGAAGCACATGAATATACATGTTTTGGGTGTCCCAGAAGGAGAAGAGAAGGAAAAAGGAGGAAAAAACTAATGGAGGAAATTATCACTGAAAATTTCCCAACTCTCATGAAAGACTTACAATTACAGCTCCAAGAAGTGCAGCATACCCCAAAGAGAATAGATCCAAATAGACGTACTCCAAGACAATCAAAATGTCAGAGGTCAAAGAGAAAGAGAATCTTGAAAGCAGCAAGAAGAAAGCAATCCATCACATACAAGGGAAGCCCAATAAGACTATGCATAGATTTCTCAGCAGAAACCATGGAGGCGAGAAGACAGTGGGATGATATATTTAAATTATTAAAAGAAAAAAATTGCCAACCAAGAATTCTATACCCAGCAAAATTGTCCTTCAAAATTGAGGGAAAACTTAAAGCATTTTCAGATAAAAAAAATCACTGAGAGAATTTGTGACCAAGAGACCAGCTCTGCAAGAAATACTAAAGGGAACACTAGAGACAGATACGAAAAGACAGAAGAGAGGTGTGGAGAAGAGTGTAAAAAGGAAGACTATGAGTAAAGGTAAAAAGAAGGAAAATTAGATATGACATATAAAATCTAAAAGGCAAATGTTTCTTGATGATGATTGAATAATGATTTAGCTTTCACAATGTGACTGTGTGATTGTGAAATCCTTGTGTCTGATGCTCCTTTTATCTACCTTGTCAACAGATGAGTAAAACATATGGAATAAAAATAAATAATAGGGGGAGCAAATGTTAAAATAAATTCAGTTTGAAATGCTAGTGATCAATGAAAATGAGGGGTAAGGAGTATGGTATGTATAATCTTTTTTTTCTGTTTTCATTTTATTTCTTTTTCTATTGTCTTTTTATTTCTTTTTCTGAACTGATGCAAATGTTCTAAGAAATGATGAATATGCAACTATGTGATGATATTGTGAATTACAGATTATATATGTAAATGGAATGATCATATGTTAATGTTTTGTTCATTTGTTGTTAAATTTTTTTAAATAATAAGTAAATAAATTTAAAAAACCAAAAGCCAAAATGGTAGAAAAAGTACTACCCATGCAGTAATAACACTAAATGTTACTGGATTAAACTCCCCAATCAAAAGACATAGACTAGCAGAATGGATTAAAAACAGGACCCATCTATATGCTGTCTATACTCAAAGGACACAAATGGACATTTGCACATAAATGTTTATAACCGCATTATTTACAATTACCAAGAGATGAAAACAGCCAAAATGTCCATCAACAGATGGGTGGCTAAACAAACTGTGGCATATGCATACGATGGAATATTATGCAGGTATAAGACAGAATAAAGTTATGAAATATGTAACAGCATTGATGGGCCTTAAGGACATTATGCTGAGTGAGATTAGCCAAAAATAAAAGGACAAATACTGTATGGTCTCACTGATATGAACTGACATTAGTGAATAAACTTGGAATATTTCGTTGGTAACAGAAACCATCAGGACATAGAAATAGGGTAAGATATTGGGCAATTGGAGCTGAAGGGATACAGATTGTGCAACAGGACTAAATGTAAAAGCTCAGAAATAGACAGCACAATACTACCTAACTGTAATACAATTATGTTAAAACACTGAATGAAGCTGAATGTGAGAATGATAGAGGGAGGAGGGCTGGGGGCATAAATGAAATCACAAAGAAAGATAGACGATAAAGACTGAGATGGTATAATCTAGGAATGCCTAGAGTGTATAATGATAGTGACTAAATGTACAAATTTAAAAAATGTTTTTGCATGAGGAAGAACAAAGGAATGTCATTACTGCAGGGTGCTGAAAATAGATGGTTAAATGTCATCTTATGTGCGAGACTAAAGCAAAAAATGTTTATTTGGTACAAAATTTATATTTTGACTAGTGCATCTCCTAATATAACATATGTAGATAGTTAGTTGAACACCATAAGTACCTGGAACCTTGGATAGGACATGAGATTTTGTTGGTTTGTCCAGAGTGATGCCCCAGTGAATACCAGAGTGATTTGATCAGTGACTGGAAAAGTATTTGCAAAGTCCCCTTTGTGGAATGGTGAGAATGGGGGAAAATTCAACCTCCCCAAGTTGAATTCTTGATATTCTCACAAGCAGTGTGGACAACCAAAGCTATAGGCTGAGCCCCCAGCCTTGGGGTTTGTTCATATGAAACATAACCCCACAAAGGATAGGTCAAGCCTACTTAAAATTAGTCCTAAGTGTCATCCCCAAGAGAACCTCTTTTGTTGCTCAAATGTGGTCTCTCTCTCCAGCCAACACAACAAACAAACTCACCACCCTCCCCCTCTCTGCATGGGACATAACTCCCAGGGGTGTGGACCTTCCTGGCAACATGGGACAGAAATCCTAGAGTGAGCTGAGACTCAGCATCAAGGGATTGAGAAAACCTTCTCGACCAAAAGGGGGAAGAGTGAAATGAGATAAAGTGTCAATGGCTGAGAGATTCCAAACAGAGTTGAGAGGTTATCCTGGAGGTTATTATTACTCATGAAGTAGATATCAACTTGTTATCCAAGACATAATGGAGAGGCTGGAGAGAACTGCCTGAAAATGTAGAGCTGTGCTCCAGTAGCCACGTTTCTTGATGATGATTGTATAATGATATAGCTTTCACAATGTGACTGTGTGAATGTGAAAACCTTGTGTCTGATGCTCCTTTTATCTACTTTGTCAACAGACGAGTAGAACATATGGAATAAAAATAAATAATAGGGGGAACAAATGTAAAAGAAGGGGGGGAATTTATTAAGTTGCTAGTTTACAGTTTTAATGCTGATAAAATGTTCCAGTTAAAGCAAGTCTATACACATGTCCAATTTAAGGCATCCAGGGAAAGATATCTTGGTTCAAGGAGGCCGATGAAGTTCAGGATTTCTTTCTCAAGTGGAAGGGTGCATAGTAAACACAGTCAGGGCTTCTCTCTCAGCTGGAAGGGCACATGGCCAATATGGTGTCATCTGCTAGCTTCTTCTCCTGGCTTCCGGTTTCATGAAGCTCCCTGGGAGGTGTTTTCCTTCTTCATCTCCAAAGGTTGCTGGCTCGTGGACTCTCTGCTTCGTGGTGCTGCAGCATTCTCTGCTCTCTCCGAATCTCTTCCATTCTCCAAAATGTTCCCTCTTTATAGGACTCCAGAAACTAAACAAGACCCACCCAAAAGGGTGGAGACATGTCATCACCTAATCCAGCTTAACAACCACTCTTGATTAAATCTCCAGGGAGATGATCTGACTTCAGTTTCAAACGCACAGTATTGAATGGGGAAGGGGATTATGATTAAAACATGGCTTTTCTAGGGGACATACATCCTTTCAAACCAGCATACTTATGTATCTTTACAGAAGTTATTTTAGATATATACAAGTATAGATAGATAGTTGCCTCCTTTGCACATACAGTCACACACATCTTTCAAACAAATAAAACCACACTGTAATACCATCCAGCACCTCGATTATTTTCGCCTCAATGATTTACCTTACACATGGCTTAATATGAGCACATATTGATCTACCTCATTGTCTTTAATAGTTGTTTGAATTTCCCCTGAGGGATGCAACTTTATCTTTTTTTTTTATTGTGGTAATATATATATATATAAAACATGAAATTTCCTATTTTAGCCATTTTTAAGCATACACTTCAGTGGTATTACCTGCACAATGTTGTGCTACCATTACTACCATCCATTAATAAGACATTTCATGACCCTAAACAGAAACTCTGCACCTATTAAACAATAACTTCCTATTCCTTACTGCCTCACACCCTGGGGCCCAGTAGCAGCTAATCTATTTTCTGCCCCTATTAATTTGCTGACTTTCACTGTTTTATGAACTGGAATCATACCATATTTGTCCTTTTACATCCGGCTTGTTTCTCTCAACCTGTCATCTTCAAGGTTCATCCCTGTTGCACCATGTATCAGAACTCTATTCTTTTTTTACAGCTGAATAATATTCCATTGTATGGTTACATCACATTTGTTTATCCCTTTATCTGTTTACAGACACTTGAGGTGTTTCCACCTTTTGGCAATTGTGAACAATGCTGCTATGAACATTAGCGTAGAAGTATCTGTTTGATTTCTGGCATTCTTTATTTACATATAAATGTGGTTCTTTGAATTGCCCTTTGAACTGATTGTAACATCTTAATGTCTCCACATTAATCAATGAATTAAATAAAATCTTTGATACATGTTCATTTTACATTTCTACAAAAGTAATGATTTTCCAAGACCCTTCATGATATGGGTTTTGTCCTTATCTCTTGCCACTCCTTCTCTTCCCTGCTGTGACCCCATCACCTTCTCTCTGGCAAAGGGATCTATTTGTCATTTCTTAAGTATTTTTGTTTGCTTTATGTCTCCAAGAATTTTAATGTTCTGTTATCTCCCTTTAGCCCCATTCCCTTTTCTTGAACTAACATTTATCATTCTTTAAAACTCATGTCCATTGATACAACTTCCTTGCTCTGCAGGGGTCTCCAAACTGGTGAGATTCCTTGCTATGCGAGTTGCATTCTGTGTACACCTTTATCCATGAGTCTGTTCCAGTCTTCTCCAATAGTGAGCAAGATACTTAAAGAAGGGACCATCTTTTTTTTTTTTTTTTTTTTTTTTTTTTAAGTATTTTTTATTTTTTTTATTTTTTATTATTTTTTGTTTGTTTGTTACATGGGCTGGGGCCGGGAATCGAACCGAGGTCCTCCGGCATGGCAGGCAAGCACTCTTGCCCGCTGAGCCACCGCGGCCCGCCAAGAAGGGACCATCTTTTATTTGACTTTGTAATTTGACATCTAGGACATAACAAACATTCCATATCTGTGTGCAAAATGGAAAGACAGACGGATGAGTGAATGAATAAACCATTGTTTGGCTGTGTAGGGTCATCCTGAAATAAGTACTCAAAACTAAAGAAAATTCTTTCCCTGAGTGCTAGATTAGCCATACTCTGAGGTAAGCATTCTTCTGGGGCTATTGATTAGATCAGGGGCTAATGCAGAGCTAAGGACAGGGAACTGAAAAGGACATCATCTCATCTGTAATTTATACATTTAAGATACCCAATCAACAGTCATTCCATAGCCCTCTCAGCTGTATCTGATATTGTCCTTTGAGTGATGAATTAGGCCAAGGACTGGCACAAGTATTAGCCCAATTCTTGCTTAAAACCCATCTGCTGCAGAATGCCTAATGGTGTTACCATGACACTGGGATGGTAACATCTTCCTATGGATGGAGCAAACATCTCCACGGACATCATATATTTCCACAAGCCCTGTTTGCTGAAGAACATATATCCTAGTTGGTTGTAACAGCAATGATAACAGCTAGTACATATGTGCTTACCTGGTGTCAGGCACTGGTCTAGGTGCTTCACAGGTGTTCACTCCCGTAATAGAGTTACCTCCAGACCAATATTTCTGTTTACTTAAAATGGAGCTTAATTCAAGGCTGCTGCTTATTTTTAAAACAATTTGATAATTGGATACTTCTAAACATGATTTTCAAACAATTCTATCTTGAACCAAGAGCTGGCATCATGCTTAAATATTAAACATAGAAGTATTTCCATTAAAGCTAAGAATAAGGATTAAAATGCTCACTAAAGCTGTTATAACCCAGCTTCTTGAGAAACTAGCCTATGTTATTAAAGAAGAAAACAATGTAAAAGATGAAAATATTGGCATTGAAAATAAAATTTTATCAATACTGGAGGCTGATATGATTATATATCTTGAAAATGAAAAAACACAACAGAAAAGGAAATGAAGTTTGGCAAAGATTCCTGTTACAAAATTTTAAAAAAGCAACAGTTTTCATCCTTTGCATTAATTTAGCAAACATTATTGAGAGCCTAAATGTATATAAGTATTTAGGCTAGCCCTAAACATAAGATAGAGAAGAAAATGAATAACGTCCTTATTTCAGAAGAAAGAGTCAGGCTTTATAGACTACAAGTTATTTTACAATACCTAAGTATAGATAGTTGATATATGTATGCAAAAATTAATTTTAATCTACCATAGGGTAGTTGGTTAACATTTGAAGTCTTCTTATCAGAAATCCCACATTTCCGAGTATTAGCTAGCAAGTATTCTTCAAATATCACTGTATCTGCACCAGAGAGTACACTAAGAACTATATGGAATCTTAGAAACAATTTTCCAGTGGAAAAATAAATGGTACTCACAATACATGGCTACTCGGAAAAGATTTTACAGTAACATGCTTGGAAGGACATGGAAACCTGGAAGAACGGGAAGCCAATGCCTCCGGCACAGCAGTCTCTGCCTGACCTCCGCTGGGTCCTGCGCCTCCTACCCATCCCCCCGACACTCACGGGACATTCTAATTTGATGAGATTCACTGATGCTGTCATCAGACCCTTGTGGCATTTGCCTCACAATGAACCACTTCGGGGAGTTACTTGTTGAAGGACCTAAAAAAATGGGGGGAGGAACTTTACCCTGCCTTTGTGCCCGCTGACTAGTAAATGTGAATGTTCATTTACTATTAAATGCTACTATTAAAATTTACTATTAATTTTGCACATATGGCAAAATTCAGCCTGAATATGCTTTCATCATGACGCTCCACCATGGCACCAAGTGGTTGGGGAGGGTACAGCTACAGGTCTTATCTGTCCGTCTTTAATGTGAGATTCTACTGCAAATAGCCTGTCAGTTGTCAGCAGCCAAGCTGCCTCAGGTCAGCTCATTAGTCAGGTAGTAAGCCATGAATTATGCAATTCCATGCGTGGTGAGCACTACCAAGGAAAGTGGAGGGGTTGGAGTATGGATAACAGGGATATGGAATAGAGTCCAGGCCAGGTGTATGCACAGTTTCCCTTAAAGCTGTTTAACATGAGCATAAGGACGAATACAATCAACTAGGTAAAGGGGGAAGGAAAGCATTTCAAGCAGATATTCCCTGTAAACTAATAAGAGCATGATAGAAAATATAATGAGAAAGATCCTACTTAGAGTAGCACAGAACACATGCTGCCTGAAATAAACTTGATAAGAAATGTAAAAACCCAATATGAAAAAAATCATAAACATAAAACCTATGCATGGGGGAAAACTCCATAAATCATGTTAAAAAGTACATGAAAAACTGGGAAAATATTTGCAAAATATATGCCATGTATGTCCTTAATATATAAGTAAATATTACAAATTTATCAGAAAAAGATGACCACCCAATAAAACAAAGGTATTAGTATATGAATAGGTGATTTATATATAATAAATGCAAAGTAAGGGCTACTTACTACCTAAGAGAAAAATACTCATTCTTGCTTGTAATCAAAGAAATGCAAATTAAAACATTATCTTCTATTAGATGGGCAAAGATTAAAAGAATGTCAACGCTCGTATATTCTCCTATAAACTGGGGAGGGGAAGGAAGATAAAATTCATTAACAATCTTTCCAGAAGGCAGGTTGGAAATATATATGTATTTATAAAACATAAACATGCTACAATTTAATCCAGTAAGACTACTTCTAGTAATTCATCATAGGGAAAATATTTTTACTCAGAATTATAAGAAATTGGAAGCAGTGTAAATATTCAAAAACAAAAAGATTTGTTAAAATAATCTAGAGTGTAGCTGCACATTGGAAAACTATGCAGCCATTAAAAACAGTAATCAGAGAAATACTTATTAAAGCAGAATGATGTGTGCTGTTATAGGAAAAAAATAGCAGTATAATCATGTTTATTAAATGGTTGCCTTTACATAAATATATTTCATAGAAAATAGCCTCAGAGAGTATATATATTTATACATACATATAAAATTGTTAATAGTATATCTAGGTAATATTATGTCTAGTAATTTTTTGTTTACATTTACATATATTTATTAGTTTTTCTACCATAATCAAAATATTTTTGTGAATTAAAAAAATGCAAAAGAGGGTGGGCCATGGTGGCTCAGCAGGCAAGAATGCTTGCCTGCCATGCTAGAGGACCCGGGTTCGATTCCTGGTGCCTGCCCATGTAAAAAAAAAAAAAAAATTAAAAAAAAATGCAAAAGAACCCATGGAAATAAATATCAAAAACCAGTTTGTTTTACATATACATCTGTTTACTTCATTTCTGGTTTAATCTGTCTTTTAAAACAAATGATAAGGACTTCTACCTCAGAGAAGATTGAGTACATATACTTTCCTCTATTCCTCCTGCTAAGTCTAACATATTTAAAACAAACATAAAAAGGCTCTGAAAGGTGGAGGAAGAAGGCAGAGAATGGATGGGAATCTCAGGACCCAAGGAAGAAGACCGAAAAAAAGATAGAAGACAGATGGCTAATATCAGGAATAACAGAGGATACAACTATAGACCATGTAGACATCAAAAGGATAATATGAGAATACTATGAACACTCTACACAAATAAATTTGATAACTTAGATGAAATAGACCAATTTCTCAAAACACAAATTATCCCAATTCACCCAAAATGAAATAGATGACCTGAATAACCCTATACTATCAAGGATATTGGATTTTTAATTTTAAAAAATTATTAAAAAAGAAATCTCCAGGCCCAGATGACTTCACTGGAGAGTTCTACCAAGTGTTGAGAGAAGAGAAGAATTAATAGCAACTCCACACTATCTCTTCCAGGAAATAGAACAGAAGTCAACACTTCCCAATATATTTTATGAAGTATAATCCTGATACTAAAACCAGACAAAGAAAGTCCAACAAAGAAAATTGCAGATCAACATCCCTTATGAATAGAGACACAAAAATCCTTAACAAACTAATAGCAAAGAGATTTCAGCAATATATAACCAGAATCATACACCATGACCAAATGGAATTTATTCAAAGGATACAAGGCTGGTTCAATATTCAAAAATCAATCTGTGGCATCCACCATGCTAACAGGCTAAAGAAGAAAAATAACATGATCATATCAATTGATTAAGAACAGAAAATTTTTTGACAAATTCAACACTCATTCATGATAAAAAAAAGTTCTGAAATATAGGAACAGAGGGGAACTTCCTCAACTTGATAAAGAACATTTACAAAACAACTAAACCAAACAACAGACTTATGGTAAAAGACTGAATGCTTCCCCCTTACAATCAGGAGCAAGGCAAATATCTCCATACTCACCATATATATTCAGCATGGTACTGGAAGTTCTAGCTAGCACAATAAGGCAAGAAAAGAAAATTAAATGCATAGAGACTGGAAAGGAAGAAATTAAAAAGTCCTTATTTGCAGATGATGTGACCCAATAAGACAACTTTTATGAAATTTTTCTAAGGGAAAATCCCAAGGAATCTACAAAAAATAGTTCTAGAAATAATAAGTGAGTCCAGCAAAGATGCCTGATACAAAATAAACATACATAAATCAACTGCCATGAATACAAGGACACTGAAACTTAAAATGCAATACCATTGGTCAAAAAAATTGCTCAAAAGATATTTAGGTATAAATCCAGCAAACCATGTATGCTGAAAACTATACAATGCTGGTGAAAGAAATTTTCAAAAACATCTAAATAAAAGGAAAGATACGCGGTATTCATGGATTGGAAGACTCAACATAGTAAAGATGTCGATTCTCCCCAAATTGATATATAGATTATAATGCTATTCCTATCAAAATCCCAGCAAGATAATTTGTAGATACAGACAGAATTATACTAAAATTTACAAGAGAGGCAAAGAAACTAAAACCATTTTGAAAAAGAAGACAGTGAGGGGAGACTACCCGATTTATAGACTTAACACTGGATGGTGGTGGTGGCAGCAAAAGAGACACACAGGTCAATGGAACAGAACAGAGAATCCAGAAATAGAGCCACACATATATAACCAACTTTTTTTTTTACAAAGTTACAAAAGCAATTTAATGGAGGAAAGACAGACTTTTTAACAAATAGTGCTAGAGCAATTAGACACCCACAGGCAAAATAAAGCACCTTGACTTAGTCTCACATCTTATACAAAGACAAACTCAAAATAGGTCATGAACTTTAAAAGTAAAATGTAAAACTATGAAATTTTTAGAAAAAAATAGGAGAAAATCTTCAGGATCTAGGGCTAAGCAAGAATTTTTAGACTTGACAGCAAAAGCAGGATCTGGAAATATTTGCAAGCCACATATCTGTCAAAGGACTAGACTCTAGAAATATATAAAGAACTCTAAAAAAATCAAGAGTACAAAAAATATCAAACAACCCATTTAGAAAATCGGCAACAGACATTTCACCAAAGAGGATATGTGATAGCAAACAAGCACATGAAAAAATGTTCACCATCATTAACCGTTAGGGAAATACAAACTAAAACCACAAGAGAGTTCACTACACGCTTATCAGAATGGCTAATTTAAAAAACAGAGCTGATACCAAATGCTGCTAAGGTGGCAGAGAAATTGGATCAATCATACATTTCTGTTAGGAAAAAAAAATAGAAGAACTGGTCTGGAAAACAGTTCGGCAGTTTCTTTAAAAACTAAACATCCAAGTACTGTTGACCTAGCAATTGCACTCAGGATCATTTATCTCAGAGAAAGACAACTCATTTTGATGCAATACCCTAGACACAAATGTTTATAGCATTTGTAAGAGCCCAAAACTGGACATACAAATGTCTTTCAGTGGGCATGTAGTTAAACTGCGGTACATCCATTCTACAGAGTGCTACTCAGCAATAAAAAAGAACAAACTATTGATACATACAAAACTTGGATGAATCTCCATAGAATTATGGAGATCAACCTCAAAAGGTTACAGATTGTATGATTCCATTTATATAACATTATTGAAATGACAAAATTATAGAATTGGAAAACTTAGTGGTTGCAAAGAGAACGAGGTGGGGGAACAGAAGGGACATGGGTGTGGCTATAAAAGGCAACATGAGGCACCCTAGTGATGTTGGAAATGTCCTTATATCTTGACTATATCAATGTTAATATACTAATTGTGATAGTGTATTATTGTTTTGCAAATGTTACCATTTTGGAAAACTGTGGGAAGAATGCATGGTATCTCTATATATTATTTCTTACAACTACATGTGAATCTGCACTTATCTCAAAATGAAATGTTTCATCAGAAGAACAAATTGATGAAAACATTTTTATTTAGGACTTTATTGGTAAATTAAGAATAAGTTGCTATAACTGTATGGCCTTTACAGTTTTAAAGGAGATTTCACAGGCATTATTTCATAGAATCACTGACTCATTCATTCATATATTTACACAAGAATGTAATCATTAAAAAAATTCCCTAATAAGCATTGTGCTGGGGCTCAAACTGCATTTATAAAACCAAAATCCCTTCTCTCAAGGGCCTCACTCTTTTTTTTTTTTTTGTCAGTGCAGATTTTATGTTTTACTTGAAAAAATTTTTCAAAGGTATATATTGGGAATTAAACTACTATGTTTTTCCTTCTTTCTAGAGATGTGAAATACATGTTTTCTGGCCAGTAATGTTATACCAAACATTTTACTAAAACAAGTCCAAACAGATGACCATGAAAGCTGTTTGCTACCTCCTACTCACGCTGAGCTAGAGCAGTGGCACACCGTCTTGGTAGGAGAGATTTAACAGGAAGAAGGGATTGCAGACTTGCAATCATGTTTTTTGTTTTTGTTTCTGTTTTTACTAAATTCATACACCCTAACAGAAAAAGCTAACAAATTGCTTTATACAGAAGGGATTTTCAACAAACCTGCACAAACACATGTAACACGCTATAAGGAAAGGATACCATTTAGTCTACACCCAGCACACCATGCACATTCATTGGCACTCAGCAAACTAGAAATGCCAATGTAAAAAGCATTTTTACGTTTGAGGTACTGACATCTAAGAAGCACAAGGCCTATAATACTTTGATCTTTTTTTTTTTGGCATGGGCAGGCACCAGGAATTGAACCCGGATCTCGGGCATGGCAGGTGAGAACTCTGCCACTGAGCTACCGTGGCCCGCCGTTTTTGTTGTTGTTGTTGTTGTTGTTATTGTTGTTTTTAATACTTTGATTTTTAACTGGGTAATCATGGGAATTCCAAGATTAGACCCTCTAGGTTAGCTTGAATATTCATCCAGAAAGATAGTTTTTCCAAAAATTATGCTCAAAAGACACTTTTCCCAGAAACAGTAGGACTGCATCAGGACTAGCAGAAAAAGCAGTGTTCAAAGGACTGCAAACACAGGCTGATTTTCACATGTGGCTTTGATGTAAAGGGCCTCTCTTTCGATCATAACCACAGCCAAGACTAGCTGTAATCATGTGTGCTTCAGTTAGTTATCTTGAGACAGGGGCAGTTACACCCTAGATAAACATTCCCAATTAAAAACCCCACACAGCTGGGCCACTTGAGCTGAAAGACTGAATGTCTGACCTAAGTGAAAAAGCAGAACGTGCACGGAAGACTCATGCAAAGCCTGCCGAGGCGCTGGGGACAGAGCTGGCTCCCGATGGCGGGTTACTCCACACTGCTGGCACACCAACACTCTGCTGGGGGAAGGGCTTATCCCAGAAGCACCTGAGACAGGGGTCTACTCTGGGAGGAGCACTAGAGCTACTGAAAACAAAAAGGAGGTAAAGGAGAAACTGAGATCCTGGGAGGGGCAGGGAATTTTCTTTCTGACCCATCAATACTTAAACATCGCTGAAGAGCCACAGGACAGACTTTGCAAGGCGCATTCTCCCATCCTCAGCGGAGCCTTGCCCGGCTTTTGCCTGTAGGTGGGAGCCAGGGTGGGGAAGCTGGCAGGGAAGGGGATTTGCACAAGGAGGTCACCTCTAAACCTCTACTTAAATCCAGTTCCTGGCTGCCTTCTTCTCTGTACTCCAGAGACATTTCTTTAAGAACCAGAAAATCTGTAAATGTGAGCAGCTGTCAAATATGTCACCAGCCTCTCCATCTTTATGGTAGAGTATGGGGCGGTGAAAGTTGCCATGTTAAATCCAGGAATCTGCCCCAGTGGCTTTTCTTTGATATATACTTTTCTACCAAGGAAATCCGTTTGTTATAAAAAATGGGCGTGTAGAGAGTTCATTCTCTTCCCTGTCTTCAAACTCCTGGTAGTACTTGTCCATGAAATTTCTGTGTAATTGGAACTTGTTATCCATGCTAATGTTCTCTAAAAAGCCAACCAAAGCCTCAAATTCTCCTTGGGAGGTGGGATGATGGACAGCTCGAAGCTCTCTTTCTGTAAGGCGGGTCTTCCACACTCACTAACCCCGAGACCTTGTAACTGACAGCTCTGTGCACTATGCCCCAGTCCCAGCCGCTCCAAGGACGTCAGTCTTTATACCTTTCCACAACCAAGTGAGGTAAGGAAGGCAGGCCTTAAGCACTCTGCTTTGTCGTGCTTCACAGATACTGCTTTCTACAAATTAAAGGTTAGTGGCACCCTGCTTTGAGCAAGTTTATCAGTGCCATTTTTCCAACAGCATGTGCTCACTTGGTGTCTCTGTGTCACATTTTAATTAAAGTGTGTACACTTCTTTTTACATAATGCTGTTATACATTTAATAGACTACAGTATAGTGTAAACATAACTTTTATATGCATTGGGAAATGAAAAACTTCATGTGCTCAGTTTGTTGCAATACATGCTTTATTGCTGGAACTGAACCCGCAGTGTTTCCGAGGTATGCCTGTATTTTACTTGTTTTACAAATGCGAAAACTGAGATCCAAAAGCTGGTGTGACTTTAGACAGTACGTGGAGCTGGCAGTAGAACTGGAGTCTGCTCCTTGGCTTCTGTTCTTTCCGTTAATGCAAATGGTGAGGAATGCAGGGTCTGGAGTCAGACAGGCTGAATTTTTAAGCCTCACTCCAGTGCTTATTAGCTGTGTGTCCTTGGATGACTCCTTTAATCACTCACTGCTTCAGTTTCTTCCCATCTTGTAGGATTTTGTGAGATTTAAATGAAGTAGTATAAGGATTGCACTTAAAATGGTGCCTAAGACATAATAACTGTTTGCAAAATGATAGCTGACATTAGGTTTTACTTTTACACCAGATAGGTGATATGAGTGAAATTATAATAATATGATAATAATAGCCCATATGAATACTTGATGTTTCTTCTGTAACTCTTCGGTTAAGGCACATGGGTAGAAATATTTAAAATTTATATTAGGGAGAATGGAGAAGAAGCAGCAAGCTTGGCTAGAGCCCCAAAACATGCTCAATGACAGAATTGGCACCAAAGGTAAAAGACCGTTCTGTTCATGAATATTTAAAAAAATATTTTTAAATAAGACCCACCTCAAACCCCCTTGCGTTGATCACAAAGAAAAGCTGTGTTGTCCGTTCATCAATTCTATCTTGTAATCTTCTCTTTTCTCTCCAGCTAGTGACCATATGTCAAGGTGTGCGTGTGTGTTTTAGTGCAACCAGATGGGTGAGGCATAAAGACCATAATCAGTTCCCTCCCACAACAGTGCCCCGTTTCTTCACCTGTCTAACAATCATGGATTAATTATGAGTCTTGCCTCCCCAACAGGTGGTACCTGTAATCAAATGACCATATCAGATGGGCCTCCAAAATCAGGCAGATAAACAGCCTATCCAGAATCTCTAGTATGAATGTACATCAGCTGACTATGCAAGGGGGCAGGGAAGAAGTGGCCTTTAATTTACCAGACTGCTCTCTGACTTGGTATTCAGTGTCTGGTTTCTGTTGGCAGAGTGGAGGAGGCAGTTTCAAGCAGTTCCGGTATGGAATGTTAACCTCAATTAGACCATTGCAGGTCTAACTTTCAAGGGTTTGCCTCGCTGTTCCCCAGGACCGTTGGGACACCACCGTGGTCCCCTTGCCCCCTCTCAGCTTTCTGGAGGGGAAGCACTCACCAGTTTTCTCTTGTAGCTTATGTCAGGAATTTTAAAGAGGATCCCAATCTCAAATGCTCTTTTGTTCAATCTCACAAACTATCAAAGCCATCAGAACATCCACCTTTCCTCGACGTTTCATCTACCAGCCCGCCTCTTGTTCTAGAACTTAGTAAGCGTAAGATGCTGTTTTTGAGAAATTTTGAGACATTTGGCCATTAAGTAAAACAGAGAACTGGATGGTGGCCTTTGGAAGAAGCAGGGTCCAGAGACAGGTCTGTTTGTCTGTCTTGGTTGGTTATAGGTCAGGCGAGACCTAGAAGACTTCAGATTTTCCCCTTCCAGCCCGGGGTTTGGTCATCATGTTTCAGAGCTGGATATCTTGTATCTAATGTTTTAAACAAATTTTTTTTTAAATCTATTCTTTTCGATTTTGAAATCACTTCTACAATGCATTCTGAGGGTGTAATACTAAATGCAGTACACATGTCAAAATGCGTGGTCCCACTAAACCTGGATCTACTTCTGCTCTACTCTAAGGCCCCTCCAGAAAGGGTGACTTGGAAATAAAACATGACCCTGCCTCCCAAAGCCTTGATTAACAGATTCTCACTGAAAACCTCCACTGAGTTCTCCTGTAAGGACCCTGAGGAGTGGTTTCTCTGATGCTTTCCACCAGAGACGGACGAAGGATGAGGACTTTTAAATTTCCAATGCAAAATGGAGGGAAATTGTGCATATATGTTGTTAAAAGAAAATCGCTGTTACGCTTTTAACTTTTGTCATTCTCTAATTGTAACAAAAGATTATAGGTAAAAAGCAATGACCCTATACAAAAGGAATGAACAATATAACAGTATAAACCTTTGAAACAGTTCATGTAAAACCTGAGCTTGCTTCTTTCTTGATAATTTATGCAATGTAGTTTGGATTTCTAGCATCGCTACTCGCGGGGGATAATATGTATCTAAACTGTTCCTGTATTTTGTTTTAATAACTCTCATGATAGAGATAGTGTTCTACCAGAGGTGTGTTGGCAGGATGGAAAAAGAAATTTAAGGCAACTTCAGGAAACACAGGATATTCATCTATAACTTTTATATGAAATGAAGCAAGGCTATATTTTCAAAACTCATCTTGAATCCTTCAACAAATAGCCAGTTCCAACAGAAGATCCCATAAAATTATAGTTAAATTAAAATTATCTAGTGATGACCATGTGACTGTGTGATTGTGAAAACCTTGTCTGATGCTCCTTTTATCTACCTTGTCAACAGGCGAGTAGAACATACAGAATAAAAATAAATAATAGGGGGAACAAATATTAAAATAAATTTAGTCTGAAATGCTAGTGATCAATGAAAGGGAGGGGTAAGGGGTATGGTATGTATAATCTTTTGTTTTGTTTTGTTTTCATTTTATTTCTTTTTCTGTTGTCTTTTCATTTCTTTTTCTGAATTGATGCAAATGTTCTAAGAAATGATCATGATGATGAATATGCAACTATGCGATGATATTGTGAATTGCAGATTATATATGTAGAATGGAATGATCATATGTTAAGAATGTTTTTGTTCATTTGTTAAATTTTTTTTAATTAAAAAAAATTATCTAGTGATGAAAGAAATGTATTTTAGAACCATGAATTGCCTTTGCATGAGTCTGAATTTGATGGGAAGCAAAATTTTAAAACGTATTTTCAAATTTGCCAAGTATTCAGTGATAACTTTTCACAGACCTGAAAGGAACAAAGTCATCACTTCATTAATAATTGGTGTCCCATTATGGAGCCTGGCCTAACAATCTGTAGAGATTCTCTTCTTCCAAGCTTCTGACTTTTGTTGTCACCCTTACATGTTATCTGCCACTGAAAAATGTGTTGCATGCTGTCTTTGTATGGAAGTATTATGATTATTAAATTATCAAAGATATCAGACAAATAATCAAATCCAGTTATCCAATTCACATCTTTAGGAAGTTGGGACCAAAAGTATTTATCTTGCAAAACACTATGAGCTCATTAAATAGTTCAAATATTCTTAACAGATTTTTTCTCTTCAAAAATCGTGTTGCAAAAATAGAAAATCATATTGCTTCTGCATGCAGCAGTCATTTATGACCAGCTTCCGTGGTATCATATAATAAAGAGAATAATCTCAAATTTAATATATCAGTCTTTACATAATTGACAGTTTTTACCCCATAACTAAACAGAATATTCAGTTGGGCTGATTTTTTTTTAATAGAAGTCCTTTTTCAAATGAAGGATGAAGCGCATTAATTTAGAAGGTGCAAGCTCCCTCATCTGAGTAACCACGCCAGATGTTCGCCTGCCATTGAAAGGAACATGCTTCTACTGAAAGTTGCATTTGTTAAACTTAAAACTTTAAATCACATTTGTTGACAAAGGGAACGTTCATAATTTATCCAGTTCAGGCCTAGTTGGGTTGGTCGAAAGCTAAAAAAAGGATTACTCTGTCATATCACCATCATGTTCAAATTGTATATAAACTAAAAATAATTTGTCATCTTAGCAATATCGGTATATTCATCAAGTTTGAATGAAACACACTTTGCTAGTTTGGTGTACTCTATGCACTGCTTTTGTGAATATACCATTAGCCTGTTTCTGAATGCATCGAGCTATGGTATCATTTGAAGGCACTACTTGATCTGTGTTCTTTGACACAGATTCACTCCACATTTCCAGGTTAATCTTTGCAACTGAAGTGCTGCTTTATTAGAAGCCTGCAAAGAGCTAATGCTTATATGTGAAATACTGAGCATCTGCTTTTTAATAATTATATTTTAAGTTAAATGTTTCCTTTATAATAAATTTTTTTGTTTTAAACTTACTTCAGTTCATCTGTAAGTGCCAGTTATTTTTTTTCACTTGGTAAAGTCCTCAAAGTATTTATTTATTAATACATTTCTTCAAATGATTGTGGAACTTTTAAAAATCCCTCCCAAATTTGACAGTTTAGGGACAGTGGTCCACTTGGTTTTATTTCTTCCTTAGACAATACATCTTAACAAATGCAATGCAGTGTGGATTTAAGCCTTTCATCAGTTAAGGCTAAAAATCTGAACTCAATACATATTTCCAATTAAACGAATACAAATGCTTTTGGTCTTCATTTTTACAGAATCATTTCCATCATTCTTTTCTGCCAAATACCGAACAGTTATATCTGTCCTTAATAAAACTGTCCAGTGGAGCTTGTTTTGGCCACTGTCACTGTGAGTTAGACTTACTAATAAGTAGTACAAATTTTACTTCCCTAATTTAACTAGTAATGTAAATCCATAAATTTTAAAACAGGTGCATTCATTTCTTAGGCTCCCATAACAAATGACTGAACACTAGGACTGAGTGAAGTAAGGCTGTATTTTCAAAACTCATCTTCAATCCTTCAACAATAGCCTGAGTGGCTACTGTTTAAGACTGAGTGGCTTAAAAACCCGAGATTTATTCTCTCACCATTCTGGAGGTTAGAGGTCTGAATTCAAGGTGTTGACTGGGTCATGACCCCTATGATAGCTCTAGAGAAAAATAGTTCCTTGCCTCTTCCTAGCTTCTGGTGATTGCCAATGCTCTTTGACTTGTGGCTGCATCTCTTTAATTTCTGCTTCCATGTTCATGAGGCCATCTTGCCCCTATGTGTGTGTCTGTGTTCAAATTTTCCCCCTTCTTGGAAGGATACCATGATTGGATTTAGCCCCACCCCCACCCTCCAAATTCAATATAACCTCATCTGAACTTGATTACATCAGTAAAGACCCTATTTCCAGATAAGGTCATTATAAATACACCAGGAGGTTGGACTTAAACATATTGTTCTAGAGGATGCAATTCAACCCATTGAAACAGACTTGATTAGAAATTAAAGTAATTATGAAATTAACCATTTTTATAAGCTTACATTTTCTTATATAAATACACAAATCTTATATTGTAAGATAATATTATAACCTTATATTATGAACTTTTGGGATGCAGTTGATAAACTAACCTTAAAATACCATGTATTATATGGAACTATTAAACTTTACCACCAAGGAAACCCCTGATACTGTCTCAAATATTAGGGACTCCCAAGTCTATAGGTCAATCCCTTAATCTTGAGGGTTGCTCTTGTGAAACTGATTTATGAAGCCAAGAAGCTAAGCCTACCTATAGTTTTGCCTAGGAGTTACTTCTAGAGGACCTCTCCTGTTGCTCAGATGTGGCCCCTCTCTCTCTAAGCCCAATACTGCAAGTAAAATGATTACCCTTTATGGGACATGACATCCAGGGTTGAGAGTCTCCTAGCAATTTGGGAAATGACTCCTGGGAATGAGTCTGGCCCTAGGTCTGTGGGATTGACAATGCCATCCTGACCAAAAAGGGGAAAAGAAGTGTTACAAATAGAGTCAAGAGGCTGCTCTGAAGGCTACTCTTACACAAGCTTCAGCTAGACATTGCTACCTATCATAACTTGCCAAACTCCAGCCAAAACCATTCCTGCTAATCCTAAAGAACACCTCAGGTATTATATAAGATTCTACAAAGGGTCCATGCACTAGGGTAACTGTAGTTACCTCCAGATGGGCCCCTGGCCCACCATAAGTCTTGAAACCCAGAGCGGTCAGCCTCTCTAGACTATCAACTAGTTCCATCCCCCATCCCATTTTATTGATAGCCCTTTCCAACATGAAAACATTAGAATGGACAGAGCCCAAATACACTAAAGATTGGGAGAAAGATCAGAGGATAAGGTAGAGTTATAACAGAGAAGATAGGATTTATCAAATGAGTGTGATTGCTGAATCATTATATTGATATTTCTTTTATTCTCCAGTGTCTTGGAGCAACCAGAAGGAAAAACCTAAAATTGTGAAATTGTAACCCAGACCAAACTCTGAAATTTGTTGTATAACTAATTGTTGTAGTGTGCTTTAAAATTTAATGCTTTTTGGTATGTGTGTTATTTTTCACAATAAAAATGTTTAAATCATGTATTATAATATGGTTCAATTGCAAAAGGCAATTGTTGCTTGTCCACATGCCCTGTTCAACAAGACGAGTGCCCCGACCATAGCTTGGATGTTGCAGCAATGCCAAATTTTTAGAAAACTTTCTAAATCTTGCTCTCAATTTTAGCACTTAGCTTATCACAGACAGATAACAAACGGTGCATTAACCAGCATGTGTAGCACTGATTATCCATTACAACTTTCTAAAACTATTCTCTTTAATCATCTCTCTCTCTTCCCGACTTCAGCTTCTCTCATCTTCTTTGCTCCCGTAATATTTGTTCCCTCTGGGCAGCTCCAACTACCTTCTTTTTTTTTTAAATTTATTTATTAATTAAAAAAATAAACAAAATAAAACAATATACATAATCAGTAATTCACTATATCATCACTTAGTTGCATATTCATCATTTCTTAGAACATTTGCATTAGTTCAGAAAAAGAAATAAAACGAACACAGGAAAGGAAAAAAAAAGATTATACCTACCATACCCCTTACCCTTTGCTTTTATTGATCACTAGCATTTAAACTAAATTTATTTTAGCATTTGTTCCCCCTATTATTTATTTTTATTCCATATGTTCTACTCTTTTGTTGACAAGGTAGATAAAAGGAGCATCAGACACAAGGTTTTCACATTCACAGTCACATTGTGACAGCTGTATCGTTATTGAATCATCCTCAAGAAACATGGCTACTGGAACACAGCTGTACATTTTCAGGCAGTTCCCTCTAGCCTCTCCATTACATCTTGAATAACAAGATGATATCTACTTGATGCATAAGAATAACCTCCAGGATAACCTCTCGACTCTGTTTGGAATCTCTCAGCCATTGACACTTTGTCTCATTTCCCTCTTCCCCCTTTTGGTAGAGAAGGTTTTCTCAGTCTCTTGATGCTAAGTCTCAGCCCATTCTAGGGTTTTTCTCAATTCCTTGATGTTGAGTCTCCATTCATTCCAAGATCTCTGTCCCACATTGCCAGGAAGGTCCACACCTCTGGGAGTCATGTCCCATGTAGAGAGGGGTAGGGTGGTGAGACTGCTCGTTGTGTTTGCTGGAGAGATGGGCCACATCTGAGCAACAAAAGAGGCTCTCTTGGGGGTGACTCTTAGGCCTAAATTTTAAGTAGACTTGACCTATCCTTTGTGGGGTTAAGTTTCATATGAAAAAATCCCAAGACTAGGGGCTCTGCCTATAGCTTTGGTTGTCCACACTGCTTGTGAGAATATCAAGAATTCAACTTGGGGAAGTTGAATTTCTCCCCGTTCTCACCACTCCCCAAAGAGGGCCCCGCAGACACCCTTCCACTCACTGACTGAATCACTCCGGGATTCATCAGGGCATCACTCTGGACAAACCGGTAAAATCTCATGTCCTACCTGAGATTCCAAGTATTTATGGTGTTCAATCAAACTGTCTACATAAGCTATATTAGGAAATGCACTAGTCAAAATATAAATTTTGTAACAAATAAACATTTTTTGCTTTAGTCTCACATAGAAGGTGACATTTTAAAATATTAATTACCATCTATTTTCAGTACCCTGCAATAATGACATTCCTTTGTTCTTCCTCATGCAAAAGCATTTTTAAAATTGTACCTTGTACATTTCACTATTATTATACACTCTAGGCATTCCTAGATTATAACATCTCAATCTTTAACATCTATCTTTCTTTCTGATTTCATTTATGTCCCCAGCCCTCCTCCCTCTATCATTCTCACATGCAGCTTCATTCAGTGTTATAATTATATTACAGTTAGGTAGTATTGTGCTGTCCATTTCTGAGTTTTTGTATCCAGTCCTGTTGCACAATCTGTATCCCTTCAGCTCCAATTACCCAATATCTTACCCTATTTCTATCTCCTGATAGTCTCTGTTACGAACAAAATATTCTAAGTTTATTCACTAATGTCAGTTCATATCAATGAGACCATACAGTATTTGTCCTTTAGTTTTTGGCTAGTCTCACTCAGCATAATGTTCTCAAGGTCGATCTATGTTGTTACATACTTCAAAAGTTTATCCTGTCTTAAAGCTGCATAATATTCCATTGTATGTATATACCACAGTTTGTTTAGCCACTCTTCTGTTGATGGACATTTTGGCTGTTTCCATCTCCTTGCAATTGTAAATAATGCTGCTATAAACATTGGTGTGCAAATGTCCATTTGTGTCTTTGTCCAACTACCTTCTTAACAAAGTGAACTACTTCTCATTCCTTTAGCCATTCATAATATCTCTATTCTCTACCTCCAAGCCCCATCTCATTCCAGTAAAATGCCTTCCTCTGGATGTGCTATTCTTAGTAAGGGGGCTTGGGGATAGAGTCACTTGAATTGGGGGAGATGAAGGGGAAATAGTACTGTAAAAGCTTACAGTTTATATTTCTCTAACATTATTTATCATAGAATAAAATTGAAAACAAACCGAGATAGAGTTAGAAAATGGGCAAATATATTAGCTTGATGGAACAGTATTTGGGAATGAAAATCAACAAAAAGTACCCAAACTATAGTGGTTGTCTTTCTACTTTGCCTACATATTCAATATTTTAAAATATTAGTATGTATTTAAATTTAAAATAATACAATTCAACCAACAGTTTTGAGTGCTAACCATGTGTTATGTGTTATTGTGGCAAAACTACAAACTGACAAACCTGTTTCTTTTATGTCTTGCAAAGAAAGAACCCATTCCAGAAGCTAAGAAAATAATCAGGACCCACAGAAAAATGAGCCAAAGATATAGTCAGACAATTTATAAAAGAAGAAGTAAAAATGTTCAAGTCAACAGGGGAAAAAGGTCCATCTTCGGGAACAAAAGAACTGGAGGTACTAAATTTTCACCTCTAAATTATTGAAAATGCAAGCAGTGGTAACACAATGCTGTGTAGATTGGGTGAGGTTGGTTCCCCCAGAAACTGCAAATAGTAGTGTAAACTGAAACAAACGCTTACGCTTTAGGACCCCTTCAGATTTCCACAAATGTTTATTAAATGCCCATGTCTTCCTTTGTTGTGGAATGGAACTTGCATCCAACCCCAATTCCAATCATTAACTAAAATGTAACCTGACCTCCATCCAGTCTGCTGCAACTTGACTTTCTGTTTTCCACAATATTTCTAACCACAAACTTCATACTATTTTGAAATGATGCAATTTGAAGTGATGTCAAGAAAGTTTAACATCTTTTCTTTCCTCCATTTATCATCAAATCTATTACATGTACAAGGATAGTCAGAGAAACATGTCGAAATCACTCTAAATCCTCTGGGGACCCAGCAAACACATCATGATAATCAAGTTGTCAGTTAACCATTGCCCAATATCCTTATTTGGAATTCTTGCAAAACAGGAAAACCCAGATTTTTGTGAAGAAATTAAAAGCGGTAACAGAGGTGTCTTTCAGCCTAAGTATTTAAGGAAGTCATTTCTGGAATTCGCGTTTTCTTCCTGAAAGCTGATTTGAAAGCCACTATTTCATCAATAACTTTGTAAAGTCTGCCCTCTACTGTTTTTCATAGTAAGCGTAGCCAATATCATAGATTTATTTTGTGCTTGAAATAACATCCTGAATATTTTATCTACCATTTACTGAGTACCTTTAAATGCCATGCAATGAACAGACGTTTCCCGTACTTGACCTTGTTTAATCCTTACTGCAACTCCATGAGATAAGTAAAGTGCAATTATTCCTATTTCACATTTCAGAAAATTTACTCAGAGAGGCTAAGTAATCTTGTTGAGGACACACAGCTAATAAAACAAAATTCCTGGATTGTTACCCTGGTCTATTTCTAAAGCCCACACTCTTTCTTATATGTCACACTGTGTTCAATTTGCTTAAAACCTGACAATTTAATAAATATGTACCCATATTTTTCAGAGAGAACACACAGTCACACGTTCAAACACAAAAATGGTCACAACAAAATACAAGACAGCCATTCAAATATGAACTCAAAGAGGCTTTCAGACTTTGCAAATGTGCTTCCTTCTGGAGCGTAATTCTTCCTAGCCAAGTGGGCAGTCAGGCCTCTGTATCTGAACCATTTCTTTTAAGAGTATCCTTTGGCTTCACAGGTGTTAATGCTTAAATCCTGGGCACTGGTATAGGTGTAGAATTCAGCAGAGCTGTATTGAAATCTTCAGTTGGACAACTTGAAGAGTGCAAAGCAAACAATCTTACCTCCAGTCAATATGTGTCCAGTAGCCACCAGATTTTCAGAGAGCCGGGTAAAGTTTGGCCGAGACCTCTAGACTCATCCTCTGCACAGGACAGCTACTGGCATGAATGATGTGCCTTTGCCATTGGGAAACCAGTGAATTCCCTAAATGATTTGCTTTCTGCCACCTGGGCTGCCAAAGAGAACAGCTGAGAAGTCTCCTCAGAAGGGTGGGAGAGAAAGAAAGGCTGGGGAAGCTTTTATGAGAGTTAGGAACCAAAAGGACCCCACTTTGCATCAGTGAAAATGACAGAGGCTGGGGTATATGTGTTCTGTCTTCACCTAATAATTGAGCACATCTTATTGTTCTTTGTACTTGGTCACCACACATTTGAAACATTTCAACAGAGAAACAGTTTTATGTATCGATTAGGTTCTAGTCAGTCCACACATTCACTTATCCTTCGGTGTCATTCCTCATTTAATGTATCTGAAATGTCAAACTGCTACAATAGAATCATATGCAAAAAGAGTGCTGGGAAGGACCGACTCAGGATTCTAACCCCAGACAACATCACCTCTCATCTGGTGGATCCGGCAAATCCTGCTGCCATCTGTCCTACTCCTGCATATGCTGGGCAAAGACAGCGGGGGGACTCTTCCAGCTCCAAGCCACTACTTGGGGCACCCTTAGCATGGCGTGGGGGCTGCAACAGTATGAGAGCAGGAAGCTGAAGTGTGGCCACCAGATGGGTAGGGACTGAAAGTGAGCACTGAGGAGCTGTGCGCTGTGGCTCTTTATACAGCATTGTCCTCAGTAGGACAAGTTCTGTGTCCTGGGTCAATATCTAATCCTCTGTTTCTTTCTTTTTTTTCAAATCTGCCCAACCCCAAAGCCAAATCAAATTTAGTGAGCAAGGAGGCTATGGGTTCCATCTTTTAGGGTCCCAGCAGGGAACAGATGTTACAGTCCAACAGGTTAAATGAAGAGAGTTTAAAGAATGGATTAATTACAAGTTAGGGGAAACCACAACAGATGGCAGTGCACTCAGAGGCTAGCAACAGAGAAGAGCCATTACCACCCCTAGGCCTGAAGGGACAAAGGGAGGCAGAGGTCACCAGAACCCAGGGAGACAAGCTCTATGAAAAAGACATGGGGATGGAGCTGTGGCCTTTGATCAAGAGGCATAGCCGATCCACACTCACTCCCTTTCTGCCCTCTGACCTCTTGTCTGTGCCTCCCTTTGGCCAAACCCAACTGGAAGCTGGAGGGCAAAAGAGCTGTTTGATGCAGTCCACAAAGGTCAGCTTCACAGAGCGCAGAGCAGGGTAGAGATGGGTTGAAAGAGGATCTGGAGGGCCGTGAGAAAAATGTAGCGTGGGGGTCTTTCTCTGTAACAGTCACATGTGAAATAGTGTAGTGGATTGATTAAAGACACAGGGTTTGCAGTTAAAATGAGGAATATCCAAATACTGACTCCCTCACTTTCTACCATTGTAACCTTGAACAAATCAATCCCTCTACACCTCAACTGTCTCATTATACAGTGGGAATGTAGTTCCCTCTAATCCGGTCCCACCAACATATGTGAGCTAGGATTTCCTTTTTTTACACTACAGCCATCCTTCAACTTGTTAGAAAATCCATCCTCCATTTGAAGGGATTCCATGTGTCCTACATGGGGCCATTGAGATGGAGGTCAGAAAGGTCACATGACACAGGTTGACATCCTTCTCTTGGTCATTTTGAAGGTGACCTTCAAGAAGGTCCTTGCCTGCCTGCATGAAGGAGAACATCTGCTACCACTTCATGGTGATGATATGAGCTCATGTCAATAAGGAGAAATAGGGAAACATCTACAATGGGCTTACCTTTCACCTAATTCCCCGGTACTGGCCACGGACATGGGTTTGGCCATTTTTCAAGGATGAAGTCACAGTGTACTGCATGGTTCTAAGCAACTCTGGTCCTCTCAGAGGACCCCAACCCACTTCTTGCAAGGATTCCTCCTGCTGCTCTCTGGGGGCAAGAAGGAGAATTTGGTTCTCTCCCATTTTCTTTCCATTCTATTGTTATAGAGCAAACTGTCATTTCAAGATCTTACCACCTACATCTATAGAATAGGAACAAATGTTTGTGAGGAATAAATTCTTATTATCCAAGTTTTTACTTATAGATATATGTTTATCCCAGGAACCACATTAGTATGTTAGGGAATGGGCTATATGACTTTATTGGTTTCCCGGGGCTGCCATAATGAATTACCACACACTTGGTGGCTTAAATATACAGAAATGTATTCTCTCACAGTTCTAGAGTACAGAAGGTCAAAAATCAAGGTGCAAGAGGACCATGCTGTCTCTGAAAGCCCTAGAGGAGCATCCTTCCATGCCTAATCCAGCGTTTTATGCCACTAGATGCTTCTTGATTTGCAGTAGCATAACTCTAATCTGTACCTTCATCTTCACATGGCCTTCCCCTCTGCATCTTTGTGTGCCCTTTTCAATTTCTTATAGGGAACCACCCTAATCCAGTATGATTTCCTCTTGTTCCTAACCTTAATTACATCTATAAAGATCCTAATTCAAAATAAGGTCATTTTCTGAGGCCCTGGATGAACATGAATTTGGAGTGACCTTCTTCAGCCCACTACAACGTCCATTACCTACATCTAATTCAGTCCATGCCACAGGTTCTCTTTGACATCCCCAAGTTCCTAAATGTTCATGCCCAGCTCAACTCCTCTCTCTCTTTTTTTTTAGAGAAGTTGTAGGTTTACAGAAAAATCTTGCAGATAATAGAGTTTCCATATAAAGCCCTTATACATGCAGTTTTCCCTATCAATAACCCTATGCATTAATGTGGTATCTTTATAACAACTGATGAGACAATATTATTGTAATTATGCTGTTAACTATAGTCCATACTTTACATTAGGGTTCACTGTTTGTGTTCTGCAGTCCTATAATTTGTGTTCTGCAGTCCTGAAATGTCCTCTTTCAACCACATTCAAATATGTAATTCAGTAGTGTCAATTACATTAACAATATTGCGTTACTATCATCACCACCCATTGTGAAAACATTTCCATCACCCCAAACAGAATCTCTGCTCCGACTAAGCATTCCCTATACCAACTCCCAGCCTGTTGTAACCTCTATTCTAGTTTCTCACTAAAATTAAAAACTTTCATGTTACAAATGATATCATCAAGAAAGTGAAAAGATAGCCCATAGAATGGGAGAAAATATTTGCAATCATGCATCTGTTAAGAGACTTATATCCAGAATATATACAGAATTTATACAACTCATTAATAAAAAGACAAATAACCCAATTTAAAAATGGGCAAAGGACTTAAGTAGACATTTCTCCAAAGAAGATATGCAAATGGACAATCAACATGTGAAAAGATGTTCAACGTCATTAATCCTTAGGGAAATGCCACAAGATACCACATCCCCCTCGCTAGCATGACAAGAATCAAAACGTTGGACAATAGCAAGTATTGGCAAGGATATATAGAAGTTGGAACTCTCATATCCTGCTGGTGGGATTGTAAAATGGTGCAGCCACTTTGAAAAATAGTCTGGCAGTTCCTCAAAATGTTCAACATAGAGTTACCATATGACCCAGCAATTCTATTCCTAGGTATATGCCTAAGAGAAATGAAAGCATGTGTTCATACAAAATTTTTACATGAATATTCATAGCAGCATTTTTCATCATAGCCAAAAAGGACACAGTCCAAAAACCCATGAACTGATAAGTATATAAACAAAATTAAAATTCCATAGAATGGAATTTTATTCAGGGATTAAAAGGGAATAAAGTCTTGATATGTGCCATAACACAGTTGAAACTTGAAAATATTTTGCTAAGTGAAAGAAGCCAGTCACAAAAGGCCATATTCTATTCATATGAAATGTTCAGAGTAAGTAAATCTACAGAGACAGAATGCAAATTCATGGTTGCTGGGGTGGGTGGGGGGTGGTCATGATTATTAATGGGTACAGGGTTTATTTGGGGGTCTATGAAAATGTTCTAAAATTGATTGTGGCAATGGTTGTACAACTCTGTATGTGTACTAAAGATCATTGATTTATACTCTTTAAATAGGTGAATTTTATGGTGTATATATTACATGTCAATAAAGCTATTGTAAGAAAAAAATGTTCAGAACAACACAATTAAAAAGAGTCTGTTCTTGTTTGCTAGCTATTATACTAGAAATGGAATGGCTTTCAAAAAGGGGAATTTAATAAGTTGCTAGTTTACATTTCTAAGGCCGAGAAAATGTCCCAATTAAGACATATCTATAGAAATGTCCAAACTAAGGCATCCAGGAAAAGACTCCTTGGTTCATGAAGGCCGATGGTGTTCAGGGCTTTTCTCTCAGCTGGAAGGGCACGTGGTGAAGTCTGCTAACTTTCTCTTCTAGCTTCTTGTTTCAAGCTTCCCAGGAGGTGTTTTCTTTCTTCATCTCCAAAAGCCTCTGGCTGGTGGACTCTCCGCTTCATGGTTCTGCGGCATTGTGTCGTCCTTCTCTGCTCTCTCATAATCTTGTGGCTTTCTCTGTTGCTATTCTCATGCTTTTTCTAAAGCACTTCTTCTTTTAAAGGCTCTAGTAAAAGCATTCAAGACCCACCTGGAATGGGTGGAGACCCATCTCCACCTAATCAAGTTTAATACCCACTCTTGGCTGAGTCACATCTCCCTGGAGATAAGCTAATGAAAGTTCCCAACATACAGTGCTAAATAGGGATTAGAATAAACCATTGTCTTTACAAAATAGGATCAGGATTAAAAAATGGCTTTTCTAGGGTACATAAATCCATTCAAATCAGAACAGAGTCAAACACTGAAAAGAATAGAAATGTTCACCAACAATGGACAAATAAATTGAGGAATATTCATACCGTACATTCTTGTTATATTTATGCTATCCGGCAATAAAATGACCAAACTCTTGCTACTTATATTAACATGGCTAACTCTCACAAAAATAATGTTAAAAAGATGTCCAACAAGAAAAATGTATACTTTATTATTCCATGTATATAAAATTTTAAAAACAGGCAGAAATTAATCAATGGTGTTAACTGTTTTGATGGTGGCTACTTGGAGGAGTGGGGCAGTAACTGGGAAGCAGCACAAAGGGGTGACATCTGAGTACTTGTAGTGTTCACTTTTTTGTGGCCAAGTATGTGCTCAATTATTATTTTTTATTAATCTTATTAGCACGTATTCCATATCCACCAAATATACACTCTCCCTACCTTCTGGTAACCTCTAATCTACTTGCTATTTCTGTGGATTTGCTAGTTCTGGACATCTTACAAATAACATCAGAGGATATTTGTCTCATGTGTCTGTCTTATTTCACTCAAAATGATGTTTTCAAGGTTCTTCCATGTCGCAGCATATCTCAGAACTTCACTGTTTCTTATGGCTGAATATTTCATTGTGTGTATGTGCCACATTTTTGTTTATCCATTCATTTGTTGATAGGCACTTAGGTTGTTTCCATCCTTTGTCAATTGTGAATAATGATGATATAAACATTGGTATACAAGTATCTAGTTGAGACCATGCTTTTATTTTGGGGGGTATAGATCAAGAATTTCCAAGTCATATGGTAACTCTATATTTAACTTTCTGAGGAATGGCCAAACCTCTTTTCCACAGGGGCTGCACAATTTTTACATTCCCAACAATAAAGGAGTAATCCTGTTTTTCCACATCCTCTCCATCCCCATGCTTGTTATTTTCCATTTATTTAAATAGTAGTGTTCAGTGTGTATAAAATGGTATCTCATTTTGGTGGTGATTTGCATTTCCCTAATGATGTTGAGCATCTTCTCTTGTGTTTTTTGGCCATTTGTATTTCTTCTTTGGAGTAATGTTTATTTTAGTCCTTTGCTCATTTCTTAATTGGGTTTGTCTTTTTGTGGTTGAGTTGTAGTATTTCTTTATAAATTCTGAATATTAAGCCCTTATCTGATATATGGTTAGCAACTATGTTCTCTCATTCTGTAGGTTGTCTTTTTACTTCCTTGATAATATACTTTAATGAATGTTTGCTTTTTTATCTGAGTGATGATTACACAGTTATGCTTACTTGGTTAAAATTCATCAGGCAGTACACATATGATTTTTACAATTTTCTGTATATATGCTAGATTCCATTTTTTTATTTAATATTAAAAAAATCTTAAAAATCAAGTTCCCCTGTAATTTTTTATGAAAGTGCACATAGCAGCTTTATTTGCAATAGTGAAAAGCTGGAACCCATCTAATTTTAATGCACAACCAGGGTTGAAATATTTACTTTTTTTTCCCCAAGTCACCAATACCTTCCTGAGAACACAGCAGAAAACAACTCCAAAATTCTTTTCTTTTTCACTCTGCCATACAGTGCAATTAATTCTCACTGTTATTTGTTGGTTGTGGTTTTGTTTTATTTTGTTTGCTAAACCTCTTCCTGTTTGATTATGCTCCAGGAAGCTTCTGCTTTTATAGCCAAACATGTCCATTAAGGTGTGTCTCTAACAAATCCATCCTCCTTTAAGGATTTCTGCCACCCTTCTAGGGCTAACAAGCTCAGACTGAAGCAATATGTTTTTCTTTCCATTATATATATAAAGCTCTTATCACAATGAGTAGAACTTAAGAAGTACCCAATCAATAAAGAATGAAAATGTGAAATCAAGAAACTGGAAAAATAGGACTAAAGTTCTAGAACCAGAAATAGATTATCAAGTTAAGAAACAAGAGAGACCAGACTGAAAAGAGGGAGGGCAAAGTAGTAGAGGTTAGCAAAAATTACCTGTTTCTGGCCTCACCTCAAATCCAGGAAAAAGTGTAACTCTTCCTCCATTGCTTAGGGAGGAAAATTCCCAGGAACTATGCAACACTGAAGCTTTTGCTTAAAAATGCCAGAACTTGGAAAGGCGCATTCTCTTTGCATTACTTTACATGCAAAGTATGTGCAAACAGCAAAGCTCCATTTCTCTCTACTGTCTGGCGCTCTTGTTCTCAGGCCTGATTAGCTAGGTTTTGTAAAAGACTGACAGAGACTGCTTGTGCATACCAATCTCTGTGTTCTCTTCCTTCAGGCCATATACCTGAGCCATACTTGCCAGTCCCCTGGTGTCAAGTGAGGGCTTGTGACTGTGTTCCTGACAATGGAATATGAGCAGAAGTGGTATAGATGATGCCCAGGCCTGGCCCATATAAACCTCCCTTGTGGGATGCTCACTGTCTTTCCTTAACTGCTAGCTGTGTGGAGAGGATGGCAAAGACACAGAGGAGGTGATGCCTCAGGATGAAGCAGGCCAGATAGCTCTGTGGACGTCCCTCACCCAGCTATAGCTAAACAAGAAATATTCTTATTCACAGCATTAAAAGTTTGGTGGGCTTATTGTAGCAGTTATCCTTTCCTGACTAATCCTGAGACCATGTGTATCTTTGTGTCTTTCCTCTCTCCCTGATTTCTCAGGACCATGTTTTCTAACATAGCTACCCCATGGCTGCAAGTCAGCCTAACTTTAGAAGAACACCAGGATACCTATTACTTCTCTCTTTTCCTTTCTGTCCCATGACAGTTGCTAATCAGCCATCCAGACCAGAGGGGTTAGATGAGATGAAAGTGGAAATCCATTCCAGAAATATCAATTAGGCTCCCTGGCCTAGAAATTCCACTCATGGGAATTTATCCCAAGGAGATTAATCAACAGAAACAAAATGATGTTTATTGAAGCATTAAACATAATAACAAAGTAATTAGAACCTTCTAGATATTCAGCGATGGAAGGTTTGTAAATCATGGTTAGTAAATCATGATCAATTCACCTAATATTATGAAGTGATTAATCTGACAATTAGGAAGAATGTATAACAAAATGGAAAATGTTTTAACGTGCTTGTTAAGAGCAAAAATCAAAATATAAAAATGTGTTTTCACAATAGTTGGCTCCATAAAATTAGATGTGCATATGAATAAGACAAGTAGGCAACAACAAAAAGCCCCAATTTTTCAGAATGCTTAGAATTTGGGTGTGCTTTTTCTTGCATTTTGATAACTGTAAATGTATTTATAGTGCTCTTTGTTCATAAAATCAAGCTTTTATCTGAAGTGACATTAGCTATACATTAGAGAAGATGATCAAATCAAAGCAATTCATGGTGCATGAATTTCTCCATAGGCATTCAAGTGTTTCAAATTGATAGGAATTGTAGGGATATATGTTTGGGCAGGAGTGCTTGCCCTTTCGGTTTCCATTTCCTAGAAATAGAGACATTTGGGGAATAGCAGGACAGAAAGGAACCTCAAGAACAAATAATTGCCTGGACTACTTAATGCAGGAGAAAGAAATTTCCACATTCTCAGTCTGGCCTATAAGACTTTTCAGGGCCAGGTATTTGTCTACTGGGCAGCAAAATAGAACTCATACTAGGTGTTTAAGCAGTAAGTGATTGAATCTATGGAATTCAATGTTTACAAACACTTAAAAGGGGCTGAAGGAACAAAAGTCAGGGAAAGCCATGGCTGGCTCTCAGACTTACTTCTAGGTTTGAGAGTCAGGAAGTTGAGCCAGAGGAAACAAGCAATGATCACAGCTGGCCACAGACCTATGGTAGGTGATTTGCAGGGAAATGCTTGGCCCGCTGAACCTCACATCTGCTGAAGCCATCACTGGCTTCTGTTCATCACTGCCTCAGGAGCAATACCATGGCTTCTGCTTTGTTTCTGCAGTCTCCGTCTTGCACAAGTGCCTCTCATTAGTGGAATCTAACAAAGAACCCAGGCAAGGAATTCTGTTATATGTAGTGCTCATTCTTCAAGCCCTTGCAATGCAGGAGAGAGTAGAAAAGCATGGTATTGAGTCCTGGACTAGGACGAGCTCATCTACGGACTCTCCAACCCATGAGCTGTTCAAAGTAAACTTTCTTTACATTTTGGGCCTTAAAACATAACCCATTTGCTTAGATTTAGTTCTCAGATAGGAAATATGGTACAGCCCTACCATTCTATTCCCCTTCCATTAGTGAAAAGCAGTCTTTGCACTAATGATAAACTGTTTTACCTCAATGCAGAAAACAGTGGAGGCAATGGCGGATGTTCTTCTCTAGGCCAATCCTGGCAACCTGGCCATTGCAGGGGGTCTTAAATTATCTCGGGGCTTGAATGGAAAAGTAGGTTTTGGTCTAACCCGTAATCTCTCAGACAGTTGAGAGATGCCTGTCACAATAAATCCCCCCCAGGATTGACTCGAGAGAGTTAACCACCCCTTTGAACTGTAGCGCAAAACCAGGAACCAGGTTCTGCCAGAGCCTCCAGGAACGTTACATGGAAACAGGACTGGAGCATGGAAACAAGACTGGAGCACGTAAACAGGGACAAGGCTGCAAACCTCCAGGAATGTTACGTGGAAACAGAATGAACTGGGATTGAGGCTCCAAGGTTCAGGAAGTAGGTTTTATTAGTCTATGGCCATAGGGCTCAGCTGAGTAGCCTCTGAAAGTCTGAGCCCCAAGTAGGGGCTGATACAAGATTTTATAGACAAAATGGCTCATTTGAGACAGGGTTTTTCCCAGTATGGTAACTGGTGATGCTTGAGGGAGATGATTGGCTGTGTGCTGGTTATCAGACCCGGAATGATAGCAAAGCTGAGTTTACAGAAGCGGATGAGTGGTTATGGAGGAGGGGCTCCGACAGAAGCCTCTTATCTTTGTTATGTGCACTTTCAACTGTCCTTTGGGGTGGGAGACTTTCCAAAGAAGGAGCAGCTTGAGTAAACAAGGAGCCTGGTTGCTGCCAGGGGGCCTGCATGCTACAGAACCATCACTATTTAAAATCAGTGCTGGAGATGAGGGCATGTCAGGATAGTCGGTGCATAGCCCAGGCTGTGCTCATAGATGACAGCAACAACCCCAATTGTCAATTTATCCTTGATCCCTTATTAGAAACACTTGGATCTACCATTAATAAAAATAAAACAACACTATCATAGCTATTATTTCTGAGCTCTTACCTTATACCAGGTATAGTACTGAATACTTTATCCCATTAAGTTTTATGGAATTTCCGCTAATAGGCTCATTGCCAATCATCTAAATTGTTCCCCATTATTTGTTCTTCTCTTAATGCAATTTTATTGAGATGTCTTCATACACCACAGAATCCAGCCAGCCAGTGGCTCACAGTATCATCACATAGTTGTGCATTCATCACCACAATTGATTTTAGAATATTTCATTACTCAAAAAAAAAAAAGAAAGAAAACCCCAAACATCTCACACCCCTTATCCTGCCCGCCCCATCACTGAACCATAGCACTGGTACTGTTACACTGATGAAAGAATATTAAGAATTAAGAAGTGTGGAAACATGAATGGACATTTGCACACTGGTGTTTCTGGTGGCAGTGTTCCTGATCCACAATGAATGCAGGTAGCCTAAGGGTATAACAATTGAGGAATGGAAGGGGAAACTATGGTGTATGCATACAATGGACTACTGAGGTGGCTGCAAGAAGTAATGAGGTTGTGAGGCATGCAACCAGGTGATTGACTATTAAGAGCTGTGTGTTGAATGAAATGTCAGGGAAAAAAAAGACAAATATTATCATGCCTCAATCATATAGACCAATTAGAATATAAAAATTCACTGAACTGAAGTCAAGAGTGTTGGTTATCAGATTGGGGCTTATTGTAAAGGGTCCTAGATTGTAAGCTCTTATAGCAGTCACATATATTTATGAGGTATAATTATTAATTCTAAATTCTGAGATACTGAGCTATTTGTATATAACATGGTCTTTCCCAGAAATTTTGGATGTTTATATGACACCTGAGACTCAGAGTTAGAGCGCTAAAGCTGTGAAAGTCAGCAGTACCCCATACAGGAACTGTTTAAAAAGCTGAAAAAGGGATCAGACTTCAATTAGAGATATGAATGAAGCTGATATGGATAGGACTAAGGTATACTGGAAGACAGAGTAAAGTATGATATCTTCCATATTTTAAAACCTCAACTTCTTGGTGAGACTAAAGGGTGAGATGTTAATTTGGTGCAAAATTTATATTTTGGGTAGTAACTTCCAAATTTAACTTTTATGATCAGTTTAGTTGAACACTGTAAGTACATGGAATCTTGAATAGGGAGTGAGATTTTGTTGGTTTGTCAAGACTAGTGTGATGCCCCAATAAATCCCAGAGCAATTTGGGCAGTGAATAAAAACGTATTTGCAGGTCCTTTGGGGGAATGAGAATGGGTGGGAGGTTTTCACTTCCCCCATTTGGAGAATTTCTGATATTCTCACAAGCAGTGGGAAAAACAAAATCAATAGGCTGAACCCTTGATCTTGGGGTTCGCCCCTATGAAACTTATTTCTGCAAAGGATAGGCTAAGCCTACTTAAAATTAGGCCTAAGAGTCACCCCCAAAGAACCTCTTTCGTTGCTCAGTTGTGGTCTCTTTCTCTGAGCCAACTCAGCATGTGAACTCACTGCCATCCCCTCTACATAGGACGTTACTCCTAGGGGTGTAAATCTCCCTGGCAACACGGGACAGAAAGCCTGGAATAAGCCAGGACCTGGCATCAAGAGATTGAGAAAGCCTTCTTGACCAAAAGGGAGAAGAGAGAAATGAGAAAAATAGTTTCAGTGGCTGAGAGATTTCAAACAGAGTTGAGATATTATCCTAGAGGTTATTCTTATGCATTATATAGATATCCCTTTTTAGTTTATGGTGTACTGGAGTAGCTAGAGGGAAGTACCTGAAACTGTTGAGCTGTGCTCCAGTAGCCTAGATTCTTGAAGACAATTGTATGAAGATATAACGTTTATAATGTGACTGTGTGATTGTGAGAATTTGTGTCCGATGCACCTTATATCCAGGTGAGTTAAACATATGGATAAAAATAAATAATAGTGGGGGGAAAGGGTAAAATAAATTGGATGGATGGAAATACTAGTGGTCAATGAAAGGGAGGGGTAAGGTGTATGGTATGCATGAGTTTTTTCTTTTTTGTTTTTATTTCTTATTCTGCAGTGATGCAAATGTTCTAAAAAATGATCGTGGTGATGAATACAGAATTATGTGATGATATTGTGAGCCATTGATTGTGTACCATGTATAGAAGTATGTATGTGAAGATTTTTCTCAATAAAAAAATTTTTTAAAGAATATTACTGTTAACTATAGTCCATAGTTTGCAATAGGTGCATTTTCCCCAGATACCATTTCCTTATTTATTCTTTGTTATAGTGTTATACATTTGTTCCAATTCATAAAATAGCTTTTTTTTTTTTTTTGCATGGGCAGGTACCAGTAATTGAACCCAGGTCTCTCGCATGGCAGGCAAGAACTCTGCTTGCTGAGCCACCATGGCCCACCCATAAAATAACTTTTTAATATTTGTACTGTTAAGCACAGTCATTGTCCACCTCAAGATTCACTGTGCTATACAGTACCATGTTTTAACCTCTAGCTTTCCTTATGGTGACCCACATGACTCTAAACTTCCCCTTTCCACCACATTCACACACTGTTCAGCACCATCCCATAAATTTTGAAACAACCTTGAGGTAGGCGTTACTCTTATCCCGGTTTGAGAAATCTTAGGTTTTTAGTAGTTTCATTGATCTTTTCTTTGTTTGTCCAACAGGGCCTTTGGGTTATCTTTTCACTTCCCCTCATACATTTGCCTGAAATAGCTCATCGTGAAGCGTAATACAATGGGAGCTTGATGTTCACTGACTCTATACAGTAATGCACCTACAAAATGTTAGCAGCAGGATACTAACAAAGATCACTTGCAGTGACATGTATACTTTGTGTGTCTTGTGGGATAGAGTGGTTCTTTCTAGACTTGGAGCTCCGGGGAGTAGATAAGACCCTGGTCTCCATCCAGCTAATGTTAAGTATAAGAAGGAGGGTGTTCTAGTTTGCTAGCTGCCAGCATGCAACATACCAGAAACGGAATGGCTTTTAAAAGGGGGAATTTAATAAGTTGATAGTTTATAGTTCTAAGGCCGAGAAAATGTCCCAATTAAAACATATCTATAGATATGTCCAATTTAAGGCATCCGGGGAAAGATACCTTGGTTCAACAAGGCCAACAATGTTCAACATTTCTCTCTCAACTGGAAGGGCACATGGCGAACATGGTGGTGTCTGTTGGCTTTCACGTGGCTGTACCAAAAAGGGGACTCTCTCCAAAATGTTTCCTCTTTTTAAGGATTCCGGCAAGCAACTCCACCTTCAGTGGGTGGAGACACACCTCCATGGAAATCATCTAATCAGAAGTTACCACCCACAATTGGGTGGGCCACATCTTCATGGAAACAATCAAAATGCTCCCACCCAGCAATATTGAATGAGGATCAAAGAGCATGGCTTTTCTGGGGTCTACCGCAGATTCAGACCAGCACAGAGGGTGATAAACTTCATGCCCTTAAGTCCATCCAGACGCAATAGAATTTGAGAGGGCTTCCTGGTAGGCTGGAAATTAGAGGTGTTTAACCATAGATTCTGGTCAACACAGACTCCCAAACCTTCCACTGCCCACTCAGTCTCCATCAGCAGGGCATATGTGGTGGGGCATATTCCTTTGCTCCTTTCGCCACTCCACCCACATGCATATACATCTCTACCTCCTTAGCCCTAAAGGGGGCCTGCCCTAAAGCTGGGGTTGCACATTCTAGTCTGAGTGTGTGGCATCCATGAATCATATAGTGCTCAGTCTGGCCCTGATGGGGCAGATTTACTCAGAGAGACATCCAGAGGACCAGCCAGACTAGCAGACACACTCAGGTAATTATCCTTCTCAGTTCTCTGGGACAGGTCATCACAGATGAGTCCATAATCCTTCCTGGAACTGGACTCATATAGTAGACAATTCCATTCCCAGGAATAACCCTGGGCCAGCAAGGAGAGCTCTGTGGAGCAGCAGATAACTGAGTCTATGTCCCAGGAAAAACAATGAATGGCAACTTGACATTCCCAGACAGATCATAAGTAGAACAAAAAGTCATATCCCCATCCTCAGGCACACATAGGACTCCATGAAAACCACACATGTGGGATGGCCCATATCTTCCCTAGTCAAATGATAAGCCAGGAATGGCATTTGCTTCACTTCACCAGAAAACTACCAGGCCATTCCTACATTAAATGTTGAGGAGCTGAGCCATGATTCCAAAACACAGCCTTGGAAAGGGAATCAGTGTTGTTAAAACTCCTTTTCTGGTTGCTCTAGGATGAAATTCATGTTCTGACTGGGACAAAACCAACTCGGTTTTTTTGTCTGTTTTGTGGGCTCTGTGCCTGCAGAGGTTTGATCCCAAAATTGGATAATTGGAAATACCTTTGCAAGGGAAGCAAGAGGTTCTGGATGAGGGTCTGAGTCTCAGAAGGAGAAAGTTCTGTGGTGCAGGGGATAGGCCTGGTGACCGGAGAGCCTACAGGTGCAGACACCTGCCTCTTCAACCTCATTCCCAACCTTCCTGGAATGCAGCCTGCACTGCAGACTGAACTCAAACATGCTCTCTCCCGCCTCCCTGTTGTTCTCTTTGCCTAAATGTCCTTTTCCTCCTGTCTGCCTGCTGATTATCTCTCATCTTTTAAGATTTAGTTCAATTGATTCCAGCTCTGTGATATGTTTTCCTGAGACTCCCTCCAATTCCCTCACCTCAGCCAGGTTAAGGACCAAGTCCACAGGTCTCATTACAGCAGCTATCACATTGCTGTAATTAGTTTAAATGCCTGCCTTTCCTACTAATCTGTGCGCTCCCTGGAGCAAGGGCCATGTTCTATTCATCTTTTTCCCCCTTGCATGGGGCCTGACATATAATAGGTGTTCTAAAAGTCAAGTGAGTGAATTTAAAAAAACATTTCCTCAGAATCAGCTGAAAAGGCAATTGCAGTAATTTGAATTGTGCAATTTCCATTGTGCCGACTTTGAAAAACAATTTCACTTTCCCTCCTACTACAGATGACTCACTCCTGGGGCAGATAGCACATTTCCAAGGTACAGAATTTTGCTGTATGAAATCCTTTGAAAATTTGTTTATGAGCATTTTTGTCTAAAGACAAAGTCATGATGAGCTTTTGTAATTTCTCAACTCAGTGTTGAGTGAGGGAAGGCTACAGGTGTTTCAGAGCCCCTTCAGTTACTGCAGCATGTCCAAAGAGGAGTAAGTGGGTGAGAATTCAATTAAGAATAGTAACACTGGCACATGTACTGAGTGCTGAATAAATGATAGCTAGTGTTGGGTATTGGGTAAGTGATTAGCAGCCATTATCTCATTCAATCCACATATAGAAACTTATCACGTCAGCATTCTCATCTTCATTTCAGATGAGGAAGCTGAGAATCAGAAAATGTAGGTAACTTGTTGGTGAATGGCACAACCAGGATTTGAATCCACGTCTGTCTGATTCCAGAATGGTGCTTTAACAACGATGCTGCTACTTCTCCTTGCCTGACTTCAGAGGGCACACACCGAAGCTGGATTCTTGACAAACACTGTGAAGGCAGGGACCCCAAACTGCAGTGCTACCCATGCACTCTTGGGCATATGTGGTTCCGAGTGGACCTGGAGGAAACAAAGAATCCACCCCATGTGAAACTCACATGACAAACCAGCCTGCTCCCTCCAGCTACCCCTCTCTGCACGGCAAGTGTGGCCCTGGTGGCCTTGTCTACTGTCCACCCACACACAAAGGCATAAAGACCCTTTACTGTTGGAAGCCAAGATTCTAGCTCACTGCTTAATTACAACTTACTGCGCTTTGTCCCAGCAGTACCATGGCAACAAGTAGCATTGGCAAAGAATCGGCAGGGGGAAGTGTTGCCTGGCAACCTTGTAATAGAGCTTTAGGATTCTGGAGGCCTGAGTTCTAGTCTGGATTCTGAATACCTGGGACACTGTGGTATTTTGTTGTTGTTGTTTTGTTTTTTTGTCATCTGTAAAACGGGGATAATATGAATTGTTTTATATGGTTATTTTTATATGGCTTTATATGGTTGTTGAAAAGACTATAAAGAAAGCAAATCTACTCCTTTAGGATGACTGTCAGGATCATTATTATTTTTATTTTTGGGGGGGCTACGTGGTCCGGGAATTGAACCCGGGTCTCCCTCATGTAAGGGGAGCATTATACCACTGGACCATCTGTGCACCCACAGGATCATTATTTTAAGGAGAAAAACATTATGCATACAAATTAAGTTAGAAAAGGACAACTTTGGAGGATTTATCAGCACACGACTTACTTTAGCTACCCTATAAGGAGTGTAAATGTGTAGAGCCTTCTTGGAGGATCATTAAATACTATCAGTCAGAATTTAAATGTTTGTACCTTCTGACTCAGGCACTTTGCTTCTAAGAACCTGTTTTACAGAAAGACCTGTTCATAAAGCTATGTACACAAGGTGAAAAACTGGAAACTAAAATGTGCTTTAACAGGGGAAGATGATTGATCGACACAATAAAACGTGCAGTAGTTTAAAACAATGAGGTCATTCTTTATTTGCAATCACGGAGAAATTTCTAAAACATAATTTTTAGAAAAATGAAAGCTACCCACAGACCCATACACATCTGTCCACAAGTATACACCTAAAAATGCATCTGAAAAAGTCTAAATTGTTAGCAGTAGTTACAAATTTCTCGACATTCCAGAACAGGCTGTTAAATGTTTGGCCCTCCCTACTTTTTGCGCATGCCATTCTATCTGCCTAATAGTCTATTCAAAACTCCTTTCCAACTGTGAATCCCCGAGCCTCCCTTAAAGCATAGAAAAATATCTCCTCTTTGCAGCCCTCCACATTCCCACATGTCACTGTGCTTTTGTTGCCTCTATCATAACGTTGGTGTTTTAAGTATTTGTTTGACTCCCACCTCTAGACCGTGAGCTCCTTGGGGAAAAGAATCACATCTCCTTCATCTTTGTTACTCCAGGGCCTAGTTAGGGCTTGATAATGCATTGAATTGAAATAAGCAGCTAAGACATTGGCAGAAACAAGAACAGGTGGCAGCTTTCAGCACTTTTCCCATAGTCACTCACCCAAGTGATACCTTTATGTCTCTTCATAGGTAAAAAGGTGTGCTGTGAGGTGAAAAGGAGAATGTCACAGAGAGGGAGTTGGACAGAAATCTCTTGGAAACAAAAATCCCAAGTCAATGATGTTGGCAAGCCATTCCCAATCTGAACAGCAGGTGGCAGAAGTGATCTAGATTTGTTGGATCGTCACAGAAGGAAACCACAGAGATACAGTTTCAGAAAAACTGGGAAGCCTGGTGGTGTTATCCTAAGCATACCCTTTGCCTGCCCTATTGTGGTGCAAGACATGAAGACAGAGTTAAGTGTTTTCTCTTCTAGATTTCAATTCCTAGACATCTGGCTTTCCAGCCTCCCTTCTCCACCCTCCTCAGTCCATCCTCACAACGGTCTGTTGTTTTCTTTGAAAACACATCTTCCTTGAGGGGGAAATGGTAGTTTATCAATGAATCCTAGTAAAACCTCTTTAAGGGCAATTTGACAGTGACTATCAAAAGGGAAACAGTTCACCCAAAGGAGACAATAAAAAACTCGAGTTACTTAAAAGATGTTTTATTTTCTTATCTGTCTTAAAAGATATTTGATTTTTTCTTCTGGGACAATTGACTAGTAAAATATTTTAATGGTAGATAAGCAAACAAACAAGTCACCTTAACTACAGAAAATGAGGGCAGCAAGTAGACACAACTCTTTGGAGAATCCTGAATGGGAAGGAAAGGGGAGAAATAAATTGGCATGTTGGATGAGCCATCCAGAGAGATGCTAAAATCAATGAAGTTGGAAGAGGAGCTGGGGAATAAAGGAAATTGTTAAATCAAATGTTCAAGTCTTCAATGATGCAAGGTCATAATTGTGGGCCGGGAGATGTTGGTAACTTCTTAGAAAGGAAGAGAGTAGTGGAGTTGAACAGCGTGAGCTTCATGGAATCCAGAAATAATATCACAGAGCAGCATTTGAGAATAAGGAGGACAACAAAACCTTCCAATCCCCAAACTGCAGGGATGAGAGAAGGAACCGCCACCGCTGGAAAGGGCTTCAGAGTCGGGTGGTGTCCTCAGGGCAAACCAGACTTCAGTAAGAGCACAAGTAAGAGGCAGCAGGAAGAGAAAAAGTTGAAGATCTTGAATGCTTTGTGGTTGTGGAACAAGCAATTCTGGAAGGCTCAGTTGTAAGAATTTGGGGGACGTCTGCTTGAGTTATTGATGATTAAATCAGAGAGGGCAATAAGGAGAATTTCATGTCAACACTCACGTTGAAGAGGGCGGGACTGGGTCTAGTGGCTACAGTTGGGGAGGTCTGTTATACTCTGAAGCTGCAAGAACATCAAGCTGGACAGAAAGGCTCATTGCCTCGGGATTGCTCACCCACACACTGTCCATCCCGGGTAGTTCAAGATCTAGAAACTGGGTATATAAGATGAGATACTGCTCAAACCATGAAATTAAAAAATATAAAGCACCTACAACCTCACCTTCTTACAAATCAGAGCTATTTTGTTTCTTAGCTTGCCACCTTTTCAAAGTTGCATTGACTTTTTAATTGAGATATATATTCACGTACTATATAATCATCTAAAGTGTATAATTAGGGGTTTGCAGTAGTATCATATAGCTGTACATTCATAATAGAGTTTTGAAAATTTTATTACTTCAAAAACTAAAATAAGAGTAAAATAAAAATAAAAGTAAAAATACTCAAAACATCCCATACTCCCCCATACCCCTATTGTTTCTTTATTCCTCGTCTTTTTTTTTCTTACTCATCTGTCCATACACTGGATAAAAGGAGCATCAGTCACAAGGTTTTCACAATCACATGAACGCACCTTAAAAGCTCTCTAGTTATCCAACCACCTTTAAGAATCAAGGTTATTAGATTACAGTTCAAAAACTTCAGGTATTTTCCTCTAGCTATCACAATACACCAAAAACTGAAAAGGGATAGCTATATATTGCAAAAGAATAAGATCCAGAATGACCTTTCAACTCTATTTGAAATCTCTCAGCCACCGAAACTTTATTTTGTTTAATTTCTCTTCCCCCTTTTGGTCAAGAAGTCTTTCTCAATCCCACAGTGCTGGGTCCAGGCTCATGCTCGGGAGTCATTCCAACATTGCCAGGGAGATCCACACCCCTGGGAGTCATGTCCTACGTAGGGGGGAGGACAGTGAGTTCACCTGTGGAGTTGGCTTAGAGAGAGGCCACATCTGAGCAACCAAAGAGGTTCTCTGGAGGTGACTCTTAGGCACAGTCACAAGTAGGCTTGGCTTCTCCGCTACGGGAATCAATTCCATAAGGGTGAGCCTCAAGATTGAGAGCCTGTCCCATCAAACTGGCAGTCCCCAGTGCTGGGCAATGTCAGGTCTTCCCCAGGTGGGAAAGTTTCATATTTCCATCTTTTTCCCCAGTCTCTCAAAGGGGCTTTGCAGATACTATTGAGTCTTCTGCCCAGTTTACTCTGGGATGTGTCATGGCATCATACCAATCTGTTCAAACTAACAAGATCTCACTCCCTACTCAAGATTCCACATAATTATGGAGTTCAAATAAACTGACCATATAAGTTAAATTAGACGGTATGCTACTGAAAGTATAAATTTTACACCAAATAAACATCTCTTCTTTTGGTCTCACACAGAAGCTGAAGTTTTAAAATATAGTCAATATCATAGGTATTGCAGCCCTCCTCCCTCAAGTGTGCTTCAGTATTGTGTTACCCTCAGATAATACTGTGCTATCCATTTCTGGATCTTCACAATCAGTCCTGTTGAACATTCTGTACACCTTCAGCATCAAAGGCCCAGTCTCTACCCTCATTCTATCTCCTGATAACCCATGTTTTCAACTTTAACTCTCAAAGTTCACACAGTAATGTCAGTCATATTAGTGACACCATACAGTAGTTGTCCTTTTGTTTCTGGCTTTCACTCAGCCTAATGTCCTCAAGTTTCATTCACATTGTTACATGTTTCATGACTTTATTCTGTCTTAAAGACAGATACATATATATACCACAGTTTGTTTAGCCACTCGTCCGTTGATGGACATTTCAGCTGTTTCCATCTCTTGAATCGTGAATAATGCTGCTATAAACATCACTGTGCAAATGTCCATTTAGTCCTTGCCTTCAGTTCCTCAGAATATATACCTAGTAATGGGGTTGCTGGATCATATGGCAATTTTATACTTAGCTTCCCAAGGGACTGCCAAACTGCCTTCCACAGCAGTTGCACCATTTTATATTCTCACCTATAGTGAAGAAGTGTGCCTCTTTCTCTACATCCTCTCTAGCACTTAAGTTTTCTGTTTTTGTTATTGTTGTTTATAATGGCCATTCAAGAAGGTGTGAGATATTTCATTGTAGTTTTGATTTGCATTTCCCTAAGAGCCAATGATTAAGCATCTTTTCATAAATTTTTGAGCCATTTGTATTTCCTCTTCTGAAAAGTGTCCATACATATCTCTTGCCCATTTTTTAATTGGGGTGCTTGTCTTTGTTGTTGAGTTGTAGAATTTCTATAAATTCGGGATACTAAACCCTTGTCTGATATATGGTTTCCAAATATTTTTCCCCGTTGCATAGGCTGACTTTTCACTTTCCTGACAAACTCCTTTGATGCACAAAAGTGTTTAATTTTGAAGAGATCCCATTTACTTCTTTTTTCATTGCTCGTGCTTTGGGTGTAAGAGTAGAAAATCACCTCTCATCACAAGATCTATAAGATATTTCCCTACATTTTCTTTTGAAAGTTTTATGGCCTAATGCTTAGGTCTTTGATCCACTTTGAGTTCATTTTTGTTCATCATGAGATATGTTTCTTCTTTCATTCCTTTGGAAATGGGTATCCAGTTCTTCAAACACCATTTATGAAGAGGCTGCTTTGTCCCAGTTGAGTTGGCTTGACCTCCTTATCAAAAATCAATTGTCTGGGGTGGGGTGGGCCACGGTGGCTCAGCAGGCAGAGTTCTCACCTGCCATGCCAGGGACCCAGGTTTGATTCCTGGTGCCTGCCTATGCAAAAAAAAAAGAAAAAAGAAAAAAAAGTCAATTATCTGTAGATGAGAAGGTCTATTTCTGAATACTCAATTTGATTCTATTGGTTGGTATAGATATCTTTATGCCAGTACCATGCTGTTTTCACCACTGTAGCTTTGAAATATGCTTTAAAGTCAGGTAGTATATGTTCTCCCACTTCATTTTTCTTTCTCAAGATATTTTTAACCATTCAGGGCACCCTGCCCTTCCAAATAAATTTGATTATTGCTTTTTCTATTTCTGCAAAGTAAGTTGTTGGGGTTTTAATTGGTATTGCATAGAATCTATAAATCATTTTGGGTAGAATCAACATCTTAACTGTATTTAGTCTTCCAATCCACGAACATGGTATGATTTCTATTTCATTAGGTCTTCCATGATTTGTTTTAGCAATTTCTTGTAGTTTTCTGTGTATAGGTCTTTTGTGGACTTGGTTAAATTTATTCCTAAATATTTTATTCTTGTGGATGCTGTTATAAATGGTATTTTTTTTTTCTTGATTTCCTCAGAATGCTCTTTACTAGTATATAGAAACACTACTGGTTTGGGGATGTTGATCTTATACCCTGTCAGTTTGCTATACTAATCTATTAGCTCTAGTAACTTTGCTGTAAATTTTCTGGAATTTTTTACATATAGTATCATGTCATCTGCAAACAGTGAGAGTTTTACTTCTTCCTTTCCAATTTGTATGCCTGTTATTTCTTTTTCTTGTCTATCTGCTCTAGCTAGAACTTCCAGCACAATTTTGAATAACAATGGTGACAGTGGGAATCCTTTGTCTGGTTCATGATCTTAGAGGAGAAACTTCCAGTGTTTCTCCATTGAGTATGATGTTAGCTGTGGGCTTTTCATATATTCCCTTTATCATGTTGAGGAAGTTCCCTTCTGTTCCTATTCTTGGAAGTATTTTCATCAAGAAAGGATGTTGAATTTTGTCAAATGCCTTTTCTGCATCAATCAAGATGGTCATGTGGCTTTTTTCATTTTGATTTATTGATGTGATAATTAATTGATTTGCTTATGTTGAACCAGCCTTGCATACCTGGAATAAATCCCACTTGGTCATGAAGTTTAATTCTTTTAATGTGCCACTGGATTTGATTTGTCTGTATTTTGGTGAGGATTTTTGCATCTATATTCATTAAAAAGGTTGGTCTGTGATTTTATTTTTTTGTAGTATGTTTGTTTGGCTTTGGTATTAGGATAATATTGACCTCATAGAATGAGTTAGGTAGCTTTCCCTCCTCTTCAACTTTTTTGAAGAGTTTGAGCAGAATTGGTACTAATTCCTTCTTGAATTCTTGGTAAAATTCACATGTGAAGCCATCTGGTCTTGGATTTTTCTTTTTTGGGAGCTTCTTGATGACTGATTCAATCTGTTGTGATTGGTTTCTTTTGAGGTCATCTATTTCTTCTCGAGTCAATGTTGGTTGTTTCTGCTTTTGTAGGAAGTTGTCCATTTCATCTACATTGTCTAGTTTATTAGCATATACTTGCTCATAGTATTCTCTATCTCCTTTATTTGTGTAGGGTCAGTGGTCTGTCCCCTCTCCCATTTCTGATTTTATTTATTTGCATCCTCTCTCTCTCTTTCTTTTTTTGTCAGCCTAGCTAAAGGTCCATTGATTTCATTGATTTTCTCAAAGAACCAAACTCTGGTTTTGTTGATTCTCTCTATTGTTTTCATGTTCTCAATTTCATTTATTTCTGCTCTAATCTTCATTGTCTCTTTCCTTCTGCTTAGCTTTCAAGTTAGTTTGCTGTTCCTTATCTAATTCCTCCAAGCGTAAAGTTAATTCCTTGAATTTTGCTCTTTTTTTCTTTTTTTAATATAGGCATTAGGGCAATAAATTTCCCTCTTTGCTGCATCCCCTAACTTTGTTCTTTTTTGTGTGTGTATGCTGTATGGTCTGGGTCACATTTGGTTATTTTTCTGTGTGACTATCTCATTATTGCAGCACCATTTGTTGAATTTTGGGGGTGCGGGTGGGAGGGTGGGGGAAGTACATGAGTTGGTAATCAAACCTAGGTCTCCCGCATGGCAGCATCCCATAAGTTTTGATATGTTGTGTTATTTTCATTTTCCTCAAGATATTTACTGATTTCTCTTGTAAGTTTTTCTTTGACACACTAGTTGTTTAAGAATGTATTGGTTAGCCTCCATAGATTAGTGAATTTTCCAGCCTTCTGCCTGTTATTGATTTCCACCTTCATTCTATTATGATCTGAGAAAGTGTTTTGTATAATTTCAATCTTTTTAAATTTTTTGAGACTTATACTTTGTGACACAACATGTGGTATATCCTGGAGAATGATCCATGAGCACTTGAGAAAAATGTGTATCCTGCTGTTGTGAGGTGCAATGTTCTGTGAATGTCTGTTAAGTCTAATATATTTATCATATTATTCAAAATCTGTTTCCTTATAGATCCTGTGTCTAGATGTTCTATCCATTGATGAGAGCTGTGTATTGAAGTCTACAACTAATATTGCAGAGGTGTCTAATTCTCCTTTCACTGTTGTCAATGTGTGCCTCATGTGTTCTGGGGCACTCTGGCTCGGTGCATAAATATTTATATTGTTATGTCTTCTTGATGAATTATTCCTCTTTATTAATACCTGTGTCTTTGTCTCTTTTAATTGTTTTATATGTGAAGTCTAATTTGTCAGATATTAGTATAGCTACTCCTGCTCTTTTCTGGTTGTTTGCATGAAATATCTTTTTCTAACCTTTCACTTTCAATCTGTTTTTGTCCTTGGGTCTAAAGTGAATCTCTTATAGACAGCATATGTCTTTTGATTGCGGAGTTTACCCTATTAACATTTAATGTTATTACTGTAAAAGCAGTACTTTCTTCTATCATTTTGTCTTCTGGATTTTTATGTCATATCTACTTTTTCTGTTTATCCTTAGTGATAGTATAGCAGGTAGGCCTTGCCCTCTTTCTGGTTTAGCTGTGCTCTCTGTGGAAAATCCCCAAACCCTCTCTCCTTGCAGGCAAGTGAGATAAGGCACATTTCCTTGTATAGAAACCCCCTCCCCTAGCCTTCAGGAACTGGTAAAGATGCACAGTAGGCAAAAGAAGACATTCCTGGGGTGGGGGCCCCTCAATGGTTCAGCTCTGGGCTATTCTTAACTTAAATCAGCCAATTGTGTATGGTTCAGCTCTGGGCTATTCTCAACTTAAATCAGCCAATTGTGTACCTTGTCTTTAACATGTCAAAGAGTCTATAAAAGCTAAGGTTGCTTTTTGTTCGGGGCTCAGACTTTCAGAGGTTACTCACTGAGCCCTATGGCCATAGCAAATAAAACCTGCTTCCCGAAACTACGGATCCTTAGTCTCAGCCTGTTCTAACTTCGCAGAACATTTCTGGAGGCCTGCGGCCTCATTCCTGGTTTTGCACTACATTTCTGGGGGCTCGTCTGGGATATGAGGCAGGTGTACTGTCAGCTCCCTCACCCATGGCAGTGGCGGCACCCTGACTTGAGACCCGATGGAATCGAGTGCCGGCAGCAGGGCATTTCCCAGTCTCTCGGATTCCTGAACTCCCTGGATGGGGCGCCTGTCACCGCCAGAGCAGCAATGGATCGGGACAGTTTCTGGAACCAGGTTTCTGGGAGCACCACCCGTCTGTCTGGTAAGCACTCGAGTGCGTCAGGTTATCAGCCCACTCATAAAAGGCTAGGGAGGCCTGAGTGGAAGGGGAGCCTGATCACCTCCCAGACTACCCGAGTACCGGTCTCCAGTTGGAGGACCAGGGAAAACGGAAGTCTTCAGGTTCGGTTCTGGAAAGGGCAGTGCAGAGGGGGGTGGTGTTGGAATGTATATGTGTGTGTGTGTGTGTGTGTGTGTGTGTGTGTGTGTGTGTGTGTGTGTGTGTGTGTGTGTGTGTGTGTGTGTGTGTGTGTGTGTGTGTGTGTGTGTGTGTGTGGCGGTGCAGGGGGGTGGTGTTGGAATGTGTGTGTGTGTGTGGAATTGTGTGAATGAAAGGAAGTTCTGGGCTGCGCACCAGGCCATGAGTGAGTTCGGATTCTGCAAGCTTGTGGCAAACCTCATATGGCTCAGGGTGAGCAACCCTGAAGGGGGGGTTGGCTGGGGGTTTAGGTGACCAATGTCCCCATGGGGGAGCAGCCAGACTGAAGGAAGTGACAGTTTATTCAAAACCCTTTGCTGTTGGTCTGCAAGCCCTCCCACTAATCATTGGTGCCACAGATGTGAGAGGTGAAGTCAGTAAGACACAGTTGAAATGCATGATTTCTAATTTTAAAAGAGGCTTTCACTAATGACTGGGGAATCAAGCTGACCCCTGACTGACTTAGGAAACTGTATGAATTAAAGTGGACCAGAAGAAATTTTCTTATATTACAGCTTATCATTACTCTGTCTTATAAAGTAAATCTTACACATTTCAGGGTAAAAGGAAAACATCTATGTAAGGGTTTTAAAATTGATTTCATAAAAAAAATCTGTTCTGTATGTACAATTAACGTTGCCATTGTATAACCTTGGTAAAACAAACAAAACAGTTAAAATGTGCACTCTAGCTGGGAGGACTGATTATCCTCTCAGAAGGAGGTATACTTTAATAAAAATATCTAGGTCCCAGGAAGCTGCTCTTGGTCCCTAGCTAGTTCCCAGAGGACCCAACTGGGTCTAGTCACATAAGCTAATTGGAATTTGGCCACTACTATGTGAAGTTATCATAAAAAGAGGAAAGAGAAAAATCTTATGAGAAAGGGACAGTACCTCATCAAAATCTTGTGCTTTGCCATGTATCTTAACTAAGGAAACTCTGAATGCTGTCCCCAAAATTGCTATGGATTTTTACTGAGAGTTATAATGCTGCTTCTGAAATTCTCCAGCACTTCTCTTCAGGTGGTAATGCCATCTTACCTGGTGATGTAACTATGCTCTATTTTTAAAAACTTTTAGTTGCTATCTTTTAATTATTTTCTTTACTTACTTTCCTGACAAAATCTATTTTTATGAAACTGAAGTCAGTGTTGTCTGCAAATCCGAACCTATAAATTAAATGGCCCCAAATATCACGTTGTCTTTTATGCACAAAATTGGCACTGGGAGCAGGATTTGCATTTCAGCATGGCTTCATAGTAATAGAGATCAATGAGACAAGCTTTAAAAATTTATGCAGAAACTGTGGAATATGTTCTTCTAAATATTGTGATGCTTTATTAGGACCATACTTGATAAATTGAAAGTTGCTGTTTTCTTGTCTTTTTGTATGCAGAATTGTTTTAAATTTAAATATTTTGTCTCCCTGGGTTATACTTTCTGGTGCTTTAAGACATTTGGGAATTTTTATGTCAGTAGGCCCTCTTCAAAGTTTATTTAAAGTGAATTAACAGTAAGCCATGGGCTTTTAACTTGGATTAGGAAATAATGTCATTTTTTTTTAGGGAAAAATATCCTCTAAGCTCAAAATAAAAAAACAAGGAATCCCAGGATGGGATAATTTACCTTATTCCTCACTTGCAAAGGAATGAGCAAAATGCACAAGAACCTGTAAAAATTAGGAAAATAAAATAAAACAGGAGAAGCCTATGAAAAGGAATTGGTAGAATTACAGGAAAAACTGTAAATACTGCAGGATCAAAATTTTGTTTTTGAAGAAATTGTTTTAATTACCAATCAATAGCTGAGAGGGCCACAGTCCATATAGCCCAGTATAAATGTAAAAAAAAATAAGGTAAAATTAACAAAGGAAAAGTACATATGGTATTAGCCACTGCCACTGTGATTAGAACCCTGATAAGTAGGATATTAATGTATAGAATAAAGCAGATAATAAAAATATTTTTAAATAAAAAAGTTTTGTCAGGAAAGGAAAAAGTATATATATATATATATATATATATATTAATTATCTTGATGGTCAAAATTGCTGATGCAGGGGCTGAAGGAATGGTGGTAAACTATGCAGATTGTATGAAATTTATAAAAATTGGCACCAACCACATCATATAGACTGCTTTTTAAAAATTTAATCGGCAAACTGGAAAAAGTTCTATCTTTCTGACATTGGTTGCACAAAGATGTAATAAGCGATGCCCTGCTGACACTGTGGTTACAAAACAATCAACTCTGGTATACTTCATAAAGTGGCAAAGCTGGGAAACATGGGAGACTGGAATACAGGGAAAGGAAAAGCCAAAATGAACAAACAACAAAAATTTTTATATGTTTGAATTTTGGTTGTGCATTAACTGGAGTGTTTTGTGTATTGAACATTATTCTAACGAATTTAATTTTCATAATAACTGTGTATAATGAAATATTTGCTTTAAGTGGTGACTTAAGTTTGAAAGATATAAAGGATATATATATATATATTTTTTTTTTGCTGAAAGGAAAACAGTAGTTTTGTCCTAACATGAAATAATTAGCCGTTGCAGAATAAAAAATGTGGAACAATGCCTGAATGAATTTAATAAGTTATCAAAGGTTTGTAAAGGGGAAATTATGGTCAAAGTTAAGAAAAGTTTTAAATGAAACTAAAAGGAAAGGTATTAAAAACGGTATCCAAACTCTTTAGCATCTAACCCCCCTTACCTGAGGTCAAACCAGGAAACACGGTATGGGTAAAAAGCTGAAGAGGAAAAAAATATAAAAAAGAGGCTCCCTCCAGTCTTAATAGAAAGGTCCTTACCATGTTGTTTTAGTAATTCCAACAGCTGTCAAAGCCGTGAGGAGCATTCTATAAATTCACCACTCTCAGATCAAAAGGGCCACTGCAGACCACCCCTGGGAATGCATCCCTGATCCCGAACACCTGAGATGCACCGTCCTCTGGGAGCCACTGTGCCCTTCTCCATCACAGCTGAGATGAGCTGACCAGCCCACGACTGAGGCCGGAGTGACCGTCATTGCCCTGCTCTAGCTCACCAGAAGCAGCTAGTCAATACACGGCCGAAGCCTGAGGAGACTTCTGAGCCCTGCCTCAGTCACCCCGGAAGCTGACTGATCTACGCAGGGCCAAAAATTTAAAAATCAACACATGGACAGCCCGGCCTGCCGGGTCTGTGGACTAACTGTCTTTTCTTGTTCTTCGTATTTGTCTTTCATTTAACAGTTTTAGCCCTGGAAATAGGTCTCCTGGAGTTCTTCCTGAAAGCCAACTTTACTCTAATTTGATGGAATCCCTCTTACCTGGGTAGCTTCCCCCTTCTTAGCTGCTGCTCAGTGTGTGTGTCTACACTAATATTATAAAGAGGTTTTTAGGGTAGAAAGTAAGTTACTGTTTGTAGAAGTTAAAAAAATTGATGTTTAACCCCAAGTTTGCAGACACAAGTCTATGAGGAAATGCAGACTTGGGATTTCAGGATCTGGAACTACAATAGAAGCTGAGATATGCAGATAAAGCACAATGAGGTGTGAAAAAAACTTGCTTAAGGGAAATTAACATCCTAGCCTTAGAAGTATTTACTTCCTGGAACTTGTTTTTGCATTGCATAGCTTTTGCATGCAAACAACCTTTATCATCTTTCTTGCTAGTAAATAATTTTGTACTTGGCTGAAAATATGCCCCTGTATACTATAATCCCACCTCACCAGGTTCAATAATGCTGTTTTCGTTACTCTAGGATGGCAAAACTGAGAAGGCTCCGGGGGAGCTGGTGCTAACTTTATCTCTTGCCCAAAAGTTATGAGCTAAGCCTTCACTGAAGAAAAAGAATAAAAACATGGGCTCCCAAAAGCATGTAACCAAAGCTAATGCCCCACCAGCAGGTGAAAAACTCCAAAGCAGGTACTGCACATAAAGGCCAGGGGGCATAGGCTGTCAAAGAAACAGATCAGACCCTCTCAGGGGTTGTTACTGCTCCCTCACTTGCACACCTCATACCACCCTGCTTGGCCCCGGAAGATGGCTGGTTAGCCAAAGACGGGTAAGATTCCTCAGGGGAGGAACAACCTAAGACAGGCACAGTCACAAAGGGGCCATCAGGAGAAAACTTGAGGCCAACAGAGGGAGAACACAGACCTTTACCCCACCCCCAACTTCACAGGGGCCTAAACCCTGCATGGCTACATTGCTTCCCATACCCAGCTCAGATCGGAACATACCAACACCTGCAGTAAGTAAATAAAATGAAATATAAGTGATGCTATAACCCCTCCCTAAAAGTCGGGGTAAGCATCAAAGGGGGGAAATGTAGCAGGCAGGCCTTGCCCTCTTTCTGGTTTAGTTGTGCTCCCTGTGGAAAATCTCCAAACCCCCTCTCCTTGCAGGCAAGTGAGATAAGGTTCATTTCCTGGTATAGAAACCCCCCTCCCCTAGCCTTCAGGAACTGGTAAAGATTCACATAGGCAAAAGAAGACATTCCTGGGGTGGGGGCCCCTCAACGGTTCAGCTCTGGGCCATTCTCAACTTAAAATCAGCCAATTGTGTACCTTGTCTTTATCATGTCAAAAAGTCTATAAAAGCTAAGGTTGCCTTTTGTTCGGGGCTCAGACTTTTGAGGTGATGCAGCTGGGCCCTCGTGCGCACGAGCTAATAAAACCTGCTTCCCGAAACTGCGGATCCTTAGTCTCAGCCTGTTCTAACTTTGCGGAATGTTCCTGGAGGCCTGTGGCCTCGTTCCTGGTTTTCACGCTACAATAGTCTTCATTTCTACACTCTTCTCCAGACCAATCTCCTATCTTTTCTTATCTACCTGTGGTGTTCCCTTAAGTATTTCTTATAGAGCCAATCTCTTATTCACAAACACTCTCAGTAACTGTTCGTCTGAAAATATTTTAAACTCTCCCTCATTTTTTTTTTTTTTTGCATGGGCAGGCGCCCATCCTGGATCTCCAGCGTGACAGGCAAGAATTCTGCCACTGAGCCACTGTCACACCGCCCTCTCCCTCATTTTTGAAGGACAGTTTTGCTGGACATTGAATTCTTGGTTGGCAGTTTTTCTCTTTCAGAATCTTAAATATATCATAGTACTGCCTTCTCACATCCATGGTTTCTTATTGAAGCTCATAGTCTTATTGAGCTTCCCTTATATGATGGGTCACTTTTCTCTTGCTGCTTTTAGAATTCTCTGTCTTTTGATATTTGACAATCTGATAGTAATTTGTCTTGGAGTAAGTCTATGAAGATCCATTCTGTTTGGGGTATGCTGTGCTTCTTGGCTCAGTAGTTGTATGTTTTTCATAGGAGATGGGAAATTTTCAGTGATAATTTCCTCCATTATTATTTCTGCCCTTTTTTCCTTCTCTTCTCCTTCTCTGTATATTTAGTTCTTCATGCTGCCATTTCATTCCTTGACACCCTGCTCATATTTTTCCATTCTCTTCTCTATCTGTTCTTTTGTGTGTAGGATATCAGAGATCTTATCCTTTAGTTCACTAATCCTCTCAGATCTGCTGTTCTGTTTTTCATCTCTTCTATTGTGCTTTTCATTTCCATAAGTTCAGCCATTTGCTTTTCAAGCTTTTAAGTTTTTTATGGTCACCAAATGTCTTCTTTATATCCTTCAGCTCTTTTGCTATCCCATCTCTCACCTCATTGATTTGATTTTTGACTTGATTTACATGTTTGATTGAACATTCATGAGTTGCTTCACCACCTGTATCTCATTTGAAGTGTTAGTTTGTTCCTTTGAGTGGTCATATCTTTGTATTTTCCTAGTATGACTCATAATGTTTTGTTGGTGTCTCGGCATCTGGTTTCCTTGATTGGTTTATTCTGGAAGTCATTTTCACTTTTTTACTCAGGGTTTTCTTGTTGGTTGGCTTTGCTGTTTTGTGACATTCAGTCCAACTTATTCTAGACTTTTAGCATAGCTTCTGTTTAACTGTTCAGAATTTTTCAGCTCTTGTATATGGAATCTTTTTTAAAGAGCGTATCCCCAGGTATGATTGACCCTAAGCAGATTTCCCCAGACAAGGCAGGCCCAGGTCTTAGGAGGAGGGTGTAATTTGTATCAGGTTTCCCTGAGAATGAGACCCAGTAGGTCTGACTTTCCTATGGAGCCTCTAGACTCTGTGCTTTTCCTGTCCTGCCCAGCAGGTTGTGCATGACAGCCCGCAGCTGCCCATCGGTGGTATAAAGTGATGTGGAGCCTTTAGTTTTCAGCCTACCAGGGCCAGGGCTGAGACAGAGGCTGAAGCAGGAGGTGGGCTTAAGCTGTTTCCAATACCTAGCCCTCGGGGTCTGAATTCTCTGAAGGAGATCCAGCACTTGAGCTGGGCCCAGCCTCCCCTTTTTATTGGGAGAAGGTATGCTCTTTAGAGAATTTGCTCCTTTACTCGACTTGCTACTTTGTCTATCAGATGTCTCTTTACTCTGCCCTTGCCTGGGTCAGCACTGACAATTGAAAATGCTCGAGGTTTTCTCTACTTAAATACTTTAAAAAGGAGAGAAAAAATAAAGGGGGAAAAAATAAAATAAAATCTCTTTTCAGAGACAGGCCCCAGCCCCCAAGGTTCACCAGTCAAAAGCCAGAGTTGGTACCCAGCTCTATAAAAGGCCATAGCCCTTTTCTAGTATTCTGAGCTCAGCTGACTCCAGAAGCCTCTGTTTTTTTTGCTTTGCTTTGTTTTGTTCTTTTCCATTCTCTTCTCTGCTAGGAGAGTGAGACCTCAGGGTTACTTTCCTGCTTTCTCTGGGTTTATCTGTGCTCAGTGCTTGTATTCACCAGTCCAGACTTGTTAATTTAAGCTACAACTTGGAGCTTGGTTGAACTACCTTCCCTTGCTCCTAGAAGAGTCTGCTTCCTTTTCCCACCAGGAAGTGTCTCCAGCCGCCTCCTGTGCCAGTCTCCACAGGTCAGGGGCTTTATTTACAGTTCTGTGCTGTGGCCTCAGCCCTTTCACCTGTTCCAGACTGGTTTATGATGTGTGTCCAGTCACAGATGTCACCCAAACAGTTGTTTCAGACAGTTGCTGGCTATTTACTAGGTACTCTAGAGAACTAACTCAATTCCACACTTTCCTATGCCACAGTCTTTCCCTGCCTCCCTGTGAAAATCCTGCATTGACATTTAATCAGAATGTACATAGTTTGCGATTCTACCTTTTTTCCCCCTCTTAATATTGCATTAAGTATTTTCCACTTTTTTCCATCTTTGTCAGAGTTAGCCTTCAACATGGTGTGAATAATTGCTGCTCTCACCCAGGTGTACTTTTTTAGTGTATGACTATGAAAAGCTTCCTGTCCCCAACTACCTACACATACACATACACTCACACACACACACACACTCCTCTATGCAACACCTGCCTGCCTCATGGATTATCCACACCTCATTAATGAATTTCAAGATGTGTCAATCCCTTTAAAAAAATGTTTTTCAACACTCAGAACAATTGTCAGCAAGTTAGCTGCAACCCTTCCCCTTTCTCACCCACTCAGGAAAACATGCAAGAGAGTGAACATGACATTGTAAGAATGACCTTCTGAACCCAGTCCAATTTATAGCAAAGACAGTTCATTTGAAAACTGTGGTCCTTGTACTCTTTTTTTTTCCTGAAAACTTTCTGCAACCATTTATTTACATATATTTTAAAGTTAAAAGCCATTTTAAAATTAATTTTAACAGTTAATATAAGAAAAATATGAAGTAAACTGTTTATGGCACTAAATCCAACTGTTTATGAAACAAGGTATTTTAAAAAGCTAATCAGGGAGTTTAATTTCCTTTTGGTTACAGGGCTCCAGTTAAAGTTATTTTTTAATTTGGTGTTATTTCCATTTTATTCTATTGATGTACTCTCCTGTGAGTCAGAAAAGTGACTTTAGCAACTCTATGAAAACCAGCAATTTCTTGTGTTTCTTAATAAAGAGACTGTTATCTGATAAGTCAGTTTTTCACAAGGAACTGGCTTCTGCTCAGCTTTCCTCTGTCCCTGAGGTAAGCAAATAGGTGTTTCCGTCTCCTCCAAGTGACCTTTATGCCATACTTCTCTTCAGGAGTGTCTTTAACCAGAGCAGGTCCAGGCCCTTCATTCTTGGGAGTACTAGAGTGAAGGGAGCAGCTTGGAAGGCTGTTCTTCCTCTGATCTGGGTGAATGGGTTTTTTCACAGATGACTCTGGGGTCTGGATATCAGGTGAAATGAACACATAACTTGGACTTTGAAGTGCATGCACTGACAGTTCCCTACTACTTTGGGGGCTGAGCATTGGAACTAAGGGCCTTCCAGAAATGTCCTTTGCCAGTTGACTAGGGCCCTTCTTGCTTAAGGGGATCTCCAGTGTCACTGAACTGGAAGAAGACTGTGGACTCTCAAAGATTAGTTATGGAAACTTGGAGGCGGCAGATTTGCAACTTGAATGTCTTGCCTGGTCTTGGTGATGACATTTCTGGTTGACTGGATACCAGCTTTCTGCTGTCATGTCAAACTCAGGCAATATCCAGGAAGTGATGGTGCTGTGATCAATAGGCTTGCTGGGCACCCGTTTAGTATGGGTGATGGGAAGCTGTGGGGATCCAGAGTGGTGTTTGGGGCCCTCCAGTGGTTGTTGCTGGAATAGCAGTGGAGCTTTCTGGGATCGTTGGCGGCGTTTTTTTCTGGGCGGCATCAACAGACGAATGCAGAACAGTTGGCAACCACATGATGCTGGTTGCAATCAGGTGGGGTGACATGCTCCAATTCCAACCCATGCCCGCCCGGCTGCTCCCGGCTGCCGATCCTCTCCCCTTGTACTCTTAATAGTGCAAATGACTTACAACACAATTCAGGCTCAAGTACAACACACCAGTGAGTTCTGCCACTGGGTAGGGGACTGCTGGCCCCCTGGGGAAGACAGGCAGTAATTCAGCATGATAGGAGCATGATCAGCAGCACCACAGTGGGTTGGGGAGGGCACATGTCTTCTCAGAGAGGGGCATTTGAGTTGGTTCTTGAGGGATGTTGTCATTCAGAGCAGTGGGGGAAGGTTGTTCCAAGTAGAAGGAAGTGCACCAAAAAAGGCTTAGAGGCCTGAGAAAGCACAGCCCCTCATGCAGGCACCTTAGCCAAGAGAATGACTGTGCCCTGACTTCATTTGTAATGCTGTGCCATCACATTGCCAAAAATCACCCCATGGCAAAGGCCAGGGTCATGTTGACTATGTGGTTTCCTAAAATGAGGGGCTTTGGGAAGGTTTTTTGTAAACAAGACAAAACAAAAACCGAAAACAGTGTGAAGAATAGAGATCCCCTTAGCCAACATCCCCAGTGATGTGCTGCTTAGTAGAATTTTCTGGGATTAAGGAATAATAGGGGCTCTGGTTTGAATCCTGATTTTGCTGCTTACCAGCTTTGTGATCTTCAGCGAGTTACATAATTTGTCTGGCCCTCAGTTTCTTCATCCAGAAAATGGGATAATAATTCCCACCTTGGAGGTCTCTGATGAAGATTAAATGTAATCACTCCTGGCATGGTGCCTGGCACACAGTAAGTTTCAGTGACCATAACGTCCCTCCCTCTCACCCCATCCAGTGTGACCATGTAAGAGTAAAGAGCACAAGATCCAATAGCTGCAAGCAGGAGTTGAAAAACAAAGAGTTTGAAGGGAGAAACTAGTGGGTGTACTTCAAATCAGAAAAGGAAGCAGGATGAGATTCTACTCATTAACACTGACTAAAACCATGTGAAGGACAAAGGAAGTCAATTCAGTGAACTCTCTGGAGTTCTTCAAAGAAAGACTGCAGGCAGGAGAGTCCCCTTCCAGAATGAGCATGCCTCCACTGGGAGGGGTGGGGTACTGTGGGTGTGACGAGGGGCTCCCTAACAAAGCCCTGAATTCCAGTCAAGGTGTGCAACTCTCAAATAGCTTCCCCAACAAGCACCGGAGGGAAGGGATGCTGGAGCAGGCTGGGCTGAGCAGGCTTCCCTGCAGCATTCTAGCTCTGTGGCTGCAGCGCTGGGCCTGGGGAGGTCCCTGCAGCTCCATGGCCTGGCTGGATGGAGTGACAGCCGGCAGCCGACTCACTGCCTGGGAGGCCAGCAGTGGCCCAAGGCGAAGCTCATTAACCACGAGATTCTTGGGCAGTGTCTCATCACCAAGGCCCTGGAACAGGACCCTCCTGCCCTCAAAGACCACTGACTCCAAAGCGAAGGGTCAGAAAACCATGTGCCACTGTATCCCTGGTGGTGCTGACATCCTGCCATTTATCTTCCATAAAGGTAATTCATAAAATGGCTAATGGCAAAGGATGGCATTTCTGTACAATGGTGAAATGTTCACATGACTATAGTTATAAAGCCAAATTTAGTCCTGGGTCAGAAGCCATGCCCCTGTTTGGGGATTGGAAAATATAGTTACCATCAAGACACTAAACTGAGGTCTTTCTGTCTGTAGCAGAAAAATCCACAGGGTGTGCTGAATAAGCCCAAGGAAATAACCTCTGGTAGGGCTGCCTAGTCTACAGAAAATCTGACCCTTTCTGAGGTAGACAGCAACAAAGAACCAGAGAACACACACATGGCATTTATAGAACCAAAACCATCCTTCCCCTTCCCCACTGGAAAAAAAAAAAGGAAATAATTTGAATTTTCATTTATCTTGAGGGTCATTTTGGGTCACAGAATAAGAAAAGAGATCATTTGTACCCCTTAAGGCCATTCAAATATAAGTTAATGCTTCAAAGGTAGGTAACTCTCAGGTGTGAGTGATTTTAATTAACCAGAACTCATTATAATTTGCTTTTCCAAGAAACTGTGCTGAGACTCAGATGAGTAAATCCATTGCTGGCTTATCCATCTGGGCTCTGGGAAGCTCTATCACCTGGTGAGCGTTTCTCCATCTTCTTGAGATGCTTTCAAGTTTCTCCATTAGTGAGACTTTCTTTGGTTTATGGGTTTTACTCCCAAAGTCATCTTTCAAGATATTTACATAATGTAATATTTAGAGTACAGAAACTGACTGACTTTGAGATAGCTGAGTTTACTGTCCTGTTTGAAGTATTTTTATTTCATCCCTCCTCCTTCCTTTTCTTTCTCCATCACTTCCTCGCTCATTTCCTTATTCCTTCCTTCACCCTTTCCTACCTTCTCTATTTTGTTCATTTATTTATCCCATAAATATCTAATGAGCATGTACCAGGTCCTGGAGAGCAGTATAGAACAGTGTCTAAGAGCCTTGGGATGTAGATCCAGATTTAAGACTCTGTCTTCTCATCAGAAAAAGAGGTCAATAATGAAAATTACCTCCTAAGGGTGTTGAGGAATTATATGACCTATTACATGTAAAATACTTTGCATAGTTCCTAGTGCCCCTCAAATGTCCCCCAAATGTTAACATTGCTATTAAGACAGTGTGGTTTAGTGGTCACAGTGTCGGCTCTGCAGTTAAACGGTTTAGGACCCCTACCCTCCAGCAACAGGACCTGGGGCAGAAATTCTCATCTGTTAAGTGGGGCTAATGGTAGACATCTATTTCATAGGGTTATTGGGATTTAATGAGATAATATTTGTAAGATACATAAAACAATGACTGGTCCATATAAGCACTTGATAAATAATAACAATTATTGCTACTGCTATTATTATTGGTGGTGCCAGAAACATGAAAATGAGAAATAAGAAAAGCATTCTAGTAGATAAATAATGGTAACATGATGGACCAGAAGAAAACAGATGTATGTAGAAAGCACAGGAGTAAGGTTTAACTTTTGGAGGGAGGAATAAAAGGCTTCACCAAGGAAAATCTTAATAAGAGTTCACTAGATGGATGGAAGCAAAACCTCATTAGGAACCACTTTCTTTATGTTCCTCATGCACCCAAATTTGTTAATGGGTCTCACCTCAAGTCCAGACATCTCTGGGCAAGGTTTCAAAGCTCTCTATAATACGATCCAATCCTAATGGGTCCAACTCCATTTTTCTGTACATTGTGAGATATCAACTCTCCCTATGATCAGACATCTTCTTCATTGACCTACAGTGCGACCACCTCATCTTTGACCCTTTGATCCCATATTCCAGAATCCCCTCCTTCTCATGTCCATCCATGTGGACCAACCTACCTGAGCTTCAAAACCCTGCAAAGGCTCCATCTGCATCCAAATTCCAGAGTGCTGTTCTCCTCTCCTCCCTCCTTTGCACTTGTCAGAACCTCACAATTTTCATTATACTAGATCTCCATTCTACTTTTCATTCACGCTCAGTTTTCCTCCCATACTGATTCTCCATTCATGGTGTCCCCATCCTTCCCCTCCATCCCCCTTACCCCTCATTGCCCATCAAGTCTTGCCTGCTCCTCCTTCAAAAGGCAGTTATTCCAGCTCCCTCCATTCTTTTGCGATGGCCAGATCTCAGCCAGCCTCCCTCATCACACACAGTCTTACATCTGCTCTTGAGCCGAGTGTCTGTCTCTTTTCTCCTTTCTCTGATCTCCTCTTTTAATCACTTTTGTTTCAGGGCTTACAAGAGGGAAAAGAGACTTAGTTTTCACTGAGTATTCTTTCTATCTTCTTAATTTTGTATCATATAAATGGATGGTCTATTCATTAAAATTTCATTAAAAATGAAGGAAATTTATGGGGAAGTGGCAGAGATTAGTGCTACTGTTAAAGACCTAAAGGATGCGGGAGAATCCTCACCATGAAATCTTCATTTACTTCACCAGCCTAGTCCTGACAAAAGACAGATGGACCCTGGAGGATGACAGTAGATTACAGCTCTATTGAGTGTGGTTCCAACTGCAACCACTGTGTCAGTTGTGGCATCTTTGCTAGAGAAGATTTACCTGGCCTCAGGTACATGGTATGCAACCATTGGTCTGACAGATATGTTCTCTTCTATCCCTGTACGAAGAGTAACAGCAACAGCTCACAATGCCTTGGAATGGACAGCAGTACACATTTACTGTGTGCTTTAAAGTGAGATTAACCCTCCTGTCTTCTGTCATGCTATAGTCCCAGTAAACGTCTCTGTCTCAGGAACTGCCTTCTCAGGGAACCCAGCAACATCAGACTGAAATGGAGTATAGAGGCCAGCCCTGATTTGGGGGCTGATGGGCTGAGGTCACAGGAAGTTTGTTTAGGCAGGGTCATGCTAGGAATTAAGTGTGTGATTGACAGCAAAAAGCCAGATTCTGGCTGAAACCTAAGTAAACAACAAGAATATTTAAAAATAAATGAATAAATAGAATTAAAACCATGTTCCTTATCTGTCTTTTCCCATTTCAGCATTTGAGTTGGCAACTCTGAGAATCTCCCCACACTAGGGTCTGGGATCCCTTTCTTGGCCCCATAATGTTTTCCTTCTCCTAGGAAGGAGACACCATGGTTTCTAAACCGTTACAAGCAGTTCTGTGCATTGTTCCCAGAGAAAGCCTACATATATGCTTTCAGGGAAGAGAAATGATAATGACAGCAAATTCCCTGTTTGAAGCCCTTCTAAGTTTAGAAATCTTGCTTGCTTGCCTTCTGAGTTTTTGAGAAACAGGAGGAAACTGTTCATTCCTATCCCAGATGAGCCTGGAGAAAGTTGTGTCACTGTGGGCCCATGAAATCAGCTGTTTACTGAGAAGTTCTACCAGCTCTAGGGTCTGAGACAGGGACCTGGAAGCAGTGTGGGGAAGGCTGGGGAGTCATAAGCATTGATTTTGATAGGAAATAAGGGGAGTACAAGATCCCTTTCACCCCTCTATTCCTTGGCATTCACAATTTCTGTTTCCTTGTGGTCCAAAGACTCCTAAGAGTTTGGAAGCAGCCACAGATTTCACAGGCAACTAACTAGCACAGCTGAGTGAAGAAAGCAGAAAATCCCCAGATCTTTATAAAACCTGACCAGTATTAAACACAAAGTGATTAAACAGCAGTATATCTCAGTTACCACTGCTGAGTGCTGAAACACTTAGTGGTATCCCATGAGCAGAGCCCTGGAGCTGGCCCGGGGTGGGATGGAAGAGCAGGCCGGGCTGGACAAGGAATTCCTTTCTGCTTCTAACTAAGGTCAGCACTTCCCAGACCCAACTATCCCACCCCTAGCCACAGCAGAGTCCCGGGGTTCTCCTCTAGCCCTGGAGCTCATGTTGCGTGCATTCAGGAAACCCAGGTATGCTATCATCACACTTCAAGACAAGAGGCAAAAATGCATGCCAACTCAGAGAGGCGGAGACGACTGAAACAGGCCAGAGTTGGGAAGCAGGTCTAGGAAAAGCTCTCAAGTTGCTCAAGAGAGGAACCTGAGATCAGCGAGAAAATGTACTTTGAAGCAACTGCTCTCCGCCTGTCCCCCACTCTTTTGCACCTGCTAGTTAATCTCCAATCTTTTCCCTGAGCTGTGATCTGACATTTGTCAATCTAATTCCAGGTCACAAAACAGTTACAAGCAATTATCCCTGCATTGAGAGACGCTTGGATTTGATTAATGGGTCATTTATAAGGGCTCTTTGGCTTCTAAAAGAGCTTTTCTTTTCCCATTGTTGAATGCTTAAAGTTTTTTTTCTAACAAATTGAAATCATCATCCTCTGTGACCCGGACTGGCTTGAAGAGGGTTCGGGAGATGGGTGCCCTTTGTCTTGAGACCTCAGTGTACATCACGCTTCGCGTGCTAAAGGTTCAAAAGGCAGGATTTTAAGACTTCTTTCTACCCACATCTTTCCCAAGGTGAACATTTCAAATCAGTGTCTGTTTTCTTCCACAATCAAGGGCTTTGCATTTTCAAGCGAAGTGTCTCTACCAGGAGGAATTTTATAATCCAGTTCGAGGGGATTGCAGCTCATGAAAGAGGATTAGAAGCCATTGGGTAGATGACAAGTGCCAGTCTATTTCCTATCAAGAGCCTCTTAAGGTCTCCCCTCCCTCCCCCATGTGGAAGCTCGGCTCCTCGCATTTCTGTAAGAAGCTCAGAAATCACACATTAGAAACTCAGGCCGCCTTCTCTCCCCCATACCCCCTTGTCTTGTTTTTTTGCTGTGCATCATAAAAGAAGTCCGCACTGGCTTTTTATACTTGGAGGCGAAACAGCAAAGTCTGGAAAATAAAGACTGAAATTATAACCAATCCTTGGACCTCCCATGCAGAAGTGTGGAAATGACCAAGACTGTAATGAAATCTTTTCTGACTGTTGTGTCTCTGCCGGGCCAGTCACGTCATCTCAGAGAAGGGGAAGGCGGAGAAAATTCTCTGTCCCCAAATTGCACCATATTCCCGGCTGACTCCTCCAGCAGGAACCGCCAGCAGAGCCCAGGCTCTCTGCAGCCACCCTCCGGAAGCTGGCTCTCTCCCGGGCCTGGGACATGGAATTCTGCAGGGTGTGTAACCAGGAGGAAGGGTGAGCACGCAGCCCTTCCCACCCTCCTCCCTGACTCACAGGACAAAGGAGACTCGTTGTGTTTCTCTCGGGGAGAACATGTGAGAGTGCTGGGTTTGAGGTCAGCCACATCTGGGTTCCAGGTCTCGCTCTACCACTCTCTACAGCGTGCTAGTTTCTGTGCCCCACAGGCTTCAGCTGTGAAGAAGCAGAGACCAGCTTCACGGTCACTGCTGCATGAAAGGAAATACGGTATGGGTCAGGGCCAGATTCAATCACTGTCTGCTAAATTTGAATTATGTTTGGTTATGTTCAAATGGGTGGAGTCAGCAGTAATCAGCCCAATTTGCACAATCCAGAGCGGCTTTTATTTTTATGGTTTCCGACTCCTTTGTTAAAAGAAGTTAAAAGGAGATGAAGACTTCCTCTTGAATTTCTTCAACTGCTAAATAAAGCTCCTGTTAAATGCACAAGGAGAAAGGCCATTGTCCAGACAATATCCTCTGGGCACCCTCTGGGAGAGGCCCCTTGTTTAGTGTGACAGCTTGTCCTCACGACTGGGTTAATTTTGTGGCTCCCCCGGAGTACAGGTGAAAATGTCAAACTGGCTTGCTTCTGGGATTAGTGGGCATCTTTGTTTTTTTGGGCCTTTTGGCCAACATGCTGTTCTCTGTCAGTTGTCAGGTGGGCTCTGAGCTGAGGACACACCTCTGTATAGAAAGGCTCCCTCCCTCCATGTGCCCAGCCCCGGTGTGGCAGCAGCCAGGACCCCAGAATCTCTCTCTTTGTGCAGAAATTCTGAGCAAGCCACTCCCTTCGCCTGCAGCAGAGGTGGGAAATGTCCCAACCTTACCAGTAGGATGATGACATTTTTACTCACATGGTTTTCCTCCCTGGTGTATTTCCACCAACACATTCTGAAAGGAATGTTTTTTTCAAAAATGCTTTTCTGTTGTAATTCCCTTGACTCATTTTTCCTTCTTCCCACTCCCCGGCTTTTTTGTTTGTCAATTTGGCTTGATTATTACTTTATTTGTAATAAAAGCTGCATTTACTAGTAGGGGTGTTAATAGGAACATGTTTCATTGTTGTCAGGGCAAATAAAGTGTTAAAATAAAGAAGTAGCTGTGTTTCGTTCATTCATTCAGTCACGTCTGCCGAGCAGCATCTATATGTGGGTTTTTTGCTTGGGAAATGAAGATGATCAAGGCCTGGCCTGCTTTCAGGGAGCTGGTGGATTAAGGCAGAGGCTCTGATCCCAGGATCTGGGGATGAGCTTTGAAGGGTCTGTGACCCCCCTGAAACTGTAGACTAAGTTGTTTATGCACACAGTGAATTTTCCAAGGAGGTAATCTATTGCCCTTATCAGATTCTTGAAGGCATGCAAATTTAAGAAAAGCTGTTTGGTGGTGGCCACAGAGGTGTTAAGACTACTGATCTAGAAGGAGATAATGACATGTGAGTTGCTTGTTAAAATGCAGTTATCAGGGCGGGCCGCGGTGGCTCAGCGGGCAAAGTGCTTGCCTGCTATGCCGGAGGACCTCGGTTCGATTCCCGGCCCCAGCCCATGTAACAAAAACGGAGAAACAGAATACAATAAAACAAGAAAATGTTTAAAAATGTTTCCCTTTCTTCCTTCCTTCCTTCCTTCTATCCTTCCTTCCTTCTCTCTGTCTTTCCTTTAAAAAAAAAAATTAAAAAAAAAAAAAAAAAAAAAATGCAGTTATCATGGGTGGGCCATGGTGGCTCAGCAGGCAGAGTTGTCACCTGCCATGCCTGAGACCCAGGTTCTGTTCCCAGTGCCTGCCCATGCAAAATACATACATACATACATACAAACATAAATAAATCGCAATTATCTTGCACTCACCCTTGACTGACTCTTTCTCTTTCTCCCCACATGCAGTCCATCAGGAAATCTTATTGTCTCTATCTTCATAACAAATCACAAATTCCACCTCTCCTCACCTCTCCACTGCCACTGCCACTGCCACTGCCAACACCCTGGTCGATGCCATCATTTTTGCCAGGTGTATTGTGATACCTGGTCCTCCTGCTCCCTCTCTCATCTGTCCTTATAGCCTATTCCCAAACAGAAGCAAGTAGGATGCTTCTAAAGCATGAAGCAGATTATGTCACCCTCTGTTCAAAATTCATTGAATGACTTCTTATCTCACTCAGAATAAACTTCGGAGGCCTCGATATGTTCTGGAAGAACCAATATGCTATGCCTGCTCCTTTGTTTCTTCTCAGACCTTGTCTCCTGGCACTTTCCCTCACACTCATTTCTTTCCAGCCACATCACTTCTTGCAGTTCTTCCTGCTTCCCTCTTAAGAGCCTCAGGGCACCTGCATTCCATTCCCTCTTCCTGAAACTCTTCCCCTAGATGTTGGCTTGGCTCATTCTCCCACTTCATTCAAATCTCTGTTCGAATGTCACTTGACCAAAATTGTCTTCTGCAACCAACCTAGCTAAAATGTGCCCCATTCTCTCTCAATCTCTTTTTCCTTTTTTATCTGACATTAAATTATATATCTGTGGGTGGTACAATGGTGGCTCAGTGACAGAATTCTGGCCTGCCATACCAGAGACCTGGGTTCGATTCCCGGAACCTGCCCAAGCACCAAAAAGAAAAAAAAAAATTATGTATTTGTGTTTGTGTACTTGCATATTGTCTGTTCACACACACAACACACACACACACACACACACACACACACACACAAGCTCCTTGAAAGCAGGGACTCTGGTCATCACTCTATCTCCAGTGCCTGGTGTATAGCAGCTTCTCAGTAAATAATTTCTGAATGAATAAATGAATAAACCATTTATAAGTACAAATGCAGTGAAATAAGTAATAGCAGCTGTATCTAGAAAATGTTACAGAAGCACATGAAAGAAGTCACTACCTCTGCAATGGGTGGGTGAAAGAGTGTGACTTGGTAGGTAAGTAAAGCTGACAGAGGAAATGATATGATATCAGCAAGTTAAAGGAAAATTAGAGCACGAAGCTGGGGTGTTGGCCTATGGAAAAAGGTATGCCAGAGGAATCTGCATGGGCTAAAGCCTGGGGGGTGGGGGTGGGGGGCCATGAAAAAACATGCCTGTTGGATCCTAGAGTATATTAACCAAATAATCAAAAAGTATTGGCAAAGTCCCTTGAGGGAGGGGAGAAAGACCATGGAACTATTGGACCTTACCATCAGGGAATCCCCTTATACTGTGTCAAACTTTAGGGACAACCAAATCAATGGGCCATGCCCTCTGTCATGAGGCTTACTCTTGTGAAGCTTATGCAGGTAGTGGAGAATCTTAGACTACCCATAGGCACTTCTGGAGAACCTCTGTTGTTCATCAGATGTGCCTCACTCTGCAAGTGAAATCATTGACTTCCTCTCTTCCTCAGGGGTAAAATTCTCCCTGGCGACGTGGGAGAGGACTCCCAGGGATGAATCCAGACCTGGCACCATTGGATTAACAACTACATCCTGACCAAAGAGGGGAAAGAAGTGTAATTAATAAAGTGGCAGTGGCAGAGAGAGTTCAAATAGAGTCGAGAGGCTACTTTGGAGGTTGGTCTTACACAAGCTTCAGGTAGAACTTGCTGCCTATCATAACCTGCCAACCCCCAACCAGGGCCATTCCAGCCAATCCTAAAGAACACCTAGGGCAATATGTAAGATTCCACAAGGGTTCCAGGCATTAGAGTAACTTTCCAGAAACCCACAGCCTTCAGATGGGTCCCTGGTCCAGATAAGTCCTGAAATTTAACCCACCCTTCCAGAACATTGGATAGTTCCATCTCCCTACCCCATGTTAGTGACAGACCCTTCCAATATGAAAAATTTAGAATTGCCATAACCCAAACAACCCCAAAGAGAGGTAAGGAAAGATCCAAGATGATGGTGGAATTATGCATAGAAGATAGGACTTGACAAGAGAAGATGAATGCTGAATCATTAAATTGATATCTCTTTTCGTCTCCAGTATTTTAGAGCAGTTAGAAGTAAAAACCCAAAATTGTGAAATTGTAACCCATGTCAAAGTCTGAAATATGTTCTATAACTAATTGTGGTGCTGTGCTTTAAAATTTATAGCTTTTTTTGTATATACGTTATTGTTCAGAAAAAGAGAAGGAAAAAAAGTTGATTGTGATGATAAAAAGTATTTAAGCCCTATAGCCTCCTATATTCTGGGAGCAGCTAGAAGGGAAAATATGAGAGGATTGCATGGTAGCCCTGACAAATTCTGGAATCTATCCTGTAACCACTTGTTGAAGAGTGCTTTGAAAACTAAAAAAAAAACAAGAAACATGCCTGTTGGGAGCTGTGAGTAGCTCAGTGTGCCTATTTACGTAAAGAAGAATGAAGGGAGTGACAGGAGATGAGATGGAGGGGTGGATAACGACCAGACTATCCAGGGTCTTATATGTCTTGCTGAAGGCTCTAGATTGTATCCTGTAAGTGAGGGGAAGCCAATGAAAGGTTTTCAGCAGTATGGGGATATACTTAGATTTAAGTTTTAGAAAAACCTCTCAGTGGCAGGCTCCACTGAAACAGCCTGAAGGCAGGAAGCCCAGTTAGGGTCCAGTGATATAGCTCAGGAGAGATACAAGGAGGCTAGAACTAAGAAGGGACAGTAAAGATGGAGAGAAAGGAAATAGAATTAAAGAAACAGAACTCTGCAGTCCATTGCATGAGAGAGGTGAGAAAAAAAGAGTCCAGACTCATTAACAAATGTGGTCCCCTACCCATTGCACTCCTTCCCCCTGAGACATGACTTGGCTGCAGAATCCTTCTCAACACAGTGTACCTGTTGTGTGGGGACAGTCCTAGCACAGCCTGCTGCTTTTCCCTGGGACCCACAAATACCTCCTGTGCTCAGGATCAGTTGTATAGGCCTGGAGGAAGAAAACACAATCCCCTATAGATAAGGGGATGCTGGCACATTCCTTCGATTGTCCTAGCATGTGTCAATAGCCACTGGACACAGTCTGATTAAGGTGGGCATGTTTTATGGCATTCGGATCACAGCAGGTGGTCTAGCTGTCCCTGATGGGGAGGGAGCTGGTTTCCTCCACTACAGTGCACAAATACAAGAGAGGGCTGCTGTACATGGGTCACGGCCCTGCTTGAGCGAGAGACTGAGACCTGCCAGCTACGAGAGATGCCCACTATTGATGCTCACCTTGCTCCATCTCTTCCATCAGAGCCTGTGTGGGTTGTGCTTTTGCTGGCTACCTCGACTCTGTATTGGCATGGGTTGATGTCTCTTTAGATGCCTTCCGCCTTCTGACCCACCTTACCAGGCAGTCATTCCAAACTGATTGGAGTTGATAATCAGGTGTAAATTTGTTTGTCATTCCTGGCAGAAGGTTTCTAGTTTGAGTGATTGATGCATGGTGCTACCGTGAATTGAAATAGAAAGTATAGAAAAAGGAGAAGGCAGGGAAGATGTAAACCTGAAATTTGAAATTTGACCATGTGGAGTACAATGGATATAATTTAGATGGAGATGTCCAGCTTGATGAAGGACAGGGGAAAGAATAGCTAAGTAGCTCCCAGACAAATACTCTAACTCAGCTGCCCCACATTTCCTCCTCCCTTATCTTGCTCATCCTTCTAAGGAATGAAAGCACAAATTTAGCCTCTGAGCATCCTTCAAACTTCCAGCCTCAAGCCCCAAAGCCTTTCCTGCTCAGGATCCTCCTGTCCTTTCTAGCTTCATCATGAGTCCCTTACCACATATGGTGCAGTCTATGTTCCAGCCACTTCTTTAATCTCTTTTCTCTCTCTCTCTCCATCATGCTATTCCCTTGCCCCGGGACATCCTTCCCTCTTCACTTCTCTAGTTAGGGCTGGTTAATGCCATTTCATTCTTCATGTGCCAGTTTAGATGCTGCTTCCTCCAGGAAGCTTTCCTTAACCCCCTCCTACAGCAGTTTGGCTTCCCCATCATAGTACTGCTCTATCCTGTGGCATCACAACTGCCCAGTGATTTGTCTGTCTTTTCCAGAGTCCGATGCTAGATTCCTCAGTGCAGGGTACAGAGTATTAGCCTCTCCACCCCTGTGGCTTCTTCCTCTACATTCTTAGTCCAGGGCTTAGTCTGAGGGCTAAGCCTGCCCTGGAAGCCCTAGTGTCCCCTTCCCAAATGCAACCCTCCATCAACCTGCCTCCCCACCAGGCTCCCTTGAGTCCTTCAGGTTGCAGGGTAAATTGGGGTGAAAGGAGATGAGCATAGGGAGTGGGGAGAGGTCCCAAATTGCTTCTGACTCACCATACTCAAGGTGTCTGATGCTCAGAGCTGCCTCTCCATCTCCAAAGAGAAATGAGAGTATATTGGAGCTATTAGGTCTCTCAGATGTCATGTCCCTAAATTGCATTGGTACCTTCACTCACTGGCAGAGAAGAATTTATAGGATCGAAAGCATGAAGCTGAGTTTGTTTTCTGGTCTGCTCCTTGGAAGAAGCTTGTTTCTTAAGGTGGACTTTCCAGATCTGAGATGATAGTACCTTCCGTTTTATCCTTCCCAGGTAAGTTTTTGAGGGTGCCTGTTGGGAGAACAATTAGAAACTGCAGAAAACATCTGTCTCTAATTTCTGCAGGGAACATTTCCTTGAGAAGGACTTATTGGGGAAAAAAATATTGGGGACCAAGGATGCCAACAACTAATGCATCTGGGCACTTACAACGTTTTTATGGAACATAGTAGCGTAGAAGGATGCTGCTTTGGAAAGGGGAGGATATTGGGAGAAGAATTGGGGAGAGTAGGAGAGTATACAGAGACAATGGCATGAAAGACAAAGAAAGGGGAACTAAGTATAGGTTTATGAGTAACTGAAATCAATAGGTCCTGAGAATCTAGCCTTTAGTCAGGCTCTATCTTGGATTTGCAGGCCTACCTTGGATGGTACATTCATTCAACAAACATTAACTGAACAACTACAGTGTACATTATGCACTGTGCTAGAGGCTAGCCAAGAAGATACATCTGTGGTTGGAGATGCTTAATGCAGAGACGGAGTACTTACTGCCAAGGGTTCTGTTTAAATAACACAAATTCTACAATATGACAGATAAAAGTTCAAATCGCTGCCCTGCTGCGTGATAGCTATGTGACATTGAACAAGTTAGCAATCCCAGGTTCCTAATTTGTAAAATGGAGCTAATAATACTTATCTCAAAATCTTGTGAGAAATCAATAAGGGGACAGCACACAGTAGGCCCTCCACAGATGCTAGCTTTTATTATTCATTCAATAAATATTCACTGAGGACTTAATTACCATTCAATTGCACTCTTTCTCACTGTCTCCGGACACACACCAACATCCCTTGTCTCTGTTGTTTCAATATCTCTGTGATGACAGGAAGGGACCGAAGAAGATTGACCAATTGAGAATAACAGCATTTCCTGGCTTGTCTAAATAGGCATTCTACCTGCCAAATAGTTTGATATTTTTTTCTGGAAAGGATACAATTTAATCTCTCATTACATCAGTAGGCAGGATGCCTTCTTCCTCAACCAATAGCTGACGATGCTGGTAGCTCTTCTGTGAGCGCATCTGGCAGGTGACCACTGATGGTGGCCACAGAGGTGGCCGGTATGGCCCTGGCATGAACGGCCAGCCAGTCTTGGCAGGAGCCACCTGCTTGGAACCCTCTAATGCTGGCAGAGTTCACTGGCCAGTGCCAGCTGCATGTCCAGATAAGGCTCAGGTTTGTCCCTTTGTCACCCAAGGCCCCGTGAGCGACAACACTGATCTAGCTTCATTGAGAAAGTATGCTCAGGGGACAACCATAATGTCCACTTTAGGTGGCCCTCAAAAATGGGGACAGGATGGAGCATAGCAGGGCTTCTGACACATGGGCATGCACAAACACCCCGTCAGAGCCAGCATGACTGTTTCAAAGCAAAGTGAACTTAAGTGGAGCTTTGTTTAAAAATTAAACACTATAGGGGGTGCAAGCGTAGTTCATGGTAGAATTGTCGCCTGCCATGCGAGAGACCAGGGATTGATTCCTGGTCCATGCACTTGCCAAAAAACAAACAATAAAAAGCAAACAAACGAAAGACAAAAATTCGACAAATGGCGCTGTAATAATGGGATACTCACATGGAAAAATAATGAAATGTGACCCCACTATACAGCATACAAAAAAAAAATTAAACACTATAAAAGACATTTTTTAGCACAATGGAACCTATGAATATTAGTAAAATGTTAGGTGATATCAGGGAATAAGGTTAATTTTCTTAGGGGTGAAAAGGGAATTGTGCATGTGAGGGTTGGCCTAGTTAGGAGGTATATACTGAAGCACTCAGGAGTAAAGTGTCATCGTGTCCACACATTGATTTCAAATAAGATATCTAGCTAGCTAGGTAGACAGGTGGACAGATAATGCAAATATGGTGAAGTGTTTGCAATTGTTGAATCCAAGTTGATAGGCTTGAATCCAAGCCTGTTTTTAACCTTATGTTTGAAAATTTTTCATAATAAAAAATTGAGGTGGGAATAATTATAAAGAAAGAATTCAGCCACGAAAATACTAAAAAGTTGAAATTTTCCTGTCGAGTCACTTGAGTTGTACAGGTTATTAGCACGAACACCACCAGTGTAGAGTAGTACTGAGGGGCATTCTGCAGACAGCATGGGATGTAGCAGAGCCATATGTAAAATGTGATGACCATCTCTAAACAAGTTTATCATATTCACATGTCCTCAGACCTTAGCAACAGCCCAATGAATGAGTAGTCGTTATCATGCCTCAGTTTTTACAGTAAAGAAAGATGTAACTCAGCAAAATTGAGTTCAGTTACCTAAGTCAGGTAGCAGGAAAGTGGCAGAGCCAGACTAAGCCCAGGTCTTCTAGCCTGAAACTCTGTGCTCTTTTCTCTACACTGTGGGTCTTAGTTCTGGGCTCTTCTAGAAGCAGACCTTGACACAGGAATCTGAATGCAACTGTGGGTGGGCCACAGTGGCTCAGGAGGCAGAGATCTCGCCTGCCATGCTGGAGACCTGGGTTCGATTTCCGGTACCTGCCCAGGCAGAAAGAAAAAAAAAAAAGGTATATTTGGAAGGTTCAAGGACCACTATTGAGGAGAGAGGAAAAGTGACCCAGCAAAGGAAAGAAAGGCAGCCTATCAATGGTGTATATTAAGCTAGCTGGCACAGAAGGCTACTGCACATAATTGCACAGGGAAAATTTGGAAAACATTATAAAACACGTCTTGAAATTTTCCCATCCAAGGCATGAGGATGCTGGAGGCATTTATGCCCTCATCACCAAGAGTCATTGGCTGAGGCATGCTCCCATGAGTGCAGATTACCCAGTACCACCAGTCTGCAGCAGTTCTGGGGAACATCCTCAGACACAGGGAAGCAGACCAAGTCTGCTTCTCCATGCTCAGGGGAGCCTGTCCTCAGCGGCTGCCTGCCTCTCCTTACTAGCCAAGCATAAGAAGCAGAGATCATCTTAGACTCTAGCACCATCCAGGGCAGTCCAGCCCCTGTTTAAGTTTGGTTGAGCCTTATTTGGAGGCATGGCTCAACCCCTGCAGGTGGAGCCACAGATTTGGGTACCACTATAAGGGCAACAGTGAGGGAAGTGCACATAACATTGCTTTTTTTTTTTTTTACGAAGTTACTTCAAATTGTCTGAGGCTAAGAATAAACCACTCAGAGGAAGAAGTTCAACAGCTGTTTACTGGAGGGTGAAATCAAATGAATGGGGGCTCATCATACATTCAGACACCACATCAAACCCCTCATTATGCTCACTTAGGGTTTGAAGACAACCCAAAGATGGATAACAGGCTGGAATGAATATGGGATCCCTACACGTTCCATTATTCATGCTGCCTGCAGCATTCTGAATAATCAGACACATCCCAACAGAAAATAGCTTTCAAATGAGAAAATACTGGGCAATGATGATTTACTTAAAATCTGCTTTTAAAATTTTACAGTCATTATAGCTGCAATAACAGAATTCAAAGTATTTCACCCACAATCCTGCAACCACCAAAATATCAGGTCGTTTTCAATGTCTCCTTCCAGAGAAAAAGATGTCTGACTGGGAGTTAAACTACAAGAGCAGACACATGCTAGAATGGAGCAGAGACAGAGAGTTCACCCAAAAGAGACAGGATGTGCTTGTGCTATGGAGAGAGATTGGTCAGCCAAGGAAATGCTGACATAAAGTCTCAAAAGCAAGCTTTGGTCGCCCTGCCTGGCACTGTCTCAGGGAGACACAGATCTTTAGTTGTTGAATTTTGAGTGTTTCTAATTCCACTGGCAAGACAATCCCTATGACAAAATCAGGCTGTCTTAGTCGGATCCTATGAGGTACAACATTTTTCTAATTCCCTTTGTTCTGGTTCCATGTTTGCCAAGCAACCTTCTAACTCCGTGCAGATCTGCCTGCACAAAGATAGCACAGCAGTCTTATTCCCATCATAAAGATTTCTCATGAGAAACAAAGAAAGTCACTTTTTTTTTTTTTTGCCAGCAATTGTGTAGGACTCACTCTGCACCCAGCATCATTCTAAGACTAAGTATTTTGCAAACATCTATTCATTTTAATCCTCATGATGACTCCGGGGAGGAGATGCTATAGTGGCCCCCATTTTGCAGATGGGTAACGGGGAGCTTAAGTAATTTGCCCAGGGACCCATGACTTAGAAGCCGCAGAGTCAGAATGTGAGCCCAAATGATTCGGCTTCAGAGTCCATCTCTTATCCAGCACTCTACACTGACTCTTTTGTTAGTTGTTTTGTTTTTTTTTTCATGGGCAGGCACCAGAAATCGAACCTGGGTCTCCCGCATGGCAGGTAGAAATTCTGTCACTGAGCCACCATCGCACCGCCCTCTCATTAGGTTTTGATGCTAGTTTTATGTTTCCTATAATTTTATCCTATTCCATGGCTCTTAATTATACTTTGGCTCCCTCTGCTTCTTACCTCTGGGGAGAGAAGGCATCATAGTACTGGAACAGGTATCTCTGCCTCACATGACATTTTTGTTTCTCTTACTAAATCAATACGTGGGCACTCTGTTTGAGTCAGGCTTTTGATAACTTGGTTTAGAATAAGGACAGTTTCTTAAGTCCTGATCACTCCTGCTCATTGACAGGGAGGAGTCTCTATGTCTGGAAACTGGGGAACCACACCCAGGGAGCCCACACTGAGGTGAAATATATACATGTAGTCCAGATGCTAGATTTCCCCATGACTACTTGTTACTTGTAGGCTTTTGCTTATATCACATTTATTTTCATGAATGCAACATATTCTCCATATACTTATCTGCTATTTATTCAACGCATGTGTCAGGCACCATGCAAGGTGCTTTTCAAATGTTACTCCATTTAATCCTTACAACAAGCCTGCAGAAAGTATTATTATCCCCATTTATTGGATAAAGAGAGGTTAAATAATTTGCCCAAAGTCATCCAGCTATTAAATATCAGAATAATGGCTGCCTGGTATTCTATTAGGTAGATGTACCATAATTGACTTAACTTGACTATTTTCATTGAGTGAAATATTTTTCGGCTTTAAGAAACTCTGTAAGGAACATCTTTGTGCATGTATCTTTATCTTTCTTTGGTGCTTTTTCCTTAGGATTATTTCCAAAAGTACTATTACTGGATATTACTGAATCAAGTAGTATGAATATTTTTATGCTTCTTGATTGCCAAAATATTTTCCAAAAGACCAACAAAGATTTCATGTCGAGGACCTAGTGTTGGTGAAATTGTGAATTAGGAAAATCAATCTCATCTCTTCCCATCTCTGCTCTCTGTTAATTAAAAAACTCCAACACCATCACTCTGATTCTAGACTATTCAACTTGTCCCATGGCACCAGTGCTACCTTCTACTAGTAATGTCTTATGCCTTTAGGAAATTCTTTCTTTTATCCCACTGCTTCTCCCAAATATCCACCCATCCTCACCCCAACAAAGCGCCTTCTTTGTTAGGGCTCAGAAAAATGTTAGAAAGAAAGGAACTCATTGAATGAGCTACACACCAAGGAATCAAGGAGTAATCACAGTGCTTGGCGGTAATTTGTTTTTAACATAGGGTACCTAGCGAATATAACTTAATAATGGGACAGGTGTTCAAAATAGGGTAAATGAGGATGTTCCAGGAAATGTTGCTGACAACAGCGGCGGGGTAGGCAACCCAAGTGTTCCAAAACACAGGATTGTTAAACAACTTAGAATAAGCCACTGATTGAATACATTAGAACTTTACGAAACTTTGATGCAGATGTGCTTATTTACTTGGAATGGCAGTGTTAAGTGAGGGGAAAAAACAAATTAAAAAATATTTAATATAATCACAATTTGGTAAAAGAAAACACACACATCTACACATATAGCAACAACAACAAAAAAAAGCTGCAAGGACAAAAAAGTGGGAGGAAGGAGAATTTTTCCCCCTAAACCTGTTGTCTAATTAACATGAATTACTTATTTCATTTTTTTAAGGTTTTTTTTTAATTGGGTGTTTAGAGTTGATGCTCCTTAGAGAGAATGAGCATTCAAGGGCACTATTTCTTTTATTAATTAAAAAAATTTAACAACAAACGAACAAAAACATTAACATATGATCATTCCATTCTACATATATAATCAGTAATTCACAATATCATCACATAGTTGCATATTCATCATTTCTTAGAACAGTTGCATCAATTCAGAAAAAGAAATAAAAAGACAACAGAAAAAGAAATAAAATGAAAACAGAAAAAAATTATACATACCATACCCTTTACCCCTCGCTTTCATTGATCACTAGCATATCAATCTAAATTTAAGATTTTCTTCCCCCTATTATTTATTTTTATTCCATATGTTCTACTCATCTGGTGACAAGGTAGATAAAAGGAGCATCAGATGCAAGGTTTTCACAATCACACAGTCACAATTGTGAAAGCTATATCATTATTCAATCATCATCAAGAAACATGGCTACTGGAACACAGTTCTACATTTTCAGGTAGTTCCCTCCAGCCTCTCCATTGCATCTTGAATAACAAGGTGATATCTACTTAATGTGTAAGAATAACCTCCAGGATAACCTCTTGACTCTGTTTGGAATCTCTCAGCAATTGACACTTCATCTCATTTCACTCTTCCCCCTTTTGGTCCAGGTTTTCCCAATCCCTTGATGCTGAGTCTCAGCTCATTCTAGGTTTTTTCTCAATTTGCAAGGGCACTATTTTAAACAATGTGGTGGGTGGGTAGGAGAGGGAGTTGGGGTTGGGAGCTCCCCAAGGGCCCTCCATTCCACATAAACTGATGTTGGCTACTCCACTTACTCCTCAGCCTTGCTTTCCTTCGGTGTGCACTGATGGAAAAAAGGGCTCCCACCAATTTGCCCCTCTCCGAACGTCTATAAAAAGCAAATTGATTTAGGATTTCATGAATCCCTACCTACTCTAACATATGCTGAACATTTCTGTTATGTGCTTTTGTTAAAAATGCGTTTAAAATGAGCTGGTGCCCATATGCCCCAGAACCTAAATGTGACTAGGTAGGCTGGCACAAGTCATGTTTCTTTAATTCACTTCTGTGGGTTTCTAATGAGCTGTGTTAACTATAGCAGAGTTTTCCGTTCCAAACCATGTGGACAATCAGGGAATGATGAACATTATCACCTCTAGACTCTGAGAGAAGGAAAAAAGGAAGGACGAAGGAATCTTACAGTGTTGATCAATTTACTTAGTACTTAATTTCTTTTTGTATACTGTATGGTGGGGGTCATATTTCATTCTTTCTCCATGTTATGTTTTCATTATTCCATTAGTGCAGGACCATAGTTGAAAAAAATTGGGGGTGGGGTGGGGGAAAGCATGGGCTGGGAATCGAACCTGGGTCTCCTATACTAAGAACTTTATTTTAACTTTTTTTTTTTAGCATATTCTATGTGACAGGCATGTGCTTGTGTAGAGGGAATTTAGCACAGTATTTAATTTAGAACATATCCCCAGAGTTAGACAGATAGCTGGATTTGAATCCCAGTGCTAAAACTTACTAGCTGGATAATATTGGACAATTCACTGAATCATCTCTGCCTCTCTTTCCTCATCTGTAAAATGGGAATGATGATAATAAAACTCAATTCATAGGGTTGTTGTGAAGTTTGAATAAGATAGAGTGTGAAAAACATACAGCATAGTCTGTGGCTTATAGTAAGAGCTCAATAAATATTATTACTTGTTCTTGACATATCAATGAGCAATTACTCCACAGCAAGTTGAGTGCTGAGACGGAGGTTAGGAACATGCATGAAATGGTCTGGAAATTATCAATACAGGATTATGCCTGGTGAGTAGGAAGAGATGAACAGAATGAAGCAAGGGCTTGTGCGACCACGTTCTGGAAGATTGTGAATGCCACGCTAAGGTGGTAGGACTTACTCTGGTAGTCAATAGGGAGCCACTACGGGTGTTGAGGAAGCAGAGACCCGATTGGTCCTGTATGTTCGGAAGACGGGTGGGTAAAGGATTGAAAACAGAGGTTGAGCTAATTAATGGAAGGTAGATGTAGGTAGAAAAGCTATTACAGAGCTTGAATGGTTAGGGCCTGATGTGAGGAGTGAAAATAAAAAGAGGAGCTAGGGTATCTAGGCAATAAGGGCGGGAATTTTTGCTTTTTTTCCCCCACTCCTGTATCACCAGAGCCTAGCAGAGTGGCTGGCAAATGGTAGGGACTCAGCAAATAAATATATATTTATATTTCAAAATATATATATATTTCAAACATTTTTTAATTGTAAAAAGAACATATATACAAAACAAAGAAAGAAAAAAGCAGTAACTTTCAAAGCACACTTCAACTAGTACTTATAGAACAGATCCCAGAGTTTGTCATGGGCTACCATAGATTTTCTTAGATTTTTCCTTCTCGCTGCTTCAAAACACTGGAGGCTAGAAGAATATTAATATAACAATTCAGCAGCCATACTTGCTTGTTAAATCCCACTTTCTCTGTTTCTCCTTCTACTTTAATCCTTCTCCCAATTGATAGGGATCTTTGAGTAATGCCCATTCTGACTTTTTCATGTTGAGAAGGGGTGTCCACATTAAAGATGGGGGGATGAAATTAGTTGATAATTTTGGAGAAGCTGATCCCTCCAAGTCCCAGGATTTATCTTATCCAGGAACCCTCTGGGAATTATATGTTTCAGGAAGGCAAACCTAGTACATGAAACCTTCATAGAGTCTCAGCTTGAGCCCTAGGTATTCTGAAGAGTCATCAGGAGTGATGTTGGTTGGGGGTTAGCAAACCACGGCAATTAGCACTATCTAACTGAAGCTTGTATAAGAGTAGACTCCAGAATAGCCTCTTGACTCTATTTGATCTTCCCTAGCCACTGATGCCTTATTTTATTACACTTCTTTTCCCTCTTTTGGTTCTGAAGGCATTGTTGATTCCACGATGCTAGGGCCAGATCCAACCTGGGGAGTTACAGTCCACGTTGCCATGGAGACCCCCACCCCTGGATGTCATGTCCCACATAGTGGGGAGGGTAAAGATCCTCCCTGCAGAGTTGAGCCTAGAGAAAGAGGGGTCACACCCGAGCAACAACAGAGGTTTCCTAAGAGCAACTCTTAGGCCTTGTTATAGGTAGCCTTACCTTCTCCACTACAAAAATAAGTTTCCTAAGGGCAAGCCTCAAAAGCAAGAGCTAGGCCTATTTTCTTGGGAGTCACCAGTCGTTGAGAGGGTACCTGGGGTTCCCCTGACAGGAAAGTTTAATAGTTAAACTATTAAAAAAAAAATATATATATATATATATACGTATTTTTAATAATAATATATTTATATCCCTCAAGGGACTCTACCAATACTCTTTAGTTATCAGCCCACCATATTCTGGGATGTATCCAGGAATTATATTAAGCTATACTGAATTACAAGGCCTCGTTTCTCGGCAAACATATTTTAAATGAATGAATGAGTGATTTTCTGCATAGGCAGCTGTGATAAAATGGCAGGACAACCGAATATGTAATCAGGTTGGTTTGTGTCCCACCCCCACCACTCTCAGCTGTGTGGCTTTAAGCAAGTTACTGATCTTGTTAAGCCTCAGTTTCCCCTTTTGAAAACAGGATAATGTATACTCCTCCTGCAGTTAAATAAAAGATTGTATATAAAAATGCCTGACACATCACATGTGATCAGTTGCTTGAAGCTGAATATTCAGTCCTCCCCCTGTACCATTTGATAGCACCATACTTTTAAATCACACACACATACACACAAACATTTAAAAATAGATTAAATGCAAAGATCCTTTGGAATATCTCCAAGTTAGAAAAATAGCCTTTGTTCGCTGGAGATTTTTAAATTATGCCTGTATGTGTATAGAGACCTAAAGAACATATAGGAATGTAACACTGACAAATGCAGTGCTGTAGAAATGCCAACCACTCTGTTATAAATCTGCTCTGGGGGAGGAGAGCAACGTTGCCTGGAGATTTTTATCCATTTGAAAATGTTACCATTCACCCAGGGAAAACAGGAGAATGGCAATGGGACTGTTGGAGCTAAGCGCTCTAACACTTTGTCGTTGACAGACACCATCAATGAATTTAGTAACAAGAAGAGACGGCCACGTTGCTTCATATAGGGTTAAATTAAGAATGTGATGAGTTATAGAGAGATTGCTGTCAGTGCCTAGGTTTCTGATACTGTTCTTTGCCAGACTTTACAGAATGAAGGTAAAATATGGAAATGTCAGGGTCTAGGAATTTTAGTTGTGAAGAATCCAAGCCCCCCTTTACCCATAAGCTTAATACCCAGAGAGTACTTGGCATGTATCAAGCACTTGGCATAGCACTACACTTGGATAACCTCATTGAATCCCCACAAAATCCCTATGAAATTTATGAGCTCCACTGTGCAGATGAGAAAACTGAGTTGCAGAGAGGTGAAGTGACTCGCCCAAGCCACACTACCAGGGAGTGGCAGAGCCAAGGCTTCAATCCAGGTGACTGTACACCTGGAAAGTTGAGTTATGGAGCTGGAGGGTGAACGGGAGGAGGACGGCGCACTCTCCTTGACTTGTGATCTAGTTTGCTAGCTGCCGAATGCAATATACCAGAAACAGAATAGCTTTTGAAAGGGGGAATTAAATAAGTTGCTTGTTTATAGCTCTAAGGCCATGAAAATGTCCCAATTAAAGCAAGTCTATAAAAATGTCCAAATTAAGATACCAACAAGAGGTTACCTTCAGTCAAGAAAGGCTGATGAAATTCAGGATTCCTCTCTCAACTGGAAAGGCACATGGTGATCATGGTGAAGTCTGCTAGCCTTTTCTCCAGGCTTCATATTTCATGAAGCTCGCAGGGCATTCTCTTTCTTCATCTCGAAAGGTCTCTGGCTGCATGGGCTCTGTGGTTCTCATGGCTTTCAAGCTTTTTCGAAAATGCTTCCTCTTGGAAAGGATTCCAGTAAACTAGTCAAGACCCACCTGGAATGGGTAAAGTCACAGCTCTCTCTAATCAAAGGTTAATACCCACAATTGGTTGCATCGCATCTCTGTGGAGATGATCTGGTTAAGTTTCCAGCCTACAGTCCTGAATAAGGATGAAAAGAAATGGCTGCTTCGACATGGAGAATCAGGATTAAAACATGGCTTTTCTAGGGTACATATTCCTTTCAAACTAGCACAACTTGTGAGGCAGAAATCTGCAGAATGAAGAGCTTCAGAATCAGAGGAGTTATTTATCACTCAGTAGTTTCATGGTTTTATATAGCCTTCCTCATCTGAAATTGAGGAATTTTTTTTTTGCATGGGCAGGCACCGGGAATCAAACCCGGTTCTCCGGCATGGCAGGCAAGAACTCTGCCTGTTGGGCCACCGAGGCCCTGAAATTGAGGAATTTAATAATAATAATAATAATAGTAACAGCTAAACTTTTATATCGTGTCAAGCACTCACTGTTCAGTTGTCTTGCACATGGTCTATTTAAAGTGTTCACAACACCTTTTGTAAAGGAGAAACTATTATTACCATTTTCCAGAGCAACTAATAATGATGAGACCCGGGGTGCAGCACACAATGAGTGCTCAATAAATGAGGGCTACTACCATCGTGTACAGCACTGCCTTCTTGCTCTTTTTTTTTTTTTTTTTGGCAAGCTCTCCTCCATCAGGACGCATCTCCATGTCTTCCCGGGAACTACACTGGTTTTTCCTGAATGTCCACCTTCTCCTTCATCGGTCCCTTTCCTGCTGCAGAACCAGCATATCCCCGGATGTCTGGGACAAAGTTTTGCCAACACTCCCTCTAGTGGTGGTTCAATGTCCCCCTTCCCCAACTCCCTATTTTATTTTTTTATGAAGTACCAAAATTTAATTCCTTAGAATATAAGCACTAGAGGAAAGATTAAACCAATTCATGAGTAAAATGTGCATGTTTACTGTAAATCAATGATGATCATAATCAGTTTGAGGACACTAAAGGCATTCAAAGAAGGTTTCACAGACTAATGATAATAAAAGCTAGCAGTTATTGAGAGCTAGCAATGTGCCAGATGCTATACTCAATCTGAATTGTTTAATTGCCACAACCAATCTCAAATTCGACACGCTCATTGTCCCTATTTTAGAGACATGTTAATTTAGACAGAGAGTGTGAGTGCCTTGCTAAAGGTTGCGATGTCAGAGCTGTTGGAGCTGACGCAGGAACTCAGCACTCTGACTCTCTTACTCCAGAGCTGGGACTCCAAGCTTTTGTGCTCAAAGAATCCTGACTCAAGCAAGAGATTTGAGTTTCATGCTGGTTTTGCCACTTGGGCAAACTCTCTGAAACTAAGCTCACCTGTAAAAAAGGAAAAAAGGGTTGCACTTAATGATCACTGACAATCATGGCGCATAGAGAAATGGATTCCCCTATTTAATCCTCAAAACCTATGAGGATGAGATTACAACCCCCTTTACAAATGAGGAAACAGAGGCTCAGAAGCCCAGAGTAGTATAATTAGTACAAGTCAGAGTCACAGTTGTTTTCTCTGACCTTTGCCCTTTCTTGCATCAGGATTGCAGTCATCTGTGTATCCAGTCACTGTTCTTTATCTTTCCCATCTATTTTTCTATTTCTCCAGGTCTGAGCTAGATATGCCAATGAAAGCTGAAATTAAAATTTCTATCTTGTTATACAATAGCAAGGATTCCATTCATTAGTCTCTACCTCTAGAAATCCACAGATATCTTTAGATCAAATTTCAGTAGAGCTCATAGGTCAAAGTAAAAAAAAAAATCCTACATATAAGAATGTACATTAAATATGTTTCAAAGTGTGGAGGATGGTCCTTGTATCACACTGCCTAGAGAGCATGTTATTAAAAGGTTTGTGAGTAATTTATGTTTTTAAATAACTCATCCATTCTAAGAACATTAATATAGACAGACAAATGAGGCCAGTAATCTCAAATTCCAAATTCTGTATCAGCAGAATACTAAAATAAATGGAAAACTCCTATGATAAATAGTGTACGGAATTTATTAGGCTATATGGCATGTGAATATATGTTCTAAAAATTCTAAATATTCAAATATTTGTGACTTACTAGATGAAGGAAGTCTTCCTTAGATTTTTTTCTGTTTTAAAAAGTTTTGTAATAAAAAGAAATGTTTATTTGAGCTTCCAGTTGGCTGAATAACGCCCAATAGAATCATTGAATGACTAGCTGACAGTCATTCAAAAGCTGGCAGAGACATCTTCCTCAGAACTCCAGCACATGGTTAAAGGATTGTAGTAACAGGATGAGTGCTGAATCAAGAAAACATAGCTTCATAAAGAGTAGGAGACTGGACATGCATCCTACACCAGTCTGGAACAGTGCAACAGCCGAGATCCCACATAGACTTGTAAGTGTCCCATGCCTTGAAGGATGGCACCCCTTGTCCATGGCAGAGCAGGCTGGTTCCTCAAGGGACTGAGAAGCCCACTTTGCCTGCCGAGACCAGCTGCTCTGCTGGGTGCCAAAAACAGCCGCCCCACCGGGTGCCAAGAATAGCTGCACACCCCGGGCACCAAGAACAGCCACCCTGATGGGCTCAAGAATACAACCCATTGGACACAGAGAATAGTGGTACCAAAAATAGCTGCCCCACACCAAGCCATCTTGGTCAGCTGGCCACTGCAGTCAGGGAGAGGCAGGACTGAGGGGAAGAGGTGGCTCGGGAGTGCCATTTATTGGTAAGACTCAGGTAGAATTGCATCCCCTCCATGAGATCTTGGCCTTGGTTTGGTGAGTAATTGCCGACAAGCCGAGTGCAAAGGGTACCTTTGAGGCAAACCCAAGCAAATATAAGACCTTAGATGAGTCAAGGAAATCAATTTGCAAAATAATCTCATCAAGATAAACAAATGCCGGAAACACAAGAGAAAATCACAAAACACGGGAAGATTCAGGTAGCTCTGGCCCAGTCAAATGATCAAATAAAGCACAATTTAAAACTACTAGTCCATGACATTCATAATGACATAAAGGATATCAAGAAGGCACTGGAGGAACATAAAAAAGAATTTGAAAGAATAAATAGAAAATAGTGGATCTCACAGAGAAGGTAGAGACTGTAGACCAAATAAAAACATACTAGAGACACACAACAGCAGATTTGAAGAGGCAGAAAAAAGAATAAGTGAGCTAGAAGACAGGATGATTGAATTCAAATGCACAAAAGAACAAAGGGCAAGAAAGTTGGTAAAAATGGAACAGGATTTTAGGGAAATGATGAACAACACGAAGTGCACAAAAATAAGAATCACTGGTGTACCAGAAGGAGAAAAGAAGAGTAAAAGTCTAGGAAGTTTAATTGAAGAGATAATGGGGGGAAATTTCCCAAATCTTATAAAAGACATAAATATGCAAATCAAAGAATCCCAATGAACCCCAAATAGAATACATTCAAATAGACATACTCCAAGACACATATTAACCAGACTGTCAAATGTTGAAGAAAAACAGGAAGTCTTGAAAGCAGCAAGAGAAAAGTGATCCACTATGTACAAGGAAAACCACTTAAGACTGAGTTTGGACTACCCAGCAGGTATCATGGAGGTGAGAAGGCAGTGGTATGATTTATATATATAAGATACTGAATGAGAGGGATTTCAGCCAAGAATTCCTTATCCAGCCATAGTGTCTTTCCAACTTGAGTGAGAGATTAAAATCTTACCAGATAAACAAAGGCTGAGAGAATTTGTTAACAAGATACCTGCCCTATAAGAAATTTTAAAGGGAGTTCTGCCAGTTGAAAAAGAAAAAAAAAAAAAAAAGGACAGGAGATGGAGGTCTGGAGGAGGGCACAGAACTAAGAGTATTAGTAAGGGTAATTTAAAAGATTAAAAAAGAAAGAGGGAAAATAATATACAGATCTGACAAATAAAAACTAGAAAGATAAGATGGTAGATTCAAGCAACTGCCTTCATAGTAATAACTTTGAATGTAATGGACTCAACTCAACAATTAAAAGATGTAGATTGACAGATGGATTAAAAATATGATCTATCTATGTGCTGGTCACAAGAGACTTATCTCAGACCCAATGTTATAAATAGATTGAAAGTGGGTGGGCAATGGTGGCTCAGCAGGCAGAGTTCTCACCTGACAAATCTATGCAATCCCGACAAATCTTTGCAAGAGACCCAGTGCCTGCCCATGCAATAAATAAATAAATAAATAAATAAATAGATTGAAAGGATGGTAAAAGATCTTCTATGCAACCTGTAATCAAAAGAAATCAGGAGTAGCTATATTAATATCAGGCAAAATCAACTTAAATGTAAAGATGTCATAAGAGACAAGGAAGGACACTACATTTTAATAAAAGGGATAATTCATTTATAAGAAATAACAGTCATAAATGTTTATGCTCCCAATTAAGGCACTCCAAAGTACAGGAGGCAAACATTGGCAAACTGATGGGAGCAATAGACGTTTCAACATTAGCAGTGTGAGACTTCAATACACCACTCTCTTCTATAGATAGAATAACCAGATAGGATCAACAAGGAAATAGAGAACTTAAACAATATGATAAATGAATTGCACCTGACAGACATGTATAGATTGTTACACCCCAAGAAGATAAATATTCTTCTCTAGTGCACATGGAAGGTTCTCCAGATAGATCATATGTTGAGAGGCAAAACAGGTCTTTATAAATTTAATAAGACTGAACTTATTCAAAGCCCTTTCTTTGACCACAGAGAATGAATGAAACTGGAAATTAATTACTACCAAAGAGGGAGAACTCTCACAAATACATGGAGATTAATCAACACACTCTTAAACAGTCAGTGGATCAAAGAAGGAATGGCTAGAGAGATAGGATATTATCTGGAGATGAATGAAAATGAGAATACAGCTTATCAGAATTTATGGGATACAGAAAAGGCATTGCTGAGAGGGAAGTTTATTGTCCTAAATGCCTATATGTTAAAAAAGAGTGAAAATAGAGGACTTAACTGCTCACCTGGGAGAACTCAAGAAAGAACAGCTAACTAACCCATAGCCAATAGAAAAGAAATAGCAAATATTAAAGCAGAAAAAAAATTAGCTAGAGAACAAAAAAATGACAGAAAGAATCAACAAAATCAAAGTTAGTTCTTTAAGAAAATCGGTTAAGTTGATGGACCCCACCTAAGCTGACTAAGAAAAAAAGAGAGGATGCAAATAAACAAAATCAGAAGTGAGAGAGGGGTCGTTACCATGGATCCTGAAGAAGTTTAAAAAATCAAAGAAGATGCTATGAACAACTATATGCCAACAAACTAGACAACTTAGATAAAATTAGGAAATTCCTAGAAGCACAAGAACTACCTACACAGACACAAGAAGAATCAGAAGATCTCAAAAAAAAAATGATAAGAAAAGAGATTCAATCAGCCATCAAAAATCTTGCTACAAAGAAAAGCCCAGGGCTAGACAGCTTCACAGGGGTATTTTATCAAACATTCCAAAAAGAACTAATACAAATCATGCTATAACTCTTCAAAAAAATTGAAGAAAAAAGAATGCTACCTAACTCATTTTATGAAGCTAGCATCACTCTAATACCAAAACTGGATAAAGATGCTACAAGAAAGGAAAACTACAGACCAATCTCCCTAATGAACATTGATGCAATTCTCAACAAAATACCAGCAGACTGAATCCAATGATACATTAAAAGTATTATATATCACAACCAAGTGGGATTTATACTTGGTTATAAGGAATGCAAGGGTGGTTCAACACAAGAAAATCAATGTAATGCAGCACATTGACAAATCGAAAGAAAAAAATCATATGATCATATCATGCTGAAAAAGCATTCAACAAAATTTAGCATCTTTTTCCAATAAAAACACTTCAAAAGGTAGGAGTCAATGCAAATTTCCTCAATATCATAAAGGGCATAAGTGAAAAACCCATAGCCAGCATCACAGTCAGCAGTAAGAGACTGAAAGCATTCCCCCTAAATTCGGAGATGAGGCAAGGATGCCCATCATCACTACTATTATTCAAAATTGTGCTAGAAGATTTAGTTAGAGTGATCAGGCAGGAAAAAGGAATAAAAGGCATCTAAATAGGAAAAGAAGAAGTAAAACTTTCATTATTTGCAGATGATATGAATCTGGACTTGGAAAATCCTGACAAATCTATGACAAAGTTACTTGAGCTAATAAATTCAGCAAAATGGCGGGATACAAGATTAATGTACAAAAATCAGTAATATTTCTATACACACAAATGATCTAACTGAGGAGATAATTAAGGAAAAAATCCATTCAAAATAGCAACTGAAAGAATAAAAATTCTAAGAATAAGCTTAACCAGAGATGTTAGGGACCTGTACATAGAAAACCTCAAAGCATTGCTACAAGAAATCAAAGAAGATCTAAATTGATGGAAAGATATTTCATACTCATGGATAGGAAGGTTGAATGTCATCAGTATGTCAGCTCTACCCAAATTTATCTACAGATTCAGTGCAATACCAATCAAAATTCAGGCAACCGACTTTGAAGACTTGGAAAAGCTTTTTATCAAATCTATTTAGAAGGTAAAGAGACCTCAAATAGCTAAAGATACCCTAAAAAAAAAAAGAATTAAATGGGAGGACTAACACTTCCTGACTTTAAAACTTATTATAAAGCCACAGCGGTCAAAGCAGCATGGTACTAGCACAAAGATGCCAGTATTGATTGATGGAACCAAATTGAGAGTGCAGAGATAAACCACCAAATGTATGATTAATTGATCTCTGACAATGCCTCAAAATCCACTGAACTGGGGACAGAATAGTCTTTTCAATAAATGGACATGGGAGACCTGGATATCAATAACCAAAAGAATGCAAGAGGATCCCTACCTTTTATCACATACAAAAATTAATTCAAAAGGGATCAATGGCCTAAATATAAGAGCCAGTACCATAAAACATCTAGCTAATGAAAATGAGCATCTCTTCATGTGCTTTTTAGTCATTTGTATTTTAAAGATGACAATGAGATAGTACCTCACACCTTTAAGAATAGCTGCTATTAAACAAACAAAAAAAAACTACAAATTTTGGAGACGATGTGGAGAAATTGGAACACTCTTTCACTGCTAGTGGGAATGTGTAATGATACAGCCACTGTGGAATCCAGTTTGGTGTTTCCTCAGAAAACTACATGTCGAGTTGCCCTATGACTCGGCAATTCCAATACTCGGTATATACCCAGAAGAGCCAAAAGCAGTGACCAAAACAGACAAGAACATCTGCACACCGACGTTCATAGTGGCACTATTTACAATTGCCAAAAGATGGAAACAATCCAAGTGCCCATGAACAGACGAGTAGATAAACAAAATGTAGTGTATAATACGATGGAATAGTATGCAGCTGTAAGACAAAATGAAGTCACATAGCATATGACAACATGGTTGGACTTGGAGGACATAATGTTGAGTGAAATAAGGCAGACACAGAAGGATAGAATCTGTATGAACTTGCTATTATGACTCTGGTGTATGTAAACTCAGAGGCTTACAAAGTAGATTATAGAGGATTTATAGATGCATAGAGGCTAGAGATGGATGAATGGTTGCCAAAGGAGGTTGAATTTACATATAAGGGAACAGATAGAAGTGATGGTAGTTCATTAGTATGGTAATAAGTAACATTGCCATATTGAAGGTCAATATGATTGAAAGGGGTTTAATAGAGTCAAGTATCCCACTGATTAACTCCATAATTATAAATAACTTCTTATATGAACTACTTAAAAAGTTTGATCTTGTATAAAGAGTCAATAATAAAGGAATATAGGGTAAAAACTAATATTGTGTGCAGCAATACCAGGGATAAATAAATAGGGTAAAAAAATCAGGACAGAATGCCTGAGAAGAATGGCACATATATGATGAAATATTGTGGTGTATACAAATGATGTAATATCGTGCAACTACAAAAAGGAATGAAGTCGTGAGGTACACAAGTGGATGACCTTGGGGACATTGTGTTGTGTAAATATAAGCCAGAAACAAAAGAACAAATATAATATGGTCTCTTTTAGAAAATACTAATAAGAAAACTGGAACCTTTTATAGCAGTCACACTTAGTCCAGAGTTCTGGATTCTGAGATGCTGTGTATAAGCCGGTATTTCCCTGGAACCTTGGATATCTCTATGGTACCTAATATTCAGAGCTGGAATTCTGTATCTCTAGGGTCAGAATCACTATGCACAGCAATTATTAAACTAACTGAAAAAGAGATAGGCTTCAATTAGAGATAAAAACAAAGCTCATCTGGTGGGGCCTAGGGCAGATCAGAATGCAGGGCAAAGGTGATAGTGTAGGTATTCTAGAGCTTCAACTATTGTTTGAGACCAAAGGCAAAGAGGATTATTGTGTCTAGAACCTAATTTAATGTAACACATAATCTACATCCACCTGTTCGAATAGCTCATTTTAACAACCTAAAAGTCATGGAATCCAGAATGGCAACAAGACTTTGTAATTCAGTGTGGCTTGGTGTAATACCCAGATACAGCCCAGGCTATGGTGAGCTGATAATTAAGAAGTATGGGTAGAGTATCTTGTGGGACTGGAGAAAAAAGTAAGAGCTGTTACATTTCCCCATCTGGGAAACCTCAGGTACTCTCTCAAACATTAGGAACTCCCAAGAAAATAGCCCAAGTCCTTGATTTTGAGGATTGCCCATGTGAAACTCACTTCTATAGCAGAGAAGCTAGGTCTACTTATAATTATGCCTAAGAGTTGCTTTAGGAAACCTCTTTCGTTGCTCAGATGTGGCTTCTCTCTCTTTCTAAACCTAACTCTGCAAGGAAAATTATTATCCTCCCTCTTACATGGGACAGGATAGCCAGGGATGAAAATCTCCCTGAAAATGTGGGACCGGATTCCCAGAGATGACCCTGGCCCTGGCACCATGGAATTGACAATGCTTTCTGAACCAAAAGGGGGAAAAGAAATGTAATAAAATAAGGTATCAATGGCTAAGAGAGTTCAAATGGAACTGAGAGCTATACTGGAGGCTACTCATATACAACCTTCAGCTAGATATTGCTAATTACCATGGTTTGCCAAACCCCAGCTAACATCATTCCTGTTATCCTTAAAGAACATCTAGGTCTCTAAATGAAACTCTGCAAAGTTTTCATGCACTAAGTTTACTGTCTTGAAATGTATAACCTTCAGAGAGATGCTAGGAAAGAGAAGTCTTGAAATCCAGAGGGGCCAGCCTCTCCAAGAATCACAACTAATTCCACCCCCATATCCTATACTGTCAATACCCCTTTTCAACTTGAAAAGTTAGAATGAACATACACTAAAGACCACTATAGATTGGGAGTAGGATCAAAGGAGAAGGAGTAGTTGTAATAGAAAAGATGGGATTTAACAGGTGAGTATTATAACTGCTGAATCACTATACTGATGTTTCTTTTGGCCTCTGGTATTTAAGAGCAGTTAGAAGGTAAAACCTGAAGCTGTGGAATGGTAACCCACACCAAACATTAAAATCTGTTCTGTAAATAATAAAGAGGTCCTTAATCATGTATAGATTATTGTAATGCCTGGATACAACCTAGAGCATATTAAGCAGATAATCAAAAGTATTGGCGAAGTCCTCTGAGGGGTGGGAGAAAGAATATGGAACTATTAAACCTTGCCATCAGTGAATCCCCTAATATGGTGTTAAACTTCAGGGACACCCAATTCAAATGATCATGAGGCTTACTCTTGTGAAGCTTATATAGGTAGTGGAGAAGCTTAGACTGTCTATAGACGTGCCTAAGAGTTATTTCTGAAGGACCTCTTTTGCTACTCAAGATGTGGCCTCACTCTCTCTAAACCCAACTCTGCAAGTGAAATCATTGCCCTCCCAACTACATGGGACATGACATCAAGGGTTGAAAGTCTTCCTGGAGATGTGGAAGATGACTCCCAGGGATGAATCCAGACTTGGTACCATGGGATCAACAGTTCTGTCCTGACCAAAAAGGGGAAAAGAAGTGTAACTAATAAAGTATTAGTGGTAGAGAGAGTTCAAATAAAGTCAGGAGGCTACTCTGGAGGTTGCTCTTACACAAGCTTCACTTAGACCTTGCTACCTATCATAACTTGCCAAACCCCCAACCAGGACCATTCCAATCAATCCTAAAGAACACCTAGGTCAATATATAAGATTCCTCAAGGGTTCCATGCACTAGAGTAACTTTCCAGAAACCTAAGACCACCAGATGGGTCCGTGGTCCAGATAAGCCCTGAAACCTAGCCCAGCCTCTCCAGAACATCAGATAGTTCCATCTCCCTACCCCATGTTAATGACAGACCCTTCCAATATGGAAAATTTAGAATTGCCATACCCCAAACACCCCTAAAGAGAGGGATGGAAAGATCAAAGGTGATGGTGGAGTTATACAGAGAAGATAGGACTTAACAAATGATATGAATGCTGAATCATTAAATTGATATCTCTTTTAATCTCCATCATTTTAGAACAGCTAGAAGTAAAACCCTAAAATTGTGGAATTGTAACCCATGTCAAACTCTGAAATATGTTCTACAACTAATTACGGTGCTGTGCTTTGAAATTTATGGCTTTCTTGTATATATGTTATTTTTCACAAAAAACAAAGGAAAAAAGTCGATTGTAATGATACAAAAATATTTAAGGCCTATAGCCTCCTATATTCTGGAGCAACTAGAAGGAAAAATATGGGAGGATAGTATGGTAGCCCATGACACACTCTGGAATCTGTCCTGTAACTCCTTGTTTGGAGTGCTTTGAAAACTATTGCTTTTTTATTTCTTCACTTTGTATATATGTTATACTATACAATAAAAAAAGTTAAAAATAAAAAAAATCTGTTCTGTAACTGCTTGTTAAAATGTACTCTGAAAATTATTGCTCCTTTAAAATTATTATCATTTTTTGCTTTTTGTATATAAGTTATATTTCACAATAAAAAATATAAAGCTCATGGCACCCTTGTGGCTGCTTCACCACCACCTCCCTGGCCTGGTGTGGGTCCAGCCTGTGCACCCCTGGTGGACCACTGATCCTATTATGGAGGGAGTAGAGGAACCCCTATGCACATACTGGAGTACCTGTATGTAGGTGGCAGCCTAAAAGACTGAACAAGAAAATTCCTCTACGGCTCCCCCTGTAAGAACTTGCCCTGCAGGCATAAGCAACTTGCAGACAACTAAAACAGTGTAAGAAAAAATTAAGTCAAAACAGGCTGGAGAAATGCTTTAGCTGCTTTAAGAAATACAATATAACACCCACGAGGCGGGAAATATTTCATAAGTATAGAAAGAACATTCAAGTTCCTGTAACCAGGGGATTTCCTACAGCCATGAGCAAGCAAAGCCCAGGATAAGACTTAGTTTCAGAAAAGACTGAGAGGCCCCTGCACTTCAAATTCACCACAGGAACATAATTCCTGATAGCAGGGCTAAACTCTGAAGGAGAACACCAGCCAATGCAAAGCCAATTTACAAAGACTGTGAAAGGTGTTCTTTGAATTGATTTGTTTGTTTTTGTTAGCTACCAGCACTCAAGGGATTCTTTGTGAATATTACTAGCTGGATATAAACTTACAGAATAGGCAGGCTAGGGACTAAATCCCAGAGTTGACACTTTAAATATTAAAATTCACACTGTGCAAAAAGATTACAGGACAAACAAAGAAAAAGGAAATGATCACCCATTTAAAGGAATAAAATAAAAATCCAGAAACAATCTATGAAGACCATTAGACTATGGATGTACAAGACAAAGATTTAAAAAACATAATCTTCAATATCCTCAAGGAGAATAAAGGAAAACAGAAAAACTAAAGGATATCTGGAAAACAATGAGTGAACAATATGAGAATCTTAATAAAGAGATAGAAATCTTTAAAAAGGAACCAAACAATACTGGAGTTGAAGACAAAAATAACTGAAATGAAAAATTTCCTAGAGAGTTGGAGCTGGCAGAAGAGAGAATCAGTGAGCTCACAGACAGAATTATTGGAATGATTCAGTCTGAGGAGCAGAGAGAGTAAAGAACAAAAAAAAGTGAACAGAGCCAAAGAGATCTGTGGGACACCACCTTATGGAAGTTCTAGAAGGAGGAGAAAGAGACAAAGTGTCAGGAAGAATATTCAAATAAATAATAGTAGAAAACTCCCCCAATTTAATGCAAGTCATGAATGTACACATTCAAGAAGTTCAACAAACCCCAAACAGGATCAACTCAAATAGAAATCAATCTTAAATCCTACCAAACTAACACAACTGTTAATATTTTCACATTCTCTTTCATTCATGATCTACATACTGACTCATTTAAAATATCTACTAACCTAAGGTTTTGAATTCATGAATATTTTAACTTAGTATAGCACAGTCATTTTGCATATTTCTATTATGATGATTAGTAATGACTTTTGTACAATTCTGGAGACTAATATACCATAATTTTCTAAACAGTTCTCCTCACCATTGGATATTATGGGGTATTTCCCATTTTCTGCTCTTCTAGGTCTCTGTCATTCAACTGTAACCACTGGCCATATGGCTATTGAGCATTTAAGATGCTTCTAGTCCGGATTGAAATGGGCTGAAAGTGTAAAATATGCTCCAAGTATCTAAAACTTAGTATTAGAAAAAGAATGTAAATGTTTATATTGATTATATGCTGAAATTATAATGTCTTGATATATTGGGTTAAATGTCTATTAAAATTTCACATGCTTCTTTTTACCTTTTTAAATATGGCTATTAGAAAATTGAAAATAACAAGTGGTTTGTATTTTATTTCTACTGGACAGTGCAGGTCTAGATGACATTTTAAGGAACAACAGCCCACATATAGATTTCTGCTTCTGTTGAGTTATTTCCCTAATTTACATTCCAGCATGTGAGCTCAATAGATCAAAACATATCTCCTTAAGGCTCTTGCTACCTATCATTATATTGCTTTTCAAAAGAGTTGTATCAGTTTATAATGATACAAACACTGGGTCTCTCAGGAATTCTCCTAGAACTAAATATCATGATTTAAAATATTTTTAGTTTTGCTAATTTTCTAAGTGCTATATGGCTGTAGGAGCCAGACTGTCTGGATTTAAATCCCAGGTATACCTTAACTAATTATATGGGTTGAACAAATTAGTAAACCTTCTGGGGGGCTCAGATCCTTACCTGTGAAATGGAAATGGCACAGCACTATCTCCTAAGGTTGTTTTTAGGGATTAAATGATGAAATTATATTGAACACTTAGTAAATATGAAGAACTATAAAAGTTATATTATTATGATGATGAAGATTATTTTAAACTTTATTGGATTATCAGTTAGGATAAGTGTTTCACAAAGGCATTTTGTTTTATGTGAATTTTTTCTTCATATCCTTTGGTCATTAATCTATTGCAATCTGTTTTTTTTTATTTTGAAATTTGAATTACTTCATATATCATATAATTTCCTTTTTCTTTTCATATCTTGTATACTTTTATACATACAAATCTTCGGCACCAATATCTTCTCAGTTTGTTGTCCACCTTTTAACTTCATACATGGTTTTCAAGAAGTTTTAGATTTTTATATATTTCAGAAATTAAAAAAAATTATTTCCCTTTTAACTATGTAAGTTATCCCTTGACAGGTGATACACATTGTGTTCTATTTCTGTTAGCTTTTCTAAATTTCAGTTTGATTAACTTGTTTAGCTGAGGCTGGATTTTGCGAAAGGTTTAAGATTTTAGCATGGCAGAGAATAAAACAGAAACAGTCCCAGTTAGGGTTCATGGAGATACAGGAGCAGTCCCAGGGATATTATGGAGACTTCATTTGAAACAGTGGATCCTACAAAGACAGAATTGTTGTTCTCTATAATCAGTTGCATTTGACCGAAGGCCTTGGCTGTTTGGAAAAGGGCCTGCTGATAAAACCAGATAGAGCTGGGTTCAAATCCTTTCTGTCACTTACAAACTGTGTGATTGGCATATAACTTAACCATCTGTGAACTTCATTTTGTTTTACTGGAGATTAAATGTACATGAAAATGCTTGGCATACAGCAGCCAAAAATCAAACTCAACTCTTGAGTACTTTATTTTAGGACAATATTCAAGATTATCTCATTTTCTTAGTGAGTCAGAAAATGGAGTGTTTCTATATTAAACTTCCTTGTTGATCACATTTGGCTAGATGTACCAGAAACTAACTAGCCCATAAAAGAGAAACCAGAATGTGCTTGCTATCTGTTTAAGAGGACAAAGGGGTGGCTTTCATCCTCTTTGGCTCCTTATATTGGGCTTTCATATGCAGTTGTTCCTTAAAACAAACCTAAGAGGCAGACAGAGCATTTTACTCTTCCTTTCTCTTGGAAAAGAAAACTGGGGCCCAGGAATGTTTAGAGACTTGCCAGTGTCACACAGCAAAGCACCAGACAAAACTCCCTGTCTCATGCATTTTCCATCTGCAAGTTGTTTTCTCTAGTCCTCTGGCTAGACTGGTTGAACTGGATGATCTTTGGTCCCTTCCAAACCACTAAAACTTGGTTATTAAGATCTTGGGCTCTGGAGTCCAAAAGACCTAGCTGGTTTCAAATCCTAGCTGCACTATTTACAAGCTGTGTGACCTTGTACCAGTCAATTAACTTTTCTAAACCTTATTCTGCTCATCTGAAATGCAGATCATTTTACTGAACTTACTGGGTTTCAAGGAGGATTAAAAGAAATGGTGCATGTAAAGTACTTAGCATAGCATATGGCAGGTGGTAAGTGTTTAAAGCTGGTTAGCTAAAAATGGAAAGACTGAACAATGCCTAGGAATATTTGGGTTTAGAGATCTGAACTCAAAGTATTTGACCCACTAACTAGTACATAATATTATGGAAGCTTCTGGAAAGTTTTCCAATGCTGTGTCATTTAGCCCTTTTTGGCATTACAGGCACACAGAGCCATACATGCCAATTCTGTGGGCAGGTGCCACTTCCCTTACCTGTCCTAGGTGGAAACAGCATCAATGGATATAACTTGAGAGATGATAATAATTTCCTGGAGGCATGTAGTGTTCAGTGTTGTATAGTTTGGTGCTGGCACACTTGCCCTGCAGCTGGAAAAGATTAGAACTTGATGCTATTGGACTATTTAATTATACATTTAGCCACTGTAGCAAATGGATCTTCTCCAGCTACTCAAAAGGTGCTTTTGCCTCCTGTGTCTTGGTGCTTCTGAAATGCTTTTCAACAGAACCTCTCATGTTGAGTTGTAATGACTTTCAACCCAGATGTGCCTGACCTCCTGGGAGCTCTCAACAACTGCTTTCAGCTCATACTCATCAGTGTCCACAAAGCAAGCCAAGTGCATCAGCAAAGGGTGTGAACACTGAGCACCTCATGGGAAGACAGGGGAGAGGGTTGCAGCACATTCCACCCAGAAATGTTTATAAAGCTCTGCTTTAAAAAACAAGACAAACCTAAGTGTATTTACCAAAGCCCTCTCCCTGGTACGATCAGCCCAGTCTTCTCTGTTTTCTTCCCCTACAGATTACCCATTTCTTTTTGATGTCCCCATAAATTTGGGTCTAGATTTTGCCTTGAATATCCTACAGAAACCAGAGTTAGCTAGTCTCAGCCCCCTTGAAAAGCATTTCAACCACCACATCTATTATCCCCCCATCATGCCTCTGGCATCAAAGCCTGATTCTTGAGCATCTCATCAGAGAATCCAACCAACAGATGTAGAGCCCTTCCTAAGGGCATTTGTGCAGATTCTATTAAGAAAATATGTTCTCAGTAAGGACTTCCTTAATCTTCACGCTTACCTGACTGTGAGCTCTTTAATAATACTGACATTTATCCTGTGCTCATGATACCAGGCACTACTATAAGTGCCAAACATGCAGTATGTCTTCATGTCATTTCATATATCATAGTTCTCATGGCAAACCTTTATAATTAAGGACCGTTATTACTTTGGGTTTACAGCTAAAAACTCGAGACTCAGTAAAGTTGCTTGTCCAGGGTCAAACAGCAAGTGGGTGAAAATCCCACATTCTTAAGTAACATGCCACACAGGCAAAAGCTGGATTGTTCTCAAGACAAAGTCTCTAGACCCTTCCTTGTACAAGGTAACCCCTCCCAGTAATAGCTTTTGACTCAGGAGCCAAATTTAGTTGGCCTCCTCTGCTTTCTCTCATCTGAGAATACCTAGTCCCCTCCCTTCCATTTCACCATTCAATTTAAGTAAAACAAAACAAAACAAACAAGCCGAAGTGGCATTGTTTGGCATGTGCCAGGCCCTGTGCAGAGCAGTGGAGAAATAGAGAACAAGACAGAGTCCTTGATCTTGTGTGTAAATGTCATTGCAGGCAAGAAAGATACCGCAGCCAATAAAGTACAATGTCGAAAGTGCCACATTAGAGACATTAGAGGTGGCCCAGTGGGTGAGAGAGTGACAAACCCGCTGGAGGGAGAGTTAAGGGAATGGTGCCTGGAAGAAGTTATATTTGGGCTGGATTTGAAAGAAAAAGGGATAGAAGAGAAAATGACGGCAAGCTAGAAAGTCCCAGCATCAATTCCCCGTTCTGTCATGCATAATAATAAAATTAGAAGCTGAGGTTCAGGAAGGCCTGGCTTGGGGCAGCTTTGATTCCTGGGGGTGCCCTGACAGTGCTCTGAGGAAGACCTGGGGCGGCTGTGTCCACCTCTCCTCCTGGGGAGGGATGATGGGAAGGAGGTGCCTCCTGGGCTGGCTGGGCACACAGGAGCTCCCAAGAAGGTTCATAAGAGGATAGAACAATGGTCTGAACTCAGGAGGGACTGACAAGTGTTCTAAGGTATTCTAATGAGAGGCAGAATTTTTGGGGGGGGGGGTGTGGTGTGGGAATTGAACCCAGGTCTTCCGCATGCAGGGCGAGAATTCTACCACTGAACCATGCATGCACCCTTGAAAGGTGGAATTTTGACATGATACATTCCACTTTTTTTGATGATGTGTTTTTTGCTTGTTTTTTAAACTCACTGATAAAGTTCTTCTTGTCTTCCTTGTTTAACTCTCTAAATTGCCTTGACTTGAAGTAAGAATCTCTGACTTACCAAATATCATTGGGTGTATTTCCTAAAGCCCAGCCATAAGAAGCTATGATTGTCTTCTTTTAATGCCCATCAATAAAATTTATTTCCATTTATTTTTTTCTGGCATTTTAGAGCGGCAGGGTTCAGGATCTCTGACCCCAGAATCTCAATTCTGTGCTGCGATTGTAGAGCTGGAGCTTGATAAAGTGTGGCATAGTCCAGTAGTTTTCCATCAGGACTGTCTTCCTTGGACCATGTTCTCTGTCCTACTAATTATCTTCCACAAGGTCAAGAATGCATCACACTGACCAGTGGGGAGCCTTAGCAACATGCAGCCTCCGGGAGGGGATAGCGTAACTGTTTATTCAAGTTCTGGTCATATAATTTATACCAGAATGAAGGTCTCCTAGCACCCTACCAATAGGTTGATGGGTAATTGTATCCTCAGTATCCATCCTAACTACTCATTGGTTGGCATTCAATAAATGTTTGCTAAATTTGTGAGTGAATGAATGAAATGGAGAACAGGAGTGAGAAAGTTTGCACACGGCTAAATAAACATGAACTTGCTCCAACTGTGTGCCTTCAGACTGGTCATGGCCCACTGGGGAAACTAAGGCAGCTAAGCCAGCTCATTATCCACTTTTCTTAGAGAGAGGTCCAATTGGAATCACAAATGGAAGCTCCAGAATCTCATACCTGATACTGAGAAAGTACGCCCCTCAAACTGAAGTTATTAAAACTCAACATATATAGATTGAGACGAGCAAAGGACCCTACACATAAAGTTGAGTTCTCTCTTTGCCGCCAGCCTCTCCTTACTACAGTCCTTTGGACTTATTGTTTTAAAATAGAAAGCTGATTGCAACGCTTCCCTGTTGGAAATAGGTCCCCCCTTAACTATCCAATAAGTGGGGAATTAATATTTACCAAGAGGCTGCACTGTGCCTTGCCTGTGCTAGGTGTTTACCTTACCTTGTTTCATCCTAACCACAGCCTTGTGAAGTGGGCATGTCATAGATATGGGATGTTATATGGGGATATGGCTTGGACAGCTGAAGTAACTTAATAAGTCTTTTATCCTCAACCAATAGTCAATAAATCACGGAACTCAGATTCAAAGTCAGGTTTGACACACTCCCAAACCCCAAACCTGCAAGCCCCTAGATTGTTTCTATTCATTCTACACTGCTGGTCATCCTTTCCATTACACTGTGCCATCCAGAAGCCTTTGTGGGGCTGCAGGTCCTTTATGACCTGTATCCAGACTGTATTTTCAGCCTCATCTCCCCACTCTGTGCATACCCCTCTTTCCCTGGGCTGTAGTCACAAACAGCTAGTACAGGAGTGAGCCACGTTCTATTAGGTCACAGAACTCTTGTAGTGCTGTCCCTTTTTCCACCTGGAAAACTCCTATTCATCCTTCAATATCCAGCCCAAATATTCCCTCCCTGTGAAGGTTTCTCTGGTCACTCTCCCCCAACTAGGCAGTTAGCAGCCCCCTCCCCAGGGCTCCCACTGCTGTTTACACCTACCTCTATTGCACACAGTTTGAGCAAGCAGCAACTTGGTCTCTTCCTGTCTGACATCCCTTTGGCCGTAATTCCCTCTTTAAAAAGCCATTGCAGGCATATTCTGTGTGCTGCCAAACCTACAGCCTCCATAATTGCTAAGCAGATGCCACCTCCTCTCTGTGGAAAACACTCATATACAGTGTTTCCTACAATGAAATCCAGCAATTGATTTAAACAAAATCCTTCCCAGATAGAACTGACTCTCAGGTGAGCGGTGGTTCTATTTTCAGTGCAGTACATGGTGACTTTTCTGGTTTTGCACAAGGTTTCACATTCATCTTTTCTTTTCTTTTTTTAAAAATTATGACTAAGTGGAATCTATGAAATGTATGGGCTGGTGGAACCTTGACATTAAATTAGCCTCACACTGTCCCTGTTCCTCCCACTCCTGTTCTATGAATAGTAGACTATGCACAGAGCAGGACATATGAATCAAAAGTGACATTGCTTCATCAGGGAGGCTGAGGCTCAGGATTATGGAGTAGATGCTAAAGAATTGTGGTCCATACATAAGTCACTTTATCACCCACTTTCCGCTGATCTTGTTCTTATGACTAGAATACTGTATTGGAATCTGCACATCTGGTTGAACTGGTCATGAAGCTAATATATATGATTGATAATATAATTACAAACAGCTGTCATTAATTGCTTACTCTATGGCAAGTAACTTTCATAGCTTTTCTATGTTATAATCATCACAATCTTGCAAACGTAATGACTTCATGGTTAAAAACAGGTTCTGGAGTCAGACAGATGTGAGTTTAAATCCTGACTCTGCCACTTCCTAGCTGTGTGACCCTGAGAAAATCACTCAACCTCTCTAAACCTCACAACCCTCATGCGTGTAAGATGAAGATAATAACTGTGTCCTTCCTCAGGATGTTGAGAGAACTATATTCATCACTATTCATCATAACCCAGTAAATGTTAATAATTATCCAACCGTTCTTTTTATACAGGAAGAGGGAACACTGGAGGTGAATGGCACGCCATCTTACACAGCTAGGAAAGGTAAAGCTGGGATTGGAGCCCAGGCTTTTTCTAATGCAGCATAGCAATATTGCAGAAGCTCCTGAGTTCAAATCCTGACTCTACTACATGCTGAAGTTTGTGATCTCATGCAAGTTACTTCACACCTTTGTGTCTCAGTCTTCCCATTTGTAAAATGGATTTGATAGGGTTGTCATGACAATTAAATGTGTTGCTATATGAACAGGTCTTAGAATATTGCCTGACATATATCAAGTGCTGTATGAATGTTCAAGAGTAAAAGCGACTTTCTTAAGTTTCTGAATGTTGAGTCTGTTTGGGTTTCTATTGCAGTAGTTAGAGAAAGTAATGTTGGTGGTTTGGACTCAGAATAGTTCTATTTTTTTTTTCTGCTTTTCTAAAACATTTTTTCAGGTTCCCAAGTCTTCTCCAGGATAAACATTCCCAAATTCTTTAATTTCTAATGAAACTCTTTTAAAAACTGTTCCCTCTATTACTCATGCTCTGGTTGCTTCGTTTTCTAGGATGTGTGTGCTGGTTTGAAAGGATGTATGTCCCCTAGAAAAGCCATGTTTTAATCTAAACCCCATTTTGTAAAGGCAGAATAATCCCTATTCAATACTGTATCTTTGAAACTGTAATCAGATCATCTCCCTAGAGGTGTGTTTAAATCAAGAGTGGTTGTAAAGCTGGATTAGGTGATGACATGTCTCCACCCATTTGGGTGGATCTTGACTGGTTTACTGGAGTCCTATAAATGAGGAAACATTTTGGACAATAAGAGATTCAGAGAGAGCAGAGCATGAGAAGCAGAGGCCACCAGCCAGGACCTTTGGAGATTAAGAAGGAAAATGCCTCCTGGGGAGCTTCATGAAAGAGGAAGCCAGGAGAGAAAGCTAGCAGATGATGCTGTGTTCACCATGTGCCCTTCCAGCTGAGAGAGGAACCCTGACTGTGTTCACCATGTGTCTTCTTACTTGAGAGAGACCCTTAACTACATCTGCCTTCTTGAACCAAGGTATCTTTCCCTGGATGTCTTAGATTGGACATTTCTATAGACTTGTTTTAATTGGGACATTTTCTCGGCCTTGGAACTGTAAACTAGCATCTGTTTAAATTCCCCTTTTTAAAAGCCGTTCTATTTCTGGTATATTGCATTCCAGCAGCTAGCAAACTAGAACAATGGGGTTTCTCAAGCTCAGCATTATTGACTTTTTTTTAAATTAGAGAAATTATGCATTCACAGAACAATCATGCATAATTCCCATTTTCATGGTTCCCGTACACCACCCTACCAATAACAACTTGCACTGGTGTGAGACATTTGTTACAATCGATGATAGCACACTTTTATAATGTACTATTAATGAAAGTCCATGGTTTAACTTAGGGTTCACTGATTCTGTAATGTAGTTCAATGGATTATTATTATTATTTTGAGTTTAAATGCGTTTTTATTTTTAGACAACCTATATGACATGTTTTTCTTAAAAACAATGCCTCCGCTCCAAATAAATCAAGGTCAAAATAAATGAGTTCAAGATGGCATCAGTCCATCTGTCTAAGTCCTGGTATTGTGTGGATAAAAAGCAGCAGCCACTTATGACAGGTGACAGATCCAAGGAATTGACAAATTTGTTAACATTTCTCCATTTCTAAACCATCCTTAAAGAAAATCATATATGGGGTCACACCGTCCTCAAGGTAGTCCAGGAGAACAGCCATACCATCTGGATTCATGTTTTCACCAATACAGAACTGATAGTTATTGAAATTAGCAAGGATGTGCTTGATTTGTTCTGCAGCCCCTTGTCATAAAAGGTTTTACTCTTTCTGGTCTCTATTCTTCAAGCCTTTGATTGATTTCACGTAATCTTTGATGTACTTCTTGTTCGCTTCTTTTGTGAAGCTGGTTTCTCGCAAGTGATGGTTCATGACGATATCAACACCAGTGATGACTGTGCTTTCGTTACCTTCACCCCAGGCATTTCCACCAATGAGCGCATCATCAATGCCACCCTCTGTCCTACTGACCATCTTTCCCTCCACCTCCAGGCACAGCCCGTCCGTGATTGCCCGAATCTTGTAAATGTCGGAGGACAACTCATTATGGCTGATGAGGTCCCGGTAGATGATCATGATGGCGGCTGAAGGGAGACCATGGCGGTGGCGTGGTAGGAGCCCGGAATTCGCAGAGAGCGCCGAGCAGCCGGAGCTGCACAGAGGGCAGGGCGGACGGGCGGAAAAACTCAATGGATTATTTTTAAAACTTTTATTCTGTTACCATATATACAATCTAACACGTCCCCGTTTAATCACATTCAGATACATATTTCAGTATTGTTAATTGTGTTCACGATGTTGTGCTACCATTACTGCCATCTATTACCAAGGCATTTCCATCATTCCAAATAGGAGTCCTATACATTTTAAGCCTTAACTTCCCATTCCCTATCCCCAACCCATCCCCTGGTAACCTATATTCTAGATTCTGACTCTGAGTTTGCTTATTTTATTGTTTTAAAACACTGTGATCAGGCGGCCTCAGTGCCTCAGCAGGCAGAGTTCTTGCCTGGAGACCCAGGCTCGATTTGAGGTACCTGCCCATGCAAAAACACAAAAACAAAAAACAGTGTGATCATGCATTAGTTGTCCTTTTGTATCTGGCTTATTTCACTCAGCATGATGTTTTCAAGATTCATCCATGTTGTGTGGCTCAGGACTCCATTCCTTTTCACAGCTGAATAATATTCCATTGCATGTATGTGCCACATTTTGTTTATCCACTCATCAGTTGATGGACCCTTCAATTGCTTCTAACTTTTAACAACTGTGAATTATGCGGCCATGAACATTGGTGTGCTAATATCCCTTTGAGTCCGTGCCCTCAACCTTTTGTGTATTTACCTTGTAGGGGGATTGCAAGATCATATGGTAGTTCTATACTTCCGTTTCTGACAATCCAGAAAACTGTCAGCACTACTGAATTTTCAGACTGGAAAATTATTTGTTATGGGGTAGGGAGTGCTGTCCTGTGTATTGTGGGATATTTAGCAGAATCTCTAAATTCTACCCACTAGTTGCCAGTAGCACCCTCTCCCCAAGGTGACAAACAAAAATGTCTCCTGGCATTACCAAATGTCCCATGGAGGTCAAAAGCACCCCAGGTTCAGAACCATTGTTCTGGAGTGTGACCCCCAATACTGACAAAATTCTCTGGCTATAGTTTGGGAGTTAGATGTGCTACATGAACTTCTTTTAATAGAAGACTACTTTAGCTCTTTCGACAGTTAAGCTCTGTTATGTCATTGAACTTTGAATGCTAAGACTCCAAATCTATTTCACATGTACTGCTGCCTGTGCAGATGGATTTTTGTCCTTAAGTGCATCTCTTCTCTGAGAAATCTCAACGCGTTAGAAACTGTTCAACTACTCAGTCTATGTACGATTACCAGGGTAATCCTCTCTGAAAATCCCCTTCCCTCAAGCTCAGGAGGGGGTACCATCTTCTGTTCTTCCATCCTCTCACATCTGCAAGGCCTGGTTCCAATGCCATAGGAAGTTCTACCAGATCTGCCACTAGAACACTTATCTTCCAGCTCCGTTTCCACTGTGTTTTGTTGCATTTTATTGGCTATTTCTCCAAAATGATGGCTAGCAACTTGAAATCAAGGGCTTGCTCGGGAAGTCATCCAGTCCCATTACCTGCTCAGTGCAAAATCTTTTGCACTGACTATTCTTTGAATGGAGTTACGTCCTTACCCTCCTCATAGACCCTTCACTATCTTCCTGTAAATTCTTTTCATTCAAAGCCTTCCACACACTGTCTCCACTTACTCAACTAACTAGTCCCCAGCATAGATCCCCCAATCTGGTCATCCCACTCTCCTTCCCTCCCACAAACAATTTTGCCTTGATAGCCCACAAACAGCTGCTTTTCTAACCTGAATTGCCTACCACCTCTTCAAATCCTAACCATCTTCCCAGGCCCAGCTCAGTTCATATTTAGCTGCTCCAAATCCATTCTGGAATGAGACAGGAGATAAAGTATGAACCTTAATTTCACAGTAGAGTCTTTCTTTTGCCCCCCCAAGGTAAAATAGTGGAACGCTTCACATAGGCTAATCAACAAAATTGGCCTGATTTCAAATCTCATTTCTGTCAATGTTATAACTCTGTGTCTTGGGGAAATGACTTCGCCTTACCATCTCAGTTTCCCCACGTGTAAAGTGAGAATCTGCAGCATAGGATAGTTGAGAAGTAAGTGAGATGATGCTTACTTAGAACTCAGCATATGGTCAGCACTCCAGAAATATTAGGTGTCATTAGCTTTTCCCTGACCAGTCCACTTCCTTCTGACCTCCCCTCTGAATTCCTATGTGCTGCATACTGTATTCTTCTATTACGTACTGATTTATATTCTTCACTTGTATGGGTTTGAGGTTTGGTTGCCTCTCTACAAATAAATATTTCTGTGGCCAGGAATTCATTCATTAGATAAATATTTGTTGTACACTCACTGTGGGCATTGAGTTAGGTACTATGGTTGGGAGGTGCAGTTATCTCAAGCATGGACCCTGACCTCAAGGATACAGATCACTGAGTAAGATAAGATGTGTAAATACATAGCTGCAACAGGGAAAGAATGATCAGTATCATTGGAAAGGTGTAAGAGTCCAAAGGCAGGAAGAATTCCTTTTGCCCAGGGTGCAAAAAGACTTAGGGAAAATCTGGGCCTTATAGAGATAAAGGGGATGGCAGAGAAGTCTTCATGGAAAGATGCAACAACTTAGGCGAAAGTTAGATAAGGGAAACTAAGGAAGGTATATAAGAAATTGAGTAGTTCAGTTTCTTGGAGTACATGAAAGGCAAGAGTAGGAGATAAGGTTGGAAGGTAAGAGGCCTTGAATATAAGGTGAAAGATTTGTGCTTCATTCGACAGGGATGAGGGAATCACAGAAGGCTTGAACAAAGGGATGGCTTGCTCAAATCAGTGCATCTAGAAGATAAATCCACAAGAATGCAGGAAAATCACTTATGAGCCCAACATAGTAATTGAGACATGAGATTAGGGCAGCAACTATGAGAGTGGAAGGAAGTGATGGATGTGAGTGAGACCCTGTTAATGAGGAGAGGAAATGGATGACTGCATGATCTTCACTATTCCCCTACTGTCTGTTCTTATAGCAACCAGAGGGACCCTTTAAACTGTATGTCAGTTTACATCTCTCCTCTGATAAAAGCCCTCTAATTGCTTCTCATCATACTTAGAATTGAATTTGAAACACCTCCCCCTACCTTACAGCACAGTCTGACCAGTGTCTACCTCTCTGGCCTTGTCTCTTTACTTCCAACCCTTTACTTGATGTGTTCCTGCTCTTGACCTCCTTAATGTTCCCCAAGCATGCTCCTATCTCTGTTTCTTTGAGTTTGCTGTTTCCTCTGCTTATATATACTTTCCCCAAATGTCCACATGCCTCAATCCCTCATTTCACTCTGGTCTCAGCTCAAATCTACCTCCTCAAAGAGACTATCCCTGATGAAAATAAGCAGCAACCCTACCCCATCACTTTCTATATGTCACTAAATGACATTATAGTACATAATGATTTGTTTACTGTTGATTTTCCCCACTAGCATGTAAGTTTCCTCATTTTTGGTCTATTTCAAGAATGAATGAATGAATGGGAGGTCAAGAAGACACCAGCATTTAAAACCCTGGTAAATGAGAGACTGGTGGAGCTACCATTAACAAAGAAGAAAGAGTTGTGAAAAGGAAGATGAAGTCAGTTTCCAACATTTATGTTCAAGATAACAGCTGGACATTCCAGTGCATAATTTTAGTGGATAGCTGGGAAAGGTACAGGAATCCAGGAATCAACCAAAGAAAGGTGATTACTCACCCATGAGACTGGATGGCCAAAAGAAGGGCAGAGTACCAAAGACCCATCTAAGTGGTGCATCCAAAATGAGGAAAAAGGCAGAGAAAGAAGGATTTTCAATAGGTGCTCACTGCATTTGGGATTAAATCCCAAACTTTTTCTGTATCCTAGAAGATCCAGCATGATCAGGCACCTTATTCATGGCTCTGATTTCATTCTTCATTTCACTGATTCCCTATACACGGTCCTTTCAGTTTCTTGGATTTTCCAAACACCTTTTCACCTCAAAGTCTTCACTGTTTCCCTTCCTTTTCCTGAAAGCCATCCCTCCAAACTCCATCACTCGTTATCCAGCTAAAGATTTTTTATTCTGCAGGTCTCAGTTAAGTATTACTGCCTCAAACTGACTATCTGTAACCTCCCATCACCCACTGTTCTTCTTCATTATATGCTTTTGTAAATTCTGTAAATATGTATGTGTCTGTGCTTATGTGTATGTGTGCTTGTGTGCACGTGTGCATGTGTATATACTAGCAGGTAGCTGGTACAATATATGATTGTTTGATATCAATTCTATTAGACTATGAGTTTCAGGGACCAGTGGGCCAGTCACGATATCTGTGTGGTTCACCACTCTTTTCCCAGAATCTAGTACTGGCCGATACTGTAGCTAAGTGTGGTCAACAGCAGACAAAGGAAAAAACATAGAATCCAAGGACCTAGATTATTATGGCTTTAGGAATTCCATTTAAATAAAGTGATGAGGCAAGGAGGAGAGTTGGTAAGGCCACATTGCAAAGGGTGAAGGAGAGACTGGGTGGGAGAGAAATATACTTTTTCAAGGGGTCTGGTAATAAAGTTAAGAAGAGGGAGACTGGAGGCTGGAATTGGTAGCAGTGTCAAAAAAAAAAAAAAAGGAATTCTTGAGGTGAAGGAGAATTTCCCATTTTTTGTAAAGCAAGAGAAAAGATTTAGTCAAAGGTAGAGACAAAATATTCATAAACAAGCAGGGGATAATTGATGGGGCAAAGCATTGAACAGAAAGAGAATGGGATTAGAATTCAAGTGGAAAAATCAAGGATAGGAGTGTTGGAAAAAAAAAACTAAGGTGTTCTAGGCAGATAACTCATGCTGTACATATACCAGACCATTTAATCCTCTACAAGTCCTTTCGAAGAGGGTACTATTCTCATCCTATGGGTGAAGAAAATAAGATCTGAAACACAAAGAAATTGACACGTAAGCTGGAATTCAAGCCCAAACTTGTCAGGTTCCAAACCCCATTTTTCCCCATGATACTTCATGAGTAAGGATGGAAGGAAAGAGGAAGATTTATTCCTCTGAGATAGAAAAGATGGAAATGTGGTGGAAGTTAGGAAAGTTGAAAAAGCTCAAGTGAGTCTGCCTGTCCTCCATAGTTAAGGAGGATACAAAGTCATCTTTGGAAAGTGGAGTTCAGAATCTAGTAGATTGAAAAGGTTAGAAGGGATGCCACAGAGAGTGGACGCGGATATCAGTTGGAGGTGATGAGGGGTGGCAAGCAGTATAGAGAGTGTCCTTGAAGTTGAACCAGTTGAATTTGTAAGAGATCCAAACAGTCTGGATTCCTGAACTTTCCCAGAAAAAAGAGTAGAGAAAATAGGGAGGGTTGTCTGGACCTAGAAATTGGCAAAGAGTGAGGGTGAAGTAGGAAGACAAGAGGAAAAGACCAAGAAGGAGCATCTTCACAATAACTGAATATAGGGTAAGGACTGGAGAGACATCAAGGAGAGGAATGATATTTAATTGTAAAAACTGAGGATTTGAGGCCAGAGCATTGGAGCGTCTTCAGTACAAGGGCTGGGGCCCTTAAGAGACAACAGGAGCTGAAGACAAGAAGGCTATGAGCCTGGTACTAAAATTCTTGAGAAAAGAAGAGACCTGTCCAGAAATCAGTAAATCACAGCATGGAGAGAGTACTAAATGGATGGAGTGGTCTTCAGAAAAGGAAGGGCTGTTGTAGGACAGTGGTAGAATTATGGTCTAGGAGTCAGAGGGGAAAGTGTATGCTCATTTTTCCTCCAAGAAGATGGAGGACAGAGAGAGTCAGGGTATGTGTAACCCCAGTGGAGACCTCTGTGAGAGAAGCACTGTCTTGATCACCTTGAGAAGGTGGCAGTGATGCTTGAGAAGACTTAAGGGACTTTGGTCCCAATGAAAAAGCAGCAGCACTGTGGGGCACAGAAGGAAGGTCAAGACTGAATATATAGAAGAGTGAGACTATACAGGAAGAAGTAGGAATGGCAGTGTCTCAGGTTGTGCGTGGGATGTTGAGTTTAAGAAACAGGAATCAACTGACTCCAAAACATAATTGTTGAAGACCAACTACACTACAGGTAAGACACAGTTCATGCCCTTGGGGAACACAAATAAAATAGATTCATGGCTTCATGGTTAGGGTGCAGTCAGGACAACTTGTGTTCAAATCACCGTTCTACCACTTGCTCTCTGCAAGACAGCAGGCAAGTTAATTAAACTCGCTAAGCCTCAATAGTCTCATCATAACGTGGGGATAATCATAGGATGCACATGATAGACTTGATTTGAAGATCAAAAGAGAGATACATGAAGAGAATTTAGCACAGTTGCTCAACACAATAAGTTCATATTTATGTTAATAATTACTATTAATTGAATACAGAAGGTGAAGCACCAAAATACAGGTTGAACAAAGTATGCTTATTATTAGAAGAAATCTAATAGAATATTTCCATCATCTTAACGTGAGGAGGTCTTTTAAAGCAATACATAAAACTCAAAAGCTAATGATGGTCATTTTACTGATATAAAAACATGAAACTTTTAAAAACGTGGAATTTCTATGTTACAAGAGACATTATAACGTTAAAGTCAAGTTAAAAATTTGGAAAAATGTTTTCAGCCTCTATAACAGCCAAAAGTTAATATGTGTACTATTTTGAGCCCTTCCAAATGAGTAAAAAGGAATTAACACTCCAACAGGAAAATGGGCAATGGATATATATGTATGACACAGTTCATTGAAGAAGGATAACAAAGGTTGAGTAAATATGAAAAATAATTCAACTTCAACAACAATTGAAGATAGGCAAGCTTTTTTAAAAAAAATTTATTTATTAATTAAAAAAATAAGAAACAAAATAAAACATACATAATCAGTAATTCACAATATCATCACCTAGTTGCATATTCATCATTTCTTAGAACATTTGCATTAATTCAGAAAAAGAAACAAAAAGACAATAGAAAAAGAAATGAAATGAACACAAGAAAGATAAAAAAAAAGATTATACCTATCATACCCCTTACACCTTGCCTTCATTGATCACTAGCATTTCAAACTAAATTTATTTTAACATTTCCTCCCCCTATTATTTATTTTTATTCCATATGTTCTACTCGTCTGTTGACAAGGTAGATAAAAGGAGCATCAGACACAAGGTTTTCACAATCACACAGTCACATTGTTACAGCTGTATCATTATTCAATCATCCTCAAGAAACATGGCTACTGGAACACAGCTCTACATTTTCAGGCAGTGCCCTCCAGCCTCTCCATTACATCTTGAATAACAAGGTGATATCTACTTGATGCATAAGAATAACCTCCAGGATAACCTCTCGACTCTGTTTGGAATCTCTCAGCCATTGACACTTTGTCTCATTTCCCTCTTCCCTCTTTTGGTCGAGGTTTTCTCAATCCCTTAATGCTAAATCTCAGCTCATTCTAGGGTTTTTCTCAATCCCTTGATGCTGAGTCTCCATTCATTCCAAGATCTCTGTCCCACGTTGCCAGGAAGGTCCACACCCCTGGGAGTCATGTCCCACATAGAAAAGGTTAGGGTGGTGAGACTGCTGGTTGTGTTGGCTGGAGAGAGGGGGATAGGCAAGCTTTTGACTATTTAGATAACAAAGATTAAATGCAGTGACAATGCTCAGTCGTGGCTGTGGGAGTCAGGCGCTCTTATGCACTGCTGGTGGGAGAGTTAACAGGCATTGCTTTTTAAAAAGACAATCAAGAAGTAGCTCTCAAATTACAAAATAGGGCTGTCATTTAATCTAATGACTCTGTTTCTAGGAATCTATCCAAGAGAAATAGCCACTCAAATGTATAAGGGGATTTATCCCAGCATTGCTTTCGTAATCAGCCATTGAAAAAAATCAAGGTTGCTTCCTCTTTGCTACTGTAAAAAGAAAAATTAAAGATAGAAATTGAAACATAAAAGTCACTGAACAGCATTGTACTATGGTTTGTTTTTATGTACTGAAAGTGCTTCTATTCCATTTTTTACTTAAAAGGAAAGATTTGGTGATGCATGTTTATAAACGCAGAGAAAAGACAACACTAACAGCAGTTACTTGGAGTCATGAGAATGGGAAGTGAGGATTTCACTATTTACCTCTGTGCTGTTTGCTCATGATTTTCTAGGAATGCTTTCTAATTTCTATAATAAAAGAAACAAATATGGGAAAATGTGGAAGAAAATCAAAGCGTTTGGGGAGTCCAGAATAGGGAGTAAAGCATGTTAGTGGAAGTGACATATAAAAGGTGTTCCAAGGAGGAAAGGAACTGCTAAGTGGAGAAGGCAATGGAAAGCATCCCCAGGCGGAGGGAAATGGGTACTTGGGAGGTAGGGTTGAGGCACCTGTCAGTGGTCAAATGTGGGAGTGGGGGGCTGATGAGGCAGAAGAGGTACTGAGTTGAAATCATGAACTCCCCCAAAGTTCCAATTGGAATGTTCACTTAAAAGGCTACATTCATTCAGTCAAAAATATTTATTGAGCACCTGCTACGGACTGATGATAAAAAAAATATATGAATCCTCTTCATTTCAGGTTGCTTTTGGTCTAAAAGGTATGGCAGACAAAAATATAAAATGAAATAAAATAATTGGCAAGTGCTTTGAAGAAAATAATCAGGGTGCAGAAATGGGGAACATGGAAAAGATAGGTCTCAGAAGGCTCCCAGAGGCAGTTATGTTTAAACGGAAACCTTGAAGGATGGCAAAGAACTAGCTTAATGAGAGAGTTGGAGTGAAGGCCAAAGGCTTTCTAGGGAGAGAGAGAACAGTATGTGCAAACCCTGGGGAGAGAAAAGCATTGTTTGAGAATAGAAGGAAAGCGAGAGTGACTGTTTTCCAAAATAACACCATGAATTCACCTTCTTTGATTTCCCTTTATAGTACCCAGCCCTGCCGAGGACTCTGCCTGCCTTCCTGTTAACATCTGTTAACTAACTGGCTTTTTGTATTAAATGGCATTCAAAAATGTTATTAGATACTAAATCTTGTACCCTAAGCCACTTATATCGCTGAGAGCTTCTATCTCTATGTGTGTGCGTGTGTGTGTGTAAGAAAGAGAGAGAGAGAGAGACTTAGGGTACAATTTTACATATGTTATCTGTCTTAAAAAAATTAAACAGGGAAAACAGTGGACCCTGAAACCATTGCCATTTTGAAATAAATGCTATAAGTTTTGCGGTGTAAGCCTGATGTTACTGAAAGTCCGACTGAAATGAAAAGAACTGCCAGAAGAGAACGGATCTAGCTTGAGCATTGTTGGAGTGCCGCTTCTGCTAAACATTTGGCCATTTTTGAGTAGCAAAGAGTATAACAGTTAATGTGTAAAATTCCTCAAGAGTCCATTAAACATTGTAAATTTTATGGGAGCCACAGATGAGGGACACGCAGTGTTGTCCTCAGAGAGTTTATAGTCTAAAGGGGAAGATTGACACATGGAGCAATCCTTGCAAAATAATAATAAATGTTGGAAGAGAGGCATAAACATAGTGGATGTGGTGGAAAACACAGATCGGGGAGCAATGAACTCAGCGAGGGGTGAGAATAGAAGCCCGCTTACAAGAAGGAGGTGGCGTCTGGGGGGCCGAGCCTTAAGAATGTGAGCAGGAGGGTATCCGGAGGGGATGGCGTTCCAGATAGAATGAACTGCATGAATAAAAAAAAAAGCATAGCTAAAAGTACACAATGTTTTCAGGAAATAAAATTCAAGCAAGAGTGGTTAGAGGATCAGGGAGTGTCTTGTGATGAAGCTGTAAGTTAGGCAGAGAGTCAAGGAGGGAAGGACCTTGAATGGCCTACTAAGGACTGTGGAATTTCTCCCGTAGGTGTGTGTTTAGGGGGAAAGTTTCCTCAAAGGTTTTTAAGGAGGAGACCGGGATCAGAGCAGTGTTCAGGAAGCCTGATGGCTGTAAAGGATGGACAGAGGGGCAAGTCTGGGGACAGGCAGAGCAGATAGGATTCCAGTCTGTGATTTTTGTCTCCTTCCCCCATTCCACGCTCACTCCCCACCATCTCCCACTCTTCATCCCCTGGCCTGGCTTCTGTTCGCCACTGGGTTTAGATGGGGGATGGAGAAAAAAAAATCAGTCTTTGCTCTTCCTCCATGGCTGGCATCCACCCCTTTGCTCCAGGGATGACAGAGGTTGAGGTGGTCGGGACCTGACCTCCTAAGGCCCTGCTCACTTCCTTTAGGAGATGCCTGGTGGCCCTTAGCAGGCTCAGACAGAGCTGAGCCCTGGCTTCAGATTCCTTCCTAGAGGGAGCAAAAAGGAAGCATAGACTTTATGCACCCAGGAGACAATCCAACTTTGGTGCTGGGCTATTTCCTAAGCTGGGCTTTCACCATTACTTTATATTTCAATTAGGGAAAGCCTCTGTAGTTTGGAGCTATTTTTCTGGCTGTAGATCAACAGTGGCAAACACGGACACTGGGAACTGGCCCAGAGTCTCAGAATGATTAATATCCTGTGTTGTGAGATGTCAAAATGCATGGATAGCCAAACCTTTTAGAGAGCCGACTGGTGCAGTGTAGAGGCAGTCAAGTCCCTTGAGTCATTTGGGAGAAAGATGCTGTAATTCCATATACTAAATCAATGAAATTGAATAAAGGATCTGCAAACAAACCTCATAGACATTGTCTTTCAGAAATGCTCCAAGGGTCTCTCCGAGCTTCTGTTATCCTCAGATTCTCCCAGGAAACTCAGCTAATCCCTGGTTTAGCATCTTCTCAGCTCTGAACCCCATTTCTTGTTCAGCCAATTGCAGCCTGTCTCTCCAGACTGTCACATATCAATTGCTTTGTTTATCTTATTGTCGGCCTGTTTTGGAAACACTCTCCTCAACTCCTGTCTGACTCATAGGTTAAGGAGCATGAGTAATTCTTCTGGAACTCACTTGGAACAGGAGGGAACCCTTCCCATTTGATTTCCGGCCCTAAAAAAAGACAAGATAGTTCACACAGGATGCTAATTGATTTTCCTATTCAACATGACCTAGCCCTGCTTGGAAAACTGCCTTTCACGCTGTGAGGTTTAGAAATTTGAACACCTCCAGCTTTTATTTCAGAATTATAAAATGATTAGTATTGCTACTGCAAGTGTTGTTACGAAGGGAAACCAAGCACTTTCTTTTAATGAGACATAAAAATTAAGAGAAATGAACGACTAGATTGATCCTATGGATTTTTCTTGGTTGTCAGTGTAGGTAACAGCTCACTGCCTTCTTCCTGCTGTTTTTGGCCTGTCTTTCTAAGCTCTTTCACCCCTACGTGGGTGTGGCTCCCAGTTTGGCATCCATTTCCTATAGCAGAGACGGCAAGAAAATGGCTTCACTCCTCTTTGTTTCTAAACCAGCTTCAGAGAGGGCGGATCCTGTCATAGGACTTGAGTATCCAAAAGCTTTTCCGCATCGCCAATGGGAAGTATTCCAGCATTGCTGGGGAGAAAAAACATAATGAAAGTTCAAAGTCACACCTTAGGGGCAGGGTTATGGTGACTTTCAACTTTCTACTTTATACAGGACTGTTCGGTTGGATTTTTCTACAATGAGTACGGAAAACAATAATCAGAAAGAAAAAAAACCTCAAAGCCTGCCTGTGCATACTTGCAAATGGTCCCCTTATTATTATTATTATTATTATTTTGTCTCAGTAGCTGTGTGACCTTGGACAAGTTAATTAACATCCCTGTCCTTACCTGAAAAACAAAGATAATAATGCATCCCCTTATAGGGTTGTTAAACATTGCAAAACACATGTAAGCACTCATATTGAGTGCACATAGTAAATGAGCACAACTATTACTGTTGGTGGTGGCAATGATATTGTTTCATTACCAATGCCCAAAGGCCTTCTCTCTGAAACGTAGCTATGGAGTGCTGCAGAATGCACCTCTCACCTTTCCATCGGGAAGGAGGAATATCAATCCTAATTCGAGCATCACTCCATCAGGAAGACACTGAAAGATAAAGGTAAATCCATAGGTTTCCCAGCTTCCCCTCCAGTCCTTTCTCCAGTGGGCTGCTGGAAGGATCACTGTCCCCTCGATTCTTCTTCTGCATGTAAGTCAGACCAGGCCATTGCCCACCTGAATCCCCCTGAAGCCTTCTAAATCATGTAGAGTGAAATCAGACTCCTTTCCCAGCCCTGCCAACCTCTCTGTCCTGGCTCCTCTGCTTTCTGACCAGCTCATTAGACTTGTCCTCCAACAGTGCCTAGATCGGGGCAGGCTCCTTCCCACCTCATGGCCTCATACGGGTGCCTCACCCTCTCCCTACCCTCCCACACCCTGTGTTCCTCACAGGTCTCAGCTAAATGTCTCTTCCTCAGAGATCTTTCCTAGCTGCCCCATTCATCATTTCCTATATGGCCTCCAGTTCATTTATTTCACTGTGCTTGTCATAAGCAATAATTAGTTTATTTGCTTACTTTTGAAATTAAAGACTCTCTTTGGGCTGGCATATATGGCACGTGAAAAAGGTGAGAGAGAAGGAAGGAGGGAGGGAAAGTAGGAAGGAAAGAAGGAAGAAAGGAAGAAAGGAAGGGGAGAGACAAAAAAAAAAAAAAAGAAGGGAAAGGTTATGTTCTAGTTTGCTAGCTGCCAGAATGCCATATACCAGAAACGGAACAGCTTTTTTTTTTTTTTTTTTTTGCATATTCATCATCATGATCATTTCTTAGAACATTTGCATCAATTCAGAAAAAGAAATAAAAGACAACTGAAAAATAAAAACAGGAAAAAAAATTATATGTACCATACCCCTTACCCCTCCCTTTCATTGATCACTAGCATTTCAAACTGAATTTATTTTAACATTTGTTCCCCCTATTATTTATTTTTATTCCATATGTTCTACTTGCCTATTGACAAGGTAGATAAAGGGAGCATCAGACACAAGGTTTTCACATTCACACAGTCACATTGTGAAAGCTTTATCATTATTCAATTATCATCAAGAAACATGGCTACTGGAACACAGCTCTACATTTTCAGGCAGTTCCTTCCAGCCTCTCCATTACATCTTGGATAACAAGGTGATATCTACTTAATGCATAAAAATAACCTCCAGGATAATCTCTCAACTCTGTTTGGAATCTCTCAGCCATTTATACTTTGTCTCATTTCACTCTTCCCCTTTTTGGTCAAGAAGGTTTTTTCTCAATCCCTTAATGCTGAGTCTCAGCTCACTCTAGGATTTCTGTCCCATGTTGCCAGGAAGGTCCACACCCCTGGGAGTCATGTCCCACACAGTCAGGGGGAGGGTGGTGAGTTTGCTTGTTGTGTTGGCTGGAGAGAGAGGCCACATCTGAGCAACAAAAGAGGTTCTCTTGGGGGTGACTTGTAGGCCTAATTTTAAGTAGACTTGACCTATCCCCTGTGGGGTTAAGTTTCATATGAACAAAACCCAAGACTGGGGGCTCAGCCTATAGCTTTGGTTGTCCACACTGCTTGTGAGACTATCAAGAATTCAACTCGGGGAGGTTGAATTTCCCCCTGCGGAACAGCTTTTTAAAAAGGGAATTAAATAGGTTGCTAGTTTATAGTTCTAAGGCTGAGAAAATGTCCCGGTTAAAGCAAGTCTATAGAAATGACCAATCTAAGGCATCCAGGGAAAGATACCTTGGTTCAAGAAGCTCGATGAAGTTCAGGGTTTCTCTCTCAAGTGGAAGGGCACATGGCAAATGCAGTCCAAGTTCCTCTCTCATCTGGAAGGGCACATGGTGAACACGGCATCATCTGCTAGCTTCTTCTCCTGGCTTCCTGTTTCATGAAACTCCCCAGGAGGCCTTTTTCTTCTCCATCTCCAAAGGTCGCTGGCTGGTGGACTCTGCTTCTCATGACTATGTTGTTCTGCTTTGCTCTCTCTGAATCTCCTTCATTTTCCAAACTATTTCCTCTTTTATAGGACTTCGGAAACTAATCAAGACCCACCCGAATGGGTGGAGAAATGTCGTCACCTAATCCAGCTTAACAACCACTCTTGATTAAATCACTTCTTCAGGGAGATGATCTAATTGCAGTCTCAAACATATAGCATTGAATAGGGATTAGAAGAAACAGCTGCCTTTACAAAATGGGATTAGGATTAAAACATGGTTTTTCTAGGGTACATCCATCCTTTCACACCAGCACAGGTTACATACTCAGGTGGTTATATTTAAAAGGCTAATGACTAGAAGAACATGGAGCCAGTGATAAAATAGTAATAGTTTGGAAGTAGAATAAGTTTGAGGAGTAAACTAATGTGTTTGGTTCAAATGTGTTGCATTTGAAATGAAGGCAGGATACCCAGGTAAAAACAAAATAGGCAGAAGGGTGCAGGACTGAAACTCAGGGCCAGGTCAGGGCTGGAGATGCCAGCAGGGAGTCACAAAAATGGTATTTAACCTTTCAAAATCCAAGAATTTTTTAATGGATAGGGAAGGGGATACAAAGAAAAGCAATTTCCAGGAAAACAAAATGTTTGAGTTTGGGTTGGGGGTTGGGAATTGGGTGGAGAGAATAAGGTTATCAAACTGAAATTTAAAGGAATTAATGGAAGGGCATAACCAGGAGGAGAGCCTTTGGCTTAATTTGATCCAATGTGGGAAGCCTCACCCAGCTGGACTGGACAGGACTGACAGATTGATATTTCCACTTAGGGTTAGTGAAGGAAACTGAGGACATGCACCATGAGGAAGATGATGTGATCCAGGGCCAATGGGCAGGAGGAGAGTGTTAAGAAGAGACCAGGAATAGAATAAAATAGAATAAAATGCCTAAGAGTTTGCTGCTAACAGTTTAACAATGCTGCTTAGTTCAGTGTTCTGCAAATTAAAATAACTGGATGAATATGCAAAGGTGTTGGTGATAATGACAGGCTAAACTGAAGTCAATGGGGAGTTTTTCTTGTTTGTTTTTTTCACTTTCAAGGCTTTCTGCTTCTAACCCCGGCCCTGCCCAATTGCGAGTGATACCATGGAAGGAGAAAAGATCAGAGGTACCCAAGAAGGAGAAGAGATTAAGGGCTCTGGTGCCAGAGAGCCCTGGGTTTGTATCCATTCCTCCCCCCACCCCCCATATATGCATGACTTTGGGAATATTTCTTATCTGAGCTTCAGTTTCTTTCATCTTTCAATTGAGGATGATAGCACTTACCTTTCAGGATTGTTGTGAAGATATTAAACAGGCTCTGAAAAGCCCCTGGGACATAGTCAGTGCCAAACAAATGTTAATGCTCTTTCCTGCTAAACCTTCGTCCTGTCTGCCCCTTCCCATTCATATCAGACACTTAAAATTTAGTGGAGCTTCAGGTTGACTAAGATGGCAGCCATTCCTTCACAGAATCTTTGAACGTAGCAAAATTGGCGGAGTGATCTTCTGCATTTCTCTGGAAAACAGTTAAAGGGTTGTAGGAACTGGGTGAGTGCTAAATCAAGGAAACACAGCTTTAAAAATGGTAGGAGAAACTTGGGACACCCCTGCTGCCTACTCTTATGACTCCTCCCCGGCACAATGTATAGCCAGCCTATGCTTCTATTGTGGGTCCCTGGTCCCGTTCCAGAAGGAAAGCATAATAATGTCTATGCACATACTGTGGGTACCTGTATGTCAGAACTGGATTATTGAGTTACAGCCTGAAAGACTGAACCAGGATAGTCCTTTTGGGCTCACCCTCCCAGAACTTACCCTGCAATCAGAAGAAACCTACAAATAGCTAAAGCAGTATGAGAAACCATTAAGTAATGGCCTAGGGCAAAGGATTACCTGTACTAAATCATAAAATAGAGCACCTAAGAAGGGGAGAAATTCTATTTGTAGGAAGTAGAGGGGAGCATTTAAAATCCAGTAACTGGAGGAATTCCTAAAGCCACAAGCAAGCACAAATACAGAGCGGACCCTGCACTTCTCATGCCCCACAGGCTGACTGGCTTTCTTGATAGGGCTGTTAAACTCTGAAAGACAGCACCAGCTAATGCAGAGCCAATTTGCAAAGATTGTGAAAGGTGTTCTTTACAAAGGTTGATTTTGCTTATCTTTGTTAGCTCACGGCACTCAAAGAAATCTCTGTCATATCACTAGCTGGATATAAACACAAGGAACAGATAGTTCAGGGACTAAATGGCAGAATTAATACTTTAAAATATTAAAAAGTACACTGTGCAATAAAAGATTATGAGACAAACAAAGAAACTGGAAATGATGGCCCACCCAAAGGAACAGGATAAAAGTTTAGAAATTGCCAATGAAGAAAACCAGATTTTGGACATGCCAGACAAAGATTTTTAAATAATGAGCCTCAAGGAAATTAAGGAAAACATGGAGAAATAACTGAAGAATAACAGGAAAATCTTGACTGAACAATGTGGGAATCTCACTAAAAAGATAGAATTTTTTTAAAGAAAACCAAATATACTGGAGTTGAAGACCACAATAATGGAAAGGAAAACTTCCATTTTCTTTCAACAGGAGTTTCAATAAAGATTGGAGCTGGCAGAGGAAAGATTCAGTGATCTCAAAGACAATACAATTAAAATGATTCAGGCAGGGGAATAGAAAGAAAAAATAATAAAAAAACAAGAAGAACATAAAACACCAGTGGGGAAATATATACAGAAAGAAATGAGAAGGAACTCTAAATGATACACTACAAAAAAAAAAATGAAAATAGGAATTAATGGAAGAGTTGAGAGACTTAAAAAGGTATAAGGCAAAATAGCAAAATGACAGAAAAAAATCCTGCATTATCAGTGGTTATTTTAAATGTAGATGGATTAAATCCTCCAATCAAAAGACATAGATTGCAGAATGAATTTAAAAAGTACAATCTAACTATATGCAGTTTACAAGAGACTCATCTTAACTTCAAAGACAGAAGTAAGTTGAAAATGAATGGATGGAAGAATATACCATGTAGATAGTAACCAAAAGAGAGCCAGGGTAGCTATACTAATATTGAATAAAATAGAGTTTAAGTAAAGAAAAACTGTTACAAGAGACAAGAAGATCACTCTATATTGATAAAGGGGACAATTCCACAAGGGGATGTAACAATTATATATATATATGCACCTACCAACAGAACCCCAAAATACATATGAAGCAAATATTGACAGATTTGAAGGGAGAAATAGACAGTTTTACATTAATAGTATGTGTGCTGGTTTGAAAAGATGTTTGTACCCTAGCAAAGCCATGTTTTAATCCTTATTCCATTCTGTGAAGGCAACCATTTCTTTTAATCCTATTCAGTACTGTTTGTTTGAAACTGTAATTAGATCATCTCCCTGGAAATGTGATTTAGGGAATCACATCTTGATGTGATCTTGATGTGATCTTGAGTGATCAAGAGTGGTTGTTAAAATGAATTAGGTGGAGATGTGTCTCTACCCATTCAGGTGGGTCTTGATTAGTTTACTGGAATCCTATAAAAGAGAATGACAAGAGAGAAAGCTAGGAGATTCTGAGAGAGCAGAACGACATAGCCACAAGAAGCAGAGTCCATCAGCCAGCGACCTTTGGAAATGAAGAAGGAAAACGCCTCCCAGGGAAATCCATGCCAGGAGAGAAAGCTAGCAGATGATGCCGTGTTCGCCACATGCCTTTCCAGATGAGAGAGAAACCCTGACCCTGTTCACCATGCGCCTCTCACTTGAGAGAGAGACCCTGAAGTTCATCAGTCTTCTTGAATCAAGGTCTCTTTCCCTGGATTCTTTAGATTGGACATTTCTATAGACTTGTTTTAACTGGAACATTTTCTTGGCTTTAGAACTGTAAACTAGCAACTTATTAAACTCCCCTTTTAAAAGCTATTCCATTTCTAGTATATTGCATTCAGGCAGCTAGCAAACTAAAACAGTGGGAGACTTCAATGCATCACTTTCAGTAATGGATAGAACATCTAGACAGATTATCAATAAAGAAATAGAAGACTTGAATAGATACTTTAAACCAGTTAGACCTACTAGATACATGTAGGTCTCTTCACATAATAGCAGCAGAGTACACATTCTTCTCTAGAGTGCATGGATCATTCTCCAGGTTAGATCATATATTAGGTCATTAAACAAGTCTCAATAAGTTAAAAAATGTGTCTCCTCTGGAGGTTGCTCTTATGCAAGCTTCAGTTAGACTTTGCTACCTATCATAACCTGCCAACCCCCAACCAGGGCCATTCCAGCGAATCTTAAAGAACACCTAGGGCAATATATAAGATTCCACAAGGGTTCCATGCACTAGAGTGACTTTCAAGAAAGCTACAACCTCTGGATGGGTCCCTGGTCCTGATAAGTCCTGAAACCTAGAGGACTCAGCCTCTCTAGGACATTGAATAGTTCTATCTCCCTACCCCATATTAGTGAGAGACCCTTCCAACATAAAAAAGTTAGAATGACCAAAGCCCAAATACCCCTAAAAAGAGGGATGGAAAGATCAAAGGTGATGGTGGAGTTATACAGTAAAGATAGGATTTAACAAATGATTATAAATGCTGAATTATTAAATTGTTAACTCTTTTAGTCTCCAGTATCTTAGAGCAGCTAGAAGTAAAACCTAAAATTGTGGAATTGTAACCTTTGCCAAACTCTGAAATATGTACTATAACTAATTGTGGTGCTGTGCTTTGAAAAGTATTTTTTTTGTATATATGTTATTTTTCACCGAAAAAAAGAAGGAAAAAAAGTCGATTGTGCTAAGAAAAATCTTTAAGCCTTCTTGCCTCCTAAATTCTGAGCAGCTAGAAGGAAAAATCTGAGAGGATCATATGGTAGCCCATGACAAACTCTGGGATCTTGTTGAAGAGTGCTTTGAAAACTATTGATTTTTATTTCTTTGCTTTGTATATATATTATATTGTACAATAAAAAAGTTTTAAAAAAACAACAAACAAAAAGACAAACAACCCAATTTAATAATTTGTGCAAAACACTTGAATAAACATTTCTCCAAAGAAGATATACAAATGGCTAAAAAGCACATGAAAAGATGCTCAGCAACACTGGCAGGGAAGTTCAAAGCAAAACCACAATGAGGGGTGGTGCGACAGTGGCTCAGTGGCAGAATTCTTGCCTACCATGGCAAAGAACTGGGTTTGATCCCCATCGCCTACCCATGCAAAAAACAAACAAAGAAACAAAACATAATAAGATACCATTTCACACCCACTAGAATGACTGCTATTAAAAAAAACAACAGGAAATTACAAGTGTTGGAAAGGATGTGGAGAAATAGGAACACTCATTCATTGCTGGGGGAAATGTAAAATGGTGCTGCTGCTGTGGAAAGTAGTTTGATCATTACTAGGAAATTTAAGTGTAGAATTGCCATACGACCCAGCAATCCCACTTCTAGATGTATACCAAAAAGAATTTAAAACAGGGACTTGAACAGATACTTGCACCCTGATGTTCACAGCAGCAATATTCAATTGCCAAAATGAGGAAGCAAGTCAAGTGTCCTTCATCTGATTAATGGATAAACAAAATGTGGTATATAACTACACTGGAATATTATTCAGCTATAAAAAAGAATGAAGTTTTGATACATGTGACAACCTGGCTCAGCCTTGAAGACATCATTTCAAGTGAAATGTCAGACACCCAAGGATAAATATGATATGATCTCACTGATATGAAATAATTTGAATAAGCAAATTCATAGAATCTGAAACTAAAATAAAAGTTACCAGAAGCTGGGGTGAGGGTAGGGAATGAGGAATCATGCTTAATTGGTTCAGAATTTCTTTTGGGGGTGATGGGTATGTTTTGGTAATGGATGGTGGTGATAGTAGCACAACATCATGAATGTAATTAACACTGCTGAATTATATATTTGAACCTGGTTAAAAAGGAAAATTTGGATTGTGTATCTGTTACTAGAATAAAAATTTAAAAAAACCATAGAACTGTACAACACAGACAGTGAACTGTTATGTAAACCACAGACTATACTTAATAGTAGAACTGTAATGATATTCTTTTATCAATTGTAACAAAGATATCACAACAATGCACAGTGTTAATAATAGGGAATATGGCGTGCGTAAATGGGGTATATGGAAACTGCACTTTCTGCATGACTTTTTGGTAAACCTCCAACTTCTCTGAAAAATATTTTTAATTTAGTGCAATTGCATTAACTTTCTAGAAGTATTGGCATTTAAAATTTACATACAGCTGAGGATTCATTTTTTTATTCTTCATGTATTCTCTCCGCAAATACTCATTGAACACCTTCTATGCGTTCAGGGCTGAGCTTAGTGTTGGGAGTATAAGGATGACCAATACAAATGTGCCACTCTTGTAAGCTTATTAGGTAAATAAGCTTTACTCTTCCAAAGTCTACTGAGGATGGATGCATAGCAGTAGTTCTCAAACTCCAGTGTGCATCAGAATCACCTGGAGGGCTCTTTAAAATGGAGTTGCTGGGGTCCACTCCCATGGTTTCTGATTCAGTAAATCTAGACTAGAACATGAGAATTTGTATTTCTACAAATACAAATTCTACAAATACAAATACAGCACCCAGTTGGTGCTGCTGCTGGTCCAGGGAACACGATTGGAGAACCACTGGAGTAAAGTTTTAGGGACTAAGTGGAGATAGTCAGAAGAGTCTTCATATCCATAAAATGTGTTGTTCTCTGACAGGGCATGGTCTGGGTGAATTCCAACCAAGTACAAGTACTTGAGATTTGAGGGTGGGGTGGAGGCAGAAGTGTCTGAAGGCACAGTGACCTCAGGCTGCAGATACAGGGGGCTCCAGCCATGTCTTCTCTGCCTGCAAACTTCTACTTGTCCTTCTGGCCTCTATTCAATACAACACCACTTTCTCCAGCAGATATTGGCCATTCCTCACTCCCAAAGTACTTACCACATATTTTTATTGTCATAACAATTTCTCTGGACTGTAAATTTGTTTATAACCTATATTCCCCACTAGACCATGAATGCCTGTATGGGTGGACTGTTAATCTATCTTGGTATCTCACTTAATATTTAAATACTTATTGACTTTCCAGCTAATTGATTGAATAAATGGATGTGTTTAATGAGTATTAAATGTATGTGGTGCCAGGAAAAACTATGAAAGTTCATATTGTGTGCAGATATTGAGAATTGGGAGCATGTACTTTCTTCTCTGACAAAGTACTTCTCTGAGCGAGTACCATTTCTCTGGTGTCTTAGTTTACTGGCCTGCTACAGCAAAGACCACAAATTAGTTGGCTTAAACAACAGGAATCTATTGGCTCACAATCTTGGGGCATAGAAGTCAAAATCAAGGTGTCAGCAAGGCCACGCCTCCTCCTCCTCTGCAGCACACGGGCAGTGGCCCGCTGACGGTCAGTCCCAGCTTCTGTCAGGGGCCTTCTCCTTCAGCATCCTCAAGGGGCTTCTGCTATGACTGTGTCACTTCCCTCTGCTTTGAAGGTCTCCAGTTAAGTTGGATTAAGGCCCACCCCGATTCTGCTTTGCTTTATCAGCTTCGAAGAGCCTATGTACAAATGAGCGCACCCCCATGGGACCTGGGATTAGGATTTGAATGTGTCTTTGTGGGGAACGTGATTCCATCTACCACTCCATTAATCATGTAACCATGGTTAAATTAGCCAGTCATTCTGAGTCTTTATCACTGATAAAATAAGGACAATCATCTTAGCATGCATGCAATGGTTAAGTGAAGCAATATGTATAAAATGTTAAGCTGGTACTTGGCAATAGAAAGTATTCAGTAAAATAAAATTCAATATTCAATAAAGCAAAGCAAGAAGAAAAAAATTGAAAATCGATTAGTCTGGGTAAAATTGACGCTGGCAGTTTAAGTTATTTGCAATATTACTTAATACTTATGCTACTTATTAAGCAGCAGTATACCGTTCTGCATTTAACTCAACATGTGTCAAATTAACTTTGGTGATTCTTTTGATAACATTAAATTTTGCCCATTTGTGCTCTCAAGTCAAAGAGACTGAAGACTTAAGAAACACCATTTCCCTTGGGGATGTGAATGTCATTGGTGACTTTTAAGAACTCTGATTCAGGAAAACGTGTATAGTAGGTGAAGGAGAGATTTTGTAGTAAATATCAGGAGGCCACAAATACACAACTCTGAGAAGTATGTCAGCAAAATAATGTGTGAGAGAGAAACATAATAGCAATGTTTTGTTAAGCAATGTTGTATCTATAGAAAATAAAGTTTCCATTGACATTTGTAATATCTTACCAGCATTGAAATGATTTCACTGCTAAGTATCAGGCACCCTACAATCTTGTTTCCCTCTACATTCTGTCAAATAAATGCTCAAATACACATATAGCTCATTTTAATGTTTCACTCTCAAAACAGTCCCTTTACCAGTGGATTCCCAAGACTGCTCATTTAAATAACACTTAAAATGTTTCTATTCTAAAACTTGTAGCTCTTGTAAAGGATAGGTATTGCAAAATGGGTAGCCACCCATTTTTGCCAGGAAGAACCCTGCTCAATAAACCAGATTCTAATGGCCTGGACAGGACACAGCAAGCAAGACTCTGTTATTGCTGAATTGGTCTCAAAAACAGTAATGCACAGGAAACAGGATGACAGCAAATTCCAAAGCACAGCAAAATCTTCATAGAGCTGAACACAGAAGTCACACTTCAGCTTAAAATTTGCTGAAGCAAAAATGAAAAAGAGGCCCGGTGGGTCTTCGTGTGTAGAAAAAAAGATGAGAAATATGCTATTCTATGGGGCTCTGTGATAATTAGGTTCGACTGTTTGTTTTTAAGCCACTTTTATTTTCAGATTTATTCTTGAGGAAAGCTCATCTAGGGCGCTCTCCCTAGTGTGTTCGAGTGGGCACCAAGGACTTGCCTGTAAACAGAAATTTAAAGAGGAAAGCTTTACAGCTTGGAAAAAAAAACAAGAAAGCATTCTGCATTGCAGTTAATGGATTCTTAGGCCTGTTTAGTGGAGGAATATGTTCAGTTTAGAAGAATGATCAGTAGCTAATCAAGGAAAAAAATCAAACATTATGTTCTTTTGTTCTATTCCTTGTTTTTTAGAGAAAATATATTTTTCTAATTCAACCAACCAAATACACGGTTTCCTCCTTGCAGAATAAGCAAAAAAATAAAAAAGGAATGTTGCATTATCTTTTTAAAAGACTGGGTTAATTTAACAGTTTATGACAGTTTATAATCAAATCATTTTTCCAATCTTGATTAATCCATAAAACTTTCAAATGTAGTCAATTGCAAACAGTCATGTAGAAGGTGATCCTCTGGAAGTTGGGAAACACTTTCTAACGGAAAAAAAATTTCTTTGTGATGACTGGATTTTCAGACCAGCCCACATACTTAACCCATCATGAACTTAAAGGACAGCAGGAATAAAAAAGTACTGAGGTAGTGCTATTTCAAGGTTGGAAAGGGTTCAAACATTAGAGCCAAAGAGACCTGAAGCCTGGGCTGAAATCCAGGTTCATCGGTGTTTAGCAACTTGTGACTGTAGGCAAAGAACTTGACCTCTTTGAGACTCAGTGACCTCACTGAGGTCATAAGAATGGGGATAATGTCTAGTCTCAGGACTGCTGCTGAAAGGATAGCAGAATGGATTGCTAGCAGAGACTCTGGAGTCAGATGCCTGGGTTTGAATTTTGGCTCGGCCATTGACTAGATGGGTGCCTTAGGTAAATTACTTCACTTTTCTGTGCAGCAGTTTCCTTACCTGTGAAATGAGGATAACAAAGAAACTTACCTCTAGAATTGCTGTCTTGATCATGTTGGATTGAGTCAATAAATATAAAGTATTTAGAATAACACTTGGCATATAGTAAGCACTATAGAACTGTTACTATTATTATTAGGTGTGCTCCCTGTTTTAAGCAACAAATGCAAAATATCCTAAATGAAAATATTCATATAATAGAGTTATTTATCTGGGAAATGTATTTGGCTTGTGATTATTTGCCATTTTCTATGGAAAAGAAGTTTCAAATCTCAGAACGTGTAAATGAAGAAAGAAGGGAAGATTGTGTCTAGCCAAACCACAATTTCAGACACCCGTTCACTTGGTTTAAAAGGAATGTCAAGCGTTACCTATTCTTTACCAGAAGGAAAACAAGCAACAAGTCTCTGCAGCCAGACATAGAAAGTATTGTTTTGAGAAAATGGAAGGGAAATCACAGACATGCTTGGGCAAGATTATTATTCCACTGCCTTTTAATTACAATTGTCATACTAAAAATAGTTGTATTTCATTCATTCATCATTGTTCAATAGCTCCATTTGTAGAATATAAAAATATTTGATGCCTTGCAAATGAAGACATCTGGATGCTTAAAACAGTCTCAAGTATTAGATAGACTGAAGGTCTTAATGTATTCTTTTTCCCTGGTACAATGAAATTATTGTTTATCAGCTACATTCTTAACTCTTCAGATTAGGTAGGGATGAGGGGGATTTGATTTTAATAGGGAGGTAGCCCAACTATTTTAGCTTTAGCAACTTGGAAAGTTTAACTTCTAAACATTGTAATCATCCAACCTTCCAAGGTGCCAATATGGCACCCAGAGTTAGGGGAAAGGAGTGGAGTGAATGGAGGTGGGGATCACATGAGAAGAGCTAGCTCGCTTTCATTTTCTAAAACCCATAATCCCTGGGAAGCATGAAGTCACTGAGATCATGCTCTCATGAAACATGAATTTTCCTTGTTTGGGCCCAAACAGGAATCTTTGGTCAAGGCAATGACCTGAGTGGGTGGTGCAGGGTTGTGGTGGTGGAGTGTGGAGGTCCCTTAGTTCTGAATATCCCTGGGTAGCAGGTGGTTTCCTTAGATGCAGGGCTGCAAGGTAGAGGATATCTGAAAATAAAGATAGTGCTAAGCACCACTAATACACTGTAAGTTATTTTGAATCTCATTTGGGAATGGAAAATTCACCATGCAACTTTCGGCGTTTCCTAGTTAGTTTACTGAGGCAAAAAGGGATTCTGAGGCCTAAAAGCAGATCACCTTGGAATTTTCCAGGGATCCCAGCCCAACCCAGAGCAAGTAATCTCATGCACTGTCCTATCTGAAAGTAGATAACTGGTGTCTTTAATAAGGAAAGAAAGCCAAAGTAATATGATGTGGTGCCAGAGAATACATAAAAGGTTCTGGGACACTTGGCTCTCCTGGTTTCCTTTTAAATACATTTTTATTCTTATAAACAACTTTGCAGAAAGTTTCTCCCATAACTTCTTTACTAAAATGAATTTTTGATAGTTCTTTATGAACATTTCTAACTTCATTCATATATAAACACCTTAGTTACAAATTAAGCACTCTGTACACATACTGTGGGGTCTTACTTTTTATGTTACATTTATTTTCTTTGATTTTTCCACATTTTTATGGTCTAATTTCATGTTCCAGTTTGTAAGCTGCCTGAATGTGATATAACAGAAATGGAACAGCTTTTAAAAGGGGGAATTGATTAAGTTGCAAGTTTACAGTCCTAGGGCTATGAAAATGTCCATATTAAGGCAACAATAAGAGGTAAGCTTCACTCAAGAAAGGATGATGAAGTTTGGGGTTTCTTTCTCAGCTGGGAGGGCACATGGCGATGTCTGCTAGGTTTCTCTCCCAGCTTCTTGTTTCATGAAGCTCACCCAGGGGCATTTTCCTTCTTCATCGCCAAGGGTTTCTGGCTGTGTGGACTCTGTTGGTTCTGGTGGCGCTCAAGCTTTTTCCAAAGCAGTTCCCTCTTAAAGGACTCTAGTAAGTAACCCTGCCTTGAATGGGTGGAGACACATCTCCATGGAAACCATCTAATCAAAGTTTACCATCCACAATTGGGTGGGTCATATCTCCATAGAAACAATAAAAAAGATTCCACCCAGCAATATTGAATGAAGATTAAAGGACATGGCTTTTCTGGAGTACACACAGATTCAAACTGGCAGACCTCATATTTAATATTTTAGAGTACTTCATAATATTTTCTTTCCAGTTGATATAACAAGGTATTCTGTCAAAAATGAGTCAACTTCCTATCCCTTATTGTGGGATTCTCTATCAAAAAGTCAACAATCACTCTGTAAGTTTTGGATAAGTTTGTTTATACCCAATGAGATACTTTATTTCAGTGTACTGTCAGTTCACTGTAAGGTGATAAGAAATGAACATTTTGAAATTGGTAACTGATTGACTCATAAATGATAGAAAAAATACAATTAATTAAAGGAAAAATGAAGAAAAAGTTTTATTCCTTTCTCTCCCAATCTTATAAAATGTTTTTTTTCTGAAATCTGATATGACAATTCTGAAAGCCAAAATGGTCCAATTGTGCTGCACTCTAGAATCTCATTCACTCATTCATTCATTCATTCATCTAACATTTATTGTATGCCTACTATATGTTAGAGACTACTCTAGGTGTGGAAGATAGAGCAGAGAAAATGCCCCTCCGCTCATAGAACTTACACCAGAGAGACCTATAATAAGTAGATGAATACATAATAAAATGTCAGGGAGTGATGCGTTATAAAGAAAAATCATGAAATGTGAAAAGGTAGACAATGACAGGGATAGGATGAGATGGAACGCTGCTATTTTTAAAAAGGTGGACTTGGAAGTCTTTTCTGATGAAGGGATGGATGAGCAGAATGAAAGGAGTGATTGAATACTACTTGTTATCTATGGGAGAAGGTGTCTCATGTTTGTCCCTGGAAGAAATACAGTTCAAATTTGCATCTCTTTATTGATTTATATTCATTTGTTCAACCAATATTCATGTTTGTGAATGTGCTACTATTTGGCTAGCTACAGAAGATACAGGCATGACCCACATAGGCATGGTGGCTGCCTTACCGAAAATTCTTATGGAAAGACAAGAATTTGCAAGTGTCATAGTGCTTTGGAAGAAGAAGTACTGGATGCTCCTATGGGAATCTTTTATAGCCGGGAGGTCAGAGAAGGTTTCCCATAGGAAATGATGTTTAAGTAGAGAAGCAGGTGTGAGCCAGATTAATGTCGGCCAAGGCAATGAGTGAGGGAAATTTACAGGCAAAGGAGAGCACACAACTTCTTTTTGCTGATGCATTTGCCACCTAAAATTTCCCAAGGGCTAAGAAGCAACAACATTTGATCGTATTTCCTTGTCTCTCTCTGGCAGATGTACCAATGCACAAATAAATGATCGAGCAGTATATGAAAAAAGGAAAAGGCATAGCACTAGGAGGCCAAAGTAATAATAATACACACAAAAATACTCCATTTATACCCAAGATTTGGATATCTTTATTTGCAGTGAGTTTGATTGTCAATTATTCCTGCTTTTGATACATGGAGTGCCTTTTGAAACACAGAATTTGTGTAATAAATTTCCCAAGACCACTTGCTAAGTTAAAGCAATTTGTGGTTTTGCTTTTAACTCAATGGCATACAAATCTTGTCTTTAAAATAAAGTTTATGACAAAGATAGAAGCAGAAGAAAGAGAAGAAAACATCAAACTCTTAGAAGAAAAAACATGTAAGTCTTATTCCCTGTTTATAAAAACTGATTCTTTGAAACCCAGAATGATGATGACGTAGGGAAGGAAGCTGTGGGTCCACCCCATATATAACCTAAGGAAGGCCCTGAAGTTGTTCAAGAAATCTCAAAGAATGTTCTTTTAGGCATTGTTTAAATAGTGAAAAACTAGAAGAAATAAGCATTTCAATCAGAGGGGTTTGCATAATGACTTAATGTTATTTCATACGGTAGAATAGGTGCAGCCATTAAACATTGTGTACAGAAGCCTTAAAGGCATGGTAGGAAGTTTACAATGGATTAAATTTAAAAAGGAGTATGCCTCCAAAACATTCAGTGTGAAAAAATTAGGCCAAAATAAAATACAATTACCGAGAAAATTTAATGACAAAAATACATTAATATTTTAACAAGGGTTAGATCTGCTTAAGGGAATTAAAATATTTTGATTTTCTTCTTCACAATTGTCCGTGTTTTCTAAATGTTCTGAAAAGATGTTTATTGGTTTTGTAATCTGAAAATAAAGTAATCTATTGTAAACCTCCTACCATGTCTCTCTCTGACTTTAGATTCTGTGCTTGTTTCTTTCTCGTTTTCTTAACATTTTTTAAATTGTGAAATATAACATATTGTGGTTATTTCTTTAGATATGCAATTCCCAGATTTGACTGCATCTTAGATCCCAATGACACTGAATCAGAATCTTCCTATGACTCAGGGATCTGTGTTTTGTTTGTTTGTTCTAACTTTGTACGTAATTTTAATGGATCTAACCAATTAAATCAGAGTTTGGGAAATTACTGTGGATTACACTACTTTATCCCCACCAATGTCATTTGTAAAGTGAGAGCAATAAATAACAAATTCATGGAATTAACAGTGGTACCTAATATATGTTGAATCTTTATGTAATCTAGGCATTGTGCTAAGGGACTTCTTGTCTATTATCTCCTTGAACTCTCACAACAACCCTGAGAGGTAGAAATGGGTCATCCCCATTTTACAGATGAGCAAACAGAGATACAGAGAGGTCAAACAATTTGATAAAAGTCATTTAGCTAGCAGCTGTGGCGCGCGGGCATATCAACTGCTGGAGTTAATGTGAGGGTTATGTTCCACGATATATTTAAAGCACTGGACACACAGAAGGTGTTTAATAAGTGTTCGCTTTTCCCTTCTCTTTATCTACTTGGTTCCATACATACCTAGAGATTTTCTTTAGTTTGAGGAAAATGCTTTGACCTTGGCAATGCCCAGATAATTGAAAATTCAGTTTTTGGAGGGTATTAGAGGGAAATAGGTAGCAGTGGACGATGGAGGTGTTTGAGGTCTCCTGCAGGGAGAAACATAAAGGAGAATATAACTCCATGTGGAAGAACAGGTGCATGTGAAGAGAAACAGTGTCTTGGCCACTCAGGGTAGGAAAAGGCAGGTGGCAACCTTTAAAAGAGGAAAACCAAGGTATGAGACTAGAACACCTCTCGGGGAGGCGACATCCTGAAAGACACTTGGTCCAGGTTCTCTTTCAGCTCACAGTTATCTGAAACTTGCTTGTACACTTTCTGTAATAAGAAACTCATTTGCCTTATGACGGTTCTTGTTGTTAGAAAATTCTTTATATTGATTTATTCTGGAGTTCCCACCCACACATCCCTCTTCCACCTCTTAGGGCCCCAAAGAACAAGTCTAATTTCTCCTCTGTTTGACAGCTCTTCAAATATATGGAGACAGTTATCTTGTACCCCCTGGGGCAAAACTTCTTGCTTCCTTTAATCTTTCCTCATATGACATAGTTTCCAGCCACTTTACATCCTGGTCTCTCTCCTTGTACATGTAGATAATTTTATTTGCCAAGCCTTAATTGCAGACAGTATTTCTAGTTTGTACTGATAAGCACTGGACACTCTAACATTCATCTTGACTTAGATATCAGACTTCTATTTGCTGCAGTCCAAGACAGCATTTATTTTGATAGCCATAGTACACTGTGGACTCAGATTAAGTTGTTTTTCACCTAAGACTCTTTAGTCTTCCTCATACACGTGTCAAGACAGCTTTACTCTGGCATGTCTTCCAGCAGTTGGTTTCCCAGGGCAGCATCCCACATCTACCCTGTTAAAGTTGGCCCATTGCTCCAATATGGGATTCAGCTTAGGTTATGCCTTGATGTCTCTTCCCTTCCTAGCTTTCTGAAATCTGAAAATGCCATGCAATTTCTCTAAATTTTCATCCAAGTCATTGAAAGAAGTCCTGAAGTCTTTGGGCCTGAGAGAGCCCTGGGTTTTCCTGATGGTAAACTGGTGTGATTTGGAGGTTTTGGAGGCAAATAAATCTGGTTTGAATTATGACTCTTGTCACCTACAGTGTGACCTTGGGCCAGCTAGTTTAACTCTGGGTTTCAGTTTCCTCATCTGTAAAGTAGGGCAATAGGACCTTCCTCACAGGATAGTTGTGAGGCAAGCGCAGAGAAAGCACTTAGCACACTGCCTGGCACATGGCAGACGCTGCATGAATGTTAATTGCCTCCACCCTTCCTTGAGGTCAACATGGATACACTAATCAGCATCTTTAGGTTATGGCTACTTAGCCAGTTTTTATCCAATTAATTACACTATGATCCAGCTCATATTTCTTTATCTTGTCCCGTGCACCGCTAAAGTTCCACTTATGCAGAGTGGCCTCATGAAACGGGAGCAGAGAAAGTAAAAAAGCAACAAGATTCCACCTGCATGTAAAGTCCTAAGGAAAAGCAGCTTCCTTTCCTGCTCCCAGGAAAGTCAATTGACCTGGAAAATAGTCAGCATCAATCCCTAAGCGATTACTGAGCAATTTCTTTGCGCATGCCAATGCGTTGGGAATGAGTGGGCCGTTTTACAACGATTAAAACGGTGTCTGCGTTTAAGGAATTTACAGGGTTAGAATTCTAGAGTCAGAGTTTAGTCTGGGTCAAAGAATTGGGTCAAGAGATTTAATTCCATTCGTTCATGTATCCGGTCAATAAACATTTACTGAGCATTTGCCTTGTGTTAGTTCCCCAACCCCACTCATTCACCCATCCCCATTAGGTGCTAAAGGGGAGGGGCGAGGGAATAACCAAAACAAACAAAGAGACACTTTTTATAAAGGAAGTTTAACATCTGTAAGGGTTGGGAGTTCTTTGTGCTGACCCTCTGCTAAGTGCTTGAGATGCAAAAATAAGACAGATTCTGTGTCCTCTCAGCACCTAATTCGCACCTCACAGAAATTTTATTTTCTGCAACTATTTGTTCCCTTCTTTCTTGCTCACTAGAAAGCTTTTTGCAGTTGGGACTGTGGCCACAGGAACGATATCTGTCACACAGTAGGTGGTCAAAACCTGGCTCCTGGAAGGAAGTGCAATGCAATCGCTCCGTGTTTCGGTCTTCTCTTCTGAGCGACAAGAATGATAGTTCCAGTGGAACGCTTGGAGGTCGGGACCAACGGAAAGAACGTGAGAACGCTTGGAGTTCTCGGGGTGAAGAAGCCTTCCAGAACTACGAAGCATTCGTTCTCTCGTTTGGACTTTGGCAAACTCGGGCATTTTAGGAAGGTTCTGGCACTCTGTGTTCCCAAAATTGGTTTCCTGGATGGAGTTGGAGGGAGGGGAGTGAGGGAATGCTGTTTTTAGCCTGGGTGCCGGGAGTGAAGAAGGGGAAGGAGAGAGAGGTGAGAACGGAGCCAGACTAAGTCAGGGACCTAGTGACGAGGGACATCCCAACCGACTGCAAGGAGTGCTGTGTCCGCACCCGCAGTGGTCGCGGCGGGTGCGAGACCTGAGGGGAAAGGCAGAGGGCAGGGGCGAGGAAATCTGAAGAGAACGCGCGCATTGGCCCTCTCCTCCGGGCGTGCGCTCCAGTGCGCCAAATGATTGGTGGCGGGAAACTGGCAGGTAAACCGGCCCCCGCCGCCCAGCCATTGGCCAGCGGTCTCTCCAGCTGCCACACAACTGGCCAGCAGGCCGCTGAGCCGCGCGCGGATTGGTCGGGGGCGACCGCCGAGACCGGCTTCCTTCCAAAGCTCGGATTGGCTGGCGGGAAGAGGCAGGTATCCGGGCTCCGCGGCTCCTCCATTGGTGGGTGGAGAAAGGGGGTTGGGCACAGCGATTGGTGGGCGGGGGGCCGGGCCTGGGCCGGCGGGGAGCGGATTGGTCGGAAAGTAGGTTAGTGGTGCGACATTTAGGGAAGGCAGAAAGTAGGTCAGGGACGGAGGTGCCTATTTACCCGCGCCGGACTCACCGCCGCCGCCGCCGCGGGATCCGAGTGGGGGCGCGGGCGCGGGCGTTCCCCGGGAGCCACGGTGAGTGTCGGGCTGGCAGCGGCCAGCGGCGCGGCCCCGGGCACCCGGTCCGGGGCCGTTACCACCCTGGCAGGCGCGGCGCCCTCGCCGCCACCCGGGGCGCAGCCCGGCAGCCGGGGAACCCTGCCCGACGTGCCCGCTGCTGGCCTTAAAGGTCCCGTGCTCGCTCCCTGCCCCCACCCTGGCCGCGGGGAGGCTGCGCCCCTTAAAGGCGCCGCGCCCGTCCGCCCCCATCCTCCCTCGCGGGGGCTGGCGCTGCGTGGTAGGGCGCAGGCGCCCTTAAAGGGACCAGGAAAGTGTCCACGGGCTTACCCACCTCCCCTCCCCGGGCATCACTACCTGACGGGGGAGGGTGCAGCCAGCTGTTTCTTAAAGGGATAGCTTCGCCCTTCGGGAGCTATGACCCTGTCGAGTGGCGGGTCGGAGGATGTATCCCCGGGAGCTGCGGGGACCTTCGAGAGGGACCATCCTTAGGGGCAGCGCTTCAAGGGCGTGGGGCGAGCGATGCCGCTTCTGCGCTCCCTCCCGCTGTCCTCCACTTCCCTCTCGCGAGCCCGCGGGGCTGGGTGGGGGCGGGGAGGGCATCTTGGTAGGTGTTGGAGAGTCAAGCTTGCCCGCCCCCCTCGACCCCAGTTGCGGGCGCTGGCGCCGCACCCGGGAATCCCCGGCGGGGAATGGGACCGACCTCAGCTACGAACTTTCGTCCGGCCTGCCCGGTCCAGGTCCTGGATGGCCCCATAGGATCCCGTGGGTCTGCGAGCAGGTGCCGGACGGCGCGAGGATGTCGGCCAGCGCCCAGGGACCAGCGCGCCGCGGGCCCTGGAGCCCCGCGGAGGGCGCAGCGAGGTTGGCTCAAGCCTCGAGTTTGACAGATGTCAGGGAAGGAAAAGGTTCCCGCTCGCGATTGCCGAGTGTTGACAGCCGAGAGAGCTCGGTTTACTCCGAGGAAAAGGTGGAAGATAGAAATTAATGCCGACCTTGTGGGGCGCGGGTCAGCCGCCCAAAGAGGGACGCTGGGCGGGTGCCGGGCGTATGCAGGTGCCGGCCGGCGGGCGCCGGAGACGGAAGGGTTGCACTGGACATTGGTTTCTGTTATCAAGTTTTTGTACAGGTGGGTGGTGGACCCGCTAACACTCTTAATTCTCCAATCCTTTTCCCCTGCCCCGGCCCGGGCCCCGGTCCCTTTGCGGTCACCTAGCTTTGCCACTTTGGCATTTGTGGTATCTAGTGTCTTACGTCGCTCTTCCCGAGCAGGGAGTTATTAGCCGACTTTCTTCCCTCAGCTTTCAGAAATCAGATTCGGTATTTATAAGGAAGCCTTTCTTGACAGTACCTGTTTTTCCAGGATCTTGGTTTTTCTAAAAAAATAAAATCCATAAAACCTGCCCTTTAGATGCATCTCATTTTCCACAACCCTAACTTGTCATTTGTCCTTCTAAAATCTTCTACTGTGCCCCCTTTAATCTATTTTTACATGACAACTATTATTTTAATTCATCCCATTGATATCACTATCTGTCAATTTCGGTTGGTGGAGTTTTGATTAATGTACCAGTTGCATCATGAGCTTAAAATAATCGTTGCTGCTCCTGCGCCGTTTTGAATAATCTCATGCTTTCCGTGTTTGGGAGATTTAAAAAAAGAAAATAAAAGAAAAAAGCACTGCTGTTAAATTTGATTTCCATATCAATGAAATTCCAAAATATTTTTTAATACAAACTTTAATCATTCAAGTCCATGTTTTGTTACTAAGTTCACTTTATTGGCAACTCATTAAAACAGTTTGTTGAACATATTTAAAAGGTTTTAAAATTTCCTAGGTGGGATTTGAAATTTATTGTATCATCTGAAGTTGGATCTGTAGAGGCATTTTGGTTTTGATTAATGTCCAGTGAATGGTAATAAAACTCTAAAACCATATTTAAAGTTGTATTTTATTCCAACCCCTAAAGTTTAAAAGGCCAGGGGTGGGGGTTGAAGAGCAAGTGTGGTAGAAGAGCACTACACTAGCCTGGGAGTTCGGCACCTTGGTTCAAGCCCAGACTTGGGCTTTCAGGGCTCTGTCACTTGGGGCAAGTTACTGAACCTCTCTGGTTTCTATTTGTCTCAGGTCGAAAGTAAGACAATTAACTAGGTGATCTCAAAAGTTCCTTTCTGCTCTAAAGGCCTGTGAGTCTCTAAAAAATTTAGTGCATTTGAATTCAGGTTGATATTTACCTGCTGGAATCTCCAGAAAAGCTGAGCTGAAGTCCTGTTTTCATAGGAAAGTTAAGCAGATCAGCAGATGGTGTTTGAAAGGATCCATTTCAAAAGATTTATAAAACGATGACTACTCACGAGTTTGTCTATTTGCCCAAGAGGTTTGCATGCCACAGGGCAGGAAAAGGAAGTAACCATACTTTCATATTCATCCCGTGGCACTAACAATTTCTATGCAATTCATGTACTAAAAGGTTTGGACCAACATAGAGGCTAGGCTACATTAACAAAACTGCATAAGAATATGCAAAAACAAAATATTTAACATCTCTCTTCTGTATAAGAATCCCCTCCCTTCTATAGCTTTCTTTGTTTTATGATTCCATTATCAGCCCCCACTCTGATGGGAGAAAGTCAACATTACAGAAACAGTTTCTGACTCTTAAGATGTTTCAACTTTAGGCAGTGATTTTAGTTAGTACTGTGGTTCGGCACTTGCGGGGAGGTAAAAAATCTTTTATAGACCCCAAGGTTTAGAGAAACACAGGCGTGCAGCCCTTCTGAACAAAGAGCCCACTTTCCCCTCTCCTTCACCTCTCTTGAAACAAGACCTGCTCTGAATTAAGCTCCCTCAGCATCTCTTCCTTCTCCCTTACAATGTCCTTTCCCTTTCCCCATTGTGTCCTCCTTTCCTCTTAGTTCACAGCAAGCAAGTGGAATCTTTCCTTCGTTCCCTTTTTTGGTACCCTCACTGTGGGTAAGAACCTGGGCTTTGATGACAGAAGAACCTGGGGCTTGGATTTGGACTGTAGGCTCGAACAAGGACTTGACTCCTCTAACCTCAGGTGTCTCCTTTGTGGGATAATGACAATACCTGTCTCATAGAATTCTTATGTGAGGATTAAGGGAGGTGATACGTGTAGAATGCCTGGCGCACAGGAAGCCCTGCCCAAGTGCCAGCTGCCACTTCTTCCCATCTTGTCACTGGAATACCCTCTGTGCTGTTTGTCTTCAGCCTCCCCACCAACGTGAGGGGCAAGGCAAAAAAAAAAAAAAAAAAAAAAAAGCCTTTTGCCTTGATCTAAGAGATGAAGGATGGTAAATGAAGAAACAGACCTGTTGTGAGCTTATTACACACCAGGCAGTTTATATGTGTCTACACGTGGTACCCAGAGTCTGTATGTCTTTCCTCTCCCTTTTCATCAACCTCTCAAAATGCTGAAACCATTCAACTCCTCCACATTCTTGTCTTTGCTCCATCCTTTGCCCTGCCCTCTGCTTTCTCTCTCTACCACACTTCTCTATGTTTCCTCTCAAAGGTCTCCAAAAACAAGTCTTGAATTCCAGTCCTAAGTGATTGTTCCTGGCTGTTTTGCAGCTTTTATCTTCCCTGTCTTTTCTTCCTTGAAATTATCTGCCTTCTCAGCCTTTGGGTCACAATATTTTCTTGGTTCTCCCCCTTTACCTCTTAAAGATAGGTGTCTGTCCTGGCATGTGCTCTTCACAGTATCCACCTTAGCCTCAGGTTCCATCTCCAGTCCTGATCTCTCTCCTAATTCAGCTGCTAGTGGTTCCATAGTAGACATCAGTGGCAGTTTGTAGCTAGCATATGTGGCCTTGAAGTTACAGATTACAAGCTTCTTTCAAATGCTGTCTCATTTAATCCTTGTGACATCCTGGAAATTGTATCTCTTCACCCCCACCCTACACCCCCAAAGCTGTCCTGAGAGGTGATTTGGGTTAGGTGTTGAGTGTAGACTCTGGAGCCAGATTTCCTATCCTAACTATGCCTTACTAGCTTTATGACCCGGGGTCAAGTTGCCTTTGTAATCTGTGCCTCAATGTCCTTACCTGTAAGACAGGGATCTTGGTACTCCCTGCCTCAAAGAGTTTCATGGATTGAATGAATTGAAATATTAAGAAGCACAGCACACTATTTGTGATGCTCAGTGAATGTAGGCTGTCAGTATTGCTCCTCCATACCTTGGAACCTTGGTCTGGTGTGCAGGTTTTCCACATCTAACCCACCTGTCTGCAGGACACTGCTGTCTGTCTAGACTCTCAGCCAAGCTGAAGGGCGGTTCCCTGTACTTGACCCTGGCTCATTCCGTTCCCACATGCCCCCATCTTCATCACATGTCCCAGTTCTACTAAGATTTAAGGCCCAGCTCAAATGCTTGGTACTCCAGAAACTGCTTTCCCTCTTGTTTTTTTCCCTCCCTACAGCCGACAGTAGCATTTCCCAATCCTTGATTTGACTCTAGTTCTCTTAGGGTACTGATGCATTTTGTTTCATTTTGGACTGCCTCAGGGTATATCTCACTTACTTGCTCAGGTTGAGCACTTTGGGAGGAGTTCATCTTGGTTTTCCCAAAGTGACAGGCACAGGGAGCCTTTAGGATATGCTTGTTCAATGAACATCCCAGTTAAAAACCTTGAGGAGATGGGGTGGGATAGGGGCTCAGGGATGGGTAGGGGGAAGGAAAAGGGATATGCATCCTAGAGAGATGGGGGCGTGAGATGAGGGGGGTACAACAGGAGCATGAACAGACATGGTTGTGAGTCGTCAGGTCTTGATGGAATGAGTGTTTGGGTTGAGGACATAACTTGGGCACGGGGGGATGGTGGGGAATATGAGATGGATAAGCTTTAGTCATCTTTGCTTCAGGGGAACGTTGAGTGCTGGCATATGATGGAAAATGATTTTTACTTTAGTACATGCTGTCCTTTTTAAATATTATAAACTCATGTTTATCCAGCATGGTTAGATAAGGGAATGGATGGTTTGCCTAATTTAAAATTCTGGTGAATACTCTCCCCACTGGGTTTTGTCCATATACAGAGTCAAACATTTACATGCATTTATTCCTTTGACTGCCGTTTGAAATGTGTGACCTTGGCAATTAGTTAGATTCTTGGAGTCTGAGTTACTTCACTTGCAAAATAGGAATACTACTAATAATAGTGATAATAGCAGGTAACATTTATTGAGTACTTTCTGTGTGCCTGCAGATATGTTAGTCAGTTTATTAATCCTCATAAGAATCCCCTGAGGTAGGTATTGTTGTTATCCCCTGAGTTAAGTACTGTTTTTATCCTTAATTTACAAGCATGGTGGTTTTGTAAGCTGCCCAAGGTCACTCAGCTGGTACGGGGTGGAGCAGAGCTTGCTCCCTAATCACTGTACTAGATGCCCACTGGGAAGAAATGAAATCATGTATGTGAAGTGCTCAGCCCTGTACTAGGAGCCTAGTAGGCCTACAGTCATTGGTAACTGTCTTATTGTTGATGCACTTGATGTGCATGTCCTGTAATTCAGTGCAGAATGCTTCTATGGTGGGCATGAGGGATGGGCATTTGACTGTTGCCCTGGAAGCAGTTGCAAAGCTTTGTAAGCATTCCTCTTACATCCTTTTGTGCATTTCGGTCTCTCTTGCTTCCTCCTGCCTTTCTGCAATACTGTACTGACACGGGCCTTGCATGGCTTATCCTCCCCCTCAGGCAGCCAGGCAGCTCCTTGTGTGAGATGAACCTCCGAACATAACTCACGGCCTCCCTGCCATGTTCCCCAATGTAGCCATCTGCAGAGCTCCTCCCTGGGGAGGAGACCTTTTCAGATGTCTCTTACCTCTTTCTGTCCACCCCAATTCCTTACCGTAAAGACTGACTTCCATAGCTGAGTATATATATTTACTTAATGTCATTTGTTCTCCAGATACATTTAGCTAGTAAGGGTAATACTGTTTTATGTCAAGAACCTGTTTCATAAAAATGCATTGTATAATGTTCAGATATACTGCACAGTTAAATTAGGTACTACTTTTTTCTTCCAAAGACTAAAAAGATAATAAATGCAGGTTATATTGAATATAATTAATCTCGGATTTGGGAGCCATGGAAGAATGTGCTCTGCCCTTAGAACTGTCATTTTGAGCCTCCCTTACCCTCCTTGAGTGCTCCAGGTGTCAGACGGCCAGAATCAGCTATAGTATGCTCCTCTTTCAAATACTGCCTCATTTAATCCTGTGACACCCTGGGCACTGTATCTCTTCACCTCCGCCCCCCACCCCCGAAGCTGTCCTGAGAGGTGATTTGGTTGGTGGTTCAGAGTGCAGACCCTGGCGCCAGATTTCCTATCCTAACTGTTCCTTACTAGCTTAAAAGTAAATTGCTCTTTTAGGGGGAAATGCCTCACCATCTTACATACTTATATCTCTCTCTCATGTCTAAGAAGAGGAAAGAAACTTTTTCTGCAGGTTTGTACTTAGACTGCTGTGGTCGTCCTCAAACCGGTTTTCTGCTCTATTCTCTACTCCTTTTACTTCTTCTCCTACAGTGAGGCCAGCTTTGCCCTCTGAGAAGAGCCCTGTTGGCAGTGACATGTGGAGAGTCCAGGCTCCCTGAAGTGGGCCAGGTACTTCCTCTCCAGCCCTGCTTCTGAGATTTAGATCTGCTTGTTTCTCCCCCTCCCTTCCCTATGCTACTTCGTGCAGTATTTTCTTTAGCTGCTTGTCTTTGCTTAAGTTGCTCCTTTGACCTTGCCCTCTTCCTGCCTTGGATCTCACTTCCTTCGTGAAGCCTCCTCCAATGACATGCGCTCTTTTTTCTTTTTTTAACTTTTGGGTTTTTGCTCTGTCTCACACTGTTAATTCCCAGTCATTCATTCAGAAGCAGTGGTACTTCATAGTTAGCAAATTATGATATCATATCTAATCAGGGTGGCCAGATCTCTCATTTCTTAATTGTTTCATGAATACTTATTTTGTCCTGGCTTCTCACTCTTCAACTTTACTCATTTATTCATTCAGTGAGGTTTGTTGAATGCCTCCCATGTGCATGTGCCTAGCACTATCTAGGCACTGAGGATCCAGCAGTGAACAAAACTGCTGGGGTCAGACAATATACAATTAAGCATGTTCACTTCTGGTAGTGGTATGTGTTAGGTAAGCAACAAGACAGTAAAGCAATAGCTATGATGAATTGTGGGAAGGGGCTGCTTTAGCAGGACAATCAGGGAAGACCTCTCTGAGGAAGTGACATTTGAGCCATGGGAAAAACAGTGAGAGCTCAGCTGTAGGAAGAGCTGGAGGAATATGTCCCAGAAAGAGGAAACATGTGCAAAGTCCCTGGGGTTGAAAGTGCTGTTCTTGAAGAAGTAAAGGCTAGTGTAACTGGATTATGAGTTCCTTGTAAGTACATGGTTTCTCCTTTTATCCTTCTTGTAGCCCTGAAGGGCTTTGTGTTAGAAGCATCTTTTAAATACGTGCGTTCAAAATGGAAGTGTTTGCCCTTGGTTATGTATTATATAAATAGCAGTTTACTGTACTCTGCTCAGAAGGATTTTAATAAAACATTGAATATAATAATGATGAACTGTGATTTCTCAGGTCCTTTTTAGTTACACAACCCTATATTTTTATCACCATAACAGGAAAACATGCATATATTGCATTGTTCAAACCTTCCCTCAAATGACTACCTACATCCATTTTTTTTTTAGTAGATGGCGTGCAAATAATGAACTCCCAAAGTTCTCATGATTAGCACTCAACAGTTATACTTTTAATATGAACCTTGATTTTGAGCTGCTATCTTTCTTGATAAGTTGAATGAAATTTTGTTCTAGAACTTTTGGTCCAGATAAGAATCCTGTATTCTTGGTCACCTTATCTTCCATATATTATATAAATCTGTTTTTTTTTTTTTTTTTTAACTTTTAGGGATAAAAGTGATGACTCTGGTTTGTTTGCTTATGAAGCATACTTATAGAAACCCTTAGGAAATGGAAAGAATTTGAGGAAAAGAGCAGAGCTGAAAGAGTGTGGGATCAAAAACAATTTTAAATGTTAAATGCAAAGCTATTTTCGGTATCCTGCTGGAAGAAAAAAAAAATTTAAGGCTTCAGATGACAGAAGAGGTTTCTGCTCCAAAGGAGAAAGGAGCCTCAGGCTTTGCTCTGGTGAAAACTAAAACTACCTGATCCTTCAACCAATTATCAACCCTCTCTTCCTCTTTTCCCATCCCTGGGTTTTGTCTTTAGCATCAAGAGCCACATTTGCCATTTGGGTGGTTTGGCATTTAACTGATGCTAGCAGTAGTGCTCAACTGGCAGCGTTCAAACGACTTAGGATGCAGAGTGCTGTGCTGTGAGCAACTTTCCAGTGGAATCAAGAGTAAGGGGTGCCTTATTGAAAGTGATGGTGCACTTTTAGCCCTGCATGTGCCTCTGTTTGGTCAGTTGTGAATGAGATGTTCCTTTTTTATTCTTCTTCACTTGAAGGCATACCAAGTTGGTGCAAGGAGTTGTCCCTGTCTGTACTTCACTTTGGAGCTTGAGGACGGCTTTGTACCTAGCCTTCATCCTTAGACGCTGGGCAATAAGCAAGAATTTTGTATCTTGTTTTTAGCTGTATCTCCAGCATCTAAGACAGTGTGTACACAAAGTAGGAGCTCCAAAAATAGTTGTTAAATAGGTGCATTCAGCTTGGGAAGATCTCAACTTTCCTTTACTCTTTAATAATATAGGCTCATGAACTTGGTCTCGCAGGGTACTTTGGAGTTTAGGCTACCATTTCCTTCTGACATCAGTGTTTTCTTCAGGTTGGCCAGGTATCAGTATCTTTTATTGATGATGATGAGTTAACTAGGCCATGGTTGTCCCTGCCCTGCTGACGCTCATCTTTCTGTTATCTTTACTGGGGGCCAAAGCTCAGTAAATCAAGAGCTGAGCCACATCAATTAAAAAAAAAACTTATTGCATATTTCCTTGGGTATAGTTGTACAGATTTATTTATTCAGTCAGCAGATATTGGACAGGCTATTATATGCCAGGCACCATGCTAGCCCCAGAGGAAGAAAAGAAATAGCCATGGCCAAGCCTGCAATTTCTTTTACTGCATATGGGCACTTTAAGCAGAAGATAATCAAAGCCACATACAATGTTAATTAAGTGGTCTAGACTGTCCCTAAGTGCTATAGGAATTCAGAGACCAGAAGAGATCTTTGGGGGCTGTCATGGAAGGGAGGAGTCTTCATGGAAAAGGAAAAGTTTATCTAGATCTTTAAGTATGGGTAAGATTTAGTTTGGCAGACAAAGGTACAACACTTCAAGGGGGAGAGGGTCAGGTACATAGCATAATTAAAGCTCAGAGGTAGAAATGACCAGTTTTTATTCAGAGACACAAACCTGTCTAGCATGGAGGGTTCTTAAATAAGGGCAGAAAGTTAAATTTGTAAGATCATTTAAAACCCAAATCTGATACGTATCATATCAGATGATAATAATTGCTAATATGTGAGTTCTTCCAGTGTACTTAGTATTTCACTCGTATTCTTTCATTTAATCCTTACGAAGACCCCAGGAAGTATAAGTATTATTATTATTATCATTTTAGAGATGAGAAAATTGAGGCACTAATAAATGGTGTATCCAGGCTTCAAAACAAGAATATGGGAGATTCTCGGCCACCAAGCTCTACTGCTTCCTAGCAGCCATCAGATACAGGATTTGCCTGGATTGGGGATGTTAGAGTTGTAAGCTTCAAGTAGACAGGGCTCTATGAATCTCACTCCATTTTTTAGATGAAGAAACTCAGCAAGGCAAAGTGGCAAGTCAAAGTTTGAGGTAGAGACTGGTAGGCAGTGGAGAACCACTATGAAGTTATTTTATTGTGATTATTATTTTAGTGATATGAAATAATCCTTCCTAAATCATTAATCCAGTGTTAGTGTTCCAGTAGGATTGGAGCAAAGAGGGACTAAATGTGGCAGAGACCTCACAGGTGGCAGAGGGTGAGAGAGAGCCAGAAATAGAATTAATTGTCAATTATGTTAATCATCCTGGCCATTTTCAATTATCCTTTAGATTTCTAGAGTGTGGTGAGCATCTGCCTGTGTGTGTGGCTTTCAAGTGTGTGAATCTGCCTTGACAGCGTCACCTTGGTTAATGAACGCTCCAGAAGCAAAGCACTCTTAAGGAGATCAGATGTGTAAAAACAAATACCCATGTTTTCTGAAAAGAGCACAAGATCAGGAGTCAGATAACCTACATTGTAGACTGGTTTCACTACTTAATCACCATGTATGTAGCCTCAGCCAAATCACTTAATGTCTCAAACTGATGCCAATTTCTTACCTGGGAAGTTGGTATAACAATTCTTGTTCAGTAAAATGGGGTTCAGATGCTTGAATGAAATAAGGAAAGAATAAGGGTTTTGAAAGCTGCAAAGCTGCTCCCTGGATTTAGGGAACAACATCTATAACTTTAATAGTGATGGTGTATTGGCCTTCCTGGGGATGATGCTGGGAGAGGGGGAAAGGAAATTTTCCCTACCTCTAGGATAAGTTTAGAGCCATGGAGCTGTCCACCAGATGGGTGCTGACAGGCTTCGCTTTGCTGGGTAGGGACATATTTTAAAGACGATGATGCATTTCATTCCCAGACATGGAGCGCCACAGCCTGATTCCTGAGTCAGGACACCTCTGGAACCAGGTGCGAGATGGACACAGAGGTGCCCAGTATCTCTATCTCCTGATTCCTTTTTCCTTCCTCTTTCCTTTCTTACCTGTCTTTATCACTCAAGTGCTTAAGAACCATGACTTACCACCCTTGGGCATGGATGGAAAATTTAGGCACAGATATCCATGTTACTATATCCTCCTCTGTGGACACCTCCTAGGACAGTGATGGGCAGTTGTGAATCAGTAAAACAAGTGCCAGGACCTAGCCAGATGGTCAGCCAGGCACTCTTGGATGTTTCACCTACCCTGGGGCATTGGGCAGAAATTCAGAAGACTCCTGATAAGCCTGGAGGATCAGTGGGTGAATCAGCATGCTGTCCAGGTAAGGCCTGTTTACAGAGCCCATACCAAAGCCTTGATGTGAAGGGTAGCAGACCTGCTAACTCTTAATTTTTGTTGCTATTTCCTGGTCTATTTATTATTGTTATGGTTAAATATTAGTAATAGAAATACCCAACTTTTGAGTATTTACCATATGCCAGGAACTGTGTTGAGTGCTAACATTCATTTTCTCATTTAATCCTCACGATACCCTTGTGAGGTAGATACTGTTAGTTCCATTTTATAGTTAAGGAGACTGAGAGTGAGAGATGCCCTAAACCACATAGTAAGAGGAAAAGCCCTGATTTCAACCAGAGACAGTCTCATTCTAGAGCTTGCCCTCTTAACTGCTGCATTCTTCTTCGTCCCTCTTCTGGGCACCCTGAAATGCTTCCTACCTCTGGTATTAAGGTTCCTGACAGCCCAGTGGGTCTTTGGAACACGTTTTTGGTTGAACAGCTCAGGACTGATATCTGGTAGTTCCTGTTGGTTGCCCTGAGGCTGGCGAGCAATTGGATGCCCACAATAGATACAGTAAAAAGATTCACTCGTTGCTTGCTTAATGCATGGGGCAGGCTGGGGATGGGGGTTAAAAAGAGAGAAAGAGGATAGCAAAAGACATTTCTCTGGGTCAGTGTTTGAAAAAGTGACTGACTAGTAGCCACTGAAAAAGTGGCTGAATAGTCATCTGCTGAAAAGTTTTCATCAGGATGCTTGTCACAGTCTCCCCCCAAAAGCCTCTCCAAGTGCCATGATCCAGGTAACAGTCCCATTTCAATGTGTGCAATTTTCAATGTGGTTTTTATGTATAGTTTCTCAATTAGTCTCTAGTACAAGTTTGTGAGAGAGGTGTTATCAAGTCTTGCTTTGTGAGCCCGGAAACAGTTTACAGAGTTTAAACAGTTGTCCAGGGTTCCACAGCTAGTCCGTGGCAGAGCCAAAACATTGGTTTTCTGACTTCAGCTTCCACCCTCTTCCAGTTTCCTTTTTGCTTTCTCTGTTGAAGACATTCTTAAACATTCTGATTTTCTGTGTTTAGCAGTCAGCAGAAATCATTAAACTGAAGTACTTTGTGCTACAAAAGGTCCGGTGTTGGTTGTTGTGTTCAGTTTAATGGACTTACGCCTGCTTTGTATTGTACGGAATGTGTATTAATCTTCTGTGGTATGTTATTAGACCAAGAATCCTTCTAGTTTTAAAAGTCCCAAGATCTTAACAGATGATAAATATAGTGATGATATAAAAACTATGGTGATGATAAAATAAAGATGGTAAAAAAAAATACAGTTTCTTTAAACAGTTGACCATTAAGTTCTTGGTCAGGAACACAAGCTTCTATTATGACACTGTTTCCTTGAAAACACTAGCCTTGGCTCGCATCATTTCAGCTTTCGGTGCCTTTTCTAGGAATGGAGTGAACTGCTCTAAGAGGGAAGAGTGACCATACTTGTCATAAATACCTCTTTCCCTCACTGCAGGAGGCTCATTTGCTTTTTGGAGGGCCGTCTCATTGTTTTCCTGTGACCTGAGCATATCACTTTTTTAGATCCTGGTGATGTCATTTTTTAATAGTTTGCCATAAAATAAAACTGTGAATGGAGCATTTTGGTATTCATAGTTTTTTAAACATCCCCTTTAAAGTATTTAGTTTGTGGCAAGAGGCTTTGCTAGAAGAATGTAAAGCTGTTCTCACTCAAGCTTCTTGTATTAGTTGGGACACAAGGCAAGCTCCTATATCAAAGAGACCCACAGGCGTTATGGTCAAATTGGATGGAAGTTGTTTTCTCTCTCATATATCAATCCAGAGTAGATGAGTGGTCCAGGCCTGGAATCTAAAACATGTCATGTCCACTTGGTGGTTGAAGGTGAAAGCTCCATTTTTCATCATCTCCCAGGGGAGAAGGATTAGGGGAGCACGCATGCAGTGTTTTGAAGGCAAGACCCATAAGCAGCATGTGGTGCTTTTTTTTATCTCGGGGGTCAGAACTTAGTCATATGGTTACATTTAGCGGCAAAGGAGAATGGGAAATGCCTTTAATTGGAAGGCCATGAATCCAATAAAAACTGTTTTAAAGGTGAAGAGGGAGAATGGAAATTAGGGTAAGTTAGTAGTCTGCTGCATTGCGGTGGCAGTGGGAGGGAGTAAGCAGGATTTGAAGCTGGTGCTGACAGGGTCAGAATCTCAGCAGGCACACAGAAACCAGGGCATATGCAGCCATCTAGAGGTTAGGTCAGCTCATTGCTCAAAAACTCAGCAGCCAGGTGGAACCCAGGTGCTGAAGGCAACATGAATAATCTACATTAGATTGTTAGTAAGAGGAAATTCACCAGTGTGAATTTCAATAGTACAGATGAAACAACACTGGGCTGGGAGTCCGAAGATCTAGGGTTGAATCGTGACCTTCTGCTTCATAACCTCGGGCAAAATACTGCAGTGAACATTAGTGTTATCATCTTGAATATGGGAATAATGGTGATTGCCTTTCCTGCCTCTCAGATAAAGACGATGGGTGCAGAAGTACTCTGCAAGCTGCAGCTCTGTGGAAGCTGCACAGCATCTGCATTATTCACCCTGGAATCCCCAGCACCCATTCCAGTGTCTGGCATGAGTGTATTTGTTGAATGACATATGAGGTATTATTAGAGGTGGAAAAATGCTTGGCCACGTGGAGATCTTGATCTGGGAGAGTGTTCTCTACCAGGCAGAAAAGTTCTCCTGCTCTCTGCTGGTCAAGGCCTTGGGCATACGTGGAAAACCAGGTACCCAAGGAGGATGTGGGTAGCCATTAGGGCAGCTCCTGATCAGGTGGCATATGTCACATAACATGTCTTTAGCGAGGTCATTTGCTTACTCCACTGTTTAGGTAACAGGATGCAACAAAATTGGAGATAAGACTTTCATTTGGATGCCATTATCCATATGTGTGAGCCAATCCTTTTTAAGTGATTTAGTCCATCTGCAGATTGGAAGATGGAAAACCCTCCCAAAGCCACCAAAACTTGATTTCTTGTTTCAAAATAATAAGATACAGTTATACAGTTCTTCCGATGATTTGAAAAACTGTGTGACTTGCTGAAAACAATAAATATTTATTGAAAATATAATATTGGTGAGTGGATACAGAAGAGGTTAATATTTCTGTCTTACGGGAAATTTCTATCCTAGTGATAGTGATTTTTCTTTTCTTTTGGTGGGAAAATGGAGGCTCAGTGGAATAATCAGTTTTTGTTTTTGTTTTTAAACCTCAATTTTATTCATTTAATTTAATTTGTTTATTCACTAAAAGTGAATTTCCTGCTTTGAACTCCAAGAAATATTTAAAAATTGACTTTACTGGGAAAAAAGCAGGAATCGAAAATATATATTATACACAATATGCTCTTGACTCTTAAAATCTGATTCGTAGAAGGGGGAAATTCACTAAAATGTTAATGGTGATTCTCAATTCATGAACATATAGGTGATTTTTATTCTCATCCCCTTCTCTTTAGTTTCCTATTTTTCAACAATAAGAATGCTGAAAATAATCATAAATAGACAAATTAGGTCACACAAATCAATACTCTCAAGTCCAATCAAAAAGTTTTTTTTTCCAACAACCTGTCCTGTTAAATTGTACTCATTCAGGTTCTTCTCTGACTGAGGCGTTAAGGAATTTGTTATGAAAGAGGATGTTTTCCTTTTTGAAATAAACCTAAAGAGCTAAGGGCTTGCAGTGTATTAGGAAAGATGGCCTGAGTAACTCTCCGCCTGGAATTTAACTAGCTTTTATTACAGTTACTTAAGGAAATTAATTTTGCAGGTTTCCTTTCTACTGTGTGCCTGTTTCTTCCTTTGTCCTAAACTAGCATGTCCCTTAGGTGCCCCCCATTCTGTTATCCTGGGATTGGGCGACCCTGTCCTTTGTTCTCTCTGGCCCCTTCTGTTACTCATGCTTTGTGTGCATCTCCTCCATCTGCTCATGCCTTTGTGGATCCAGTTGTTGCTTCTTCCCAGCGCCATTTTTATAGACTAAAGAGAACTAATTGTGTCCTCTTTCCTGTAGCAGCTTTCCTGTGCTCTCTGTCATAGGTTCAGGTGAGTGGTTCTCCTGGGATGGGGTGAAGCGAGAGGACAGTCAGGGCTGCAGGGAACGGGTGGTGGGGACTGAGCTGGCTGCAGAGTTTTGGCGAAGGCATCTGGGCCATCCATCCTGCACTCGGCTCAAATCTGGCAGGACTGGCTCAAGTACAGCTCTTGGAGATGACTATTTGGTGTCTGAAACCCGGGGGACTCCACTCCATGCATTTGTGTATGGGTGTATATGTGTATGTTTATACAACTCGCTTTGCAGGATACAGAAGGGTTTGGAATGAACCTGGCCCTCAGAGGGCCTGTTTTTAAGCCCTGTTTGGGGGGCATTGGATGCGATGGTGATGATAATAACTCTTTGGGAAATGCAGACTTTTTGTTTCAAACAGTCACTGGCTTAAATTTGTAAAGTTTTATTTCAGTCATAGTTTCAGAGTTTGCCCCAGTTTTCAGGATAATAACTTTGAGGTTCAGTATCTAGAGAAGAATAGTGATTATTGGATCTGCCCTCAAATTCACCATTGAATTTGGTAAGGAAAGCCTTTCATTTACCACCTAGTGCTTGTAGCTCCTTCAGCCTTAAGCAGCTCTTTTAACATCCTTGTTCTCATGATGCAGGAGCTTGGAGGGCTTGGGCACTCTCTGGCCTGAGTATCAGTGGCAAAGCTCCTGATTGGAATGCGCCTGTCTCAGCCTTTCCAGCCCAGGCACATGTGCAGAGCTCCTTTTCTTGGCCACAACGTTGTGAAGTGTGTCCACTTTGCTTTGGAATGCATATTTTACTCAAAAGGTTTAAGCCAAAAGTAATCCCTTAGCTCGTCAGAACAGCTCTCCCCTCTCCTTGTACGTTTGGCTGACACTGTCTGTGTGAGAGATGGGCACCCTGTGCTCCTCAGCACAAAGTTGTTTCCCTCTGAAAAGGGGGAAAAGAAGGACAACCTCTGTTGTTGAGACAGAACAAGGCTGGATAAGGGACTCAGGCTCCCGGGTCAGTCAGGAAAATGTGAAAGAATCATTTTGGGAGCCATCTCCAGCAGTCAAATAGGGTAGAAAAGTTAATACTGATGATTTATCCCTGAAAGTATTGTGTAAGACACAGGTCAACAGAGGCCACCAATAATGAAAGAAGATAAGGCAGCGTAGTAATGGCTAAGCAACCAGCCAAGCACCCATGAATCAAAAATAAAAAAAATCTACAAAGGCAAGATCGCAGAAAGGGACCACTCCCTTTTGTTTCTCCCCTCTATGTCGAGGGTGAAGTCTGTCACCCCAGAGGTGTAGAACAGTTGTTACAAGAGGGTTGAATGCAGGAGTAGCGAAGAGGGTGAGGAACAAGCTGTCTGTGGGCTTGAGACTGCTGGGGTGACAACCCCCCCAGGCATTTTCCACCAGCACTGCAGTCAGCTTGCACATCAGCTGACACAGCCTCTTTGTGAGTCCAGAAGGCTACTGTGCTTTTTTGGTTGTTGTCTTGTCACTGTACTCCGTTGTTTACCCCTATGCAGCCCTAAGAGTTATTTTATTTTTTTACAGCTTACATGTATGAACTCATTCAGTCCTCATAACAGCGCTATGAACCCAGAGTCTCTGGCTCTAGTGTCAGCCCTCTAACTCCTGCACTTTCTTTCCTTTGAAATCCTCTCTGGTGTTCAGAACTTTGGAAGGACTGGCCTGAGAAGTTGGGCTGTGGGGATGAGGAAGTCATCCGTTCATTCAGTATCAGTATTTGTGGAAGGGCTGCTCTGTGGCATGGTAGGAAACCACTGGAGTGTGGAGAGCAAGAAAATAATATCTGATTTATATTTTTAAAAGGTTTTTCTGGCTTCCAGTGTGGAGAATGGATCAAAGGGGGCAGGCCAGGTGTGGACCAGGGCGATGGGCTGGGTGGCAGTTGTTCTGGTCCAGGGAAGAGAGGCCGGCTTGGACTTGGCTGGTAGGCATTGAGGTGGGAGTACTTAGGGCAGAGGTTGGCCCTTACAGACACGCCCCAGCCATTGACCGCTGCGTCCTAACCTCCCTGGACCGTGAACCTCCCCTTCCCCAAAGGCACCTGCCAAGTTCCTGTTCCATCACCCCTGCTGTTCATTCCACCTGGAATGTTCTCTTCCCCCGTTTCCTGATCCTGACAGCTCTTCCACCACCTAGCTGAGGGGCCCTGCCTAAGTTGCCAGATTTCTCTTGCACATCGATCTCTTCATCAGTGAAATTGTATGGCATTGTGAGGGTATATATATATATACATATATATATATATATATATATATATATATATATATATACATATATATATTTCGTGTGATTATCGCAGTAGCCTCCTAAGTGATTTCCCTGCTTCTACCATTGCCCCTCCATCGTTTGCTCTTCACACAGTGATGCTGGGAAGACGAGGGCCAGATCAGGTGCTCCTCTCTCAGGGCCCTCTCAAAATTAGAGTTCCTGTTTCATTCAGAGGGAAAGCCGAAGGCCTCGAGGCCTCTGGGCACATCTGCCATCATCCCAGGGCTGCAGTGTGTGGTCGGGAAGGCTGGTCGTAGTGGTGCCTGTGAGAGGTGACCCCTGAGTTATGCAGCCTACAACTTGCATGCAGTGCACGTGGTCCTGCCTTTCCCGCTCTCACTCCACTCCACTCCAGTCCCACTGGAATCGGGCTGTGCTTCACACGTGCCAGGCAGGCTTCCTATTCAGACACCGCACTGGCTATTCCCTCTGCCTGCAGTGCTCTTCCCCCAGATACCTGAATATCTTGTCGGATCACCTTCTTCTGGTCTTTACTCTAATGTCATCCTATTTAAAATTTTGCCACCCAGCTCACTCCCAAACGCCCCCTCCGAGGTGTTTCCTATCTACCTTTTCTGCTCTATTTTACCTTTTGGCACTTATCACGAATTAATGCATTCTACATTTTTCTTCTTTGATTTCTTGTTTATCTTTTTCTCAATAGGACATGCACTCTAGAAAAGGGGAGATTGTTGTTTATTCTGTTCTGTGCTCTATCTCCAGTGCCCAGAACTGCCTGATAGATGGTAGGGCTATTTATTAATGAATGAATTTGTAACAGTAGGTGAAGTGTATGGTACAGTGCTTAATCCACAGTAAGCACTCAGTAAATGTCGGCTGCCATTTTTTATTTATTTATTTATTTAAATTTTTAAATTTTTATTAATAAAACCAATCCCCATTTTTTTTTAATACAGTTTTGTTGAGATACAGTCACACACCATACAGACCATCTGAAGTATACAATCACTGGCTCACGGTATAATCATATAGTTGGACATACATCCCTATGATCAATTTTGGAACATTTTCTTTACTCCAGAAAGGAAATAAAAAATAAAACCCAAATCCTCCTACCCCTTATCCCTCCCCCTCAGCCCACCCATTGACTGATAGTACTGGTGTGGTACATTTGTTAACTGTTAATGAAAGAATATTAAAATATTACTGTTAAGCATAGTCCATAGTTTGCAATAGGTACATTTCCCCCTGTTATTTATTTTTAATCCATATGTTTTACTCATCTGTCCATGCCATAGATAAAAGGAGCTTCAGACACAAGGTTTTCACAATCACACAGTCACATTGCAAAAGCTATATTGTTATACAATCATCTTCAAAAAACATTGGCTACTGGAACACAGCTCTACAGTTTCAGGCACTTCCCTCTAGCCTCTCTAATACATCTTGGACTGAAAAGGGATATCTATATAATGCGTAAGAATAACCTCCAGGATAACCTCTCAACTCTGTTTGAAATCTGTCAGCCACTGACACTTTATTTTGTCTTGTTTCTCCCTTCCCCCTTTTCAGTCGAGAAGGTTTTCTCAATCCCTTGTTGCTGAGTCCCAGCTCATTCTAGGATTTCTGTTCCATGTTGCCAGGAAGGTTTACACCCCTGGGCATCATGTCCCACATAGAGATGGGAAGGGCAGTGAGTTTGCTTGCCATGTTGGCTGCCATTATTTTTATTGTTGTTAATTATCCTTCAGAACCAGTTCAAATATGGCTTTCTCTGAGTCCTATCTTAGCCCTTTTCAGGGTTGAGTTAAATCCCTACGACCTCTACTCTTTGCTGATATTCACTCTGTGTCTTCTTTCTCTGCTTTGGCATTTATCATGTTTCCTTAGTGAAGCTTATCTCATTTTTTTTTCTGTCCTTGCAGGGAAGATTGGCCTGTTCAGATTAGTATCTTAACTGTCTGGTACCCACCAGGATAGCACATAATAGGAGCTCAGGAAGAGATTATTACTGGCAGCTGTGGCAAGAGGAAAGTACTCTCCCATCTGTCAGGACCTTTAGGAAGGATCCTGGCTTCAGCTTCATTGCCTAATGTTTGTGCCTCCATTCCAAGGGGGTGTCAAGGGAGAGTGCAACAACATCTTAAATAACTGAATTTCCAGTGGTATATTTGGAGCAAGTTTTGGGAAGAATGTGTCTCCTATGCACTGTTCCTTGAATGACTGTATCTGGATGACCTGCTTGTCCACATTCAACAGCCTGGCTCTTTGGCTACTTAGGTTCTGATGGGTTAGGGTTGTTCAGAGAGACTGTGAATAAAAGACCAGTGTGTTTGGGGAGGCAGGGTAGAGGGGGAGAAGAAGAAAGCACTTGAGCTGGCCCTCAAGGGATTTGGAGATAGGGGTGGGGAAGGAGAGCATGACCTCTGGAGGTGGCAAAAGGAGGAGAGCAATCCCTTGCCCAACCTCGGTGACAGGTGAGTTCCTTGGAGGCATGGATAGGTGGTAGTTTGGGGCCATTTGAAGAAGGTCCTTAAATGCCAGGGCAAGGAGTTTGGCCTCTTGTATTTGGCAATAAGGGTCCACATTGGGAATTCTGATAGTGTGGGGTTAGGAATCAGGGAGTAGATGGGCTGTGGGAAGGAGCGCTGGAGTAATTTTCTCCTATTTAGATATGGAGTTGTCTTTTGGGACACACATGTGGCATGGCAGTGCCAGAGTTCATGCCTGCAGGGCCCAGCATTGCCTCACCCAAGGGCAGCCCAGCTTTAGTTTAACCAACAGAGTGCAGGGGGCTGAGAAGTTAGAGGTTGAGGTTTGGCAAGGGTTTGGGTACAGGATCAGACTTTTTGCCTTTGAGGGCAACTGTTGATATCTTGGGGTTGCTGACATTTTCTTGACCTACGTGTTTGGGCTCACCTATTTATAAGCCACTTGCTTCTCTGGCATCAGTTGGATCCCTACATTCTGGGAAGGGCTGGCCAATCTGTCACATTGGTCCATCTTGCATCAGGTTACTCTGCAGAAAAGCTTTATTCCCAGAGATTTGTAAACTTGGATTCAAGTGCTACCTTGGCCCATGGGTTCTGTGTGGCCTAGGCCAGGATGCTCAGTTGGTCTCTTGGGAGTTTCCTTTCTTTATCTGTCAGGTTAGCAGCAGGCAAGCCAAATCCTTGGGTTCTAGGCTACAGTCCCTTCCATCTCTCCTGCCTTAGGTCAGGTTTAGCTCTAGAGGCTTGTGAGAGGCTGAACCTTCAGGTGGGCATTCTGTGGCCACACTGTGGAGAGGATATGGCTTGATGTGGAGTGTCTTAGAGGGTTAAAAATCGTTCTCTCGTCCAGGGATTGATTCATCCTACAGAATGGGGTGGGGGGTGGGGGGTTCTCCTCCAATTCTCCTCCAGCTTTGAGATGAAATTCCTGAAATGACCATGGCTTTGTGGAGCCTTTCCCTTCTCTTGCTTTGTTCTCCTAAGTGGAGTTCCTGCCCCTGCCCAGAATTCTGATTTTCCTATGGCTATCCCCATTCTTTCCATTCCCATGTGCCCAGATTTCCTCTTCACTTTCCCCTTACTTTCCTCCTAAGTGATCTCAGACTCGGGGCCCCCTGATGGCAAGAACATGTGTGTCCTTACACATTTGTGATCCCTTTACTCTTAGCCTCAGCCTTTTTCCATTTGGTTCTCTCGTTTTCATCATGATCATTTAAGATGACTGCATAATACTCTATCAAGGGAATGTTTTCAGTAAGCCATGAGCTTGTTGTGAGGCATTTAGATTGCTTCTAATTTTTGCTCTTTCAAGTAATACTACATTAAGCCATCTTTGTGTATTATGGAATCATTTCATTAGCTTGTCATTTAGCTAATGGCAGTGGTCCAAGAATAGATAGAGAATTAGAATTTCTTTTTTCGAGAAGAATGTTGTGAGACTATTTTAAAAATTAACTTTAAATGCTAGGAACCATCTTTGTTGTGTTTTCCTCAAATGAAGAGGCAGAATAATGGCGATGTGAAATTAGATGCATATTTACAAGAAGTACTTGACTTGTTGTTTGTTCCTCAGTGTGGAGGTGAGCCAATAAATTCTCCTAAGGAGCAATCTACTTGCTCAAATTGAGGAATTCTTCATCTCTGTATCTTTGATGATTTAATTAAATCAATAGCAAAATAAAATAAACTGATCTTTTCTTAAGGATGTGTTTAAGAAATGCTCTAAAATAAGGAAAATATGGAAAAGTAATTAGGATTTATGAGAAAAACATGGTTTTTTTTAAAGCAAGAAGTAAACCTGATGGGAAGCACAGTTAACAGAGGAAGCAGGTTGCAAACTTGCTGAAAGGATTTGGCTTGTTGTCAGCCATTAGGAAATGTCTAGAATGAAACCAACCAACGTACATCATGACTGGATCCCAGTGTTGCTTTGATCAAAGCTGAGGTCTTTGTTAACTTTGGTGTGATGGGGAAGGCTTCCTCTGATCTGCTGATCCATTTGTTGGTTATTGTTGTTGTGTCCATCCCTGGCTGTTTACTGAGACTTTACACTGTAAAAGATTATAGGGAATAAAAATTTGAGAAGGAAAAAGCCTGATGCACATTTGTTTCTGGAATGCTCATGACCTGGAATGAGAAGGGTAAAACAAGTCTGAAACTGATTACTCAAGAGAGATTAAGAGGTCCTAGGAGATATTAGCCTCCTTGCCCTGAGTTAGAAGAAGGAAAAATTCCATTCCATTGGGGGACCAAGACCCCAGGGAATCAAGAAAAGTTTTATGGAGGTTGTTGCTATTGTCAGTACCTTAAAGGACAGGCTGAGATGGAGATTGGGCATTCCCAGCACAGGTAAAAGGCCCGAGAAGAGGTGCTGGAGGTGGAAGGACACAGGGTTTGTTTGGTAACTGGCCGAAGCATTGGGTGCATGCAATAAGGGTCATTGGGAGCATTGTGTTGAGTAATATCAGGTGCCAGGCATGATTCTCAGAGCTTTACATATGTTAACTCAGTTAATCCCCACAATGACTCAAAAGAAATAGGCACTATCATTATCTCTATTATACCGACAAGCAAACTGAGACATACAGCAATCAACTTGCCCAAGATTACATCACTGTAGAGCCAAGATTCAGACCCAGTTGGTCTGTTCCAGAACCGTTACTTAACCATGAAGCTGTCTCTGAGGTAGGGGAAGAACAGGTACTAGGATCAGAAAGGTGATCAGGCCGTTAAGGGTGTACGGATGTAGAAGAGAGGCCAGTGAAGACGAGAGGGACTGGAGAGGTAGGGCTGGTGGGTGGGTGGTGGTAATGAGAACAGTGAAGGGTCACAGGAAGAGAGAGTTTCAAGGAGGGATGGTGAGTAAAGCCCAGCACTACGTACAGTCCTAGGAGGTGAGAGCTGAGAGCAGGTGGGGACCAAGAAGGAAGCTGAGAGCAGCTCTGGAGAGCTGGAGGGCGGCAGACCCAGGTAGCTGCTGCCTGGGCCTCTCCTGGCTGCATGGTACCATTCACTATGGGAGGATTTTGTATTTTGAAGATGGCAAAGCAGGTGCTATGCTATTGGGTATCTGTGTCCTCTTATCATTAGAAGGAGATGAGCATGACAGAGAGGGGGCATGTGAGAGCTAGCACTGCTAATTTGGCAAACCCAGTTGCTTTTCTGCAGCCTAATGATTTTTGAAAGTTGTTTGCTATGCTAAGGCACAAGTGTGACTCCTTCATCAGAGTGCTGAGGCAGTCGTTATTTTTCCTGGAAAATTGGGCCCTTGTGGGCTTTGTGTGTGGTTTATTTGAGTTCCATTTTTATAGCCTTATTACCTTGTCCCTATGATGCAAGAAGCTTCTCTCTTTTCTTGAGTTTTGCTGGCAAAATTGTCTCTTAAAAGGCACGAAGTGAGCTCCCATCATTTGGATGGTTCTTTCTTTATAGCAGCACTTTTCTGCAGACTCAGCACATACTTTTCATTGCCTGTGTCACCAGTTGTCATGTTTCTCTGATTGTTGGCAGTTTACTGAGAAGTTTTACGCAGCGCTTGCATCTGACTACCTAGCTATTTGCCATGATTTCTTTCAGAAGAGTTTGTGCATGTGAATATCCATTCAGTAGATTCCACTCTGAAATACCACCCTGGCAACATCCATGCCAGACCCAGATACCCAGTCTTGTCCTCAGGCCTATAGCAATTAACATTTATGGAACCTGAGCTGTTACCAGGCACTGTGCTAAGGGATTTATGTTCATGATCTTAATTATTACCTGTTATTACAAAGTACATAGTATTCTTCTCCCATTTTACAGATGAAGAAAATGAGTTTTAAAGAGGGAGAAAAACTTGGTCCAGGTCATGTGTTAATAAATGTCAGGACTGGGCCTCAGCTTAGGCCTTTCTGACCTTGGAGCCCATGTGCTTCATTTATTCATTCATAGAAAAATTCATTCATTAAAAAATTCAATAATGAATGACTGACTGCAATAGGTCAGGCAGTGTTCTCAATCCAAGAGAGACAGCAGAGGGAAAAAAAATGGCACCAATCCCTGCCTTCTGCTTATATTCTAATGTGGGAAGATAGAGAAGAAAAAAATGAACCATTAGGTTAAATAACAAACAAATCCCCATATCTTATCAACCCAGAATGATTTTATGTTTTGCACACCAAAACTACAGTGTGGCTGCTCTGGTTCACAGGCATCCTTCCTTGAGGTCATTGAGGGATCCAGATTCTTTTTGTCTTGTGACTGTCCTCTTTGAGGTCCTCAGGTTCATTTCCATTTAGTTGGAAGATAAGGAGAGAGAGGGGGGATTCTGTGGGAGGTTTTTCCGGGCCAGTCGGGAGGAAGCATTGATTCCTCCCACCCACATTCCATTGGCCAGAGCTCAGTCATATTGGTTATTTGTAATTGCAAGAGGGGCTGGGAAATGTGCCCACAAGGAAAAGGAAATGGGTTTTGGTGAATTTATGCCATAGAACATGCCACAGTGAATGAGGTGAGGAAGTAAGCTGAGGGGAGAGCATTTTAGGCAAAGGGAACTGCAAGGGCAAAGGCTGCTACTGTGGCTGGAATGGAACTGAGAAGGAAGAGGAGGAGAATTTTAGAAGATGAGGGCAGAGAGGTAACTACCTGGGGTCTTCTTGGTTATTGTAAGGACTTGGGTGGATTGCGAGGGACACATGGACCCATGAACATGTCAGGTTTTGAGAGAGGAATGACATGATCTGAGTTAGGTCTTTTAAGGATCACTCTGGCCACTGTGTTGAGAATAGACTGAGGGAGTAAGGAAGGAAGCAGGGAGACAAGTCCGAGTCTGTTGCAGTTGTCCAAGTGAGTGATCAGAGTGGCCGGGTCTAGTGTGGTGATGTAGAGGTGGAAGGAAGTGGTTGGCTTTGAGATGTATTCTGAAAGTGGTGGTAGAGGTGGAAGGAAGTGGTTGGACTTGAGATATATTTGAAGGTGGACAACCAGTTTTACTGTAGGAGTGGTTGCAGGGTATAAGAGGAAAAGATTCCGAGGTTTTGACTTTTGCATAATAACTGTTAGTCTCACTTTCAACCATTAGAGGGAAGAAAAGGGAAGATTTTTCTAAAAGAAAACTCAGTGTCCTCTAGTTTGTGATCTTCACCGCACAACACTGCCAGGTGATTCTCATTCATAACTAAGCTTTCAGACAGAGGGAGGGCATTTGTAACTCTTCCCAGCTCATAGCATGGATGAGACGAGGTGGCAGTGGTCTCACATCATATGGAGGTCTTTGGGTCAAGCCTTTGGACCCCCTTGGACTGCTGTAGGACAGCCCATCTTACCCCCTGGGTGGCTGAGAGATGCCTAAAGGGGTCACTTTCAATCTCTGCTGTCTGCAGCCACTGATAAGGCCCTGGTTGTATTGTAAGAATATATGTGTTTGGGAGTGGGAGTGGAAATGGTTTCCCTGGAATTTTCTTAACAATCATGATTGCCAAGTCAGCAACTGGGACTTTTAAATAGGTCTTGTGTCCAGTATCTCCAGTGAAACCAGCTCTCTGTGAAGATTTATTTTTTGGTAGTTTTTAAAATTACAAGTTCAATGTCTGACAGTACAGGATTTTTCAAAATATCTATTTCATATTGTGTGACTTGTGGTAGTTTGTATTTTGAGGAATGAATTGGTCCATTTCATCTAAGTTGTCAAATTATGTGTGTAGAGGTGTTCCTCATATTCCTTTGTTATCCTTTTGATGTTTGCAGGGTCAATGGTGATACCCACTGTTTCATTCCTGATAGTGGAAGTTTGTGTCTTTTCTTTTTCTTTTTCGGTCTTGATGGAGGTTTATCAACATTATTGATCTTTTCCAAGAACCAGTTCTGTTTCATTGCTTTTCTCTATTGTTTTTCTGTTTTCAGTCTCATTGATTTCTGCTCTTGTTTTTATGATGTCCTTCCTTCTGCTTGCTTCGGTTCTTTTTTTTGCTCTTCTTTTTCTAGGTTCTTTAGGTAGGAATTTGAATTATTTATTTTTCCCCTTTTTCCTAATGTATACATTTAATGCTATAATTTTCCCTCTCAGTACTGTGTTAGTTGCATCCCACAGATTTTTGTCTGTTGTAATTTTATTTTGATTTGGCTATATATTTCCCTTGAGATGACCTCTTTGACCTATGGATTATTCAGAAGTATGTTAGTTTCTTTTTTTTTTTATCCTCCTTGATTTCTTATATCTGCTGTTTGAATTGCTTTTCCTCTATAGATAAAATTCTGTTTTTCTCTTGCTAATCTCAAGAATTTTTCTTTGTCTTTTATTTTTAGAAGCTTAAGTATGATGCATCTTAGCATGGATTTGGGGTCATTCATCTTGTTTGAGGCTTGCCTAGCTTCTTGAATCTGTAGGTTTATGTCTCTTTCCAAATGTGGGAAGTTTTCAGCCCTTATGTCTTTGAGAACTTTGTCAACCTTATCCTCTTTCTCCTCTCCTTCTGGGACTTCAGTCAATGAATGTTATAGCTTTTTTGTTATAGTTCCACAGGTCTCTGAGACTCTGTTCATTTTTTTCTTTCAGTTTGCTTTCCCTCTGTTGTTCAGATTGAGTAATTTCTTTTGTTCTGTCTTCCAGGTCACTGATTCTTTGCTCTAGCCATTTTGTTCCACTCTTAAGACCATCTACTGAGCTTTTTATTTGTTAGTGTATTTTTCAGTTCTTAAATGTTTATTTGGTTCATTTTTTTCCATTTTCTTTTTATTGAATTGGTTAATGTTATAGTTCCAGCACTGCCAAAACCATGCCTGAGAATTCAGAGAAAGAAGTGGTACAATGGACAGCCTCATCTACGCATCATACAGTATATTCAAACTTGATTCATATGCATTTTTGATAATTTCACAATCTTTTAAAAAGTTGTAACAAGATTTGGAATTTTTCATTTGCTTCAGATTTCTGAAGGTCTTCGGATTTCTAGTACAGTATGCCATTAAATAACATTTCTATATATTCATCTGAGTTCGTTCCTGAAAAATATAATATCCAACAAGATTTTGCTGGAAAAGATGCATACTTTTCAGGGAAAATATATGGCTCTATGTCCAAGAGATTATTTAAGGTTTTTGGTTCCCAAATGAAGTCTTCAGTTTTATCAAAAGTCTGTTGTGTCTCTTTTAATCATCCAACCTCTCCTTGGCTCAGCTACTTGCCCAGTAGATCAGAAAACAGGTATCCTTCCTGCCACCTCAAGTAATACCAACCTTATTGCCCAGAAGTGGTTGGCAGGTCCTGTCAGGAGACAATATAACCCTCCTAGGAATCCGTTTCCTGCACTGATACTTTCAAGACTGAGCTCCTACCAGAAAAATGCTCTCATATCAAGACAGTTTTATTTGCCCATTTGCTTCATTCTTACCAGTAGCAAGTCTACAGCTCCTGCATTTGGCAAAGGTATTTATTATAGAGAAACTCAGACTCTTTGTCAAGTGGTCACATAACACTTTGAAATAGTTCTATTAAACCAAAGAGACAAAACTAGAAAATTACCAGAATATTTCATTAGATGAAAAGAAACATTTTAGTAACTCTGGGTAGCTCAAGTCCCTTTTATGTTTTTTTTTGGCATGGGCAGGCTCTGGGAAATGAACCTGGGTATCCAGGTATCCAGCATGGCAAGCAAGAATTCCGCCACTGAGGCAGGTTTGCTCCGCCCTCAAGTCCCTTTTAAGGACCAAAAAATTATTGGATAGTTTAAGCTGTAATTATTTAAAACACAAGTGCTACATCACCTGTCTCTTGCCTCTGACTCTCCAAATGATTTGAACAACATGAAGATACCATTTGGTTCCTTTTGATATTTTCTATTTCTTTCTTTTTCTTGGCTGGTTTTTTTTTTAATTTAAATTTGTTTCAAGTATGTTCATAATTACTCACTGAAGCATTTTTATGATTGCTGCTTTAAAATCTTTATCAGATAATCCTAACATCTTTCACCTTGGTGTAGGCATTTATTGACTATAATTTTTCATTTAGTTTGAGATCCTCCTGGTTCTTAGTATGATGAGTGAACTTTTATAGGAATCTAGCCAATTTCATATTATGTTATGAGACTCTAGAAGTTAATTAAATATCCTGTTTTAATTGGCTTTCTCTGACATCACTGTGGCAGGGGAAGAGGAGGTACTACCTCATTACTGCTCGGTGGAGGTAGAAGTCCAGGTTCGTTATTTGGCTTCTGTTGACACCCATGGTGGGAGGTTCCTCCTTATTGCTGGGTTGGGATGGGAGTTCCAGCTCCCCACATGGTCTTCACTGATATACAGTGCGAGTGGCCTTGTTGTTGCTGGGTGATAGTGAGAGTCCTGATTCTTTCCTAGGTTTCTTCTGATGCCACCCCAGCAGGAAGAGGAAAGCAAGCCTAGTTATCACTGGATAGGGGAACTCAAACTCCCCATGTGGTCTCTAGTGACATTGCAGAGGGAGGCAGTCCTGGCGAAGGGGAAATCCTGGCTCACTTCTTGGACTTCTCTGATGCTACCCTGGCAGCAGTCTTGCAGCACCATTCCATCCTTGAAAGGGTGGAGGTGTAGGTATCTCATCTGTACTTTGCTGGCGTTGGCTGGGGTGGAACCATGGTGTTTTCTCTGTTGTTTGGCTGGAATAGAGTGGTTACTGTCTAAAAATTTTCTGTTTTGATAGAGGAATCAAGCTTTTTTATTTTTTTGTACTACGTCCTGTCGGCATTTCTGGGTCACCAGCTCCCTGACCTCCAAATCTGAGCAAAAGGAAATAATAAATATGTGGCAGAAAGGAAACTCAAGTTCCTTGCCACCTAGTCTTTCCTCATGTACTGAGGTCCCTACCGCTCGGGCTTCTTCATCTTGCCTTTCAGAGTCTCCTCCTGTTTGCTTTATATATAATGTCCAGGGTGTTTAGTATGACTTAGCAGGAAGAATAGAAAAAGTATATGTCATGGGAAAAATTAGAGAATGTCAGCTGCGGCCAATTTGTGAAGGACCTTAGATACCAAGGGTTTGATTCCAGAGGCAATAGGAGGGTTTTTGGAGGATCAGCTCTGACAGCAGTGTGGGGGAATGGCTAGTTGGGGGAGGAATGGCAGGGAGACCAGAAGGCTGTTGCCTGGGTTCAGGTAGAAGATAGCGAAGTCCCAGACTGTGACGGTAGACATGGGCAGAAAGGAAGATGAGGAAATTTGATATGGACAGTGAGCAAGAGGGAGGAGACTAGGGTGACTCTGAGATTTCTAGCTTGGCAACTAGTTGTGGCTCAGTGAGATTAGGAAGGCAGAGGGAGGAGTCTAAGTGCTACCAGAAAGCTATATTCCAGGCATTTTTAGAGCACAGCTAGAAAATTGGACTAACTGTGCTTCCCTTCAGGGAAGGCTACATAGAAGAAATCTGGCTTCTGTGTAAAAATCCAGGGAGCATGCATTCTGGATAGAGGAAATAATGTGGGGAAAGTCATAGATACAGGAAATAGCATGGTGGGCCATTAAGACTCCAGCTAGCGAAGGCATAAATGGGTAGTTATTGGTTCCATAACTAGGAAGGATGCCATGGGAGTTCATAAAATAAAGAGGTTCTGGAATGGAAGTTGATGCTGCCAGTGGTCCATCTGGCTCCTTGCCTGCCATTCGCAGTGTGTTGGCATCAAACTTTCCTGCTGTAGTTAGGCACTCTCCTCCTCAGAGCACAGCTGCCGACAGCCCCAGTTTAACAATCCCAGTGAAGGGAAAGCTCTTTTCTTTGTCTCCACATATCAGTTCTGGAGAAAGGTTCTTAGTGGCCTAGCTTGAATCATGTGCTTATCTTTTTGGACTAGTCAGTGTTGCCACGGAGTGGGGTATTCTAATCAGCTGGATCATATGCACCCCAAAAGGGTGCAGGATCTTTTATAGTGAAAAAGGGTATAGAGGAATTGGATCTGAGAAAGATAAAAAACATTTACCATGGCTGACTCTAATACATTTTGAATAATTCATAGTTTTAACAATGCAGGAACTCTTTGGAGTGTTTTAAGCAGAGAACTTGATCAAATTTGGATCTTATCAAGATCATGCCAGGAACTGTAAGGCATTGTGGTTGGAAATAAGTAAGTGATTAGAGATGGAGAGATTGGTTAGGAAGTTGCTGTTATGTTTCTGAAGATGGTTGATGAGATCTATTAGTTATTTCATCTGTACTTTACCTCATGGGAGAGAGATAATAGAGTTTAGAGAAAAATAGGCAAATAGGACTTGGAGAACAACTGGAGTGTACAGGGAGAGGAAGGGTTTAGAGAGAATCCTCCTCCACCACCACCACTACCCAGTGGGGGGTAAACAGATGTTATCTGGAAAGCTAGCCTTATCTTTGGAAACTATTTAGGAAAAAAGAGGTGGTGGACTTTTCACATCTTGTGGTGCCCTAACTTGGAAAAGGAAGCTGATTGATATATTTCCCCCCTTCTAAAAAGTTTCTTTTCTTTAAGAAATCAGGTAACAGGAGATAAAGTCAGGAATCCCAGTGGAGAAGTAGATGGATGCAAGGAGTACACTTGCCCAGAGAACCCCTATCTATCTACAAGCCTGCCTCTGGACCTGCACATCTACTTTAGAAGCATTTGTCTCTTTGGCATTGTCCCTGCTGGGAAGTGTCCATTGGATTTGAAGGATGAGCAGAGAAATGCATGATCTAATATATGTTATAATGGATTCCCTCCTGTATTGAGAGGAAACTATGGTGGAAGCAAGGTCTCCAGTTAGGAAGCCATTGCAATGTCTAGAATGGTAATGATGGAGATGATAAGAAATGCTCAGATTCTGAATATGTTTTGAAGGTAAAAAAAATTAGTTTTAATTAGGATAGGATATGGAGTGAGGGAGAAAGGGAGGAGATGAAAATGAGTCCAGACTCTTTGACCTGGGCAGCTAGAAGAATGGAGTTGCTATAAACTGAGATGTGTTAAACTTTGAGAGGATAAGGTCTGGGAGGAAGGTCAGGGGTCTATGTTGGACAAGTTAAGTTTGAGGTATCAAGCATGTCTAACACAGAGCTTCAGCTTACTTGACATCTCTTCTTGAAGCAGGCAGTTGGATGTACTAGTCAGGATTTCAAAGGAAGGTCCAGACTTGGAGAGAAATTGGGACCTCATTAGCATGTAGATGATATTTGAAGCCAGGAGATCAAGTAAGAGCCCCAAGAGAGTCATTGAAGACAGGGGAGCAAAGGCCAAACATGGTGGGGCATGCACCATTAAGAGATGGGGAGATGAAGAACCAATAAAGAGAAAGAGCAGCTAGTGAGGTGGGTAGAAAACTGAGAGACAGTATTATCCTAGAAGCCAAGTGAAGCAAGAAGGAATTATTAAGTGGTATCAAAAGCTGTAAGATGAGGGTTAAGACTTGACCATTGGATTTAGCAATGTGGAAGATAAGCCAATGCATGCTTCTGGTCCCAAGCTTAACATTTCAATAACCCAAAAGTTCCTGCCCTGAAGGAGAATATAATTGTGCAAAAAAAATATCATCCAAGATTGAAATGAATAAGAAAAAGATGTAGTGGTACAGCAGAAGGGAACAGTATTTCTAGCTTTTGTGGGGAGGAAGGAGGTCAGGTTCATTCATGTGTTCATTCATCCATCCATGCATTTGTTCATTCCACAAATATTTATTGGGGCCTTACCATGGACTTGGTCTGGAATATGAGGTATGAAATGGACAGCATTTCAGCAGGTGGAGATAATGTGGAGAGAAGGGAGACAGACATCCAGCTAAAGGGAATGCTGAGAGGAAAGAAGTGTTTGTTTGGGAATCAGCTATCAGTCCTATTTGTTTGGATTGTAAGGTTCAGTGGGGGAAAGTATGTGAGCTGAGGCTGTAGAGTTGGGCTGAGCCAAATTGCTACATTGTGATTACAGAGTTGGGCTTGCCTTCTTAGATTCTAAAAACCTTTGAAGGTTTCTGTCTAAGGAAATGTTGTTCCAAAGCTGTATATTTAGAGGATTAATCTCATTATTCCCTCCTTTTAAAACATTGCCTATTAAAAACAATGGCATTGAGGCATGCATTTCCATCACCAAATTGTGGCCTAGCAGAATTTTAGATACACAGGCATGTGTTAATGAATTGAGTAGGCTGTTTTTCCATCCATTTTATAGGTTTTTACTGAGGGCCATCTAAATGCCAGCAGTGTTCTGGGCAATGGGGACAAGGAATGAGATGAATTAAACAGGTATTTTTTTTCTTGAAGAGCCTACAGTCTAGTGATCTCCATTCCTAAAAAAGGTATTATATTATAATGTCTCCTGTGTTACAAACATCTCACCGGAGTTCTGTGGGAGATGAGAGGAAGGGGTAGCTGGCCTGCCCCGTCCACTGAGGAGGCTTCCAGGGAAAAAGTATCCATTGAATTTGAAGGCTAAGCAGGAATTTTCTGGACAAAGAAGCAAAGATGGGCATTCTAGGAGGACAATAAATCAGAACTTTTGGAGACTGTGAATTTAAAGAAAATGTATAAATATTCTCTCTTACAGCTAAACTCTTATTTCATTGGCTTTTAGGTGGTGCTGATTAGAGTGTATGCTTTTGGATCCAAATTTAACTTTTCAAATGTGGAATCCTAGGCCTTCATTGGTAAGTTTGTTTGATGTCTTCTTACCAAATTATGTTATTGGAGGTCAGTATTTGGAATGAAGGGCAAGGTGGCTGTTTTTAATATGTGCTCTGTGGAGGCTACCAAGCCTGGACCTAGAGAAGCCTATAGTATAGGCTGAAAGGACACACAGGAAAAGTGACATCTCACAGTAGGTTTTTATGGTAGATGCAGAAAGGGAGGCCAGAGGAAGATAATCCAAGGGTCACAGAGGTTGGATGGGACTGGCTTGATGGAGAGGTGGAGCTTTGGCTGTATTTTGAAGGAAAAGGTAGATTGGGAAAAGTTCATGCAAGAGTGAAATAAGATTGTCAAGGGCTTGAGGAGGCATGAGGTAGAGAGTGTGTGAACTCAGCAGCAGACCTGTGGGAGCAAAAGCTTCATACACAGTCATTATAGGCAAGGAATTTGGCAAGGTCTGCTAGTGTTTGACTGCTCTAGACCAGCGTCAACAAACTTTTTCGGTAATGGGCCTGGTGGTAAATATTTCAGTTTCATGGGTCATGTGGTCTTTGTCACAACTATTCAGCTCTGCTGCTGTACCTTGAAAGCAGCCAGAGATGATATGTAAATGAATGGGCATGTTGGGCTCTAAGAGACAGGTGGTGGCCAGGTTAGCCTATAAGCCATAGCTTGCCAACTCTTTTTCTACACCCTGCATGCCAGATTAAGGAATTTGGACTTTATCTAAAAGGCAGTGGGAAGCCATTGAAGTTATTTGGGAGCTAGAAGTGAAATGGCAGAAGTGGTGTTTTAAGACCAGTGATTCATCTGTTAGCTGAACAAAAAGCATGCAACCCTGTTAGAAGGCAGCAGCAGAAATCTAGGTATGGTGTCATGTGGTTAATAGTGGCTAAAGTGGGAGGAAAAGACCAATAGAAGAGCTACTACAAAGGTAGAAATAATAGGATTTGAGGTCTTATTAGACATTAAAGACAGGAATCAAAGAAGGTCAAAGTTTAAACTTGGTGATTCTCAGAGTTGCCATTGACCAAAATGTAGATATTGGGGGCTGAGAGGAGTAGAAGCATCCAGTTTCATATATGTTGAATTTGAGATGACAGACAATCATCCACAAGGACATGGCCAGCAGATAATTGGAAATGCTGGGTTGGAGCTGGACTGAGAAGGTTAGGTCTGGAGATGTAGAGTAAAAGCCAGAGGATTAAATAAGTTCTCCCCATGATGAGGAGAGGGCTGAACCACAAGGAATGCCCATAACTCTGTGTTGGGAAGAAGGTGGTGAAAGAGAACTAGAGGCTGTGGGAGGAGAAATTCCCTGGAGCAGAGGCCAGGAACAAGGGACCTGAGAGAAAGCTTCTGAATTTGTGACAAGTTAATTACAGATGCCCCTGAAGGATGTATTGTCATAGGAGGGGAAGTAGGAGAAAGCCATACTGCACGGAGGTAGGATATAAACGACAGAGAAAGAATCAGAAGTGTTAGAAAGAGTATGGGAAGTAAGAGAAGGAAGACATAAAGTATAGGTAGGTATTTGCATGTCAAAATAACCTTTTCTTTAGCTTTGTACCCGAAAACATGCTATGACCGGTTCTCATTTCGTTAGTCAAAGCCAAGCTATGTTTGGAAGTTTATGTGTACATTGGGTTTGTGGTTGTGTTTTTGTGCTCCCTTTGAGGTGTATGCTCATAGTTCTGTCACAATTTGCACCATGGAATCCAGCCCATGCTTGGACTCTTGCCATAGAACAAGATATGACCTGTTGAGGAAATAGTTGCATTTGCATAAATTAGAGGAGAAAATGAGGTTGATCTTGAGAATCACCAGGTTTGAACTTTGATCTTCTTTGATTCTGTTTTTAATGTCTAATGAGACCTCAAATCCTATTATTTCTACCTTTGTAGTAGCTCTTCTAATGGTCTTTTCCTTCCACTTTAGCCACTATTAACCACACAACACCATGCCTAGATTTCTGCTGCTGCCTTCTAACAGGGTCCCTTTTGTTCAGCTAACAGATGAATCACTGGTCCTAAAACACCACTTCCGCCATTTCACTTCTAGCCCCCAAATAACTTCAATGGCTTCCCACTGCCTTTTAGATAAAGTCCAAGCTCCTTATTCTGGCATGCAGGATGTAGAAAAGAGTTGACAAGCTACAGCTTATAGCCCTCTTACTGCAGAGGCCACACAAGTATGGGAAATTCAGACAGTTCCTTGAATCATTCAAGTAGATATCAATTTTTGCTCTATTATTTCTAGTGGAAGTTCTTTGGTTTGGCTGCTAAATATTTTCTGACATGGTTTGTGTGGATAGAGCAGTTAGAGGTCTAGTATTAGAAGCAACTGGTGTAACTGGTTCCGGCTACCAGTTATTGAACAGTCATGGTGCACTAGGTTCTATGCCAGGTTCTCAGTATTTCGCCATTTCATTTAATCTTTGCAGCAAACTGTGACACGGAAATTACTGTTCCCTTTTCAGCAATATGGAAATCAATTTATAAGGTGATTACCTGACCAAGGTTACAGGGGATCTGAACTCAGACCTTTCTAACTCTTAACCCCTGGCCCGTGCCATACCCTATTTTCTCCCACCTAAATCTGGATTTCTCTTTCCTGGTTATATAGAAATTCTAGAGCTAGATTGAGCCCTTGAAGTTAAATATTCAGTGCCTGTGGTGGGTGTTTCTACATCTTAGGAGTCGATTAAAAGGGCGGAAATAGTGTGAGGTCTCTGGAAGGGACTAAGACCACACTTTAAATGCTTAGTTTATTTCCCCAGCTAATACTGGCGGCCATTATTTTCCTTTAGTTGGAGAAGGAGGCAGCCTTGGACTTGGCAACGTATCATCAGTAGGCATGACAATCAAATATCAGCCTTAGTTCTATAAGAATTGTAATCTACTTTTGTTTAAATATTTGGAATTTCTGTCCATTCACCTCCAACCTTAAGTTTTGAGGACAGGGTCCTATTTTGTCTTGTTTACCACTGTATTCTCTGTATCTAGTGCAGTATCCATTATGTAGTATACGTTTATTAAATAATTGTTGCTTCTAATGAGCCAGGTGACTTGGAACAAGGTGGTTAACATCTGTGTGCCAGGCACTGCTGTAGCACTAAGGTAATGGAGGTGACACAGAGCAAAACCTCTGACCTCATGAGGCATATATTCTAGTAGAAGAGACAGACTGTGTAGATATATGAGATGTGTATTGTAATGTCAAGCAGCAGGTCAGCTTTGAAGAAAAATGCAATGAGATAAGAGGGTGGAGAGCTATGGGGCTGATATTTTAGTTCCTATGGTCAGGAAAGGACTCCTTGAGAAATGAAATGAGTCAGTGAGCCTGTTGTAGGCAATGTCATAACGGTGCACACATGAGGTAACTACAGATTTGTCAGCCGAGCCCTTGATGTTTCTATGGAATTATTTTGCTTGGCTGCAGTTGCTTACACACTCCTAGTTGCCCACTCCAGTGAGGGCTGCCTCTTTGGGCCTCCTTCCTACGGCCTTGCTGAGCACTTACTCACTGCCTCCTTGCCTGACCTGATATCTCCTGGTTCTCCTGCAATCTCTCGAACCTCAGCCTCTGAAGCTGCTCTGCCAGTTCTCTTCTTTGTCCATCCCTTTTGGTTTTGCCTTGGTCCCTTTCATGCTGCCCCTAGTGTTCTCCCTGGATGAGCTTATCTCCTACTCTCCTCCATTCCATAGACACCCAAATCTACTTATCCAGCCCAGAACCTCCATCCAATCCACACCCCCAGCTGCCTGCTCTGCAGACACCTCACACTCACTCCTCTCCCTGGGGACAAATGTTTTTCTGGCTCCCGGTGCTGCTCTCTTGGGTAATGAGTCTGCACTCCCTCAGTTGTCTCTACTTCAGGAGTCAGCCTTGGCTTTTTCCTTTTCTCACCTGTCACATTGGATTGGCTACCAAGTCCTAAAAAGCCATTCTTCTCATTTGTCAACTCAGTATTTTCTTCTCTCTTTCCACTTCTTTATTTAGGACCCATCATTTGGATTTTTTCCAACAACCTCTTAATTGGTCTTCCTTTGCCCATGTTTTTCCTCCATCCCCCTGACTCTGATCAACAAGACATTTCTAACTCACAAATCTGATCACATCTTTCTTCTGCTTAGAACTCCCCAAGTGTTCCTCATTGTTTATAGAATAAAATCTAAACCTCTTCAGTGAGCCTTTTCACAGGCTGCCCTTTGGCCACCTTCCTCATTTCACTTTTTCCTTAACTCAGTTTTCTTACTTCCTGAACTGTCACCTCTTCATGCCTTTCTGGTGCTGGGCCCTCTCCTGGGAATGACCCTTCTACTATTTCCTAACTGGGTAACTCAGCTCAAGTTTCCCATTTTATGGACACCTTCCTTTCCCACCCCTGTGCCCCTCCCTGACCTGGAGATGACCTTCCTCCTGGCTCCCAGAACACCCTGCATTTCTCTTTTTCTCAAAGCACTTATCAGGGTAACTATTGATTTACTTATCTGTTAGGCTGAGTAAATTGAGCTCCTTTAGGGTGGAAACCAAACACACACACACACACACACACAACATAAATCTCTGTGTACCCAGTGCCAGCACAGTACACCTGGCTCAGGAAGTGTTTCTGAAAGAGTGCGGATAGCAAAGTCTGTGCAGCCAAACAGCAGATTTGTAACGTAATCAAATATATTTGAAATCAGATGCTCATTGGCTGGTGGTTTGGTGGGGCTGCCCCACTTCTCACCTTTGAGTGCAGGACAAGTTGTTCTGGGTTTGGGTTTGTTGTTACAGCTTATGTCTCCTAGGATGCTGAGGACTCAGGAATGTGGCCTGTATGTGCTTTGTCCCCAATTTTTTCCTAAACATTCTTTTTTTAATGTTTTTTAAAAACATTTTTTTTAACAACAGCAGAATAAACATTTTATTTAAGCACACATGGAATATATACCATGACAGACCATATCCTGGATGATAAAATAAACTTTAACATGTATAAAATAATTGAAATAATGCAGAGTATGTTCTCTGAACACATGGAATCAATCTAGAAATCAGTTACATAAAAGCAGTAGGAAAATCTCCAAATTCCTGGGAGCTCAAAAAGAAATCTATTTTCTGTCTCTATAGATTTTCCTATTATGGATGTTTATTATAAATGGAATCATATATACATTGACATTTCATTGCAGTTTTGATTTTCATTCTCCCAATGGCTAATGATGTTGAACACCTTTTTTTGTGCTTATTGACCACTTGTGTGTCTTTGGAGAAATGTCTATTCAAATCTTTTGCTCATTTTTAAATTGGATTATTTTCTTTTTATTGCTGCATTGTAAATATTCTTTGTACATGCTGGATATTAGACCTTTATCAAATAATGATTTGTACATATTCTCTCTCTTTCTATGGGTTGTCTCTTTACTTTCTTGATAGTGGACTTTGATGCACAGAAACTTTTAATTTTTATGACATCCGATTTATCTGTGTTTTCTTTTGGTGCTCATGCTTTTTGTGTCATTGTTAAGAAATTGTTGCCTAATCCAAGGTCATAAAGGGTTACATCTATGTTTTCTTCAAGGAGTTTTATAGTTTTAGCCCTTATCTTTAGTGAATTTATATTTGAGTTAATTTTTGCATTGATATGAGATAATATCCTAATTCATTCTCTTTTTAAAATATTTTTATTGTAAACAACAAACAAACATGCAAGCCTTCTTGACATGGTTACAATCAATGGCTTGGCTTACAGTATCATCACTTGTTTATGTAGTCATCACCATGATCATTGTTTTGAACATTTGCATCTCTCCAGCAGAAGAAATAAAAAAGAAAAAAGAAAAAACTCATACATGCCATACCCTTTGCCCCTCCCTCTCATTGACCACTAGTATTTCAATCTACTCAATTTATTTTAACCTTTGTTCCCCCTATTATGTTTATCTCTTATGCATATTTATACTCACTTGTCCATACTGTAGATAAAAGGAGCATCAGACACTAGGAAAAACATTTTTTTAAATGTTTTTTTTTTTCAATGTTTTTAAAATGTTGATGGAATAGTAGCAGTAATTCAAAAGGAAAAACAGCCTTTTCTCTCCTTGGTCCAGCTGAGACTGCTTTTCAGGCTGAGGGATGCAGATGCCTAGTGGTTCTCTGTGAAGGTTCCTAACAGCATCCTTCTCTCCACCTGGAACCTTGTCAGGTTTCAGTGGCTACTGAGGAGTAACCCACATAGGAAGAGGCCATGGCCCAGGGCTCCCAGGTCAATGCCTGTCTTTTGGGACCTCATACAGTGCACCTAGTTGATAGCAAATAAATTCTTATGTCGTGTCATCTTCGCTTCCTAGTTCTGCCGCATAACTGGTAAGTTGCTCCCAGAATGCCACTTCTCTTTGGGGGCTCACAGCACAGGAAGTGAGCTGCTGGCTAACACAGCAGTATCCAGCTGATCAGGGTGCTCAAGCGGAAATGTGGAGCTGCTCTCCCTCTCCTGGTAATGCTTATGATGCTGCCCTCCCTCGCGGAGATATTCCATAAGCTTTTCCTGAGCATGGAATATATTTCCCTTCGGGTTTGCCTAGTTAATGCTGTTCACCCTTCAGATCCCAGCTGATTTGTCTCTTCCTGGATCTTCCTGACCTCCCTGATAAGAAGGCCAGGTCTTATCATCACATTACCCTTATCATTCTATCCTGCCTTATTGCTTGCTCACCATGTGCCAAGCACGGAGTAGTGTTAGGGACCCAGTAGATACTGCCTGGGCTCAGTATCATTATTATCCCAATGACATAGATGCAAGGAAACTGAGACCTAGACCAGTTGAGTCACTGGCAGAGCTAGGGTTTGCCCCCAGGCAGCCTGGCCTGGCTTTACACTGGTACCCGGTCTCCTGTCCTCCTCATGCCCTCTGCCACACATTACAGTATCTCCATCCTCTCCTCATTCGGAGCACTCATCACAGATGCAATATTACATGTGTTTGTGTGATTATTAGATTAATGAATATGTGTCCCCCTACTGGGCAGCCCCTTGTATATCCCAGGGAGGCAGGAGCCTGACCTCTAGTTAGGTGCTTAACCCAGAGTTGGCACAGCCTGTCTGACTGCACAGAGAGAGCCACTCACCCCTCTTTCTCCTTGCCCCTTTCATCATTTGAGTCTGAGCGTGAACATAAAAGGGGCTTCCCCCTGCCCCTTGTTTTTTGGGTCTTCTGGTTGTGGGCATGGGGTTTAGCCCTCATCGTCACCTCCCTGTTTTGTTCTAGAACCACCCCCCCCCTCCCCCCGCTAAGGAAGCTTACATGCTTGGCAGGACTGCCCCTTCTGCCCACTCCCTTTGTTTTGTTCTCCATATTGCAAACTCCTCCTGGTCCTTTTGAGAGGAAATGGGCCTTTTTCTCCGAGAACCAAACCAATTGTCCTTCGTCTGCTCTCTGGACCTGCACATGCTCGGGATGGCTGTGACCAGGGTGGGTCACATTAATCTGGTGCCTTACTTCCTCGCCCTCCCAGAGCCTCTCAGGATCAGCTCTGACTGTGGTCTCTGTGGTAGGACAGCACTGGTGCATTCAGGACTTGGGTCTATAGAAGGCGACAAGGCAGGATCAGAAGTTAGTACTTTGAGTGGCTTCTCCATGATGCAGCTTGTGTGTATAAGTGTGCCATGTGTTTATTTGCATAATTTCTTCCCCTGCACGTTAGAAGCTATGTCTTTGACCTTGTCCTCTCTCAGGAATTTAATATGGGGCTTTGAATATATAGTGTACCTGTTAGCTAAATAAATATTTTCTCCTCTTCCAACCCAAATATGCCTCCTCTTCACCAACCCCCCCAACCCCCCAAACACTTTGGTACCTTGCTGACCATTCATTCAAAGGGGTACTGTGAATATCAGGACCCTCTTTTCAGACCTTATTCAGATAAGAAGGATGTAAAAGCCCTTTATAAATTGCAGAGCCCTGGGCTACCCTGCTCAGGCTAGCAGCAGGGGAGGCCCTGTCCCCCAGGGGCACCTTCCCCTAGTCTCTAGGGCCTTTTGAGGCCAGACTGGCCGAGCTCCAAGTGAATCACACTGCTTTTGAGTGGGGAAACAAAAATGGCTTTCAATCAAGTCGGGAAGGTGGGCATGGGGAGAGAGGCAGGGGGTGTTAGCTCCTTAGCAACATCTGCTGATAGCAAACTGAGATTGGCTTAAAGCACGGATGGCATCCAAGGCACCTTTCACAGGGCATTTTGGCCCACTGGCCTCAGGCTCTGTAGGCAAACCTACTTCAGGACCCCAGTTCTGCACGTGCTAACTGTGGCCTTCAGTTTCCTCACCTGTAAAACAGGATTATGATGCTAGTAATATAGTAATAACCATCATAAGATTCATGAAGGTGAAATGAAAAACATGCTTAGCACTGTAGCTGACAGGTTAGAAAACGCCAAGTATCTATTATCTATTATCATTATTGTTGAACAATCAGTATGGTTAATAATAACCATAAGAAGACTTTGAACAAGATGTAAAGTCTAAAATGTGCAGTTAAAGGCTGTGAGGAACAACGAGGTGTATAAGAAAAGCCCTTTGTAAATTGTAAATTACGTCCAAATGTAATTATGCCTGTTGTTTTGACTTTGGGAAAAATGTCTGAGGACAAGTTTATGATGTTGAATCTGAGTTCTTGGTTGTTTTTGCTTTTTGTTTTGGAGGGAGGTTTGTCAGATGGTTGGAATTTTGCCCACTGCCTGTCCGATCCACATTTGTGATCCCGGGTGCTAAAGTCTATATAGCACCTGGCACAAAGGACGCCTTCAGTGGTTGCTGTGGTTCTTTAAAAATTTTTATGGTAAACATTAATACATAGTCGTATAGTAAGTTCCTACAGGATCAAGGACAGTAAATTGTGGGGGCATTGCCCTGATTTACATTTTTCTCTAGACTTGAGAAATTCTCACTCACTGAGATTTGTGCTTAGAATAGCTGAATAAATCTAAACAATGTCTTCAGAATTTGAGTTAGATAGCTACCATTTTCTTCAGAAGTCTGTTAGAAGTATTTTCTTAATTCGACTGCTTGACTCGTGTGTATTCTATCTCCATTCCATACCATCTCCCTGTCCCTCTCATTTTGCTGAAAATAAGATTGAACAAAAATTAGCCATTAAAAAAAATGTAGATATTTTCAGGTAGAAGTTGAAAATTGCTCACTGGCTGTATCTGGGCTGCAGATGTGTTTTGTTCAGTACTCACAATATTTTAAAACTTTTAAATTAATGACTGACATTTAAGAAATTGGTGGATTTCACACAAAAATCTGGACTTCCAGCTCTTCCTGAAAACTCGTAGGTCTGGCAACACTGGGCCTATCTTCCCCCAAAGCAAGGACAGGTGGAGCCTCTCTTAGAGGGAGCTGGCTTCTCCAGTTTGTCCCAGGCTCTGCCCTGTCTCTTTGTATCTTTACAGGGTCTGCCTGGCCCCTAAAGGTAATTTTGTTTGCCGGTCCTTGCTAATGATAATTAATATCCTTGGATACTGTACATCAATTTAAAATTGTTTTCATTAGCAATCCTGACCAAAGTAATGGAAGGTTATATCACTTGCTAAGTTGTCATTTTTAGGATAACTCAGTGACTTTAGTGTTTTAGGCTCTTTGGATTTAGTAGGATCACCTTCACTCCCTTTATGTCTATGTGATTTCCTCATTAACAGTTTTTGAAAGTCTTCAGCAAGGCTTACAGGTCCACATAAAATGTTGGATAATGTGGATATAAATTTTGATTGCCATCTATAGGGGAGGTTGAAAACAAGTGAACTCACTTAATTCAATAATTTTCGATACTGTAGATTTGAACAATTAAAGATACTTAGTCCTTTCAATTAGCTCTCTCATTGAAATAGTTGTAATTCAGCAGAATCTGTATTGAAATAGGCTAGAGGTTTGAAATCCTCAGTACTGGCAACTACTCATTCCCTTCTCGGAAGAACCCTTGCCTCCCTCCAGCCAGCCAGCACCCAGGGGCTGTGGCCACCTGCAGAGGGCTGGAAAGGAGAGTCAGTGTCCCAGGGTGGTTGCTTTAAGAGACAGTCCTTGCCAACACTGAAATTTTCAAAAATTATTATTCTGTGGGTATCTAAAATATTTTTTGTCATCACAAAAGTAGTATACTCTTGTGTTCTTATTTTCAAGCTGCCAGAATGCTATGTACCAGAAACGAAGTGGCTTTTAAAAAGGAGAACTTATTATATTGCAACTTTACAGTTCTATGGCTATGAAAATGTCCAAATTAAAGCAAGGCTATAGAAGTGTCCAATCTGAGGCATCTAGGAAAAGACACCCTGGTTCAAGAAGGCCAGTGAAGTTCAGGGTCGCTCTCTCAACTGGAGAGGCACCTGGTGACATCTGCTAGCTTTCTCTCCAGGCTTCTTGTTTCATGAAACTCTCCCGGGGGCATTTTCCTTCCTCATCTCCAAAGGTCTCTGGCTGTGTGGACTCTCGTGGTTCTTTCCAAAATGGTTCCCTCTTAAAGGGCTCCAGTAAGCAACCTCACCTTGAATGGGTGGAGACTCATCTCCATGGAAACCATCTAATCAAAAGTTTACATCCACAGCTGGGTGGGTCACATCTCCATGGGAATAATCAAAAAGCTCCCACCCAGCAATACTGAATGAGGATTACAGGACATGGCTTTTCTGTGGTCCACCACAGATCCAAAGCGGCACAACAGTGTTGTATGACAACACTGAAGAGTATTAATGTAAAGCCAGAAGGTCCTCCGTGATCCCCACCCCAAACCGTTCCCTAAAGATAACTCCTTTTGAGAGTCTGTTGTTGAATATTTCCTGTTTTCTTATGTCCCTCTGATCCCTGCCTCCTTTGACCTCACCCTCTACATACACATTTTTACTTTTGTTTTATAAAAATGGAATTATCTCTTTATACATTGTGTTCCGTAGTTTTCTTTTTTGCAGTCAGTTGCCAGTTGTTATGATTATTTTCTCAAGTCGTATACAGATAGATCTACCTTATTATTTTTTATGGTTGTACTTCATTTTGTGGATGCCTTTAAGTGGATTTATTCATTCCTATATTGATGCACATTCAGACCATTTCTAATCTTTTGCCATTATAATAACCTTTGCTGCAGGTGGAAATTGTACACACCTGTGGACTTTGTATGAGAATTTTCTGTGGTATACATACCTAGATGTGGGACTTTGGGTTTTGATTGGCTTGCCATTTGAAATTTGAATCAATATTGTCAAATTCAAAAAAGCTTGTGCCAGTTCCAACTCCTCCCAACAGTGTCCCACTGTGGCTCTGAAAACCCAGCTTTTGCGTAAGCATGTATAAAGAAAGTAAAAAAATATTTTTTTGCATGGGCAGGCTCCGGGAATCGAACCTGGATCTCTGGGATGGCAGGTGAGAACTCTGCCACTGAGCCACTGTGGCCTGCCCAAGAAAGAAAATTTTGAGAGCTCACAAATATGCTATCAAACGATGTTTGTCTTAGAAAAGCGTTTAAAATACTTCAGCTTGTTGATTTAATTAAATGATTTTTATAGGTTGATTTTCTTTAGGACTGTTATCCTGCAAGGTGACAAAAAAATTTTCTCCAAATATTAGAACCACTTTAATTATTAGTTGTTGTGCCGGTTAGCCTTTGGAAGAATAATAACCAAGTCATGGCTTCTTTCCCACACCTACACCAGAGCTGGCTTGCCTTTCCCTGCAATGGTCAAGTGCTCAGTACCAAAGCTGGGTCAGCATTTGAATGGGTTGAGCTAGGGAGTGCCAGGCCTTAGGTTTGGGGAGGCGGAGCCAGAGCTGGGCAGGTGATCTGTGAGGTACTTAACACCTGATTGCCATTGACAGATTCTTCCCTGTGGATTCTCTCATAGCAGTCCTACCACTCCCTGTGCAGCAGATAACCTCTCCCCTTCCCTGATTTATACCTGGGGATTCTTAGGCTCAAAGTGTGGTCGATTGAATGTTGCAGGACCGATAAGGGACAGTACTTTCGACACAGTTCTTCTGACTCCACATGTAGTGAAGTCAGACCCCAGTGAGCTGAGACATTTTTTGCCTACAAAACACCGTGGAAATTTCTTTTACTGAACTGGGGGTGGAGAAGGGAAAGGGAAGTGACATTCCCTGACTTCCTGTGGTCAGTTTTGCCCGCAGCTTCCTCCTAGGAGTTCTAACTTCTATGTTCATGTTTTCAACTATTTCCTTAGCATTTGGGAAAGATCTGCTAAGTTTTTACATGATTTTTGGTGGAGCTATTTTTTTTCCATTCCTTTTTCTACAGTATGAGTAATTTCTTTTGCTTTCTCAGCAATGAACAAACTACCAGTCATTTGATGTTTCTTTTGTGACTACCATATTCCAGACGCATGGGTCATCCCATCTAGACCTCAGAACATCAAACAGCTGTGTAAAGCAGGGGTTATTGGTTATTTTTTTTGCAGATGAGGAAACTGAGACTTAGGTTGATATACTGAATATTACACAAATAGCAAATGGGGCAGCCCCCGTTCAACTGCTGGGTCCTTTCTCATGTATCTCTGCCTTGCACCAGGGCATGGACAGCAAACGTTTGCCTACCGTGGCCAGACAGTGAGGTTCTTGTTGCTGGTTGTGTCACACATCTAGGCACAGTGACAGTGCTTGTCATTTCACTTCCTACCCTTTAATAGGGCCCCCGAACCACACAGCAGTGATAATTGACAAAAACCACAATTTCCCTTTCTTCTTACTTTTATTTCTACAGCATTTGTAAGCTGATAAGTTAGACTGCTAAAATTTTGTTTTTTGCTTTGTCTCTGCCCTTTAAGGAATTTGTGCGAGTATGCAGATGCAGTGCTGTCAGCAGTCCTGGGAGTTGGAGACTCAGAGTCCAACTTCAGTTTTGCAGATCACTTCTCAGTTACTGGTTAAGCGCATGCCCTTCTCTGTACGTGTTTCCTTGGTGAAAATGGGCACTCTGTTGGTCCCTAAGGATCCTCCCTACTGTGTGACCGTGCATTTTAGAGTGAGGCTGTGGAGTGTGCTGGAAGGAACACAGACTGCTGTCGGGCAGACCTGAATGTGGTTCCTGTACTTTCCAGCTCTGTGACTTGGGCAAGTAAACTAACATCTTAATATTCATTGCCCTCATCTGTAAAGGAGGGTGATAGGCCTTGCTTCCTAGGATCATTCTCGGGATTAAATGTCAGTTTCCTTCCCTGGACCTCCCATTCCTGAGTGCAGTGGTTTTGGAATCACTAGGTGTTTCTCCAGCTGAGTCTCACAACACCTTCATCAGGTGCAGTGTTCATTATACCTCACAACACCCTGAGATACTCAACCCCCTTAGATTTCTTGAAGCTCTTTTTTTGTTGTTATGAAAATTCCCAAGGGACACGCTCATTCTACCCCATTGAGCTTTATTAGTGTTTCAGTGACAGTGCCTTATTTTTTTTTTCACCTGCTTTTCCTTCTTACAGAAAGCAGCTGCAGTGTGAGTCAGTTCACATGCATGTAATTTCTTTTGCTCTTCTTTATAGAGAGGAGAAAAATCCATTCATTTAGCAAATGCTCACCATTCCCAGACCTTGTGCTGGGTGGGGATTCAGAGAAGAGTGACTTGCAGCCACTGCCCTCAAGGAGCTCACAGGGAGAAAAGGTGGCAGTAAGACAGTGGTGACATATAGGCTTGTGCTGTCACCAGGGTATGTAGGTAGTAGGGTGCCGTGGGAGAAGAGAGGAGGACTGAGAGGCTCCCTTGGGGGAAGAGGGAAGGACCTTGTAGAGAAAAGGTGACTTCTGAACAAGTCCTTAGAAACGATTAGGAGCCGACTGGCTGTGGAAGCCCAGGAAAGGCATCCCAGGCAGAGGGGGCTGCTGGGTCAGAGCCCTGGTAGGAGGGGGCACATTTGGCACATGCTCAGGGCTGGGCTGAGGTGTGGGGTGTGGTACCTGGGTTGCCATGTCTTGAGGGTCATCTCACTGAAGACTCCCACATCTTTGGTACCAGTTCAGACCTTTCTTCTGAGCCCAGGACTCACATAACCACTGTCACTCAACATCTACACTTGATGTCTAGTAGACATCCCAGACCAAAGTATCTTAATGCAAGACTTGATTGTTTTCCTTAACAAAACAAAACAAATGAAGAAGAACTCCTTGCTGTTCCCCATTCTTCCCTACATTTATCTTGTAGCCCAGGCCCAAAATGTAGGCATCATGTTTGACTGCACTCCTTCCCTCATTCCTCATAGCCAGTCTGTTTGCAATTCCTGGCAGCAAATCCTTCACTGGGTAAGCCACCAGTCTTCTTTAACTCTTCTCCAAATCACCACCATCTTTCAGCAAGTCTCCCCACTTCCACTCTGGCCCCACTGCTGTCAGTTTCCCACCAGTCGGGCAGAGAGAGCTTTTAGAGAATAAATAGGATTGTGTCACTTCCCTGCTCAAAACTTTCCAATGGCTCTCCAGCATCCTTGCCACAGAATCAAAACTCCTTGCTGTGGCCTGCAAGCACCTCATATTTCTCTGATCTCAACTCTTAGCATCCCCCACTTTGCTCACTCCATTCCAGCCACTGTCTTTCTTGCTATTTTGTGAACTTGTTCTTTCCTGCCTCAGGCCTTTACACTTACTATTCTTTCTGCCTGGAACACTCTTCTCCCAGATCTTAACCTGTTTATCCCTCACTTCTTTCAGCTCTCTGTCCAAGTGTTCTTACCTGTCTGAAAAAACACCATTCCCTCCCTATCCTATCACGCTATACTTTTACTCTGCTTTTTTTTTTTGTCACTAGCCCTCATCATCCCATCTCCACCTGACTATATTATATAAGTGTGTATGTTTCATGTTTTTGTCTCTTAATCTACTAGAATGTAAATCCATGAGGATGATTCCTTGTCTACCTCATTCACCATTGTATCTCCAAGGCCTCAAACACTGCCTGGCACATAGTAGGTGAGCATCAAACATTAGATGAGTGAATGAGCAAATGAATGAATTAATGCATGCCTGTGTGCAAATTAAGAATTTGGGATTTATTTCATAAGCAGCGTGGAGTCTAGTAGACATCTTTCAGGAGGTGAGTGACGTGGTCAGAACTTTTATTTTAGAGAGCCAGCTGGTGGCAATGTGGGGGCTGGACTGTAGGAGGGAGGCAGCAGAACTAGTTTAGAGGCTGTTAAAATGGTCCAGGAAATTGATGCTGAGCCTTATGCTAGTGTTTTGGGGAATGAAGAAGGGATAGATAATAGGACCTGAAGACCTTTGGTTGCTTTTGGATTCTGAAGGATAACTTAGTTTAATGATTCCTTGTAAGAACAGCAGGAGGTGCTGAGCTGGTCTGGGGAGAGGCTGGCAACACTCTATAATGCCTTCTCAAATAGCAGAGGTAAGCCCCAGGATGCACATTCTCTGCAGGGATGTTGGCTCTCTGAGGAGCTATTCTGCTCCTCTATAGCCTCTCTTCTTCAATCTTTCAATAAGAATGTAGCCAAGGTGTGGATCAGTGAGTCTGAGCCTTCTTTCTACAGACAAGTCTGTTGATTTTTACACACTACCAACCACTCGAAGTCATTGTACACACTACTAACTGCTCTAAGCCATCAGTTCTTTCTTGCAGTGGGGATATTTCTCCATATTTGACTTCAAAGGAGACTTGCTCTGATATAATTCACATGCCCATTTACCCATTTAAAGTGTATGATTCCGTGGCTCACAGAGTTGTACAGCACTCACCACAGTCGATTTTAGAACATTTTCATCCTCCCATAAAGAAACCCCACCCATTACCGATAAATGGATAAACAAAATGAGGCATATCTATAAAATGGAATATTATTAGGCAATAAAAAGAAATATGAAGCATTGATACATGCATTTAACAACAACAACAACAAAATGGAGACTCGCTCTACCAAATTCTTTTTTCCTTTTTTCTTTCTTAGAATGCCTATGAGCTACCCAAGTTCCATTCAAGGTTTGGTAGTATCTGGGAGGGTTGGAATCCCCCATAGGAAAAACACACTTCGGGGTCCCTGTCCTCCCTCATGTGTCAGGGAGTCAGACCAGACAGGGGGCAGATGTTCCTGGGCCAGGCACAGCCATGCTCTCGGGTTTTGCCTTTTGAGAACTTTCTCCTTGGTCTTGAATTATTCCTCTCCCCAGTATCCACAAACCTCTCTGACTTTTGATTGAGAGCCTTATGTCTCTGGGTAAACACATTCTTACCTGCCTTGCTAGGTGTCCACTCTCTGTCCCTAACCTCAAATATATCATCCTTGTCGCTCGCTCTCTCTGATTTTTTTAAGTTGCCATCAATAAGAAATTTACTTGTTTTTAAAAAATCCAAATTCTGGCATTATCCAGAAAAATTTAACAGGTTTATTTATAATTGTTATAAAGTTGAACTGTTGAAACTTGTTCACTGAAACATTTTGATTTACATTAATGCTTTATGTCCCCGCATTTAAATGAAATATTCACACACGTATGAAAATGGGAAAACTGCCCATACCTGATTTCTGTCCCTTATTTTTCCATTCACAGTCATATACTTAGGTACCTTTTGACCCCATGGGGGGAAACAAATCTAACATTCAGAACTACCAATAACAGGAAAAAGAGAAAAAAAAGGTTTTTTTTTTTTTTGAGAATGAAATCTTTTTCTTCAGAGTGGATTCTTGAGCGCATTCTCCACATGTGGTGTGCTATCAGGTAGTCTTTTGGCATAATTGTTGCACGTTTGGTGTGGATAGCACACAGGTTGGTGTCTTCAAAAAGGCTAACCAGATGGGCCTCAGTTGCCTCCTGTAAAGCACCAATAGCTGCGCTCTGGAAGTACAGATCTGTTTTGAAGTCCTGAGCAATTTCTCGCCCCAGACTCTGGAAAGAAAGTTTGCGAATTGGAAGTTCAGTGAACTTGTGATGATGTCTGATTTCACGGAGTGCTATAGTACCAGGCCTGTCATGATAGGTTTCCTCACCCCTTCAGTAGAGGGCACACTCTTGCAAATGGCTATTGTAGCCAGTTACTTCCTGAATGCTTTACTGCCTGTCGATTTGCTGGCGGTCTGCTTTGTATGAGCCATGGTATAGAGACCTCCTTACTTAGCCCCTTTCTGCTTGGGCTGGAGCTTCATGAACTAGAGGCAGTGCTGGCGTTGGAGAGCAGCGGAGGCATGGCAGTGTCTGTGAACACCCAAGCTTGTCTCTTAAGAAGCCTTGGTCCAGAATTCATAATCCTGTTTGTTGAGCCCTATGAAATGAAATGCTGTACCATCTGCATAGCCAGATGCACACCTCCCATATCTCACTCTCTCTTCCAGAGGTCCAGCTGTTGTAGGAATAACATCAGTAGCAATACTGTAGAGCATCCTCTGTACTGACACTGGGTTAAGCACTTCACATACATTGTGTCTAATCCTCACTGCCCTGTGGGGTAAGTCCTATTATCTCTTTTAACAGAGGAGGAAATTGAGGCTTGGTAATGCAGTAGAACTTGGTAGTCAAGAGTTTGGACTTAGTCAAACAAATCTGAATTTGAATCCCAGCCAGCTGTGGAACTTGGACATGTCATTTAATATCTTTAACCTTATTTTTCCAGATCTAGAAAATGGAGCTAATGTGTGTGTGTGTGTGAGGGGGCATAGGGGATGGTGAAAGAGTGAAATAACGTGCTATTTCATAGATAACATAAGTATTTGCTTACTAGGTGCTAGTCCTTGTGTTCTCAGTAAGTAATAGTTTGTCACTGATAACATTATCAATAGCACCAACCCAAGGCCACACAGCTAATAGGTAGATAGAGCCAGGATTTGAATGCAGCCCTGCCTGGCTTCACAGCCCATGTTCTTTCTACTGTCCCATGCTATTGTTCTGAAATTCATCTAGCCAAATACTCTCTGGTCCCTGTACTCTCAGTTTCTTCTAGTTTTGCCACTTGTCCCTTTGTGGGCATTGGGCTTAGACTAGGGCTCAGCAGTGCCTCCATTTCTTCTAGCCAATGATTCTTTTTCAGTCATTGACAAGAATCCCCAATGGCTGGGTTTCTGGGAAGAGATTCGACAAGTTTCCCTGATTGTCAGTGTCCTCTTGTCTACTGTGAAAGCCAGGAGGGCTTCCTGTATAATTGTGTTGGTAGGATTGTTGAAATAAAAGGGTGGCCAAAGAAAAGGCAGGGGGGAGGGGTGGTGGTTCCTAGTCTTTTGGGACCACAGATTGCTGTGAATCTGATAAAATTTACCAGATTCTGGATATTCTCTCTAGAAGAGTATCAAGAACATGAAACATACAAGTCCAGCATGAGACATTTTCCCTGAAACCAACCCAGGGGTCCCAGTTGAGAAATTCTGATCTGGAAGGTTAGGAAGCATGATATGTCCTTTTGTCTTCCTGCTGCTCCTCAGTCACAGCCTATTTGAGAAATATATCCACACAGTAGAACCGCCTGGCCATTTTGATGAGAAAGACCTGCTGATTTGCACAATAAATATAAGCCATAGTCTGCATCTACTAGATAAGCTAGGGACTTTTTTTTTTTGCTCAAAATTCAGATTGGTAAGAATTTTACTGTGATTTATAGATTATAATGGTGTATAAACTTATTTATGTAGGGGTTAGTGTTCTAAATTCAGGTAAATGTAAATCTCTACTTTTCAACTTAAAAATTTTTGAAATTTCTATTTTTAAAGTATGCTTCTTCTTTTTTTTTTTTCCTTCTAGTTTTCAAAGTATGGGTCTGGGAGAAGGCAGCTTCCAACTCCTTTAATTTTCTAATCTCCAAACTTGCTTGTAGGCCTCTCTGTGGAGCCTTATCAATGTACCGTGGAGTAGTCTGCTGTTTCTAAGAGCAACCGAATAAATGAGTGTGACTGCCCATGGCCACCTGCTGCCTGCCTGGCTTCTGAGATGCCATAGAAAGACAGAAACAGACCCTCCATAGAGAAGGCCCCAGAGTCCTTCTTCTCACTCCATGGCCCTGCAGCTCAAAGTGGGACTTGGATTTTGGGTACAGAAACTGAATCTATCATATATTAGATCATTTGATCTAATGGTCTTTCTGAAGCATAGTTTTTCCTATTAAGTTTTTCTTCTTTACATTTTCTGAATTATAAAAGCAGAGATGCTCATTATAAAACCAAGATTAGAACTCTGGCTTAAATTCCAGCCTAATTACTTATGAGAGGGGTAATCCAGATGAAGCATGTACCTTCTCAGAGCCTTGATTTTTCTCACTGAATGGGAAAGATAATAGTTTCTATCTCATAGCATTGCTGTGAGGATAGAATGAGAATTGTATATATAAAGCTCTTCCAAAGATCTGGCTTGTATTTATTCAGTCAGTGTTCACTGAGTATCTTCTATGAACCAGACAAGAGCAAGATAGAGAGGTCTCTGCCCGTGGAGAGCTCACATTCTAATTGGAGGCCATACACATTAATGAGATCATTTCAGAAAGTAAGGATTAGAACCTGAGAGCAGTTTGAGTCACAGGGAAGGCTACTTCGGATTGGGTGGCCAGGGAAGGCCTCTCTGAGGGATTCAGTGCTTTGTGGCCCTCCAAGTGCCATACTTTCCAGGACACTTCTGCCTTTAAAAATTCTGCCTCCCTAAGCTTATAGGTTTCAGTTTTGAATTTGGAAAATCTGACAACATAGTGCCTATTTTAGCCTGTACTCAGTTCTCTTCTAGGCTGTACTTGTTCACTAATTGGGTCCCCATTCAGATTTTAAGCCCTTAGAGTGGGGAACCATCCACACATTTCCCTCTCAAGACTGTGCGGGCAGGCGGGTGAGCTCTGCACAAGCACTCCTCTCCCAGCACTCATTCAGTTGAGCTGACACTCAATGAAGAACCTCTGTCTCAAGAGGGATGGTGATTAGTTTCTAACCAGAACCCATTTTGCTTCATTGCTGCTTTGAGCTTCATAGTTTTTAAGGAGCTGGAAGTAATTTCTCTCTCAGTGAAAATGGCATACTGCAATCTCCCAGTTCCCCTTGTGCGGTTCTTTAAGGACTTGTTGAGACCTCACGGAAGCTGAGAGGCTGGGGCAGTCCCACTCGGGCATCAGCATTTGAACCACAGTACAGTAAGCTCAGTGCCCGGTGCAAACTGCATTATCCCTCGCAGGGCCCTGGTGTGGATTTTTAAAAGACCATTTCAGCTGGCTGCATTGGGCAACCTATGAGTGAGGCAAATGCCAAGGGAAAAGCCAGGCTGTGGCTAACTCACCAATCCTATAGATGGCCTTGGAGCTGACCTACTTTTTTCTGACCTTAATTTGTTCAGTGCAATTCAAAACACTGTTAGACAAGTGAGTATGACTGCTGAGTCATTATATTGATATATGTTTTTAGTTTCCAGTGTCTTAGAGCAGTTAGAAGGAAATACCTGAAATTATAAAACTGTAACCCGTACCATACTCTGAAATTTGTTCTATAACTACTTGTGAAAATGTATTTTGAAATTTGTCTCTTTTTTGTGTATATGTTATAGTTCACAATAAAAAAAGTTTTAAAAATGCCGTTATGAATGCACTTCTGCTACCTGATTTAAGTCTGACATGTGACAGCCCATGATCTTAAATGCACATATGACCCGGGCACATGGTGGATGGGCGTGTGGCTAGTTTTTTACTTACCTCTGAAACGTAATTCTATCACAAGGAAAGGGCTTTAGTTTCAAGAAAATGGGGCAATTATATGAGACTAACTATGATGCCAAAGCAGCAGGCCTTGCTTCCTTGTTACAGGGCAGCTTAATCAGGAAATGGCCTAGATGGCCGCCTTTCAAGTAGGTCCTTGCAGTAGCTTGGCAACAGCCACAGGGTCATAATTGGAAGAATTTGGCTCTGAGTGTCTGTGGGTGTTTACAGTGCATTATAGGGCAGGGCTTCTCTTATTTATAGACTATTTTGAGCAACAAGCAGCAGAAGGCTGAAAAGCCACTAAATCTAGATTTATTTTTAACAAATTCCATTTATGCCCCTCATCCCAGAAGGAGAACTGAGTTACTAAAAAACAGTAAAAAAAAATACATCATTGCAGAGTATGCCATATCTAATTATGGGGTTGCAAGTGTCGGCCTGCAGCCACATTTTAAGGGCTTTGTAAATCCACCATCCATTCAATCTGTGAACTTATGATTCCTATTCTTCATTTAGATGTAAAATGAAATTATTGGCAAGTGAGTGCTTATCAGAAAAAGTTCTTAACTGTCTAAATGAGGAGATGGGAGGTATAAATTTAGACTAGTATACTTCTGTTCTTGAAGGGAGATAAAATCATTCTTCATCATCCATTATACTTAACTGCACAAGCATATACCCCATAAAACTAAATACCCACTTTAGCGTTTCACTCATTGCAGTGGCATATCTTTACCACTCAAAGGGGCAGTATTGTGTTTTCCCACTGAGTCCAACCCTGAGTGATCGTTACAACATGGTCATGAAAAGTCATGAATCCAGTAGGGTTTTCTGTCCATGTTCTTATGTGTGTTAGAGCTGGATGGGAATTCGGAGGTCATCGAGGCCAACTACATCTTGCTATAGGTGGGGAGGGTGAGGTCCAGAGAGGGGAGTGACTTGCCCAAAGTTCTATCGTATGTGATGGCAGAGCTGGGCTGGGGCTGTATCCCTGGGCTTTTCCCTGAACGTGCCCTGTGGTTCTAAAATTGGGAGTCGCTGAATTAAGCAGATTTGATTTCTAACAGGGTTCACAACCTCTGAAAGAGAGACATTAAGACAATTGAATAATCAACCATATACACAAGTAGATGAAGTTATATTTTGCAATAAACAGATTGAGTGGTGAGAGTGGGGAGTTTGGGAATCTATGTATTTGGATACCAAGATAAAGGTTGTCAGTTGCTCTCTCTAACTCACTTGGGGAAATCTTTATAGATGCTGTAAAGTTTTCTGATGGAAAAAGGTACAGCAAATTTGCTGTGTTGTGGGGAGGAAAGTATGGAGCAGCACTGGGTGCAATGAAAGGCCATTGAAGATGAACACTGTAATTATGGAGAAGCCCTGGGAATGGATCATTGAGATATCATAGGAGTATCAAAGGAACTGATGGACTGCAGTACAGGCTAAAGACCCTTGACTGGGCTAGCACATGGGTGGCATGTTTGCTGCCATTCCCAAATTTCTGACCCCTACATAGAAGATTCATCACTGACCATGGTGGACTTTTACTGATCTTTGCACAAATGAAAGAGGACATATATCTTACATCTTATACAAAAATTAACTCAAAATGAATTAAAGACTTAAATATAAGAACCAGTAGTATAAAACCCCTGGAAGAAAACATAGGAAATATCTTCAAGTCCTGGTAATAGGAGGTAGTTTCCTTAACTTTAAACCCAAAGCACAAGCAACGAAAGAAAAATAGGTAAATGGGAGCGTTTCAGAATCAAAAGCTTCTGTGCTTCAAAGGATTTTGTAAAAAAGTTGTAGAGACAGCCAACTCAATAAGAAAAGATATTTGGAAACCATACAACAGATAACTGTTTGATATCCCATGTATATAAAGAAATTATACAATTAAACAACGAAAGAACAACCCAGTTTTAAAGTGGGCAAAAGATATGAATAGACATTTTTCTGAAGAGCAAATACAAGGCTAAAAAGCACGTGAAGAGTTGTTCATCTTCTTTAGCTATAAGGGAAATGCAAATTAAAACTACAATGAGATATCATGTCATATCTGTAAGAATTAATGCCATTAAACAAATTGGAAACTACGAATGTTCCAGAAGATGTGGAGAAATGGGAACTTATTCAGTGCTGGTGAGACTGTATAATGGTACAGCTACTACAGAAGACAGTTTTGTGATGCCTCAGAAAACTAAAATCAAGTTGCCATATGGACCCAGTAATACCACTACTTGGTATATAGCCAGAAGAGCTGAAAGAAGTGACATGAGCAGACATTTGCACACTGATGTTCATAGCTGTGCACCATTCACGATTGCTAAAAGATGGAAGCAATCCAAGTGCCCATCAACAGACGAGTGAATAAATAAAATGTGGTATATACAGACAATGAACTAGTATATAGCAGTAAGACAAAATGGGGTCCTGAAGCATATGACAACATGGATGAACCTTGAGGACATAATCCTCAGTGAAATAAACCAGATGCAAAAGAATAGATACTGTATAATCTTGATATTATGACTCTGGTAAAGATGACAATGTCAAAGCTCAAGCGAGCCGAATGAGTTGCTCTGAATAATAGGCCAAGAAGTGATCAGCTCCCAGACAGAAAGGCAATGCACCTTCCTCTGATATTTGCCCTAGTGTGGTCTGGATGGAGATTTTGGGCACAGATGGGGAATGTGGTGCTGTTCTGTCCACATTACCCTCCTTCCTTCCCCCTTCTTCTTTCCCTCGTTTCTCCCTTCTCCTTTCCTGTCTTTTTCCTTCTGTCTTTCTCTATTTTTCTTCCTTCCTTCTTTCCCTTAATAATAATAATAATATAAAGAGGTGGGGGAAAAAAAAGTGCTTTGTACAGTACTCTGGGCAGCCAGCATCAGTGGGCTAGAGTTGTGATGGGAGTTGAAACCTGTATCTCTCTCTTGCCCTGGGCGCCGTGTCCAGCACAGGGCTGTATCAGAGTGGGATCTCAGTGTTGAGTGCTCTTTGGGGGCTGGGCAAACCTTTAGGAGGGAGGAAGTATCCTGAAAGCACCTGGAGAAATCAACTGTTGGCAGTAAAAAGACTGAAGGCCAGTGGTTTTAGAGGATGTGAGTAGTCCAGGAAGGGGGTGATCTGGAAATCAGGTGGGAGAGGAGCAATTACGAAGCTGTGGATTTAGGAACAGACAGACTGCCTGAAAGTGAAGCACGGTGACGTCTGGGACTTGAACATACCTACTGCAGAGGACGTGTGGGGAGCAGAGGAATCAGGGTTGTGGGGCGATCCCAGCAGCTTAGGAGCCTTAGTTATTCAGGCTGCAGCCTTTGGATTGTTGAATATATTTCTTTGAATAGAGAATGCTGTTTTCTTGCCTGAGTTCCTAGACACACACACACACACACACACACACACACACACACACCCGACACACACACACCGACTGTGGTTTGTCACACACACACACACACCCAGCACACACACACCGACTGTGGTTTGTCACACACACACACACACACACACACACACCCGACACACACACACACCGACTGTGGTTTGTAAGTAGGTTGCCAGGTGTTTCCATTTGCAAACAATTAGGGGAATTCGTAGACTATCCCCAACATCACCTTCATAAATTCTTTCTTAATCCTTTGAAATCTACAGGCACTTACCTGCTTTTGAGTTCTCAGAGTAGAGCATATATAAATTAGTAGTAATGAGTTAACAGGAAATGCTTGGAAAGTAGCTGATGAGCTTTAGTTTAGAAATTTTATGCTTTTTCTGGGATTTGTGTTCTAGATTCAATATAACCTGGTATTTTTTTATTGGTAAAATAGTATCTAGTTTTAAAAACTATTTTTTATTTCTATAGTTCATAAAGAAACAGTATTTCATGACACCAGTGCTTCCTGGGTCCCCTACCTCTGAACAGATTTTCAAGGAGCAAATTCTCCTTTTTCTCTCTCTTGTTTCCCACTCCTGGCTATTTCACTCTGCCTTTCCCTGTGTACAGCCTACAACGCAAAGCCCAGGTCAGGTAACTGAGTTGGTAAAGGGGGTTTGGTGGTAAAGAACATGGAAACCTCTGCCCAAAAGGAGGTGGGGCAGTTGCCTGTGACCTTCAATCTTCCTGTCCCTGTTACACGGCCCATCCTGTCGCTGCCCCATCATGTGGTGCTCCGGGCTCCCAGGAAACAGCAGCATTAGTAATCAACCTTGTCTTTAACTAAATTCTCCAAAGTGAGAAAATGTTAATAGCTTGCTGCCTCAGCCCCAGGATTTCACACTTTCTCTGAATTACTGTGCCAAGCACCCAGTGGGTGTTTGAGAAACACTTCTTGTTTCATTGAGCAATTGCTGCTCACAGCGACCGCGTCCCACCCCCACGTGGTGTTCCGAGAGCATCAGGTAGAAGTCCTCAAGGGTGTGTTCATTAAGTCTTGTCCAAAGTCTGTCCCCCTCCCTTCAGGCTGTCCAGCCACACCCCGGCTTGGCTACCCGTGCTTATTTGGTCATTATCAGAGCAATAGGATGGTTGAGTAGAGGGGTATGGGGGAAGGCATCCTGTCGCCACTGCCATCCTGTGCAGGAGAATCCTATCTACATACTTCAGAACGGGCAGTGCCCTTGTCCCATGCAGGCACCCATGCCAGGCATCCTGCTCCCCCTTTATGGACAACTCTGGCGACGTCACCTCGTTGATCTAGCACAGTCCTTGGTAGCAGCACAGAAATAAGGGCCATGGGCCTGTCATGATTCCACTTCAGAAGTTTAAAAGTGGTGCTCATGGACCCCCAACTTTCCCCTTTCCTCCTCCTTTTACCTTCCTCATAGAGTTTATTTCCTCAGTGCCCTCAACCATTCTTTATATGGCATTGTAGTCAATGTCAGCATTAATAATAGCTGTCATTTATTAACTGTTTACCACATGCCAAGCACTGGTCTAAATTCCATGCATGAATTGTCTCATTTAATATTCACAGCTCCCCTATGAGAATGGTACTGTCATTATCCTCTTTTTTTTTTACCACTGAGGAAACCAAGGAACAAGAAAATAAATCTCTTGTACACAGTCACCCAAATAAGTCATAGAGCAGAGATTTGAACCTAGGCGGGCTGGCGCAGAGCCTGTGCTCCTGACTGGTACTGTAATGTCTCAAAACCTTCTATGCATCGTGCTAAAAATAAGCCCATGGTGCATTAGACATGGATGGCCCCACTTGAACTTATTTTGCAAGAGATCATTAGATGAGAACTTGAGTTGAGCCATTTTCTATGAAACCTCTTCAGAGTTTGTTTCGGCAGAATGGACTTCAGGGCAGAGGCCTTCACACCGTCTTCGGCAGCTGGGTTCATCTGGCTGTGCCAGGCCCACAGGGTTCATTGCAAGTGGTGCATTTAGATCAAAGTACCAAATATGGGCTATCCACATTTTCTTTTCCTGAACATGAAGTCTGATGCAATAGTTTTCTTGTTTAAAATGCTTAGTCATGGTTTTATGACCAGAAAATAAGAGGAAAGAAGGTGCCTAAGAATCATAAAACTGGGTCACCTCTTCGTGTAATTACACAGAACAACCCCAGAGGTTATGGGATGGAAGGATATGACAATACCTTTCATCCCAAGTTGGGAGGGAAGATGCCAAATATACATTTTCCTGAAACGTATGAATCAGGAAGGGTTTTTGAAGGTACTACGGAGCAGGAGGTGGGGTGGAAGGAGGTCATTTGGTTTGTGCTCGAGTGCTGGCCCTGACATTCCTCAGCTGTGTAACCAGGTACAAGTCACTTTTGGTTTCTGTTTCCTCTTCTGTAAAATGAGGTGATGGTATCTTTTCAAAGGGATGTTTTGCATGCACTCTATTCATTGTCTCCCAGAGAGTTTAACAGCAAAGTGGGGGACCTGGTCTCTGAGTTGCAGACATAGAGAACTGCAGGGAGTGTTGCTTGGAGCGATAGAAAGAACACTGGATAAGTGTTTTGTTTCATTACGAAGTATGGGGCCATCAGCAGAATCCTTATCTCCCTGAAATGCAATGTCTTTTTCTAATAATGGTACTAACTCCTAAGGAGGATTAGATAAAGTCTTCTGTGGACATAACGAAAGGTACCTGGCACAACACATGGTGATTAATAAATATGTATACTGAAAGAATTATTTCCTTCTTCGCCTGTCTCCTTCCCCCTTTCTAGTCCTGCTTGCCATCCATTGACTTACTGTATGACATTGAGGAAATATCGTAACCTCTCTTCGTCTCTTCTCTCTTTGTAGAAAGGAGAGGGTTGGACCATACTACTGATTCTGAATGGGGACATATCATCCCCTGTAGGACAGCTTGGGAATTGGGTGGCTAGGTGGGGGATTGTTTGTCATGTGATGGGAGGAGTAGGAGGCACTGGTGTTTATTGGTGGGGAGACAGGGATGCTAGATGTTCTGTAATGCTTGGGGAAGACTAGGGATTGTCCAATACTCTGCAAACTTCCTAATGTTCAACTGAGCTTTCATATAGGTGAAAACCCTGTCTATAATAATCTTAGCTTAGAAAAGGACTCCATTCTACACATAAACACAAATAATTTTTTGCATGTTATAGTAAATACTGAATTCCCAGGAATGAACACAGCTATCATGTATATTTATTGTAAATAGGTACAAGCATTTGATTATGTCTTTCATTATGTCTTCTAGTGCAACTGTGGTCAAGCATTTGCATATGGTTTACATATCTCTACTAAGTTTGTTTCATTTCTTTTTTATGTTACAGCTAGGACATTATACTGATTATTTTTTAAATCATATGCTATGGTAGGTTATATTATTTGTGAATTTCATTTCAAGAGTGTAAAAGGAGTATGTATATGTATACTGAATCTTTGAAAGTATAAGAAAGAGTGTGTGTATTAGCTTATAAATTGGCTGGAGAAATCTACAGACAGCCTTAAAACAAAAAGAAATTGTTTCGTTTCTTTTACAAATGTCATTTTATGTAAAGATCTGTATTAGCAATCAGAACTTTTAACTGCATCAATTATTTGTTCTGAGAACTAAGGTGTTTTGATGTTCTCCCTGTTCCTTTTAGAAAATACATCATCTGAAAGAGTCTGAAACACAGTCATTACTATCATCCTTTTTCATCATTGCCATCTGTTTTTTTCCCTACAGATACATACATTTTTTTTTTAACATCCCAGAAAGGAAAACCAGCCAGGCCCTTTGCTCTTTATCAAATTTGCCTTGGTTGTTTTCCAGCCTCTGCCTGCACCCTGGCTGGGGTACCAGCTCTGGGAGCCATGGGCAGGCTGAGGCAAAGGAGGGAGGAAGTGGGGCTTCTGAGGGGCTGCCCCAGTCAGCTACCCGTAGGCTAAAGTTGAGTAGATGAAGCTGGGTCTCTCCCAGAGGCTTCCTGCTCCATGCCTGAACCGCCATCTGTCCTGAAGCGCTGAGGGCTTACCTGGAAGGCCGTGGAGTCTGACATTGGGGCGTCCCATGAGGGAGTAGCTGTCTCTTGGGTGCACAGGGCCTGGCACCGGCAGTCCTGTACAGCAGTGCTGTGCCCTTTGTGGGTTGGTGCCTCGTACAGCCTGGCGTTCAGAACTGACCATGCACCTGAAAGACGAACACGTGTCCTAATGGACATAAGGTTAATGCGTCAGTTATTAGATCTGGCCTTGGTGAGTAGTGTGTACTGGCTAGCAGCCTCTAGCCCCATTGCACTTTTTTGTTTTGAAAATTTCACAAGGCTTAGTGTAGTATAGCTTGTGTTTTGAAGACTCTCTGTCCTTGGAAATCTTTGGTACACATATCTTGAGACCAGTTGAAGGCTTTTATATGATGTTGATACAGTTACAGCCTTTGAATACTTTACAGTAAGGTTTATAGTTCTGTTTGTTTGTTTGGGTTAGTCCAAAAATAATATAGGCTCATTAGAGAAAGTTAGAAACTGAAAGTCCAAAATCGCTACCCATTGTTTCAGCCGCCCAAAACAACTACTGTTAACTTTTGGTTTATTTCCTTTTTATGTTTATTAAATTTTATTATAAAATAAATCATATTCAGTATAGAAAAGAATTGAAAATCAAGAAAGTTTAATAATGCAAAATGTCCCATCTCACCAGGTGAGACAGTTGTCTTAATATCCTTTATCTTTTATCTGGGTATAAATATGTAATGAGATTGGGAGATACTGTGTATAGAATATTGTATGCTTTTCACTTAGCATTTTTCAAGAGTATTTCATGTTTTATAGTCTTATGTATAAGTTAAAGGTTATATAGTATTTCTCATTAAATAATAAGCCCATAATTTAATCATTCTCTTTGGTTGAATATTTAGATGTTTTAATTATCCTCTATATTGTTATAAGAAAATTCCTTATATTCATTGATAGCTCTATTAAATGAATACTGTATACTAGATGAAGTTCTTAGATGCAAAATTTATCTTAGACATGAAATTACTGGGTTAAAAGATAAAAACGTTTCTAAAGCTTTTATACATAATGTCAAATCTCTTCCAAAAATTTCATTTCAGTTTCTTTTCTGATTTGCAGTGTGTTGATCTGCCCTTTTATCGTCTTTGAAAATATGAGCGTGAAAGTGGCATCTCACTGTTTTCTCTACTATATTTTGATCATTATGAGATTGAGCATGTTTTCGTATATGTATTGATCTCTGTGTCTTGCCTGAGTCAGACAGACCTCGGTTTGAATCCTGGCCCTGTCCCTGGCGAGCTGAGGAATTTGAGGCAGTTTACCTAAACTCTCTGAGCATTGGTTACTTCTTCTTTGAAAGCTAAACAAAACAAACATTGCCTGGCACAAAATAAAAGTTTGGTATGTGCTTTCTACTGCTAGTTTTTATGTTGTGATTCCTTACTGAGTATTTTCTCAGAAAAATTATCTTGAGCTGTACAACTCAACATGTTTGGCTCCCTAGGCATGTCACACTCATTTGCTGTAATAAGAAAATGTTACAGAAAAGTGAAACTGAAATCACTGCTTTTTTTTTAATTCCTCTTGTAGGAAAATGTCAGATGTAAGAAAACAAGTTGATTCCGTTTTAGTTAAAAAAAAAAAAAGGAAACTTGCAGCGTTGTTCCTGGGGTCAGGATATATTCAGATCAACATATTAGATCTGGCACAGTGTAAAACCCAGAGACCACATTGAAAGATTGAATTATCTTCCTCAGACTATGCTTTCTAGAGCAGGCAAGTGGATAAGTACATTTTTGAAATATTTTAATTGTTAAGAATTGATACAGAAAGGATCATCTCGTTAACCTTTAGTTTACCCATTTAAAGGCAAACGAAATCGGCCTTTCCCTTAGTGCTCTGGTTAATTCACATTTTTGTTACTGGTTTTGGCATCCTTGAACCGTAGGAGGGAGGAGGGATGGGTTTGAACCTGCCCTGCCCTCTTTCTCCTATTTGGGACAGAGTTTTTGCTTTTATTTGCTGAGTCACTGAAGCAACAGAGCATATGCAGAGCTCCTCCAGGCCTTGGGGTTGGACATATGTGAGTTCCAGTCCTTGTTCTACCCTTTGGACATGTTGCTTCACTTCTCTAAGCCTCAGTGCCATCTTCTAAATGATGTAGCTAATAATACCTTCCCCAAAAGGTCACCGTGACGACTAAGTGAGATGTGTAAGGGCCTACCACTGTCCTAGGTGCATGTCCAATGCACATGTCAGTGAACAGGTGGTAGTGACTGTTATAGAAAGGCAGGGGGCAGTAGGTTTCTGCTCTGTTTCATCGCCACTTAGACAGCAGTGCACACTGTGATATCATTTAGACGTCTCATAAGCATCTCAACTTAACATGCCTCAAACCCATGGCTTCCCATTGGATGGACAGATGACATGAAAGCACCGCTTTGTCCAGCTGTCACACAGGGCACACTGTGGAGCTCTGGTTGGACTGTCACCCCCGGTTGCCCCCTTGACTGGTGGCCTTGGTGCAGTTCACAGACTGGATGTCACATCCATACCTAAACAGTCAGGAAATCCTGTTGGGTGTTCCTTCAGAGGATATCTAAGAATCCGACAAGCACTCTTTTTACCGCTACTACAGTTCATGCAGTGGCAACTCCTCTTATCCCTCATGTTTTATCCATCAGCACAGCATGCCTGAAAATACATCTAGAATTCCGCCACTTCACACCACCTCCATTCCTAATACCTGGGACTGAGCTGCATCATCTTTCCCCTGGACCAATTGTTTCTTTGCTCCACCTTTATCCCTCCCCTCCATCCACCATACACACAGGCATCTGTGCATGCACACACACACACCCAGTTTCCCCTCCTCTGCAGTCTCCCCCCACACCCCACGCCCGCACAGACACAGTTTCCCTACCACATGCACATGTGGTCCTTCCCCACCGCTCCCACCTCTGGGTTCTCTTCTCACCAGCTGCCTCACTCCCCATTCCACTCAGAGTCAAAGCCAAGGTCCTTGCAGGGGCCCACCATGTGATCCCACCCCCTGTTCCCAGGTCCTTGACTGCACCCCAGCTGTCTTCTCCCATCACATCATCTAGTCCAGCTGCTGGTCCTCTAATACAGGGCAGCTCACCACAGCTCTGTGCGCTGGCCGTTCGCCGCCTGGAACACTCCTCCTCTTGCCTCTCACGTCCTCATCCCTGGATGCCATGGGGCCTTCCTAACTATCCAGCCGCCCAATATGCCTCATCTCCCGTCGCTGAATTTTCTCCCAAGCACTTACCGCCATCCAGAATCCTATAAATGCACTTGTTCATTTCATTTGTTTGACTCCCTCCACCAGAATGTATACCAAAGGAGGACATGGAATTTTGTCTCCCTGGCCCCATCCCCAGTAGCGCAGTGGAAAACAGCGCCTGGCACTCCGATGCTCTCAATAAATATTTGTTGAATGATTAATGGATGAGCACGCCAGCACCTGGACAGCATCTTCATTATTTCAAAATTGCCCTGAATTGAAATGGGGCCACCAATTTGAATTGGTAATTTATTGGTAGAAATTCACTTAAATTACCAATTCTATCACCTCAGAAATTACTTGGCATATATGGGTGCTCAGTAAATTGTGTTGGCTGGATGGCTTCAAGGCTTTGGGCAAGCAGTGGCCATCTTAGGCCTCCTTCCCAGTCAGCCAGCACCTGTGCTGGGGCAGGCACAGGGGACCTCCACATGCCGCCCCGAGGCCCCGCTGCCGGGTGTCTCTTCTCCTGTTGGGTTCCAGCTCTGTAGGGAAATCACTGTCCTTTGCTTTTTTCCATTTCATCTCTCTGGGCAACACCAAAATTCTTTTTTTCATTACCCATTGACTTAACTTTCCGTTGTCTCATTCTGAGCTTTCCCCCAAAACGTAGCTATAGAGGATTTATTCCTCTGTACTTCAGTTTCCTTAATTGTAAAACGAAAGAGTGTCCTGGACTCTTAAAATCCAATTTTCCTTTCAAATTCATGTGAGTCCTCAATGCTTCTTGCTGCAAAATGCTGACCTTTGGGATGTTTTCCAGCTTCTCTCCCAGGGCTCCTCTTCCTGGCCTTTCCCAGCAGTCACCCTCATGGACTCACTCCCAGTTCTCAGAGTTCACAGTCCTGGATCTCTTCAACTTTAAATTCCTTGGCACCCACTCACCACAGCGCCGCCCATGCCTCCACCACACTTCTGCCCTCACCGTCACTGAGCTCCTTCCCCTCTGAGATTTTGTGTCAGATTCTTTCTTCCACGTTGATACATACCTTTCCCACAGCCTTGGCCCCTCCTTTTTTCACCACCGTGAGGTCATCCCTGTCTAGTGCTGATAATGCTCATTCTCAGCGCAGAGTTGCCCTGTGCGGAGGACTCCTCCCTCTTCTCCGGATGAGGAAACTGCAGCACCCAAAGGCCAAATAGTTTGCTTAGGAGACACAGCTGTATGTGGTAGCACTGGGATTTGAACCCCAGGCTGTCTAGTTCCAAAGGCCCTGCATTGACCACCACCCCATCACTACCACTCTTCATGCACCCATGATCCTTTCACCCTTTAGTCCACAGATGACACTCCCCTCGCTGGTCCAGCGCTGGGCTTCCAAGGTACTGCTTCCTCTGCTCCTGCTTGCAGAGATGCTGGAGCAGCCCAGCAGACCTGGTTGGCTGGCTCTGGATAAATGCCTGCTGCCTGACCTCACCTGGGAGGCTCTGCTGTTCTACACCTCCCTCTCTCCCTCTCTCTCTCACACACATCATCGTCATCATCATCCAGCCCTTCCTGCTTGTTCTCAGTTCCCACCTCTCCCACTTTGCAGTTGGCTTTGCTCTCTGCAGAGGGGAATGGCGAGTGCCATTCTATAGGCTCTGTCAGTATCCTGTTTCTCCAGTGCAAACTATTCTTCCCGTTTTCTGTCCTCTTCCCAACTTTCCCAACATTCTCAGAGAAAGCATATCCCTTTTCTCTAAGAGTCAATTCTTGGGTTTTCCTCCTACTGTCCATTCCAGCAGGGGGACACCATGATGGAGGCATGCCGTTTCCAGCAGCAGCCTCTAACCATTCTCTCCTCCACCAGAGAAGTAAAGCCCCATCCTCGACTCTGCTCTCCTTCAGACCAGCATCTTTTCCTTTACCGCCTAATAACAGCAGTGCATTATTCTGTTTCCTTTAGAACAAGATGCAGATGTTATCCAGAATTTTCTTCAACTTCAGGCAGTAAGTTTTTTGGTGGAAGTCTAAGGACTTCCCCTGAGTCCTTAGAACCACGTTCTCCTCTCCTTCTTCAGCATTCAAAATAAAATGAAAACACACATTAAAATCCAAACAGGAGGTGGGCTAATATGTCTTCCGTATGCTGGTCCTTGGGCATGTCTCGCTAATCCTTCTTGGAATCACCGGCGGTCTTTGCCTGTGCTCTTTGTGAAAGCTGGGGCTTCTCGGAGCTGATGGCCAGGAGGAGGGCTTTGCTCCCAGGAAACTGCCTCCCAAGGCTGAGGAGGTGGGGCAGGCAGGAAGTGGCAGGTGCAGACCACTGCCTGCCCCCCAGGTGGTGAGCATCTCCTCCATGCCCGGCACTGGGACACAGGAGAACGAGGCCTGGACCCTGCTTGGGAAGAGGCAGCATCTGTGAGTTGCCTTTGTTTATCCTCAGATCCCCACCATTGTGCTCCAGGTAACAGAGAAATGCCAGCACCTAGGCTGAAGTGGAAACCCCTCAGAGAAGAGTCCTGGTTCTGGATGGCGGGGGGCTGGGCTGAATGCAGCTGGGTGCTGGGAGCAGAACATGGGCACCAGTGTCCCGAGGCAGAGATCGGCAGCGGACCAGACACCTCGTACTGGGCAGAGGATTGGCCTGTGACCACTTACGGGGAAAAGTGGGACTGGGATCTCAGGCCTCAGGCTGGCTTTCAGAGGGACAAAGGAGGCTGATAAAAGCCATACCAAACTCATCCTGGCAATGAAGACAGCAGGGAAGAGAGATTCTTAACCCTGAATGTTGTTGCATAGCAGAGTTTCCCTTAGCATGCCCGTTGGAACCCTTGTGCACTGGAAGCTAGATGAATAAAAGGTATGTGGACAAGTACACTTGGGGAATTGGAGGCTCCCCTGCCTCTGGGCATTGAAATTCCAAGTGGCACTGGCATGTTTAAAAGTCCAGGAGGCCCTGAAGAAGCGAAACCTGTGTCACTAACGGAGCGTTTCCCATTCTTCTTGGGCCACCGACTTTTCTTTCCTGTAACCTCTGTTAATATCCCACAGAATTAGTGCCCATGGCAGACCCTTGGGAAGTGCTTCTCTGAAGAATTTTTAAATCCTGGCTGTACTTTGGAATGAGCCCACTTTTTATTTTGCATGGAGGATATGTAGTAGGATGGAAAGAGTACGTATGGACTTTAGATTGGAGTGACCTGGGTTTAAATCCACCTTCCTATAAAATCACTGGCCTTGATCAGGTTACTCAGCCTCTCTAGGATTTAGTTTCCACATCTGTAAAATGGGAGAAATAACAGCAGCCACCTTATGGGGCTGTTGTGATGGTTAAGAGATAATAATAGTAACTAACACTTACAGAGGGCCTATTTTATATGCCAGATACCAGTATAAGTGTTTTGTGTATTTTGTTTAACCCTCACTGCCATTCTGAGGTAGGTAATTTTGTTATCATTACCTTCCAGGTCAGGAGACACACAGAGGTTAAGTCCCGTGCCCAGTGTCACTAAGCTGGCTTATATTGGAACTAATAAATCATGGAATTAGGATTTGAAACCTGGCCAGATCTGCCACCAGAGAATGTATACTTAATCACTATATTATAAAGATCTTAGTACATGAAAAACACTAAAAAAAAATATCAGCTCCCTTTTCAGATGATTCACAGATATTTTAAGGGTGATTCCAATCATACTGCATTCTTTGTTATCAGACCTATTGAAAGAGTAATCGCCTTCATCTCCTTATCTGTGTGGTTACTTCAGCTATGACCATCCTCTCTGCTCTGCCTCCACATCCTGGCCGACCCCAATTTGGACATTTGTTCAACTGGAATAGTGCCACTGCCCGCACTGTCCCTGTCCCTGTCCCTGAGGTCTGTCATATCCAGGACGAAGACTCCTCTCTGAATGTCCAGTGGGGAGGTAGCGTGTTCCTCGGCTTATTCTCATTCCCGTATATCAAGTGGTAGACTTGGCAGAAGGTTTAAGAGGACATCCCTTTTTATCATTCATTTAACAAACATTTATGGAGCACTTTGCTGTGGTAGATGCGTGCCTTCGGAGAATATACAGGCAAGCACCGTTGTGTATGACCGATTCACTGCAACAGTCCTCAGTAGTCCCTTGGAGTGAATTCTGCAGACCCTTCTCCATCTAACGGAACTGTGGGTCTTTTCCACAAAGACGAGACCGGCTTCCATTCACAAAGTGCCCCCCGGGGACCCCCCCCCCCCCCCGTGAGACCATTACAAGTGAAGTTGCCTTGATTTCTGTTTGATTTTGCTCTGCCAAGCCACTGGAAGGGCTGGCTCTCAAAGTGCAGTGGATGGGGCTCCCCCAGGCCCCTGACAACCACTGTCTTTCAGGCTAAATTCTCTCTCTCAGAACACACTCCCACTGTGCAGTCCACTGGGCAAACACTTGCAACACCCAATTCAGTTCTTACCTCCTGCCCAGTCCTTTCTACTTCTCTTACCCTGCACATCCCAGCCAATAAGCTTATCATTTTTCCTCTTGAGTTCTGCTCCTGTAAGTTATATATGCTCAATTAGGGAAAAAAAAAAAAGCACTTCTTCCTCAAGACACTTGCCTGCCACCTGCTGGAAATTTGTCATAGCGACACAACAAATCTCTGCCACTTAAAAATATGCAGGCAACAGCTGTATGATGACACTGAACCATTGATGTACACTTTGGATGATTATATGGAATGTGAATATATAATATCTCAATAAAATTGCATTAAAAATATGCAGGCACCTTCTGGAGTTGTGCAGTGCACGGCCAGCATAACTGTTAAGCTTCGTCCTGTCTACTGCACTGATCATGCCATTGCGTATTTATTTAAACACTCTCTCCTGCTAGATTGAGAGCATCCTGAGTATAAGGACTAGTGCGTGATTTCTTATTGCGTTCCCGGTCCTTGATTTGTTAGGGGTAGATAAGTGCTTGCCGACTGACCTGGTGCAAACACCTGTTACCTTAGGGTCACAGCACCTGGTCTCACTGGTAGAAGAGTCTCTAAATCCATCGGATGCAAAGCAAAGCAACCAAGTTCTCCCAGGCTTTCAGAGTAACCATGGAGTGTCAAGAAGGACATGGGGCCTGTCGTGCCCTCCCCATTGCTAAAAACCTGTTCAGATCAGAGCAATTCAATATCTGTTCGCTCAGAAGACATCGGGTCAGGCACCAGCACTGCATAGTGGAGGTTGGGGCTTGGGGCCCCCACGGGCCATCGCATGGCCAGTTTGGGAGCATGTCCTGTGCTCGGGGCCAGCTCCGTACAGGTTGTGGGGATTCAGAGATGGCAGTGCAGGGGCCCTTCCCGGAGTAGTTTGCGGTTTTGTGGAGGAAGTAGATCAGGTGAAGAATGAGGGGGAAGCCCTCTGTCCTTCCACAAAGCTTGTTCCCTAGGGCCATTTGGCAGAGTGTTACTCAGGCCCCACAGGAACGACCTCCCGGGCAAATGCCTCTCTTGCTCAAGTCTCTCCTGATGAGCTAATAGACTTCCTAGTCTGACATAGCCAAAGTTGAGCATTTCCCTTTCTGCCCTGGCTGGCAGGGGCCTCAGGGAGAACTTGTTTGCTCAGTTTCTGAAGTTTCTGAGCCAGGATTTCTTTAAATTTCCTCTCATTCCTTCCCCAGGATGGCTTGTCTTTGCTTTTTTCCCTGTATTTTACTTTGTGGTGGTGTTTTTTGGCAGCAGGATCTGCCGTGGTATGTGAGTTAGAATCAGACAGTGAGGCCAGGCACACCTGGGCTTCAGTCCCAGCTGTGTGATCTTGAGCAAGATACTTTTGCCTCTTCAAGCCTTCTCAGTTGACAATTGAGATAATGATCACAATTAACAGATAGGTTATCGTGAAGATTAAACTAGTCCAGTTTAAAACGCCATTGTTCTCTTTCTTCCTACCAGATCAGTGGCTCTAGGTTCTAGTATTTTCTTTCCTCCTTCCTTCCCGTATCAGTCAGTTTCGATGAGATAAACCACTGTAATCCTTAGGTGACTAGCCATCCTGCTTTGTCTGGGACATAGGGGATTCCTGGATGCAGGACTTTTCAGTTTGAAATGGAAAGGTCCAGGGCAAACAGAGAAGATGGTCCCTGAAGTAATGAACAACCTCAGCCTCTCCATGGTTTACAGGAACAAAGGTTTATTCTTCCTTGTTGCTACTATTTATCCAGGACCTAGGCCAAAGGAGGAGCCCGATCCATGCAATTGCTGATCTCAGGCAGAGACAAGAAAGCATGTGAAGGGTTGTGTTCAAAAGTTGCATCTGTGTTGTAAAGTAATCATGTTAAAATACTGAATGAAGCTGCATCTGAGCTATAGGGTTTTTTTTTGTTTTTGTTTGCTTGTTGGTTTGTTTGTTGTTGTTGTTTTTTACTATTACTACTACTTTTGTTTCTTTTCTTTATGTTGACATTTTATAGCTTTTTCTGTTGTGTTGCTAGTTCCTCTAGACTGATGCAAATGTACTAAGAAACAATGATCATGCATCTATGTGATGATGTTAAGAATTACTGAGTGCATATGTAGAATGGTATGATTTCTAAATGTTGTGTTAATTTCTTTTTTTTCTTTCCGTTAATAAAAAAAAAAAAAAAAAAAAAGGGCTCAAAAGCCCTGTTAACAGAAAATTAAGCCAATGAGTTCTTCATTTTCCATGTTGAAGTAGTTCCTAATCAGTTCTCTCAACTATGACCACTCAATCATAATATATTTTTAAATAGATTGGCTGTCTCACTCAAAAGCAAATGGGAGTTCAAATGAGCTCTATTCCAGTTTGGACCATTAATAACAATAAAACTGCTGTAATATCAGGGACTTTATATAGAGCTTTCTCGTGGACGAGTGCAATGAATTTCACGTTCATTGAATAATATATCAACAAAAGTGTACTCAAAGGTAGCTAAGAAACCAATATTATCAACATTGTTTTGCTCAACATAATTATTCCACATATACATCCTCTCTAGCTATTACCAATCTTATTTAATGCCTTCTTTCTAAGCATTTCAAACATATACTCTATCTCAATTTTACTTAACTCCTTCTCATATGAAATGTCATCAACTATTGTTTAGCAATTCACATGAACTATTTTAGTCCTCTTGCTCCCCTCCTAAGAAATTCAGATACAGTCTCATAAAAGGCTATTGCCTCTTACATAAGAATCACTCTTCTGTATCTATCATCTCTTTCTTTCCTCTATCTCATCTGTTTTAAGTCTGCCAAAGTCATCAATGATCTCTGAAAACTAAATCTTCCCTCTGATCTCTTTCACTCTTTAGATTACCACACCACTAGATTTAGAATTTTTTCCATTTACTTTACAAACTTTTTGCTCCAAGTCAGAACTTTCATCCTGCACTCAGTTCTCCTGGGTGAGTTCTATTCTGTACTTACTCAACATCTGCTTCCACTACTGCCAGGAGATGAATTGGGGCCTCTGGGGTCCCTTTTGGTTGGACTGGTGCATATCATTTAGAATATTACATTGACTCTTGGTCATTTTAGCAGTTTTATGCTTGAAGTCTTCTGACTTCCAATCAGTTCATAGTTTATCTGAACAGAGTCTTAGGGACAAATTCTCAAAGAATAACTTAAAACCCCCAAACTTGTTTGAGGATATTAAGTTATTATGTTTGTAGGATAATTGATAATAAAATGTACCCTCCAAATCTTAGGAAAACTATGTGCTACTTTTGAAATATCAACTTCCAGATACTTACTCTCTGTCTTTATATCTGAATATGATTTTAGAAATTTACGCATTGGTATAAAATCTCTTGCAAAGGTATTTATTATTTGACATAAACTGGAAGTACATAAGACTAAAGGTGCCAAGTATATTTATAGGCAGGTAGTCTGCAAAGCCAATATTACATTCAAGGCAGACAATATGCTTGCTTTTTTTTAAAACTAAATCAATACTTATATCACATTCATATATTGAGTACATATGATCGATTATTTCTGTCATTATCTAAGCTTTAAAAAAGAACTTTTTGTTAAGTGCATCATCAATTTTCTCACCCATTTTATAATTTCTAAGTATACACAATTTATGAAGAATCTAAGCTTCTTACAAATTTGTGTGTTGTAATGATGTGTGTTGTACAAACAGGCAAGTCTTAACAAACGGAATACAATCTAAGGGAGAAGGATAGAAATTATACAATTAATGACTCTGAGGGTCTTATACATATTTTATCTATTGAGTAGAACTCAGTCAGAGACACAGAGATACTATCTTGTGTGCTATTAAAACTGTTAAGCAATTCTTAACAGGATAGCCTTTAGTTATAATTTAGCCCTCAGTGAAAACTGTAGAATTCCTGAGCCTTGTTTTCAGCAATGTTACTCTCTTCAATCTATTGTCTTCCTTTCATGCTGACCAACCATTAGCTCCTCTTTTCTCTAACTCCTTCCCTCCACAAAGACTCTCAATATTTCCAGTACCCATGGGTTTATACCTATTCATTTGTAAACTATAATTTGGAAATTTTCAAATACTTTTTGACTTGCTGAGTTGATATGTTATCGTTACTATAGTCCTTTGAATTGTTACCAAATGATCAAAGACTTCATCTAGAATAATGTATTTCCAAGAGAAAAATGTCAGGTTTTAGTAAAGGGATTTAGCTGTGAAGTAGGAAATAAAGGAATTTTTCTACATACCTGGAATAAGAAGCAATACCACACATGAGGATAATTCCTACAATTCCTAAAACTAATTCCAGTTCTTACAACCTTGGTCCCAAAGACTGTTTTATGAAAATGCCAAAATAAACTCACTTCACACCAAACACATTTTTCATATTTCATGAAAGCGTATAGATCATTAAACCATGTGTAGGGACTTTAAATCTCTCAATTTCACATTGTATGGATTATTTTTCTCTTGTGAAATGATGATAAACAGACTGAAAGAAATATATTATGGTGCTATGAACATTTAATAAATGACTTTGAAGTGCAAAAAAAAAAAAAAAAAAAGTTGCATCTGTCACTTCTCACATGTCATTTGGTCAGAACAGGTCACATGGCCAGGCCTGACATCAGGAGGGCAGCAGTAGACAATCTTTCCACAGGGAGTGGCAGCCAAAATTTTGAACATTAGTGCAATTAACAATGCTTCTCCTTCTCTTCTTTGGGCATTTTTGGGGTGCTGGAGCAGGGACGAGGGAAAGGAAGAAAAAGACACCTGGCCTTGCATTGGTGGTCTTTGAGGCAGTTTTTTTTTATTTTTTATTTTTTATGGGGTGGTGTTTAGCCTCCCCCTACTCAACCCAGAGGAGCAGCTGTCTCCCCTTGGCTTCTACCGGGGCTTGAGGCCCTCGGCCTTCTCAGCTGGTGAGGCGTCTCTCTGCAGGGGCAGCTCAGGCTTGTGACTTCTCTTTCAGCCTCCCTACTTCTTCCTCTGGAGCTGCTGAGCTTCCTTTCCACATGCTTCAAAGAACATGGGGACAGAGATGGGATAGAGTATGCCCCAGTGTCTTCCCAGGTGGACTCTACACATGCCTTCATGCCCTGCTCTCACTGATCTCTCTGGCTGTCACAAGCCTCCCTCCCACCTTTGGAAATCTCTAGTTCAGAAGTGGGCACACCTGTGACCCCTGACCTTCGCGCCAGAGGCCAAGCTCTTCCCAGAGTGTGTCACTATGCAACACTTCGCTCGCAGCCCCAGGCAGGGCCTGCCCTCTGAGTCCACCTCTCAGCAAGGGTCCCCTTCTCACAGGTACCTTCAGCCTCTTGGAGCCCCACTCCCTTGGCTCAAATCTCTTGTGGAAGTCGTTAGCCCAGAAAGACTTTTGTTTTGTTTCTTTTTTGGTCGTTTTATTTTATTATATCTAAAAACATTCTCAGAGAGAAAACAGGTTTTCAAAAATAATTATTATAGTTGGCTCAGTTTTTTTTTTTTACCTTGTCTGAGCATATATGGAAAGCCTTCCAATTTCTGTTTTGCAAAATATAGTACCAAAATATTTATTAGTATTATTTCTAAAAGGTAAATTTGAGTATTAGAACAATTACTCAAAATAAGGAATTTCATGTAGAGCTTGGGACTTGAAACTTAATAGAACCTTCATCTAAGTTTCAGAGAAGTGGAGGAAAGAGAAAGGATATGAATTTAAGTCTGTTAACATTTGTTGATCACCTACCTTGAGTGAAGCATGGTATTAGATACTGGGAGACACCTATAAATAAGGCCCTGTCTGCATGGAGCTCACGGTCTTCTGGGCGAGACAGTCAAGAAGGCAGGCAGTGGCTGCAGAGAGTGAAGGACTTGGGGTAGGAGCAGCCCGGGAGAGTGGAGGGAGGGAGGACTGCTCAGAGGAGGTGATGCATTGGGGCACATGCAGGGAAAGCAGGAGTTCTCCGGGGATGCAGCTGACAAAGGGAGACACACCTGCAAAAATATGGGTACAACAGAGGCAGCATACTTATGAGAATGCCAGTGTTTCAGTCTGACTGGTGCTTTGGGTAGTGAATTGGAGAGTAAGTTGGAGGATTGCAGACCCTTGGTGTTTCTTGCTAGAGTATTTGGCATTTTATCAGGAAGGGTTGAGGTAGAGCAGTGAAGCCATTGAGGTTTTTAACAATGGGGTGTCATATCTCTGACCACAGAGGGGAGGGGTGAACCTGGAGATGACAGCCGGAAGGAGGCAGTAACAAGGGCGGGGGGGGGGGGGGGGGGGGAGTTTTGGGATGTGGGAAGAAGAGAAGGGAAGAAGCCCAGGGTGGATTCCAGGTTGCTAATTTGGGACCTGAGAGGATAGTGTGATTTGGACAGGGCATCAGAATTAGATAGAATTAGAGATATTGAGCCTCCAGCAGCACTTCCTCAGGGACTTGGTACACGTTTGAAGCTGCTCTATCGATTGACGCTTAGGGACGAGAAATCCAAAACTTCTGGTGACATTATTTGCACATGCCTAGATCAGGATTAACAGAGCCAGACAATGAAAACAATTGCTTTTCTCAGTTTCTGAATCAGGTTGCAAAGAGGAATACATTGAAAGGACAAAGTCAGTTCTATTCCTAGATATTCATTTAAAGTATTCATTTAAAGACCTCAATAAAAATCAAGATAGCGATGCATAATCCAAAGACTACAAGAATTCACTAAAAATCTGCAAGTTTAGCCAGAGGAAATGAAGTGCCAGGATGTTTCCTTCAGAAAGGTTAGGAAAGCTCCATTTAAAATCAAAGTCTTGGAAATGAAAATCTGCAACAGCAACACAAATAAATAGAAATCGAAGTCTTGCCATCTCAAGGCAGAGAAGAGAATGGATTAGCCCGTTCCTTCCTTTTAAAGCCAGTTCCCCCGAGGCATAAGACTCCTTGAGAAGTGAGTGAGAAGGACAGAGGAGAGATCCCCTTGCCCTCCCATCAGTTAGTGCGGGAAAGAGAAGCACTGCCGCTTCGTTAGCATGAGTCCTATTTCAGAATTTATTTCTCTTCGGCTTTTTGTGTGGCCCCAGATGTACTTGGCTTTCCTAGGCATTTTCTTTAAACATCTTAGCTTTCTCTTAGCAATTAGTTTTAGGTGCTGGCCCTGCTGTCAGTTTGGTTCAGTGTTTTCTGGAAACTTGTTTTCCATTACTCTTTGTTGTCTGCATTTAGGTAACTAGGTCCACTTGAGAGGTTGCCGAGGGGCGCTTTTAGCTGTGAGCATAACCACTGGAGCCCTGCCACCCTCTAGCTCCATGACCACACCCCGTTTACTCACCTCTCTGTACCTCAATCTCTGTATCTGTAAATTGGGGGAAATAATTGTTATCTACCTCAGAGTTATTTTCAGGATTGAAGGAGTCAGTCCACATAATAAGCACAATGCCAGCCTCAAAATAACACTCAACACACACTATTATTCTTACTTGACTCTGTAGGAGAAATGAAGAACCACAGTTAGCTTCCTTCTCTTAAGGACATGTCCAAGACCATTTTTAGTAACTCGAAGAGCATTGTTTTTTGCTGAAAATGTCTCCTGCCAGATTCCTTCATGCATTTGCAGTTCAGGCTTAACAAGCAGCTGGAGGAGAGCCATATCGCTCGGATTAGCGAGTACAATTAGAATTGGCCGTGGCTGGGGTGGTGAGCCATTCAGTGTTCCTCCCTGTAATTAGGAACCTAGCTCCAACATCCATCTCCTGTAGCTAACATGAGATTCTCTACCCTAAGTGACCTGTCTGGGTTTTCTTTTCCTGTGGTCCCTACTGTAGGTTTTTGGAAGAAGTTGACTGCCTGCAAGGAAACTGCAAAACATGAAAATCACTTTGAGGTGACCAACAAGTCTAGCAGCCCCTTGCTCTTCCCAGGCTGGGTCTGAAGCTTAAGGACTCTAACTTAAGGTAACAAATGGATCCCTTTACTTGGCAGTGAATTTCTTACGTTTTCCTTCAGGAAGTCAGTCCATTCAGGAGCCCTGAAACCTGGAATATTTTACCCAGGCAATTGCTTATTAAGAAAGGGAATAGGACACAGTGGTGGCCCCCCTGTCTGGCATGTCGCTCAAAGGGGCCAGGGTTCTACTGGTCACCAAGACCCTGAGAGTCGGGCTCTTTCTTTCTGGGTTTGTTGTTCTTAACCCTAACAGTGTCTCTAATAGGGCTAATGATATAAAATTCACCACAAAACATAAGTCAGAGAGAATAGCCAGGAGATTTCTGCAAATGAAGAGTAATGAGGGAAAGGATTTACCTTACTAGATACTAAAATGTATTATAGTGTCAAGATAATAAAAGTAGAATGGAAATATAAATAACCAGATAAAAGGAAAGAACAGTAATTCAAGAAAAACACAATGAATTAATAAAGTAGCCTTTCAAACTACTGGTCACAAGATGTATGTCCAGTGTTGGGACAACTGTCTACCCACTGGAGGGAAATACATTCCCAGCCTTGGATATAATCTACCAAAATAATTTCTGCATGGATTAAAGAGCTAAATAAAAAAATAAGATTATAAAAATGTCAATACAAAGGAAAATATTTTTATTATTTTGAGGTTAAAAAAAGGATTTTTAAAACACGTCACTTTTAGTTCCATATGTGTACAAATACCATAAAATTAAAAGGCAAAAAAGCAAAGGTAGGGAAAAAAAGCATTTGCTTTGTTTATCTGCAATCAACAAAGAATGAATATCCCTAATATACAAGTTTTTTAATTCATTTATTCAGCGCCTATTTGATGAGCACTTACTATGTGCTGAGAAGAATTCAAGGCACTAGGGAAGCAAGCAATGCACACGATAATCAAAACAAAATCACTGCTTTCCTGTTGTTTATGGTGTAATGGAAAGGACAGCCCATAAATAACTAAGGAAGTAAATTATAGTAGGTCAAATTCTGACAAGAGCTATGGAGGAAAAATTAAGCAGGGTGGGTGGTTATGGAGGATTGGTGGGGATTTGTATTATATGGGTATTCAGGACAGCTTCATTGATGGAGTGGCATTTGAGTGCAAACATGAAGGAGAAAAGGAGACGTGGTCGAATCTGTATTTTGAAACTTCGGCCAACAAGATTTAGTGATGGATGCGATACAAGTTGTGAGAAGAGAGCAAGGAGTCAGGGATGGCTTCTGGGCTTGGGGCCTGAGCAACCAGAAGGGTTGAAGCACCACTTACCGACAGGAGAATGACTAAGAAGTTTGGATTGGGGAGACTCGGGTTTGGCTATGATTGTTTGAAGTGTCTGTTGTATATCCAAATGGAGATGCCAGGGAATTGGTTGGTTATACAAATCTGGCCTTTGTGGAGAGGTCCAGGCTGGAGATATAAATTTGGGAGTCGCCATAGTCTAGATCATATTTGAAGCATTGAAACTAGATGTGAGACCTCCCTAGAATGTGAGTATAGAGAAGAGATTCAAGTATCTCTGTGGGACCTCCAACATTTAGAGGCCAAGGAGGTGAGACAGAACCAGCTAAAGAAACCAAGATGAAGTGGCCACTAAAGTAAAACCATGAGGAGGGGCATTTCTGAAGTCAAGAGGCACAAGGCAGGAGAGACCAACTTTATGGGATGCTGCTGATGCCTCAGGTGGGTGGGGATGGAGAATTCATTGTTGGATTTAGCAATGAGGGGTCACTAGTGACCCTAACAGAGGCTGTGTTGTTGGAGTGAAAGAGACAAAAGCCTGATTTGAATTGGTTTATGGAGAATAAGGGGAAGGAATTGGAGATAGACTAGGAGCAATACCTAGAGGGGGATGATCTTCAGAAAAAGTTTTCTTTTTCCCAAGATTGGTTTGTTATAGCATGTCTTCATCCTAATGGGAACAGTCCAGTAGAATGGGGAAAGTGGATGTTCTGGAGCAGCGTTTTTGAGTAGGTGAGAGAATCTGGGGTCTGGAGCGCACGTTGAGGGCGGTGACCTTAAATAGGAGCATCCAGGAAGGTTGGTAGATGTAGTCACTGGCTTCTTTTTTCAGTGAAATAGGCAAGGGTATCAGCTGAGAGGGAGGACTGGGGAGATGTTGGAGGTTGGAAGAGAGAAGAGCAAGTGTGATATCCTCATAGCACATGGGAGAAAATGGGCCAAGGAAGGTAAGGATCGGCCAGGTAGCCCTGAAGGCCTCTTGAGGGGAGAGGTCATGGATTGGAAGCAAGAGCAGTCAGCTCGTTGTATGTTTTTCTCCAGCCATGTTCAAGTGCACTTGGGAGGCCCATCAATGCTAACAACAACATAACAGAAAAATAGGATGTGACTAGACACACCTCAAAAGACAAACGCCATAGACATATGAACACTATCAGCAATAATAAAAAATGTGAGTGAAAACAGTAGGTTCCCCCACCCCCTTCCAATTGGCAAGAGCTCTGACTGGGAATATAAGAGCCCTTATTGGAGGTTTTCTGGAGGGCAGAGTTTCAGCATGTACCAAATGTCTCGTTTGGACCTGTCAGTTCCACGTTTAGAAATTTATTCTAAGGATAACGGCTCAAATGCATGGGGATATATGCACAGCGGTGTTCACTCCCGTGGTGGTTATGAAAGTGAACAGCCGGCACACGCTTAACCATAGGGGGCTGGTTTACTCAACTGTGAGCATAGCAGTGAAGTGACAGTGCTGACAATAGCTCACTCTCACTGAGGGTCCCCCCCCCCTCAGGAGTTCTTCTCAGTCTTTCCGTGAACTAAAGTATTTAATCCTCACAACAATAGCTGTGGGGGCAATTGTTATCCCCATTTTAAGGTGGAGAAATGGAGGCACAGAGAAGTTAACTAACTTGCCCCAAATCACACAGCTAGTAAGTGATAGAGCCAGAACTCAAATACTGTTTACCATCAGAAATGATGATCTAGTTCTCTGTCCGTTCATATGGAGTAACTTCTGGGTTAGGTGCACAGACTTGCTGAGCTTCACCCAGTGGCATGTGAGGAGCAGAACAGGAACTCGAGCTGAGGTTGTCCAGTGCTGGGATCCCACACCAGGTTGCCTCTCCATGGTGGGACGAGTTGGAGGAAGCCCCAAGATTCCAGGCCCCTCATTTTGATGCGAAACTGCTGCCCAGAGAAGCACTCAGGGGCTTGTCCCCGTAACCAGTATCTCGTGGATCCCCCTCTGTGCCGTTCTTCCAAGAGAAGATGGGTTCCTGTTTATTGGTTGTTTGGGTTCTTGTTTATTGGTTATTGGTTATTGTTATTGGTTTCCTGGATTTGGATTCTCCTTCCTCCAGCTCTCTCTTCTCTAGGTTGTCCCAATGTATTTCTCTGTCTCCTCCTTCTGCAGTCCCACATATTCTTCTCTTTGTCCTCTTGATTTATATTAATTTCCTTTTCTCTCTCTCTCTGTTTTGTTTTGTTAAAGGGGCCAGAACGGGGCACACAGCTTTACGTTAGTCTCCCTGAGTAAGACCAGGTGTTACCTGCTTTCTGCCTTCCTGCTGACAGCCATAGAACCTGCAAGTGGGCAGGCACAGCGGTCATTGATTCCACTCCCCTGCTTTGCAGATGAGGAGACTTGGGCCCAGAGAGTGGGAGTGACAGCTCCAGCCATATCCTGTGGCGCTCGGCTCCCTACTGCGGGCAAGGCCCAGGTCTTTTCAACCCGGTTTGGAGTTGGAGTCCCCTGCAAGGTACTTGCTAACCTGTATTTTGAGCTAACTTCATGCTTTTTTAAAATATAAATTCTTAAATGTTTTGCAAACTTGTTTACAATGCCTTCATTACAGTATACAAAGTTTTCCATCTTTCCAAATGTTTCCCAGAAATTTTGATGCTTTTAAGAGATCTCAGTACCTCCCAGGTTAATCCCTAGCATGGCTATTGGGTTCCTGTTTATTTCTCCAATTTCATATCCCTGTCCTTTTTTTGAACCTTGTGCCCCAGCAGCACCCCAAATCAGCCCTGCTAGGTCACAGACCCCAGCCTCTGCACATGTCCATTTTTCTTGGAAAGCCTTTAGGGAGTGAGAAGTAAATAAAAGCATGGGAGAGTTGATGCTGGGTTTCTTTGTTTTAGTGAACATCTATCAGGTGACAGAGGTACAGTGTGAGTGAAACATAGGAGTTACTTCCCTCATAGAACTTACAGTCCACAAGTGGGAAATAAGCAGCAAACCTCGGAGTCATTTGCATATATATGTAGGTACATATGCTTACATATAATTACTACAAAATTAAGGTGGCAGGCCTATGAGAATATAAAGGAAGAGGGCAGCGTTGGAGAAGAGTCATCTGGAGGATGAGTGGGAATTAAGCAGATAAAGGTTGGGGACAAAGGGGGCGGAAGAGCATTCTAGACCAAGGGAATCTCTGGGCAAAGACCCAAAGTAAGAAGAAGGGTCGGCCATTCGAGAACGTTCGGAAGGCCCGGGCGGGAAGCAGGACCAGGTCTTGTAGTACTCCAAGGACGTGTTAAGGACTCTGCTCTGGTTTTTCAGCCCAAGAGCAGTGGAAGCTTGTCCCTGTCACTCACCTGCTGAGTGACCTTGCTTGCATCTGTCTGAATCTTTTCCTCACCTTAAAAATGAGGGCACTGCCCTGTAGAGCTATTGTGAGGAATACGCGTGACTATCTATGAAATGAACCCAAGGCCTGGCAGACATGGTACCTATTCCTTGCCTGCTGCTGTGTTTTTTCTGGCATGTCTGTTGGCCCCCCCAGCCTGGGACTTCCTTGAGGTCCTGGTCTGAGAGGTTCTGTCAATTTATCGAATGAACGAATGAATAAATGACCGGACAGTTGGTTTGAATCTAAGTTTCTGCAAACCCTTGAAGCAAGGCTGATAACATTAACAGAAGGGAAGAACCTTTAGTAAGTAAAGTTTACCCCTGTCCACATCCACCACCACCACCTTGTGTAGTTCCTGCACATGGAGAGAATAACACTTAGAGGAAAAGAAAGAACACTTGCTTGTTAGTCTGTTTGTAAGCCACGCTGGGCTTACTTAAACTTGGCATCAGGCTCTCCCCCATTGACTTGTTAGCAAACTTAGTGTCTGATCTCCTAGATCCTGAATTCCTTTTTCTTCCTGTAACATTGTTCTGCTTTTCTCTTACCCCTCTCATTGTTAATTGTTTCCTACTTCCTTTTGGAAGTCCTCTTGGGTCCTGATTTTGATCTTTCATCTACCTTGAATTCTGAACTCTACAAAAACTTTCAACAAGTTACCCCAAACCAACCCCCTTCTAGATCTTACAGCATAGTAAGTCACATCCTGAGCCTGTCCCAGGCTTCTCCTCTCTGTGAGGACCCTGCTCTTTCCTGCCCCTCCTCTCCCAGCGAGCTCTTCCCTTTCCACCCTATCTGAAGTGGATCCCCATCTCCAACATTCATTCTGTCTTCTTTCCAGCTCTGGTCTCGACTTGTAGTTCTTTTGTTTGTTTGTTTTTGTCTCTGTCTTCGAGGATCATTAGTTCCAGGAGGGCAGGAAACTTCCCTGTCTTTTCACTGCTGTAGCACTAGCTCAGGGCCTGGCACTTAGTTGATGCTCAGTATTTGTTAATGAATTTGTTAATGAAACAAGATGAGTCTTACTTGGGGGAAGGGTCTTTCAGTCTTCCTTCCCCAGGGTAGCTGTCCTCGTGAAGTTCTGACTCGGTTTGTTGAGTATTTACTTTTGCAATGCACAGGACTAAGTGCCTAAAACATAATTGCTCCCTCATGAGATAGGTACCATTACCACCTGCATTTTACAGAGGAGGAAACTGAGGCGCAGAGAGGCCACGTATCTAGTAAGTGGTGGAGCCAGGATTTGAGGCAATCTAGGGAGAAAGACAAAAGTCCAGATAACCATGTTCAGGCTGATATCTTTATTTAGAGGAATCTGCTCTAGGAAGTGAACATTCTGACAGCAACCGCAGTAGGCTTCGGTGGGTAACAGCTCCGTGTGATGTAGGTGATCTGTTGGGGCTGAAGCAGGGCCCAAGCCGGTGAACAAGAGTGTAAGGGACAGGATTCTAGCTCCTTGTTAGGATTGGCTAGCAAGGGCTAGAGTCAAAGCCTCAACCAGATGGACTGTGTTTTAGGACAGGGCTCAGGCCCCTTTGAGAACTATAGTACAAATTCATGAAATCAAGGCAGAAGCATAGGGAATCCTGCAAATCTGAGTGTTTCTTCCAGTTAAGGTCACAGTGGCTGATGGGGATGAACCTAGTATTGCTCCTACTAGCCTTGGACAGCGTCAACTCTGGGCCTGTGCACACCTGACCCAGTTCTTTGGAGGCCAAGGTACAGCAGAGAAGAATGGGAGGACCAGTGGTGATTCTTCACCAAAGATGTCACGTCCTGGACTCAGGTGGTCCTGCTTTCATGGACAACCTAAACATGAGATCTTAGGCTAGAAGCAGTTTGTACCATTGGGTAGGTTTGCGTGTAGACGCTGACATTGGTCATTTGGCTCAACACTTTATGGATTGTCTCGGTGCTGTTTTCCCTTCCCTTCTTCTATACTTACTGGCTTTCTAATCTGTGCATTTTATTTTGGGACGTAATATCAGATTCATTCAGTCATTCTAAAACAGTGACGAGGGTAGAGCAGAGGAACAAGACTGGAGGCCAGAGACCTTCTCTATAGCAGACAGTCGAAGTCCAGTTGTTCTTCAAGCAGTTGTTGAAGTTCAGCCAAAAGAAAGTGACAATGGGGAGAGAGAGGAGGGGTGGGGATGAGTAGGTAGAAATGATAAGACTGATCATCAGGATCCCTGTTAAGCTCACTTAGGCCAGCACTGAGTACCGCGGTCACTGCAGCTGTAAGAGCTAAACTTGCAGGGACTATGTCGTTTTCTGACCCCCATAGTGGGAGCAGACAAAGGAAGAGGGGCTGGGAAAATGTTTTAGTTTAGTCAACCAACCGTCCTTTATAAGCATCAGGAGGAACCCTCTAAGAAAGTCATATCCTAACACATGATGCTGGATACAAAAGGGCAGTGGGGAAGGAGTACAGATTGCCCAGGCTTGATGAGAGGGGAGTGTCATATTTTCCTGATTCCCCAGTAGAGCTTCTAGTTTGAGGAAGGAAATTTTCTACTTCCCTACAAAAGTTGTAATAAAAGTACAAAGATAGCAATAAGTAAGTCACATTTATTTATTTCACTGATCATATTTATTGATTAGACGTAAAAACAAAGTTAGAACTATCAGAGGACATCTGGAACACTTGGTTCCGTCAGTGGGAAGTACACTGGATTTTAACTCCTAGAGCTTTGGGTTCTTGGGCTTAGTTCTTTAGCCCCCCAGCACTGGGACCTTGGAGAAGTCACCTCGCATCTCTGGGCTTTTAGTCTTCATTAGAAAAATGAGTGGGTAGGCCCGAGTTACCTATAACAACTCATAAGCCCCATACTCTTTCCATTCTGGGGTGGCTGGGAAAGAGATGCGTTCGTGCTGTAAGCAAGCCCTCTGCCCCTCCCACTATCTCTCCAAAATGCTTCCCCAGCCCTCCCTCACTTAAGCTAGGTGAAATAAATGCTCCTTGTAACAATTCCAGAGCACCCAATGGCGGACCAGAGAATGGACATATCCTCAACAATCAGTGATTTCATGTCTCCTGGTCCCACCGACCTCCTCTCCAGCTCCCTCGGCACCAGTGGTGTGGATTGTAATCGCAAACGGAAAGGCAGCTCCACCGACTACCAGTAAGGCCTTTAAATTCATCTTCCTCCTGATTAAACATGGTGTTGACTCATGGGCCAGCTACTGTTTCTCATGGAAAGGGATGGGAATCAAATATTAGACTCTGGGTGACCACACAGTTGGTTGGTGCTTTATCTTCTTCGCTGGACTGCAGGCAAGGAGGGAGCCTCCAGCTCTGCTGAGGTGCTGTCTTCCCCGTCCTGTCCCAGGTTACGCTACCCCAAGGGAAAGGCCTTTTACCCTTGTCTTTGTCTTTCTTTGTTCCTTTGAGCAGAAGGTCTAAGTTTACATATGTAATTTCAAAGAACTTTTCCTGAGACCCTTTTCTGATGAAGAAAGCAAATATTAGACAGTTAATGTTTGTGGACTGAATGAACGAGGTTTTCTCTGGAAAGAGTATAGGAACATTGATACTATCCTTAAAACATAATTTAAATTAGTATGTACCTGTTATATTAAATAGTATTTTTGTTTCTTTTTAGACTTGATGACTTTTCTTTTGAGTAAGTAAATTTTCACACTTACAGTCCAATTCTTCTATATTTGTGCAAACACCTAGGGAATATGGCAGGGTAGAATATTCAAAGGCACATTTTATTTTTGAGGCAGCTGTGTGGAAACTTACCCAAATGTCCATTTAAGTGGTTTTCTTTTGTTTAATGAGGGAAAATCTCCAAGGAGGTATCCCCCTACAGCAGATGTCCTCTCTGCTGAAGTTCACAGGTCGAATTTGGGGAGCCCAGTGGCTGGAGGTCAGATGCCCACTAGGAGATGCTATGATTAATATGTAAGTTATCCCAGATAATTAAGAGAGCAAATGCCCAGGGGATGGAGAGTGGGTGTGAGGACTGTGAGGGTGTTCATTGGAGGCAGTAACTCCCCAACAGAGAGACCAGGAGATGTTTTCCATGGAACCCCTTGTATTGGACAAGTGCTGATGGAGCCACTGGCATATTCTAAGACCTCTGTTATCTAGATCTGTGGTTTCCAATTTTGTCATCATCCAAGACCCTTCAGCTTTCCCTCATGGACCCCAATTCTGCAAACCTTCTGTAATTGATGGATGACTCATTTCCCTATTACTTTAATGCACTAAAGTTGCATGTAACTGCCAAGGAGAACATCTCTTCACCTGAAATGGTCAGGCTGGCCTTGATGAGCAGACACAATTCTAGGCAGAAGGGAAGGGGATGGTTTTTGTTTGCTCATGTAGCCTGGGTAATTTCCTCTGAACTTGGGGACTAACTAGAAAAACTCTCTGCCTTTGAGGAAATCTGGGGTCCCCGGTTGGGAACCACTATTCTAGAATGTCCCTGATGTGATCCAGTGCTCCTGAGAAACAGTTGTCTTTGCCCTTGAAATTACATTGCTTAAGGGGCCATAATCCCTCCTCTCTTTTGGGATAAAGGATAAAGGAGGAGCAGCTGAGGTGGCAGTCAGCACCCTCCTGACTTAGGGGCTAGAGAGGGAGTGAGCTGAGCTGACCCCAGAGTCCCCAAAGGATTTCAGTATGTTTTCTACTTAATAGCAAGGGGTCATGAAATTTGGATCTTTGGGATCTCTGGAAGGGAGGCAGATCCCTGCTGTCACCTCAAGGCCCTCTGTAACCAAGTAGTGCCCCATGCCCCTCTACCCTATGCTCCCCTTCATCCCTATCCCTGAGCCTAGGTTTCCCTGACTCAGCCAAGAACCAGAACATTTGATAGCAGTGCCTTTGAAACCTGCCTTGGGGCTCTGCTTAGTACTTCTTTGTTGGTGTTTTGAATTCCGCCCTCTTCATTTCGGCCCCCTCCCCCACCAAATATATATGTATGCACATATGCACACATATATTTGATGCTTGATTTTTTTCAAATAGAATAAACTCCATTTATCCAGAATGATGGGAGAATGAGGTGTTACAGTTATTTGGATACTCTGGTTAACAAGAATTTCTATAAACATGATATATTCCTGATTTTCAAATAATCAAAATATGGTCAAGTGTGTATAACCTGAAACTCAATTGAGGCTATATATAACTTGTTTGATAATCTAAAAAATCCATCCGGATTGTTTTTCTATAGTAGGTTAAGTTGGTTTTTTTTGTTGTCCTTGTTTAAATTATTATACATTATTAATCAATACTGTGGCTATTTGAGCGCTCTAGTTTGGTTTCTGGATAAATGAGATCTTTCTGTATTATGTTAAGAAGCTATTCTGTATGTCCTTTTTAACAAGCTATTGTGCTCTATTTGTTTTTTCAGAGAAAGCATGGACACAGACAAAGATGATCCTCATGGAAGGTACTTATGTACCCTTAGTAATTTGAGCTTCAGGGTCCTTCTAGCATTTTCTTTGCATTGTTAATTATATACTCTATTTGTTGGGGGTGGGTTCCACCAGTGTCCTTGACTGGGGATAAGCAAGAAGGACATGAGCCCAGCAGCACCCCACCTTCCCCACCCCCACCGTGACTAACAACCAAGGGCCCTCATGTATCTATAGCGAGACGACAGGGATTAGGGCAGGAAAGAAAACAGATATGTATAACTTCGCCATTTATCTCCAGGGGATTGTGTTTTTATCTTTTGCTTTTTTTCTTCCAGATTAGAATATACAGAGCACCAAGGAAGGATCAAAAATGCCAGGTAAACTCAGACTCTCATTCTATCTCCCACTAGTTGCGGTCACTTAGAAGGCAGCCTAGGGGGTTCGGTGTGTTTTGTCTCTAAGGGTCCTTCTGGGCACCATCACATCCTTAGGAAATGGGGAAATGGGTAAGTCTTGGTGTAATGCAGCCTTCTACCCCTCTGCTCTGTCTAGGCTCAGCTGGCATTCCATTCTTTGTTGACTAAGTGCATTTAACCTGAAGGGCACTTTGAAGGCAGAAGAAAATAGGCTAAAATTTTCCCCTGGTCATCAGCGGGTTACTTCTTGACTAGAGGGCCCTTCGGAGAAGAACTGGCTTGGTGTTCCTGGGCTGCATCTTGCCTTTGAAAGGGACCGTAGTGGACTGCAGGTTGCAGCTACAGCCCAGGACATGATGCCCTGCTCACCTGAGTAGATTCTCTAACTCAGGCTGTCCTTCTGGCCTTTGACCACACTTGCTGACCCTTTGCAAGTGGGTCCTTAGGCTCTCCTGCCTTTAGTGCCATTAGCTACAGGGTTTGGCTGGCCCAAGACTCCTGGCTTTTTCCTCACAGACGAGCCTCTGTGGGAGGTGTCATGGCTGTGGTGCAGTGGCGCGTGCAACTGGCCACGTTTCCACTGTTTGTGTAGCCCCTTTTGAGGACAGGCACCAGTGGCAGGTGAAAAACAGTCAGGGAGAGGATGTGCCAGCAAGTGTCATCCTGCTTCGACAGGCAGCCACTCCCAGAAAGAAGCAGTGTGGTAGTCTTTGGGGGAGCTCTTAGGTATAGATGTAGCATCTTCTACATCTAGGTAGGTTCATGGATCATCCAATGATAGCTGCATTAGTTACCTGGTGACGCAGTTAGTGCATCTCTAACAGGAGGGAAGTGCAGCCCCTCCTCAGGCCACACAGTGGGTCCCTCACAAACCTTGGAGAGCTAGGGTGATCCTGGACTCTTGCTGGTGGCCGTGGGGGCTTTGCTTTGTGGAGTTGCCACCGCCCTTCTCTTTTCTTCCATCTCATCTTAAATTCTAATTTTACCAAGGCTGGGAGAAGAAGAAACAAGCAGAAATTAATTTGCTCAGCTTACTCTGCAAAGACAAGTTTTGTAAAATTGTGTCTTAATTCTAAGGACAGGATAATATTGTTCCTTAATTCTAAGGACAAGGTAATACTGGCCTGACAGTGAGACTACTTCTTTGGTGACTTTAATAGAAAAGTTTAATTTGAAATATTCTGCAGATCCTCAATTTATCTTGTCAGATGAATATTGAAAACACGTAAAACTTATTTATTTTTGTCACTGTTTTCTTGATGCTTGGTGACATTTTGTAAGAAACCATTTTTCATTTTATTACTCAGGGAAGCTCACAGTCAAATTGAAAAGAGACGTCGGGATAAAATGAACAGTTTCATTGATGAATTGGCTTCTTTGGTACCAACGTGCAATGCAATGTCCAGGAAATTAGATAAACTTACTGTACTAAGGATGGCTGTTCAGCACATGAAAACGTTGCGAGGTAAGGCCCTAGCTTTAGTGTCCTTGCCCACAAATGTCACCATCTTCATCTAGAATGTTCCTAAGTTCCGAAGGCAAATGTTTATTACTTGCAAATCTGCAGCCTCGAGAGATAATGCCTATAGTTTTCAGCAGTAGGATATGATGTTCAGTGAAATAAGGACCGAGCTAATATGGATAGTGAGTTGCAGTTTTACAGTCACACATGCCCAGAGCATATAAGCGGGGGTCTTTGCATGTCTCTGTAAGTGCACACAACCAGGCTATGTACACATCAGAAAGGACCCTGCTGGTGCCCCACCTTGCGTTTATGTCTGTGCCTGGATGCCACCTATACAGTTATTAAAAATCAGAAATGTAGGTGTACACAGTGACAAAGAAAACTCAGTTTCAGAGGAAAATTCAGCATGATTCGTTTGAAGAGTGAGTCACTGGTTGACGGTTCTTGCTGCATTTTATTGTCAGGAATGAGCATGGATGATATTTTCATTTTCCTGGAATTTTCCCAACCCAGATCAACTCTCTGTGAGGGAGGCAGTATTTTCCTTCTTTTCAGATTCGGGGGAGGGTGAGAAAACAGAGGCAGAAAAGTGGAAATGACTTATCCAAACCACAGGAGAAATCTGAAACAGACCAAGCCTTTTGGTGAATACTGTCCCTGGAATTTTCCATAGCTAGTGTTGGGCTATTTGAGGAAATTGGGAAGTGGGCACTCAGCCAGACCTCTGACCTGAATGGTAAAAGAATTGTATCTTTATATTTCCACAAAACCATCCAAAATAGGTAACTGGTTTTATCTGATTTTTGATCAGAAATATAAATGTATCGTGTACTTGGAGGATGGCATTTAGAAATTCATTTCAATGGGATTAAGATGGGTTTAATTATTGTAAGGTAATTTCTATCAAATTGGAAGAAAAAGAGTAGCAAATCTCAAGTTATAATAAAAAACAGGGGTGTGGATCAATAAATAATTTGTGCCTTCTTACTTGATATGAATGTTACAAACACATCCATTTGCCTCCTTCCCTAACATACTTTGAATTGTTATGAATTCATTTCATTTTATTTCTTCATTATCCTACTAACCATTCTGCAGATTCTAAACCATTTGCCGTTGGCATTTTTCCCTGTTAAATTATTGTTCTCCTGAAAGAAGCCAGATTGACAGCCTTTTAAACATAAGCCTTGTCCCCGTTTCGTCCTGAGAGCCGGTGCTGTGTGAACCGAAGCGATGCATTTTGTCAGGTTGCCAGGGTCATTTTACTCACCCCTGATGAAGAGGAGCGTCCACTAAGGGGCTTCCACAGGGTCCTGGAAGACCGGATGGTTCCCCCAGAGCAAGGAGAGTGGTGATTTAAGGGACTTCTTGACAACCCACTTAATAGAGATCTTGGGAGGATGAAACCCTCCCAGGAGCCTCTACCAGTTTGCTACTAGAGCTGTCTTCTCTCTTATTATCACTGTTTTTTTCCTATAAATGAGAAAAGCAAGCTTGTTAAGTCTTCTGTGGGCAACAGTGTTCTCTTTTCAATGGAATTTTCTTTGGCATGACAGGATCTTGTCAAAAGCCATTCTAGCCTTGTCTCCAGTTAAGAGAATAGAAGATAAAATTTAAATCCCAACCAGTAGAGACCTGGCTGCATCTGGAAAATGAATGAGTGAAGTGGAATGAGACACTATCTGAATATAAATTGTGTCAACTCTTTCTCCCTTCTCCCACCCTCAGGTGCCACCAATCCATACACAGAAGCAAACTACAAACCAACTTTTCTGTCAGATGATGAATTGAAACACCTTATTCTCAGGGTATGTTGCAATTATGGGATTGTTTTATGCAGTGTTTATTTTTATAATTCTCAGAGTTAAGTATCAGCATGTAGGAATTTGATGTCTTAACACTGAGCTTTTCTTGACCTACTTCCTTTTTCTGTTCTCCACCTATACGTTTCCATTTAGGCAGTCTTCATACTCCTGCCTTAAGACCTTTCTCCTCCTCTTCTCACTTCACTTAGACAAAAAATTGAAGGTCCATACTATTGTAGTTTTAAAACAGAAGTAGGATTTTGTTAAAAATAGGATGTAGTTAAGAATCACATTCTTGCATGAAGGTTTTAGAAAGGGACTGAAACTGAAAACAATTGGGAATTTCTCTTTTCCTGATTGACCACTGGCACAGAAAGATCCACCTAAATTTTTATACCAAAATTCCATCAAAAATGGCAAAATTCCCCAAGACTTCTTGGCCCAAAGAGGACAATAAATGCAAGAGGTGGATGCTTTCACTTGCTTTATTTTAGTCTCTGCTGAATCTCTGCAGAAAGACAGTTGAGATGATATTGTGGGAACTTGGTTTACAAGTAGAATTAGGTCTGCAATAGGACTCCAAGGTATGCTGCTGGGTAGAGTGAGATTAATTTGAAAATTGAATGGAAAGAAAATGGATTCTGAAACATATACTCTTGCAAATTATTAATAAAAAGGAAAAAATATAACTAAAAGGAACAATAATACCTGTCCACACGACCCCCATCCCCACCAGGGCTGACCTTACTTGCTGAGCTCCCCCATAGAGCTTTGGCACGCTTCCTTCAGCAGCAGTTTGCAAAGCCCCAGGATAGAGGGTAGTCCAGCTGGATTTTTGCATCATCACTACTTATTTTCAGGTCAACCTGGCGTCAGGCCCTCCATAAGTTTTAGCCTGCCTGCTTATGTCAGTATTCTCTGTCAACCCTTCCATGTTAGCACTTATGATGTGCTATGTCAAACTGTAAAGTTTTCATCTGCAAGGAATAGAAGATCCAATAACAGAATTTTGATTCTCAAATACAGCATGTTGTGGGGTGGGCTGCACGCGGTTGGTGCGGTTTCTCAGTGACATCAGCAGGAACTGGGTCTCTTTCTGTCTTCTCACACCATCATCCTAAGCTAGCATGCTACCTTGTTTCCTCAAAGTAGCAGGTCCAGGTATCCAGACCAACCAGAAAAGGGGCTAGAGGAGATTCTAGGCCAGATCCTTTTATCAGAAAAGGATATGCTTTCCTAGAAGCCTAACACTAGATTTCAGCTAATCCAGAATAGGCCACCTGGTCACCTCTAGCTGCAGGGCAGTTTGCAGAAGCAAATATTTAGATTTTTCCAGCCTCCATTAGCGGAAAAAGGAAAGAGAGAAGGGGACTGGGCACAGGTGCCGTCTTGGCCAGCCAACAGCATGTGCGACACACATTTTCTAGAGGCCACATCAGTTTAATAGATTTCCCTCTAGAAGTAGCTCCTACAACCCAATACAGCACTTCGTCTGTGATCTGTCTGGCCTGGAGTTGCATGGGGCTAGTGCCTCCCTTGCCATAGAAGCTGTCTTATTAGCATCACATTGGGGCATCTATAATACTGCATTTCTCCAATTCTTTTATATATGAATTATTTGTTAGGTCAGGTTTTTTCCATCTCATATAGGTATAGTTAGTTTTTTGAACTTAAGATAGGGCTTCTCTTTTGTCTCTCAAAATCCATTCATCAGGGCAGTGCAGCCGTGGCTCAGTGGCAGAATTCTTGCCTGCCATTCTGGAAATCCAGGTTTGATTCCTGGAGTGTGCCAAAAAAACATTCATCAGATGGTCCCACGTTCCAGCCTGTCATTAGTGAGCCTTGTAAGTTTCTTGTGACTTGTAGGGCTCAAAGGCATGTCTTCTGTGTTTTTCATTTTTCCTCTACTCACTAATTCAACAAATACTTCTGTGTACTTACTGTATGACAGTGTTCCAGGAACATCTAAATCAGTGGGTCCGAGGCTTCCCAGCAAGTTGTAATGATCCTTTGGTTAGTATTTTCAGGACACAGTTATTCAGACACTCAACACTGCCCCCACTTCTCCAGCTTTTTCATAAAGATGACCTTGCTCTCTGGGAGGATTTGCTGAAGTTAAGACATAAACTCTGTCTGCAGTATCCCTGGCACTATTAACCAAGGTCACTGCCATGAACATGCAACCTATGCAGTCACACAGGGCCCTGTGCCCAAAAGGGCCCTGTGCTTGGTTTAATGCTCTGTTCTCACCATCTTTCAAGTGTTAATTTTTGAATAACGGTCCCTGCATTTTCATTTTGCACTGGCCCCTGGAAATTATGTAGCTGTTTCTGACTGCCATACCATCTGATTCTTTTTTCTTTTTCTTTTCCTTTCTTTCCTTCTTTTTAAGAAAATGTTAGGGGGAAAAAAAGCAAGATCCTTTTGTAAAAATAAATGCTTAATAATAACTTTTCTATTGCTCCTTTTCTGAATAATTTCCTATCAGATGCCAACATTTGTCAGATTATGGAACGAGGATATTGCTGCTATTTCAGCTAAATACATCATCTTGGGCTTGCCTTTTCTGCTCTTGTGCGTCATACCGCATTCATAGTGATCTTCTTTCCCTGATGAAACTTTTCTCACCTCTCTGCCACAAGTCAGTGGCTGTGAAAATAATGTTAATCTCTTGCCACTTCTAGGTGCCCAGACCCCAGAAATTTGCTTCAACAGAGGGCAGGGTCCACTCAGATGGAATGGGAGCAGTTTGGTAACAGAAACTAGATTTCCACTATTTCCTCACCAGTGCAAATCTCGCTGCTTTTTTAACAAAGTGCTTTCAGAATATCTTTAGTAAAATATGTGCCTGGCGTCAGTCAATCTATAATATCTAGGTCCTCTACTTCTCCCTGTTTTGAAAATGAGGGTGGGCATACCAGGGTTTCTGTGTCATTTAATAACCAGCACTGGGCGGGCCACGGTGGCTCAGTGGCAGACTTCTCGCCTGCTGTGCCGGAGACCCAGGTTTGATTCCCGGTGCCTGCCCGTGCAAAAAAAAAGGAGAAAAAAGAAAAACTAGCACCATCTTCTGCAACAGTGAGCCTCCCTCCACCTTTCCTTGTGCTTTGGGGTGCTCATTGTGTTCTCACAGCCTGTGCTCTTCAGGTGCCCCCTCAACCCCAGCTTCTTCACCTCATGACTTGTTTGCCAGAGTAAACTGGAGTGAGAGTGTTTAGGGCCTCCCCTGCGTTGGCTGTCTTCACTGGCCTTTGGAACCTACTCTTTCCCCATGATGTGTTGAAATTTGCCTTGTCCCAGTCATTTGTTTATGCCTAACTCTGCCCACCATTCCCACCAAGTGTCACAGTCACTTTCTTCCCAAGTTCCTTTTGTGCCACATCACTTCATCAATGAAGAGCCTCAAAACACTTTTTTATGTTGGATGTAAGATTGTCTGCAAGGCAAATGAAGTTATTAATACCCCATTTTTGACAGAATGAGGCTTCCAGCAGATGGTGCTTAGAAAATTGCTTCCCCCTCACTGTCATCCCTTGCCCCTGGGCCCGCTTCGGGACCTAACTTAGGAAAGAATCATCCCTAGCTACCTTCTGGCTGGGTGGCCTGCCATGTCCTCTCATGGATATAGTGATTCTGTTCCACTCTTGCTCCCTTCTTTTAACCCAGCCCAAGTGCATGCACCATTCTTTTGCTTCTGACACATGTATTCATTTCCTTGTTCTATGAATTAAATTTGGGCTCTCTAGTGGAAAAGAGAAAAAGAATTTTTCAAGATTTTTCCAAAGAACAAATTGACTAGTGAATACAGCCAGATGTCAATCCATCGTGTGTTAAACCATGGGAACTGAGACAAAAGAGCAAGTATGTGATAGGGTGGACAACTTCCTCCCTGTCACAGGGAATGCCCTAGCAGTAGCTGAGTGGTCATCCATCTGGAAAGCTGTGGTTAGGATTCTTGCACAGGTAGACAGAATATACTATGATCTCAGATTCTAGGGCTCTGGTGTTTGCCTAGTTCAGTCTCTCTACCAAATAGTGTCCTGTCTCTATACCTGTCCTTTTGGCACTTTAGGTTTTACCAGTACTTGAAGTGAAGAAAGGGTAAGAAGAATCCAAGGTGAAAATTAGGCTTTGCTTTTATAGTTTCACCTAGGATACAAATGACCCAGCCCTGGATAAAGGGATGATGTTTGAGAGCAGTAGTTCTCAACCCTGCGTACATCAGAATCACCTGGGAGAGGGGTTAAACCAAACCAATGAGCAAGCTCCTCCCAGATCAGTTGATCCAGATTCTCCCAAGGGAGCCCAGGCATCAGCCTTAAAATAAAACAAGAGACCAACACTTGGGTTGTATAGAGAACCCTATTTCTCTTAGAGAGCCCTTTGTGAATGGAGGTGTTCAAGCGGAGGACAGATGGTGGCCACAGTATTGGAGAGGAGATTCTGATCTAAGAAATTCTTTCTAATCTTAGACTCTCTGATTCTGTATAATAGAGTATTATAATTAGGCTCAATAAAATGTGCTTTCTCTGGACCTTCACACAATTAAAAGAAAATTCTTAGGCTGAATTCTGCTTTGAAATAGGACTCAACTTAATTGGACTTCACCTGCAATCATTAGATGATGGTCTGTGCATATGTGTGTGTGTGTATCTGCCTTGGAGAGAATCTTGTTATTTTCATTAGGGGTTCCTTTTAGCATCCTGTTCTTAAGATATCAGTGAGAGCGTCAATGAGTGTCCCTGTGCTGTGAATACTTAGAAAATAAATCTTTGATTTGCTATAGAGTAATTACAAATTATGTTTTCCTAAAGTGTGATGGATTGATTATCCATTTCTCCTAATTAGGCAGCAGATGGATTTTTGTTTGTCGTAGGATGTGACCGAGGGAAGATACTATTTGTCTCAGAATCTGTCTTCAAAATCCTCAACTACAGCCAGGTATTGTTCATGCTTCTTTTGGTGGAGGGCAGCCTGCACAGCAGTAAGAAATGTCACCCCAATTTTCAGAATAATGACAGTGACAAGTCACATGTGAAAAGCTTATATTGTTTTTCTCCTTTAATCTGTCTTCCAGAAAATTCTTAGCTTTTTAAGAGAGAAGTGAATTTAAACTTGAAAAACCTTAATATGTTCCATTCCTCCCCCTTGCCACCCCGATTGGAAGGTTTCATTTGATCAGCAGCTTCATAATTTTGTTAATAATAAATATCCCACACCTACCGGATGGGGGTGGGGGGCTATCTGTCAAGGGAGGAGGGTAGGCAGGTAACATAATACCAGAGAAGGAAGTTGGGAATCCATCCCATTCTGTGTTTGCAGCAATGTCACTATTAGCTGATTTGTCTTAGGCAAGTCACTTAGCTCTGTCGTATATCAACTTCCTCTAAAAAATAACTGTGCTCGTCCATACCTTTTATGATTATTTGTAGGATGTAATGATATTAACACTTATGAGAGACTTTAGAACAGAGTTTTCCCTTATTATACCCATAGTTTTCATTCATTCATTTATTCACACAGTGGTGTTTACCCAGAAGTTAGGTAGACAGAAGAATTACTGTCAAAATAACATTTATATAAATTAGAATTAATGTAGCATTTAACTTTTCCAAAACGTTTTGCTGTTCTTAATCTCAGGGGATAATTGTATAGGAAATTTTTTATTATCTCTGCTAACAGGTGAGGAGACCAAAGCATACAGGGTGACATAACTTAAGAGCAGAGAGGCCAAATGGCAGAGCTTCAGTCAGGGCCCAGGCCCTACATTCCTCATTCAGAACTCTTACAGGGGAATGTGTGGGAATCAGAAAAGAGTATATAGAGCCCAAAAATCTGTGCCTTTGAGGAGCATGAGCTGTTTATATAATTGAACCCTCTTTTTCATTCACATTATCAAAATCAAACTCTGATGTCTTATTCATTGCATCCATATCGAGGCACAATGGTTAGACCTTTGTACATGCTCAGATACGAGAAATACAAAATAAAGATGAGGGATGTTCCGACTTGGAACATGTGGTTGATAATTCCTGTTCCACATGCTGTTCACTTATCATTTTTAACGTTTCATGCCTACAGAACGATCTGATCGGTCAGAGTTTGTTTGACTACCTGCATCCTAAAGATATCGCAAAAGTCAAGGAGCAGCTCTCTTCCTCTGACACCGCGCCCCGGGAGCGGCTAATAGATGCAAAAAGTGAGTACAGGAGAAGCCACCAGCATTTCCGCAGCTCTGCTCATAGGTACAGCCACAGGCAGCCAGTGCCCAGGGCAGAGCAGAGAGCAGTGTGTGCGGTGGTCTCGACCCCTCCGTTTCCACCTTCTTGCCTCTTATCTGGGCCACAGGTGCTTTCTTTGGCTAAATGAAATTACTTATTTTCTTTTGTGTTCATATTTGCTTAATTTAGCATAAAGGAAAAAAAATTCAGTGTCTAAATTTATTGAGAGGAAGAAGAGCTACTTTAACCTGATTCTTTCTGACTTTTGGTCATTTTCTTCCAGAATTTAGAAATTAGCACTTGTTTGTTCCTGAGTTTAAAGGGCTCAATGCCTGCTTGACTTATTCTCCCAGAATGGTTTTATCACCTCTGTTTGTCTCAGTTGCACATATGCAGTCTCATAAGATAAAAGCAAGAAAATTTCAAATATACAAATATCCTATCTCCTTGGCCAAAGTGGTATCTCATTAGATTGGTTTTCCCTCCTGGCTTCCCTCTTATTGCAGTGGAACCATTCACCTTCTCACCTTGCTTCCTGCTCCTGCAGCCCCTCCTGCGCCTACCCGCAAGGCCTGCCCTGGCTGTCCTCTCCTTCAGTCCCGTGGGAGGCGGAGCACGTCCACCGTTGAGTGTAGACTTGGAGATCAAACTGCCTGGGCTTACATCCTGCCTCCACCGTGTGCTCACGGTGGGGCCTTGGGCAAGTGACTTGGCATCTCTCTGCTTCAGTTTCCTCATCTGCAAAATAGTACCTATTTCACTGGGCTGTTGTGAGGGTTAAATACGTTAATATACCAAGGAGCACGTGGAACGGTTTCTGGCACACAAGCACAGTAGCAGTGTCTTCTGCGACTGCTTTCACCTTGGCCCAGTGCCGTCATGGCCTCGCTAGTCTCGCTCGGGCTTCCAAGCTCTCCATTTTAATCCCTGGAGGGAAACAGTCCTTAAAATCTTCTTTACATTAAGGTATTCCTTTTCTAATGCAATATAAAATGCAGCTCCTGGTGCCTATTGCCCTTTATAGTCTGGCCATCATACTTTGTAGGTGACCTCAGGAGAAAAAGGAAAGGCGTTTGGTTCTTGGCTTTGAGGCTTTTAGCACATCGTCAAGACCAGCAGATAGACAGCAGCACCCTGGATAATAAGTGCAGCCATCGAAATAGTACCAGGCACAGGAAACAGGATGATTCATTCTCGTGTGGGTGCGAGGACAGGCACCACCGGGTGGATGACAGCTGAGATGGTGAATTAGTCTGCCAGGTGATCCAGGGAGGAAATGAGCAAAGGAAGTGATGTGTGGTTGGTACAGAGGTGTGGAGCTGGGTGGTCCGCTTGATGGTGCTGATGGAGCAAAGCAGGCAGGGGAGGGGAGGACTGGACCACAGAGATCTTTTCCTCAGAGACTGACGGGCTCTGAGCCACCAGTTGGGGCAATCTCAGATTGATATTTTGGGGTGGTCGAGGTGGCACTGTGGGAAGTGAACTGGAGGGGAGGACACCCATAAGGAACCCTCTGCCTGGCTGCTCCCGGGTGGGCCAGTGGGGTGCTCATTACACCCCATTGCACCCGGCTTCTGCACTGACAGGTAGCCAGTGTTTCTTAAGGAGGAGAGTACATCAGAATCACCAGGGCGCTTTTTCACCGTAGCCATGCTCCACCTCCAGGGATTCTAATTCAGCTGCTCTAGAACAGCAGTGTCCAGAAGAAACATGATGTCAGCCGCAAATATGAGACACGTGTCACTTTAATATTTCTGGTGGCCACATTTGCAAAAAAGTAAAAATAAATGTAAAAATAATTTTGATAATATATTTTATATAACCAAACAAATCCAAAATATTATTTCGACATGTAATAATTATAAAAAATTGAGGTCTTTTATGTATTTTTATATATTTTTTGACCAAGTCTTTGAAATTCTGGGTGTATTTTACACTTACAGCACATCTCAATTTGAAGTAGCCATATTTCTGAGGCTCAGTGTTCCATGGTTCCCATGGACCGTGTAGCTCTCGAATGGGGGTCAAGAATCTATATGTTGATCAGGCATCAAGGGATTCTGACAGTCAGGTTGAGAAGCTACCCTGCTTCCTCCTTTCCATTCCAGTATCCAAATCTTGCTCATCCTTTGAGTCCCAGTTCAGGTTTTCCCTCCTCTGGGAAGCCTTCCTCCAGGAGTACCAGCTGGTATCAGACTTTCTTCTTCTGGAAAACACAGCTTGTCTTTGTCATTTATTTGACACTAATCATATATCACCTTGTGTTGTTATTAACCTTTTCATGGTGCATTTCCATTTCCCTTTCTCAGGCGTAAACTCTTGTTTGTCAGAAACCCCATGCTGTTTTTCTTCTTATCCCCCATAGGACCTAGTTCACTCGTCCAGCACCTGTATTCAACATGATCTGTAAACATTTCTGGATTGACAACGTACCTATCCATATTGCATCTTTTAAGGCCTAAAATGAGGAGAGATCTTATTCTCATGTTGTTATAAAACAAGGAAGGAGGAAAGAAAAGGCTTTGTTCCAGGCCACACTCCCCCTGCGGACAGACACCACCACTCTCAGTTTATCACATTTTGTGTATTGATTTGCAGCTGGACTTCCAGTTAAAACAGATATAACCCCCGGGCCATCTCGATTATGTTCTGGAGCACGACGTTCTTTCTTCTGTAGGATGAAGTGTAACAGGCCTTCGGTCAAGGTTGAAGATAAGGACTTCCCCTCTACCTGCTCAAAGAAAAAAGGTAACAGTTTAACAGTTATTTAAAAATCACATTGCAGGTGAGGCTTCCTTACTACAGTGGAACTCTCAGCAGGGTGTTGGGTCAGAGGTTCCTAGTTGGCCAGAGAAGCAGGATGTGGGATTGCCACTGAGACCACCTATCCTACCCACCCCTGATAGTTTAGGGCTTTTGGGGAAAAAGAGAGACAGAGCAGGGAGACCCTGATATGTTGTCATGATGACAGACTTGTGGGGAGGGCGCTTCTTTTTAAATTCTATTTGTTTTAATGTGGTTGGGAAGGAATATTCTTAGCCACCATCCTAACTGCCTTCTGGGCACCTCACCCATCCACCAAATTTTTTCTTGCTAAGTTCCCCAATAATTTCATGTTGTTAAATGCAATGGGCACTTTCTGTTTTTCTTCCTATTTGACCTCTTTTTTCCTTCTCGAAGTGTTCGTTTCCCTAGGATTCCATAATACTACATTCTTCTTGTATCCTCTGCTCTCCATCATCCCAGAATTTCTTCCTGGTTCCTTTTGCTGCTGCTCCTCTTCTGTCCTAGGAAGGTTCTCTTCTCTCTACATTCCCTCCATAGGTAATATCAATCCAGTCCCTTAGCTTTAAATGCCATTTTTATGCCAATAACTTCCAAGTTCATATTTCCATCCCAGACTTTTCTTTTGAACTCCGAGTCCATAACATAACTACTTTATTCATTCTACTTGCCTGACTATCTCAAGGGCATCTCAGGCATGACATATTTTAAAGGCAACCACTTGAACTTCTCCTTCACTATAAATGACGCCACCATCCATTCAGTTGTTCCTACTAGAGGCACCCTCACCCTCTGCCTCACTTTGCTCTTGATCCAGTCAGTTAGTAAGCCCTGCCTCAACAAATGCCATCCAACATTCCACAGAAGTTATGAAATCTGCTTATCCATCTCCATGTTTGCCACTATCACTCTGATCCAGGCTCCCATCATCTCTCACCACGTCTGGTTCAGTAAGCTCTGCATGCTTTCACTCTTCCACACAGCAGCCAGAATGGTCTTTGTAAAAGTACATCTCTTTATCAGTCTCCCGTTTAAAACCCTTCAATGTTTCCCAGACCCAAAGTTCGGTAAATAGCCTATAAGGATTGGTCCCCCATGCTTAACATGTCCCAAATTAAAATCTCTCCCACTCCTGTAAAACATAGCCCCTATTCTGTATTCCCCGAGTTAGTGAATGACACCAGCATCCACTCAAACCAAAAAAGGTGGAATCATCCTCATTTTATATTTCTTTCCCTTAAGCCTGCTATTCATACCGAATCCCAATATTTCTATCTCAGAAATGTCTCCCGTGCCCTTCCCCTGCTTTCTCATCTTCACTGCACTGCAATAGTTCAGCCCTCATCTTCTCACACTCTTTTCTTGTCAGTGGACTCTTAACCAGCCTTCCTACCTCTGATCTCTATGCTATGCCAGTTCACCCCATGCTCCTGGACCACCCAAACTGGTTCAGTTTTGCTGCCTCCCCATTTAAACAGCTTCAAAAGCTCTTCATTTCCTGTCTGAAAAAGATCAAAACATTTGTTAGCAAATAATCCAAATCCTTTATAATCTGCCTCCTAACTGCCTTTCCGACTCTATCTCCCTCTTTGCTTCAACTACATGGACCTCTTTGCTGTGTCCTGGGCGGGATGCACCTCTGGGCCTTTGTACATTCGCAGCCTTTATACTTTCTTACTCCTTAGTCAGTGCTCATCATTCTTGATCCACCTCCTAAATTGAATTTTCTAGGAAGCTTTCCTCTCCCCAAAGAGATTAGACACACCTTCTTGATTATGTAATGCCCTTGCTATAACTGGCTCTACCAAGCACATATGACACTGGATGATGAGCATCTATTTTCCTGTCTGCCTCCTCTCACTAGATTCTCACTTCTGGGGAGTGAGGCCTTCTTTTATGTTTTTTTTGAGTCCCTATTCACAGCCTACTCCAAAGGCTGATTACACCTCCGTGCCCCCAAGCCGGGACTGACAGTAACCATGGATTTTGCTTTTTAGCAGATCGAAAAAGCTTCTGCACAATCCACAGCACAGGCTATTTGAAAAGTTGGCCACCCACAAAAATGGGGCTAGATGAAGACAATGAACCGGACAATGAGGGGTGTAACCTCAGCTGCCTTGTCGCAATTGGACGACTGCATTCTCACGTAGTTCCACAGCCAGTGAATGGGGAAATCAGGGTGAAATCTATGGAATATGTTTCTCGGCATGCGATAGACGGGAAGTTTGTTTTTGTAGATCAGAGGTAAGAATCTGCATGTTACTCCTGAGCAGTAATGGTAGAAGAATTTCAACACTGACTGAAAGGGAAAGAATGAGCCACCAGCTGGCTTTTCTGAGGAGAAAGAAAGAGGAGAAAGTGATGGGGGGGGAGGGGGGGGGCGTCCCTAATAAAGAGAGACTCATTAGGATATCATCATAAAGACAGAGATTTTTCTTTAGGTCATTCTTCAGCATGGAGAGATGTTAGTTAAGTGGGAGTGGTTTGATGTTTCTGGCCAAAAGGGAAATAGTAGGCATAGCATGTATCTGAACCTATAGAGTGTTCCAAGACCATTACCCTGGCTGGAATTCTAAGGAGTAGGACTTAACAAAGATGATCTAGTCCAGAACTGTCCAATACAGTCACTAGCCTCATATGGCTATTTGGATTTGATTTAATCAATCATAATAAAATAAAATGAATAAATTAATTCTTCAGGCTCCCTAACCATATTTCAAGTACTCAAAAGCCTCATGTGGCTAGTGGCACTCTTATAGAACATTGCAGAAAGATCTACTGGACAATGTTGATCTAGTTCAACCTCCTCATTTTATGGATAAGGAAACTGAGGCCCAGCCTGGGGACTGGTCTTCTCCAGAATTCACAGTTTGGTAGCAGTGCTGGGCCAAGGGCTCTCTCACTTTAAAATATTCACAGGTTAATAATTTCTCTGGCTACTAGACATAGCCAGTAAATGATGGAGTAAAGAGAGCCACTTTCCAGGGTCCTTGTGGCCTCAGCTGATGGAGCTACTGGTGTTTGGTTATCCGGATAAAAAGCAGGCAGTAAAAAAAAAAGCAGCTTTTTCTAAGTTTTAGATTTCTACCACACATGATCTGATATAGTTACCATTTCAAGACCATCTAAAATATGATTTCTTGTGATAACAGGCCCTTTGGGAGGTTCCTTTGCTTTGTTTCCATCAGTTTTTATAGCCTGGATTAAATTCAGATGCCTGAAGAAAGAAAAGAAAAAGATCCGCATAATAAACATTCTGAAAATCCACCCAGCTTTTTTGCCTCTAGCTTTAACAGGAACAGGATCTATCTGCCATAAAGTTGGTGGTCATCACTGAAATGGCTTTTTTTCTTTTTAAAAATTCCCTTTTAGGGCAACAGCTATTTTGGCATATTTACCACAAGAACTTCTAGGCACATCATGTTATGAATATTTTCACCAAGATGACATAGGACATCTTGCAGAATGTCATAGGCAAGGTAAGCTGCACTGTATGAGAGTCTTAAACAGTTCTAGTTTAGTCCACATAGCCTTCTGGAGTAATCTGTCCCCAGCCAGTCCAGGACTCTTTTAGTTAAAGCATCTGTGAGGAGTGGAGGCTGATGCTCTTAGTCACTGTTTGTTGCCTCACAGATCCCCCCGCCCCTAACTGCCAGGAAGTTTTCTGTGCCTAGACTAGAGCAGTTTTTATAAGACATCTTTTGTTCAGAAGGTTTAGCTGAACCCTATAAAGATTTAGTGTGGCCCAACTTATCTGGTTCTCTTTGCCATGAAAACCTGTTCTGCTCCCAGCGTCTTCCTTCTGGACTAATGGCATGGCCCCATTGCAACCTCCATGGAGAGAAACTGATGTTGACCTGTTCACTTACCCACCACCATGGCCCTGGTTCTGGCCTTTGTGCCCCATTGGATGCTTGAACACGCTGCTGCTAGGGCTGCCTACTCCTTCCTCCCCAGCCCATCTGTCAGAGTTATCCCATGTGGTCCCTCACAGATCAAGCTTGATAATGTCACATCCCTGCTTAGAAACCTCATGTCTTGAGAAACAAACCCAAATGCCTTCAACTGGGATTCAGGTTCCTCACTTCTGGCCCCAACCCACCTTCTCAGTTCCACGTCCCATCCCTGCCACCAGAGGCCCTGTGCTCCAGCCACCCGAGCCTGTTCTCCTCTTCCATGTGGGTTTCTCTTACTCTTCTTGAGGCTGGCAGTCATGTCTCCTTTTCTCTCTTCATTGTGGGCACATGAAAGGTGCTCATTATGTGTTTGTTATATGAAAGAATGAGGTTTGAATAGGTGAGTGACCCCAATATAGACTCAGATGTCCTAAAAATGAGATAATTGATGCCCTAAAAATGAGATAATTGCTATACTGCCCACAGACTTTGGATGGGGTAAAGAACATGGCTCCTTTGGACAGCGCTTTCCCCTTTGCGGGGATTTACTTTGTACCCAATTCCAGTTCAATTTCTAGGATGAAGTCAGTTACTCCCTGGAGCATTAATTTCTTAGGCTGTAAAAAATAGTGTCAGGTTTGCAAATTAATTGAAAGGCTCTAAGTTAGACCCTCAGAAATAACCCTTTCTCTGCAGTGTTGACTGCAGCTCCCTTGGATTATCCAAGAGTGATGGCATCAGAGCCTGGGCACCCTTTACATTTGGTGTTAATCTCCCTGCTATAATTATATTTGAGTAAATAATATTTGTGGTTTCTTTGCATTTTCAGTTTTGCAGACTAGAGAAAAGATCACAACTAACTGCTATAAGTTTAAAATCAAAGATGGTTCTTTCATCACACTACGGAGTCGATGGTTCAGTTTCATGAACCCCTGGACCAAGGAAGTAGAATACATTGTCTCAACCAACACTGTTGTTTTGTAAGTGTTTTTCCTATTCCAGAAGCTCCCTTACTTCAAAGAAAGATGCCTGGGGCTCCTTACCTAGGGAAGAAGTTACAGGCCATGGCCAGTGTTACATCCTTTAATGCCATCTTGTTAATATCCTGTGAAGCCTCAGAATTGGAATAAGCCAGAGAGGGTTATTAACAAAGGATAAGTTTCAATACTTAGACCGTGCAAGCTCTGGTTTGTGAAATTGCTCCAGGAAACAGGAACAATCCCTTTCAGAAAGGACCCAGCCTTTGAATTCCACAGGCCCTGCATATTGGGCATTGTTTTACTGCTATAGAAGGAAGGGTCACCAATCCATAAAAGACTCATATATGTACCAGCTCATACTGGCCTTGGCTAAGGATAGGTGGGTAGCCATGCCCATCAGGCTGCTGGCCTGAGCCCTGGCAGCTAGAATGCCACCTCAAAGGCTGCTGCTACCTGCTATGTGAGTAGGGGAGGGGAGGAGCCTTCTCTTTGCCCAAGCTGGCTATCCACATCTCCTCCCCCATAGTGTCCAAGTCACCCCCGATCATAGCTGAGCTAGAGGCTGTGGTCGGGTATGTAGTAGTCTGGCAGGAAAGGAGGTGTTGTAGCCATAGTAGTGGGCTGCTGCAGCTACCACCTCTGCTGGATAGCACCCCACACAAATTAGAAAGGTCCACACAGGCAGTGAGGCCAAAGGCTGGAATGCTCTCTGTTGTGTTATGAAACAGTAAGGAGAGCTGTTCAGTTATTCAGACAGTTCATTTTTTGCCTGTCCAGGTCCAGAGTGGACACTCAACACTTTGGCCAATGTGAAAGGTCCACAGTTCTGAGCAGGCCTGACTCATATTTTCTTATTGCTGGTATGTTCACAGAGCCAACATCCTGGAAGGTGGGGACCCAATCTTCCCACAGCTCACAGCGTCCCCCCACAGCATGGACAGTATGCTCCCGTCTGGAGAAGGTAACTATGCACTGTCTGGGCATTGGGGTTTGTTCATTGAGAAGCTCCTTGTGGCTACCATACCCTTCCGCACAACTATTCTGCATATTCTGAACAAGGAAGGGCTTGAGAAGATGAAGTGCTAATTTCCCCATGAGTACAAAGAATGCTGTCACCTCTCACTGTTGAGACTGGAATACTGGAAACTGTCTTTCCTAAGGCTGCTTGGACCCTGGACGCCCCTGAAATTGCAATCTCTGTATTACTCTCATGTTTTCCTCCTCTTCTGTTGCCCAATGGGCTGTGGAATAATGTTCCTTGGTGGCTGCTACTATTTGGGAGGATGGGTTCTGTCGGCACTGGGTATGTGCCATACCCTAGCGGAGCTCGCTTACATGGCTTCAGTCCCCATCCCTCTATCAATGCCCTCCCCACCTCCATCCACATCTCTAGCCCTGGTCTCTCTCGTGAACCCTCCAGATCCACAGAGCTACCTAAAGTTCCAGTGGTACCTGAATTTCAACATAGGCCAAACCAATTTGCTGTATTCCCTCTGTCTGATTGATTATTTAAGCCAGAAACCTGATTGCTACCTCTCCCCCATAACAGCTAAACATGAAATCCTGTTCCTTCTGTCTCTTACATTTCTCTCATGACTGCCACTATTTAGCCCTCCTTATCTCTTGCTAGGATTATTGTAGATAACTTCCTACCTCTAGTCATACTCTCTCCACTCTCTACTACAATAACTTCTCCATGCAGTGGGCTTTCTAATACAAATCTAATTCAGTGCCTTTTCTATGTGAAGTCCTTTGGTATTCCTTATTCCCTTCTGGATACTGTCCAGATTCTTTAGTTTAACATCCAAGGCCCTTTGTGATCTCAGGTGTTCTGCCTCTCCATTTCATCATCACTCCTTCATTGTCATTCATGATGAATTCCTTAGATTAGTTGCCTCAGTGCTTTTGTACATGCTGGTTGAGGTGCCTGGAATGTTCTTCCCTCCTTACCTCTCTGCCAAGTTAATTGGTACTGGTCTCTCAAATTCAGCTCAGTTAACCATTTCCAGGGAGCTTACCTGGATGAGTTAAGCACCCTATGCTTACCTCAAATTTATCACACTTTGCTTTGACCATTGTTCATTATGTCTGTCTTCCCTATTAGACAGTGAGCTCCTTGAAGGCAGGGATCCTGACTCACCTTTGTAACTTTGGTACTGTGTATAACACATTAGTACTCGGTAAACCTTTGCTAAGTGTATGAAGAGAGTTAGATGTTTCATGTCAACACTTTGGTGTCTGATCCTAGAAGGAAGCTTGAGCCTTTCTCTTCTGGAATTCGAGCTCACTTCCTGACAATCTGTGGCTGTTATTGTTCACAGCACAACCCTGAAATTGAACTTCAAGTGGATCATGGGGTTTAAATTGACATATAGTATTTCTTCCTTGGTTTCCCCCTCTCACTCTCAGATTCCTTTGTTGTAGGTGGTCCAAAGAGGACTCACCCCACTGTTCCAGGAATTCCAGGGGGAACCAGGGCTGGGGCAGGAAAAATAGGTCGAATGATTGCTGAGGAAATCATGGAAATCCACAGGCGAGTAACCCCTTCTACCTTGTTCCCTTAAACCAGTGGTTTTCAACCCAGGGAAATTTTGTCATCCAGGGGATGTTTTGCATATTCTGGAAGCATTTTTGATTGTCATAACCAGGTGGGAGGTTGCCGCTAAACATCCAACGGATAGGGCCAGGGATGCTGCTAAACATCCTGCAATGCACAGGACAACCTCCTACAATACAGAGTTGTTCCAACCAAAGTGTTATAGTGCTGAGGCCAAGAAATTTTGCCTTAAATAAAGAAACTAAACCAGAAAAAGGCCAGAGCTAACAGGGACCTCTTCAGAGGCTCAATTTTATTAATACTTTGCCTATGACTGAAGGAATTGTCCAGTAAGGATGGCTGTATATTAACATTCTAGAACTGCAGGAGAATAGCTGTAGATTGCCAGAGTGATTAATAAAAATTAATAAAATATTAGCTTCTTCCACTAAAAAAGCTGCCTAAAGTTAGTAACAGGGACCAAGCACATCAGCTAGCTATCTTGAAAGAGACTTCTTTTCCAAATGAAAGAGGAAGAGCTTAGAAGCAGTACCACCTGGGTTTGACTCCTGGGCTTACTTCTCTACTTGGATATGCTTATGCTTAAGAGGTTCACTAACCTCTTGGTCTCCATTTTAAGCCATAAAATGAAGGCAGTATTTATTCCTCCAAGGATTGTGTGGGATTCTTAGGAAACTCATAAAAGTTCCTAGACCAGAACCTAGCATATAGTGAATGCTCAAAAATTAATTAAATCTAAGTCTTAATGTAAGAGCACTTTACTGTAAGTCCATTTGAATTTGGGAAATGGAGAGAGTGGTAACCAGGTTTCTAGGATTGCAAACTGTAATGGAACATAAAATAAAAGGAAAAGTTTAAAAAGACATTCTCTACTACCTCTGGATTAATTCTTGGGAAATGGGAAGCTAGCCTGTTTTCCTGTTGGCCATATAGGGGCCTTTATTCAGTGAATAGGTAGATTCTGTTCCAATACCATGGGATGAATGCATGTGGGTGCCTGACTGCTTCAGAAGGAGATATGAGGGTAGTCAATAGCAGTAATAAGGTTCGGACCAGCCACTGCCTATCCTGCGCTTTGAGACCATCCAAGAACTGTCTGAAACAGTCCTTAAGCTCAAGGATTTGATACTCTTTGAGTAATCCATTTACTTTATAATAGTAGAAAAAGGGGAGAGTACATGGGTTGAAGCAAGCAAGAAAGGAGGGGTTTGAACTTGGTCTTCAAGGCAGGAGGGGTTTGTGACAAAGATGTGTTGTTCCCTCCAGAAAAGCCAGCACACGCCAGAGTGGGGATGGGTGTGGCATGTTCAGGAGCAGACTGCCTAATTGGGCAGCCTCTTTGTAGGAAGGAACCACAAAGCTATGATGGGAGATTGCTAAGAATACTAAGAAACAATGCTGAGCAGTTTGGACTGGAAGAAAACTATAGAACCTTATTTACTGTAGATTGCTGAGCAGGTGTCCAAAGCATTGTATTAAGAATTGTGGGGCGGGCCACGGTGGCTCAGCAGGTAACAGTGCTTGCCTGCCATGCCCGAGGACCCAGGTTCGGTTCCCGGTGCCTGCCCATGTAAAAAAAAAAAAAAAAAAAAATTGTGTATGTTGGATTGGAATAGGGAGGAGAGATGAAGGTGGGCTGTCTGATATAACCCAGGAAAGAGGCCTGTCCTACAGTGATGATGCTGTTCAAAAGAGAGAGCAATAATTTAAGAACTGACTAGATATTGAACATGTAAAGGCAACTCCAAGATAGGGAACCTGGAAAACTGCTTTCCTAGACATATAAAGATGGTAGATGTTCATCAATTTTTTAGTAAGTAATTATTAGCCATCTGTGTGTGCTAAGAGCACGTAAGTATAAAGCTTTATCCTGCCTTTAAGGAACTTATAAATCCAGGAGAGAGAGAAAGCTTATTCACTCACAGGGCTACAGAACTATGCAGTAGATGCCAAGAGCCAAAAGCCTTGTGGGTAGTAGAGGATGGGTCCCAGTTGACTCAGAAGCAGCAATCATGCTTGCAGATGCTGAGAGCCTGGTGGTCACACAGCTGCTGCCATACTCTCCCTAACCTTTAGTCCAGTGCAAGGCCATGGCTTCCTCTCCTAAGGTACTTTTGCCTGACAAAAGTTTATATACATTTACAGTTCTACGTCCTCCCCTCTAAAAACCCACTATGCTGAAAAATATGCTGACTTAGAAAGTAGGGCCTACAAGGCTACACAGGCTAAACAGAGTGTGTAGGGAAGAAGCTAAATCATTTGCTGTGAATTCCAGTTCATAATACCAAAGATGGAGGTTGGACTTCTAAGATTCCCCCAACTCTGAAGATCTGGGATCTCTGGCCACTTACTAGAAACCCACCCACCCGACCTGAACTCCAAACCTAATCCCAGGGCTGTCAGTGAGATGCTTGACTCCAAGATGTGCCACCTATTTTGGTAGATATTTTTTTTTTGTTTTGGAATGCAGCCACACCCATTTGTTTATGAATTGTCTACAGCCACTTTCAAGCTATAGCAGCGGAGTTGAGTTGTGACCGTATAGCCTGCAAGGTCTAAAATAGTCACTGTCTGGCCCTTTACAGAAAGAATCTGCTAATCTCTGTTCTGGACCTTCATCTTCTCACCCCCAACTCTCAAGAAAGCACATATGCTCCACTAAAAAAGAAAAGGCAGTGTAACTAACTCTTCTATTCTCTGATAGGATAAGAGGGTCATCGCCTTCCAGCTGTGGCTCCAGCCCTTTGAACATCACAAGTACACCTCCCCCTGATGCTTCTTCTCCAGGAGGCAAGAAGGTGAGGCTGATGACTCTTAGGCTAGGTCCTTCTTAATCTAGGGGGCCTCTTGCTCAAGTTTGGAAAGATGAGGAGTGGGGATATATAATTACAGTTGTGACTGAGCCCTATCTAGGTAGAAGGGTGCACTGTTGCTGAATAAATCAGAACTTTTTTTCTTCCTTGAAGGAAATGCTCCTGTGCAGACTGGGTGGTGCACAGGTAGAGCAAGGGAGGCTTGCTAACATTCTCAGAGGATTTGTACCACATGAGTGGAGGAAGACAGAAGGAGAACATTCTTAAGGAGTGGGGAGCTGGCAGTTCATTTAATTAAGGGACCAGTTCAAGAGTTCCCAAGTGGAAAGAATTAGTGCATACCTCACACACCTATTTCTCTGCCAGGAGTTTTCAATGGAGAAAATATTAGTAAAGCCCCAGGCAGACACTGGAAACAGCAATGTCACCAGCAATTCTTTGGAAGTCGGGCCATGGTTTTGCAATTGCAGAATACTCAGGGACCTGCTGCCTGGCTATCCTGTGATGTGATGGCATTGGGCAAAAATTGTTGAACAGTTCCCAGCCCTCAAGAGGAACTGGCTTGACTGTAAATAGTTTAGACACCACCCATCTTGTTTTCATCTTTGCTAACAAAATTATAAGCCCTAGCCCATATTAATTATAAATCATAAATTTATAGTGCTTGATGTTAGGTTAGGACAGCCCAAAGGCCAGCATCTTTGCAAATGAATTCCTTCTCCCACTATCTCCCAAAACGCAGACAGATAGAGAATATTAGTAATTTGTATATGTGGGACTCGTAGCACACAGATTGTACCAAGCAAAGCAAAGGTTTTCAAAACTGGGTTCAGAACTTCCAGGTTACCAGGACCTGTGGTATTATGTGATAATGGTACAGGGGGCTGGGGCAATTGGTGAGGAGAGAGGGTAAGATCAGGATTTCTGCTTTACTAGAATAGCTTTACTTCTGTTTTATATGAGTCTTCTGCAAAGTTTCTGTTTAGAAAAGGTTTTGCTCCCCGCAAAATAGGTTAACAGTCAATACATGAATAGAGCACAGTGAAAGGAGGATAAACTGGTTTAAAGACTGGCTTTGCCATGTGCTAGCCATGTGACTTCGCACAATGTTTACTCCTTCATTTTCTTTATAATGTGGCTAAAGGTACCTACAATTAAATGAGATAATAATGTATGTAAAGTGCTTGGACTTTAGTAATGACCCAGAAAATGTCACTGTAAGATGAAGTCTGAGCTAGATACTCTCACCTGCTACTTGCTGGCTGTTTTGTTACACCCTGGGTCCTTCCTCTGCTATTTGATTCACCATTACCTTAAGAGTGCCATCCCCTTCTCTGCTTCTCAATTCATCTCTGAGACATTTGACTTCCTGATATTTTCAAGAACCCCATTACTCTCAAAGGTTATCACTCTATAATAATGCTTAAATATTCCTCGGGGAACGTTAAATATGCATTCTCTCATCTGATCCTCATAACTCTATAGGTGGCAAAATCCATGCTCCCAAACTATAACCCAGGTCTATTGACTTCTGATTCTTTTCACATCAACAAATGCCAGAAATCAAGAACTGTGCTTTGCATCATCACAATGCCCCAAGTATTTCTAAGGCATTTATGATTTTTTTTTTCCTTTTCTTTGGACTTATAAAATGGGTGTGGGAGAAGAAATTCTGCATTCGTTCTGAGTTCTCAGCAGCAGGACTTTGCTAACTGTTCTTTGTTTGACATCATCTAATAGAAGTCTTCCCAACTGAAGCCATTTCAACGTTTTTCCCCTACCTTCCTCTTTCCCATAGTTTTCATTTTCTCGGTGACATTACACATAATGATAGTGATTGAAAATTCCCTTTAAGAATGTAACATTTCATATTTCATATTTTTCCTCTTTTGTCTGTAGATTTTAAATGGAGGGACACCAGACATTCCTTCCAGTGGCCTACTACCAGGGCAGCCTCAGGATAACCCAGGTTATCCTTATTCTGATAGTTCTTCTATTCTTGGTAAGTGGCATCATTATTCATTTCGATTGTGATGAGGTTGCAAAATGTCTGGTATAAAGTTAGTTTTCAGAACTGGATTGTATAAAACCAGCTAGTCCTAGATAAATTTTAAAACAACAGGGTAAAGCTTTAAAACTTGTTTAAGCCTCTCCTTCGGAGTTGACTTTAATGGTTGAATTCTGGTAAGGGTGCAGTTTTGTGTCCCTGGACCTCAAGAGGAGGCTATGGCAATCAAGACAGGCTTTCTCCCACAACATGGGGGCACCTCTTCAGAGGGACAGCTGAAGGTTCCGAGATGAAAAGCAGCTAAAAAGAAGGGTGATCCATAATTTTAGAGGGTATTAAAAGTCATTAAATAATGAAGAGTTTGCTTCTCCCTATCCCATCTCTCTTTTCCTCTACTTGTCTTTCTAGATCTTTTTTTTTTAATCCTTATTTCTCCTCCCTATTTGTCCTTCTGCAACTCCCTCCCCATAACTTGGGTTATTATCAGAATATTAAAATGAGGTTAACTCAACATTTTTAATAATTAATGAATTTTAAACACTTTTTTCTTATTTTTTTTAAAGTTGGTTCTTTCCTCTGAAAAACACCAAAGTTAAAAAAGATACATATTTCAGTGCAGCCTTAAGCAGCAGCCTCTCTCATCCTACTGTTAAATAAACTTTCTATTTAGGACTTGTTTAGAAAAGTTAAACATGCTTTGGTATTTTTCACCACTGATTAGTCTTTATCTCCTCCCACAGGTGAGAACCCCCACATAGGAATAGACATGATAGACAACGACCAAGGTTCAAGTAGTCCCAGTAATGATGAAGCAGCAATGGCTGTCATTATGAGCCTTTTGGAAGCAGATGCTGGGCTGGGTGGTCCTGTTGACTTTAGCGACTTGCCATGGCCACTGTAAACACTACACGTTGCTTTAGCAACAGCTATAGTATCAAAGTGCATTACTGGTGGAGTTTATAGTCTGTGAAGATTATTGGATAAGGAGAGAACAGCTTTTATGAACTGTCTTCATAAAAGCCATCTCAGAGCCATTGATACAAGTCAATCTTACTATGTGTAACTTCAGACAAAGTGGAACTAAGCCTGCTCCAGTGTTTCCTCATCATTGATTATTGGGCTAGCTGTGAATAGCTTGCATTAATTGTATATTTTGGATTCTGTTTGTGTTGAATTTTTTAATCATTGTGCACAGAAGCATCATTGGTAGCTTTTATATGCAAATGGTCATTTCAAATGTATGGTGTTTTTACACTACAAAGAAGTCCCCCATGTGGATATTTCTTATACTAATTGTATCATAAAGCCGTTTATTCTTCCTTGTAAGAATCCTTTACTATAAATATGGGTTAAAGTATAATGTATTAGACAGTTAAATATTTTTAATAAATGTTTCCCTTGTTCTATAAATACTCTTTACATTGCAAATAATTACGAAAACATTTTTACATGCTACCTCCATTTTCTGTAACAGATATTTAAAGGTGATCCATGCCAAGAACATTTTGCAGTGCCTTTCTGACCTTTAAAACAGTTCTGGAACTTACATTATTTCCCTGTGCTATCGCTTACCTGTATTGTTAAAAGAGTTAATTTCAAAATTGTTCCAACTTTATGTGAGAGCAGAGATGTTACTACATAAACACAAATTTCATCTCCTCTGAAATCATAAATTCCAGATTAAATGTAACAAATTGGTCTTTGACTTATAACCCACAATTATGACTTCAAACATTAAGTGACCCCAGACCCACAGCACCTAAATAGTTCTAATTTCTTCTTTGATAGGACCTCAAAATATTTTTAAAAATAGTATTTGCATGAATAATTTGCTAAGCAGAGCAGCACAGTATAGTGGAAAAAGCACTGAACTAGTGTCAGAAATCAGCTCTGAAACTTAGTGGTTACTACATAATCTAAAGTTGTTCCACCTTTCATATCAGGTTAGATTAGAAAATGCTCATTCTTCTCAGCTCTTTTGTTGTTTGGGATTAACAGCATATTTTACAATTATTAGGGAATCTGCCTCATCATAATACCAGATTGGAATCCCTTGAGCTAATATTTGGTTTCTAACTATGCTTACATCAATAAGAAGAAATCTGTGAATTATGAGACTAAAAATCTGATCAAAATGGTTATAAAGTTGGTCAGAAACAAACCAATGAAATTTTATTCTGATGAAAAACTCGAGTTTACAATCATTAAGTAAATGAAGAGCAAACACTTCATTTTCCTATCCCATAACATTTAAGAAAAAACTCATTAGTAAATAAATATCTGTGAACAGATTAAGGATAAGGCAGACTGGATAATAAACCACCTCTGATGTTCACAATCCCTGCAAATGACTCACTATAAAAGGGTGAAAGTGGCACTGGAGATATCTGAACTGATAATATGGACATTGATCACATCCTAATCATTCAAATAAGCCCAATGATACTCACTTTGTGCTCATCAGTGGGCAGCAAACTATATACGTTTTACTAAGGAAATACTTTGATAGAAGCACTTGTTTAAGTTATATAATACATCACATCTACAAAAAAATGGCTTGAACAGTTCCATTTAATCACCATTTATAAAGTATGCTATATAATAATTCTGCATTTTACCTGGGATGTGACCAATGTCAGTCTAGACTGAAGGTACTTAGCTGCCAATTTCCACCACTTCTGAAAAAAAAACTAGATGTGTGAAAAAGGACTGTCCCCCATACAAAGAACCAATTTCACAAACCTACTCGGTAAACAAAAACATTTATATAACTGGAACCTCAAGATACTAGAGTTGTACACATTTTAAAAACCATTCAGCTACCTTTGGTCTTTCAAAAAGCCTACACTGCAATATCCTAAACATTGTTATGTGCATCTCACAATGAAGAAGAGTGGCCTTGCAGTGCAGAATGAGGAGAGTACAACGTCACTGTGAAGAGTAGCATGCTATGGTTTCAGGAAACATGAGCATCACAGCATTGGATTCTGTCCATCAGGATCGAGGTCATTGTTGCCAGAAGGGGGATGGATAGGAAGAATATCCAGCTCATCCACTTGTGGAGTTGGGTGCATGACTACTAGCTGATCCTGGGGAATGTCCGCGGCAGCTGCTGCAAGGTTGGTGATAGATTTACTCTTTACACACTGAAAGTCTACATGCCGGCTCTTTCCTTCTTCCTTTTCCCAGGACATTCGAATAAAGGGTCTTTGGACATAGTTGTAAATCACTTCTGGGCGGCCCCCAGGCCTTTTCTTTACTTTTTCTTTGTAGGTAGGATAACCTGGGGAGAGAGAATTTTTAAAAACAGAGGACAAGACATAATTTATTTCTCACTGAATTTAGCCTAAAGATAGTTTTTCTGCTGTAGCTTTTGAACAGAAATTAAAACAAGGAGGGAAAACAGTATTCCACTCACTAGTCACAAATTCAATGGCTAGAAACTGACCAGTGATAAGAGTCAATCCCATTATGGTCTTGCCATTCCTGCTCAAGGATGAGGAAGATAGTGCTATTCATAATCCAATCAAACTAAATACTTCGCTTTGTCTAACTTCCAGTATTCTGTGGCAACTGTATTCAACAATAGTACTTCAGGTTTTCTTTCCTTAAATATCAGGATCTAAGTCTCAGTTAAGTACTCTGACAAAAAGAGTTCAGAACAAAGTTTCTAATCATGGGACTAAGGCCATTCCTAATATGGCCTGCTAGATGGAGCAATAAATCCTTCCAGTTCTGACTGCTTTTAGTACCCAAATTCTATGAGAGAGAAAAGCTGTTGGTCCACAAAAGATAGGTAACACAAACAAAATGAAAAATTCCAAAGAGGTATTTTTCAGTGAAATCATACTATGGAGAGTGATTTTGGTAGGTGCTAGTCATGCTTTTCCATCCTCCTCTTCTAGTACTTTTTTTTTAATGTTCACCATCCAAGCAATCCTGCTTATAATTATAAGCCTTAGGTAGGCCTAACTGTAGCAACATCTGGGTGTGAATATGGTACCATAAAAACAGAATATTTAAAAAAATCCTTCCCAGTCCTATATACTATAATTCTTCCTCACATAGCCAAGTTCTGCCCTGTCCTCCCTTACATACCAAGCCAATCTAGTGTTCACAAAAATCAACATACTGAACAGCTAATAATTAGACTCTTATTCAGGGTCTTTTGAAATTCAGAAAAATCTGAAAATTGTTTCTTTGGTTCCAGAAAACATCTCAAATGTCTACCAGGATTGAAGGCATTCTATTTATTTTTTTCAAGAGGAAAAAGTTAAACACTTGATGGGAAGATATGGATATTTGGAAGTGAAATACTTATTGAAGGAAGAGTAGAATAGCAGCCTAGTTACTATCCTGCCAAAGTCAAGCCCAATTTATCCAAGTTTGTACTACTCAGGCAAATAATGTATACTGCTTCTTTTTAAAAATGTCAATTTAATGTAATATTTCAAAACTACTCACAGGTTTTGAAATCAAAGAGGCCTGGGTTCATTTGTGGCTCAGCTATATTCCAATGAAACCTTAAATAAGGTATTCATCCTCCTGAAGCTTCAATTTCTGTCTCTTAAAAATGGGGGAACATACTGGATAACCAAATAGCTTCAAGTGATGGGGGAAAGCTCTACTTTATAATATATCATCAGATAATAAATGTAGAAGGAAGGATAGAAAATAAAGATTAGAATGGCAATAAATGAAATAGAGAACAGAAAAACAACTGAGAGAATAAGACAACAAAAAGTTGGTCCTTTGAAAAAAAATCAATAAAATTGACCAACCTTAAGCTAGACTGACAGAAAAAAAAAAGAGAAAAATGCAAATAACTAAAGCCAGAAAGGAAAATAATATCACTACTGACCTTACAGAAATTAAAAAATTATAAGAGGATATTATGAACAATTGTATACCAACAAACTAGATAATATAGGAATACTTCTTTAGTCTGCCAAAGCTGCCAGAATGCAACACACCGAAGGTGGATCGGCTTTTAATAAAAGAAGATTTATTTAATTAAAAACTTAAAGTTTTTCAGAGGAAAGGCAGATAACTTTCATCTGAGGTTCTCTGTTACATGGGAAGGCACACAGCAACGTCTCTCTTGGCTTATCGGTTCCAATGGCCTTTCCTGGGGCCATTTTTTCCTGCATCTCCGAAAGTCTGGCCTGAGCCGTGGTGCTGAGATGAGATATGCTGAGCTCTCTTTTAAGCCTCCAGCTAATTAAATTAAACAACATTCATTGCGAAAGCACTCCCCTTAGCCGGCAGATGTAATCAGCCATAGATGAATTGCACATACTAATGACTCAAGTCCACAGGAACAGAATTACAGGGCATCATTACCTGGCCAAGGTAACAACTGCAACTAACTACCACACATACCTCATTTTATTCTACTTTGCTTTATTGTACTACAGTGATACTGCACTTTTTACAAATTGAAGGTTTGTGGCAACCTTGCATCAAGCAAGGCTGTTGGTACCATTTCTCTAACAGGATGAACTTTTACTTTTGGGTCTTTGTGTCATATTTTGGTAATTCATGTGACATTTCAAACTTTTCCATTATTATTATGTTTGTTATGGTGAGCTGTAATTGTTTTGGGGTGCCATGAAATGTGCCCAAACAAGACAGCAAAATTAATTGATAAATTTTGTGTGCATTCTGACTGCTACACTGGTCGTTCCTGGTCTTTCTCCCTTTCCTGGGTCTCCCTGTTCCTGAGACACAAAATACTGAAATTAGGCCAAATAAAAACCCTACAATGGCCTCTAAATGTTCAACTGAAATGAACAGTCACACATCTCTCTCTTCAAATCAAAAGATAGAAACGATTAAGCTTAGTGAGGAAAACATGTTGAAAGATGTTTCAAACATGTCGAAAGATGTTGAAAGACGAAGTAAGCCAAAAAGTAAGCCTTTTGTACCAAACATTAGCCGAGCTGTGAATGCAAAGTACAGTTCTTGAAGGCAATTAAAAGTGCTACTTCATGAACACATGAATGATAAGAAAGTGATACAGCCTTACTGCTGTTGTGGAGAAAATTGTCATGATCTGGATAGAAGATAAAACCAGCCACAAGATTCCTTTAAGTTGAAGCCTTATCCATTGCAAGGCCCTAACTCTCTTCAGTTCCATGGAAGGTGAGAGAAGTGAGGAGGCTGCAGAAGAAAAGTCTGAAGCTTGCAGACATTGGTTCATGAGGTTTAAGGAAAGCAACTGTCTCCATAACATTAAAGTACGAGGTAAAGCAGCAAGTGCTGATATAGAAGCTGCTGCAAGTTATCCTGAAAATCTAACTAAGATAGCTATATTAAACAACAACAGATTTTCAACGTAGATGAAATAACATTATTTTGAAGAACATGCCACCTAGGACTTTCATAGCTAGAGAGGAAAAGTCAACACCTGGCTTCAAAGCTTCGAAGGACAGGCTGACTCTCTTGTTAAAAGTTAATGCAGTGGCAAGAATCCTCGCCTGCTGAGCTGGAGACCCCGGTTCGATTCCTGGAGGCTGCCCATGCCAAAAAAAAAAGTTAATGCAGTTGGTGACTTTAAGCTGAAGTCAATGCTCATTTACCATTCTGAAAACCCTAGGGCCCTTAAGAATTATGCTAAATCTACTCTGCCTGTGCTCAATAAATGAACAATAAAGCCATGATGACAGCATATCTGTTTGCAGCATGGTTTACTGAATATGGAAGCCCACTATTGAGACCTACTGCTCAGAAAAAAAGAAAAAGATTCCTTTGCAAATATTATTGCTCACTGACAATGTATCTAGTTTAGAGCTCTGATAGAAATGTACAAGATTAACATTGTTTTCATGCCTACTAACACAACATCCATTCTGTAGCCCATGGGTCAAGTTGTGTATATACTATGCTTAGTCTTCAAGAAATAAATTTTTTAAGGCTAAATAATCATTCCTACAGAAAGACAGCCATATAGTGTCATTCCTCTGATGGATCTGGGCAAAGTAAATTGAAAACCTTTTGGAAAGGACACACCATTCTAGGTCCTATTAAGAACATTTGTGATTCATGGGAGGAAGTCAAAATATTTCCATTAACAGGAATTTGGAAGAAGGTGAAAGAAGGTGACGCCAACCCTCGTGGATGACTCTGAGGAAGTAACTGCAGATGTGGAAATGACGAGAACTAGAATTAGAAATGAAACCTGAAGATGTGATTGAATTGCTGCAATCTCATGACAAAACGTTAAGAGATGAGTAGCTGCTTCTTAAGGATAAGCAAAAAAGAAAGTGGTTTCTTGAGATGGACTCTACTTCTGGTGAAGATGCTGTGAACATTGCTGAAATGACAAGTCCATTTAGATTTAAGAGGATTTAGAATATTAAGTAAACTTTAGTTAATAAAGCAGTAGCAGGGTTTGAGAAGGAATGACTCCAATTGTGAAAGTCAAGTTCTACTGTATGTAAAATGCTATCAAAAACACTACATGCTACACAGAAATCTTTCATGAAAGGAATGTTAATAAATATGGCAAATTTTATTACTGTCTTTGTGCTGGTTTGAAAATATTATGTATCCAAGAAAAGGCTGATTCAATCTTGTGGAGGCAGCTGTTTCTTTTAATCCTGAGTCAACCCTATAGGTTGGAAAGCTTTGATTAGATTATCTCCAGGGAGATGTGATATGCCCAACTGGGGGTGTGACCTTTTGATAAGTGGTGGTGTGACTCCTTCCATTTCAGGTGGGTCTTGATTAGTTTACTGTAATCCTTTAAAAGAGAAAACATTTTAGAGAGAGTAAAAAAATGACAGAGCCTACAGAAATGACAGAAGTCTTAGAGCTGACAGAGCAGATGTAGATGCTTGGAGAACAACTGCTTCAGAAAACACAGACATGGATGTTTGGAGATGCTTAGAGCCCAGCAGACATCACCATGACATGTTAATCAAGCCAGAAACTGGAGAGAGCCAAAGGAAGCCAAGAGATGAAAGCCAGCCCCAGAGAAGCAAAGTGAGGAACTCCCACAGGAACAGAGGCTGAAAGCAACGGAGCCCAGGAGCAAGGGACCTGGAGATGCTAGCCACATGACTTCCCAGCTGACAGAGGTGTTCTGACCCATCAGCTTTCTTGAGTGAAGGTGACCTCTTGTTGGTGCTTTAATTTGGACACTTTCACTTCCTTAGAACTATAAATGTGTAACTTATTAAATTCCCCCTTTTAAAAGCCGTTCCAATTCTGGTATATTGCATTCTAGCAGCTTGCAAACTAAAACACTGTCTCAATGTAAGAAATTGTCAGTCACCCCAACCTTCAGCAACAACCACCCTGAGTAGTCGGTACTTATTAACATTGAGGAAAGACTCTCCACCAGCAAAAGATTATGACTTGCTGAAGGCTCATATGATGTTTATCATTTTTTTAGCAATAAAGCATTTTAAATTAAGGTATTACATTGTTTTTCTTAGAGAAAATGCTATTGCACACTTATAGACTACAGTATAATACACACATAACATTTACATGCACTAGGAAACAAAATTTGTATAATTTTTTTCTTTATCACGGTACTCTAGAAACAAACCTGCAATATCTCTGAGGTATACCTATATAATAGAAAGTGAAAAATTCCTAGAAATATATTAATTACCCAAACTGAATCAAGAAGAAATAGAAAACATCAACAAACCTATAACAAGTACTAAGGTTCAATCAATAATCAAAAGATCTTCCACCAAAGGAAAGTCCTGGACCAGATGGCTTTGCTGGTGAATTCCACCAAACACTTAAAGAAGAATTAATACCTATCCTTCTCAAAATCTTCCAAAGAATTCAAGAAGAGGGAATACTTCCTAATTCATTTATAAGCCAGCATTACTATGATACCAAAACCTGGTAAAGACATCACGAGAAACAAAAATTACAGATGAACGTCTCTTATGAGTATAGATGCAAAAATTCTTAACAAAATACTAGCAAACTGAATTCAACAGCTTATTAAAAAGATTATATACCATGACAAAATGGGATTCAGTCTAGGAATGCAACAGTGGGTCAAAATATGAAAATCAATCAATGTAATACACTGCATAAACACAATGAAGGAAAAAAATCAAATGATTTTCTCAATAGATGCAGAAAAGGCATTTGACAAAATCCAGCATCCTTTCATGATTAAAAATACTCAGAAAAGTGGGGATAGAAGGGAATTTTCTCAACATGATAAAGTCCATTTTTAAAAAACCCACAGCTAACTTTATACTCAATGGTGAAAGACTTAAATAAAGCTTCCCCCCCGCAAGACAAAATGCCCACTTTGACCACTGCTAATCAGTATTGTACTAGAAAATCCCCCCAGAGCAAAATTAGGCAAGAAAAATAAATAAAAGGCAAGTAAACTGAAAAAGACTAAGTAAAACTATCCCTTTCTGTAGGTGACATGATCTTTTATATAGGAAATCCAAAGGAATTCACAAACTATTAAATGAATTCAGCAAAGTGGCTGGGTGAAAGATCAATACACAAAAGAATAACTGTATTTTATTTCGAAGGGTAAGGGCCTTGAATAGCCAAAAATATCTTGAAAAAGAAAAATGAAGTGGGAGGTACCACACTTCCTGACTTTAAAGCATATCATAAAGCCACAGTGGTCAAAAGAGCATGGTACTGGAAAAAAATAGGCATATTTATCAATGGAACCAAATTAAGAGTTCAGAAATAGACCCCTTGATCTATGGTCAATTGATTTTTTTTTTTTTTAATTTTTGGTGCATGGTCCAGGAATTGAACCCAGGTCTCCAGCTTGGAAGGCAAGCATTCTACCACTGAACCAGATCAACTAATTTTTGATAAGTCTCCCAAGCCCACTCAACTGTGACTGAACACTCTTCAATAAATGGTACTTGGAGACACGGATACTCATAACAAAAAAAAGAATGAAAGAAGACCCCCATCTCATACCCTATTCAAAAATTAACTCAAAATGGATCAAAGACCTTAAAATGAGAACCAGCACCATAAAACTCCTAGAACAAAATGGAGGGAAACATCATCAAGATCTATTGATAGGCAGTAGTTTCTTAGACTTTACACCCAAAGCATAAGCAATGAAAGAAAAAATAGATAAATGGGAACTCTTCACAATAAAATACTTCAGTGCTTCAAAGGACGTTGTCAAAAGGGTAGATGATAAATACTTCAATGGGAGAAAATATTTTTCTCTACTTATCTGATGGAGGATTTTTGTTGCTGTTGTTTTCAATATTTTTATTGAGATATTTTCACACACATATAGTCCATCCAAAGTATACAATCAAAGGCTCATAATATTATCACATAGCTGTATATTCATCACCAGGATCGTTTTTAGAACATTTGCATCACTCCAGAAAAAGAAATAAAAAGAAAAAAGTCATACATCCTATACTCCTTACCCCTCCCTCTCACTGACCACTAGTATTGAAATCAACCCAATTTTTTTTTTACCCCTTACCCACCCCTATTATTTATTTATTTGTTGCCCTTTTTTTTTAACTCCTCTGTCCATGCCTTGGGTAAAGGAAGCATCAGACAAAAGGTTTTCACAATCACAAAGTCACACTGTAAAAGCTAAACAGTTATACAAATGTCTTTAAGAATCAAAGCTACTGGACTACATTTCAAGTTTCAGGTATTTCCTCTTAGCCACTTCAAAAGGCCAAAACCTAAAAAGGGATATCTATATAATGCATAAGAATACCCTCCAGGCTAACCTCTCAAATCTGTTTGAAATCTTTTAGCCACTGAAACTTTATTTTTGTCTTATTTCTCTTTTCTTCCTTTTGGTCAAGAAGGCTTTCTCAATTCCAGGATGCCAGGTCCTGACTCATCCCTGGGAGTCTTGTCCCATGTAGTGGGAGGGCAGCGAGTTCGCCTGCCAAATTGGCTTAGAGAGAGGCCATATCTGAGCAACAAAAGAGGTTCTTTGCCATGGATTGTACACGCTGGATGATTACACGGTATGCGAATGTATAATATATATTAATAAATAATTTTTTAAAAAAGAGGTTCTCTGGGTGTAACTCTTAGGGATAATTATAAGCAGATTTACCTTTTTCTCTGCAAAAAAAAGCTGCACAGGGGCAAACCCCAAGATCAAGGGCTCAGTTTATTGAATTGGTTGTCCCCACTTCTTGCAGGAATGTCAGGAATTCCCCAGATGGGGAAGTTTAATATTTCCTCCTTTCTCCCTAGTCCCCTAAGGGAACTTTGCAAATAACTTTTTTATCTGCCCAAATTACTCTGGGATATATTGGGGCATCACATGAACTTGCAAAAACCAACAAGATCTCACATGCTATTCAATAGTCCATGTAATATGGTGTTTGAATAAACTGACCATGCAAGTTAAATTAAATAATGCACTGCCCAAAATATAAATTTTGAAACAAACATCTCTTTCTTTGGTCTCACACAGAAGTCAAAGTTTTAAAATATGAACCATATCATACTTTACCCTGTATTCTGATTTACCTCATCCTATTCAGATCAGCTTCTGTCAAAGTCTGATCAATTTTTTCAACTTCTTTAACAGTTGCTGTATGGGGTAATGCTGACTTTCATAGCTTCAGAGCTCTAACTCTGAGTCTCAGATGTTACATAAATATCTGAAGGTTCAGGGAATGAAATGTTAAATTTTTTTAATTAATAAATAACTTTAAAAAAAAAGAAAAAATGCAATTGGCTGTAGATGAGACATTCTATTTCTGAACACTCAATTTGATTCCACTGGTCAGGATATCTATCTTTAATCCAGTACCATGCTGTTTTGACCACTGTAGCTTTGTAATATGCTTTAAAGTCAGGCAGTATGAGATGTTCCACTTCATTTTTCTTTCTCAAGATATTTTTAGCTTTTTGGGGCACTCTAGGCTTCCAAATAAATTTGGTTATTGGTTTATCTATTTCTGCAAAGTAAGTTGTTGGGATTTGATTTGACATTGCACTAAATCGATAAATCAGTTTGGGTAGAATTGACTTTTTAACTATATATAGTCTACTGATCCATGAACATGGTCTACTCTTCCATTTATTTAAGTCTTCCATGATTTCTTCTAGCAAGTTCTTGTAGTTCTCTGTGTATAGGTCTTTTGTGTCTTTAGTTATTTGTATACCTAAATATTTGGGGGTTTTTTGATTGCTATTCTAAATGGAAGTTTTTTCTTGATTTCTCCCTCTGACTGTTCATTACTAGTTATCAAACCACTACTGATTTTTGGGTGTTGATCTTGTACCCTGCCACTTCACTGTACTCATTTATTAGCTCTAGTAGCTTTGCTGTAGATATTTGGGGATTTTCTGCATACAGGATTGTCATGGTCAGGTTCATGTGTCAACTTGGCCAAGTTCTGGTACCTGTTTGTCTGGTTGGGCAAGTACTGGCCTGTCTGTTGTAATGAGGACATTTCATAGAATTAGATCATGATCACGCCAGCTGCAGCTACAGCTGATTATTTGTAATCAGCCAAAGGGGAGTGTCTTCTGCAATGAGTGATGTTTAATCTAATCACAGGAAGCCTTTTAAGGAGGGTTCAGAAGAGACAGGCTCTATTCCTGCTCCGGCTGGTGAGCCTCTCTTGTGGAGTTCGTCCAGACCTTCCACTGGAATTGTCGGCTTCACAGCCTGCCCTGCAGATTTTGGAATCTGTGTTCCTGTGGTCATGTGAGACACTTTTATAAATTTTATATTTTTGAGTGTTCCCTGTTGATTCTGTTTCTCTAGAGAACCCTAACTAATTTAAGTATCATGTCATCTGCAAACAGTGAGAGTTATACTTCTACATTTCCAGCTTGGATGCCTTTTATTTCTTTTCTTGTCTAAATATTCTGGCTAGAACATACAGAACAATGCTGAATAGCAGTGGTGACAATGGGCATCCTTGTTTTGTTCCTGATCTTAGAAGGAAAACTCTCAGTCTTTCCCCATAGAGGATGATATTAGCTGTGGATTTTTCATATACTCCCTTAATCATGTTGAGCAAGTTCCCTTTAATTCCTATCTTTTGAATTATTTTCATCAAGAAAGGATGTTGAATTTTGTTAAATGACATTTCTGCATCACTCAAGATGATCATGCGCTTTTTCTGCTTTGATTTATTGATATGGTATATTACAAAAATTGATTTTCTTGTGTTGAACCAACCAAGAATAAATACTACTTGGTCATGATGTATAATTATTTTAATGTGCTGCTGGATCTGATTTGCAAGTGTTTTGGGAGGATTTTTGCATCTATATTCATTAAAGAGATTGGTCTGTAATTTTCTTTTCTTGCATCTTTTTCAGGCTTTGGTATTAGGGTGATGTTTGCTTCACAGAATGAACTAGATAGCTTTCCTTCTTCAATTTTTTTTTGAAGAGTGTGAGCAGGAACGGTACTAATTCTTTCTTGAATGCTCGGTAGAATTCACATGTGAATCCATCTGGTCCTGGACATTTCTTTTGTGGGAGTTTCTTGATGACTGAGTTAATCTCTTTACTTGTGATTGCTTTGTTGAGGTCATCTATTTATTCTCAAGTCAATGCTGGTTGTTTGTGCCTTTCTAGGAAGTTGTCCCTTTCATTTATGTTGTCTCGTTTATCAGCATAAAGTTGCTCATAGTATCCTCTCATTACCTCCTGTATTTCTGTGGGGTCATTGGTTATGTTCCCTCTTCCATTTCTGATTTTATTTACTTGCATCTTCTCCCCCTCTCTTTTTTCGTAAGCCTAACTAAAGGTCCACTGATTTTATTGATTTTCTCAATGAACCAACTTTTGGTTTTGTTGATTTTCTCAATTGTTTTCATATTCTCAATTTCATTTATGTCTACTCTAATCTTTGTAATTTCTTTCCTTTTGCTTGCTTTGGGGTTAGTTTGCTGTTCTTTCTCTAGTTCTTACATGCGAACAGTTAATTCTTTGATTTTTGTTCCTTTTTTTTTTTGCATGGGCAGGCACCGAGAATCGAACTCTTTTCTTCAGCATGGCAGGCGAGAACGCTGTCACTGGGTTACCAGCACCTGCCCTCCCTTCTTCTTTCTTAATATAAGCATTTAGTGCAATAAATTTCCCTCTTCACACCACCTCTGCTGCATTCCACAGATTTTGAGATGTTGTATTTTAATTTTCATTTGCCTCAAGATATTTACTGATTTCTCTTGTAATTTCTTCCTGACCCACTGTTTAACAGTGTGCTGTTTTAGTCTTCATAAATTGTGAATTTTCTGGATCTCTGCCTGTTATTGATTTCCAAATTCAATCCATTATGAGCTGAGAAAGGATTTTGTATAATTTCAATGCTTTTAAATTTACTGAGACTTGCTTTGTGACCCAACATATGGTCTATCCCTGAGAATGACCCATGAGTACTTGAGAAAAATGTGTATCCTGCTGTTGTGGGTGCAATGTTCTATAAATGTCTGTTAAGTCTAGTTCATTTATCTTATTATTCAAAATCTGTTTCCTTGTTGATCCCCTTTCTAGATGTTCTATCCACTGATAAGAGTGGGGAATTAAAGTCACCAACTATTATTGCAGAGGTGTCTACTTCTCCCTTTAGTGTTCAGTGTTTGCCTCATGTATCTTGGAGAACTCCGGCTCGGTGCATAAATATTTATGATGGTTATGTCTTTCTGCTGAACTGTTCTTTTTATTAATAGATAGTGTCCTTCTTTACCTCTTTGAATTGATTTACATTTGAAGTCTAATATGTCTGATAATAGTACAGCTACCCCTGCTCTTTTCTGGTTGTTGTTTGCGTGAAATATCTTTCATTTTCAATCTGTTTTGTCCATGGGTCTAAAGTGACTCTCTTTTACACAACATATGGATGGGTCCTAGTCTTTAATCCATTCTGCCAGTTTATGCCTTTTGATTGGAGAGTTTAATCCATTACATTTAAGGTAATCATTGTAAAGGCTGTACTTCTACCATTTTGTCTTTTAGATTTTATATGCCATATGTATTTCTTTTTCTCTTTTCACTCTTACTGGTAGTCTTTATTTCTACACTCTTTTCCAGACCTCTCTTTCCTGTCTTTTCCTATTTGCCTATAGTGTTCCCTTTAGTATTCCTTATAGAACTGGTCTCTTAGTCACAAATTCTCTCAGAGAATACTGTCTGAAAGTATTTTAACCTCCCCTTGTTTCTGAAGGACAGTTTTGCTTGGTATAGAATTCTTGATTGACCATTTTTCTCTTTCAGAACCTTAAATATTTTGTACCACTATATTCTTGCCTCCATGGTTTCTGCTGAGAAATCCACATATAGTTTTATCAAGCTCCCCTTGTATGCGGTGGATTGCTTTTCTCTTGCTGCTTTAAAAATTCTCTCCTCATCTTTGACATTGGACAATCTCTTTAGTAAGTGTCTTTGAGTAGGTCTATAGGATCTATTCTGTGTGGGGCATGCTGTACTTCTTGGATCTGTAATTTTATGTCTTTCACAAGAGATGCGAAATGTTCAGTGAGTATTTCCTACAATAGTCTTTCTGTTCCTTTTCCCTTCTCTTCTTCTAGGACACCCATATATTCGGGCACTTCATATTATCACTCAATTCCCTGAGACCCTGCTCATATTTTTCCATTCTTTTCCCTATCTTTTCTTTTAACTATAGGATTTTAGATGTCCTGTCCTCTAGTTCACAAATTCCTTCTTCTGCCTCTTCAAATCCAGTGCTGTAGTCTGCACTCTTTTTTTCATCTCTTCTATTGTGTCTTTTGTTCCCATAATTTCAGTAATTTCTTTTTTAAAACTCTCTAGTTCTTCTTTATGCTTGCCTACTGTCTTCTTTTATGTCCTTCATCTCTTTTGCCACACCTTCCCTCAACTTGTTGATCTGATTTTTGATGAGATTTTGCATGTCTGTTCAAACATCCTGATTAATTGTTTCAATGCCTTTATCTCATTTGAAATGTTGGTTTGTTCCTCTGATTGGGCCATATCTTCAATTTTCCTAGTATGACTTATTTTTTGCTGGTGTCTAGGCATTTGATTTCCTTAATTAGTTTATTCTGGAGGTCACTTTCACTTTTTTACCTAGGTTTTCCTTTTTGGATGGCTTTGTTCTCCTTTCTAGCATAATTTCTGCTTAACTCTAGCATAGGTTCTGTTTAACTGATCAGAAGTTCAGCTCTTGCTTTCCCATTTCTTGCTCTGCCTATATGGAACATTTTATTGAGAAAGGTCTCCTCAGATATGATCAATCCCTGTCAGATTTTCCAAGACCAGACAGGCCCACATCTCAGGAGGAGAGAGTAACCAATACCAAGTTTCCCTGTGGGTGATACCCAGCAGGTTGTCAGACTTTCCTATGAAGCCTCTAGACTGTGCTTTTCTAGTCCTGCCCATCATGTCTGCAGCTTCCCACCAGCATAAAGTGATGCGTTTAATTTCAGCATCCTCTCCCTGTCAGTGGTGTGAGTGATACAGAGGTGGAGGGTGAAGGCAGGATTAGGTTACTTCAGTTTTCTAGCCCCTGGGGCCCAAATTCCCAGAAGGAGGGCTGCCACTTGAGTTGGGCCCTGCCCACCTTTTCTTGGGAAAGATACACCCTTTAGGGAATTATCCTCATTCACCTATTTCCTTTGTCTCTCAGACATGCCTTAATTCTGCCCTTGACCTGGGCAGTGCTGAAGCCTAAGAGTGCACCCAGTTCTATCTAATGAGCTGTTAAGAAGTTAAAAAAAAAAAAATCCTTTCAGAGCTAGACCCCAGCTCCCTGGGTTTGCCAATCAAGAGCTGGAGTTGGTATGTGGCTCCAAGTGTCCTCAGGCTCTATATGCCCCCTTTTCTTGGGGTCCAGCCCTTTTCCAGGATTTTATGCTGTCCAACTCTAAAAGCCACTTTTTTTTTTTTCTGACAGCCTTGCCCCCTCTCTTTCAGGGTAAAAACTCCTGTTTCCTTTAGTGCTTATGTCAAGTTTATCTGTGCTTGGGGCCTGTTTTCAGCAGTCAGAATTTGTTAATTCTGCAAATGGAGCTTGGTTGAGCTAACTTCCTTGCTTGCCAGTAAAGTCTGTTTCCGTTCCCCTCAGGGAACCAGCCTGCCATGCCCATAGGGGAGGGGTGCTGGCCTCTGTGACTTGCAAGACTTATAGTCCTATGTGCGATCTCAGCCATTCCACCTGTTCCAGACCATGTGCTCGATCACTGATGTCCTCCCAATAGTTGTTTCATACAGTTTCTGGCTACTTACTAGCTGCTCTGGAGGACAAACTAAATTCCAAACCTCACTATCTCACCATCTTGCCCCACCCCTCCTGATAATGGTTTGATATCCAGTATATATAAAGAAATCCTACAGCTCAACAATAAAAAGACAAATTAAAAATGGGGAAAGGCTATGAATGGACATTTCTCCAAAGACAAAATACAGATGGCTAAGAGGCACACCTTTACTAACTATTAGGGAAATGCAAATCAAAACCACAATGAGGTATCATCTGACACCTACTAGAATTGCCACTATTAAACAAATGGGCAAGTGCAAGTGTTGAGAGAGTATGTGGAAAAACTGGAACACTTATTCACTGCTGGTGGGAATGTAAAATGATACAGTTGCTGAGGAGGATGTTTTGGCAACGCCTCAGGAAGCATGTAGAACTGCCTTACGACCCAGCAATCCCATTACTTGGGATATACCCAGAAGATCTGAAAGCAGAGACACAAATAGACATTTGTACACCAATTTTCACTGAGGCATTAGTCACAATTGCCAAAAGATGGAAACAACCTAAGTGTCCATCAACAGATGAATGGATAAATAAAATGTGGTATACATATATATGGTGGAATATTCAGCAGTAAGAAGAAATGAAGTCCTGAAGCATGTGACAACATGGATGAACCGTGAGGATATTATATTAAGTGAAATAAGTCAGACACAAAAAGATAAATATTTTATGATCTCACTGATAAGAACTAATTATAATATATAAACTCATAGGCATAAAATCTAGAATATAGGTTACCAGGATAGACAATAAGGCAACAGAATGGGGAACAGTTGCTTAATGTTTAACTAGGGAGAACTTAAATGTCTGGAAATAGACAGAGGTGACGGCAGCATGCTATTATGAGAACAATTAACAGTGTTCACTCGTGTGTGAGTGTGGTAGAAAGGTGACCTTAGAGTCATGTATGTCACCAGAAGGAGGTTAAAACATGGGACTGTATAACACAATGGATCTTGTGGTGGACAATGCCCACGATTAACTATATAAATATCAAAAAGTTCTTTCATCAATTAGAGCAGATGTACAACCCTTTTTCAAGGAGTTAATAATAGAGAGGTAATGGGGAAAGCATACCTATCGCAAAATATCAACTATAGTTAACAATAATTATTTTAATACTCCTTCATCAACAGTAACAAATGTATCATACCAATGTTTTGGGTCAATACTGTGGGGAGATAAAGAATATGGGGGGATTAGAGTTTTCTTTTTTCTTTTTATTTCTTTTCTGGAGTAATGAAAATGTCCTAAATTTGATAATGGGGCTGTATGCACATCTATGTGATGATACTGTGAACCAGTGATTGTATACTTCGGATGGTTTCTACGCTATATTGTGAATATAGCTTAACAAAATTGCATTTAAAAGTGTATTCCTATACACCAGCAATGATCAATCCAAACAGAAAATTAAGAAAATAATTCCATTTATAATACCATAAAAAGAATAAAATATCTAGAGAAAAAATTAACTAGGGATACAAAAGACTTGTACACTGATGCAGTGGCTTAAAGCTGTATGTACCCCAGAAAAACACGTTCTTAAATCTAATCCATTCCTATTGGTGTAAACCCACTTTAACTAGAACCTTTTGATTAGGTTACTTGAGTTAAGGTGTGTCCCACCTCAATCAGGGTGGGTCTTAATCCTGTTACTGGAGTCCTTTATAAGAAAATGAAATTCAGACAGAGAGAAAGCCACAGGAAGGAAGGAGTTACAGCAAAAGAGATCCAAAAGAGAAGGGAGAGACCAAGAAAAGCTGCCATGTGCCATGTTGTGCGACAGAAGAGTCAAAAGATTGCCGGCAGCCAGCCCTAGAATGCCACAGTCTGCAGAAAGAAAGCATCACTTTGATGATGCCCTGATCTGGACATTTTCTTAGCCTCAAACTGAGTAAATAAATTCCCATTGTTTAAGCTGACCAATTTCATGGTATTTGCTTGAGCAGCCTAGGAAACTAAAACAAAAGAAATCAACATAACACTGCTGAAAGAAATTAAAGACGACATACATAAATGGCAAGACATCCCATGTACATGAATTAGAAGAGTTAAGATGGTTAGTATGTCAATATTACCCAAGGCAATATACAAATTCAATACAATCCCTATTAAAACTCCAGCAGGCTTTTTGAAGAAATGGAAAAAACAATTCTCAAATTCATAAAAAGAAGAAAAGGGTTGGAGGATACACTTCCCAGTTTTTAATCGTATTACAAAATATGGGTAATCAACACAGCACGGCAGTGGCACAAACACTAACAAAATATATCAGTCCTGAAATAGACCTACACACCTACGGCCATATGATTTTTGAAAAGTATGCTAAGTATACATAGTGGGAAAGGACAGTCTTTTTAACAAATGGTGTTGGGAAAATTGGTATCCACATGCAGAAGAATGAACTGTGACTTCTATATTACACCATATACAAAAATCAGTTCAAAATGAATCAAGGGCCTAAATATAAAATTCACTGAAGATAATATAGGGGCAAATCTTCATGATGTGGGATTCAGCAGTGAGTCCTTAGATATGACACCAAGCAACACAGTAAACAATATAAATTTGATTTCATCAAAATTAAAAGCTTTTGTGCATCAAAGGAAAGTATAAGGGAAGTGGAAAGGCAATCTATAAAGTGGGAGAAAATAGTTTAAAGCCATATGTTAGATAAGGGTTTAATATCCAGAGTATATAAAGAATTTTTATAATGAAACAACAAAAAAGAAAAAAACAATTTAAAAAATGGGCAAAGACTTGAATAGCTATTTCTCCAAAGAAGATATACAAATCCCTAATAAACACATGAAAAGATGTCATTAGCCATTAGGGAAATACAAATTAATACCAAAATGAGATACCACTTCACATACAGGAGCAGGGCTTTTTTTTTTGTACGGTGGGGGTCGCATTTCACTTTTTCCATGTGATTATCCCGTTACTGCAGTACCGCTTGTTGATTTTTGGGGGGCGGCAGGGTTAGTGTATAGGCTGGGAACCTGGATCTCCAGCACAGCAGGTGAGAATTCTACCACTGAACTACCCTTGCACCCTTAAGAAAGGATGGCCATTACTTAAAAAAAGAAAAATAACAGGGGTTGGAGAGGATGTGGAGAAATTAAAACTCTAGTGTACTGTTGGTAGAAATGTAAAATGGTGTAGCTACTCTGGAAAGCAATATGACAGTTACTGAAAAAGTTAAAATACAGAATTAGCATATGACCCAGGAACCCACTTCTAGCTATATACCCAAAGAGAGTGAAAACAAGGCCACAGATACTTGATTACCAGTTTTTGTAGAAGCGTTATTCACAATAGCCAAAAGCTGGAACAACCCAAGCGTCCATCAACAAATGAAGAGATAAACAAAATGTGATACACACAGATACACAGACACCATGGAGTATTACTGAGCCATAAGAATAAATGTAGTTATGAGGCATGTAACAGCATGGAAAAACCTTAAACACATTATGCTCAGTGAAATAAGGAAAACACATAAAGACAAAACTTATATATTATCACTTATAGAGATGTCTAGAAATTAACAAATCCACAGGGATAGAAAGCAGATTGGAGGTTACCAGGGAAGTGGAGGAAAGAGAATTAGGAGCATGAGGGAAGGGGGAATGTTCGTTTGAAAAAAAAATTTTTTAAAAACAAAAGATGACCTCCATGTTGTTAAATCCAAAACAAATTTTCCAATCCTTATCTGATTTCTAGTATTGATTATAACGTCCTTCCTAAAGCATCGTCTTTCCTTGGCATCTATAACACTACTTCTGTTTTTCTCTCCTCCCTCACTGGCTATTCCCTCTCAGTTTCCTTTACTGGTTCAACCTCCGTTACCTGATTTTTAAATGCTGGAGTTCAAAACACAATCCTAATCCTTTTCTCACTTTGCATTCTACTCTCTCTCCCTAGACCAATCATCCATAAGATTGAAGGGGTGAAATTACTTCTTTACTTTCACTGAAATAGAGCATTTCCTTCCATTATGAATGTATAGATGTTGGCAACAACCCACAGTAACATTAGCACTACCCGAAACTTTCTCACTAATACTAATCACAGATATTTTCATACCACATTACAATTGTTAGATACCTCAAATTAGCTTTCACATTCATATCATTAAGTCAAAATGATGAGATCGTTATTATTGTATTACATTTATGAAAAAGCACATATATTATTATACCCAAATATAGTTTTAAAATTTTTTATAATTGCCTCTCATTATAATTTCGTTCCTTTGCCATCATATATATTTTATTTTATACATTTAAGAACATTATTCGGAGAAGGGGTTTATGGCACACACATTAAAAAAAGAAAAAAAAGAAAATGATTACTTCGCAATTCCTAATAATAATAATGATTTAGGTAATGATTATCAACTGATATTTAAACCCACTAGGTGAAGGTTGATGAGTAACTGAACATTTTAAAAGTGTCAACATAATATTACACTAAGGAGCAACTTAATCCCACAAAGGTGGGATCAGGCTGTCGCCTCTCAACGGAGAATCTTTATATTGCTACTTCTGTAGCAACAAGGTGTATCTTGATGGGATGCAATATGAAATGCACATCATCTAGATATATTCTTGCTGAAAACACTTAACTTTAATCTAATTAAGCCTTTAAATCTAACAAATTATAGAAATTACAGAAAAGAGAGGAATAATTGGGCAAATCCAGAAGTGGGAATTTCTACAGGAAAACTTGCATAGATTTTTAAATAGGGCAGGGTCATAAATAAGAAACTGTTCTAGAGATGGGAGACTTAGCATAGTGACTAGTAAAATGCCAAGGTCCTGGACTAGATCCTGATTTGGACAGACCAGGTATAAAGGACATTTTTGATGAACATGGAGAAGATTTTAAGGTAGACTGATGCTAGATGACATTAAGGAATTATTTTTAATATTGCTGGGGAAAAACATTTTTTTTAAAAGAGGCACATTACAGCTTTTGCAATGTGATTGATTGGGAAAACCTTCTGTCTGATGCTCCTTTTATTTTGGTATGGACAGATGATTTAAAAATATGGATAAAAAATAAACTAATAATAGGGGGAACAAAGGCTAAAATACATTGAGTAGACTGACATACTATCAGTGGTCAATGAAAGGGTGTGGTAAGGGTATAGCATGTATTTTTTCTTTTTTCTTTCTTTTGCCGAAGAGATGCAAATGTTCAAAAAAACTATCATGGTGATGAATACACAACTATGTGATGATACTGTGAGCCACTGATTTTAACCACGTCAAGAATATTTGCATGTCAAGAAGGTATGTCTGTGCGTTGTCTATAAATTTTATTTAAATATGGATAAAAATAAACAAATAATAGGGGAACAAAGGTGAAAATAAATTGGGTAGATGAAAATACGAGTGGTCAATGAGAGGGAGGGGGTAAGGGTATGGTATGTATGAGTTTTTTTCTTTTTTCTTTTTATTTCTTTTTCTGGAGAGATTGCAAAAGTTCTAAAAAAATGATCATGGTGATGAATACACAACTACGTGAAGATATTGTGAGTCAATGAGTATATACCATGTGTGAAATGTTTGCCTGTTACGAATAGTTGTGTTTGTATGTTGCTGTTGTTATTTTTTTAACTTTTTAATTGTATAATATAACATACTTTGTATGTTGTTTTAGCAATAAAAATATTTTTAAAAAGAGGCATATTAAAATATTTAGAAGTACAATATCATGATATGCATAATTTTAAATGAATTTTTTAAATGGAGTTAATAAATAATATCCATCACCAGGCCCTTATGGCTACATAAAGTTCATTCAAGAATTTAGCTCAAAGCTTAGAACATAGTAAATACACAATAAATTCTGTTATTTCCTCATGATACAGAAAAAAGTCCTCACATTTCAATAACTAATTAACATGTAGTTTTTCCATAACTAATTTCACTATTTGAAAACCTTAGGCCACATGTTAAGATATACAACATACTCCTTGACTTGTTCAAGGAGCTCAAAGTCCATGACTGGACAAACCGAAGTATCACAGAGTAAGTTGCAACTGTATATAAGGACCAACTTCATAGAGGCCTCCAAGAAAGTTTCAAAAAGGATTTGAAGGATGAATAGTAGTAGCCAAGCAGAGAAAGAGAAAGTAGGGTAGGAAGATCATTTTCAGGAAACCTCATTTGATCATCACAACCATCTTCCAAGACATAAAATGCATTATATCCACCTACAGATAAGGAAACTGACGCTCAGAAATGCTGAGAGACTTGTCTAAAGACACTTGGCTACGAAACACCTTACCATGACATTTTAAGACCCTGTGTCTTCTGATCCTACCTTACCTTTCCTAATCATCTTTCAAGTCAACTATATCTCTTCAAATCTCTTCAATCACTATACCAGCCATATTTCTGCTTTCTATACTTAAAATACACTAAGCTTATTCCTACCTCAATTACTTTTTGTATCTGTTGTTTTCTCTGCCTTGAACCCTCTGTCATCAGTCTTCAGCTTAAAGGTATCCTCCTCAAAGAAGCCTTGCCTTCCCCAGTCTCTCAATCTACAGTAGCTCCCAGCTGCTGCCTCCTCTCTAGCTCGGCAATCAAGCAAAAAAAACCCCACTATTTGTAAGGAGACAGACTAGGGCACACCTGGCGAATCTAATGTGTTACCAATTCCACTCCTTTTTAATCCCCAAATTTCCTCCCATTCCTGCAAAGACCACTTTCTGGTCATTCTGTTAGCACTGTTAGCAGTCCATTACTGTGATTAATAGCAACTCAGTTAGATCACTGACAAAACCACTGTCTTCCTTATCACCATAACAACATAATGAGCACTTAACTATGTGGCAGGTTTTGTTCTGTTTTTAACATATTAGCTCAGTCTGTTCTCATAATAACCCAATAAAGTAGGTACCATGATGTTCCTATTGAAGCAGAGGGAGGTTAAGTGCCAAGGTCATAGAGGTGTAAAGTCAGAGAACTAGGATTTGAATGCAAGTAATGTGGCTCCTCATCTTGGACTCTTTACACTGTCATATTATACCAGCAAAGACACTTTGTTCTTAGAAGGGACATTTTAAAATAAAATATGCATCTGACATGGCATATAGAAAACTTCATTTAACCTGTAGAGTAAAAAGCAACATAAAAATGTATGCATTTAGGGGATGCACAGGTGGTTCAGCGGTAGAATGCTCACCTGTCATGTGGGAGACATGGATTCGATTCCCAGACCATGTACCATCCCCACCCCCCAAAAAAAATCATTTAAAAAAAGTATGCATTTAAACCAGATGAAATAATTTTTGAAAACTGTATTTAACTTGAAAATAAGCTATTATCATGTCTTAAGATACCAGTAAGCTACTAGTACTACTTTTACATGAATTTTCAGAAAGCAGTTTTTAGTTCTGTTGGACTTTGAGGAACTTCAGCACTCACTGCTCCTATTCTAAAGGTCGAGGTAAAGAGCCTGGCTAATCCCATGGAAATGTCTATACATGAATACCCTCACACCACATGGGCTCTAACAAAAACAAATTAGGGCAAACTATGGCAGAAAAGACAAATGCATATGCCTACAATGCTAGGGAATCTTATGGAATAAATAATAATTAATAATGGCTTTCCATCTGTCTTCTCAGATAAGGAAGGTGACTTACTTATAGGGCCACTGCATAAGCATTCAGCAATCATTTTTCAAAAGAAAACTAATAGAAAATAATGAAGATGTCTTACCTTCTATTCCCAATCTAATCTTCTTAAGACCCCTTTCCTTCAAAACCGATTTGGCCACATCTCGGTTTTCAATGTACTTGAAAAATCTATACAGTTTTGTGCTATAAATAACTGCAAACAAAAAGACAAAAATATTTTCTTATTAAAATCAAAGTACACAGAGGTGAACTTAATTTCATCTTGGTATCAAAGGGGCCTGACAGTCCTAAAAGCCCAAATAATGGATGCAGTGATGCCAAAGAATGACTAGCCAACATGACAGAACAATTCAGTACAGTTAATGTATAAGCAAATGTCTACTTAGGTTGAAACAAGAAAAGCTTTGATAACCAATCAGGTAACCCAATCCATAAGAAGAATCTCCTTCTGAAAGATACAGCACATAGACTTACAGGAGTGGGATCTGCCCAAGGTTTCTTCAAATAGGAGAACCAAAAGAAAGTATCAATATCACATTATCAAGCAGGCAATGTAAAGAACTTTGCCATGATGCCTAAAAGGACTAGTCTAGATAGGGGGAAAAAAAAACAAAACACAAAAAACTGCCCTGTCAAAAAATACGAAACAGACATTTACCATTACATGGAATGAGCAACTATTAATAACTCCCCCAAAAAGGCCAAAGACCCACCCCACAAACTGATTTTCATTCAGGCGAACAGCCCCACTTAATACCAATGTTAAAAATGGCAGATTCGAGCATGTTCTGCCTAGGTTAGTCTGTTTAGAGCAAACTGGCTTTGCAAAGGACAGACATTCCACTGACAACATGTTGAGTCTTCCAAATGTGCTGAGAACTTCAGGGAGTTAGACTGATGGACCCTCCTCGCCTTCTCTCTTTCAGGTGGAGTTATCTCCCTTAAAAGATGAACTGCAAAGGTTTTTTCAAAAAAAGAAAAAAACACTCACAAACCAAACACGCTGGTTTATAAGAGTCAATAAAAGGAAAATAAGTATACAGATGTTACTCATGGGGCAAATTTGTGATTATTATTATATCCTCAAGATCTTAAGATCAATAAAAGATATTTAAGATAAAGATTTTTTTGATGTTTCAGAATGGATGGTGTCACAATGTCACATTTTAGGAAAATCAGGCTTAAGAGGCTATTTCTATTTTCTCATATGAATCCTGTTTAGGTTGAAACATCCTGACACAAAATAAAATATATTTAGACAAATTAAGTGAAAATGTTTTCAGTCCTTTTAAGCTTCAAAGTTTAGATTAAGATAAAAAACAAGAAAGCAAAAACTTTGAAATGGAAAGTTCAACAACAGAAAAGGGAAAATCAGTTCTGTTATAATTTCTATATCACAATGATGCCATTTCTATGTTCTATGGTTGGCTCCACTCTCTTAGAGTCAACTTTCGAAAACTAAAATACAAATTGTAAGCTTTTCCATCCTCTTAAAAGAAAATAGTATAGTACATATTTTTTGATTTTTAAGAACCTTTAATTTTTCCTACATTTTGTTCAACTTTTTATTTCACATATTATTATAGAAAACCATTGTTAGCAAAGAATTTAGGACTGAGACTATAGTAACAGAAATATCTGTTACTACAACTATCCACAAAAGATTCACAACACTCAATTTCAGTACATCATGCAAAGAAAACATCTCAATGTAAACCATGAAAAGTTCTAGCACAACTTGTGTTACAGTAATATTTTTAAAATCTTATTTAGAAGTCAAAAAGAATACCATTTGGAATCTGCTTTGCTTTGTTTTTAGAAAGGGTATGTGGAAGAATCAGTGTAATTCAAAGGTCTAGGTACCCTTCAATATTCCTGTACTTTTTTTTTTCCTATACTTTTTGCTTAAAATTCAATCCTTATTAATTCAACACACTGGAACACAAAATGATATCAAGATGCTAGGCTACTATTCTCAGTTCCTCAAATCATTCTTTCATGTTGATCATCTTCTCAATATATGCAACTAATAAAAAATACTGTTATTAGATTTATCAAGAAAAACAATACAATATAAATTTTCTAACCAAAAAAAAACAAAAGGCTCTAATCAGAAAAAGTTTAGAGGTGAAATAGGAAAAAAAGTTAGTCATTACTGCTTAAGATATGCTGTGCAGGACAGAAACACTTAAAGAATTATAGCTCCACAAAGTTTTCTGAAGTATCACTATATCCTCCAGGAATACATATGGTGTTTAAAAAGGAGTATCTTAGAACTTGAAGTTAATTTGAAAATAATCAGTTAAAAAGCTCATTTTATATATAAACAAAAATATTTTTAAAAGCTCATTTTTCATAATAAGTACAGCTCTCCAGGAAGCTTCTAAATGCAAAGGAAAAATCAACTGAGATCTAGATACCCAACAAAGAGCAAATCATTTCTGTGTATGGCAGGTATGGGCCAACTTTTTCTATAAAGAGGCAGACAGTAAATATTTTTGGTCCTTGCCAGTCATTCGGTCCCTGTTGCAACTACTCAACTCTGCTACTGTAGTACAAATGAATGGGTATGGCTGTGTGTAAATAAAACTTAATTCACAAAGATAGGTGGTGGGCTGGGTGGGTTGGGTTTGGTCATGGGCTATAGTTTGCTAACCCCTGGTATATAGTAAGGGTTCAATATACTTTCTTTTTTCAAAAACTGTCCTTTGAACCATATTATAAAAGAGAGATAATACATGATGATTCAAGAGAGAGAAAACATGCCACAATACTTACTTTGTGAATATTCTTCTCCCATCTGTGGTGGGTACTCTTCATCCCAATCAACAACATCATCATCTGTAAGCACCACTATGTGGCATTCTCGTTCCCCACTTTGGGCACTAGCTACCATAAGAGGGAGGATCATTTCTTCCAGATAAAATTCAAATTGTCTACGAGCACCATCATTTGATAACTCATGCATTAAAGCACCTGAAATGAAACACAAAAATATTCTGATTTTGATTTTTTTTTTTTTTAGATGATTGTTAGGTAAATAAAGAGCAGAAGCAAAGCACAAACAAAACTCCAGCATATTTTAGTACCCTTACAGATAGTATACTGGCTACTCTCCAGGCACCAAAACTTTTCCTAAGGAAAAGTTGTTAAAGAACTGTAGACTCTTATAGCAAGAAAGGACAATTCAAAGTACCCATCAAGTCTCCTCATTTTACACATCTTGAAATAATTTGCCTAAGATCAAAAAAACAAGTTAACTTACAAAATCACAATTAGAACCCCATTCCTAGCTTAGAGTACTTTTTATTATATTGTCTTCCATGAATATATGCCATTACGATATGCACAAATATATAAGATACCTTTTAGATAATCTCTATGAACTAAAATAGCTATCAATTCTCTCTCACACATGTTCTCTCTTCCAGTAAGTTATTCTGAAAAAGCATTAAGATTCAGGGTAGAAAGAGAAGTGAGAAGAGAAGGGTCAACTGGGTTTGGGATAAGGAAGGCAAAAGGTCAAGCAAACCACTATCTGATACAGGAATTCCAGAGCAGACTTGATCCTAGAATTGAAAGGGGTGATAGAATACACTTCACTGTCCTTCAATATAGACATAATGAATCACTTCAACTTCTCAAATACACTGCTACAAACTCATCTGCAATGACAGAACCTTTCTTCTTCTACTCCTATTTTAACAGCAATGTCTAATTTCCAACCTAAGGTTCTACAATCTCAGGATCTATTGTTACTACATTAGCTTGGGGCAAGAAGTTAAAGAAGCAAACCAGTGTGGAGAGGGGGGTGGGGGTGGAGTGGGGGGTGGGTGGGATGGGAGAGTAGTGAAGAGTGTGGAAGAAGGATACTAGAACTCACACCCACAGTCTCCCAAGAGGGAACTTTTTCCCTACAAACCCTTTTTTTGTTTGTTTGTTTTAAATCTCCCTTTAGAGCTAAACTTCTAGAAGTTTTCCATCTCAACACACTTTCCTCTAAGTTCTCAGCCAAACCAATCTGGTCATCACTACCATGACTCCATCAAACTGCTCTTGCTAAGGTCTCCAAATGACCTCTATATTGTTAAAGACAATGAACATGTTTTTAACCTCTCAGGTAAACCTGATATTACTACTTGAAACACTCTCATTCCTAAGAATCCTAGAAATCTCTCTATTTTCCTTGTCCCTCTCTGGCTGGTCTTCCTCAGTCTACTGTGCCAACTCTTTCTCCTCTAGCTGTTCATTAGCTGGGATTTCTCAAGATAATCTTTTCTTTTCTCACTCTATGCTGACACGTCCCAAATTGATTTCTAGTTCTGTCTTCTATATTATAGACACATTATCTCTAGTTACCTTCTAGAAATCTCCATCTGGATGCTACTTCACAGGCATCTCCAATCTAATATAACCAAAATTGAAATGATCATCTCTGCCTCTCTCTGCAGTATATTCCAAATCAGTAAATGAGATCGTTATCCACACAAGCTCTCAGAATCATCTCAGAACAGTGCTGAGAGCATATGCTATTAAATAATTGTTGATTAATTAATGATTCCCTGATTTCTCCCTTACCTCCTAATTCAATGACTCCCCAAGTCCTATCAAGTCCACTTCCTAAGCATATACTGAATTGTGCCATTTCCTTCCCTGGCTGATGATATTTTCCAAAGATGGCCACAAAACATCCCATGCCACATGTTCTTCTGAAACATGACCTTGCCAACCACTCCCTGAGAGATGTAGTCTAATTCCCCTCTCCTTGACTCTAGAGTGGTCACACTGACTTGCTTGTAACCAGGGGCGCATGGCAGAGGTGATGGTGCATGTCTTCAGAAACTAGGTCAGGAGACCATTTCTCTTGGTTTCTGAGAACACTTGCTCTCCAAACAGAACCTCTCTGACCCCAACAGCCCCGGGTTTAAAGAAACCCAAACCCCATGGACAGTTCATATGTAGGTACTCTGTTCAATGGTCCTAACTGGAAGCACCGTTTTCCCATTCCAGGTTCCAGACACGTAAGGGAAGAAACCTAAGCTTTTTGAGTCACTCCCAACCTTTCAATTCTTCACAGAAAGAGCTCCAGACTTTGTGAAGCACAAATAAGCCACTTTTCACGCACCTTAGCCAAATTCTTAACCCATAGAATCATTAAGCATTATAAAATTATTGTGATTTATGCTATTAAGTTACATAGCACCAGAAAACATTCCATATTCATCACCTCCATCTTGATCCAAGTTATCATTAGCTATAACTGGAACTACCACAAAACCCTTCTAATTACCTTTCCCCAACATTTGCTTTTGCCTCTCTATAATTCAATTTTGTCTCAGGAAGATCTAATTATGAGTCTGCCTCTTGGCTATACCTTTCATGGCTTCAGCTATCCTTAGAATCAAAGACCAAAATCCTTAACATGGTCTGTAAGGCTCTGTCATGTGAAAAAGGTGGTTATAGATCAGCGTGTATGGTCAGTCCTTTTCTTAAAAATATTTTCTTTAAACACTATCCATACTGTTGGCTTCCACATATTAATATCTAGCCCATATCTCTTTTCTCAGCTTTAGATACATACACCCAATGTACCCACTTAACATTTCCATGTTACAGAGTAGAGTATTTCAAACTTAAAATGTCTGAAATCAAGTTTGTAAATTTCTGTTCCCATAAAGTCTCCCTCATTTTAATTAATGGCAACTCCACCTTTCCAGTAAGGTCTTCTTCTCTCCTACCTCACATTCAATAAACAAGAAAATCCTGTCACCTTACCTTCCAGTATACTCACAATTTGACCATTTATCACAGATTCCACCCTGATCCAAGCCACCTCCATCTCTTAGCTGGGTTGCTGCAATAGCTTCTAATTGATCTCTTTGCTTCTACCTTAATTCACTTTTCAGTCCATTTATAACACAATAACAAAGTCAGATCAAAACTATAGCACTGCATAACTCTACAAAGAATTCTGTGTGAACAGTGCCCCCATGAAAGGGTACAACATGATGACCTTACAGATCATGGCATCCCTCTGTTCCAAACCCTATAGTGGCTTCCTAGCTCACTCAGAGTAAAAGCCAAAAGCCTTACAATGGCCCAGTGACCCTGCATCATCGAGCTCTCCTGTTACCTCTCTGGCTTCATTTTTTACTACTGACATTCTCACTCACTTCAACTATAAGGCCTCCCAGCTGTGCTCAAATATGACAGATAAGCTTCTTCAACACTTGTACTCATTGTTTACCTCTGCTTAGAATTCATTGAAATTTTCCATTCCAGTGATAGCTTCCCTGGCCTCTCTATTTCCTTTACTTATCTTTTTCTTCCTTTTTCTTCCTCAGCACTTATCACTATCTAACACATCACCATATATTAATTTGTTTACTTGCTTATTGTCTGTCTTCTTAAATAAAATCTAAGCCCCATTAGAACAGGAAGTTTTACCTGGTTTGCTCATGCTGTATACGCAAAACTTAGGGCAAAGCTTGGTACCGCGTGGACAGTTATTAAAAATTTTCTCAGGGAATAATTTTTTTATTTCCTTCCTACCTCTCTGGTCTTGTTCCTCACTACTTTTACTCTGTCCTTCTACTCTAGCCTCCACACACGCTGCCTTTCAGTTCCCTAAACATGTCATGTTCCTTTCTACTAAAAATCCTCTGCAAATACCATTTCTGCTACCTGGTCAGCTATTTCCATTCTTTGCCACTGTCTGAGGTCTCAGCTTTAATGTCACTAACTCAGATAATGATTCTCTACAGTCCCTCTGTCATAAATTTCTTATAGCATCTAATTTCTTCACTGCCTTTTCACAGCTTTTAATTACTTGTTTTGAATATCTTCCCACTAGACTGCAAACCCTATAAAGGTAGGGACAATATCTGTCTTGTTCACCACTCCATGTATTATATGCTTGAAACTCACAAAAAGCTTGATTAAGAAGGAAAGAAGAAAGGACAAGTTAAATGATAAACTAGAAACACACAGCTGATACTTAGGAGAAAGATGAGAGTTAAAGAATTGGGAATCTTCAGTACATTGGTAATATCTGAAGCCACAGAAATGAATGGTATCACTTACAATAAGTACACAGATTCTCTTAGAGAGAAGATAGCTAAGGACAAAATGGGTAGGAAACAATCACATTAAAGGAATGAGAAACCAGGGAGCAAGTAAAAGGATGATAATCAGAGAGAACCAATAGAAGGATGGCAAAGATCCAAATGAAGAGAATCAAGAAATGGATGACAATAGTAAAAACTTTAAAAGACAGGGATGCTAGAATGACCACTAAATTTAACAGTGTTCAAAATCTCGTGGGCAATTCAATGACATTGAAAAGCTACAAAAAGTGTTATTTGAAAACAGGGTCAATTATTATCAAGAAATATATGAGAGGGCCACGGTGGCTCAGCAGGCAAGAATGCTTGCCTGCCATGCCAGAGGACCTGGGTTCAATTCCCGGTGCCTGCCCATATTAAAAAAAAAAAAAAGAAAAAAAAAAGAAATATATGAGAACCAATTGAGAAACAATTATAAATAAACAGGGGTCCATGAGGTGGCTAAATTTCTTATTGTATGCTAGCAGTAAGAAAATGTAAACATATTCTATACACAATATCAAAAATTCAAAATATCAAAGAATAAAATCAACACCAGAGCAGAAACTATATTGAAGAAAATGATACAAGTCTATCTAAAAGAGGACATAAAACAAAAGTATGAATAAATGGAAAGACATAGCATTTGAAGCAAGAGTCAACACAGTAAATATGTTAATTCTTCTAAAATTAACTTCAAAGGATTCCAATGAAAATCCAATTTTATTTTAATGAGTTTTTTTTTTTTTTTTGGAAAGTCTCAAATGGACAGAGATCACATTTGGGCATGTATGAGCCTGAGTGTTACTATAAATGGAGAAAGGGGACAAGAAGTAGAATACGATCCTAAAAAAATGCAAAGGAGAATGAAACAATTTGTTTATTCAATAAAGTAAAAAAGGTATAGTTCTGTTCTCAACCTCCAAACTGGTCTAATGCCACACTTTGAGAAAGAACAAGGCTGAATGTAAGGTGAGAAAGAGAGAAAGAATGTACAAGTGTAGCCCCTGTTTCCATGTAACTAACTCTAAAAGCAGGATCTGCCTCTGATCTTCCTTTCCCCTTTTAATCTTTGGTTGTAGTCCCATTGTTTTCAAAATTGACAGTGTCTTCCTTCTCAATTGGTGCTTTATTCAGACTTTAAATTTCATTATCCATCACACCTTCACCTAAGGACACTATATTTTTCATTTCCTTTGGCCCCAGGCTCTCATTCCAAAATTCACCCTGGTTCTCAAAACTGCCTCTGGTTTACAATGCTTATCTGGAAACAGAAAGCAGATATTGAAGAAATCTATAGCCTAGTTAGGGAGTGCTACTACTTAACATAGCTTTCCTTCAGCACATGGTAGGTTCTACAACAGAAGACTGACAAGTCAGTTTCTCCAATTCCAATCTTTCTTCCCGCTGAACATGACATTCCTTTTGATTGGAATATACTTTTCTCTCCTCCAGAAAGCTTCCCCAATCCCTTATATGCTCTTTAGTTCCCTATTCTTCCTTTAATACTAAATTGTAATTTACTTGGCTTTCCCACTACCCTGAAAGCATCATGAGAAGAGGGATCTTGTCTTCTTTGTTGGTTCCCTTTTAAATACCCATAATCTAGTATAAAGTGAGTGATCAAAAATATGTAGAATGGCTGAATATTATATAACTATTAAGAAGTTATTAAAGGGTTATTTACTAATGTAATTAGTCACAAATATTTCCAAAGGCAAATATTATAAAATGGCATGTATAATATGATCCTTTGATAATTTTCTTTTAATTGGCCTTTATTTTCTAATTTTGTCATTTTTTTAATAGCAAACCCTTATTTAACACCATGTACCAGGCACTAGTCATTTAATCATTACAATAACCCTATGCAATATTATTTGTCACCATTCTAAAGATGAGAAAACTAAGAAACAGGGTTTTAAGTAACTTGTCGTAGAAATCCAGACTCTCTATTCAAGGACCACTTAGTACTTAACATGATTTATTTTTAATTAGAGAAGATGTGGATTTACAGAAAAATCACACATAAAATAAAGGGTTCCCATAAATCATCTCATCATATTATTATTAACACCTTGTGTTGGAATGGTACATTTGTTACAACTGATGCAAACACATTTTTTATAAATGTACAATTAACTATATAGTCCATGGTTTATCTTAGGGTTCACCATTTGTATTGTGCACTTCCATGAATTAAAAAAAATTTTTTATTCTAGTAACATACATATGACCTAATATTTCCCCTTTTAACCACATTCAAATATGTATACTTCTTCTTTAAATTAATTGACAAACAGTTATTTCACGGTAAAGTGCCATTCCAAATATTCAGTAAAGGGATATACTTGCAGGAAAAAAACCACTTTGGGACTCACATCTATACCTGCAGTATTCTTTTATACTTTTACAAGATTACTTCTATCTCTTCAAATTCTATATATAGTTTTTTTTCATAAGATTTTTTAGAATCTTTAAAATTTTATTAACTTATAAGTAATCTGGAAACAATCACATATTATTTAAATGCCAAAAGTTTAGGGAAATCATATTATATACACTTTACATAAATATACTTATCTTTAATTCCAAAACAAAAAAGAGACTTAATAGTGATGACAAGGTAAACTATGTCCAAAGGAATGCAGAACTAAATTCCAGATCATCTGCAGAAATTCTGATTTTTTGAAATTCTGAGCATCATCTCAATTTACTATTTAATTATATAGTTTAATTAAAATGGTTCCATGAATAAAAAGACCAAAACTTGAAGTTAAACATCTATACTTAGAATAATTAATGCTCATGGTTTCACATGGAAACATTTTTTGAAGTATGAAAAAAGAGCAACTTCGATCAAGTTTACAGTTGTGCACTCCTATGCAACTATTTGACTTTAAACTTTTAAATGTCATTTATAGAAAAATGGACTTGGGGTCAACCATCCACTTGTTTGTTCTACCTACTGGTATCAAAGTTTAACTACCCACTTGTTTGTTCCACCTACTGATATTTTCATGGAGACATAAAAAAATGTTTGGCAAAAATAACATGGTATTAAGGAAGAGATTTAATAATGCCTCAGATTTTCAAGGAGTTAGATCATAACCGGGCATAAAGAAGGTAGTTATTCTAATGTATAAAGTAGGTGCTTTAAAAACTTAAATAAAATTCTCCATTCACAGAGTTTCTAGCATACCAATCTTTGAAAAGTTATGACACCACTGCACTAAGTTAGTGTTGAGCTTACGTAATGTTTGGGACTATAAATCAAGTGTAGGAAACTTTTTTTTGGTACGTTACATTTCATTCTGTTTCCATGTGAGTATTTCCTTATTGTAGCACCATTTGTTGAATTTCTGCTTTTGTTTGGTTTTCCATTTGTTTGTTTGCTTGTTTGTTTGGGAAGTACATGGGCCGGGAATCAAACCTGGGTCTCCCACATGGCATGAGAGAATTCTACTACTGAACTACCCTCATACCTCTGTAGGAAACTTTTAATGGAAAAATAAGAACCTTATTTGGGAACTAAAGACCTTCCATAATCTGCCCCAACGGTTTGCTCCCATTTCCTTCTGCTCTTGATATAAAGTTTACACTCCAACTCAGTTATTTCCAATATATACCTTTTGCAACTTTACTTCAAAAATCTCAACTCTTAGAATAACTGCCCTACTTTTCTCTTTCTAAATCATTCCTATTTATTCTTTAATGCCTATTCCCTCTGAACTCTTCCCTTATCTTTCTAGCCCACAATGACTCTTCCTTCCTCTGTACTTCTTCAACCACTTAATATCTGTGCTAGTTTGAAAGGATGTATGTACCCTAGAAAAGCCATGGTTTAATCCTAATCCCATTTTGTAAAAGTAGCCATTTCTTCTAATCCCTATTCAGCACTGTATGCTTGAGACTATAATTAGATCATCTCTCTGGAGATGTGACTCAATCAAGAGTGGTTTTTAAACTGGATTAGGTGGAGGCGTGTCTCCACCCATTCAGGTGGGTCTTGATTGGTTTATGGGAATCCTATAAGAGAGGAAACATTTTGGAGAGAGCAGAGAATGACATAGCCATGAGAAGCAGAGTGCACCAGCCAGCGAGCTTTGGAGATGAAGAAAGAAAACACCTCCCAGAGAGCTTCATGAAGTAGGAAGCCAGGAGACAAAGCTAACAGATGATGCCGTGTTTGCCACATGCCTTCCCAGATGAGAGACAAACCTGACTATGTTCACCATGCGCCTTTCTACTTGAGAGAGAAACCCTGAACTTCATCGGCCGTCTTGATCCAAGGTCTCTTTCCGTGGATGCCTAAGATTGGACATTTCTATAGACTTGTTTTAATTGGGACATTTTCTCAACTTTAGAACTGTAAACTAGCAACTAATTAAATTCTACTTTTTAAAAGCCATTCCATTTCTGGTATATTGCATTCTGGCAGCTAGCAAACTAGAACAATATCCAAACCAACATTTAATAATTCTTATATACTGCTTTGACTTTTTTCTGTATAATCACCTTTTCTTTCTAAGGTAGCATGGTGTAATAGTAGGGAGGTTGAGGATGAGGAGGTGATGGGAGAATACTGATCAAAGAGCTGGGATTCAGTGCTCTAAACCCTGCTTAATGTTTGCATTTCATGGATGAAATCACTTAAGCCTACACACAAATGAAGACAATGATCAATCTAAGAGCTTTAATAAGTAGCTGTTTTCAGAATTATTTGTATCTTCCATAGTGATCAGGATATTATCTTACATGGTACGTATAAAAAAACTAGAAACTTATAGATGATCTATTGGAGGAGTTAAGCCAAGTCACAACACTTGGCCAAAGATAGGGCTTTCAAGGTGAGAGTAAGACTGACAACAAATGAGAGAAGAAACAGTTGAAGGGGAAATCTGACAGGGTTTATAAAAAAAAATAAATTATTAAAGTTTAAAAGAAAGGTCTTGGAGCCTTACCCCAATCAAGATATCACAGTGAGAAGCTTCAGAGCTCCATTTCCCAGAGAAGCTTCGAAAAATCTTCTTTTTTCAAAGAAGATTTTCAAAAACGGCAGAAACGTTTTTCTCAAAGCTCCAAAAAAAGTTAAAGCATTGCAGTAACAAATATACATATTCAAAATGCTCAATGAACTCCAAACAGTATAAATCCAAACAGACCCACATCATAATATATTATAATCAAACTGACAAATGTGAAACATAAAGAGAGAATACTGAAAGCCAACAGTGAGAAGCAACATTTCATGTAAAAGGAAACCTCAACAAGATTAAGTGCCGATATCTCAACTGAAACCGTGGAATGAAGAAGACAATATGAAGATACATTTGAAGTATCTAAAAACCAAAAACTGTCAATCAAAAATTTTATATCCAGCAAAACTGCCTTTCAAAACTGAGGAAGAGATTAAGAAATTCCCAGACGATGGAGGTGTCCAAGATGGCAGCTCAGTGAGGGGTGGGATATAGTTCATCCTCCAGAGCAGCGAGTAAATAACCAGGAACAGTACAGAACTGCTGGGGTCACATCAGTGACCGGACACACAGCGTACACCAGTCTGGACAAGCTGGGCCAACTGCAATCCTACCCAAAACCATGAGTCCCCCAAGCCACAGAGGCTGGTGCCCTTCCCCCACAGGTTGCTTCCCAGAGGGGACAAGAGAGAAGAGACTTTACTAACAGCAAGGGTCTGAGCTCAACCAAGCTTCAATTGTGGAGTCAATTAACAAATTCTGACTACTAAAAATAGGCCTCCAGATCAACTGAAATTCATGTAAAAGCTGAGGTGGCTGTTTTTTGCCCCGGCACAGAGCGGGCAGGGCTGCTGGATAAAGAAAAAAACCGAAAAACAAAAAACAGAGATTTTTTTTTTTTTTTTTGAATCGGACAGCACAAAATACTTGAAATAGTCTGGGCCCTGAAGGAAAGGAGGGGACACATAGAACCTGAAGATACACAGAACAACATAATAACATAAGCTCTTGATTGGCAAACCTGAGGAATTGGGGTCCTGCTCTGAAAAAGATATTTTTTTCCTTTCTTTTTTTGTGGCTGTGTTTCTACAGCTTAACTGCTCTTTGGATACAACTGCAAGGCTTCTCAAGCTCCAAATGTCCCAGATAAGGGCAAAATTAATCTTGTCTGTGCGCTTGTCTGGAGGTTGTGCCTTCCCCAGGAAAGGAGTTGTGCCCAACTCAGTTGGAATTCCTCCCTCAAGGAATTCAGATCCCAGGATCTGGAAAACTGAAGTGATTAAAGCCAGCTTACAACCTCTCCTCCATCTCAACCACGCTCCTAGCAGGGAGAGTCTGCTGAAGTTAAAGGCACCACATCACTTTATGCTGATAAGACCTGCAGGCAGACAAGTGCCACATGCTGGGCAGGATAGGAAAAAGTTTAAAGACTTCACAGGGAAGTCTTTCAACCTGCTGGGTCTCACCCTCAGGGAAAACTGATGCAGGTGACTCCTCCTGAGAGGAGGCCAGTTTGGTCAGGGAAAATCTGACTGGGGTCTGTAATACCTAAATAGACCCTCCTTAAGGGGGAAAAAAAGGGCACCATACAGGCAGGGAAAGAAACAAGAAAACAAGAACTGAAAATTTCTGATCTGTTAAACAAAAGCTAAGCTAGAAGTTTAGAATAAGCTGAACTGGGGCAGGCCACGGTGGCTCTGCAGGCAAGAATGCTTGCCTGCCATGCCAGAGGACCCGGGTTCAATTCCCGGTGCCTGACAATGTAAAAAAAAAAAAAAGAATAAGCTGAACTGAACATCAAAGAACAGATAGGGTCATCCAGCAAGAAAATCCTAGGTAAAAAAAGTGAAAACAATCTCCACAATAAATTAATTAAGGAAATTAAATGTCTAGATGCCAGCAAAAAATAACAAATCATACTAGGGAAATTTAAGATACAGCTCAGTCAAAGGAACAAAACCAACAATTCAAATGAGATACAGGAGTTGAAACAATTAATTCAGGATGTTAGAACAGACATGGAAAATCTCATCAAAAATCAATTCAATGAATTGAGGGAGGATATAAAGAAGGCAAGGCACAAACAAAAAGAAGAAATCGAAAGTCTGAAAAAACAAATCACAGAACTAAGGGAATGAAAGGCACAGTAGAAAAGATGAAATAAACAATGACAACCTACAAAGTTAGATTTCAAGAGGTAGAAGACAGGATTAGTGACCTGTAGAATAGGACATCTGAAATTCTACAAGCAAAAGAAAATATAGGGAAAAGAATGGAAAAATCTGAGCAGGAATTGAGAGAACTGAATGACAACAAGAAGTGCACTAATATACGTGTTGTGGGTGTCCCAGAAGAAGAAGAGAAGGGAAAACAAGGAGAAAAATTGATGGAGGAAATTATCACTGAGAATTTCACAACTCTTAACCAAAAAACAGAATAGATATAGACATACTCCAAGACATTTACTTATCAGAATGTCAAATGTCAAAGAGAAAGAGAGAATTTTGAAAGGAGCAAGAGAAAAGCAATCCATCACATACAAGGGAAGCCCTGTAAGACTATGCGTAGATATCTCAGCAGAAAACACGGAAGAGAGAAGACAGTGGTATGATATATTTAAAATACTAAAGGAGAAGAACCGCCAACCAAGAATTCTATATCCAGCAAAATTGTACTTCAAAAATGAGGGAGAAATTAAAACATTTTTGGACAAAAAAATCACTGAGAGAATTTGTAATCAAGAGACCAGCTCTGCAAGTACTAAAGGGAGCACTAGAGACAGATAGGAAAAGACAGCAGAGAGAGGTGTGGAGAAGAGTGTAGAAATGACCTGTACTATCAGCAAAGGTAAAAAAGAAAAAAAAATTAGATATGACATATAAAATCCAAAAGGCAAAGTGGTAGAAGTACTGCCCTTACAGTAACTTCTACCTAAAGTAGAAATGTTTATGGATTAAACTCCCTAATCAAAAGACACAGACTGGCAGAATGGATTAAAAAACAGGACCCATCTATATGCTGTCTACAGGAGACACATTTTAGACTCAAGGATAAACACAGATTGAAAGTGAAAGGTTGGGAAAAGATATTTCATGCAAACAACAATTAGAAAAGAGCAGGAGTAGCTATACTAATATCCAACAAATTAGACTTCAAATGTAAAACAATTAAAAGAGACAAAGAAGGATACTGTGTATTAATAAAAGGAACAACTCAACAAGAAGACATAATAATCATAAATATTTATGCAACGAGCCAGAGTGCTCCAAAATACATGAGGCAAACACTGAAAAGAGAAATAGATGCATCTACCATAATAGTTGGAGATTTCAATACCACCCCCCCTCATCAATGGACAGAACATCTAGACAGAGGATCAAAAAAGAAACAGAGAATTTGAATAATATAATAAATGAACTAGACTTAGACTATTTATAGAACACTACACCCCACAAGAGCAGGATACACCTTTTTCTCAAGTGCTTATGGATTATTCTCAAAGATAGACCATATACTGGGTCACAAAGCAAGTCTCAAAAATTTAAAAAGATTGAAATCATACAAAACACTTTCTAAGATCAAAAGGAATGAAGTTGGAAATCAATAATAGGCAGAGTGCCAGAAAATTCACAACTATATGGAGGCTCAACAACAAACTCTTAAACAACCTGTGGGGCATGGAAGAAATTACAAAAGAAATCAGTAAATATCTCAAGGCAAATGAAAATGAAAGCACAATATATCAAAATTTATGGGATGCAGCAAAGGCAGTGCTAAAAGGGAAATTTATTGCCCTAAATGCCTATATCAAAAAAGAAGAAAGAGCAAAAATCGAGGAATTAATTGTTTACTTGGAAGAACTAGAGAAAGAACAGCAAACTACCCCAAAGCAAGCAACGAGAAAGAAATAATGAGATTAGAGCAGAAATAAATGAAATTGAGAACATGGAAACAATCGAGAAAATCAACAAAACCAAAAGTTGGTTCTTTGAGAAAATTTATAAGATTGATGGACCCTTACCAAGGTTGACAAAAAGAAGAGAGAGGGTGCAAATAAATCAAATCAGAAATAGAAGAGAGGACACACACACTGACCCCTCAGAAATAAAGGAGGTAATGAGAGGATACCATGAATGACTTTACGCTAATAAACAAGACAACGTAGGTGAAATGGACAACTTCCTAGAAAGGCATGAACAACCAACACTGACTCGAGTTAAAAACAGACAACCTCAACAAACCAATCACAAGTAAAGAAATTGAATTAGTCATTAAGAAGCTCCCAAAAAAGAAAAGGGAAATAGCTTATAAATCTTATAATAGGAGGCGGTTTCCTAGGTTTTACACCCAAAGCATGAGCACTGAAGAAAGAAATAGATAAACGGAAACTCCTCAAAATTAAACACTTTTGTACATCAAAGAACTTTGTCAAGAAAGTAAAAAGACAGACTACACAATGGGAGACAATATTTGGAAATCATATATCAGATAAGGGTCTAGTATCCAGAATATATAAAGAAATTTTTCAACTCAACAACAAAAAGAAAGACAACCCAATTACAAAACGGGCAAAAGACATGATCAGACAGACACTTCTCAGAAGAGGAAATACAAATGGCTAAAAGCCACATGAAAAGATGCTCAACTTCCCTGGCTATCCTAAATGCAAATCAAAACCACAATGAGATATCATCTCACACTCAACAGAATGGCCGTTATCAACAAAACTGAAAACGACAAGTGCTGGAGAGGACGTGGAGAAAGAGGCACACTTATCCACTGTTGGTGGGAATGTCAAATGGTACAACCACTCTGGAAGGCAGTTTGGCAGTTTCTCAGGAAGCTAAGTATAGGACCGCCATATGATCCGACAATACCATTGCTAGGTATCTATTCAGAGGACATGAAGGCAAGGACACAAATGGACATTTACACACCAATGTTTATAGCAGCATTATTTACAACTGCCAAGAGATGGAAACAGCCCAAATGTCCATCAACAGACGAGTGGCTAAACAAGCTGTGGTATATACATACGATGGAATATTACACAGCTATAAGACAGAAAAAAGCCATGAAGTATTTAACAACATGGATGGACCCTGAGGACATTATGCTAAGTGAGATTAGCCAGAAACAAAAGGACAAATACTGTATGGTCTCACTGATATGAGTTAACATTAATGAATGAACTTGGAGAATTTCAGTTAAGAACAGAGGCCATCAGGAGATAGAAATAGGGTTGATTTTGGATAATTGGAGCTGAAGGGATCTGACTGTAAAATTTCAGAAATGGACAGCAAAATATACCTAATTGTAGCACAATAATGTTAGTATACTCAAATTAAGCTGAATGTGAGAATGTTAGACGGAGGAGGGCTGGGGGCACAAATGAAACCAGAAGGAAAGATAGACGATTGATTTGAGCAGTGAATAAAAAAGTATTTGCAAAATCCCCTTGGTGAGAAAGGAGGAAAATTCAACTTCCCCATTTGGAGAATTACCGATATTCTCGCAAGCAGTAGGGACAACCAAATCAATAGGCAGAGCCTTCGATCTTGGGGTTTGTTCATATGAAACTTATCCCTGCAAAGGCTAGGCTAAGCCTACTTAAAATTAGGCCTAAGAGTCACCTCCAGAGAACTTCTTTAGTTGCTTAGTTGTGGCCTATCTCTCTCTCAGCCAACACGGCAAGCAAACTCACGACCCTCTCCCTCTCTACTCCCAGGGGTATAAACCTCCCTGGTAACATGGGACAGAAATCCTAGAATGAGCTGAGACTCAGCATCAAGGGATTGAGAAAACCTTCTCGACCGAAAGGGGGAAGAGAAAAATGAAACAAAATAAAGTGTCAGTGGCTGAGAGTTTTCAGAGTTGAGAGATTATTCTGGAGGTTATTCTTACACATTTCATAGATATTTGTTGCTGATAGGGTGACGCAAGAATTAAGACAGACACAGATTTCTGAAAATGAGAGCAGGGGACTCTTGAACTTCTAGAGCCAAGAGCCCTTTGCCAGTTTTGCTCCAGCTATTTGTTAGTGGTTATTTCAAAAGGCAGGAGGAAGTAACATCAAGTTAATCTTTAATGTTAATTACAATTATGCCAATATGTAAAATACAAGAAAATGCAAAACCTTTTAAGCTAAATTGTTTAGCTGTGGAATCTCTTCAAAGAATAGCACATTCTGCCCCCAGCCTTTCTACCCTTCAAAACTTCCTTGTAGGAGACTAGCTGTCTGCAATGTCTACAAGAGCTACTTGACCTAGTATTCCGGGTCACCGTCTCAAAGTTTAGCCTGAAAGTAAAATGGTCTGTTTCCCACAGATATTCCCTTTTTAATTTAAGGTATATTAGAGAGGCTAGAGGGAAGTGCCTGAAACTGCAGAGTTGTGTTCCAGTAGCCATGTTTCTTGAAGACGAATGTAAAATGATACAGCTTTCACAATATGACTATGTGAGTATGAAACCTTTTTATCTATGTCTGATGCTCCTTTTATCTATGATACGACAGATGAGTAAAAAAATATGGATTAAAAATAAATAAATAATAGGGAGAAAAATGTTAAAATAAATTGAGTAGATGAAATACTAGTAAACAATGAAAGGGAGTGGTAAGGGGTATAGGAAAAAAATAGGGGGAACAAAGTTTAAAATATATTGAGTAGATGGAAATAAGTGGACAATGAAAGGAAGGGTTAAGGGGTATGGTATGTATGAGTTTTTTCTTTTTTTCATTTTATCTCTTTTTCTGGAGTGATGCAAATGTTCTAAAAAATGATCATAGTGATGAATATACTACTATGTGATGATATTGTGAACCATTGATTGTACACCATGCACAGAATGTTTGTATGTTAAGAATGTTCATGTTTGTATGTTGTTTTGGTTTGATAATAAAAAATAAACAAAAAAAAAAAAAGAAATTCCCAGACAAACAAAAGAAAAGGAGTTCATCACCGCTAGACTAGCCCCAATGAGATGTTAAAGAGAGTTCTCTGCAGGTTGAAAGGAAAGGATAATAGACATTAGATCAAAGATGCATGAAGTAATAAAGATCCCTGGGGAGGGAAATAATAGTATAATTATAAATGTCAGCAAGATTGTATTTTTGGTTTGTAACTCTTTTCACTTCCTACAGGATCTAAAAGGCAAATGCATATAATGTAATAAGAAATCCCTGTTTTGGGATTCATAAAGTATAAACATCAATTTGTGAGAAAAACTACATGAAGGTGGGAAGGTGGAGAGGACTATAAACGTAGTTTGTGTATTCTATTGAAATTAAATTGGTATTAAAAGAAATGAGATTGTTACAGGTTTAGGATGTTAAATTTAATCCCATAGTAACTACAAAGAAAATACTGGAGAATAGGCAAGCTCAGGGAGTCAGAAATTAGAGTACAGGCTGCCAGGGGCAGGAATCAGGAAGAACAGTGAGTTAATGCAAAATGGATGTACGATTTCTATTTGGAGAGAAGGGAAAGTTTTGGTATTGGATAGTGGTGAGGGTTCTGCAACATAGTGAATGTGATTAATCCCACTGAACGGTATGCTTGGGAGTGGAGGTCAATATGGGAAAATTTATGTTATGTGTATGTCCCTACAAATTTAAAAGAAAAAAAAAAGGAAGAACAAAAGAGATGACAAAATGAAATACATGATTCTAGATAGGATCTAACAAGGGCAGAGAGATATATCTCAAAGAAACAATATTAAGACATATAAAACATTGGAATGTAGGTATGCTATATCTTAAATTTCTTGAAACTGGTAGCACATTTTAAGTGGTTACAAAGATGAATATTCTTGTTCTTAGAAACTGCACAGGGCAGGATTAAGTGCTCAGGATGCATGATATAAACAACCTGCACTCAAGTGTTCAGAAAAAGAACTGATAGAGAAATGGACAGACGGATTGAAAGAGTGCTGTATGGGTAGATAAAATGATATGGGGCAAATGTGGCAAAACATTAAAAGCGGTATATCTGAGGGGATAGGGGTATACCGGAGTTCCATGTATGGAATTTGTATTATTTCTGTTAACTGTCCTGTATGTTTGAAAGCATTTAAAATTTAAAAAAAAAGGTTTTGGAAAATTGCACAAGGAAACATAAAGATCTCTTTAGGCTTCCTATAAATAATCTCCACGGTACCAGAAGGCTTTATAATTCAATTAAACACAATGAGGTCTAACTATGTAAATAGTACTATTTAAGGCTTTTCATTCTAATATGTTAGCTTTAGAAACCATTCATACATAAAGCAACATACTTACTGAGATCTCTACATTTAATAGTACTATATTCAAAGGAGATACAGAGATAGTCGCATGCTTCTCTCAATTCAGGAATAGATATGCCATCAGGACAACGGATTATTCCTGTCTTATAGTAATCCTGAAATAAAAAAGTAAGGAGTGTATAATATATCTGGATTGTGAGGGAGCCAAAATTTATTGAAACAACATTTTCAAAAATAGTAGTGCTCTGATATTTTAAAGTTAGGTGGAATCTCAGTTCACCTAACAACTTTTTGATTATACAGATAAGGAAAACTGAGGCTCAGGTGGCTTATACAGTCATACATTTATTTAATAGCAGAGGTAAGATTAGAACCCAGGTCTCCCTATTCCTTATTCATCTCCTCTCACTACTATGTCATGGTAACTAGTATGTATTTCCTCCATGAAATTATTTTTCTACACATCTACCATAAATTTTTAGAACATTTTTTAAAAAGTAAAGAAGCACAATTAAAAATTATCTAGAAAATTCAACAAAATTTAAGCTTTTTAATTAAAAAACTTTAACTCTTACCCAAGTATTAAAATATGTAAAATGATGCAAAATTAGGTATTGTTCTTCTAAACACTATTCTTTGGTATTTCCCATATTATTATAAATAATTAATGGAAAGTATTTTCCAGATCTAATTTAAAAGTTGTTATGGGCTGGAATAGTGGGAAGATGGCAGAATAGGACAGATCAAGTACATCCCTGCTCCAAGGAACAGTTAGAGAAGGGACAGTAAGGCAACCGGGATGGCGATTCCAGGATGTAAGTGCCATGGGAGGGTCTTCTACACCACAAAGGGAAATCCTGATTGGAAAAGCTGAAGAATTGAGACACAGAGAACCAGAGACCGTCCAGCTAGGGCAAACAACCTAACACACACCTTTCAAAATGGAAGCCCAGAACCTTTAGGAGTGCATGGACAGGGAGATGGGAATTAGGAAGTAAGCCAAGCCATGTTCCCTGAACACACTACCCTCACATGTGCCGCCCACACCCCATGACTGCCCCCATACACAACAGATCTGAACCCCATCACCTGCCACCCACAAGGCCCTCCAAGCACTCCAGCCACTGCACATCCCCACCTTACGCATGAGTGTGCACGCTTGCCCCAGCCCAACCCACCTCTCCCACGCAAGCACACAGTCTAGCCTTGTCTCTCCCAAGACCTACACACCAGCACCCAACCCTTCGACCCCCACCTCACCCTCCCTGTCCCCTTCAGGCAGTTGCCAGCACGTTCAGGTTGCAGTGCTCACCTTCATACATACCTGGGCCAAACCCACCCCCAGCCTATACAGTCACACACCCAACCCTGACCCCGTGAGCTCTGGGCACATGTTCATCACTGTAAAATCCTCCCACATATGTGCACACTAGCACCACTGCCACGTCCACCAGCTCTAGACAGGCCCTGACCTGTACATTCCCACCACACCTGCTCCCAGCCAATACAGGCATAACCCCTGCTTGCTGCCCCTGAGCTCTGTGCATGTGCACACCAGAGCGCCTTTTTGTATTTATGTTATTTTACACACAAAAAAAGAAAAAAAAAAACAGGAGAAGTATAACAGAGAAGATAGGATTTAACAAATGAGTGCCTGTTGAATCACTGTATTGATATTTATTTTGGTCTCCAGTGTGTTGGAGGAGCTAGAAGGAAAAACAAAAAATCATGGAACTGTAACCTATACCAAAGTTTAAAATCTGTTTCTACAACTACTTGCTAAAATGTACTTGGAAATTTATTGCTTTTTTGTACATGTTATACTTCACAATTAAAAAAACACTAAAAAAAAAAAAAAAAGTTGTTAGGGGCTGGTCCCAGAATTACAGATGCCATATAAGTTACTCAAGAGCTGAGTCACAAAAATTTTTCTTGCTTGTCCATTCCAAATGGAGTCAAATGTAAGTATGGACAGACAAAAACTTATTTTTCAACATGCTTTAAAAATTAAGACCTATCTCAAGCTTCTTGAGGCTCAGAGCCACAGCAACATAGTTTCTAAGACTGCTACATCAGTGGAAGCAAAATGTCTTCTGGTGCTTGTCCAAGCACTAATAACCTGATAAAGATCAACAACATTTCCTATCTTTCTTCAGGGTCCTTCCTTACCAAAACTTCTTGAGGAAGTTCTATTTCCTGACTATGGAAAAAATTACCATACACTATAAATCAAACTTTTATCCCTGAGCTGAAATTATAAGTAGGGATATGCTGTAATATTAATTCAAATATTCTTCAAAATAAAAGGTTAAAACCTCAACAGGAAAAGTTAAAAACAAAGATGCTAACATACACATTTTGGAGGTGATTTTTAAATGTTCATAAGTTTCTATATTGCTGGTTACACATCAAAATATTAAAATTCAAGTAACCACATCATTCTTAGGTAGCAAAAATGATCAGCATATTGTATTGACAAGAATTAGGAAGAGAAGAGTAGTATGACTCAAGAAATTCTACTACTAAATCAGCTGAAAGAACTAGATATGCAGGCCTAACAGTTTAAGCAGCTCTTCCCAACGGTCTTACGTTTCTTTAGGTCATAAAATTCATTTTTTACAATTGTACATACTAAAATAAAGATGAATTAAATGATATTTATTTAGAAAAAATAAGATACTGCACAACTCCAAAGAGATATCTAATTAGAACTCTGCTCCATTCCAAGTACTTTCTCAGAAGGGGCCTTATGAACAAGTCAACATAAGAAACAAAAACTCACCAGAATAGCTCGAAACACAGTGGAGCCAATTCCCTCTGCCACCTCATACTCTCCCTTCTCGTTGGGGCGTGTAAAATTATGTTCTCTGCCAGACCCAAACATCCTATGATAGCAAATAATTGAGAAATATATCAATAAGATATTTCCTTCAAAAGGGAAAAATGATTTCATACACAAAAGTAAAAAAGAATTATAATTTGAGCATAAAGTAATATCACTAAATTAATTTAAGAATTTTTAGCAAAAATTTATTCTGCAAATATTATAAACAAAGTATTAAAAACTTCCCCTTTTTGATGGGAGGGAACAGTAATACAGATTCCCTATAAACAATAATAAAATTAAACCATTGCTGGGGGTTGAATCATGTCCTCTTCAAAAGACATGTTAGGTTGCAACCCCCAGTTCTAAAAGTATAAATCGATTATAAGCAGAACCTCTGAGGATGTTATTAATTAAGGTGTGACCAAATTGAACTGAGGATAGGCCTTAATCCAATGTGGATAAAGTCTTTATAAGCAAAGGAAATTGGACACAAAAAAGAAACCACTGGGAGTAGCCAGAAGCTGGAAGTCAATGGAACCCGGAAAAGAAAGAAGACATTGCCATGTAAATTGTCAAGTGACAGAAAAGCTAAGGACCCCTAAAGATTGCCAGCTAGCCAGAAGAGACTGATCCCATCCCTAAAGTAAATATGGCTGATCTTAGTATTTTACTCAACAATTTTCCAATTTAAATGGTTTTCTTTTTTGCTGTAACACAGAAACCTGTAATAAACAAAGCCTTTATATTTCAAAGTTTCCAAAACAATGCTAACTTCTTTTTACAGTTCCCATGGATATTAAATTTCATCCCCCAAAATATGTTGTAGTCAACTAATATGAAAAGAAGCCTTCACTGATTAAAAATAAAAGTTTTTTGGGAATCAAATGTTATGCAATTTTCCAAAATATTTAAACTTTTTACAAAGTGGAAAGATAATTTCAAATATCTAAATTTTTACTGTGTGTTTCTTTACAGTTTAGGTAATATAAGGCATCATTAACAGTATGAAGTTATCCTTCTAATAGCTTCCATCAAGAGACCTCCTACAGTCTAAACATACATAAAAGTCTGTAGTTCAAGTATTTTTTTCTCACAAATGTCAAATCTAGTGCCAATGTTAAATGAAAATATTTACCTACTTAACACGCATATAACACCATAATGCCAGCATTTATTCTATATTCTGAGACACTGAGAAATCTCACACACACACACATGCACAAACATATACACAAAGACATCCCAAATAGGTACTCATATCCAAACTAGAAAAAAAAGGCTTTTTAACCTCACATAAGCTTCAATATATGCCCCTTCACTTTATATGAGCGTGAACATACAAAGAATCTAATTAAAAGGTAACCAAACCCCCACAAAAAAAATTAAATAAAATAAAACAAAAAGGAAAAGGTACCCGATGCTAATTTTGGACACACTGAAAAATCAAGCCTATGTTGTCCATATACTTCTCAAACTGTGGTTTCTATAACTGCAAACTTTAAACTAGTGCTCTGGACCAGCACAAATTAGAAGATGATTATTTTTTTATTTATTTATTTTTTACATGGGCAGGCACTGGGAACCGAACCCAGGTTCTCGGGCATGGCAGGCAAGCATTCTTACCTGCTGAGCCACCGTGGCCTGCCCAGAAGATGATTATTATCTCCTTTAGTCTATTCACTCCAGTTGTTAATTGCATTCCTTTTAGTTTAGTTTAGTTTTTTATTTAGTATCTACATCGAATTGATAACTCATGCTGACTTTACAGCTGACCAAACTGTTGGATTTTTTCTTTAAACAATGTAGATATCTTTTATATTTGGTGGCAGAATTTGGGAGCCCAAATGTAGGAAATCTATTATCACTGTTAAATTTACTTTGTTATATTCAATCTACGATTTCAACCTATAGAGGTCTTTTGGTTTCCTTGACTTCATTAATTACTACATTTGCTATTCTTACAGTACTACAAAGAAAGAAATAAAACCAAGTTCAAGCTCTGACCCTATCACTCTCTAGCTGTATTAATTTAGGTTAAGTAATTTAACCTCTAAAGATCATCCCTTTCATCTGTAAAATAATAACACTGCATTGCAATAAAAACTACTTTTAAACGAGAATGAAAAACAAAATAATGGATGTGAAAGTGTTTCATAGTTAGTAATAAAAAGAACTGCAATAATACAAACCTGCCCAACATTGTATTTGGCTGTGCAGTAAAAATGGATGGGTCTACAACAAATCTAGTATTATCCACTATTAGTGTCACTCGTTCTGATGTCCTTACATTCCGAGCTCCTTCTTTTGCATTTTCATATACAAATACCATCTCCCCAGATATTTTACAGGTACCATCTGAACTTGACTGACTACTGTTTCTGCTGCTGTTCCCAGCACTGCTACTGGAACCATTTGGGGATGTTTTTTGAGGACGAGGACTACTTGGACGAGAGGAACTGTGATCTTTCTCTCTTTCTGAAAGAGAAAAGATGTTAAACAAGGTATTACAAATGTTCTTTAAAAAATGTATGATCCATCTACACCTTTAAAATCTTTTACTTAAAATTTTTTTAAATCACAGTATTCATGCTTTTAAATTTCAAATAACAAGCATTTCCAGAGAACACCATGAATTTATATTTCCCAGAAATAAAATCCAAACCTTCAAAATGTTTTCTAAAATAGTTAATCTTTGGTTGTGGACTTTTAAAAATATGTGTATAGCTGACTAATAACAAAGACTAAGATTAAAATTAAGGCAAATTTTATGTTATTACTCTAATTAGAAATAACAGAAAGCCAAGAAACCAAATATCCTTACACAAGCCAAATAAATAAGCTTTCAGAGTTAGTAAAAGATTAATAAGAATACCAATTTAAATTGTCCTAAATACTAGATGTATCAACACTATTCTGAAAATACAAAATATAAACAAACTTTGGAATCTCACTATGTTAATGAAGGCATTCAAAAAACCAGAGTTCACCTCACAAAAGGAAGGTTCAAAAGGAGGAAAAAAACCAATTCACGCAGGACAGGAAGTATTTATTTTTCCAAACGACTTTGAATGTCTATCACATAAAGTGATTTGAAAAGCTGATGATATACTGCTTTCTTCTCATTCTCACTTTTGTTGAATAAAGCAACGTATATATTTTATAGGATTACAAAACTATTATTCATAATTTTGGTAGAAAATACTATTAAAATTCAGAAAATTTCCTTTAAATGCTTTGATATTCTACAAAATGGAAATAAGGACTAAGATTTTGTAATAAGAAGTTTCCTTTAGAGGCTAGATCACTACTTTAAAAGGTGACCTAGGGCCACAGTGGGTCAGTGGCAGGGTTCCTGCCTGCCATGCCGGAGAACCGGGTTCGATTCCCAGTCCCTGCCCATGCAAAAAAAAAAGGTGACCTAGAACGTACCTTCATCTCATCAGTTTCATCTTTTGCCAAATTCCTTCATGATTCAGGCTATTTAGAATGCTCTGTACAGTATTACTGATTATATAATTAGGTTTGTTATCTCTCCAGAGATACTCTGACACCTTCCTTTGATTGTCAGTTTCCACAATGCTATTGGTATATCAAAAGCAAAATTCACTAAAATGGTAAGATAATTTATTATACCCTCCTAGTCTCTTTCCAGATACTGAACTTTATATGTAACTGCCAACTCTTTTTTATACTTTTGCTGATTTTTAGCTTGTATTAGTCTGACATCAAAACCTACTTAGACAATGATACTTCTCGGCATACTAGAACCTAATATGAATAATTTTGATTTAGAAGAGACCATCGAAAAGTACTTTAGAAATATTAAACCAAGGTATTTAATTAGCCTCTTTTCTAAGGGAAAATGAAAATCTGCAAGCTCACACTACGTAGGCACCTCTGCCTCACATTAATAACAAAGACTGTGGTCACATTAAGTATTCATTTGGAACAATAATGTTAATTTCTAAAAATGACATAGGAAGGAGGGAAAAAAACATCAGCTAGTCACCAAGAAATCAAAACATTTCACATCTCTTTCACCTTCTATTTTTATTATGTAATTTGAAATATTTCCAAAAATCAAAATAAGTAACTCCATACTCTTGGTTATTTTAGCTTTCACTTTTTGTTAGTATGATTAATCCAGAGATTACTATCAATTATTTACTCTACTACAAACTATTTTAAAATAAACAACTGCTTTATATCTTATATGATAAAAATCAGCTTGAAAGATCTGAAAAATCTACATAACAGTTTAAAAGGCTTTTCAAATTACTTCTTTTATAAGATTGACAGTCTTAAAAAAATTCACCTTTAAGGTGTATTTATAAATTGTTTTATTCACTGCAAGAACCAAGCTAAGCCAAAATAGAAAAACTGAATAAAAACCAATTCTATTCTGAAGTATTAGGCACAATTCATTGTCATTACTAGCTTTAAAACGTGAATGCAGTTTTAAGAACCATTGGAACGTTAAATGATTTTACATACCAATATGGTGCTGTCGTGTCGGAGAAGTAACATTTCTAATACAAGGAGTAAGCTGAGACTCTGCTCTTTCATGCGATGAATCTCGTGATCTGTCACTTGACCTTCGTCTGTCTCTTGATCTCTCATGGCCCCCACTAGCACCATGTAGACTCATTTTGGTGTGGTCAACTCCTCCTTTAGCAACACGTGAGGGAGTACTGATAAATTAAAAGAGAAAATTAACCATAAAAGCAAAACATAAGATCGAAAAAAGCTTTTAAAAAAATATGATTAAAATAAAATCCCTAGTTATTATTATTATTATTATGGATTCAACTGAGATGCTTTAAATAGATATTTTAGAATTGAAGAGTTCCATGCTTAGGATTTATTTATAATCTAACATGTCACCTGACTAAAAGAAGCCAAGCCAAAACCCAACCCACTTAGCATCAACACATATCTCATTTCTTCTAGTAAAATTTTACTTTAAATATGGTACAAAGAAAATCTAGTAGGTTAAAATGAGTAAAAGACCCACTCTACAGAGATTAGATCTTCACAAAGGTCAGCTGAAATAATCCATAGCTAAAACTAAATTGTACAGATTTTTAACGAAGTTACTAGTCATATAAGACCAACAAAGTCACCAGGCAAGTCCTCTAAGAAATATGCTCCAAGAAATATTAATCTGGGTGGGCCATGGTGGCTCAGCAGGCAAGAATGCTTGCCTGCCATGCCAGAGGACCTGGGTTCGTTTCCCAGTGCCTGCCCATGAAAAAAAAAAAAAAAAAGAAATATTAATCTTTGTTTTGTGCCATCTTGAAGTCTTGCATGCTTTATTTTTTAGACAAGTTTAATAGGCTATCTTCTATTATTCATACAGGATTGCTTATCCTGAAGCCTTGCTATTTCCCCAAGAAGAACTCTGATTATGCTTTAGAAGTTTCATATAAATAAAAATATTCATATTAAATATTAATATAGAGGGAGGTGACACAGGCTGCAATATATTCAGTCAAGTTACCATTCTGTATAATTAGTAATAACTTTCTCTTTCAAGGTATTTGCCGCAGGAAGCTTAGTCTGTCCTTAATATTTCAGAAGTACAGGTTTGAACTGTCAGAACCTTGGCAAAACCTTAACATTTCAAAATTAGAAAATACCTTTAGGAGCAAGTCTATATTATTGAATTAGGACAAATTTACCCTCATAAGGGAAAACGAGTACAGTCAGTCATCTTTAAAAATGCCCCAACTACTGCTTCTCAATATACAAAAGACTAAAATTACATATGGTTTACCATACAGTAAATCTCATCTCTGTCCCCTTAAATTCCCCTAATTTCATTCACAAGGAGGGGATTTTTAAAAAGGATTTAAAGAGCACTTTACAAAACAATCAGCTTTCTTCTTTGAAATATTCAGGATCTTAAATGTTATGCATACTTTTCTTTCTTTTATTAAAATTGACACTGGCTTCAAAATGTGTGGAACTGGGGGACAAAATAACCCATTCAAAACCATTTTAGAAATCGTCTTTTGGCAGAATAGCAAGTATCCAAGTTAAAAACAAGAGGGTCGACTTCCGGGTCAAGATGGTGGCTTAACAACGTGCATGTTTTAGTTCGTCCTCCAGAACAACTACTAAATAACCAGAAACAGTACAGAACAGCTCCTGGGGCCACTTCAGGGTCCAGACACACAGCGTACCCAAGTCTGGACCAGCTGGACTGGCTGCGAGCACCCCCCAGAACCGTGAGTTCCCAAAGCTGTGGCAGCCAGCACCCCTCCCCAATAGGCCACTTCCCAGAGGGGAAAGGAAAGGACTTTACCAGCAGCAGGGAATGGGCACAATCAAACGCCAACTGTGGAACTAATTAACAAATTCTGACTACTAAAAATAGGCCCCCAGCTTAGGTGAACCGGATCAATTCCGAGGTTGCTCGTATTTACCCGGGTGCCAAGGGGGCAGGACTGACAGAAAAGGGGAAAAAAAAAAAAGAAGGAAACATAGGTTTTTGTGGCTGTGTATCTACAAAGGCTTGACTGCCTCTGGATACAGCGGCAGGACTTTTCAGGCTGCAACTGCCCCAGGCATAGGCAGAAGTGAGCTCTTCTGGGGGCTTGACTGGAGCCTGTGCCTTCCCTGGGGGAGGGGTGAAGCCCAAGTCAGGTGGAATCCCTCCATCAAGGAATTCAGACCCCAGGGCTTGGTAATTTGAAGACATTAAAACCAGCCTACAACCTCTCCTCTGTCTCCACCACACGCCCAGCAGGGAGCATCTGCCAAAGTTAAAGGTACCACATCATCTTATGCTGGTGGGACCTGCAGTCAGACAAGCAGGACCTGCAATCAGACAAGCGCCACACACGGGGCAGGATAAGAAAAACAGAGTCCAGAGACTTCACAGGAAAGTCTTTCAACCTGCTGGGTCTCACCCTCAAGGAAGCCCGATGCAGGTGACTCTTTCCTCCTCATAGGAGGCCAGTCTGGTCTGGGAAAATCTGGCTGGAGTATATAATATCTAAGTAGACCCTCCTAAGTGTGTGTGTGTGTGGGGGGAAGGCACCACACAAGCAGGGCAAGAAACAAGAAAACAAGAACTGAAAAATTCTCCTCTGTTAAACAAAACTTAAGCTAAAGGTCCAGATAAAGCTGAACGGAATGTCAAAGAACAGATAGACAACAAATTCATCCAGCAAGAAAACCCTAGATAAAAGAAGTGAAAGCAATCTCCAGGATAAACTAATTAAGGTAATTAAATGCCTAGATGCCAGCAAAAAACAACAAATCACACTAGGAAAATTGAAGATATAGCCCAGTCAAAGGAACAAACCAATAATTCAAATGACAAACAGGAGCTGAAACAATTAATTCAGAATGTACAAACAGACATGGAAAACCTCATCAAAAACCAAATCAATGAATTGAGGGAGGATATAAAGATGGCAAGGAATGAACAAAAAGAAGAAACTGAAAGTCTGAAAAAACAAATCACAGAACTTATGGGAATGAAAGACACAGTAGAAAAGATGAAAAAAAAAAAAATGGAAACCTACAACGGTAGATTTCGAGAGACAGAACATAGGATTTCTGAACTGGAGGATGGAACATCTGAAATCCAGCAAGAAAAAGAAATATATAGGGAAAAAAATGGAAAAATATGAGCAGGGACTCAGGGAATTGAAAGACAATATGAAGCGCACGAATATACGTGTTGTGGGTGTCCCAGAAGGAGACGGGAAGGGAAAAGGAGGAGAAAAACTAATGGAGGAAATTATCACTGAAAATTTCCCAACTGTTATGAAAGACTTAAAATTAGAGATCCAAGAAGTGCAGCGTACCCCAAAGAGAATAGATCCAAATAGACATACTCCAAGACATTTAATAATCAGAATGTCAGAGGTCAAAGAGAAAGAGAGGATCTTGAAAGCAGCAAGAGAAAAGCAATCCATCACATACAAGGGAAGCCCAATAAGACTATGTGCAGATCTCTCAGCAGAAACCATGGAGGCGAGAAGACAGTGGGATGATATATTTAAATTATTAAAAGAGAAAAACTGCCAACTAAGAATTCTATATCCAGCAAAATTGCTCTTCAAAAATGAGGGAGAAATTAAAACATTTTCAGACAAGAAATCACTGAGGGAATTTGTGACCAAGAGACCAGCTCTGCAAGAAATACTAAAGGGAACACTAGAGACAGATACAAAGACAGAAGAGAGAGGTGTGGAGAAGAGTGTAGAAAGGAAGACTATGAGTAAAGGTAAAAAGAAGAAAATTAGATATGACATATAAAATCCAGAAGGCAAAATAGTAGAAGAAAGTACTACCCATGCAGTAATAACACTGAATGTTAATGGATTAAACTCTCCAATCAAAAGACATAGTCTGGCAGAATGGATTAAAAAACAAGACCCACCTATATGCTGTCTCTACTCAAAGGACATGAGGCCAAGGACACAAATGGACATTTACACACCAATGTTTATAGCAGCATTATTAACAATTACCAAGAGATGGAAACAGCCAAAATGTCCATCAACAGACAGCTGACTAAACAAGCTGTGACATTTACATAAGATGGAATATTATGCAGCTGTAAGACAGAATAAAGTTATGAAGTATGTAACAACATGGATGGACCTTAAGAACATTATGCTGAGTGTGATTAGCCAGAAATAAAAGGACAAATACTGTATGGTCTCACTGATATGAACTGACATTAGTGAATAAACTTGGAATATTTCCTTGGTAACAGAGACCATCAGGAGATAGAAATAGGGTGAGATATTGGGTAATTGGAGCTGAAGGGATACAGGCTGTGCAACAGGACTGAATATAAAAACTCAGAAATGGACAGCACAATACTACCTAACTGTAATGTAATTATGTTAAAACACTGAATGAAGCTGCATGTGAGATGATAGAGGGAGGAGGGCTGGGGACATAAATGAAATCAGAAAGAAAGATAGATGGTAAAGATTGAGATGGTATAATCTAGGAATGCCTAAGTGTATAATAATAGTGAAATGTACAATGCACAAATTTAAAACTGTTTTTGCATGAGGAAGAACAAAGGAATGCCATTATTGCAGGGTGCTGAAAATAGATGATAATTAATACTTTAAAATGTCACCTTATGTGTGAGACTAAAGCAAAAAATGTTTATTTGTTACAAAATTTATAATTTGACTAGAGCATTTCCTAATATAACTCATGTAGATAGTTTGATTGAATGTCATAAATACTTGAAATCTCAGGTAGGACATGAGATTTTGTTGGTTTGTCCAGAGTGATACCCTGATGAATCCCAGAGTGATCTGATCAGTGACCGGAAAAGTTATTTCCAAGCCCCCTTCGGGGAATGGTGAGAGTGGAAGAAATACAACTTCCCCAAGTTGAATTCTTGCTATTCTCACAAGCAGTGTGGACAACCAAAGCTATAGGCTGAGCCCCCAGTCTTGGGGTTTATTCATATGAAACTTAACCCCACAAAGGATAGGTCAAGTCTACTTAAAATTTAGGCCTAAGAGTCACCCCCAAGAGAGCCTCTTTTGTTGCTCAGATGTGGCCTCTCTCTCCAGCCAACATGACGAGCAGTCTCACCACTCTCCCCCTCTCTGCGTGGGACATGACTCCCAGGGGTGTGGACCTTCCTGGCAACGTGGGACAGAGAAACTGGAATGAGCTGAGACTCAGCATCAAGGGACTGAGAAAAACCCTAGAATGAGCTGAGAATTAACATCAAGGGATTGAGAGAACCTTCTCGACCAAAGGGGGAAAAGTGAAATGAGACAAAGTGTCAATGGCTGAGAGATTCCAAACAGAGTTGGGAGGTTACCCTGGAGGTTATTCTTATGCATTAAGTAGATATCACCTTGTTGTTCAAGATGTGGAGGAGAGGCTGGAGGGAACTGCCTGAAAATGTAGAGCTGTGTTCCAGTAGCCATGTTTCTTGATGATGATTGAACAATGAAATAGCTTTCACAATGAGACTCTGTGAATGTGAAAACCTTATGCCTGATGCTCCTTTTAGCTACTATATCAACAGAAGAGTAGAACATATGAAAAAACAAATAATAGGGGGAACAAATGTTAAAATAAATTTTGTTTGAAATGCCAGTGGTAAATGAAAGCGAGGGGTAAGGGGTATGGTATGTATAATCTTTTTTTTCTCTGTTATCATTTTATTTCTTTTTCTGTCCTTTTTTATTTATTTTTCTAAATCGATGCAAATGTTCTAAGAAATGATAAATATGCAACTATGTGATGATATTAAGAATTACTGATTGTATATATAGAATGGAATGATATCTTAATGTTTTGTATGTTAATTTTTTTAATTAATAAAAAAAGGTACAAACAAAAAAAACAAGAGGGTCACTTTATTGTTCTGTTATCTTTCCAAAATTAATTTTTTTGTTTGTTTGTTCCCTTCAACATAAACCTCAGTCACCACTCCTGAGTGAAGATGGATAGAGGCTCTGGTCCCCACACCTCCAGTTCTCAGTAGCTGCCTTTTTATTGCTGTAGCAAGGCTTGAAAAAAAAATGTGTGTCAACGAGGACTTCCCCAAAATGGCCTTTGTAGATAATTCCACAATATATTTTCTATCTTTTTCAATATGGGAGATATAAAAAGGAAAAGACTGGGATTCTGTTAGAGTCAGAAGCCTTGTCAGTATCTGAGCCATCATCTGACTGCTTACTGTAAAAAGGAAATTGAACTGGGGAGGCACTTGAGGTGATACCATGATACCATTACAATTCTGACATTTAAATTCTTTCTGTAGTTTACTGATCCGGTTGGTTTTTATCTTGCTTCCAGACAGATTTTTCACTTTCTCTAGTTTCAATGTAGTCTTTAGACTGGGTCTAAGACTTGCATCTACCACATGATTCCAAGTTTTTGTTTAATCCTGCTGGCAGCTTCTTCCATCTTTTCACGAGCCACACACAGGCATTACAGGTATCTTCTGAATGAGTCTCATGCAACCTAAAAGAGCTTTGAAAGTTCTTTTCATAGTATTTATTGAGAGTGAATTGAGAACTGGAGGACTTAGCCCTGCAAATACAGCAGTCCTCTATACTTCGGTAATTCCATGGCTTGTGCAAAACCAAACACGTCTTCTTCTGAGCAACAGTCTTCCAAAAGCAGCCATTCCACACACAACAACACTCCCGAGGTGCGGAGTGCATGCCAGGCCAACCCCCTTCTTATTGCTCATTCCTCCATAACTAACATTTCAAGAAAAAAAAAAAAAGCAGTATTTTGAAATGCAAAATTAAAATGCTACTTTCCAATTTTAAAAACTTAATTTAGCTCATAGGTGAGGTTTTATAAATTTCGTAATGTCTTTAAAGGTCATATAATTCAACTCAGTCTTTATAGATGAGAAAAAGGTCAATTGACTTTGGAGTTTGTAGTAATATTAGACATCACCCAGATATAAATATTATTCAAATATCCCTTCAATTTCTTTTATTGTTGTGTGAGAGCAATGGAAGAAAACCAGAATTGAAATGCTTAAAAAACAGGTGTAGGGGTGGTGCAAAGGTAGCTCAGTGGTAGAATTCTTGCCTACAATGTGGGAGACCCGGGTTTGATTAGCATGACCCCTGTGCAAGGATGACACGCAAATTCGTGAAGCGTTCCATATTTTATAAAGGGAAGAAAAAAAACAAAAACAAAAACTGAGGTGTGGGGCAAAATAACTGTTTTCCCCACAAACAAAATAAGTTTGCATGCTAACCTTAATTCACTTTGAGAACTCTTTTTAAAACCACTATGATAAAAAAATTGTGGGGCAAAGCTTGTCTTTGAAAACTGTACTGATTATGTAAATAAAGTTACAGACTTTAAAAAATTTATAAACATCTTATGTAGGATAACTTTGCCCATTAGAGAATGCTGATTAATGAAAATATTCCAGTTAATATAATTCATCTACACAATTATTAAGTTACATGCACTATGTACACAATGCATGCTAAATGACAATGAAAAGAGAAGCTTTCTCAAGGAGCTCATGATCAAAATGTAGCAGGGTAAGACACCAACATGTAAATTTTTAAATAATTCAAGAGTTATCCCAAATTTCAAATATAAAACTACTAAATATATCCCTAATATAGAACTATTACATGACTGAGTAATAACAAATGTTTTAGGATCTCTGGGGAAGATGGCATCACTATAGATTGTTACACTAGGCCCTGACAGGTAAGATATCAATAGTCAGAATATACTGCAGGTAGGAAAACTGACAGGAACAAAATCAGTTTTTTGTTCTTAAGGCAATTTGGAAATTTACCATCTTAGCATATTCTATGACTAATGGTTTAAAAATATTAAAGTTTTTTTTTAAATCACTCCTTTAATAAGTTAACTGCTTGACATTCTGAAAATTATTTAACATTTTAGAGCCTTAGTTCCCTCATCTGTAAAATGCAGATTACATTTACTTTCTAGGGTTAATATGAAAATTAAATTAAATATAATAAGTAAACTGATTGGCAATGTATCTGGTAGAAAAGAATCACCCACTAAATGATAGTTTATTTAGTTATGACGAGGATGTTAAAGTTCAAAGTTACATGATCTGCTTAGGGTCATGCAGTATTTAGCCACAATGTTAATCATTCCTGAGCCACCTCTATAACATTATACTGTTTTTTTCCAACAAAACCACATAACTAAAATTTAATCTTCTTGATGGTTCACAAAGCAGTTTTAAGTCCTGCAGTGTTTCACAGTTATCTCCTTTGCTGGCTTATTAGTTATAACAATTTTTTGCTGTTATTTTAATAGCTATTTCACTATGAAAATCAGTAATTACCTCACTGTAATATAGACTCCAAGAACAAAAGAAAAGGCTAACTTTGTTTTTATCCTGAAAGTTACTTCTAGGTAAATAAAATCAAGCTATCAGCCTATACTGGTCATTTGCCACTCATAAAACTAAAGAGGAAAAAAAAATCAAAATTAAAAATTAAAAAAACCTCTACTCCCATCTTCTTTCTGGTCAGGAAAAATCACAGTAGGTTTGAATCCTTTTAACAATCTTTTTTTTTCAAATACAGCAAATCAAAAGACCCTATTGCACTTATATTAAAAACCTTAGAGGGTGGGCAATGGTGGCTCAGTGGCAGAGTTCTTGCCTGCCATGCTCGAGACATGGGTTTGATTCCTGGAGCCTGCCCATGCCAAAAAACAAAACGAAACAAAAAAAAACCTTAGAGTAAGAAAGCTGAAATTTCTGGCTCATTTCCTAAAACAGGAAAAAGAAGAAACTCTATACTAACAGAACAAAGATGGTGTAGAGGAAAAATAACTCTTCAAATTATTCTGGTTCCAAGTTTTAATCATTTTCAATTAAAGGAAAGTACATTTTAAAAATGTTAATCTAACTAGCAATCTAATGAACAAGATACAAACACAATTACAATCAAGGCAAATGCATGTTAAATGTTCAATTGAGTAAGGGCCAAGCAGACCAATTTATTGAAAAAGAGTTTCTACCAGACATCTCTGCAGCTGAAAAATTAGATACTACTAAAAATTCTGCTAAAATATTAGCTTCATTTCTAAACTGCTTAGATTTTAAATAAATACAAATAGTGTCATAATATACTTCCATCTTTTTATTCCCAAATAGAATGTACCCTGAATTACATCTTCAAAATAAGATGTCATGGAAGATTAATTATGTCCTACTCTATATAATTAAATAATTTTAGATCAGGGAAGCAAAAACAATATGTGCAAAGGAAAATGAGGAAAGCAAGTTCAGAAGGAACATCTCTGCTTTAGGCTTTGTTTAAAAGAAATTAAGAGCTATGAATTAAGAACAGATGAGGAGATATTTCAGCCCCAATGTCTGCTTCCAGCCAAGATGAGGTAGCAAGCACTGAACTTATTCTTCTGCCTGAAACAAGCAAAAAAAGGGACAAAATATATGAAACAGTGGTTTACAAGGCACAGTATATCTGGCAACAAAGAATAGTGATCCCTGAAGGACAAAAAATACATGAGGTAAGCTCAACAAATGCCCCAGACACTACTTTGAGAGTTTCCAGAGGAAACATAGGAAGGAAGAATTCAAGTAAGCCTGACAGACTCTGAGTTAAGGAAATGGAGCTGAGAGGGATACTACGTAGATAGAGTTTCTAGGAAAAGTACTAGAGAGGAAAGAGCAGCAAGAGAGAAAACCTCAAGATCTTCAGAGTCTTTCTCAATAACTGGGCTGAGTACCAAACAGCACATACAGGTGAGAAAACTACGCCAGTCTGGAGTAAAAAAAAAAAAAAAACACAACTGAAAGAATTAGACGAAGCAGCCACCACACTCTTACAGGGACAGAAATACTTCCTGTTTCCATTAGTCAAAGTGGAAAACTTTAAAATTCATACGGTATTGGGCAAAGAACACTAGGGCTCTTGCCTCTACAGTGTAAAATAATCATACCTAGACTGAGCAATGCTCCAGTCCCACCCACCAAATAAATTTTCAAAGCAAGACCTGAAAGGATCAAACTGTTTCCAAATAAATTAACCAAATTCCAAAACAAAGCTCAAGAATATTTATAGGAATACAAAATTATCTAGCACCTAAACAAGATAAAATTCACAATACATGACATCTAATAAAAACTACCAGGTATGCAAAGAAGCAGGAAAATATAACCCACAATGAAGAGAAAAAACTGAAATTGACACAGATGTTAGAAATAAAAACAAAGACATTAAAACAGTTAATTATAACTGTATTCCTTCAAAAAGTTTTGTAGAAAAACAGAATATAAAAAAAGATGCAAATCAGATTTCCAGAGATGAAAATGATATTTGAGGTGAAAAATACACTGAATTGAATTAATAATAGATTAGATGTTACAGAAGAAAATATTAGTGGATTTGAAGGTACCAATAGGAAATATCCAAAATCAAACAAACAGAAAAATAAATAAATAAACAGAATGCAAGTGGACTGTGGTTCAACTTTAAGCACCCTAATAATATAGGTGGAAATGAAATCTATGAAGGAATGAGGATGGGAGAGAGAAAAAAACATTTGAAGAAATAATGTCTCAAAATTTTCCAAAGCTGATGAAAACTAAAAAAAACACAGATTCAAGATACACAACTTCAAAGTCAAATAAAAAATGAAACTATCAACCTAGAATTCTACATTCTTCAAAAATACACTTCAAAAACAAAACCAAAACACTCTTTCAAGCACAAAAAAACAAAATAATTCATCATGAGACCTGCAATGCAAGAAAAATTAAAGGAAGTCCATCATACAGAAGAAAAATAATGTCAGATGAAAATATACATCTATACTAAAGGAATGAAGAACCTCAGAAAATCGATTACTGTTTTCCAACTATACCATAAATGGATACTATATCATTTGAATGTAGCTAGTGACAAGTTAGAGGTGTATACTATAAACAGTAAATCAAACACCATAATAAGAAAACAAAGAATCATAGTTAATAAGCCAACAAAGCAGATAAAAGGGCTCATGGAAAAGATTCAATTAATCCAAAACAAATTAAAAAAAAAATAGTGTGTGTGTGTGAAACAAAGAACAAATGGGACTAACAAAAAACAGGAAGTTGAGAAGACTTAAATTTAACCATATCAATAATCATATTAAATGTAAATGGTCTAAGTACCCCAACTAAAAGGCAGAGATTATCAGACTGGATATAAAAGCTAAACTCAACGAGAAGCTGCCTACAAGAAACACTTTAAATATAGATGTACAAAGAGACTAAAAGTAAAAGAAGATGCACCATTTTAACATTAATCAAAAGAAAGCAGGCAAGACTATATTAATATGAAAGCAGATTTCAAAGAAAAGAATATTATCAAGGATAAAGAAGGTCATTTCATAAGGATACTGGGGTTAATTCATCAAGCACACAAAACAATCTCTAAGATGCATATAACTAATAACAGAACTTCAAGATATGTGAAGTAAAACTGATAACACTATAAGGAAAACTAGACAAATCCACAATTATAGTAAGAGATTTCACTAACCCTTCTTGCAATATTTGCTAGAGCAAGCTGAAAGAAAATCAGTAAGGATGAAGAAGATTTGAATAACACTACTGAATAATCAATTTGCCCTAATCGACATTTATAGAACACTTAACCCAACAACAGTTCAGTGCTCATTCTTTTCATGTGCACACAGGGCATTTACCAAAACAGACCATTCTCTGGGCAACAGAAAAAGTCTCAATGAATTTTATAAAATACAATCATACAAAGTGCAATCTCTTGGTATAATAGATTTAAATTAAGGTTCTATAACAGAGAGATGTCTGGAAAATCTCCAAATGGTGGAAATTAATTATACATTCCAAATAACCATAACCAAAGTAGATATCAAAAGGGAAATTAGAGAGAATTTTGAAATAAATGAAAATTAAAGAGAACTATATAAAAATTTGTGGGATGGGGCAGGCCACAGTGGCTCAGCAGACAGACTTCTCGCCTGCCATGCCAGAGACCCAGATTCAATTCCTGGTGCCTACCTATGTAAAAAAAAAAAAAAAGGAGAAAAAAATTTGTGGGAGGAATGAGAACAGCAGTTGGAGGAAATTGTAGCATTGAATGCATATATTAGAAAATAAAAAATACCTAATAAAAATGACCTCAGCTTCCAACTTAGAAAATTAAAAAATGAGACAGTTAAGCCCAAAAAAATTAAAAGAAAAGAAACAATAAAGAATGGAAATCAATAGAAAACAGGAAAACAATAGAAAAAAGCAATGAAAACAAAAGCTAGTTCTCTGATAAGATCAATAAAACTCATAAACCTCTAGCCAGATTGGGAAAAGAGTCAAGAAAACACAAATTACCAAAATCAGAGATGAGTGAGTTGGCATAACTATGAAGCCTACAGATATTAAAAGAATATAGGAATATTATAAAAACCTTATGCCAATAAATTCAACAACACAGAAAAACTAGACAGATCCCTTGAAGGACACTCACTACCAAAGCACACTCAAAAGAAATAAATAAGCTAAATAACACTAACTCTATTAAAGAAATCAAATTTGTAGTTTAAAACTTTCCTTCCAAGGAGACTCCAGGCACAGATGCTTTCACTAATAAATTCTATAAAGGAAGAAATTTAATCAATCTTACACAAACTCTTCCAAAAAACTAAGGAAAAGAAAATAAATCCTAATTCATACCCTGAAGCTGGTATTACCAGATACCAAAAGCAGGCAAAGACATTATAAGAAACTAAAAATCTAGATTCCTCAAAAAACAAAACTGTAATAAATCAAACCCAGCAATATATAAAATGGATAATACATCATGAACTAATGGTTAACCCAAACATGCAAGACAGGTTGAGTATTCCAAAAATTAATGTAGAAAAACGGACTTTCCAAAAGATGAAAGAATAGTGAATTGTAGGGCTCACTTCTCTTCCAAAAACAGCTAGTGGACAGGCAGAAACTCTAGAAAAACTGTTCTGGGGCTCCAAAGACAGAGAGTACTGCAGAGCATCCAGAGAAGAGCAGGAAGAAAAGCCTATGAGACTGAGGTGAAAAACCTGAGTAAATGCTCAGATGGGGTTCCTGGTGCCGACGCCCCAGGATACAAGCAGCTTGGGGTCGACCAGTACCTGCCTTGGAGGGCTACTGTGAACTGGGAGGTTGCAGAAGTCCTCTTTCCCAACAGAAAAGAGGACATGGTCCAGTAGTGATACAGCTATTGGCCAGTGAATCTGGGCTACTGGGTGTCACTATTTTAGCCTGGCCCAGGCAGGTGCTGCTACACCGTTGCTTCGAGCTGCCACAGGCACAGGCTCCAGGGGGTTAAAAATACCCTGCATTCTTAAGTTGGTGGGGAAAAGGTTGGAAAAAGCATCATCTGCCAGGTAGACCAGGAACTCACAGCCTTGGTAAGCTGAAGAAAAGGCTTTTTGGCATCTTTCCTGACTCTCTCCCCAGGGCTCTTTGGAACTGGTCTGTGCCCTCAGTATGGGTCACTGGCCCTGTTTTGGCTGAGAAATGCTGACAAAGAAGAGCCTTCACATAACCCAATCAACATGAAAATCCCACATGTGAGAGAGAAACCAATCTTTGGAATAATCTCAGCAAGATAAGAAAATGCCCAGATATTGGCAAAAAATTACAATCCTTACTAAGAAACAGGAAGATAGGCCCCAGTCAAAGAAAAAAATTAAAAAGTCGGAGATACAGAATTTGGAACAAATAATCAAACATGTTCAAATAAATCTCCTAAATCAATCAAGGACATGAAGGAAAATATGGCTAAAAAGATAAAGGATACTACCAAGACACTAGGTGAGCATAAAGTAGATTTGAAAGCATGCAAAGAAAAATAATGGAATTTATGGGAATGAAAGGCACAACAGACGAGATTAAAAATAAACTAGAGGTATACAACAGCAAATTTGAAGAGGTTGAAAAAATGATCAGCGACCTAGAAGACAAGACAACTAAAACTGAAGAGATAAAAGACCAGAGAGTGAAAAGAATGGAAAAAATTGAGAAGGGTCTCAGAAAATTTGAAAGACAGCATGACGTGCACACATATATGTGTCAGGTATATTCCATAGAAAAGAAGAGAAAGAGGTCATAAAGAATATCTGAGAAAATGATGTCTTTGGCCTTTATGAAAGACATAAATATACATACTCAGAAGTGCAACACACCCCAAACTGAATAAATCTGATGGAACCTACTTCAAAACATGCATTAATCAGACTGCCAACTTCCAAAGATAAAGAGAAAATTCTGAAAACAGCAAGGAAAAAATAATCCACCACATTCAAGGGATGATCAATAAGACTAAGGTAACAATTTTTCATCAGAAATCATAGAGGAAAGAAGGAAGTGGTATGATATTATTTAAGATACTGAAAGAGGAAAAACTGCCAGCCAAGAATTCATTATCCAGCAAAACTGTCATTCAAAAAGAAGGCGGAGTTTAAAATATTCACAGGTAAACAAAAGATGAAAGAGTTCATTAACAAGAAATACTAAAGAGAATTCTGCAACTGAAAAGCAAAGACAGAAAAGAGAAGCTTAGAGGAGAGCAGAGAAATAAGATTTTTCAATAAGGGTAACTAAAAGGGTAAAAGGAGAGACAATAGATATGACATATAAAATACCAAAGGATAAAACAGGTGGAGTACTGACTTTACAGTAATTACACTGCATTTAATGGTTAAACTCTCCCATCAAAAGATTCAGGCAGGGGCGGGCCACGGTGGCTCAGCAGGCAAGAATGCTTGCCTGCCATTCCAGAGGACCCGGGTTCGATTCCTGGTGCCTGCCCATGTCAAAAAAATAAAAAATCTTTTGTTACTCAGATGTGGCCTCTCTCTCCAGCCAACATGACGAGCAGTCTCACCACTCTCCCCCTCTGCATAGGACATGACTCCCAGGGGTGTGGACCTTCCTGGCAATGTGGGACAGAGATCCTGGAATGAGCTGAGACTCAGCATCAAGGGACTAAGAAAAACCCTAGAATGAGCTGAGAATTAACATCAAGGGATTGAGAGAACCTTCTCGACCAAAGGGGGAAGAGTGAAATGAGACTAAGTGTCAATGGCTGAGAGATTCCAAACAGAGTTGAGAGGTTATCCTGGAGGTTATTCTTATGCATCAAGTAGCTATCACCTTGTTCAAGATGTAGCGGAGAGAGACTGGAGGGAACTGCCTGAAAATGTAGAGCTGTGTTCCAGTAGCCATGTTTCTTGATGATGATTGAACAATGAAATAGCTTTCATAATGAGACTCTGTGAATGTGAAAACCTTATGTCTGATGCTCCTTTTAGCTACTATATCAACAGAAGTGTAGAACATATGGAATAAAAATAAATAATAGGGGGAACAAATGTTAAAATAAATTCAGTTTGAAATGCTAGTGGTAAATGAAAGCGAGGGGTAAGGGGTATGGTATGTATAATCTTTTTTTCTCTATTATCACTATATTTATTTTTCTGTTGTCTTTTTATTGCTTTTTCTAAATTGATGCAAATGTACTAAGAAATGATGAATATGCAACTATGTGATGATATTAAGAAATACTGATTGTATATGTAGAATGGAATGATATCTTAATGTTTTGTTTGTTAATTTTTTTTACTAATAAAAGAAAGTTTAAAAAAAAAACAACAAATAAACCAATAGCTTTATCGGAAAAAAAAAAAGATACAGGCAGGCAGAATGGATAAAAAATATATGACCTATCTATATGCTGTCTACAAGAGACTTACCTTAGACCCAAGCATACAAATAGGTTAAAAATGAAAGGCTGGAAAAAGATATCCCATGCAAATGGTAAACCACAAAAGAGCTGGAGCAGCTATTGTAGTATCAGACAAAATATACTTTAAATGCAAAAGCACGAAAAGAGACAAAGAAGAACATTATATATTAATAAAGGGGATATCCACAAAGAAGAAATAACAACCATAAATAGTTATGCACCAACCAGGATACCTCAAAATATATAAGGTACAAACAAAATTGAAGGGAGAAACAGACTATCTACAATAATAGTTGAAGACTTCAATACAACATTCTCATCAATGCATAGAACATCTAAACAGAAGATCAATAAGGAAACAAAGATCTTGAAAAATATGATAAATGAACTAGACTAAGAGATATATTCAGGGGTGGGCCACAGTGGCTCAGCAGGTAAGAGTGCTTGCCTGCCATGCCCGAGGACCCGGGTTCGATTCCCGGTGCCTGCCCATGTAAAAAAAAAAAAAAAAAAAAAAAGAGATATATTCAGAACACTGTACCCCAAAACAGGAGAATATACATTCTTCTCAAGTGCTCATGGATCATTCTTAAGGAAAGATCACATGTTGGGTCACAAACCCGGACTTAACAAATTTAAAAAGATCAAAACTATACAAAGCACTTTCTCTGACTATAATGGAATGAAGCTAGAAATCAATATCATATGGAGAACTGGAGAATACACAAATATATGGAGGTTAAACAACACACTCTTAAACAAACAGTGGGTCAAAGAAGAAACTGCAAAAAATCAGTAAATATCTCAAGATGAATGAAAATGAGAACACAATGTATCAAAGTTTATGGGTCACAATGAAGGCAATGCTGAGAGCAAAACTTAACAGCCTTATATGCATATGTTAAGAGGGAAGAAAAACCTAAAATCAGTGACCAAACTGAATACGTGGAAGACCTAGAAAAATGGCAAACAAATCCAAAAGCAAGCAGATGGAAAGAAGTAACAAAGACTAGAGCAAAAATAAATGAAATTGGAACAAAAAACACAACAAAATCAATAAAACTAAAAGTGGTTCTTTGAGAAGATCAATAAAATTGACAAGCCCTTAGCAAGACTGACAAACAAAAAAAGGGAGAAGAAATGACATCAGAAATGACAGAGGGACATTACTACTGACTCCACAGAAATAAAAGACATCATAAAAGGATACTATGAACAACTTTATGCCAACAGATTAGACAATACAGATGAATGAACAATTTTCTAGAAACACATAAAAAACCTACATTGACTTGAGAAGAAACAGAAGATCTTGATAAACCAGTCACAAGTAAAGATGCTGATTAAGTCATCAAAAACCTAACAACAAAGAAAAGCCTAGGACCAGCTTGTGAATTCTCCCAATCATTCAAGAAGAATGAATACCAATCCTGCTCAAATTCTTCAAGAAAACTGAAGAAAAGGGAACACTACCTAACTCACTCTATAAAGTCAACATCACCCTAATATCAAAACTATAAAGATACTACGAGAAAGGAAAATTAGAGACCAATCTCTCAAATGAATATAGATGTAAAAATTCTCAGCAAAATATTTGCAAATTGAATCCAACAACATATTTAAAGAATTATACCCCATCAGGCGGGTTTTATCCCAGGTATTAAAGGTACTTCAACACAAGAAAATGAATCGATGTAACAGACTACATTAACAAATCGAAGGGGGAAAACCACATGATCATCTCAACTGAGGATGGAAAGGCATTTGACAAAATCCATCACCCTTTCTTGATATAAACACTTCAAAACATAAAAGGAAACTTCCTCAATATGATCAAGTACATATATGAGAAACACACAACTAACAACGTACTCAATGGTCAAAGGCTGAAAAGTTTCCCTTTAAGATTAGGAACAAGACAAGGATACCCACTGTCACTGCTGTTATTCAACATTGTACTAGAAGTTTGGACTAGAGCAATTAGATGAGAAAAATAAGTAAAAGGTATCCAAATTGGAAAGGAAGAAGTAAAACTTTTGATTATTTGCAGGTGACATGATTCTATATTTAAAAAGTCCTGAGAAATCTACAAGAAAACTGCTAGAGCTAATAAAGGAAGTCAGCGAAGTGGTGGAATACATCAACACATAAAAACCAGTACTGTTTCTATACATTGTACTGAACAATCAGAAGAGGAAATGAAGAAAACAATTCCATTTACAATAGCAACTAAAAAAGTCAAATATCTACAATAAATTTAACAAAGGATGTAAAGGACCTATATTCAGAAAATCACACACCATTATTAAATGAAATCAGACAAGACCCAAATAAATGGAAGGATATTCTGTATTGATGGATTGGAAGAATAAATATCACTCTGATGTCAAGTCTTCCCAAGTTGATTTACAGTATCAATGCCATCCCAATCAAAATCCCAATGGTCTATTTTGAAGAAATGGAATAGTCAATCAGCAAATTCATTTGGAAGGGTAAGGGGTGCTGAATAGCTACAAACATTTTGAAAAAGAAGAATGATGTTGCAGGACTCCACTCCTGGCTTTAAAGTATATTACAAAGCAACAGTGGTCAGAAAAACGTGGTAATAGCATAAAGATAGACATATTGATCAATGGTACCAATTGAGAGTTCAGAAATAAACTCTTACTTCTATAGTCAAATGATTTTTGACAAGGCTGCCAAGTCCACAAGTCTGGGACAGAGAAATCCCTTCAACAAATGGTGGTGGGAGAAGTGGGCATATCCAAAAGAATGAAAGAGGTGACCTATCCCATACCTTACATAAAAATTAATTGAAGGAGTGATGACATCAACACGGTAATGAAAACAGCTAGTGAAAATTACCGCTTGGAGATTCAGTGTTAAAAAAGAACATTCTGAATTGTTCAGATATCTGGAAGAGAACATGGACTGAAGAGGGATCCTACAAATTCTATATTGAAGAAGTAGAAGAATATGAGGCAGAAAATTTCTGTTTCAGACAGGCTGGTCCTCTTCCCTCCCTCCCTTATTCGGTCTCACAGTGCAGGAGGGACAGAAAAACAGCAACAGGGACCCCTCCTAATGGAGGGAGAATACATATTCTCTCACAGAAGTAGGATAGACCCTCAACTTTTGGAGATCTGGGAGACATTTCAAGGCCCAGGTCAGTGGGAGACAGAGAGTCTGAGAAAACATGGACAGAAGCTTTGTTTATAGTGTTGGGTCCAAAAGTCCTACCCCCACACCTGTAAGAAACGGCAGCAAGAAACTTGATCCCTGCTAGGGAGGAAGCTAAAAACTGAGACAGCTGGTGATGTACTCCACCAAAAATAAAGTGGGGGAAACTCTATAAGACCAAGTGAAGATTTTTCAGTAGAAACTATGGTGGTAAGAAGCCAGTGGGTTGGTATATTTAAGATACTGAAAGAGAAAAACTGTCAACCAAGAATTCTATATTCTTGGGACAGCAAAGCTGTCCTTCAAAAATGAGGGAGACTTTAATATATTTACAGATAAATAGATACTGAGAGAGCTCGTGAACAAGAGACCTGCTCTACAGGAAATACTAAAGGGAGCACTAGAATTAGGTAGGAAAAGGCAGGAGAGAGAGGTTTGGAGATGAATGCAGAAATGAAGATTATCAGGAATGGTAACTAATAGGGTTAAAACAGAAAAAAATAAGATACAACAGATAAAATCTAAATGAAAAAATGGCTGGAGAAAAGATAACATTAAATGTTAATGGATTAAACTACCCAATCAGGGTAGTGCAATGGTGGCTCAGTGGCAGAATTCTTGCCTTCTATGCCAGAGACCCAGGTTCTATTTCCGGGGCCTGCTCATGCCAAAACAAAACAAAACAAAAACCTACCCAATCAGGACTTCCGGGCCAAGATGGCGGCTTAACAACATGCACATTTAGTTTGTCCTCCAGAACAACTACTAAATAACCAGAAACAATACAGAACAGTTCCAGGGGCCACATCAGTGACTGGACACACAGCACACCCCAATCTGGACCAGCTGGACTGGCTGTGAACCGCCCCCAGAACCGTAAGTTCCCCAAGTTGCAGCGGCCACCTTTCCCCCACAGGTTGCTTCCCAGAAGGAAAGGAAAGAGACTTTACTAGCAGCAGGGGCTGAGCCCAACCGAACACCAATTGTGGCATTAATTAACAAATTCTGATGACTAAAAATACGCCCCCAGCTCAGATGAACCTGGTCAAAGCGGAGGTCGCTCATTTTTGCCCTGGCGCCAAGGGGGGCAGGGCTGATGGAAAAAGGGAAAAAAAAGAACGAAACAGAGATTTTTGTGTCTGTGTTTCTACAAAGGCTTGACTGTCTTTGGATACAGCGGCAGGGCTCCTCAGGCTGCAACTGCCCCAGGCATAGGCAGAAACAAACTCATCTGAGGGCTTGTCTGGAGCCTGAGCCTTTCCCAGGGGAGGGGTGAAGCCCAACTCAAGTGGAATCCCTCTCTCAAGGAATTCAGACACCAGGGCTTGGTAATTTGAAGACATTAAAATCAGCCTACAACCTCTCCTCTGTCTCCACCATGCCCCCAGCCAAAGTTAAAGGTACTGCATCATCTTATGCTGGTGGAACCTGCAGGCAGACAAGCACAACATACTGGGTAGAATAAGAAAAAGAGAGTCCAGACACTTCACAGGAAAATCTTCCAACCTGCTGGGTCTCATCCTCAGGGAAAAGCAAAGCAGGTGACTCTTTCCTCCTGATAGGAGGCCAGTTTGGTTTGGGAAAATGTGGCTGCGGTCTATAATACCTAAGCAGACCCTCCTAAGTGTTGGGGGTAAAAGGCACCATACAAACAGGGCAAGAAACAAGAAAACAAACTGAAAAATTCTCCTCTGTTAAACAAAACTTAAGCTAGAGGTCCAGATAAAGCTGAACTGAATGTCAAAGAACAGATAGACAACAAATTCATCCAGCAAGAAAACCCTAGGTAAAAGAACTGCAAGCAATCTCCAGAATAAACTAATTACGGTAATTAAATGCCTAGATGCCAGCAAAAAACAACAAATCACACTAGGAAAATTGAAGATATGGCCCAGTCAAAGGAACAAACCAAACAATTCAAATGAGATACAGGAGCAGAAACATTTAATTCAGAGTATACAAACAGACATGGAAAACCTCATCAAAAACCAAATCAATGAATTGAGGGAGGATATAAAGAAGGCAAGGAATGAACAAAAAGAAGAAATTGAAAGTCTGAAAAAGCAAATCACCGAACTTATGGGAATGAAAGGCAAGGTAGAAGAGATGAAAAAAACAATGGAAACCTACAATGGTAGATTTCGAGAGACAGAACATAGGATTTCTGAACTGGAGGATGGAACATCTGAAATCCGGCAAGAAAAAGAAAATATAGGGAAAAAAGTGGAAAAATATGAGCAGGGACTCAGGGAACTGAAAGACAGTATGAAGCACACGAATATGTGTGTTGTGGGTGTCCCAGAAGGAGACGGGAAGGGAAAAGGAGGAGAAAAACTAATGGAGGAAATTATCACTGAAAATTTCCCAACTGTTATGAAAGACTTAAAATTAGAGATCCAAGAAGTGCAGCATACCCCAAAGAGAATAGATCCAAATAGACGTACTCCAAGACATTTACTAATCAGATTGTCAGAGGTCAAAGAGAAAGAGAGAATCTTGAAAGCAGCAAGAGAAAAGCAAACCATCACATACAAGGGAAGCCCAATAAGACTATGCATAGATCTCTCAGCAGAAACCATGGAGGCGAGAAGACAGTGGGATGATATATTAAAATTATTAAAAGAGAAAAACTGCCAACCAAGAATTCTATATCCAGCAAAATTGCTCTTCAAAAATGAGGGAGAAATTAAAACATTTTCAGACAAAACATCGCTGAGAGAATTTGTGACCAGGAGACCAGCTCTGCAAGAAATACTAAAGGGAGCACTAGAGACAGATAAAAAGACAGAAAAGAGAGGTGTGGAGAAGAGTGCAGAAAGGAAGACTATGAGTAAAGGTAAAAAGGAAAATTAGATATGACATATAAAATCCAGAAGGCAAAATAGTAGTACTACCCATGCAGTAATAACACTGAAGATTAATGGATTAAACTCCCCAATCAAAAGACATAGACTGGCAGAATGGATTAAAAAAAGAAGACCCATCTATATGCTGTCTCTACTCAAAGGATATGAGGGCAAGGATACAAATGGACATTTACACACCAATGTTTATAGCAGCATTATTAACAATTACCAAGAGATGGAAACATCCAAAATGTCCATCAACGGACGGGTGGCTAAACATACATATACATATGATGGAATATTACGCAGCTGTAAGACAGAATAAAGTTACGAAGTATGTAACAACATGGATGGACCTTAAGGACATTATGCTGAGTGTGATTAGCCAAAAATAAAAGGAGAAATACTGTATGATCTCACTGATACGAGCTGACATTAGTGAATAAACTTGGAATATTTTGTTGGTAACAGAGACCATCAGGACATAGAAATACGGTAAGATATTGGGTAACTGGAACTGAAGGGATACAGACTGTGCAACAGGACTGAATATAAAAACTCAGCAATGGACAGCACAACACTATCTAACTGTAATACAATTATGTTAAAACACTGAATGAAGCTGAATGTGAGAATGATAGAGGGAGGAGGGCTGGGGACATAAATGAAATCACAAAGAAAGACAGACTATAAAGATTGAGATGGTATAATTGAGGAGTGCCTAGAGTGTATAATGATAATGACTAAATGTACAAATTTAAAAATGTTTTTGCATGAGGAAGAACAAAGGAATGTCATTACCGCAGGGTGCTGAAAATAGATGGTAATTAATATTTTAAAATTTCAACTTATGTGTGAGACTAAATAAAAAAACGTTTATTTGGTAGACCAAATTTATATTTTGACTAGTGCATCTCCTAATATAAGTTATGTAGATAGCTGGTTGAACAACATAAGTACATGGAACCTTGGGTAGGACATAAGATTTTACTGGTTTGTCCAGAGTGATGCCCCAATCAATCCCAGAGTGATTTGATCAGTGAGTGGAAAAGTATCTGCAAAGTTCCCTTCGGGGAATGGTCAGAACGGGGAGAAAAATTCAACCTCCCCAAGTTGAATTCTTGATATTCTCACAAGCAGTGCAGACAACCAAAGCTATAGGCTGAACCTCCAGTCTTGGGGTTAGTTCACATGAAACTTAACCCCACAAAGGATAGGTCAAGCCTACTTAAAATTAGGCCTAAGAGTCACCCCACAAGAGAACCTCTTTTGTTACTCAGATGTGGCCTCTCTCTCCAGCCAATACAACAAGCAAACTCACCACTCTCCCCCTGTCTACGTGGGACATGACTCCCAGGGGTGTGGACCTTCCTGGCAACATGGCACAGAAATCTTAGTATGAGCTGAGACTCAGCATCAAGGGATTGAGAAAAACTCTAGAATGAGCTGAGACCCAGCATCAAGGGATTGAGAAAACCCTCTCAATCAAAAGGAGGAAGAGTGAAATGAGACAAAGTGTCAATGGCTGTGACCTTTCAAACAGAGTCAAGAGGTTATCCTGGAGATTATTCTTATGCATTAAGTAGATATCACCTTGCTATCCAAGATGTAATGGAGAGGCTGGAGGGAACTGCCTGAAAATGTAGAGCTGTGTTCCAGTAGCCATGTTTCTTGATGATGATTGTATAATGATATAGCTTTCACAATGTGACTGTGTGACTGTGAAAACCTTGTGTCTCATGCTCCTTTTATCTACCTTGTCAACAGACAAGTAGAACATATGGAATAAAAAAAAAATAATAGGGGGAACAAATGTTAAAATAAATTCAGTTTGAAATGCTAGTGATTAATGAAAGGGAGGGGTAAGGGGTATGGTATGTAAATTTTTTTTTTATTTTTCTGTTTTTGTTTTATTTTCTGTTGTCTTTTTATTTCTTTTTCTGAATTGATGCAAATGTTCTAAGAAATGATCATGATGATGAATACGCAACTATGTGATGATATTGTGAATTACTGATTATATATGTAGAACGGAATGAGCATATATTAAGGATGGTTGCGTTTCTTTCTTGTAATTTTTTTTAATTAATAAAAAAGGAAAAAAAAAACACCTATCCAATCAAAAGATGAAGATTGGCAGAATGGACAAAAAAACAGAATCCATCTATCTGCTGTCTACAAGAAACTTAAGATCCAAGGACAAAAACATGTTGAAAGTAAATGGTTAGAAAAAGATATTCCATGCAAACAACAACCAGAAAAGAGCAAGGGTAGCTATACCATATCAGACAAATTAGACTTCAAATGAAAACAATTAAAGAGACAAAGAATGACACTATATATTAATAAAAGGGACAATTCAGCAGAAGGCATAACAATCATATGTGTATATATATATGTGCAGAGTCAGAGTGCCCCAAAATACATGAGGCAAACACTGTCAACACTAAAGGGAGAAATAGACTCTTCTACAACAGTAGTGGAAGATTTCAATACACCAAACAGAGGATCAATAAGGAAAGAGAGATGTTGATAATATAACAAATAAACTAGACTTAAGAGACATTTACAGAACACTGCACCAAAAAACAGCAGGTACACATTCTTCTGAATTGCTCATGGACCATTCTCCAGAATAGACCACATGCTGGGGCACAAATCTCAGTAAATTTAAGAACATCAAAATTACACAAAGCACTTTCTTGGATTATAATGGAATGAAACTGGAAATCAGTAACAGGTGAAAGCCTGGAAAATTCACAAATGTATGGAGGCCAAACTATATACTCATTTTGTTTGTTTGTTTCTATGTATGGTGGGGGTCACATTTCATTCTTTTTCCATGTAACTATCCTGCTATTGCAGCACCATTCGTTGAATCTTCTTTTTACCTTGGGAGGAGGGGGGCAGGGCAGAGTGCATGGCCTGGGAATCGAACCTGGGTCTCCCACATCGGAGGTGAGAATTCTACCACTGAACTACCTTTGCACCCCCAAAACGATACATCCTTAAATAACCAGTGGGTCAAGGAAGAAATTACAAGAGAAATCAGTAAATGTCTTGAGACAAGTGAAAATGAGAACAGAATGTATCAGAACTTATGGGATGTAAAAGGAAAGGCAGTCCTGAGGGAAATTTATTACCCTAAATGCCTATGTTAAAAAAGAAGGGCAAAAATTGAGGAATTAACTGCTCACCTAAATGAACTAGAAACTGCAAACTAACCACAAAGCAAACACAATGAGAGAAATAATAACAAAGACTAGAGTAGAAATAAATGAAAGTGAGAATATGAAAACAAAAGAGAGAATCAGTAAAACCAGAAGATGTTTCTTTGAAAATGTCAGTAAAATAGATGGCTCCTGAGCTCGGTTGATAAAGAAAAAAAAAGAGGATGCAAACCAATAAAATCAGATTTGAGAGGGGGACATAACTAATGAGACCACAGAAATAAAGGAAATAATGAGAGGGTACTATGAACAAGTATATGCTAACAAACTAGACAACTTGGAAGAAATCAACACCTTTCTAGAAAAGCATGAACAACCAACATTGACTCAAGAAGAAACAGAAGACCTTCAACAAACCAATCACAAGTAAAGAGATAATCAGTCGTCAAAAAACTCCCAAAAAGAAAAGTCCAGGACCAGATGGTTTCATATGTGAATTCTACCAAGAATTCAAGAATTAGTACCAATTTTACCCAAACTCTTCAAGAAAACTGAAGAGATGGGGAAGCTACTAGCTCATTCTATGATGCACACAACACCCTAATAACAACAGATACTACAAGAAAAGAAAAGTACAGACCAATCTTGATAATGAATATAGATGCAAAAATCCTCCACAGATACTTGTAAATCAAATCCAGTAGCACATTAAAAGAATTATATACCATGACCAAATGGGTTTCATCCCAGGTATGCAAGGCTGTTTAACACAAGAAAATCAATCAATGTAATACACCACATCAACAAATTAAAGAGGAAAAACCACATAATCATCTCAATTGAGGCAGAAAAGGCATTTGACAAAATTCAGCATCCTTTCCTAATGAAAACACTTCAAATGACAGGAATAGAAGAAAACTTCCTCAACATGATAAAGAAAATACATGAAAAACCCACAGCTAAAATCAGACTCAGTGAGGAAAGACTGAAAGCTTTCCCCCCGAAGATCAGGAACAAGATAAGGATATCCTGCAACTACTGATATTCAAAATTGTATTTTGAATTTTGTACTGGTAGTTCTAACTAGAGCAATTAGACAAGAAATATGAATAAAAGGTATCCAAGTTGGAAAGGAAGAAGTATAATTCTCATTGTTTGCAGATGACATATACTATATGTAAAAAACCCCCCAAAAATCTACAGCAAAGCTCTAGAGCTAATAAATAAGTACAGCAAACTGGCAGGATACAAGATCAACACACAAAAATCAGTTGTTTCCATACACCAGCAATGTGCAATCTGAGAAGGAAATCAAGAAAACACTTCCATTTATAACAGTAGCCAAAAAATTCAAGTATTTAGGAGTAAGTTTAACCAAGGACATAAAAGACCTAATCATATACAAACTACAGAACTTTGCTAACAGAAATCAAAGGAAGACATAAATAAACAGAAGCAAGTATCATGTTCATGGATTGGAAGACTAAATAAATGTAGTTAAGATGTCAACTGTGCTCAAACTGATTTAATGCAATACTAATGAAAATCCCAACAACTTATTGTGCAGAAATAGAAAAACCAAGAGTCAAATTTATTTTAAAGACTAGGGTGCCCTGAATAGCAAAAAATATCTTGAGACAAAAAATGAAGTGGGAGATCTCACACTGACCTTAAACACTTACAAAGCCACAGTGGACAAAAGAGCATGGTACCAGCATAAAGTTAGGTGTACTAACTAGTGGAATCGAATTTAGTGTTTAGAGGCAGACCCTCACATCTGTGGACAACTGATCTTTGATAAGGTGGGCAAGTCAACTCAACTGGGACACAGCAGCCTCTTAAACAAATGGTGCTTGGAGAACTGGATATCCATATCCAAAGGACCCCTATCTCACATCCTGCATAAAAATTAACTCAAAATGGATCAACAACCTAAAATTTAGAGTTAAGACAATAAAAAGGTTAGAAGAAAATATAGGAAAATATCTCAAGGAACTTGTCATAGGCAGTGGTTTCCTAGACCTTACACCCAAACTGCAAGCAACGAAAAAAACAAAACAAAACAGTAAATGGGTTCTCTTCAAAACTGAACACTTCTGTCCATCAAAGAGCTCTGTCAGGAAAGTAAAAAAGCAGCTTATGCCATGAGAGACAACCCAATTTAAAAATGGGCAAAAGACATGGAAAGACACTTCTCAGAAGAGGACATACAAATGGCACAAAAATGAGATGGTCAAAGAATGGTTATATGATTATACTGGGAAAGATGCTAAGAAAAGATACTCAATGTCACTGGCTATTAGGGAAATGCAAATCAAAACCATAATGAGATATCTCACACCTACTAGAATGGCCATTATAAAAAAAAAAAGAAAACAACAAGTTCTGGAGAGGTTGTGGAGAAAGAGGTACACTTATTCACTATTAGCAGGAATGACGAATGGTGCAACTGCTCTAGAAGGCAGTTTGGTGGTTCCTCAGGAAGCTAAGTACAGAATTGTCATATGATCTAGCAATACCATTACCAGGTATGTATTCAGAGGATATGAAGGCAAGGCACCAATGGACAACTGCACACCAATCTTTACAGCAGCATTATTCACAATTGCCAAATGTCCATCAACAGATGAGTGGCTAAACAAAATGCAGTATATACATATGATGGAATATTACGCAGTTGTAAGACAGAATAAAGTCATGAAGCACATAACAACATGGATGAATCTTGAGGACACCATGATGAGTGAAATTAGCCAGAAACAAAAGGACAAACACTGAATGGTCTCCCTAATATGAGTTAACATTAATGAGTGAACTTTGAGAGTTAAAGTTAAGAACATAAGTTATCTGGAGAAAAAAAGAGGGTAAAGAGACTGGGCATTTGACGCTGAAGGAGTACAGAATGTTCAACAGGAATGATTTTAAAGAGCCAAAAATGGACAGCACGATACTATCTGATGAGAACACAATATTATAAGTGCACTGAGGAAAGCTGAGTGTGAGTATGGTTGAGGGAGAAGGGCTTGGGGCATGTATGACACCAGAAGGAAAGACAGAGGATAATGACTGGGATGGTACAACCTAGCAATGCCTATAGTGAAAAATAATGGTGATTACATGTAGAAATATAAGAATGTTTTTGCACGAAGAAGTACAAATTAATGACAACAATGCAAGGTGCTGAAAGTGGGATGGCATATGGGGAAAAAATGTAATCAATGCATACTAGGGTCTATAATTAACAGTAACATTGTAATATGCTTCCACTGAATGAAACAAAGGCAATATGCCCAAGCTAAATGTCAATAAGCAGGATTATGGTGGAGGGATATGGGAGTCATTGTGGAAGAAATGGAAATGTTCTAATACACACTGTGGTGGTGAAGGAATGGTTATGTGGTTATACCGGAAACTACTGATTTTTTACTTCAGTTGAACTGTATGATGTTTAAAAGTGAACAGAGATATACATGTGCTTGAGAAACTGTGGAGAGTGAGATGTACCCATCCACTGTTGGAAGGGAAGTAGAGAGATGCATTCCCTCTGGTGGGCAGTGTGATGGCTCCACAGGAGGGTAGGGGTAGCATGATCCTATGATTTGCAACCCCAGTTAGGTGTTTACTTGGAGGAATTGAGAGTGAGGAGATGAACAGACATTTGCACATTGGTGTTTATGGCAGCAGTATTCAAGATTTGCAATGAATGATGGTGGCCTAAGGATACATCAACTGAAGATAGAAGGGGAACTGTAGCATATACATACAATGGATTAAGGAGCAGCTGCAACTGCAACTGAAGTCCTGAGGCATGCAACTCCCTGAATGAACCTAGAAAATAGTATACTGAATGCAATAAGCCAGAAATGAAAAGACAAATATTATTACACCTCACTAATATGGACTAACTAATGTGCAAACTCTGAGAATTGAATTTGAGAGTATAAGTTACCATGTGAAGACCTAAGGTTCCTAGATTGAAGTTCTTACAGCAGTCACATCTATTCTGGAGTTGTAACTGCTATTTCTAAATTCTGAGATGCTGAGCTCTCTGTGTATAACCTGGTCTGGTAATTCCTTGGAGTAACTGACTCGTGTGATTCCTGTGACTCAGAGCTAGATTTCTGCAATATCATTGTCAGCATTACTCCATACAGCAAATGTTAAAAACTGAAAAAGTGATCAGATTTCAATTAGAGAATAAAGTTGATCTAGGTAGGAACAAGGATGGTACTAACTTTATTTTAAAACCTCAACTTCGGTGTGAGGCCAAAGGAAGGGATATTTATTTGGTGCAAAATTCATGTTTTTGGTAGCACACTATCTAACCTAACTTGTATGTTCAGCTTATTCAAACACCATAATTACACAGAAATTTGAATAAGGAGTGAGATCTTGTTGCTTTGTACAGGTTGGTGTGTTGCTCTTATGTATCCCAGAGTATCTGGGCAGAAGATAAAAAAGTATTTGCAAAGCCCCCTTGATGGACTGGGGATAGAAGTGGAAATAATATACTTCTCTACCTAGGAAGACCCGATATGCTTGCAATCATTGGGGACTGCAAATTTGATGGGCCAGGACCCTGAATTGGGGCTTGCCCTTATGAAACTTGTTCCCGAAAGGGGAAGCTAAGCCCACTTACGATTATGCTGAAGAGTCACCCCCAGAGAACCTCTTTTGTTGCTCAGATGTGGTCTCTCTCTAAGCCAACTCCACAGATGAGCTCACTGCCTTCTTCCCCTACATGGGAGAAGACTTCCAGGGGTGTATATCTCCCTGGCAATGTGGGAAATGACTCCAGTGGATGAGCCAGGCTCTGGCATCAGGGGAGTGAGAAACCCTTCTTGACCAAAAAGGGGAAGATAAATGAAACAAAACAAAGTTTCAGTGGCGGACAGATTTTAAATAAAACCAAGAGGTCATCCTGGAGATCATTTTTATGTAGTATATAGATATCCCCTTTCAGTTTTTGGTGTATTAGAGTAGCTAGGGGCAAATGCCTGAAACTACTGAACTGTAATTCAACAGCCTTGATTCTTAAAGATGACTGAATAACTACAGAGCTTTTAAGGAGTGACTGTGTAATTGTGAAAACCTTGTGACTGATACTCCCTTTATCCACTGTACAGACAGATGAGTAAGAGAAAAAAAAGATAAAAAATAAATAAATAATGGGAGGAGGTACAGGATATTTTGGGTGCTCTTTTTCACTTTTATTCTTATTTTTATATTTTTGGAGTAATAAAAATGTACAAAAGTGATGATAAATGTACAGTTATATAATGATACTGTGAACCACTGACTGTATCTTTTGGATGATAATATATGGTATTTGAATATATGTATCTCAATAAAATTGCACTAAAAAAATTAACTCAAGATGGATCAAAAACAAGTCAGAAACATAAATCTCCTAGAAGAAAACGCAGGCATACATCTACAAGATTTGTAGTAGGCGGTGGCTTCTTAGACTTCACATTCAAAGCACAAGCAATGAAAAGAAGAACAGATAAATGGGTCTCTTCAAATCTGAATACTTTTGTGTTTCAAAGGACTTTTTGTCAAAAAGGTGAAAAGCCATTCTACTTAATGGGAGAAATATTTAGAAGTCACATACCTAATAGGGGTTTAATGCCCAGCATATATAAAGAAATCCTACAACTCATCCACAAAATGATAAATACTCCATTTTAAAAATGGGCAAAAGACTTGAACAGATATTTTTCCAAAGAAGAAATACAAATGACCAAAAGGCACGTGAAAAGATGCTCAACATCATTAGCTATTAAGGAAAAAGCTATCACATGAAATGAAAATCAAAACCACAATGAGATATAATGTCACACCTACTAGAATGGCCACTATTAAAGAAACAAGAAAACTGTGAGTATTGGAGAGGACGTGGAGAAACAGGAACACTTACTCACTAGAATGTAAAAGGGTGCAGCTGTTTTGGGAGACAATTGGGCGGTTCCTCAGGGAGCTAAAGTACAGAACCACCATATGACCCAGCAATCTCACTACTAGGTATATACTCAGAAGAACTGAAAACAGAGATATGAACAGATGTGCACACCAATGTTCATCATGCCATTATTCATAATTGCCAAAAGATGTAAATAACTCAAATGTCCATCAACTGATGAATCGATAAACACAATGTGGTATATACATACAATGGAATATTATTCACCTGTAAGAAGAAATGAAGCCCTGATACATGCAACAACATGGATGAACCTTGAAGACATTATGTTGAGTTAAATAGCAACACAAAAGTACAAATATTGTATGTGCTCACTAATATGAACTAAATATAATGAGAAAATTCACAAAGTTAAGATCCAGAATATAGGTTACCAGAAGACAGAATGAAGGTAGAGAATCAGTAGCTGATGCTTAACTCGTGCAGAATTTTTAATAAGGTTGAATGTAAATGTTTGGAATGGATAGAAGTGATGCTAGCACGTTATTATGAAGTATGAGTAACAGCAGTGAATTGTGTGTGTGATTGTGGCTGAAAGGGCAAGTTTTGGGTCATGTATGTCACTAGAAGGAAAGCTAGAGGATGAAACTAGGGACTGTGTAAAATGCATGACAAAGTGAACCCTATTATGGACAACGAAGGTGGTTAATTGTAAATATAAGTACATATAAGAATGCTCTTCCATGAACTAGAACAAATGTATTTGGTCACTATCACAAAGTGTTAATAATAGTGTGGTATACGGGGAAAAATACACCTAATACAAACTATGGACTATTGTTAACAGTAATATCATAATATTCTTCCCCAAAGCTACATATCACTAATAGGAGGATATAAGGGGTAAAAGAATTTTCTTTTTGGAAAATAAAAATGTTTTAAAATTGACTGTGATGATGAAAGCACAACTCTGTGATTATACTGAAAGCCACTGATTTTATACGTTGGATGGACTGTATTGTATGGTGTGTGAATAAAGTTGCTTTAAAAATATTTTCAAAAATAATCAAGTCTGATGAAGGTAAAATGAGGCAGGTAACCATCTACACTGGTTAACTTTTATATGGGTACATTCTTACTGGAAAGCAGTTTGGTAACAAGTACCAAATATCTTCAAAATGTTCATATTCCCTGACCCACTTCTGGGAAACCATGTTAAAAATTTTAAGAAAATGAGACAAAGATTTTTGTCCACAGATGTTATCTACACAGTTATTTACACTAGCAGGTGAAATAAAATGAACTCTATAGAATATAATCATGAATTAACTATATCTTTCCTCTAGCTTATATTATGTGGATATCCTTTTCCTGCTCCTGGATTATGCTACCAGAATATTTCATAGCTTCTCAAATAACTCTGAGGCATTAAAACAGACTCACTTCCAAATACCAAAAAGTCCTAAACCAGAACTTTAAGTTTCATTTCAGTTCCCAGCTCAGGCCTAATTTGAAAACTGCAAGAAGGGGAAAGCAAAGTAAATCTTTTCATTATTCTTCTACCTTGCTCTTCTATTCTTCTCCATTTCACTAAATTGTTTCTAAATTCAGGCCCTCAGACTTAAAAAAGCACAGTAGAGGAAAGCAAGTAGAGTAATTAGAGGAAAAGAACTTACACGACTATTCTGTTGCACTCTGATAACAATGTCCTATGTAGACATCAAATTTTGACACCCCTCTCATAAAGCACTTCATAGCTTCCTTAAAGACCATCCTACAGGGACATCCTTAATATAGGTGATGTACTTTCCAGTTGACATCCCATACTTTCATGTTTGCTTAGAAGATACAAACTAAGCAGCTTTTTTTCTGATGAGGACACCTCACCACAGCACGTAGTTTTCCTGGGCAAGATTCTTTTAAGATACCGCTATCCTACCTACCATTTTGTTACATCTACTTAGCCCAGGAGAAGAAAAATCAGCATTTTTGTCCCAGAGTATAAGGTTTAACTTTAGAAAGGCAGGGAGCTCAGAGTATAGCCCTCTTTCTCCTTGCTCTGCTCCAGCTGACTTTAACTCTTAAACTCTTCTAGGGAAAATCAGGCAAGAGTTTCAATGCCCCCTCCCATGTTATCCCCAATTCAGACCAGAGTCAGGTTCTACAAAAAACTTTCTCTATTCTTCACAGCTCAAATATTTCTACAGATTAATAAGCCTCAAGCTGGAGGTGAAATGTTAGTCCCTCTTCTAGCAGACAGCCCCAATCTAATTTTCTTTTTTTGCATGGGCAGGCACTGGGAATCGAACCTGTGTCTCCGGCATGGCAGGCGAGAAATCTACCTGCTGAGTCACCGTGGCCCACCCCCAATTTAATTTTTAAACTCTATTTGCATCATTATGGAGGGATTTTACTGTATCTCAACTATGTAAATGATATACATATAATTTTACAGTATCTTCAATATATGCAAATAAAACTATTATTTATTAATAAATATTAGAAGGAAAAATTACCTATGTACTATGTATTATGTATTAGGAGTTAGAATAAATGAGTGTTCACAGTTTTTATGTGGGTAATGGGAAAAAGGATCATTTTAATTTTATTCTTTATACTTTCCTATATTATCTCATGTTATATATTACTCATAATTAAAACTGCTTCCCAATTAGAAGAAAGCAAAGCCAACAACAGCACATTCTGGGTGCCACATTATCTGTATCATTACTTCATTTGTTTTTAGCACAAAAATTAACCTTTGCTGCAATTAAGGAACTGATCTAGTTGGGCTACTGCCATCATAATCAGGATCATAGGAATGATATCATTAAAGGTCCAGCATACTAATGAACTAGAAAAGTATTACCATGCTGATCAACACTGAAGCTCCCTTCTTTGCAAACTGATCTGATAATAGGAGAACTCATTAGAAATGTTTCCTCTAACCAACAAAAAATTATTGTTAGCTACAACTCCTGAAGATTCATGCAGGATCACAAAGTTAGCAAAAATTCTCCACTGGCTTTCTCAGTCATGATAGTCGAATCACTCAAAATTTCTATACCCACTAGCTTAGCACAGACCTAGCTTTGCAAAAGAGTAAACTTGCCCATTAAATGACGCTGACTATAAAACATAGGCCATAATTCAACTTAAGTGAAGTAGATGAAATGTCTAAGTTAATGTTCCTTTTAAATTCCTGTATTTGCAAGGAGGTATAATTTTTTTAAGTAGTAATGAAGGACTGTCTAGCTTAAAATCAAAAATCAATGTAATTCACCATATTAATAAATTAATAAAAACATGTATCTCAATTTACGTAAAAAAATGCATTTGACAAAATCCAAAACCCTTTTCTGATTAAAAGCAATAAAAAAAAAACTCCTCAGCAAAAGAAAGTTTCAGTGGCTGAGAGATTTCAAACAGAGTTGAGAGGTTATCCCGGAGGTTATTCTTATGCAACATATGGATGTCCCTTTTTAGTTCATGGCATATTGGAGTGGCTAGAGGGAAGTATCTGAAACTGTGGAACTGTGTTACATAGCCTTGATTCTTGAAGATGATTGTGTAACTATATAGCTTTTACAATGTGACAGTGTGATTATGAAAACCTTGTGTCTGATGCTACTTTTATCCAGGGTATGGACAAATGAGTAAAAAATAAGGAAGGAAAGAAAAAATCAAGAAATAATAGGGGGGTAGAAGGGGTTAAAAAAAAAAGGTAGATTGCAATACTAGTGGTCAATGAGAGGGAAGAGTAAGGAGCAGGGGACATATCAGAGTTTTACTTTTTTCCTTTTATTTATTTTTCTGGAGTGATGCATATGTTCTAAAAATGATCATGATAATGAATTCATAACTATATGATGATATTGTGAGTCAATTGTATATTACGGATGGGTTATCTCCATAACAATATATTTTTTAAAAACCCTTACCAAAACAGGAATAGAATGGGACTTATTGGTAAGATATCTATGGAAAACCTACTAGCTAACATTATACTTTGTTATCAAAGATGAAATGTTTTCTACCTAAGATCAGGTACAAGACAAAAATATCCACTGTCACCACTTTAATAATGTACTAAAGATTCTAGCAAGTGCAATGTGAGAAGAAAAAGACATAGAAGGCATACAGATTGGAAAAGAAATAAAATTATACTTATTTTCAGATAACATGAAAGTCTATTATAGAAAATCTGATGGAATAGAGAAAGTTACTGATCAAAGCACTAATTGGTAAGTTTAGCAAAGTTGCAGAATACAAGATCAATATTTAAAAATCAACTGTATTTCTACATACTAGCTAATGAACAAGTGGAATATTGAAATTTTAAAAACATCAGTCAAAGTAGCATCAAAAAATTAAAGTACTTAAGAATAAATCTGGCAAAAGAGGTGAAGGACCTACATATACTGAAACTAAAACACTGCTAAGAGACATTAAATGGAAATTCAAAGGACCTAGAGTAGCCAAAATAATTTCAAAAGAAGAACAGAGTTAGAAGACTAACACAACTTGATTTCAAGACCTATTATAAAACTATAGTAATGAACACTGTGTGCTCTTGGCATAATGTCAAACAAGCAGATCAATGGACCAGAATAGAGAAAGGATCTATATGTATGGACAATTCATTTTCAACAAGGATTCAAGAGCAATCGAAAGAGTCTTAATCAAATGGTGCTGTAACAATCAGATATCTATATGCAAAAATCATCCCAAAATGTCTATCCATACCTCAGTTCACACATAAACGTTAACTCAAAATGAATCACAGATCTAAATATAAAAATCTAAAATTAGAAAACTTCTAGGGTAAAAAAGCACAGTTTTTACAGAACAAATTAATACATTGGTCTTCATCAAAATTAAACACTTTTACTTTTCGAAAAACACTGTTAACAGATAAGCCAGAATGAGAGAAAATAATTGCAAATCATATAACTGATAAAAGACTTATATCAAGAACATACCTGTATAAAGAGCTCTCAAAATAATGGACAAAATATTTGAGATATAAAGATGGCAAAAACTAGTATATGGAAAGATGTTGAACATGAGTAATTAGTGAAAAGCAAATTAAAACAACAGTGTGACTCTCACATCTATTAGAACGGCTAAATAAAAGGAATGACTATTTCATATGTCAGTGAGCATGTCTATGAAATGGAACACTCATATACTGCTGGTGGGAATGTAAAAGGGCACAAGGGTATACGGGTGGTTCAGTGGTAGAATGCTCGCCCTCCGAGCAGGAGACCCGGGTTTGATTCCCAGACCATGCATCCCCCTCCGACCACCACCACCAATGAAGGGCACAACAACTTTGGAAAACAGTTTGGCAGTCTCTTAATAAGTTAAGCATAAACTGACCATATGATCCAGTCATTCTAATCTTACCCAAAGATTATTTTGCCCCAAAGAAGTAAAAGAATGCATCTTTACAAAGACATGTACACAAATGTTCTTATTAGCTTTCTTTGTAACGGCCCAAAACTGGAAACAATCCAAAATCCATGAACAGGTAAATGGGATAAACAATTTGTGATATATCCACATAACTGAATACTACTCAGCAATAAAAAAGGAATGAACTACTGGTACACATTACAACATGGCTTCATCTCAAAATAATCATGCCGAGTAAATGAAGCCAGACCAAAAAAATAAAAAAATAAGACAGAACATTATATAAAATTCTAGAAAATATAAACTTTTAACATATAAAATCAGAAAGTAGATTGATGGCTGGCTGCCTGGGATGGAGTGTAGGGGTTGGGAGAGGTAAGAGGAAGGAGCTAAAAAGGGACCCAAGAAAACTTTTGAGGGTGATGGATATGCTCATTATCCTGATTGTGGTGAGGTTTCATGGGTATATATACATGTCAAAACTTAATAAATGGTACGCTATAAGGATGTACAATTTTTAGTATCTCAATTTTAAAAAAAGAGTAGCCAAGAACTCAGAATGCAAGAATTGGTCAAAATATAGCCAGCTTGAGATTACCCTCCCAGGATGCTGTTACTTAGCCATTGCAATTACACTTCATAAAAGTCTTGCTTTTTTTTTTTTTTCGGCCTGGGCAGGCACTGGAAAGTAATGCTTTTCTTCTAGTTTTTCCTCTTATGCTTTTCTCACCACAGTTTACTAAATTCTCTTTTATTGACCTAACACAAATATTTGCATTTCTGTTTTATGTTTCATAGTCTCATGAAGTCAAAAGTATTTCTACAATCAAATAAAATCACCAATTGATCATCACATGAAAATCTCACAGATCAATACTGATTAGCCAATAAAGTAATTACAAAAGCCCATACCCACACCCTTAATCAAGAATCCTCTGAGATCATAATTTTCATCAACTTCTGAGCACCACTTATGTGAATAAATTTTCCTTAAACATACACTCTCTTACCTAAAGAGCATAAAACATTTCCATTTTTAAATTTTGTAACTATATAAACCAATAGTGTTTCTCTGATTTCTTTATCTTACACTAACTTTTCATTTACGTTCAAAATTATGCTTTGAAGCATAAGATGAATTAGCAGGCAGTAAATCTCTGAAATTTTAAAAATCTTACTAAAACAGTCACTCTTGAAAACAAATTTCTATTTACATCAAACTTTAGAATACTACTCTTGTATGACATTAGCATATGTTATGACCTAATTAGTTTTAAAATTCTATTAAAGCAAGCCTTTAAATTATCTGATAGGCAGGTTTCCAAGGACTAAAGAGAAATATAAGGGTCTCTATAGTTTTGTTCAGTGAAACTATACAGATTTCTACAGAGAGAAAAAAAAACTGTAGATGGTAAAATATACAGTTTAAAAAACCCAACAAAACTGCCAAATTTATAACAAAAACCATGCCATCTCTAAGTGGATAAATAAACTGTGGTACATCTACACATCAGAATATTACTCAGCAATAAAACACAATGAAATATTGATAAACGCAACATCATGAATGGATCTTAAAGACATTAGACTGAATGAAAAAAACCCAAACCTCTAAGTTCATATACTATATGATTCCATTTATATAATATTCTCAAAAAGACAAAATTAAAGTGATGGAGAACAGATGATGGGTTGCCAGAGGTTAGAGTTGAGAAGAAAGGATAGCACAAGGGAGTTTCTTTGTGGTACTGGAACAGTTTCGTGGTGTTAAATGAATTTACACATGTGATAAAACTATATATCAGGAAAAATGCATGTAAAAACATAAGAAATTCAAGTAAGGTCCACGTTTAATCATTATTATTATACCAATATCAATTTTCAAGTTTTGATACTCATACATTATCAATCTTACATTTATATAAGATGAAGGGTACCCGGGAACTCACTGTACTATTTTTCCACAACTTCTTATAACTCAAACTATTTCAAAATGAAAAACTTAAAACATACCCAGAAAACAAAAAGCCAATAGACAATGCAGAAACAGAATAAAAATCAAAACTATAATCAATAAAATTTGTACATTTTAAAAATATTATATCCATAAAACAAGAAGAGGGATGCTACTTTTAAAAAATAAAGGGAACATTTAGAGAAGAAGAAAGATTCTTCAAAATTCAGGACACAATTGCAGAAAATTTTTAAAAATTCCTATTAGTGTTGAAAGAAGAAATTTGAAATACCCTCAACAAAACAAAAAGATAAAAATTAAAATAAGGTAGAAAGGATAGGAAAATCAGACAATTAATGAAGACGGTCCAACAATTAATATATGTTCCAGGAGGAACAAAGAAAACATAGGAAAGGAAATTATCAAAGAAAGAAACAAGAAAAATTTCTAAAAAAATTGATGAGGGTAGCAATGCTGCCATATTCAACTCTAAGGGCCACCATTCACAACGTATCCTGTATCTGTTTAGAGTCAAAGAGCCCCAAAATATCCAGAAAAAAAAACAAGTCCTTCCTACTACAATTCACATAAACACCAGGGTACAATAATCATGACATTTCCAAATATCAAATATTTTTAACAAGTAACAAATGGTGTATCTGCTTTGGAAAACAGTCTGGGCAGTGCCTCAAGTGATTAAACACAGAGTTGCCATATGAACCAGCAATGGAATCATAGCTTCACACAAAAACTGGTACATGAATGTCTATAGCAGCATTCTTAATAGCCAAAAGATGAAAAGAAACCAAACGTATGTCAACTGATTAAGGAATAAATAAAATGTGTACTTGTACCATGGAATATAATCTGGCCATAAAAAGGAATGGAATACTGATATATGCTACAACATAGATGAACCTTGAAAACATTATGCTAAGTAAAAGAAGCTAGTCACAAAAGACCATATATGATTCCATTTACATGAAATGTCCAAAATAGGCAAATCTAGAGAGACAGAAAGTAGACTAGTGGTTGCTTAGGGCTGAGGTAGCTGGTGGCTAGACTGTAGGGTTTTTTTTAATTGGTGATGAAAATATTTTAACACTGTGGTGAAGGCTGCAATAAACACCACTGAATTTGTATAGTTTAAACTGGTGAATTTTATGGTATGTGATGGGGGCAGGGAGGGAGTATGAGCATCTCATACATAAGGAACCAATGCTTAAAACAGAAAACACCCCAAAAAGCAATTCAAACATGTTAATTAGAAATACAGAGGCCAAGAACAAGAAATAGCTAACATATTTGAAAGTGGCTGCCTCTAAAGAGCTATATTCTAGGGTGGTATTTGTTTTTCAATTTCAAGTAACTTTTTTTCCAGTTTTATTGAGATATAATTCATATGTCTTACAATTCATAATCTTTTTGGGAAATTAAAAAAAATCAATGCAAAAATAGATAAGAAGTACAAACATGAGACAGTTTTAGAAATATTTATCATTGGATTGTGAATATTTTAACAAATCAGTTTTACAAGACAAAGTTCTAGAGAAATTATAGCCATCCCAAATCCTTCCTACTTTCAAACAGCCTTTTGAAAACACAAACTGACTTCTATCAAATTCCCTACTAATGCCTCATACTAAAATCTCAAACATTAAAAGAGTTAAAATTAAAAATCTAAATTACTAGAAATTAGATTGATAAAATTAAAGACTAGGAGAATTTGTAGCAGAGACCTTTTGATTTGGTTGTTCAATATGGTCTAACTTTTAAGTTTAAGAAGAAGGCCTTTTAAAAAATCTAGTGCAAATACCCATCTAATTCTTAAATCTCATCTACCAAATCCCTATGAATTAACTGACCTACTCCTACTAATTACAGGGAATGGGTAACTTGTTTTTCTTTAAAAATGTTTTGCTCTACCTTTGGAAATTTGACTCTTCAGTACTTTTTCTTAACATTAAAGTTTAAACCATTTTACCTGACCCTAGTTCAAGTTTTTGGACCAGATAACTATTTGTTGTATGGGCTGTCCTGTGCAATGTAGGATATTTAGTAGTTATCTCTAGCTCTACTCAGTAGATGGTGTACCTCCCATCCCCTCACACACACACACACACACACCAGTAAATGCTAGTAATTCTCTCTCCCTGTCCTTGTTCTTTCAACTCCACAGCTCCCACCACCACCACATCAGTTGTCACAAACAAAAACTGTATCCAACATCATCAAATGTCTCCTAGGGGGCAAAATCACCCTGGGTTGAGAACCAGTGCCTAGTTCTACATCTGGGACCAAATAATAACAACAATAATAATAATACAACATTTGATCATTTAGTACATGACCGTCACAATATTGAGCACTTTATATATATTTTCAATTAATCCCCACAACTATCAGTTGAGAAAATGGAAGGTTAAAGGCTAAGAAATTTTGTGCAAAATTATATAGCTAATAAGCGGCAAGTATGGGATGTGATCCATGGAGGTCAAATTCAGACCTCATGTTCTTAACCTCCCAAGTCTGGCTCAAACCAAGTCTAATTTCTTTTCCAGAGGACAACTGTCTTAAGTATTTGAAAATAGCTCTTATTGTGAGATTCCTTAATATCTACTCAGAGCTACAACCATGACTTCTCTAAATTCTCAGTTCCTTAAGCTGGCAAGGTTTCCAATTTCTTCATAGCCTTTCTTCTTAATATACACAGAACTAAAGACCCTTTCTTCTTAATATACACAGAACTAAAGACAACAATAATTCAGTGTACAGCAGAGAGGCTCTACCTCTTTTCTGCTAATTGCAATGTATTGGGAGGGATAAGGATAAGATGGGATGATGGCAGACATATTGTACTCTTTTTTTTTTTTTTTTCATGAGCAGGAACCAGTAATCAAACACCCAGGTCTCCAGCATGGCAGGCGAGAACTCAGCCTGCTGAGCCACTGTGGCCAACCCAGACACATCATACTTTTGTTTTACCAAGTTTACTGCCAACAACCATCTTCAGGTCTTTTTCACATATGATGTTGTAAAGCCATGCTACTCTATATACTATTGTTTTTCAGGCTTTACGTACACTTGTAAAAAATTCATTTAAATTTAGCCCACCATTCCAGCTTCAAAGATAATTTTAGATCATTTAGTATATTATTTACTACCCTTCCTTCTTCACTGTAACCTATAAGTTTAATCATTTGCCTTCTCCTGATAAGCAATAAGACAAAGAAAAGAACAAAGCCACTTTCCAAGGTCAATCAGGCTTTGGATAACAATGTTCAAAATCAGATGCAAATTAATTAATATAATCAACTAGCACTTAAGTTATTTTTCCTTCATCTTACACGCAAGAATATCAAAAGAGATTTTACTAAAAGCTAAACTTAAGACCGAATATAATGTATAGCTACTAGTCTAGTAATGGCATCAGAGAAAAATCAAAGTTGGCCCAATAATGTTTAATAAACCCATTTCAGATTATCTTAATGTTTTTCTTCAGGTTATCATAAATTATTCTTTTCATTACATGTTCTAAAAGCGTCTATCCGTTCAAACAGTAGACCTAGAATTTCCTATCTTTCAGCGTTTCTTGCATTCTCCTAAAATCTTCAAAGGTCACAAATTATAACAACAATTTTAAGATATTGCAGGCAATTTCTTCCATAACCATAAGATGTTTCAACTGGCCCAGAAGACAACTTTTTAATTAGATGAATTCTTTACCTCTATGTCTTTGTTGGTTTTTATGTCCTTGGTAACAGTGCTTGTTTTGCTATTATTATTATTAGTAGTAGTAGTGGTGGTGGTGATAGAGGTCTGCTCTTTCTCTTTGACAAAGAAACTACAAAACTACAAACAGCTGAGGAATTTTTCTTCCCTCATTGCCATCATCCCCTTTCTTCGATCATCATTTTATACTGAACGTAATATAAGAAATTCTTTTGATAGGTTTAACATTTTTTTTAAGCTTCAGTTTGTCTGATCTCTTTTTTCCTGATTTTTCAAATTTTTTTTATACTGGATTATCTTAACTATTTGCTTTGTTTTAAAAGTAATGGGTAAACCTGAGTTTAAAGAGTCCACTATATAGACACATTAATGACCTTTTACTGCCTAACTCCCTAAGACATTCTTTCTTTTTGGAGAAATTTATGTTGTAGAATCATACTGATCTTTTCTCTTATCAGAAGTACTCAAATTAGTGAAAAACATTACAAAATATATATGCAGAAACACTATGTAGACCTTAAAAACTGCACTACAGAAAATTATTTCATGACATAAGGATGTTCATGATTAATTCTTTTTAAAAGGATAGATTATAACAGCCCATTGGCAAGATCACCAAATCATTTTTAAGAAAACAAAGATTATACACCAAAATACCTAAAGTGTTTTTCTTTTAATAAAAGAATAATATTTTAAGTTTCTTCTATGTATTTTTCTTACCTACCAAACTTTATACAATGAATATACATTACTTTCACAATGAGAACAGGTACATTATTATCTTAAAAGAATCAGGGTCAGAGGAAAATGTTTTACAAAGTATAAGATAAAAAATCTAGCTTGAGGTTCTATTTTTATAACACTATTACTATAATAAGCTTTTAAAAAATGCCTATACCCCAATCAGAAAAAAAAAAAAAAAGCCCTTATAAAATACTAGCACCGTCAATATAATAATTTAGACTTTGAGGAATTAAATAGGAGAAATCACTACAAGAACCTTTGTATTTTAAGGGAAGAATATAATGAACTATTCAAATGTATTTAAAAAGTAAAATAACTTTAAAATGTTCTATATCCCAAAAGTCCTACAAAATGTACGACCTGTGAGACAGAATGACAAAAGCATTAGTCGAAATATTTTAAATTGTGCTAAAATTCCCTAACAAAGTAAGCAGCATCACCTGTTAAGATTTAAGATCTCACAGCAAGAACAATTACCTTTATATTTAGAAATGTGTCTGACTGACAATCAATTTGCACTAATCCAAAAACTCATCTGGCTTATTCTGTTTCTGTGACAGTATATAGATCATCTACCTATTCAGAGATTACGTTCTAAAAGACTAGAAAGAAATATATTTTAAGTATTTAAGGCTTTATCATTCAAATATATTCAGTCCTATAAAATATCACTATATAGAAGTGATTCAATTAATCCTTACTTCATCCAAAAGTAAAAATACATTCAACTCATTCTCTAGGGAATTATTTCAATTCTCTACATTGAATCTCATTTTCACATATAAGAAAAATATTTCAAAATTAATCTCTCAAAGTAATTTTATAATACTCATAAAAGACAGTATCAAACATAATGCATTCTCAAGTTACATGAGGCTTCTAAGACTTTAAACAAAATAAAAAACAAAGGATCAAAGGAAAATTAAAAAGTCCATTTATTTTAAATAACTTGCCATTAAACTGACAATCAGACATGATTTTTAGAGAGAAATGTAATGATCATAATGAAACAAAGGCCACACATTTCTCTCTCTCAAGTTCTCTTTCATATTCATAAATGTATACAATTATAACCCAGAGATATCATGTAATAAATGAATACACACCTTCCTTTAGTATATGCCAAGGCAGACACACAAAAACAAGAAAAAAATTTTGAAATCAGAGCATAAAGGGACTCTGCTCTTTCAAACAATGCAGCACTGAAGGCCAGGTCAGCATCCTTGGGCATTACTAGGAAACTTTAGCACATCTGATAAATCCATCATCTTCAAGATTCCTCTGAACAATTAGAAAATTTCCCAATCTTCCCTACCTCACCTATCCATAGACTTCCTTTAGCTTTCCTCCTTTTACTGTGTAATAATGCAGTTAAGACTATTTAGGCTTTAAATGTTCAGAGATACAACCCCCTCTCTATTAATTCAGTTCATTTTCTCACAGACACTGACTCAGCCGTGGGTTGTGCAGTACTGACGTTTCTAACCAAACAGCGTGTGAGCTATGATCATCCCATTTCTCCATTTCTGAGCAATGATTGGATATTATAATTGATAGACAGGCCAAAGGAAATCGAGGAGATGAGGCTTAGAGATATGTTGCAAAATGCTATCTGTAAAGCTATTTCTAGCTCTTCCAGCTTGCCATATTTTAAAAAACTAGGATACAGCAACTTTCTCTTTTTTTCTTTCAATATTTTATTATGTACCCATTCTGGGCAGTGGAGCTTCTCTTTAAAACCAAAGAGAGAATATTAGTTGTTCTTTAGAATCTACTGAAGAACTGCTCTTTAAAGTAACCAAACTTTTCAATTACTAAACTGCTGCTGGGTTTACGGAGTGACTTAAAAGAGAAAATGGAAAGTTCTGTCTTCGTGCAGTCTCAGAAGAACCGAGCATGCGTATTTCTATGTGGAATGAAACCTTGCGGCAAAGTCTGATATTGAATGTGTAATGCATTTATCTTTAGTAACCTGAGCACAATGCAGATCTGAGTTTTATATAGTTATATGTGACCCAATTTCACTATTATAGGTTTTTAGCATATTGTTAATCTAGGTATCTTAACATTAGTCACACATATTTTTCATTTTTAAAAATAAAATTTCTTCTTTATAATTTAAATAAAAAGTTGTCATAATTCAGGCCAAATACATTTCAACCAAAATGATATTTAAAATATTCACCAAGCCAGCTAAACCTCTCTATAAGTATTAACTATAAACTACTCTGACAGAAAGTTTTTTAATTTTTAACTATCTAAATCATTCTTAAGCACTTTCAAAGAGACCACTGGCACCCTGAAGTCCATTCATGTCCATACTGACTTCCCTAACTATCTTGCTTTGTTTTTTATATCACAGAATATCATACATATCAAATCTAAATTTAAAAGACACTATATAGAGAAGAAACTTAAAGCGGCATTTGACAGAATAGAAAATATAAATGCCCATGAAACTCTAAAAATTTCAATGGTGGGAGCACAAAAAATAGTAATTACTATTGTTACTTTCATAAATCAAGAAATTAATTTTTATTCCTGACAGCAAGGAGAGTAGAAACAAAATCAAAAGAAAAAGATTGAAAAAAAAGCAGGCTATTCTAAAATGTGAAGAGAAAAAGAAAACAAAAAACAAATTAAAACAACATAAACATAAATTATTTATAAAAACTGAACCAATAAAGAAAAAGATCATTATTTGCTCACTTTTTGTAAAAATAAATTCCCCATTTTGGTTAAAGCAGAAATGTGTCTAATTTAAAAGCTGTATTTCTCAGTCTCCCTTATATCCAGAGAGAGCCATATAATATTGTTACATCCAGTAAGTTATCAGCAAATGCATGCTGGGAATTTCTGACAAACTTAATTTCCCGATATAAATGAGGCCTTCTTTTCCCCTTATCCCTTTCTCCTCTTTCTTGTCTGGAAGGTGGACATGATGGCTGTAAGTAAAATACCACTTATGATCATGAAAAGTCAAGAGAATCACAAAGATTTCTGACCCTGACATCCTTAAGCCAATAAACATACATATATTGTCTACTTCTGGACTTTTATGTACAAGAGAAAAAAAATTCCAAATATCTACCCTGGTATCTTTTTATTCAAACATCCCCAAATAAAAAAACAAGATTTCTAAAAAGGATAAGATAGGCAGAGGAGGAGATAAAACAAAATTGGCCCATAAATTGATAAAGCTGGGTACAGGGATTTCATAACTGCCCTCTCTACTTGGTAGGTGTGTGAAATGTAACATAATAACTTACTTAAATTTTTAGAAATGAAAAGAATGAGAAACTTGCTTTTAAAATCCCAATTTTCCATTTATAAGTTGGATAGCCTTCCACAAGTTTACTAACCTCATTTTTCTCTTCTTTGAAATGGGAGCATAATCCCATCCACAAACTCTACCTTCATTTTCAGTCAAGTTATTCTCCTGAATGAAGATGGCTGCTATGAATGCCCTCTGCCTATGTAATTCTCTTACCATCCAAAGACTAGGTCAAATCCCATTTCACCTACTCAAACGGACACTGATTTCTCCTTTGAACACGTATTTTACCGCAACTCAGTGCTATGGTTTAGTACCCTATAATCCTCTAACTGTTCCACATGTGGATATTAAACATCCCATGACTTCACTGGGGGCCCAGATCTGAGCATGGTCATTATTCCAACTCACCTCGGGCAAAAGCAGGAGAGCCGCTTCCTCAAAACTACAGAAAACAATTAACACAGTACATTTACTAGTTAAGTGCCAAACTGAAGAAAGCAGCTTCAAAAAGCCTTAGGAAAAGGAGAAGTGCATGGCATCCCTTCTGGCCCCTCCCTCAATCCTTCCCCTACACAGTTTTCAGGAAGCCAACATTCCTATTGTGGGTCACCACCTTCTTCCACTGGAAAAGACTGACTTAGAAAACTCCTCTCTAGCTGGCCCTAACCAAGAATCTGCCTTCCAGGCAAAAGAAGCTTGATTACAACTAAAGCAGTTTAAGGAACAGGTTAGTCCAATGGCGGAGAGCAAAGTCTTAGTTGCTTTAAATCCTACAGTGGACCACCAAGGAGCGGGAAAGAATCTATTTCCTAAGGAGTAGAGGGGGCTTTCCGATTTTTCCAGGCAAGGGGGAAATCATAAGGCCAATATACTGAATAAGCCCAGAACAGCTCACAGGCTCATAAAAGATATGGAGGACCCTGTACTTAGCATTTGACTATGAGCTGACATTCCTGACTAGGGGTTGCCCTCTGAAAGAAAGCACCAATCAACAAAAAGCCAATTTGCAAAGACAGTGAGAGGTGCTTTCTACCTAGGTTTGTTTGATTTTCTTAGCTCCTGGCACTCAAGAAAATCTCCGCCATGTCACTAGCTAGTTACAAACTCAAGAAAGAGATATCTTAAGGAATAAATCCCAGAGCTAACACCTCACATTAGTAAAACGTAAAGTGTGCAATAAAGATTACAAGACAAACAAAGGAAGAACATAAAAATCAAGAAAATATCACAGAAGAAGACCAGGATGTGAGCATATCAGATATAGACAGGCTGAGGGGTAGAAAGAAAAAAATATATATAAAAAACAAAAGAGACCCGTGGGACAACATGATGCATACCAATACATGATGCATACCAATACATGATGCATTATGGGAGTCCCAGAAGAAGAAAGAGAGAAAGGAGCAGAAGGAATATTCAAAGAAATAAAGAAAGAAGACTTCCCACATGTAGCAAAACACATGAATACACACATACAAGAAGCGCAACGAATACCAAACAGGATAACTTGAAGAGAAATATGCCCCAACACACATTGGTCAAACTGTTCTTACGAAAGGAGAGCATTCTGAAAGCTGAAAGAGAAAAGCAAAGTGTTATGTACAAGTGAGTCCAGTCCTAATTAGTTTAATGCTTTTTCATCAGAACCCAAGGAGGCAAAAGGGCAATGGATGAAATCCTTAAGTGCTGAGAGAAAGCAATTGCCAACCATGAATTTTATATCCAGTGAATCTTTCTTTCAAAACTGAGGGAGAGAATAAAACATTTCCAAATAAACAAAAGCTGAGGGGGTTCATTACCATAAGAACTGCCCTAAGGACAGTGCTAAAGGGAGATTTCAGAGTGAAAGAAAAGGACATCAGATGATGGATCAAAATGGCATAAAGAAATAAAGCCTAACCATAGGGTAATTACAAATGTCACCACCATCATATTGTGAGTTAACTCCACTTCTTACAGGTGCTAAAATGCAAATGCATATAAAGTAATGATGAATTTATGCTGTTAGACGTACAATATACAAAAATATAATTTGTAAAAAGAACAAAAAAGATAGGAGGACAGAAGGGTATAGGTACAGTGTGTGTATATGACACTGAAGTTAAGTTGGTATGGCCAACTAATTTTTGACAAAGATGCCAAGTCCACTCAATTGGAAAAGAATAGTCTCTTCAACGAAGAGTGGTGGGAAAACTGGATCTCCACATGCAAAAGAATAAAGGTGTACTCCTACCTCAAACAATATACAAAATTCAACTCAAAATGAATTAGAACTAAATATAAGAACCAGAATTATAAAACTTCTAGAAGATATGGTAGCCCATGACAAATTCTTGGGTCTGTCCTGTAACTACTTGTTGAAGAGTGCTTTGAAAACGACTGCTTTCTTCTTTCTTTGCTTTGTATATATGTTATGCTATACAATTAAAAAAAGTTAAAAAAAAAACAAACTTTCAGAAGAAAACATAGGGAAGCATCTTCAGGACCTTGTGTTAGGCAATGGTTCCTCAAACTTTACGCCCAAAGCACAAGCAAGAAAAGAAAAAATATATATAAATAAATTGGATCTCATCAAAATTAAAACTTTTTGTGCATGAAAGGACTTTATCATGAAAATAAAATGATAACCCACAGAATGTGAGAAAATAATACGAAACCACATATCGGAGAAGTGCTTAATGTCCAGAATTTACAATGAAATCCTACAATTCAACCACAAAAAGACAAACACCACAATTTAAAAATGGGCAAAAAACTTCAATAGAAACTTCTCCAAAGAAGTTATACAAATAGACAAAAAGAACATGAAAAGATACTCAATATCAGTAGCCTCACGGAAATGCAAATCAAAACCACAATGAGATACCATTTCACAACCACGAGAATGGCTACTATTACAAATGCAGAAAATTACAAGTGCTGGAGAGGATGTGGAGAAATAGGAACACTCATTCATTGTTGGGAGAAATGTAAAATGGTGCAGTCACTGTGGAAGACAGTTTGCCCCTTCCTAAGAAAGTTAAGTATATATTACACATGACCCAATAACCCCTTCTAGGTATACAAAAGAACTGAAAGCAGGGATTTGAACAGATATTTGTACACTGATATCCACAGAAACCTTATTCACACTTGGAAGCAATCCAAGTGTTAATCAACTATGAATGGATAAACAAAATGTGATAGATAAATTCAATGGAATATTTTTTTAACAATAAAAAGGAATGAAGTCCTGATATATGTGACAACATGGATGAACTCTGAAGACATCATGTTGAGTGAATAAACCAGACACAAAGGGACAAATACTGTGTGATCTCACTGATATGAAATAATTAGAAGAAGCAAATACATAGAATCTGAACCTAGAATACAGGTTACCAGTAGCATGGTGGGGATAGGGAGTAGGGAGTTAATGCTTAAATTTTGGAGTTTCTAAAGGAGTAGAACATATGGAATAAAAATAAATAATAGGGGGAACAAATGCTAAAATAAACTTAGTTTGAAATGCTAGTAATCAATGAAAGCGAAGGGTAAGGGGTATGGTAGGTATAATCTTTTTTTTTTTCTTTTCTGTGTTGGTTTTATTTCTTTTTCTATTGTCTTTTTATTTCTTTTTCTGAATTAATGCAAATGTTCTAAGAAATGATGAATATGCAACTAAGTGATGATATTGTGAATTACTGACTATGTATGTTGATGTTTTATTTTGTTTCTTTATTTTTTAATTAATAAATAAATTTTTAAAAAATTATGGAGTTTCTATTTAAGATGTTAAAAGCTTGGTAATGGATGGTGTACAATGTTAACACAAGTTTGTTAATATAAATAACAACTGAATTATATACTTGTGTATGTGGTTAAAAGAGTAAATTTTAGGTTGTATTTAGGTTATCCTAATATCCGAATAAAAGTTAAAAAATAAAAACATAGGATTGTACAATACAAATAGGGAAATCAATGTAAATAGTATATTTATAAAACTACTCCTTCGTTTTTATCAATTGTAACAACTGTACGAAATCAAGGGGCATTTGGGCACTCTGAATTTTATGCAAATTATCTCACAAAATACATTTATTAGTAAATAAAACAAAACTTCTCAGCCAGAAGATAAAAAATGGCTGATTAGAGAGAAGCTGGATTTATTTCTCTCCCAGAAAAACAACTAGGGATTAGGCAGAAACTGTCACCACAATGAAATGGGGCTCTGACCATTGGGGGGAATACTCTACAGCATCCAGGAAAGTGCTGGACAAAGAGATGGGAAAGGTGTGGTGAAAAAATGTGAGTAAATCCCCTTTAGCCCCAGCTTCTGGTAACCATTCCCCACTACTGGCACAGAAAGCCTTTGGTTCGGAGTTTCTGGAGGGCAAGTAACTCCGGACTAAAAGGGTAATGGAGGTCCACTCTCCCAAGAACAAGGTGGGACATAATCTAGCACTGTGCCAGCTTTTGGTCAGGTGATCTGTACTGTCGGGACTACGAGAGGATTAAATTTTTCCTACCAGGCTCAGCAACACCACTGTATAGAGCCCGCAGGGAATTAAGAAGAGTCTGCCTTCTGAGGGCTGAGGGAAATAGGTTGCTGAAGACTGTCATCTGCTGGCAGGTGAGGAAAATGCACCTCTGGGAAGACGTCTAAAAGGCTTTTGGAGGAAAAGGGACATCCAATGGGTGGGACATACATTGGGAAGGCCACAAAAGGGCACACTGGGGAACACAAAGGCTTTAAGGCCCTTTACTTGACCTGGAGCCCTGAGGGAGCTGATGTATACCCCTCTTTGTGGGTCCCTGGCCCAGCCCTGGTTGAATAATACTGACAAACCAAGTGTGTCAAGGCAGAGCATTCACACAAATCAATGAACAACAAAAGCTCTGACAACAGAGAGAATCTGAACTTCACAGTAAACTTACCAAGCTAATTCAACATCAGCAAACCATAATAAGCCATATGAAGAAACAAGAAGATATGGCTCAGTCAAACGAACAAATCAAAAAGTCAGAGAGATACAGAATCTAGAACAACTAATCAAAGATATTCATATATGTTTCCTAAACAAATACAAAGACATGGCGAAAGAGATAAACGATTTTAAGAAGACACTGGGTAAGCATAAAAAAATCTGAAAGCAAGCAAAGAAAAACTACATATCTTATGGGAATGAAAGGTACAATAAATGAAATCTAAATTACACAAGAGGCACACAACAGCAGTTTTGAACAGGCAGAAGGATCAATGAACTACAAAACCGAAAATCTGAATTCGAACAACAAAAGAACAAAAAAAAAGAATGGGAAAAACAAAGAAAAGTTTTCTGGAAAATGACTGACAAAACAAGCACATAAACATTTGTATCATAGGTGCTCCAGAAGGAGAAGCAAAAGGAAAAGGAGAAAAGCAGGGAAAGGGGGCAGAAGGGATATTTCCGGAAATAATGCCCAAGAATTTCCCAACTCTTATGAAAGGCATCGGTGTGCAGGTCCAAGAAGCATAACATACCCCAAACCAAATAAATCCTAATAGACCTACTTCAAGATACATACTAATCAGGATGTTAAATGCGAAAGATAAAAGGGAGAATTCTGGAAGCAATGAGGGAAAAGTTATTCATCATGGCAAGGGATACCCAATAAGACTAAGCATGGATTTTTCATCAGAAACCATGAAAGCAAGAAGGTAGTGGTATGATATATTCAAGATATTGAAAGAAAAAAACCCCACCAAGGAATTATTTATAAGGGAGAGGGACTTCCTGGAAGACGATGATGGGCGGGGTGGGGGGGGGAGAGGCTGACTTCACCTAAGCTCTGGGAACAACAAGAATAGGGTCAAAACAAATAAAATAAAATAAACAATCTGGACTGCAGCTGAACCAGAGAGACTGGGACAGAGAGAGAGGGATGTGTCTTCAACTGCAGGCTAAAGGGGTCATGCGGAACTTGGCAGATGGGAGGTTTGGGGGAAGGACATTCCTGAGCGAGCAGTGGGCTCATGCACTCTGGCCTGCTCCTGGAGCAGGCTTGGAGGTCTTCCCTCATAGACTCATGGTCAGGAGTTCCTGGGGGGAACCCAGAGGGCGATAGACTTTCTTCTGTGCACAGGAACCACTGGGTTGGTGCATGGTGCCTTCTTCCCACCCCTAAGGTAGGCCACCATAGGTGTCTGGTTTTGGTGGAGACCAGGGGCTCACCCCTAGAGAGGAGGGAAGGGATGTGAAGCTGAGCTGACACTACAGTCAGCCAGCAAAGGAGGCTCATGAAGTTCTGGTCCCACTTCCCTTTTACCCATGGATGACCAAGTATCTAAGGCATGCACAGATAGAAAGGCAGGGCTAAGGAGGATGGCTGAGCTGCGTGCCACTATCCTACATGGGTCAGGATTCAAACCTATGTTTCCCACGTGATAGGCAAGCTTTCTACCACTGAAGCACCTATGTTACTGTTTTCTGCCTAGTTTTTAACAGACCCTCAAGTATTTCTTTTCTTTTTTTCAGTGTATGGCAGACATTCTGCCACTGAATCACCCATGCATCTTTCGTGTCTAGCATTTAATAGACCCCCAAATAGAACTGGACCTCCTACACAATTGGGCTGGCAGGAAATTATTAACAAACTAAGTGTAAAAAGGGACCTTCCCAATGCAAACCCTAGAAAATATAAGCCTTAAGACAAGTAAAGGAAACCAACATACAAAATAATCTTACTAAGACCCAAACACAACAGAAAATCACAAAGCACATAATGATCCAGGAAGAAATGGCCAAGCTAAATGACCAAATCAAAACACCAGGGCTGGAGGGAACACAGAATATGGAACAACTACTCAGGATATTTATAAAGAAATGAAAGATATCAAGAAGACACTAGAAGAACATAAAGAAGAATTCAAAAGATTAAATAGAAAAATAGCAAATTCACAGAGGTGAAAGATACTTTAGACTAAATTAAACATATGCTAGATAAACAAAACAGCAGATTTAAAGAGGCAAAAGAAAGAATAAGCAAACTAAAAGACAGAACAATTAAACTCAAGTGCATGAAAGAACAAATGGCAAAAATATGTGAAAAATGAAGTGGATCTCAGGGAAATGATGGACAATAAAAGGCACACAAATATAAGAATCACTAGTGTTGCAGAAGGAGAAGAGAACAGTAAAGTACTGGGAAAGTTAGTTGAAGAAATAATCAGAGAAAACTTCCTAGCCCTTATAAGAGACATAAATATGCAAACCAAAGGGGCCCAATAAACCCCAAACAGAACAAATCCAAATACATACTAATCAGGCTGTCAAATGTTCAAGAGAAGTAAAAAGTCCTGAAACTTGCACGAGAAAAGTGATCTACTACATACAAGGGAAACCACAAAAGACTGAGTTCAGACCAATCAACAGGCACCATACAGGTTGAGAAGGCAGTGGTATGATATATTTAAGAACCTAAACAAGAAAGGCTTCTAGTCAAGAATTCTTTATCCAGCCAAATGTCCTTTAAGTTGGAGGGAGAGATTAAAATCTTCAAAAACAAAGACTGAGAGAACTAGTCCACAAGACATACTAAAGAGATGTCAGTTGGGGAAAAAAAAAAAAGCTAGGAGAGGGAGGTCTGGAGGAAGGCAGAATTGAAGACTACCAGTAAGGGTAATTCAAAGGATAAAAAGAGAACAAAGGAAAAGAATAAATAAATCTGACAAAAACAAAAGGATAAGATGGTATATTCAAGAATTGCTTTTACAGTAATAACTTTAAATGTTAATGGATTAAACTCACCAATTAAAAGATACAGATTGACAGCATGGTTTTAAAATATGATCTACCTATGTGCTATTTACAACAGACACATCTCAGACCCAAGGATACAAACAGATTGGAAGTGAAAGGCTAGGAAAAAGATGTTCTATACAAGTTGTAAACAAAAGAAAGCAGGAGCAGCTATACTAGTATCTGATAAAATAGACTTTAAACTTAAAGACATCGTAAGTGACAAAGGATACTATACATTAATAAAAGGGATAACTTACAAAGAAGAAACAATCATAAATGTTTATGCTCCCAGTCAAGAAGCTCCAAAGTACATGAGGCAAAACTAAAGGGAGCTACAAATGTTTCAACAATATTAGCTGCAGACTTCAATACACCACTCTCCTCCATAGACAGAACAACAAGATAAAGGATCACCAAGGAAACAGAGAAATTAAACACTGTGACGAATACATTAGATCTAATAGACATATATAGATTGTTATGCTCCAAAACACTAGGACATAAATTTTCATCCAGTGCTTGTGGAACATTCTCTAGGATAGATCATATGCTGGGACATACAGAAGGACTTTAAACATTTAATAAGACTGAAATTACCCAAAGCACTTTCTCAAACCCCAAAGGAATGAAGCTGGATATGAACAACCACCAAAGAAGGAGAACTTTCACAAATATATGGAGATTAAACAACACACTCTTAAAAAGTCTGTGGGTCAAAGAAGAAATTGCTAGAGAAATCGCTAAATATCTGTAGACAAATAAAAATGAGAATACAACATCTCAGAATTTATGGGATGTGGCAAAGGCAGTGCTGAGTGAGAAATTTATTGCCCTAAATGCCTACATTAAAAAAGAAAAACATGCAAAAATCAGGGACTTAACTGTTCATCTGGAGAAATTAGAGAAAGAGCAGCAAACTAACCCCAAGGCAATAGATGAAGAGAAATAAGGACTGAAGCAGAAATACATGACCTGGAGAACAAAAACAGAAAGAAAGAAAGAATCAACAAAACAAAAAGTTCTTTGAAAAAAATCAGTAAAATTAATGGACCCTTACCTAGGCTGACAAAGAAAAAAAGAGAGAGGATGCAAATAAATAAAATCAGAAACTACAGGGGGATATTATCATGGATCCTGAAGAAATTTTAAAAATTGTAAAAAGATACTATGAACAACTATACAGTAAACTAGACAACTTAGATGAAATGGAAAAATTCCCAGAAACACATGAACTACCTACACTGACATGAGAAGAAACAGAAGATCACAACAAACCAATTACAAATAAAGAGATTCATTTGGTCATCAAAAACCATCCTACAAAGAAAAGTCCAGGACCAGACAGCTGTCCAGAGGAATTTTATCAAACATTCCAAAAAGAACTAACAACAATCCTGCTCAAACTCTTCCAAAAAAACTGAGGAAAAGGGAATGCTACCAAATTCATTTCATGAAGCTAATCATTCTAATATCAAACCAGACAAAGATGCAACAAGAAAGGAAAACTACAGACCAATCTCCCTAATGAACTTTAATGCAAAAATCCTCAACAAAAAACTAGCAAATATTAAAAGAATTGTACATCATATAAAAGAATTATACATCATGACCAAGTGGGGTTTATACCCAGGAATAAAAGGGTGGTTCAACATAAGAAAATCAATCATTGTAATACGGCACATTAACAAACTGAAAGGAAAAAAAATCACATGATCATATTGACTGATGCCATAAAAGCATTTTACAAAACTCAGCATCCTTTTCTGGTAAAAGCACTTCAAAAGGTAGGAAATGAAACAAACTTCCTCCATAGCATGAAGGGCATATATGAAAAACCCATAACCGGCAACATAACAATGAGAGATTGAAAGCATTCTCCTAAGATCAGGAACAGGATAAGGATACCCTCTGTCACCACTATTATTCCACATTGTACTAGGAGCCCTAGCTAGAATGATCAGATAGGGGAAAGAAATAAAACGCACCCAAATAGGGAAGGAAGAAACAGAACTTTCATTATTTGCAGAAAACATGATCTTACACTTGTAAAATCCTGAAAAATCTATGACAAAGCTACTTAAGCTAACAAATTCAGCAAAGTGACAAGATACAGGATTACTGTCAAAAATCAGTAATGTTTCAATATACAGGTAATAACCAAACAGAGACAATCAAGGGAAAAAATTTCATTCAAAATAACAACCAAAAGAACTAAGTATCTAGAAATAAGCTTAACCAGCGATGTCAAGGACTTGCACACAGAAAACTATAAAATATTGCTAAAAGAATTTACAAAGAACTAAATAGAGAAAGGGGGAAAATTCAACTTTCCCAAGTGGAGAATTCTTGATATTCTCACAAGCAGTGGGGACAACCAAAGCAATACGCTAAGCCCCTGATCTTGGGCTTTGTTCATATGAAACTTAATCCCGCAAAGGATAGGCTAAGCCTACTTATAATTAGGCCTAAAAGTCACCCCCAAGAGAACCTCTTTTGTTGCTCAGATGTGGTCTCTCTTTCTCAACCAACACAACAAGCAAACGCACTCCCTTCTCCCTCTGTATGTGGGACAAGACTCCCAGGGATGTGGCTCTTCCTGGCAATGTGGGACAGAAATCCTAGAATGAGCCAGGACTCAGCATCAAGGGATTGAGAAAACCTTCTCAACCAAAGGGGAAAAGCAAAATGAGACAAAACAGTATCAATGGCTGAGAGATTCCAAACAAAGTCGAGAGGTTATCCTGGAGGTTATTCTTATGCATTAAACAGATATCACCTTTTTAGTTAAGGTGTAATGGAGAGGCTGGAGAAAACTGCCTGAAAATGTAGAGCTGTGTTCCAGTAGCCATGTTTTCTAGAAGATGATTATATAATGATATAGCTTTTGCAATGTGACTGTGTGATTGTGAAAACCTTGTGTCTGATGTTCCTTTTATCTACCTTATTGACAGACGAGTAAAACATATGGATTAAAAATAAATAATAGGGGGGAACAAATGTTAAATAAGTTTAGTAGATTGAAATGCTAGTGATCAATGAAAGGGAGAGCTAAGGGGTATGGTATGATGAATTTTTTTCTGTTTTCTTTTTATTTCTTTTTCTGAATTAATGCAAATGTTCTAAGAAATGATTATGATGATGAATATACAACTATGTGATGATATTGTGAATTACTGATTATATATGTAGAATGAAATGATCATATGGTAAGAATGTTTGTGTTTGTATGTTGGTATGTTTAATAAATAAACTAAAAAAAAAAAAAGAACTAAATAGATGGAAGATATTCCATGCCCATGGATAGGAAGGTTGAATGTCGTTAAGATGTCAATTCTACCCAAATTGATCTACATATTCAATTCAATACCAATCAAAATTTCAACAACCTACTTTGAAAACTTGGAAAAACTAGTTATCAAATTTATTTGGAAGGGGGGAAAGAGACCTTGAATAGCTAAAGATTTCCTAAAAAGAACAGAGAAGTGGAAGGACTAACATTTCCTGATTTTAAAGCTTACTATAAAGCCATAGTGGTCACAACAGCATGGTACTGACACAAAAACAGAAGTACTGATCAATGGAATCAAATCAGAGATGAACCACAAAATTTATGGTCAACTGATCTTCAATAAGGCCCCCAAATCCACTGAACTGGGTGAGAAGAGTCTTTTCAATAAATGGGCATGGGAGAACTAGGTATCAATAGCCCAAAGAATGTAAGACGACCCCCTACCCTTATTCCCTATAAAAAAAATTAATTCAAAATGGGTTAAATACCTAAATATAAGAGCTGGTACCAACTCCTAGAAGAAAATACAGGGAAACATCTTCAAGATCTAGTTTCTCACATTTTACATCAGTAGCTCAAGTCATGAAAGAAAACAGATAAATGGAACTTCTTAAAATCAAAAGCTCCTGTGCCCCAAAGGACTTTGACAAAAAGGTGAAGAGGCAGCCAACTCAATGGGAGAAAATATTCAAAAACCACATATCAGATAAAGGTTTGATATTGTGTTCATAAAGAAATTATACAACTCTATCACAAAAGAACAGACAGCACGATTATAAAATAGGCAAAGGATATGAACAATTTTTTTCTGAAAAGCAAATACAAATGGCTAAATGCACATGAAGAGATGCTTATTTTCTTTAGCTATAAGGGAAATACAAATCAAGACTACAATGAAATATCACCTCACACCTCTAAGAATGTCTGCTAAAACTACCAGTATTGGAGAGGATGTGGATAAATTGGAGAATGTATTCACTGCTGGTGGGAGTGTATAATGGCATAGACACTATGGAAGTTAATTTGGTGGTTCCTCAGAAAACTAAATATTGAGTTGTCCTGACACCTGGCACTTGATATATATGTAGAAAAGCTGAAAGGAATGACACAAACAGACATTGGCACACCAACACTTATAGTGGCACTTTTCACAATCACCAAAAGATGGAAACAATCCAAGTACCCACCAACAGATGAGTGGATAAACAAATTATGGTTTATACATGCAATGGAATATTATGCAGCAGTAAGACAAACTGAGGTCCTGACAGATACAACAACATGGACATAATGCTGAGTGAAGTAAGTCAGACAAGGTTAGACACTATATGATTCTGCTATTATGACTCAGGTAAAGGTAATCTCAAAGGTTTACACTGTAGAATATAGGGGACCTAGAGGTACACAGAAGCTAGAGAGTGGGAAAAAGTTACCCAATGAGGTTGAACTTAAATGTAAGGGAACAGATAGAGTGATGGTAGCTAAGTAGTGGGGTTATAAGTAACACTGCCATATTGAAGGTGAATATGATTGAAAGAGGATGTATATAGTGCCATGAATCACATCAATTAACTCTACAATTATAAATCAGTTCTTGCATGAACTCCTTCAAATGTTTGATCTTGTACAAAGAGTCAATAATAGAGAGGTCTAGAATAATACTGGATTCTATGGCCTACAGTTAACAGGAAGACAGTAACAGCACCACAGCAATATCACAGTTAAATAATTTGGAGGGAGGGGCAAGAGATTAGAAGAAGTTTTGATTTGATATTTGGTGAGGTTATGTTTATCAGTTCTTTGTCTCTATGCACCAATGAAAACCCTGTCTAAAATTAAGAGTGCTGCTGATTGTACAACCAAGTGAGGACACTGTAAAACATGGTTTGTTTATTTTGGACATTCTCCATGATGCCCAAAAGATGGAGGATGTTGAAGGGTACAATGACTAAGAAGCCAAAAAGCAAACTCTGATATAGATATATATAATGGAATACTGTGTAGCTACAAAGAAGAATGATGCCACGTGGCAAGCAACGAACTGAATGAACCTTGGGGACAATGTTTTGTGCAAAATAAGCCAGAAACAAAAAAACAAATACACTATGGTCTCTTTCAGAAAATACAAGAAAATTGGAGCCTAGGTAGTAAGCTCTTATGGCAGCCATACAAAGTCCAAAGTTGTAAGTGTATTTTGTATTCTGAGACACTGCTATATGTGTATAAACTGGTATTTCCCTGGAACTTTGAGTACCTCTGAGATAGCTAAGATTCAGAGCTGGAATCCTGTAGCTCTGAAAGTCAGCATTGTTACATACAATAACAGTTTAGTTAACAAAAAAGAGATCAGGCTTCACTTAGATACGAAAACAAAGCTGACCTCCTTGGGATCAAGGTAAATCAGAACACAGGGCAAAAGATGATAGTGTATGTATTCTAGAGCTTCACCTACTGTATGAGCCCAAAGGCTGAGTGATTTATTACATCTAGAACCTAAATTTTCTGTAACTCACAATCTAAATCAACCTGTCTGGATAGCTCATTTAAACAACCCAAACACATGGAGCCCAGAAAGAGAATGAGGCCTTCTAATTCTGTATAATGTAATGCAATACCCAGAGACATCCCAGACTATGACGGGCTGATAAACCCCTGATACAAAACATTAAGGTCTCCCAAGAAATAAGAAAAGCCCTTGATTTTGAGACTTGCCCTTACAAAACTTATTTCTGTATCAGAGAAGCTAAGACTACCTATAAATATGCCTAAGAGTTGTTCCAGGAAACCTCTTTGGTTGTTCAGATTTGGCCTCTCTCTCTCTCTCTCTAAGTCCAACCCTGCAAGGAAAATTATTACCCTTCCCCCTACATGGGATGACATTCAGGGGCGAAATTCTCCCTGACAACAAGGAATATAACTCCCAGGGTTGAGTCTGGTCCTGGCATTGTGGGATCGACAAGGCCTTCTGGACTAAAAGGGAGTAACAAAATAAGGTACCAGTGACTAAGAGACCGAGAGGCTACTCTGGAGGCTGTTTTTATGCAAGCTTCAGCTAAATAAGCTAATTGTCATGGTTTGCTAACCCCCAACTAACATCATTCCTGTTAATCTTAAAGAACACCTTGGGCTTTAACTGATACACAAAAGTTTCAGGTATTAAGTTTACTTTCCTGAAACCTAATAACTTCCAGAGGATTCCCAGACTAGACTAGATCTGTTCTGAAATAAAGAAGGGTCAGCATCTCCAAGAATATCAACTAATTACATCCCCCTAAACCCCTTATCTTACAGAGAAGATAAGATTTAACAAACGAGTATGACTGCTGAATCACTATAATGATATTTCTTTTAGCTTCCAGCTAGACTGACAAAGAAAAAAAGGGAAAAGATGCAAATGAAATAAAAAAATGACAGGGAGGACATTTCTACTGAACCCCAAAGAAATAAAAGAAACCATAAAAGGATACTATGAAGAACTTTATGCCAATAAATTAGACAACACAGATGAAATGGACAATTTTCCAGAAACACATAAACAACCTACATTGACTTGAGAAGAAACAGACCTCAATAAACCAATCACAAATAAAGATATTGATTCAGTCTTCAAAAACTTAATAACAAAGAAAAGCCCAGGGCCAGCGGGTGAATTTTCCAAATCATTCCAGGAAGAATTAATACCAATCCTGCTCAGACTCTTCTACAAAATTGAAGAGGAGGGAACACTACCTAACTCATTCTATGAAGCCAACATCACCCTAATACCAGAACCATAAAGATACTACAAGAAAGGAAAACTACAGACCAATCTCTCAAATAAATATAAATGTAAAAATGCTCAACAAAATATTTGCAAATCAAATCCAACAGCTTATTAAAAGAATTAAACACCATCATCAGGTGGGTTTTAACCCAGGTGTGTAAAAGTGCTTCAACACAAGAAAATCAATCAACAACACACATTAACAAATCACATTAACAAATCAATGGGGGAAACTGGAGCTGGAAAGGCATATGACAAAATCCAGTATCTTTTCTTGATAAAAACACCTCAAAACATAGGTACAGAAGGAAACTTCCTCAATAAGATAAAGAGCATATGTGAAAAAACCCACAGCTAACATCATACTCAATGCTGAAAGACTGAAAGCTTTCTCTCTAAGATTGAGAACAAGACAAGGATGACCACTGTCATCACTATTTTCAACACTGAAACTCTAGCTAGAGCAATTAAATGAGAAAAAGAAATAAAAGGCATCCAATTCACAAAAGAAGAAGTAAAAGTTTGACTATTTGTAGACGTCATGATCCTATACTCAGAAAGTCCTGAAAACTCTACAACAAAGTTACTAGAGCTAATCAAGAAGTTTGGCAAAGTGGTGAGATCCAAGATCAATATGCAAAAATCAGGTGTTTCTATACACCTATAATGTGCAATCTGAGGAGGAAATCAGAGAAAAAATTCCATTTACAATAACAACTAAAAGAATCCAAATACCTAGCAATAAAGTCAACTAAGGATATAAAGGACCTGTATTCAGAAAACTGCAAAGCATTGCTGAAAGAAATCAGAAAAGACCCAAATAAACAGAAGGACATTCTGTCTTTATGGATGGGGAGAATAAATATCATTTTGTTTTGTTTTTGTTATTTATTATTATTATATGTATATATATTTTATAAATATTATTCTGATCTCAATTCTACCCAAGTTGATTTATAACACAACCCCAGTGGTCTACTTTAAGAAATGGAATAGTCAACTAGCAAACTTATTTGAAAGGGTAAGGGGCCCCAAATAGGCAAAAACATCTTGAAAAATAAGAATCAAGTTGGAAGGCTCACACTTCCTGACTTTAAAGTATATTACAAAACTATAGTGATTAAAAAAAAAAACTACAGTAATAAAAACAGCATGATATTGGCATAAAGACAGACATATTGACCAGTGGAATCAAACTGAGAGTTCAGAAATAAACCCTCACATCTACAGTCAATTAATTTTTGATGAGGCTCCCAAGTCCACACAACTGGGACAGAACAGTCTCTTCAACAAATGGTTGGGAAAACTGGGTATTCATATCCAAAAGAATGAAAGAGGACCCCTATTTTGCAACTTATAAAAAAAATTAACTCAAGATGGATCAGACCTAAATAGAAAAGCCAGGATTATAAAACTTCTAGAAAAAAAATGCTAGGAAGCATCTTCAAGATCTTGTAATAGGAAAGCACAAGCAACAAAAGGAAAAATAGATAAATGGGACCTCCTCAAAACTGAACACTTTTTTGTTATATTGCATACATTTAAAAATATTTTTAATGAGAAATGCCCACAAATCATATTATACAATCAATGGCTTACAATATCATCACATAATGGTGTATTCATCACCACGATCATTTTTAGAACATTTGCCTCACTCCAGAAAAAGAAAAAAAAAAACAAAAAAACTCATACACCCCATACCTCTTACCCTTACCTCTCACTGACCCACAGTATTTCAATTTTTACACTTTATTTCCTGTTATTCATTTATTTTTATTTTATTTTATTTTTTACTCATCTCTCCATACCCTGGATAAAAGGAGCATCAGACACAAGGTTTTCACAATCACGCAGTCACACTGTAAAAGCTATATAGCCATACAGTCTTCAAGTCAAGGCTACTGGAACACAAAAACTGAATATTTTTGTGCCTCAAAGGATTTTGTTAAAAAGGTGAAAAGGCAGTCTATTCAATGGGAGAAAATATTTGGAAACCCCATATCCAATCAGGATTTAATTTCCATGATATAAAAAGAAATCCTACAACCCAACAATAAAAAGACAAATAACTCAAACAAAAAATCAGCAAAAGACATGAATACACACATTTTCCAAAGAGGATACACAAATGGCTAAAAAGCACATGAAAATATGCTCAACATCACTAGTTATTAGGGAAATACAAATTAAAACTATAACAAGACATCATTTCACAGTTACTGGAATGGCGACTATTTAAAAAACAGAAAATCCAAGTTTTGGAAAGGATGTGGAGAAACGGGAACACTTATTCATCATCGGTGGGGCTGTAGAATGGTGCAGCCACTGTGGTAGCCAGTATGGCGATTCTTCAGGAAGCTAAGTATAGAACTGTCATATGACTCAGCAATTCCACTACTAGTCATACTCAGAAGAACTGAAAATAGGGATGCAAACAGACATTTGCACATCAATATTCATAGTAGCATTATTTAGGCAGCTGTAAGAAGTCGTGTCCAATGTGACTACATCAATGGACCTTAAGGGCATTATTTTGAATGAAATTAGTGAGACACATGAAAAATATTATATGACCTCACTAATCTGAACTAAACAAAACTAGCAAACACAGTTCCAGAACAAAGGCCATCAGAAAATAGAAGGGAGTCAGATAATGGGATGTTGATACTCAATTTGTGCAAAATATGTAATAAGGTTGATTGTAAATGTTCATAAATGGATGGAGTTGATAGGAGCACATTATAGTGAGTGTAACTAAAAGTGATATGTGGGTGTGACTGTGGTTGAAGGGGAAAGTTAGGGTTGGGTATATCAATAGAGAGAAATCCAGAGGATGAAACATGGGACTGTATAATATAGTGAACCCTCTTTATGGTAAAATGTTCTAGAACTGACTGTGGTGATGTACGCACAACTCTGTGAATATACCAGAAAACAGTAATTGTACACTTCAGATAGATTGTATAATATATGAATTTATCTCAATAAAACTGCTTTAAAAAAAGCAAACAATTTACTATCTTAATTTGAAAAAAATATTGAGTCAATTAAAAACACTAAATTCAAAAATCTTTTGAATATCTTAATTCAAAAAATGAAAAAGTCAAATAGTACTTTTTTCTTTAAGTATCCTAAGCTACATATTCCAAAGTACATAGGGATAACAGGTATCTGAAGTAAGCTGTTCTTCAGTGAGGCAATTTTTTTTACTAATGAGGCTAAAATAAGTTCATTCAAAAGATTTCATGGTCTTCTCATTAAAAAAAATCCATTTATTGGTATTTATCTATTTCTCTTTAGTGTTTTCCACTCAAACTGTCCTCAATACTGCTGCAGCCTGCCTGGAAACAATAGACCCAGAGTTACTGAGGCTACAGATATCAATAAAAGCTATCGCATCAGTAGGAAACAACAGTAATAAAGCAAGCACTATTAGTTTTTTAAATTTTCTTGAATACATGGAGCTTAAATAAAGCAAACGATGGTTTACTTTCACCCATTGTCACTTTGTTAAATCATTCAGTACTGTACATTAGCAGAGGGAAATATCAAGAAGGAAAAAGGATAATACATAACTAACTTGAATATATTCAACATAATAGAACAACAGCTTCACAATTAATGTTGTAAAACCAATACCTCTTTAATTTCAAAGAGAAGAGAATTATCTATGTCACGGAGTGGAGAAGGAGACATAGAATAAACAAAGCAACAAACAAAAAAACACATACCATTTGGCATGGACGTATAAATTAATAATATCATAAATTAATAATGTCAACTTAACTATCATCATTTTAGATCACATTACACATTAACTGTCCACAACAAATATGGTTCTCTTGACAGAAGAGCTAAAAAATACCAGTTGTGCGTGAGCGGTGCCGTGGCTCAGTGGCAAGAATTCTCACCTGCTGAGCTGGAGACCTAGGTTTGATTCCCAGTCTGCCCATGCAAAACAAAACACCAGTTGCTCATATTCTCTAGCTATAGCACACTATTTAAAAGCAGTAAAATTATTCTGTGAAAGTTACAAAAATGATTTCAATACCTTTTTCAAAGAAGCTGGCATTAGCAGTGATAAGGAGGATTTTACATTCAAATAAGATAAATGTTCATTAATACCCTCTAGGTAATATTCATGAAGCAAAATCCTCTAAGGAAACAAGTTTACATACCTGTAATATGTGAAGCTTATGAGCTGTCAATTAATAAACTAAAATTTCAAAGCATGAAGTGTTTCAAATAAGTGTTCTTCATTCACACAGCCCAAAATGAGAGGTTTAAAAATAATTATATAAATGGGCTGAAACTTTTGAAATTAATTTCTTTTAGTGCTTCAAACTTTAAATCAACCAGGAGAGTCATCCCAGAAAGATTAAGTTTTCCATTAGGATCAGGACGTCAATACAATACAAATACATTTACACAGTTAAAAATGTAGGGAGGGGCGGGCCACGGTGGCTCAACAGGCAAGAATGCTTGCCCGCCATGCCAGAGGACCCGGGTTCAATTTCCGGTGCCCGCCCATGTTAAAAAAAAAAAAAATGTAGGGAGGCAAATATTAACACAAACCCATAAATTATCATTTGAAGTCTGCATACACAACATTTTTAGAACACTAAATAAATTCCTACTACAATTTTAAATACAAAGAATTAACCTGACTTGTCAGAGTCCCAATTAAATCAGCTGTAGCATTTATTCATGGGCCCAAAATAGAGATTTTAAAATTATCTAGAGATAGAAATAAATATTCAAACAAATACAAATACAGGAAAATTAAAAAGAAAGATCTTTCTCAAAGTTATTTAAGGAAAAAAGAAACATTCCTAGTATTTTGTAAACCATTCCTATTACCTGACAGGACCTGCCATATACAAATACAGTAGTCTTTATAATCAGTTTTATTACAGCTTTGATACGTGAAATATGTATTTTCTACCTACCTTGAATGTTTATAAAGCTTACGAGGTCTACTATGCAATTTCCGATCCCAATTCTCTGGATCACTGGAGTTACTGTCATAAGGATGAGGCCGTCCTGCCATCCCACTTCAAGCTTCCTCACACTACTGCTCTGAAAGCACATATGTAGCACCCACAACCTACATAAAAGAGTAGTGTTGACCTTTAAATGTATTCCATGCAGAATAAAGTAGTCACAGAATTTTATATATTTTATAGTATTGTTGTGACATTTTTTGTAAGTTATAGACAGATTAAGTACTTGACATACAAAATGTCACATGCCATATTAAAATAAACACCAGAAGTCTTTGCAGTACCTTTCATTTGGTTCTTCTATTAAACTTACCACCCTGGTATAACAGTTTAATAGTGTGCTGTTTATATTTAGTAAATGAACAATTGTCACCTAGGTACCTCATGTTTCTGAACATTAATATAGTACTAAAAGGGTAAAAACAACTCCATAAAATCACTATTTTAGGTAATTGGAATACATTTCTTAATTTCCAAAGGAAAAGTTTAAGATGCTTTTAAAGCATCTAGTAACACCAAATAATATTATTTCTTCGACCATGAATAGAAATTTAATATTTGCTCAAAAAATAAAAGTATATGAACATCCTGATGCTTCCCTACAGTATAATTACCACAAAAATATTGTACATGAATTCATATAATTCATGACTTTTCATAAAGAAGGCTTGTAGCTGTGGTTTTCATTACAGTTATAAAAAATAAGAAAACTCACTAGCAACAGCTTTGCAGAATACCTGAACTAAGCACTTTAAAAAGCATTTTCATTATCCAATTCAATTCACAATCATCTTGCAAGGTAGGCTTTATTAATCCCCATTTACAAAACAGATATCAGGTACCTGCTGAGGTTGGATCATTGCTGTTTCTTTCTTCATAAGTTTATATAAATTACAGAATAACTACATTCAAGTCCGAGTACAAAGTGAAGTGGCTTCTCTTCAGGGTAAGGGGCACATGACCATAACAGCTTTCACTTCACATTAATTTGCTTTCCCCAGAACATAAAGAGAGTCCATGTTGTATTTAGATAAGCAGCAGCATTTCATCACCATGAATGCGCAAGTGAACTTTATGAAAAAGGACTACTTTGTGGAACCTTAGAAAAACCTCACTTATAGAAAACAAGCAATCTGCAGCGATTTAGTACTCACTGATGAAGGCACCCATCTCAGAATTTCAGTAACTTTGCCAAAGGTTACAATGCTGTTAAGCAGCAGATTTATGTACAGAATATAAAATCTGTTTTGAAAATGGCTTAGTCTAGAGTGTTTTATTTGGGAATAGCAGTTCAAGTTTGACTTTTATAGACTGCAAATGCTAAATAAGGTTAAAAAATTTGACAAAGTTATATAGGTTGACCTAGGACCCAGATTCCTAATACACATTCCTATGTGCTTGCTATATACTTTCCCAAGGTGCAGTTCATGGACTAAAGTATGGGGTGGGGAGCTGGGAGTTGCGCATTTAAAAAAAAAAAAAAGGAAATCCCAGAACTGGGAAAAAGCCATGCTTTCCTGAGTTTTATAAGATATTTCAGTATAATTTCACAAAGAATGACAAATAAATTCATTGCAACTATGAGTTTATATCAGAACTCAGTGAGAAGACATGCTTTCATTTTAGAGAAACGATTTTGCTATTTTATATTTTTCTCCTAGTTACTCAGTGCTTTCTTTCCAAACACAGTTGAAAATCTTTTAGCAAAAGAACATTTTAATATGACAAATATATAAATAATTAGGTTGATCTCTGAGTGAAATAAAAATAATAGAAAAAGAAAAGGGGAAGGGAGAGAGTTGCACAAGGCTAATTATAATTCATAAGCAAATGTCACAGTTTATCTGCTGCATTCTCCTGCAAATGAACTAATTTCCTTAAGGGTCACCGAATCATATAAAATCAATCAGGTATTAGATAAACAAAACAAACAAAAAAAACAAAAAAATACATCAAATTACTTTGAAAAGAAAAATCTCAATTTTATCTGAGTTTTTAAACATAAAAATGAAAATGTATTCATTATAAGAAAACTTTTAAAACCTTTAATTTCAGATTATTTGTGCCGAAGAGAAGTGGTAGAAGAGAAAAAAGGGAGAAAGACAAATCAGAGAGACAAAGGAGAAAGATGGTTAGAAAAATGTGGCCACTAAGCAAGAGAGACACAAAAGTATAAACAGCAAGGAAAAAAATCAATAAAGAAGGAAAAGAAAAACGTTGAGAGGCTTAGCAAGTTCTGAAGAATGAAATTTAGAGAATTTTTCTTTTTACTCTTTAGGTCCTCCAACAAGTTACTTCAGGGATTAATGTTTCCTTACAATGTTATCTACTCTTTATCAATAACTGTCAGACTCCCCTCGGAACAGGACAGCCACAGGTTTCCACCAACGGAAGAAGGATTCTAAACCATGAGAATCAGTGACCAAAATAATGCAACCCCAAGAAACAGATGTGATAAATTCAGGTTCAGATATTCCACTACTATTAACAGTGGGTGACATGCACCTAGCCACAGGTGTATACCAGTATGTCTTCCTGATCAAACCTATAGAAATTAAGGAATATATATTTTACACCAAGCCACAAGAAGGTAAAGAATGCTTAGGTGAAAGAAATCAAAAAGTCAATTAGAAAATCATATTCACATTTCATCTGTCAGTAAAACTTGAGTATCATCATGAGAAGTATTTCTTCCCACTCCTTATATCCAACAGCGATCAGAATGTATATGAAACTCAAGTTGAGAAATTTGGAAAATATATGCCATGTATTTGCCAATAAATGCTACTATGTTTTCCAATTTTATCAATAGGCTATAGATATAACTGCAAATAATTAAAACACAAACTTTAAGGCAACTAAAACACATTATATATTGTTTTGTAATGTCCAATGATCTCTTCAGCTTTAACCATTCACTGCACCAGATTCAGTGACATTATATTTCTGTCTTTGTTCATTCATTCATTCATTCACGCACTTATTGGGCACTATAATATGCCAAGTAATTTACAAGATCCTAAAGCAAGTCAAACATTGTTCCTGTGCTCAAAAATATCATCCTAGTAAGGGAAAAAAGACTGGTCCTCTTATGGCTTTCTATGCCACATTCTCCTGCATCTGTCTCCCACATGTAGCACCTCTATTCAAATTCTTAAACTGTTACCCCACCCTTCATTCCCACTGAATCTTGCTGTTCTTTATAATTCCATCTACATCTTACTTCTCTGCTTGCTGGGCCTAGAGAATCAGAAGAAAGAAAGGAAAAAAAAAATTAACCAAATTCAACATGGCCTCCCAAATCAGTTAGTGTCATCTCTAGTCACCAATCAAAAACCTTGTAGTCATCCTTACTTTTTATTTCCCATCAAGTTTATCTTCAAATTTTCTTCTGACTCCCTCTCTCTTTTTTTCATTTGTAAGATTGCTGCCTTCATTTAAACCCTTAACATCTATTAATAAACCTTTCAACTAACTTCATCAACCACCATACAATACCATAATTGCTCTAATGCATTCAGAACTATCTTCCTACAAACTTTTAATGTTCCCCATTTCCTATATCTAAACTCCTTACTACAAGTTTCCTTCAAAATCTGATGCTTGGAACTCTAATGACTACTTCACCTTAAGCAAACTAGGTTTATTGTTATTTAAGTCTTATGATATTCAAAATATATTATATATAGTAAACTAAAAAAACAAAATTCAATGTCCTAGAAAATAATCACTGTTCACTACTGTTTGTAGTCATGATAGAAATAACCTAAGTTATTGTACAGAAGATAGCCTGGGCTTATTGGCTAAGGACATGCATTAGGGAAACTGCCAAAAGTCAACTGAGATCAGGGTAATTCAATTATTTCTCCTTCTCTACAACATTAATATCTAAGAGGGCCAATAAAAAACAAAATCTTCAGGACTACAGTAACATAATAATTAAGTGCTCCCTGGAACTCCATTCCCAAGTAGTATTAGCTAATGGCAATGATTTATAGAAGGATTAGAAAAGAAATAGACAATTATTCAATTCTGTGTGTCAATGCTAGACAATTTATATATTTTCTCCTATTTAAAGCTCAAAACCACCATATATTACCCTGTTTCATAGATGAAGAAATCATGGAGCTAAAGTTGAAACCTCAGTTTAACCAAAAGTCCATGCTCTTGCTAATCCAAAAGCAAAGTACACAGGAGAATGTCTCTTTTAAGCCTTGGCCACATGTAGCCTTGTTCATTCTATTTAGTCCTAACTTTAAATAGTACCATTACACAAGAACTTTTCTATTAACTAAAACAAAATTATATTTCATCATTTTCACCACTATCTTCATCAAACTTTGCAAATAAAGTGATTTCTCTCCTGGTTACAGGAGAGAAAACCCTGCCAGGCAAGAGGGAGAACAACGAAGAAGATAAATTCACATAATGATTCCAGGCCTGGGAGACAATGATTGCCTTTAGCCAAACAGGAAACCAAATGCCCAGAGGTATGGGTGGTAGAGACTGTCCAAGAAAACATAAGAGCTAGCCAAACGTCCTAAGGTAACTTTTCCTAGGTGGAAACGATCAAAAGGAATAGAGGTATGCCCAGAGAACAAATGAATCACTTGAAATTGCCAGACAAAAAAACAAACACCTGAATGTTCACATAGTTGATTTTACACTAACTATACAGAAAGCCTTCAGAGGGGCCTTGATGGTAGAAGAAATCTGAAGGGCCAAGAACTGAGGATCATTTGATGAGACTCTGCCCTTCGGAAAAAAAGAGAAACTGTACCACCCTGAGAAGCAGAAAATATATGACATGAATATAACCACCATGAAAGCTCTGAAAATTTTCTAAAAGTTTTTAAATTTCCTCATATTTGCTATCCCCCTGAATTTTCCAATGGATAATAACAATAAATCCTTAAATTGATAAAGAACAAAGCAGTTTCAGAAATATCAAGAATTGGAGGAGATTGAGGGACTGAATACCACTTATTCAAGAAGGATGAAGGAGAAACAACTTGTAAAAGAAAAGAAGACCAGAGGGTTGAAAAGCAATCTCCTACAAAGACGGCCAAGTGAAGTGATCATATAAGCCTCTTGCAGGTAATAATTATTTAAATCAGGATAAAATATTTTAAAACAACTATTTAAAAGCACTGGAAAGTCTCCAAAAACAGACAACAGTGAAAGAAGAATTTACGCTAAAAATTTTAAAAACAGAATTTCAAGTTCAGCTCAAAATGTCTTTTCCTGTGGGCACTCCCCATCTCCCACAAATATAGCAAAGAAAACCAGGAACCATTACAGCTCAAAGTGGTAGAGAAAAGAATTCAGGGCTGGAGGAACAACAGTAAATATAAGGCAGACATTCTGAGAGTGAAAGAACCATAGAGATGAAACTCAAAATCTGAGTATAAACTCTGCTTAAATTGCTAACTGACACTTAAACTGAATATTCAGGGAGGAGAGAGAAGAATGGAGTTGAGAGGGAGAACACTAGGGGGCCTGGCAAAAAAACAAGCAAAGACTATAGAAGAATCTACACTTGAAATAAGCGTCGCATGGCATGAGAATCTATGAGTTTGATGGTTTTTAAGTGAGGGCACCTCCCAGGCAAACCTTCACGCAGCAGAAAGCTGAAGCTGTGAGGTATGAGAGAACACAAACCATTATCCATGGAGCTGTATATTAGGAAGGAATCCTCTGAAGTCACTGCATAACACAGAGGATGAGCTCCAAAATCTTAGTATAATCTCACCACCAAAACATACAGGTGTAGGAGAGCCCCCTCTAACCTAGCCAAAACCAAGTTAAAAAAAACAAGCAGTTTGTAAGAAAAGAGCAGACAGGAGCTTTTAAAACTGCAGGGGAAGCAAAGGTTGCAGCTTGAGTCCAGGCAAGCTAATGGTACACTAGAACAACAACAACAAAAACTAACAATCTTCATAAGAACACTATAACGTTCAGATTTCAAACAAAATGTATGAGACATGCAAAGTAACAGGAAGTAAAAACATAATCAATAGAAAATGATTACGTTGGATTTAACAATCAAAGACTTGAAAACAACTATTATAAATGCATTCAAACAATTAAAGGAAAATATATTGAATATATATAAGAGAAGAAATCAGTATTGATGAGTAATATAAAGGTGAAAACTATCAGAAAAGTGACAATCCCAAAACTAAAAATATAATAACCAAAATTTAAAAATTTATTAGATAGGTGCACCAGCAGACAGAGATGGCAAAAGAAAAAAAATCTCTGAACTTGAAGATAGATCAATAGATATTACCCAACCCAAAGAATGGAGAAAGACTGAAAAAAATGAACAGACCTACAGAGACAACATAGAAGTAACCAGAGGCACTATTGATATATGTAACAATATGCTTGAATCTCAGAAGCATTAAAAGTAAAAGAAGCCAAAACCATTCCTGCCAACCCTAAAGAACACCTAGGACTTTATCTGAGATTCTACAAAGGTTCTATGCACTATGATTACTTTCCAAAAACCTATAACCTCCAGATGGGTTCCTAGGCCAGGTAAGTCCTGAAACCCAGAAGGGCCAGCCTCTCCAAGACATCAACTAGTTCCATCCCCTATCCCATACTATAGACAGCTCTTTCCAACATGAAAAATTTGCAATGGGCACAGTCAAAACACCCTAAAAAAATGGAAGAAAGATCAAAAGAGAAGGTAGAGTTATAACAGAGAAGATAGGATTTAACAAATGAATACGACAGCTGAATCATTACATTGATATTTTCTTTTAGTCTCCAGTGTCATGGAGCAACTAGAGGGAAAAATCTAAGATTGTGGAATTGTAACCCATGTCAAACTCTGAAATCTGTTCTACAACTAAATGTTGTGATGTGCTTTGAAATGTACTGCTTTTTTTGTACGTAAGTTATTTTTCACAATAAGAAAAAATTTTTTTACGTGAAAGAAGCTAGACTCAAAAGTTATATACCATTTAATTCCATTCTGGGAAAGGCAAAACTATAGGAACACAGAACAGATCAGTTGATTACCAGGGATTAGGGCTGGAAAACTACACCAGGGCAGCATAAGGTAATTTTGGGGAGTGAGAGAACTACTGATTCTAGATCTTGATTGTGGTGGTAGTGGTTATACAATTACATCCATTTGTCAAAACTCATAGAACTGTATATCAGCAAGAGAATTTTATTACATGAAGGTTTAAAAAGAAACGTAAAAAGAAAAGCAGAAAAAGTCTGCAAAAGGACTAAATATATTAGCATAGCATAATTAAACCACATTTTGATCAAAAACTGCTACACACACAGATAAACTTTTAAGAGGGAAAACTGGCAAGAAATTTTTTACTTCTACCATAATAGTGAATGAATAAGACAAGAGATCACTGAAATCAGATAGAACTAGCTGAACGATCCTGTATAAGCTTCTTAACCTCTGAGATACTAATTCTCTTAAATGCAAATTCTCACTATCATAATTTTATATTTTGCTGCTAAAACCACCAACCACACTATCATGAAGAAAAAATGAGACAGGCTTACCATATATATCACACAATGTCAAACACATAGCTGACTTTCATAAATGTTTATCTATCCCATCCTCTTTTCTCTAGTAGACTAAATAGTGTAAATATTATGTAATATTTCATTAGTTCATTCATGACTTTCTATTTATCTTATGAGGACAGAAAAGAGAATGAGAATCCACAGATAGCCTTTCTCCATTTATTAAAGCCATTCTCCATTTATTAAGCACCTATAACGTGCTAGATGGTTGGATAAAAAAAAAATCATGGACGGCACCCAGGCCCTGGTTTCTTCCCCAAACCTTCAAATACAACACAGAGGACAGGAAAATAATGACTTATCAGGCATAGGATTCTCACTCATTTTGAGATTTCCTAATTTCTCCATTGTCTCACCTGCCTCTCCAGTGTTCTACTTAACATCAAAAATATCTTTCTGCAGGGTCATCAGAGAGCCATATACCTGGGACACAACTTATAGTGACAGATTTAAAAACAAAATCAAAACTCTGTGTGATTCATACAATAACTAAGATAAAAACAGAATTTTTTCACTGTTCCCATAAAGGTATTTTATTAAACACACTAATCATTCTAGTTTTTAAACTGTTAAAATTCCTTCAATTTTTTTTAAGGGTAAGGATGGATTTTATTTAAAAAAAAAAAAGTGGTTTTAAGGACTACAAATTACAAAGTAAAAGCAGATCGCTACCTGGAAATTTGGTGAATAACATTTTTCCTGTGCATGAAAACTTTATCAAAGTTATTCATTTAACAAATTCACTCCATTTACAATGTTTTCACAGCTATAATAACAATGCTCATCTTCATATGGCTACTTAATTTCAAATTACATTACACCTATTCCCTCAAGATGAATTTTTAATTTTAAAGATTAAATTTCTGGCTCATAAGAATGGCATCATAAAAAGGGGTTATTTCAACTCAGTCTTGGTGACATTATTCCAGGCTATTTTCTTTCACCAATCAGAAAATCTTCAAAATGTTCACTTTTAACATGAATCTTTCCACCAAAAATGTGGCCAGGTTTTGACTCTAATGACTACAAAGATAGAAGGATAGAAGCAAAAAAAGTAAGTTGAAAATTAAAGGCAGCCACTAAAATTAATGGAGCAATCATACAGAAATAATATTTGGCTCATAGTAATTAAAAAACGGCAATTAGGGAATGTTAATAGCCCAATGTTCAAGTCATTACAGAATATGGTAAGAGAATGAAGTCAGTCCAGTATGACCAAGTGAGAATAGTACTGAGACAAATACTCTTAAGTCAGGAAGAAATGCAAGTCATACTTCATCCCAATAAGAATAGTTTTTACTGGGTTTAGTACTCCAGCCATCTTTTTTTACTTGCACTCCTTTTTGAATCCTTTCCTACCAATCCTACTAAGTCTATTATGAACATAAATACTTTGAATGACAGGACATTTATTAAAGGTCTTATTTAAGAATGGTCTGAAAAGAATACCCATTTCTTTTGAATGGAACTATATCAACTAAACGCAAAAGTTTCTCTAATGGAAAAAAGATCAACTTTCTCTTCCCATCATCTCTGCCATATGTGACTTCCCAAAAACCTGACTTTCAAGTTTGTTCTTCATGGCTTCACTAAGGAGTGAAAAACAGAGAGCTAAAAACTACACTTAAGGACATCTGTGATAAATAATGCAAGAAAATATGTTAACATGCAGCAATGATTCAAATACACAAGATTCACATTAATTAATTCAATTATTATAATGAGATTTTCATTGATGAATAGGGTTTTGGGCATAAAATATGCCACTTCTTCATTTCATATAAAATTATCACACAAATCACTGCTTTTTAAGACTTTGGATACTTTTACAGTTTAATTTGCAAATGCAATTTTTATAACAAGTTATTTTTAACCAAACCATGTTACGAAAACTGTTTATATAAAAAAACCCAGGGAATGAAGTAAACCGCTCACTGGGGAAGGCCTTAAATTACATTATTATAGTAGAAAATACAGTAAGTAGAAGATAACTGAAAAGGCAAATGCAATTAGATTCAAATCTATAGCTCCTGTACCTACTTAAAACACTGATTTAGAAAATAAACTAAACTTTTTCAGCAATCAGATAAAATAAAATTTGCCATGAAAGCCCTTATATCATGCTTGATATAGGGGCGTAGGAAGATATAAGAAGTAGGAAACATGAGACATGACATTTTATCTACAATGCCTGTTTGTTCTACTGAGATTGTAGTTTCAAACGTTGGTCACATTTTTCAGCATCAGACTCAAACTTTTCAGCATTTTTGAACCACTCTAAAAACTTTCATTTGCCCAAGGAAGACAATTTTCCCCTTTGCAACATGTGCATCTTTATGCCACTTCAGAATGGGCTCTTCAGCTTTATAAAAAACACCAATATTTTCTGGAAGGCTTTCATGTAATGAAAGCTGTCCTAACAATACTCCTGAATCTTTAGTAACTGAGTCAGTCCAAACTGACCTTGAGTAGTAAAGGCAGTAAGTATTGGGCTATACTACTTCAAGTGCTCTGCTACAAGCTCCTATTTTGTTCCATTCCACAGTGCTCATTACATTTGACCAGACTATTCCAATGACAACTGGTTCTGGGATGTTATGTTTTTTTTTCATCTCCTCCTTGACATATAAAATGACACTCTTAAATGGATCACCACATCTGTTCTTGATGTCCTTTCTGGGACACTTTACAAGCGCCTATGGTTTGCTGATTCCACACAAACTCTGAAGGCTCTTTCAAGCCTGCCTCAGTAAAATACTTTGTGAAGTGCTGGATGCTTTGCATACAGGCAGGAAAAAGTTCCATCAGTCTGTTATCCATTCTGACTTTCTGAAGATTTGCAGCTACTGCACTGATACCTTTTACACTTATCCATGACTTAAAGGGCTCTACAGCAAAAGCTGCTGAAAACCCCTTTTTTTAACCAAATTCTTTTTTTTTTTTTTTTTTACTTTTTAACTATATGTATAACATATATACAAAGCGAAGAAATAAACAAGCAATAGTTTTCAAAGCACTCTTCAACAAGTGGTTACAGGACAGATCCCAGAGTTTGTCATGGGCTGCCATACAATCCTCTCATATTTCTCCTTCCAACTGCTTCAGAATATAGGAGACTAGAGGGCTTAAATGTTTTTATCATCACAAACGACTTTTCACCCTTCTTTTTTTGTGAAAAATAACATATATATAGAAAAGCTATAAATTTCTAAGCACAGCACCACAATTAGTTGTAGAACATATTTCAGACTTTGACATCAGTTACAATTTCACAATTTTAGGTTTTTACTTCTAGCTCCTCTAAAATACTGGAGACTATACGAGATATCAATTCAATGGTTCAGCATTCATATTCATTTACTAAATTCTATCGTCTATGTATAACTCCACCATCAACTTTGATCTTTCCATACCTCTCTTTAAGGTTGTCTAGGCTATGGTAATTCTAAACTTTTGTTATAGGTAGGGTCTGTCACTAATATGGGGTAGGGAGATGGAATTATCTGATGCTCTGGAGAGGCTGGGCTGGGTTTCAAGACTTATCTGGACCAGGTACCCATCTGGAGGTTGCAGGTTTCTGGAAAGTTACTCTAGTGCCTGGAATCTTATATATTGTAGAATCTTACATTTCTAGGTGTTCTTCAAGATTGGCTGGAATGGACCTTGTTGGGGGTTAGCAGGTTATGATAGGTAAAAAGATCTACCTGAAGCTTGCATAAGAGCAACCTCCAGAGTAGACTCTCGACTCTATTTGAACTCTCTCTGTCACTGATACTTTATTATTTACACTTCTTTCCCCCCTTTTGGTCAGGATGGAATTGTTTATCCTACGGTGCCAGGTCTGGATTCATCCCTGGGAGTCATCTCCCACCATTGCCAAGGAGACTTTCACCACTGGATGTCATGTTCCACGTAGAGGGGAGGGCAATGATTTCACTCATTTGTTCCACGTAGAGTGGGCTTAGAGAGACTGAGGCCATATCTGAGGAACAACAGAGGTTCTCCAGAAGTAACTCTAAGGCATGCCTATAGGTAGTCTAAGCTTCTCCACTACCTACATAAGCTTCGCAAGAGTAAGCCTCATGATTGAGGGCATGGTCTATTGATTTGGGTATTCCTAAAGTTTGACATGGTATCAGGGGATTCCCTGAAGGTAAGGTTTAATAGTTCCATATTCTTTCTTCCCTCCCTCAGGAGACTTTGCCAATACTTTTTTTTTTTTTGCGTGGGCAGGCACTGGGAATTGAACCCAGGTCTCTGGCATGGCAGGTAAGAACTCTGCCTGCTAAGCCACCGTGGTCTGCCTGTCATTACTTTTTAATTATCTGCTTAATACACTCCAGGATGTTTCCAAGCATTACAATAATCTATACAGGATTAAAGGACCTCTTTCTTATTCTGTGCTCCCTATGTTTCAATTGTTCAAATGAGTTATACAGATAGGCTGAATTAGATTATGCACTACAGAAAATTCCAGTTCCAGATCAAATAAACCTTTCTTTCATTGTTCTCAAAGAGTATGTGTGGTTCTAAAATACAGACACTGTCTTCCTTACCCCTATGTTCTGAATTACTTTAACCCCAACCTGTTCAGCTTCATTCTTATCTCTAAATATCAGGTTATATATATATATATAAAACAGCCTTTTAAAATCCAGAAATAATAATCACCACCCTGGACTTAATGTGTCTGCTCTAAAAGCTTACAATCTAGGCCCCTGTTTTCTTATAAGCATTTTTTAAATGTGACCATACCATTGCTGTGCTTTTGTTTCTGGCTTATTTTGTTTCACCAAATGTCCCACATGTTCATTCAGTGATGCATGCCTCACGACTTCATTCCTTTTTGTAGCAGTACAACTTCGTTCATAAGTATACACCATTATTCACCAATCTACTTCTCCATCAGTGCCTCTCTTCAGCTACCTGTACTCATTATGTATCATTGTAGAAGGCCCAAAGTCCACAGTCCATCAACATTCTCAATTTTAGATAATTTCATTGTTCCCAAGAGAAAGAAAGCCAATAAACACACCCTTGCGCAAACAGGAAATCTAAACCTCTTTTAACTCTTGTTCCTCCCTATATTATTTACCAGGGAGACTGTTGCTGTGGTAGTGCTGGCGGTTTCCTTTTGAAGACAGCTCATAGCATGCAATAGCAGTTTTCTCCTTGTACCCTGGACTTAAACACTCTTTATACACAAGAATCACATCTTTGAAGTAATTCTTAGGAGAACTAATTCATATTTCTAGTGTGAATCAGTGGGACACGTAGGTCTATACCACCTCTTTCAATCTTGTTCATCTTCAACATGGTAATATTACTTCTAGACCCACTAGAGAATCACTTTCACTCCTATCTATTCCCTTACATTGGAATTCAACCTCGTTAGCAATGGTTCAACCATCTCTAGTTTCTATGTACCGCTAAGTCCCCTATATTTTGTATTATAAGCCTCTATTACACCTTTATGCTGGTCCTAAAAGTGAAATCATACAGTATCTATCCTTTTGTGTATGGCTAATTTCGCTCAGCATAACATCTTCAAGGCTCATCTATCTTGTTATGTGCTTCAAGACATCATTTTGTCTTATGCTGCATAATAAGGCCATAGGCGAGACGAGGCCCAGATGGGCCTGGGTGGGGGTGGTGAGTGCTGAGGAGCTGGCCAGTCCGAGAGTGAAGGGAAGAGTTCCAGATGGAGGGAACAGCATTCCATCATATGTATATACCACATTTTGTTGATCCACTCATCTGCTAATGGGCATTTGGTTTGTTCCCAACTTTTGGCGATGAAACATCAATATGCTATAAACATTGGTGTGCAAATGTCTGTTTGTGTCATTGCTTTCAGCTCTTCTGGATATATACCAAGTAGTGTCATTGCTGGGTCACTGGGTAACACGGTATTTAGCTTCCTAAGGAACTGCCCAACAGTCTTCCATAGTGGCTGCACCATTATACATTCCCACCAGCAGTGCATAAGTGTCCCAGTTTCTTCACATTCTCTCCAATATTTATAGTTTCTGGTTTAATAGCAGCCATTCTTATAGGTGTGAGGTGGTATCTCATTGTAGTCTTGATCTGCATTTCCCTTATAGCCAATGAAAATGAGCATCTCTTCATGCATTTTTGAGTCATCTGTATTTGCTCTTCAGAAAAATGACTCTTCATATCTTTAGCTCATTTTGTAATTGGGTAGCCAAATTGTCCTGATAAAGCTGATTAAGAATGGATACATTATGTATCCCATTAGCCAGAAGAACATCAGTCAACACAGCCTGCTTGCTCTTTTTCAACTTTGAAAAACCCTTTAAAAACAACAGCAGCTTTTTAACTTTAGCTTCCAAATCTTTCTCCAGGTATCTGTAGCACCTGATTAACTTGTTAAAAACCTGAGCAAGGGCGGGCCACGGTGGCTCAGCAGGTAAGAGTGCTTGCCTGCCATGCCCAAGTATGGCATGAAAAAATCGAATAAAAATTAAAGGATAAGATAGTAGATTCAAGATCTGCTTTTACAGTAATTACTTTGTATTTTAATGGACTAAACACCAATTAAAAGATGCAGATTGGCAAAACAGATTAAAAACTATAGTCCATCTATATGCTGTTCGATTCCCGGTGCCTGCCCATGTGAAAAAAAAAAAAAAAAAAAAAAAAAACCTGAGCAAATGCTTCAGGATCTCTAGATCTACTTGTGCTGCAAACACACAGACATCTGTGTGCATTATGTCACCTGCCAGTGTACCACCTAGGGCCAGCATTTCAGCGACCACCAAAATGTCAAAGAGTGTTTCTGAATATCAGTGATAGTCAAGTTTTGCTCCAGAAGCATTAGGAAACTGCTACTGTTTCCAAATCAGTACCAGTTTCAGTTAAGCCTTAAGTAATACAGTCCTGAAACTGAGTAGGGTCAAACTTCTCTTTTTCATCTCTTTTCCCAGTTTTGAAATGCTGGCCTGACAGTATGGGCTTTGAAATGCTGGTCTGACAGTATCGGCTTTTGCTGCATCTGATTACTCATAAAAGATACTTGAATTTAAGGTGAAGAGGGATGAGCCAGAAATCTCTGATGTGGCAGCAACTGCAGCGGAGTCTTCTCTACCTTCAATTATTTTTTATCAGAATATTCTTGTTGTATCCAAGGAGCTTAAGTTTTAAAAACATTTATCTCTTTTGGACATGACAGTCTCTTTGTTACATATAAATGAACACAAATCTAATAACATATTTATTTCCTCTTAGTGAACTTCCCCTTTTATTATGTAGTGTCCTTCTTTGTCTCTCATGATATCTGTTTTAGTTTGTAAGCTGCAGATTGCAATATACCAGAAATGGAATGGTTTTACAAAGGGAATTTAATAAGTTACAAGTTTACATATGTACAAACTAAGGCATCCAAGGAAAGATATCTTAATTCAAGGAAGGTCAATGGGTACAGACACCTTTGTCAGCTGGGAAGTCACGTGCTGGCATCTGCTGGTCTCATGCTCATGGCTCCATTGCTTTCAGCCTCTGTTCATACAGGGGTTCCTCACTTTGCTTCTCCAGGGTTGGACTTGATCTTTTGGCTTCCCTTGGTTCTTTGCAGGTTCTGGCTTGCTTAACATCTCATGGTGACGTCTGCTGGGTTCCAAGCATCTCCAAACATCCTTATCTCTGTTCCCCAAGTGTTGGCATCTGCGCAAGGTCTTCATCTGTTGACTCTAAAATTTGACTTTTCTGACTCTCTCCAATATGTTTCCTTTTAAAGGACTCCAATAAACTAATCAAGTTATTGGCGGAGACACATCGCCATCTAATCAAAAGGTCACACCCACAATTGGGCATGTCTCTGTGGAGATAATCTAATCAAAAGTTATTGACATACAGTATTGAATCAGGTTTAAAAGAGCTGCCCCTACAAGATTGGGTCAAGGTTAAAACATGGCTTTTCTATGGTACATATAGATTCAAATTGGAACATTTAAGGTCTATTTTAGTTGATATTAGTATAGCAACTCCTACTTTCTTTTGGTTACAGCTTGCATAGATCTTTTTCCATCCTTTCACTGTCAATCTAATTGTGTCTGTTGGGTCTAAGATGTGTTTCGTGTAAACAGCATATAGATGGACTATAGTTTTTAATCTGTTTTGCCAATCTGCATCTTTTAATTGGTGTTTAGTCCATTAAAATACAAAGTAATTACTGTAAAAGCAGATCTTGAATCTACTATCTTATCCTTTAATTTTTATTTGTCAGATCTATATATTCTCCTTCACTTTTTATCCTTTAAATTATCATTACTGATCTTCTTCAATTCTGTGCCCTCCTCCAAGCCTACTCTCCTGTCTTTTTCATTCAGTTGATAGGACTCTCTTTAGCATTTCTTGTAGGGCAGGTCTCTTGTTGACTAGTTCTCTCAATCTTGGTTATCTCTGAAGGTTTTAATCTCTCCCTCAATTTTGAAGGATAATTTGACTGGATAAATATCGAATTCCTGGCTGAAAGCCTTTCTTGTTCAGGATCTTAAAGATAACATACCACTGTCTTCTTTCTTCCATGGTGCCTGTTAAGTAGTTCAAAGTTAGTCACATGTGTTTTCTCTTTTATGTAGTAGGTTACTTTTCTCGTGCTGGACTTTGTTTCTTTTCCACAATTGACAATTTGATTAGCATGTGTCTTGGAGTAGGCCTATTCAGATTTATTCTATTTGGAGTTAGCTGGGCCTCTTTGATTTGTATACTGATATCTTTTATAAGGGTTGGGAAGTTTTTCCCAATTATATCTTTAACTAACAATCCCAGCCCTTTTCTCTTCTCTTCTTCTTCTGGGACACCAGTAATTCTTACACTTGTATACCTCTTTGCTGCCTATCATTTCCCTAAGAGGCAGTTCCATTTCTTCCATTTTTCATGCCATTTGTTCTTTTGTGTTCTCTAGTTCCATTGTTCTGTCTTCTGATTCACTTATTCTTCCTGCTGTTTCTTCAAATCTGCTACCATATGTACCTAGGATATTTCTAATTTGGTCTACTGTGTCTTTCATTTCTGTGAGATTTGCCATTTTTCTATTTAACCTCCCAAAGTCTTCTCTATGCTCTTCTAGTGTCTTCCTGATATCCTTTATTTCTTTATAGATATTCTTGAGTAGTTGTTCCATATTCAGCATCCCCTCTGGAATTTTGATTTGGTTGTTTGGCTCGGCCATTTTTACTTGGATCTTCACATTCTCTGTGATTTTCTGTTGTGTTCAAGGCATTTGATTATCTTAATAAAGTTACCTGGCAAGCTGGTTTCCTTCACTCTTCCAAAGTTTTGTATTTACTCGGCTTTGTATGGAAAGTTTCCTTTTAGACTTGGTTTGTCAGTTATTCTCCACCAAATCAAGGACCGGATCTCATGTAGGGGATACGATTCAACTTGAAGGACTATAAAAAGCTAGGCCAGGGTGCACAGGCACTTCAGTGGTAGAACGGCTGCCCCACTATATGGGACACTTGAACTCAATGCCCAGGCCACGTACCCACTAAAGAAGGAAAAAAAAACAGCAAAATAAGAATATAATAAAAATATGAAAAAAATAACAACAAAACATACCTCAACAGTACTCGTCAGAAGGAGACACCCCAAGATACATTGGGAATGGAACTCAGACTGGTGCTCATCAAAGGGAGAGAAAATTTAAGAAAAAAAAGTAATAATAATATAAATAAATAAAGTAGAATAGTATATATATATATATAATAAGAAATAAAAAGTAAACATTCAATTTAAAATGTAAAAATAAAAATAAAAAATAAAACTACTACTAATAAAAAAATACATTAAAAATGTACTTAGAAAAAGAAAGAAAAAAGAATATTAGGAAAACAATTAAAATCTAGGTAGACAGGGAGTTAGCCTGCCTGCACTTACCCCTTCTCACCAGCAGGTGGTGCACCTACAGCACCTCCTCCCTTAGGCTCATTTCTCCTGGACTGCAGTGGCTCCAAACACTTTCTTGCCAGGTGCGGGGGCTGCTCCTGGCCTGTCTTGGCCAGGCAGCCAGTCCCTGCCCGCAGCACTGGGGAGCCAACCTGTGCCTGGTGCTCAGTTCCACCAGACATTTAACTCGTGGGATGGCTATTAATGGCACCCAGCTGGGCAAGTGCCCCGCCATCGTGGAGGCCTGGACCCATGCAGAAGATGGTCAAGTCCACCTCCAGGTCTCCTAGGGCAGTGTGGACAAGAAGGTTTCCCCAGCCAGCAGCTGGGGCAGATTGGAGAGGAGGAACAGTAAGTTCCCTTCAATCCACACCTCCCCTCATACTGCAGCCCACCCCCAGGGGAGATCACAGTACAACCACCCCTCTCTCCCCATCCCAATTTCCCCACCTTGCTCCGCCCCAAAACTCCCTAGAGACCCTCTTCTGTTTACACACACCCCAGAACCACAGTTTCCATTCCCTATCTTGTTCCATGGAGCAGGGCTGAATTTAATCCACTCAGCATCGCCACCTTCCCAGAAGTCCTTAACACATTTATTATCTCACAGTTTCTCCTGGTCAGGAAACCAGAACAGTTTATCAGGGTCCTCTACAAGGCTACAATCAAGGTTCTCATCTGGGGGCAAAAATGGGAAAAGTCTCACTTACAAACTCACTCAGGTTGTTAAGAGAAATCACTTCCTTGTGAATTCAAAGCCAATGACAGAACAAATGTGCTAATAAGATGGAGTCTTACATAATGTGTAAAGTAATCATGGGAGTGACATCTCACCACCTATGCCGAATTATTTTGGTGAGAAGGAAATCATAGGTCCCGCATAAACTTAAGGAAAGGGGATTACACAAAGGAATGAACACCAGGAGATGAAGATCATGGGAAACATCTTAGAAAGTCATCTTAGAGTCTACTACATTACTCAACACATTCTACCTATGCACTACACTAAAACATTACGATTCTGTTCAGACCTCACTCAAATTACATATAGTACTATACTAATATACATATAAACACAAATGCAAATCTCTCTCCTTTTTTGGTATACAGCATTGACACAGTATACAGTATTTTTGGACACTGACAAAAATCTGGAACCAAATTAAATGTTTATTGAAAGTGATTTGAGGTGCTATGACAGAATGGGAACCTCCAGGAATTAGTCCCTGTACCAGAACAACTATCTAATTAGCAGGAACTGTCTGAATCAACTATTTTGAAACCCCGAATACAGCAGAAAACAGTACAGCATCTTGGGAAGAGCAATAGGAAGAAGCCGGTTTGTCATGGTAAATACAGGTGAACTGCACTGTCTGTGAAGTGGTAACTACCGCCCATCACTCAGACACTATGTTGGCAATAGTGAAGTACTCAAACCTGGCCCCCAGTGCAGTGAATTATTCCTAGAGTGAGACATAAAGACTTAGTTCCCCAACATCAGCGGATGTATGGCCCAATTGCTGACAACTGCTTTGATTACTTTAGATAGCTGGTGGGCCAGATCTGAGGGTAGTCATTGTTCTAAACAGCCCCAGACAAAAGCAGCTCAGGGGACTTAAAGACTGTATATTTCCTCAAAACTGAAAGACAGTTGAAGGGCTTCATTTGCTGGGCAGAGTCGAGAAAAGAAAGCACAGTGTTAATGAGCTGTGGAAAAAACTCACAGTTGGTCATTCACTCAACCACTACCCAGGGGAATCTGCAACCGAGTGACCCAGGGGAATACTTTCCAATGTGCCCCACCTCCTAGAATTTGCCCTCCATGCAAAAGACACTTTAGACAGCTAAAGGAGAGTAAGAAACAATTGAGTCAGGCAGCAAGGAGCAAAAGTACAACTGCTTTAAGCCCTGCATTGGAACACCTAGAGTAGGAATAGGTACTTTTCCTGGGAAGCAGATGGAACACTCAAACACATGAAAAACAGGAACTTCCAAGGCTACTACAAACACAAGCCCAGGACAAGACACAGGTCTAAAAAAAAAAAAAAAAGACAAGGAGGACTCTGTGCTTTGCATTCAACTTGAGCTGACTTGCTTGATTAGAGGGCTGACATCTGAAAGAGAGCCTCAATCAACAAAAAAAAGAGCCAATTTGCCAAGACTGTCAGAGATGGTTTTACTTAGATTTGTTTGGTTCTCTTAGCTCCTGGCACTCAAGGAAATCATCACGTCACTAGCTAATTACAAACTTAAGAAACAGATATCTTAGGGGCTAACTCCCAGAGCTAACACTTCAAAATACTAAAATGTGAAGTGTGCAAAAAAGATTACAAGACAAACAAAGAAAGAGGTATGAATGAGTGATGGCCTACGCAAAGGAAGAAAATAAAACTCAAGAAAACATCACAGAAGAAGACCAGAATATGGACATTTCAGATAAAGACAGGCTGAGGGGCAGAAAGGAAAAAGAATTATAAAAAGCAAAAGCAGCCAAAGAGACCTGTGGGACACCATAAAGCATATCAAATATATGCATTATGGGAGTCCCAGAGGAAGAAAGAGAGAAAAAGACAGAAGGAATAACCAAAGAAATAATGAGAGAAGTGACAAATGTAGCTAAACACATGAATACACACCTGTAAGATGCCCAACAAATACCAAACAAGATAATTTGGAGAGAAATATGCACTAAAAAAACTGGTCAAACTGTTGGATACTAAGGAAAGGAGGGCATTGTGAAAACTGCAACAGAAAAAGCATAGTTCTGTACAAGTGAGTCCAGTCCCAATTAGATTAACTTCTGCTTTCTCATCAGAAACCAAGGAGGTAAGACGGCAGTAGGATGAAATCCTTCAAGTGCTGAGAGAAAGCAACTGCCAACCAAGAGTTTTATATCCAGTGAGACTTTATTTCAAAACTGAGGGAAATTATATATCCCAGAGTAATTTGGACAGTGAATAAAGAAGCATTTGCAAAGCATCCTTGCAGAACTGGAGAGAAAGGAGGAAATACCCAACTTCTACATTTGGACAAATTCTGATATTCTCGCAAGCAGTGGGGACAACCAAATCAACAGGTCAAGCCTTCGATGGTGGGGTTTGCCCCTATGAAACTTATTCCTGCAAAGAAAAGGCTAAGCCTACTTACAATTATGCCTAAGAGTCAAGCCCCAGAGAACTCTTTTGTTGCTCAGATGTGGCCTCTCTCTCTAAGCCAACTCGGCAAGTGAACTCACTGCCCTCCCTACTATGTGGAACATGACTCCCAGAGGTGCAGATCCCCAGAATCCAGGATTGAGAAGGACTTCTTGACCAAAAAGAGGAAGAGATAAATGAGACAAAATAAAGTTTCAGTTAATCTCTGAACTTCGTTAATTTTATTATTTCAGTTAATCTAATTAATCTCTGAATAAAGAGATTTCAGAGTCGAGAAGTTATCCTGGAGGTTATGCTTACTAATTATAAAAATATCCCTTTTTAATTTATAGTGTATTGTAGTGGCTACAAGAAGTTCCTGAAACCCTTGAGCTGTGTTCCAGGAGCTTGACTCTTGAAGACAATTGTGTAACAAAAAAAATCTTTTGCAATGTGACTGTGTGATGGTGAAAACCTTGCATTTGATGCTCCTGTTATACAGGGTATGGTCAGATGAATAAAAACACACAGATAAAAAAAAAATTAATAGGTGGGATAAGGAGTAAAATTAACTGGGTAGATTGAAATACTAGTGGTCAATGAAAGTCAGGAGCAAGGGATATGGAATGCATAAATTTTTTCTTTTTCTGGAGTGATGCAAACATTCTAAAAATAATCATGGTGATGAATAAGAAACTATGTGATGATATTGTGAATCACTGTATACCATGAGTAGACTATGTGTGTGAAGATTTGTCAATAAAAAAATATATATATAAAAAAACTTATTGCAGTGTACTGAAAATAGATGGTAATTAATATTTTAAAACGTCACCTTATGTGTGAGACTAAAGCAAAAAATATTTGTTACAAAATTTATATTTTGATTACTGCATTTCCTAATATAACTTATGTAGACAGTTTGATTGAACACTGTAAGTACTTGGAATTCAGGCAGAATATGAGATTTTGCTGGTTTGTTCAGAGTGATGCCCGGATAAATCCCAGAGTGATTCGATCAGTGAGTGGAAAAGTATCTGCAAAGTCCCCTTTGGGGAGTGGTGAGAACTGCTTGATATTCTCACAAGCAGTGTGGACAACCAAAGCTATAGGCAGAGCCCCCAGTCTTGGGGTTTGTTCATATGAAACTTAACCCCACAAAGGATAGGTCAAGTCTACTTAAAATTTAGGCCTAAGAGTCACCCCCAAGAGAGCCTCTTTTGTTGCTCAGATGTGGCCCCTCTCTCCAGTCAACACAATGAGCAGTCTCACCACCCTACCCCTCTCTACATGGGTCATGACTCCCAGGGGTGTGGACCTTCCTGGCAACGTGGGACAGAGATCTTGGAATGAATGGAGACTCAGCATCAAGGGATTGAGAAAAACCCTAGAATAAGCTGAGACTTAGCATCAAGGGATTGAGAAAACCTTCTCGACCAAAAGGGGGAAGAGGGAAATGAGACAAAGTGTCAATGGCTGAGAGATTCCAAACAGAGTCGAGAGATTATCCTGGAGGTTATTCTTATGCATCAAGCAGATTTCATCTTGTTATTCAAGATGTAATGGAGAGGCTAAAAGGAACTGCCTTAAAATGTAGAGCTGTGTTCCAGTAGCCATGTTGCTTGAGGATGACTGAATAATGATACAGCTGTCACAATGTAACTGTGAGATTATGAAAACCTTGTGTCTGATGCTCCTTTGTTGACCTTGTCAACAAAGGAGTAGAACATATGGAATAAAAATAAATAATAGGGGGAACAAATGCTAAAATAAATTTAGTTTAAATGCGAGTGATCAATGAAAGCTAGGGGTAAGGGGTATGGTAGGTATAATCTTTTTTTTTTCCTTTCCTGTGTTCGTTTTCTTTCTTTTTCTATTGTCTTTTTATTTCTTTTTCTGAATTAATGCAAATATTCTAAGAAATGATGAATATGCAACTAAGTGATGATATTGTGAATTACTGATTATGTATGTTGTTTCATTTTGTTTCTTTATTTTTTATTAATATATAAAAAAGGAAAAAAAAGATTTATAAGATAACAACAACAAAAAAAAAAAAACTGAGGGAGAGGATAAGACATTCCAGATAAACAAAAGCTGAGGGAGTTCATTCCATAAGACCTGCCGTACAGGTGGTACAAAAGGAAGATCTTCAGACTGAAAGGAAAAGACACCAGACAATGGATCAAAGTGGCATAAAGAAACAAAGCCCAACCATACAAGTATTTATAAATGCCACTACAGTTGTTTGTGTGTTTTGGTACATAATTCCACTTCTTACTTCTTATAGGTGCTAAAATGCAAATGCATAAAAAGTAATCCACGGTGTTAGACACACTATGTACAACATATTAATTTGTAACAAGAACAAAAAAGATGAGAGGACAGAAGGGTACAGGAACAGTGTATTTGTATGGTGTTGAAGTGAAGTTGGTATGACCAACTGATTTTTGATACAGGTGCCCAGTCCACTCAATTGGGAAAAAAATTGTCTCTTCAACAAATAATGCCTGGAAAACTGGATATCCATATGCAAAAGAGTGAAAGTGGAGTCATACCACAAACATAGAAAATTCAACTCAAAATGGATCAGAACTAAAATATAAACCGTTATAAAAGATATCAATACACAAATCAAAGAGGCCCAATGAACTCCAAATAGAATAAATCCAAATAGGCCTACTCCAAGACACACACTAATCAGAATGTCAGGTGTTGAAGAGAAACAAATTGCTGAAAGCAGCACCAGAAAAGCATTTACAATGTACAAGGGAAAACACATAAGACTGACTTTGGACTACTCAACAGGCACCATGGAAGTAAGAAGGCAGTGGTACGATATTTTTAAGATTCTGAATGAGAAAGGCTTTCAACCAAAAATTCTTTATCCCACCAAGTTATCCCTCAAAATTGAGGGAGAGATTAAAATCTTCAAACCAAAGGGACTTCCGGAGAAGATGGCGGCTTAGTAAGACACGCGGATCTTAGTTCCTCCTCCAGAATAGCTACTAGGGGAGTAGAAACGATACAGAACAGCTCCCAGAGCCACGACAGAGATCAAAAAGACAGCGTACCCAATCCTGGAACGGCTGACTGGCTGAGAGAACTCGTTCCGGTGAGATCGCCGAGAGGTGCGGGGTTCCCCGGGCGGGGCGGCAAAAGCAGTTGGAGTCCATCCCTTCCTCCTTTCCGGGCCAGTTGGGAGAATTGGGCAGGCGGTCCCCTCAAGCAGTGGCGGGTGGCGACCCCACCACACGCAGCACCCCGGACCAAATGAGAGAATTGGATCAGAAATCCCAAGGCCGCAGAGAACGGTGACGGGGGGGGGGGGTCCCTTCCAAACACGTGACTCTCCGGTCCGGCTGGGAACAGTGCACTTTCCCGGGCCGCGGTGGCTGGCGCCCTTCCGCCACGCTTGGCACTCCGGGCCAACTAGGAAATTCGGACGGGCGCTCTCACGGGCTGCGAAGGCCGGCGACCCTCCCCGCGTTCGGACCCCCGGGCCGGCGGGCACTCTTCCAAGCCGCTTCGGCTGGCGAACCCCCCCCACAGCAAGAGTTTTCCAAAGTTAAAGGACCCACAGCACCTTTTACTGGTGGGACCCGCAGACAAACATGTGCCACGAGCGCCACCTACTGGGCAGGATAAGAAAAACAGAACCTAGAGATTTCAAAGAAAAATCTTTAAACCTGTTCGGTCCAATACCCAGGGAAATCTGTCTAAATGCGCAGACGCCAGCAGAAGATAACGGATCACGCTCAAAAAATTGAAAATATGGCCCAGTCAAAGGAACAAACCAAGAGTTCAAATGAGATACAGGAGCTGAGACAACTAATGCTGAATATATGAACAGAAATGGAAAACCTCTTCAAAAACGAAATCGATAACTTGAGGGAGGACATGAAGAAGACATGGGCTGAACAAAAAGAAGAAATAGAAAAACTGAAAAAACAAATCACAGAACTTATGGAAGTGAAGGATAAAGTAGAAAAGATGGAAAAAACAATGGATACCTACAATGATAGATTTAAAGAGACAGAAGATAGAATTAGTGACTTGGAGGATGGAACATCTGAATTACAAAAAGAAACAGAAACTATCGGGAAAAGAATGGAAACATTTGAACAGGATATCAGGGAACTCAAGGACAATATGAACCGCACAAATATACGTGTTGTGGGTGTCCCAGAAGGAGAACAGAAGGGAAAAGGAGGAGAAAAACTAATGGAAGAAATTATCACTGAAAATTTCCCAACTCTTATGAAAGACCTAAAATTACAAATCCAAGAAGTGCAGTGCACCCCAAAGAGATTAGACCCAAATAGGCGTTCTCCAAGACACTTACTAGTTAGAATGTCAGAGGTCAAAGAGAAAGAGAGGATCTTGAAAGCAGCAAGAGAAAAACAATCCATCACATACAAGGGAAACCCAATAAGACTATGTGTAGATTTCTCAGCAGAAACCATGGATCTAGAAGACAGTGGGATGATATATTTAAATTATTAAAAGAGAAAAACTGTCAACCAAGACTCCTATATCCAGCAAAATTGTCCTTCAAAAATGAGGGAGAAATTAAAACATTCTCAGACAAAAAGTCACTGAGAGAATTTGTGACCAAGAGACCAGCTCTGCAAGAAATATTAAAGGGAGCACTAGAGTCAGATACGAAAAGACAAAAGAGAGAGGTATGGAGAAGAGTGTAGAAGAAGGAAAATCAGATATGATATATATAATACAAAAGGCAAAATGGTAGAGGAAAATATTATCCAAACAGTAACAACACTAAATGTTAATGGACTGAATTCCCCAATCAAAAGACATAGATTGGCAGAATGGATTAAAAAACAGGATCCTTCTATATGCTGTCTACAGGAAACACATCTTAGACCCAAAGATAAACATAGGTTGAAAGTGAAAGGTTGGGAAAAGATATTTCATGCAAATAACAACCAGAAAAGAGCAGGAATGGCTATACTAATATCCAACAAATTAGACTTCAAATGTAAAACAGTTAAAAGAGACAAAGAAGGACACTATATACTAATAAAAGGAACAATTAAACAAGAAGACATAACAATCATAAATATTTACGCACCAAACCAGAATGCCCCAAAATACGTGAGGAATATACTGCAAACACTGAAAAGGGAAATAGACACATATACCATAACAGCTGGAGACTTCAATTCACCACTCTCATCAATGGACAGAACATCTAGACAGAGGATCAATAAAGAAATAGAGAATCTGAATATTACTATAAATGAGCTAGACTTAACAGACATTTATAGGACATTACATCCCACAACAGCAGGATACAACTTTTTCTCAAGTGCTCATGGATCATTCTCAAAGATAGACCATATGCTGGGTCACAAAGCAAGTCTTAACAAATTTAAAAAGATTGAAATCATACACAACACTTTCTCGGATCATAAAGCAATGAAGTTGGAAATCAATAATAGGCAGAGTGCCAGAAAATTCACAAATACGTGGAGGCTCAATAACACACTCTTAAACAATGAGTGGGTCAAAGAAGAAATTGCAAGAGAAATTAGTAAATACCTCGAGGCGAATGAAAATGAAAACACAACATATCAAAACTTATGGGACACAGCAAAGGCAGTGCTAAGAGGGAAATTTATTGCCCTAAATGCCTATATCAGAAAAGAAGAAAAGGCAAAAATGCAGGAATTAACCGTCCACTTGGAAGAACTGGAGAAAGAACAGCAAACTAACCCCAAAGCAAGCAAAAGGAAAGAAATAACAAAGATTAGAGCAGAAATAAATGAAACTGAACACATGAAAACAATAGAGAAAATCAATAAGACCAGAAGTTGGTTCTATGAGAAAATCAATAAGATTGATGGGCCCTTAGCAAGACTGACAAAAAGAAGAAGAGAGAGGATGCAAATAAATAAGATCAGAAATGGAAGAGGAGACATAACTACTGACCTCACAGAAATAAAGGAGGTAATAACAGGATGCTATGAACAACTTTACACTAATAAATACAACAATTTAGAGGAAATGGACGGGTTCCTGGAAAGACATGAACAACCAACTTTGACTCAAGAAGAAACAGATGACCTCAACAAATCAATCACAAGAAAAGAAATTGAATTAGTCATTCAAAAGCTTCCTAAAAAGAAAAGTCGAGGACCAGACGGCTTCACATGTGAATTCTATCAAACATTCCAGAAAGAATTAGTACCAACTCTCCACAAACTCTTCAAAAAAATCGAAGTGGAGGGAAAACTACCTAATTCATTCTATGAAGCCAACATCACCCTCATACCAAAACCAGGCAAAGATATTACAAAAAAAGAAAACTACAGACCAATCTCTCTAATGAACATAGATGCAAAAATCCTCAATAAAATTCTAGCAAATCGTATCCAACAACACATTAAAAGAATTATACATCATGACCACGTAGGATTCATCCCAGGTACGCAAGGATGGTTCAACATAAGAAAATCAATTAATGTAATACACCATATCAACAAATCAAAGCAGAAAAATCACATGATCATCTCAATTGATGCAGAGAAGGCATTTGACAAGATTCAACATCCTTTCCTGTTGAAAACACTTCAAAAGATAGGAATACAAGGGAACTTCCTTAAAATGATAGAGGGAATATATGAAAAACCCACAGCTAATATCATCCTCAATGGGGAAAAATTGAAAACTTTCCCCCTAAGATCAGGAACAAGACAAGGATGTCCACTATCACCACTATTATTCAACATTGTGTTGGAGGTTCTAGCCAGAGCAATTAGACAAGAAAAAGAAATACAAGGCATCAAAATTGGAAAGGAAGAAGTAAAACTATCACTGTTTGCAGACGATATGATACTATATGTCGAAAACCCGGAAAAATCCACAACAAAACTACTAGAGCTAATAAATGAGTACAGCAAAGTAGCAGGTTACAAGATCAACATTCAAAAATCTGTAGCATTTCTATACACCAGCAATGAACAAGCTGAGGGAAAAATCAAGAAACGAATCCCATTTACAATAACAACTAAAAGAATAAAATAACTAGGAATAAATTTAACTAAAGAGACAAAAAACCTATATAAAGAAAACTACAAAAAACTGTAAAAAGAAATCACAGAAGACCTAAACAGATGGAAGGGCATACCGTGTTCATGGATTGGAAGACTAAATATAGTTAAGATGTCAATCCTACCTAAATTGATTTACAGATTCAATGCAATACCAATCAAAATCCCAACAACTTATTTTTCAGAAATAGAAAAACCAATAAGCAAATTTATCTGGAAGGGCAGGGTGCCCCGAATTGCTAAAAACATCTTGAGGAAAAAAAACAAAGCTGGAGGTCTCGCACTGCCTGACTTTAAGGCATATTATTAAGCCACAGTGGTCAAAACAGCATGGTATTGGCATAAAGATAGATATATCGACCAATAGAATCGAATAGCGTGCTCAGGTATAGACCCTCTCATCTATGGACATTTGATCGTTGATAAGGCAGTCAAGCCAACTCACCTGGGACAGAGCAGTCTCTTCAATAAATGGTGCCTAGAGAACTGGATATCCATATGCAAAAGAATGAAAGAAGACCCATATCTCACACCCTATACAAAAGTTAACTCAAAATGGATCAAAGATCTAAACATTAGGTCTAAGACCATAAAACAGTTAGAGGAAAATGTAGGGAGATATCTTATGAAACTTACAATTGGAGGCGGTTTTATGGACCTTAAACCTAAAGCAAGAGCACTGAAGAAGGAAATAAATAAATGGGAGCTCCTCAAAATTAAACACTTTTGTGCATCAAAGAACTTCATCAAGAAAGTAGAAAGACAGCCTACACAATGGGAGACAATGTTTGGAAATGACATATCAGATAAAGGTCTAGTATCCAGCATTTATAAAGAGATTGTTCAACTCAACAACAAAAAGACAGCCAACCCAATTACAAAATGGGAAAAAGACTTGAACAGACACCTCTCAGAAGAGGAAATACAAATGGCCAAAAGGCACATGAAGAGATGCTCAGTGTCCCTGGCCATTAGAGAAATGCAAATCAAAACCACAATGAGATATCATCTCACACCCACCAGAATGGCCATTATCAACAAAACAGAAAATTACAAGTGCTGGAGAGGATGCGGAGAAAGAGGCACACTTATCCACTGTTGGTGGGAATGTCAAATGGTGCAACCACTGTGGAAGGCAGTTTGGCGGTTCCTCAAAAAGCTGAATATAGAATTGCCATATGACCCAGCAATACCATTGCTGGGAATCTACTCAAAGGACTTAAGGGCAAAGACACAAACGGACATTTGCACACCAATGTTTATAGCAGCGTTATTTACAATTGCAAAGAGATGGAAACACCCAAAATGTCCATCAACAGAAGAGTGGCTAAACAAACTGTGGTATATACGTACGATGGAATATTATGCAGCTTTAAGACAGGATAAAATTATCAAGCATGTAATAACATGGATGGACCTAGAGAACATTATGCTGAGTGAGTCTAGCCAAAAATTAAAAGACAAATACTGTATGGTCCCAATGATGTGAATCGACATTCGAGAATAAACTTGGAATATGTCATTGGTAACAGAGTCCAGCAGGAGTTAGAAACAGGGTAAGATAATGGGTAATTGGAGCTGAAGGGATACAGACTGTGCAACAGGACTAGATACAAAAACTCAAAAATGGACAGCACAATAATACCTAATTGTAAAGTAATCATGTTAAAACACTGAATGAAGCTGCATCTGAGCTATAGGTTTTTGTTTTGTTTTTTTTGTTTTTTTTGTTTTTATTATTATTACTTTTATTTTTTTCTCTATATTAACATTCTATATCTTTTTCGGTTGTGTTGCTAGTTCTTCTAAACCGATGCAAATGTACTAAGAAACGATGATCATGCATCTATGTGATGATGTTGAGAATTACTGATTGCATATGTAAAATGGTATGATTTCTAAAAAAAAAAAAAAAAAATCTTCAACCAAAGAAAGATTAAGAGAACTAGTCAACAGAAGAGCCCTACAGGAAATACTAAAGGCAGTCCTGTCAGCCGATAAAAAAAGACAGGAAGGGAGGTCTGGGGGAGGGCACAGAATTGAAGAATATGAGTAAAGGTAGTTTAAAGGAAAAGAGAAAGAGAAGGAAAACAATACATGGATCTAACAAATAAAAATAAAAGGTCAGGTGGTGCGACAGTGGCTCAGTGGCAGAATTCTTACCTGCCAGTGCCAGAGACCTGGGTTTGATTCCAAATGCCTGTCCATGTGAAAAAAAAAAAAAAACCAATCAAGATGGTAAAGTCAAGAACCACTTTTACAGTAATTACTTTGAATGTTCATGGACTAAATTCACCAATTAAAAGATACAGACTGACAAGATGGATCAAAAAACACAATCTATCCATATGCTATTTACACGAGACTCATCTTAGACTCAGGGACACAGTCAGATTGAAAGTGAAAGGATGGAAAAAGATCTTCTATGCAAGCTATAACTAAAAGAAAGCAGGAGTAGCTATACTAATATCAGACAAAATAGACTTTAAATGTAAAGATGTCATAAGAGACAAAGGATACTACATATTAATAAATGGGACAATTCACCAGGAAGAAATAACAATCATAAATGTGTATGGTCCCAACCAAAGAGCTCCAAAGTACATTAGGCACATATTGGAAAAACTGAAGGGAGCTATGGCTATATCAACAGCAATATTGGGAGACTGCAATACACTACTCTCTGCTATAGACAGAACAACCACACAGAGGATCAACATGGGAATAGAGAGCCTAAAAAATAGGATAAATGAATTAGATCTAATAAACATATATAGATCATTACATCCTAAAACACCAAGATATACAATTCTTTTCTAGCACACATGGAACATTCTCCAGGACAGATCATAAACTGGGACACAAACTGAGTCTCTATAAATTTAATAAGATTGAAATTATCCAAAGCACTTTCTCTGATCACAATGGAATAAAGTTGGAAATTAATAATTACCAAAGAACCAGAGCTTGCGGAAATATATGGAGATTAAACAACACATTCTTAAATAATCAGTGGGTCAAGCAAGACATTGCTAGAGAAATTGGTAAATATTTGGAGACGAATGATAATGAGAATACAACATATCAAAACTTATGGGATGCAGCAAAGGCAGTGCCGAGAGGGAAATTTATTGCCCTGAATGCCTACACTAAAATACAAGAACTATTAAAACTTGAAGATTTAACTGCTCACCTGGTGAATTTAGAGAAAGAACATCAGACTAACCCCAAAGTAAATAAAGCAAGAGAAATAATAAAGACTAAAGTAGAAACAAACAAGCTGGAGAACAATAAAATAATAGAATCAACAAAACGAAAGTTTGGTTCTTTGAGAAAATCAATAAAATTGATGGTCCCATAGCTAGACTAACAAATTAAAAAACAGGACACAAATAAACAAAATCAGAAATGAGAGACGGGTCGTTACCACAGCTTACAAAGAAATTTTAAAAATCATAGGACAACATTATGAACAACTATATGCCAACAAACTAGACAATTCAGTTGAAATGGATAAATCCTAGAAACACACAAATTACCTATACTGACTTGAGAAGAAACAGAAAATTTCAACAAATCAATTACAAGTAAAGAAATCCAATCAGTCATCAAAAATCTTCCCACAAAAAAAAGCCCAGGACCAGCTGGCTTCACAGGAGAATTTTATCAAACATTTCAAAAAGAACTAATGCCAATTCTGCTCAAACACCTCCAAAAATCTGAAGAAAAAGGGACACTATCTAACTCCCTTCATGAAGTTAATATCACTCTAATACTAAAATCGGATAAAGATGATACAAGAAAAGAAAACTACAGACCAATCTCCTTAATGAACAAGATGCGAAAATTCTTAACAAACTACGAGCAAATCGTATCCAACACCACATTAAAAGAATTACACATCATTAACAAGTGGGATTCATAACAAGAATGCAAAGGCAGATCAACATGAGAAAATCAATCAACGTAACAAAAACACATTAACAAAACAAAAGGGGAAAATCGCATGATCATATCAACTGATACTGAAAAAGCATTTGACAAAATCCAGCATCCTTTCCTGATAAAAACACTTAGAAAGTTAGAAATCAAAAGAAACTTTCTCAATATCATAAAGGGCATATATGAAAAACCCATAGCCAGCATTGTATTTAATGGTGAGAAATTGAAATTGAAAGTATTCACCTTAAGATCGGGGATAAGACAAGAATGGATGCCTATTATTACCACTATTATTCAACATTGCATTAAAAGTATTAGCTGGGGCAATTAGACAGGAGAAAGAATCAAAAGGCATTCAAATAGGAAAGGAAAAAGTAAACTTCCATTATTTGCAGATGGCGTGATCCTTTAGTTAGAAAACCCTGAGAAATCTATAGCAATACTATCTGAGCTAATAAACAAATTCAGCAAAGTACAGGATACAAGATTAATGTACAAAAATCAGTAATGTTTCTATACACAAGCAAAGACCTATCTGAGGAGACAACTAAGGAAAAAAATCCATTCAGAATAGCAACCAGAAGAATTAGGTATCTAGAAATAAGCCTAACCAGGGATGTCAAGAACTTATACATTAAAAATTACAAAAAATTGTTAAAAGAAATTTATAATGAGCTAGATAGATGGAAAGATATTCCATGTTCATGGATAGGAAGGTTGAATATAGTCAAGATGTCAATTCTACCCAAACTAATCTACAGATTCAATGCCATACCAATAAAAATCCCAACAACCTACTTTGAAGACTTGGAAAAGCTAGTTAACAAATTTATAGGAAGCAAAAGAGACCCCAAATAGCTAAAGATATTCTAAAAAAGAAGAGCGAACTGGGAGGTCTATCACTTCCTGACCTTAAAGTTTACTTCAAAGCCACAGTGGTCAAAACAGCATGGTACTGGCACAAAGATAAAAGGACTAACCAGTGGAATAGAATTGAGAGTGCAGAGATTGACCACCAAATTTATGGATATTTGATCTACAATAAGGCCCCAAAATTCACTGAACAGGGACAGAATAGTCTTCTCAAGAAATGGACATGGGAGAACTGGATTTCAACATCCAAAAAAATGAAAGAAGACCCTTACATTACACCCTATACAAAAGTTAATTCAAAATGGATCAAAGACTTAAATCTAAGAGCCACTACTATAAAACTTCTAGGAAAAAATGTAAGAGAACATCTTCAAGATCTAGTATACAAATATATGATAATATTATAAGCCATTGATTGTAACCATGTCAAGAATGTTCGTATGTCAAGAATGTTGGTATGCTGAATTTATTGCTTATAATAAAAATATTTTTTTTTAAATGATCTAGTAATAGAAGGTAGCTTCTCAAACTTTACACCTAAAGTACAAGCTGTGAAAGAAAAAATAGACAAATGGGAACTTCTAAGATCAAAAGCTTCTGTACCTTACAGGACTTAGTTAAAAAGGTAAAGAGGCAGCCAACTCAATGGAAAGAAATATTTGAAAACCACGTATCGGATAAAAGCTTGATACCCTGTGTACATAAAGAAATTATATATATAAGATTCTACACGGGTTCCATGCACTAGAGTAACTTTCCAGAAACCTACAACCTCCAGGTGGGTCCCTGGTCCATGTAAGTCCTGAAACCTAGCCCAGCCTCTCCAGAACATCAGATAGTTCCACTCCTTACCCCATATTAATGACAGACCCTTCCAATATGAAAAATTTAGAATTGGCATAGCCCAAACATCCCTAAAGAGAGGGATGGAAAGATCAAAGTTGATGGTGGAGTTATACAGAGAAGACAGGATTTAACAAATGATCATTAAATTGATATCTCTTTTAGTCTCCAGTATTTTAGTGTAGCTAGAAGTAGAAACCTAAAATTGTGCAATTGCAATCCATGTCAAAGTCTGAAATATGTTCTACAACTAATTGTGGTGCTGTGCTTTGAAATTTATAGCTTTTTTGTATATATGCTATTTTTTACAAAAAAAAAAGACAGAAAAAAAGTCAATTGTGATGATAAAAAAATATGTAGCCCTCTAGCCTCCTATATTCTGGAGCAGCTAGAAGGAAAACTCTGAGAGGATCATATGGTTACCCATGACAAACTCTGGGATCCTGTAACTACCTGTTAAAGAGTGCTTTGAAAACTACTGCTTTCTTTCTTTGCTTTCTATATGTTATACTATACAATATAAAAAGTTAAAAAAGAAAAGAAAGAAATTATACAGCTCAACAACAAAAGAACAAGCAACCCAATTATAAAATGGGCAGAGGAAATGAATAGGCACTTTTCTGAAAAGCAATTACAGATGGTTAAAAGGCACATGAAGTGTTGCTCACTTACACTAGCTATAAGGGAAATGCAAATTAAGACAACAAAGAGATATCACCTCATGCCTATAAGAATGGCTGCTATTAAACAAACAGGAAACAACAAATATTGGAGAGGATGTAGAAAAACTGGAATACTTATTCACTGTTGGTGGGAATGTAAAATGGTTCAGTTGTTACGAAAGTCAGTCTGGTGATTTCTCAGAAAACTAAATATTGAGTTGTTCTATGACTCAGCAATACCAATACTTGGTATATACCCATTAGAGTTGAGGGCAGTGACACAAATTGATATTTGCACACCAATGTTCATAGCAGCACTATTCACAACTGCCAAGAGATGGAAACAATCCAGGCGCCCATCAACAGATGAGTGGATAAACAAAATGTGGTATATACATACAATGGAATATTATGTAGCATTTAGACAAAATGACGCCCTAAAACATATAACATGGATGAACCTTGAGGACACAATGCTGAGTGAAATAAGTCAGACCTAAAAGGACAGATACTATATGATCCCATTATTATGACTGTTAAAGCCGCCAGTGTTTTGGAACAGCTAAATGGAATAATCTGAGATAAGGGCATGGAAGCCCATGATAAACTCTGGAACCTGTTCTTTAGCTGCTTGTTGAAGTGTACTTTGAAAATTATTGCTTTTTTCTTTCTTTTCTTTGTACAGATATATTTTATATTACACCAAAACAAAATTGTTTTAAAAAAATGTAGACAGTTTATAGTAATATTAGATAAAATAAATTCCTGGAATCAAAAATTTGAAAATATTTAGTAACATATCTCACTACTATAGCAAAGTTGTTATTTGTAATAACTTTTTACTTGATATTTTGAGTACGCAGTTTTGACAGCTAATCAAATGGTGTTTAAGACAGTGTTTAATATTCAGAATTTAAGAAACTCTATCTGTGTCTATAGATTTTTTTCCTTCCTTGCTTTAATTTCAAATTGATTTACGAAACACATTGTACAAACAGGCTTTATGGTGATTACTTACATTTTTTTTTAAGTACGCCTATGGATAAGCTAAGCTATCCATTTTGGATGCTTAAGATTTTCATATGTTAATTCTAAAAATATTTGTATCTTCATATTTTCCTGAAATCAGGAAAATGTTTAATAAAATAGGTCATTACTATAGCAATACAGATATATGCAAGAACTTTTTACTTGATATTTTGAGAACATTCACAGTTTTGATGGTTGATTAAATGGTATCTAAGTTAGTGTTTAATATTCAGAATTTAAGAACTTTGCTATCTGAATTTGAAGATTTTTTCCTTGTTGCCTTAATTTTAAATTGGTTTATGAAACTTGCTGCACAAGCACAGGTTTTATAATGATTATATGGATACTTTATTTAAATATGCCTATGGTTAAGCTAATAAAGATAGCCATTTTTGGTGGTTCTAAGTGTATTGTTTGTTTTCTTAAATAAAAAAAAAGTAAAAAAAAAAAAAACTTCTAGAAGAAAACACAGGGAAACATTTTCAGGACCTTGTGTTAGGCTATGGTTTCTTAGACTTTACACCCAAAGCACAAGCATGAAAAAAAAAAAAAAACAGATAAATGGGACTCCACCAAAATTTTAAAATTTGGCACATGAAAGGACTTTATCATGAAAATAAAATGATAACCCACAGAATGGGAGAGAATACTTGGAATCAACGTATCTGGTAAGTGTTTAATGTACAGAATTTATAATAAAATCCTACAACTCAATGATCAAATGACAAACAACGCAATTTAAAAATGGGCAAAAGGCTTAATTAGACATTTCTTCAAAGAAGATATACAAATGGCCAAAAAGAATATGAAAAGATCCTCAGCATCATTAGCCTTAGAGAAATGAAAATCAAAACCACAAGATACCATTTCACACCCACTAGAATGGCTACTATTACAAACACAGAAAATCACAAGTGTTGGAGGGGATATGGAGAAATAGGAACATATTCATTGTTGGTAGGAATGTAAAATGTTGCAGCCACTGTGGAAGACAGTCGGCCCCTTCCTTAGAAACTTATGTATAGAATCACATATGATCCAGCAACCCCACTTCTAGGCATATACTCAAAAGAACTAAAAGCAGGGACTTAAGCAGATATTTGCACTCAATGTCCACAGCAGCCTTATTCATAAACACCAAAGGACAGAAGCAACCCAAATGTCAATCAACTGATGAATGGATAAACAAAATGTGGCATACACATATAATGGAATATTATTTAACTGCAAAAAAAAAAAAAAAAAAATGAAGTCCTGACACCTGTGAGAACATGGATAAACTAGGAAATATGCTGAGTGAATAAGCCAGACACAAAAGGACAAATATTGTATGATCTCACTGATATGAAATAATTAGAATAAGCAAACTTAGAGAGTCAGAATTTAGAGTGCAGATTACCAGGGACTGCAGTAGGCATAGGAAACGGGGATAATTCTTAAATTATACAGAGTTTCTATTTGGGTGATGGAAAAATTTGATAATGATGGTGGTTATGAGAGTACAACACTGTGAATGTAATTAACAGCTCTGAATTACATATTTGAATATGGTTAAAGGGTAAACTTTAGGTTGTATATATGGTACTAGCATAAAAATTTTTCGTAAATCCATGGAACCAGTCAATACAAACAGTGAATACTAAAGTGAAATCATGGATTATAGTTAAAAAGAACAATTATAAAAATATGTTTTCATCAATTCAAACAAATGTACTACACCAATGCAAGATATTAATAATAGGGTGGTATATGGGAAATATGTATTTTATGTATGATTGCTCTGTAAACCAATAACCTCTCTAACAAAAACAAAGAAACAAAAAAAAAAATCTCTAGTTTTGACCCCATATTCTGGTTGGCAAGGCTGAAGAGGAAAAAGTATGCTCTACTTTCTCATACAACTGCTGATGTAAGTACAAAGCAACATAACCCTGTGGAGAAGAATTTGCAGTATCTAGCAAAATTATACATATATTCACCCTTTATTCTATGAGTCTCACTTCTAAGACTCCACCCTGAAGATACAATTTCACAAGTACTAAACAAAACATTCAAAAATATTTTCATTGCAGCATTATTTTTAATGGCAGAAGATTGCAAACAGTCTGAATATGCACCAAAAGGGGCTATTTGAATAAACTACGGTATTGCTACACAATGGAGATTAAACTATGCATCTACAAAAGAATTAAGAATACTACCATGTACTAATACTGATTAATTTTAAGTTATATTATTAGATGAAACAAAGATGCAGAACAAGCAGCCTACAGAGTTTACATTTGTGAAAGAAAGAAGAAATAAAATAAATATATACATACTTATTGTGGTAGTTTTGGAGCCTGTATGTACCCCAGAAAGGATCATGTTCTTTTTTTTTTTTTTTTTTTTAAAGAGAGAGGGAGGAAGGGAAGGAAAGACAGAGAAGGAAGGAAGGATGAAAGGAAGGAAGGGAGGAAGAAAGGGAAACATCTTTACACGTTTTCTTATTTTTTATTATATTTTGTTTGTTTGTTTGTTTTTTACATGGGCTGGGGCCGGGAATCGAACCGGGGTCCTCCGGCATGGCAGGCAAGCACTCTTGCCCGCTGAGCCACCGCGGCCCGCCCGGATCATGTTCTTTTGATGCATTCCTGTGGATGTAGAGTTATTGTAGGTGGGAACTTCTGATTGCTTATTTCAATTGAGATGTGACCTACCTCATTAAAGGTGGGTCTTAATCCTCATACTGCAGTCCTTTCTAAGAGGATAATACACATACAAAAGCTAAAAGATGAAATTAAGAGAAGTTTTGAGAAAATCCCTGGAGAAGCAAAGAGAGGACCCACAGAAAACAGAGAGGAAGCCACTAAAGCCCGAAGTTGAAAGCAATGAAACCTGGGAGAGAAAGCCTTCCCACGTGATAGAGTTGTTCTAGATGCCAGCAGCCTGTCTACACAGTCCAGGCATTATCCAACTGATGCCCAGAGTTGGACATTTTCATAGCGTAAGAACAGTAAACTATTAAGTTAGTAAATCCCCATTGTAAAAGCTAGTCCGTTTCTGGTATACTGTATCATCAGCTTTAGCAAACTAAAACACATATGTACATAAATACAAAAATATATGTAATTGCTCATTTTTGTAAACTTTAGAAGGGTAAATATGACACAAAAAATAATGATTACTGTAGGGACAGGATGGAATGGAAGGAATGGGAATGTAAACAAGACTTCCAAGTATTCTTTTTATAGTTTTGATATCTGAACCATGTAATGATTTAAATATTCAAATAAATACTAAAAAATAAAAAGCCTACTACTACAATATTCTAAATTGTACTATTTTATGGTTCTTTGATTTTGTTTAAATAAAAGAAATAATAACTCTATACTATATATGTAACTGCATATTTAATAGCAATAAAAAGCGTTTACACATTACTCAAATTCATTTACCACATATTATATAACTCCATCTAGAACAATAAGCAGATACCAACAGGTATCAGGTCAGATCATCTTTTTTTGGGAGGATTACCAGACTTGTGGTAGATTAGGGATATGCCTCAAGACTGTAATTGAACTACAACAAGAACCTCAGTGAAGTTTTTGTTCTTTTTTTTAAAAACGCTTTTTATTGTGAAATATATATACCAAGAAAAGAAAGAAAAAGCAATAATCTTCAAAGGACATTTCAACAAGTAGTTACAGAACAGATTTCAGAGTTTGTGAAAGGTTACCATTCCATTATTTCAGATTTTTCCTTCTAGTTGCTCCAAAACACTGTAGGTTAAAAGAAATATCAAATGAGTGAGTCACACTCATTTGTTAAATCCTGTTTTCTCTATTATAACTCCTCCTTCTCCTGTGATATTTCTCCAGATCTATAGGTATCATTAGACAATGCCTATTCTGGCTTTTTCATGTTGAAAAGGCATGTTGATACTAAAGGATAGGGGAATGTAATTAGCTGATAATCTTGGAGGGCTGGTACCTCTGGGTTTCAGAATCTATGTGTCCTAGGAACCCTCTAGAAATTATGGGTTCCAGGAAAGCAAACTCACTGCATGATAGTTTTACAGTCTCAATTCAAGCCCTAGGTGTTCTTAAGAGTTAACAGGAGTAATATTGGCAGGGGGTTAGCAAACCATGGCAATTATTACTATCCAACTGAAGCTTGCATAAGAGTAGCCTCCAGAATAGCCTCTTGACTCTATTTGATTTCTCTTAGTTACTGATACCTTATTTTATTATACTTCTTTTCCCCGTTTGGTCAGGAAGGCGTTGTGGATTCCACAGTGCCAGGGCCAGACTTAGCCCTGGAAGTCATGTCCCACGCTGTCAGGGAGACTTTCATTCCTGAACATCATGTCCCACGTAGGTGGGGAGGGTAATGATTTTCCTTACAGAATTGGGCTTAGAGAGAAAGAGGCAACATCTGAGCAAGGAAAGAGGATCCCTGGAAATAACTCAGGCATAATTATAGGTAGTCTTAGCTTCTCCATTACAGAGATAAATTTCATAAGGGCAAGACTCAAAGTCAAGGGCTTGGCCTATTTTTTTGGAAGTCCCCAATGGTTGAGACGGAACTTAGGGTTTCCCAGATTGTAAAGTTTAATAGCCTTTTTGTTTCCCCCTTTGGACCCTCAAGGGACTCTACCAATACTTTTTTTATTATAAGTCCACCATAGTCTGAGATGTATCCAGGTATTACATTAAGCTTTACAGAATTACAAGGTCTCAGTCTTTCTGGACTCTATGAGATTGGGCCATTTAAATGAACTATCCAGGCAGGCTAAATTAGGTTCTAGACACAATAAACCTCTCTGCCTTTGGTCTCATACAGTAGGTAAAGATTTAGAGTTCATATACCATCATCTTTTACCCTGCATTCTGATTTACCGTAATCCCAAACAGACTGGCTTCATTTTTATCTCTAATTGAGATCTGATCTCTCTTGTGGTTATTACTTTAACTATTACTGTATGTAGCTATGCTAACTTTCAGGGTTGTTGCACTCCATTTCTGGATCTTAGGTCTCACAGAGTTACTCAAAGTTCCAGGGAAATATCAGCTGATACTCAAATAGCTCAGTGTCTCAGAATCTAGAAATATACTTCCAACTTCAGACTAAAAGTGACTGCTATAATGGCTTACACTATAGGCTACAATTTTCTTGTAAGTATTTTCTAAAATATACCTTAGCACATTTGTTCTTTTCTTTCTGGCTTATTTTGCACAATACACTGTCCCCAAGGTTTAGTCAGTTACTTATAACCCCATTAATTAGTAACCATCACGCTATCCATTCCTTTGCATTAAGTTCAACCTCATTGGGTAGCCTCTCCCCCATATTTTAGTTTGTTAAGCTGCCAAAATGCAATATACTAGAAATGGAAAGGATTTTAAGAGAAAGATACCTTGGCTCAAGGAAGGATGATCTGGGAAGGCACGTGGCTGGTGTCTTCTGGTCCTTCTTCCCAGTTCTACTGTTGAAGCTTCTAATGCCAGGGTTTTCCTCTCTAAGCGTCTGTAGGTCTTCATTTAGCTCCTCTGGGACACAACTCTGGGTTCTGGCTTGCTTAGCATCTCATAGAAAGGCACATGGCGATGTCTGCTGGGTCCTGCATCTCCAAATATCTGGGTCTCAATTTGGCTCTGTCAGTTCTATTACTTCTGCTCTCCAAGTACCTGCATCTGCTCTCAGCCTTCTCCCAAATGTTTCCTTTTAAAAGACTCCAGAAAACTAATCAAGACCCACCTTGAATGGGTGGAGTCACACCTCCAGCTAATCAAAAGGTCACACCCACAATTGGGCGTACCCCCTCTCCGTAGAGATAATCCAATAAAAAGTTTCTGCCCTACAATATTGAATTAGGATTAAAAGAAACAGCTGTCTGCAACAAGACTGGATCAGAATCGAAACATGGCTTTTCTGGGGTAAATAATACTTTCAAATCAGCATACCCCATCTCTAGCTTCTGTGTACCTCTATGTCCCCTATATTCTATAGTATAAACCTTTGAGGCTACCTTTACCAGAGTCATCATAGCAAAAACATACAAAAGTACATCTTTCTCTTCTTATTTCACTCAGCATTATATCCTCAAGGTTCATGCACACTGTCATATTCTTTGAGACCTTATTTTTGTCTTACTGCTGTGGTATATGTATATACTACATTTTGCTTATTCATCCATCTGTTGGCGGGCACTTGAATTGTTTCCATCTTTTAGCAATTGTGAATAGTGCTGCTATGAATCTTAGTGTGCAAATGTCTGTTTGTGTCACTATTTTCAACTACTCTGGGTATATATCAAGTATTGGTATTACGGGTCATAGGGCAACTCAATATTTAGTTTTCTGAGGAATCATTAAACTGTTTCCCACAGTGGCTGCACCATTATACATTCCCACCAATAGTGAATAAGTGTTTCAATTTATCCACATTCTCTCTAACATTTATAGTTTTCTTTTTGTTTAATAACAGCCATTCTTATAGGTATAAGGTGATATCTCATTGTAGTCTTGATTTGCATTTCCCTTATAACTAACGAAAATAAGCATCTCTTCACATGCTTTTTAGCCATTTGTATTTGCTCTACAGAAAAATGTCTATTCATATCCTCTGCCCATTTTATAATAGGGTTGCTTGTTCTTTTGTTGTTGAGCTGTATTTCTTTGTATAAACAGAACATTAAGACTTTACCCAATATGTGGCATGTTGGTTTGAAAGTATTATATACACCAGAAAAGCCATGTTTTAATCCTGATCCAATTTTGTGGGAGAAACCATTTCTTTTAACCCTGATGCAGCACTGTAGGTTGGAAACTTGATTAAATTTTCTCCATGGAAATGTGCCATGCCCGATTGTAGGTATAATCTTTTAATTAGATGGAGATATGACTCTACCCATTCTAGGTGGGTCTTGATTAGATTACTAAAGTCCTTTAAAAGAGGAAACATTTTGGAAAGAGCTCAGAGCAGACAGAGTCTAAAGAAATGACAGAAGCCTCAAAGCTGACAGAGAGAGCAGATATAGATGCTTGGAGAGCAGCTGCTTCAGAGAACAGAGACACAGATGTCTGGAGATGCTTGGAGCCCAGTAGACATCATCAAGAGATGTTAAGCAAGCCAGAACCTGGAGACAGCCAAGGGAAACCAAGAGATGAAAGCTAGCCCCAGAGAAGCAAAGTGAGGAACTGCCAGACAAAGACTGAAAGCAACAGAGCCCAGGAACAAGGGACCAGTAGATGCTAGCTACATTACTTTCCAGCTGACAGAAGTCTTCATAAACCAGTCGCCTTTCTTGAGTGAAGGTAACCTCTTACTGGTGCCTTAATTTGGATACTTTCACTTCCTTAGAACTGTAAACTTGTAACTTATTAAATTCCTCTTTTTAAAAGCCATTCAGTTCTGGCACATCGCATTCCAGCAGCTTGCAAACTAACACACTTTTTGTACCAAGCTGTATTAATCAGGGTTCTCTAGAGAAAGAGAACCAGCAGGAAAGATCTGTAAATATGAGATTTATAAAGGTGTTTCACGCAACTGTGGGAATGGAAGAGTCCAAAATCCATACGGCAGACTATGAAGCTTGTGGCTCTGATGAAGGGCCTGGATGAACTCCACAGGAGAGGCTTGCTGGCTGAAGAAGCAGTGAAAGAGTCCCTCTTCTTCCTTAAAAGCCTTCAACTAATTGGATTATCTCAATGTGGGAGAGATGCCTTAGCTGATCACAGATGTAATGAGCCACAGATGCTTACATAGCTCATTCTAAAAAATTCATCCTAAAAAATATTTATCAAAGCATTTATGGCACACACACTCAGAAGAAGTAAGAAAATCCAACCAATTCTTAACTGTAGGTTATAAAATAAGTTGACACATGTAATGAAATGTTAATTTATCAATCTAGGTATATAAGTGTTATAGTATTCAAATATTTTTAATTGCTCAAAATAATACTTTTAACAGTTATTACATACAGAATGATCCCAATTCTGTGTGTGTGTGTGACTGGAAGCAATAATCATTCAGTTGTAGGATGTATTCTTTGCCCACTCTAAATATCCCAAATATCACAGAATTCACATAACCTGTATAGTCAGAAAGAAACTCAAAAAAATCTACTTTAATAAATAATTTTTTCAAAGAACTCATAAAACAATAACTCGTAAAACAATTTCAGAATCAACAAATGTTCAAGGCTACTATTGAATAATATTATTAATTAAGGAGGCAAAGAAACCACGTGACTTTTTCTTCTAAAATACAGTAGCACTTTTCTCTCTTTTTAAATATGCTGAGAGTTCAATTAACTAACTTGAACAGCTGCCTATATGCATATTTTTTATAAATAATGCACAAGCACTATCACACCTGTACTATGTATACAGTACACACACGCATAAGTAGGGAAATGACAAAAGAATAGGGTAAAAAACAAACATAAATAGAAGTTCTACTGTTATCTTCATATGGCTCTATGGATCATTCTCCAGGAATGCATGCAACCCACAAGCTAAATCATCAGAAAAAAAAAAAACATTCAGAATCAGGGTACTTGAGAATCTGTATTCTAGGTCAGTTTCCCCACTACTACCCATTACCTTTATCAAAAGCAGTTACTCTATCTGCGCTTCAGTTTTCTCTTCCAAAAATGAGTATTGATGATTTAAAAATACTATCAGTTTTAAGTTATATAATCACACTAGTCTCTAGTAACTAAATATCCTCTTTTAAAAGAGAAACTCAGGCACTGGAAAAATCAAGAAGAAAGAAACAACAGTGCCACACAGTTAACCACATTATCTGGTGTTATAGTCTTCTTTGGGAAAACTGTGAAGAATTAAAAGGACAGAGCAGATTCTACTGCTTGCTCCCTAGGTATGAGAAAAAAAGTCAAATTAAATCCTGCATTCCATAAAACAAACTACCCTGAATTACTTCTAAATACTTACTTTTAAAATGTCAGATTATTTGTAGGACCATCATAGAATGAGAAAATTATAAAAACATTCAGTTGCACAGTTATGCACCTGAAATTTCTTCTCAAGTACCTGAGTTTCATAACTTATTTTTAAGGTGCCATTTGATATAATCTACAAATATAAGACGCTGAACAATTTTCTACTCATCTGCTACTAGATGTGATAGTCAACAATCTTAAAGATAAATACTTTTAAAATAATATAGTGTTTTTATTTATTTTGGGATACATCATTGTGGTAGTTATAAGTTCAGGTGTCAACCTGGCCAGGTGAAGGTGCCTACTTCTTTTGCTGTGGACATGAGCCAATGGCATGTGAAGCTCACCTGTTGCTGATTACATCTGCAGTCAGCTAGGAGGCATGCCTGCTGCAATAATGATGTTTGATTTAATTGGCTGGAAGCTCAAATGAGAAAGTTCAACACAGCACAGCCCAAGCAGCTCAGCATACCTCATCTCAGCAATCACTCACTCAGACCAGGCCTTTGGAGATGCAGAAAGGAATCACCCCAGGGAAAGTTGTTGGAACCCAGAGGCCTGGAGAGAAGGCCAGCAAAGATCATCATGTGCCTTCCGGTGTAAGAAAGAACTTCAGTTGAAAGTTAGCTGCCTTTTCTCTGAAGAACTATACATTTTTAACTAAATAAATCCTCTTTTATTAAAAACCAATCCATCTCCGGTGTATTGCATTCTAGTAGCTTTAGCAGATTAAAATAATCGTTATTTCAATAGATGATTTTAAAATGCCATACCATCTCTCTCTTCAATCTATTCTCCCTTTCCTTTTTCTACTTTTCCACATGACATTCAAATTACATGGAACACCAGATATCAGTCAATGGATGCCAACATTTGAAAAGAAGAAAATGAGCTTCCTAATGGTCTATGCTTACTATGTAAATAGAAAAGTCTTGCTTACTATGTAATTAGAAAGTAAAAGATAAGGATTTCTAATTTGCAGTGGAGTTCTCATATTGGCAGAGCTGTAAATAGTCATTTGAACTGGTTCCTGCCAAAGTATACAGCCAGATGTGAAAGTAAATTTATCAGACATATGTGTTTTAAGATCATTGATGCAAAGGAGAGCAATGATGCCAGTATGCTATTTTCAGAGCATAAACACAGAACAAAGTGCTAACAACTTATATTTATATACCATTTTACATAGCATTTTTATGAACATTATTTTATTTCTTCCTTAAATTCCTGACAATTGTGTTCTATACCCATTTTTCATGTGTGGTTCAGAGAGGTTAAGTAACTTTAAGGTCACAGAACTAGCACTGGACTTTAAATTCAGCTCTAAATAATCTCAAACAAGGCATTCCAAGCCGAAAACTATTATCACAATTTAAAATGACCTTTAAAAAGTATGATTCATAATTTCTAATCAAGTACTTCAACCAGTGATTCATTATGACAGACTAGCACCCCCGCTAAACACTAACTTTAGTTCGTGACCAAAAATACTAATAGATCACTCATTTCAACTACAAAATCAAGTAAACTGAAACTCCAGAGGCCAGAACACTGTACAGCATCCAAGGAAGACCAGAAGGAAAAGGTAAATAAATTATGGTAAAGAACTATAAATCGTTCTTTCCTCGCAGTTACCAGTGCCCATCCCCCACTCTCGCCTGCCACTGCAGGATCCAGTCCCTGAATAGCTGCTATTGATGTTAAGGAAGATAAAAATTCTCTTACCAAAGAACAGGAGTGGACACAGCCAATCAGTTATCACAGCTTTTGATTACCAAATTCAGATAGCCATTGGACTCTGAGGGCAACCACTGTTTCAACCCTCCCAGGGCAGGGGCAGAGGCAGTAGAGACTTAAAGACACTGTACTTCCTCAGGATTGTCGGGGACAGTTAGCTGAAGAGCTGCATTTCCCGGGCAGGCCACGAAGCTCAACTTCAGGAAGCCATCAGAGAAGCTTTTGGAGCCCTTCCTGATTCACTCCCCAGGGTACTATGGAGTCAGTCTGCACCTCTTTTGTAAGTCCCTGGCCTTGTACTGACTGGGATAGACTGAATTGAGAAAGTCCTCTCTAGGGTGAGCCTCCTCCCAGAATTTGTCCTTCAGGCAAAAGCAGTGTGAGACAACAGTAGTGTAAAAAACTCTGGACAAAGGCCTGCTGACATCAAATACCCAGGAGAGAAAGGTCTGTATCCTGAGAAAGATGGAACAATTAAACTCCTGTAAACAGGAGAACTCCAAAGCAATTAACAAGCAAAAGTCCAAGACAAGACAGAGGCTGAGAAAGACAGGGAAGCCCCAACACTCTGCATTCACCTTCCGCAGACCTTCCTGATAGGGGGCTAAAGCCCAATAAAACCTCTGTCTTATCAGCAGCTGGATATAAAATCAAGAAACAGGGTGGGCCACAGTGGCTCAGCAGGCAGAGTTCTCGCCTGCCGTGCCAGAAACCCGGGTTCGATTCCCAGTGCCTTGCCCATGCAAAAAAAAAAAAAAACAGGAAACACACATCCCAAGGAGTAAATCCCAGAGTTAACATTTTACAATCTCAAAATGCACAGTATGCAGCAAAGTACAAGACAAACAAAGAAAGAGGAAATGATGGCCCATCCAAAGGAAGAGGGTAAAAACACAGAAATCGCCAATGAAGAAACTGGGAACACTACAAAACTCATTCTATAAAACCAACATCATCCTCATTCCAAAGCCAGATAAAGATGCCACAAGAAAAGAAACTATAGACCAATGTCTCCTATGACTATAGATGCAAAAAACCTCAAGAAAATACCAGCAAACAAACAAACACCATATTAAAATTATATACCATGATCAAGTGGAATTTATCCCTGGTATGCAAGGTTGGTTCAACATAAGAAAATCAATTAATATAATATACCATATTAACAGAATGAAAGAAAAAAAAACACATGATCATCTCAACTGACAATTCCATTCACAAGTAGCAACTAAAAGGATCAAATACTTAGGACTAAAAATAATCAAGGATGTGAAGGACTTGTTTCCTACATAGAAAACTACAAAAACGTTGCTAAAATAAATTTTTAAAAAACCTAAATAAGTGGAAGGTCACCCCATCAAGATATCAATACTGGTACCCAAAGCAATTTATAGATTTGATGCAATCCCAATCACAATTCCAACAACATTCTTCGCAGAAATGGAAAAGTCAATCATCAAATTTATATGGAAGGCTAGGAAGCCCTGAATAGCTAGAGCTGTCTTGTAAAAGAAGAATGAAGTGGGAAGATACACTTTGTAATCTTTGATTACAAAGCCACAGTAATCAAAACAGCATAGTACTAACACAAAGACCATGGCTGGTACTGGCATAATAGACCAATGGAACAGAACTGAGAGCTCAGAAATTAATCCTCATATTTATGGCCAAGTGATTTTTGACAAGGTTGAAAAAGACCACACATTTAGGTAAGAACAGTCTCTTCAAAAAATAGTACTGGGAAAACTGAAACTCCACTTGCAAAAAAAAAAAAAAGAGGACCCCTACCTCATATATACAAAAATCAATTCAAAATGGAGTAAAAACCTTAATTGAAGCTCAAACTATCAAACTCCTAGAAGAAAACATAGGGAAACATCTTCAGGACCTTGTGTGATGGAATGGTTTCTTATACTTTACACCCAAAGCACAAGCAACATAAGAAAAAACAGGTAAATAGGACCTCAGCAAAATTTAAAACTTCTGCTTCTCAAAGGATTTTATCATGAAAGTAAAACAACTACCCACCCAATGGGAGAAAATGTTTGGGGGGAAAAAAACAAATGATAAAGGATTAATATTCATAACAAGACACAAAAGAAATCTATGATGAGAATCTAGTGCTTTCTTTAATATACCTTTCATATTAGACTAAATCACAAATGAAATCAATGATTTACTTAGAAACAAATAATAAAAATGGCATAAAATAACAAGTTTTCTTATTTCATTGGATGTTTTAATTCTATAATCCTTAGGAGATGCATTTGTCCACTGATGCTCATACTGGTTTGCGTTTTGTAGCAACTTAACAAAAATACAAACAACCCTATTTAAAAATGGGGCAAAAGTCTTGAATGAACATCCCTCCAAAGAAGATATCAAAGGCCAGAAAGTACATAAAAAGATGCTCAACATTATTAGCCATCAGGGAACTGCAAATCAAAAACACAAGATGCCATCTCACACACATTAGAACAGCTGCTATAAAAAAAAAAATGGAAAATAAGTGTTGAATAGGATATGAAGAAACAGCAACACTCATTCAGTGCTTGTGGCAATGTAAAATGGTACAGATGCTGTGGAAGACAGTTTTTATTTCCTTTTCAGAACTCCCTTACCTGGCCTTCTCTCTCACCCTTATCTCCAAACTAGGGCCCTCATTTTACTCTCTCTATGCCTAAGATCTACCTCTTACTTAGGTCTGACCTCTAAAACTCCCATTACCCACAGCCCAACTAAGTATGACTCTCATACTAATGGGTAAATGTGGTTTAGTCCACAGGGTTAATTTCACGAAGATTAAGCTCTGCTATGTTTAAGGCACTTCACTTAATCACTGAAAGCACCCATTCTTTCAAGAAAAACGAGTTAACCCAATCAGTCTTTTAATGAATGATGTTAAGAAAGAGGCAAAAGATGCCTGCTTCACAGAACACCTTCCCTTTTCCATTTCTTTTCATCGTTCCTCCTCCCCCAACCGTCAGGGAATAAAATCCAAGAGATCAAAATTTCCTCTAGTAAAAACCAATGCCTAAAATAAGATTGTTATAGATTTAGGGTATGTGCCGGTCTGAATCTGTGGTGGACCCCAGAAAAGCCATGCCCTTTGATCCTCATTCAATATTGTTGGGTGGGAGCATTTTGATTGTTTCGATGAAGATGTGGCCCACCCAACTGTGGGTGGTAATTTTTGATTAGATGATTTCCATGGAGATGTGTCTCCACACACTGAAGGTGGAGTTGCTTGCTGGAATCCTTTAAAAGAGGAAACATTTTGAAGAGAGTTCCTTTTGGTAGAGCCACGTGAAAGACAGCAGACACCGCCATGTTCGCCATGTGCCCTTTCAACTGAGAGAAAAATGTTGAACGTTGTAGTTGGCTTTCTTGAACCAAGGTATCTGTCCCCAGATGCCTTAAATTGGACATTTCTATAGACTTGTTTTAATTGGGACATTTTCTCGGCCTTAGAACTGTAAACTAGCCACTTATTAAATTCCCCTTGTTAAAAGCTATTCCGTTTCTGGTATATTGCATTATGGCAGCTAGCAAACTAGAACAGGGTGTTAAACTTAAGCCCCACACAAGTTCATAGAGGAAGAAATTAGAGTATGGTTATGGGGTGGGCGACTAGGGAGAGCAGGGACTAATGTAAGATGGGTACAAAATTTGAAGATATGGGAAAGTTTTATTAATGGAAAGTGGTGAGGGTATGGCATCATAATGAAAGTGATTCATCCCATTGAATGGTATGGTTTGGATAAGATGAGATGGGAAAGTTTATGTTGCATATGTGTTTCCACAAAAAAAAAAGAAAAGCAAGCAACTAAAGAGACAGGTAATTAAATGTAATACATGATCTTGGATGAGCTCTAGGGAGGGAAGAGAAAAGACTCAAGGAGTATTATTGGAACACACTGAAAAATTGAAATACAGACTATAAGCTTTATCACGTTAAATTTCTTGAACTTCGTAACCACACTTAAAGTGGTTACATAAGTGAATATGCTTGCTCTTAGGAAATGTACATGGCAGTATTAAGTGTTCAAGGATCATGATGTATAAACCTATACTCAAATGTTCAGAAAAAATGTACTGATAAGCAGACATAAGACAGATAACTTAGTGATTGATGAAAAATGTGCCAAGGTGTTAAAATTGTTAAAATTGTATTACTTATGTAACTTTCTGTAAACAGCAACAAAAAAGTCAATGCCTACAGGCAATGGGGAATGGCAGAGCAAACAATAAACATTCAAAGCCTGAGATGGGTTGTAAAGGGTTTCCTAGACTGCATGTTACCTATTAGTTGCAAGTACAATAAAGTGCTTCCTTAAAAGATACCTATAAACCAGCTTTGCTCAGAACTCTCCAGCTCTTAAGTCATAAATACTGAGAGCTTTTTTCTTCAGTTTTTCCACGGTTAAAATATTAACATTAAGTACTGGTCCACTCTGTCCTACTATATTAAAGGCTATTAAACTTATCTACTGGTTTCAATTAGACTTGACATTTTTCCAAGCCCTCCTAGGTTTGAAATTCCAAACTAATTATCATACTGCTTTAAATCCTTTTGTCAGCTGTAAAACGTATAAATTTTGACCGAATAACAGAAGTCCGAAATTGGTGAGAAGGTAACAAATGACAGATGGGTTTACTTGGGCCATATGTTATTTTTAATTAGTTGTCAATATTTTAAAAATTAAGAGATTGCGACAAAAATCTAAATTTCCCACGTTTGCTTGAGAAGCCTGAAAATGTGGCAACACTGGGCCCATATTCATGTATGACACTCATCAGGTGGACCTGAAAAACTGGATGTCACTCTTAAATGAGGCAAAAACTCTCTAGTACATTTCACTGGTTTTCATTATGTGCCTAGTACCTCAAGGCATATGAGTTTGCTACTAATAACTTATTCCTTTGAAAACTGCATAATACTTTCCAGATCACTTCTAATGCTTCACGAAATCACCCAAGTGTAAAAAGCCACAAAGCAGACCACTGCAATATGTGATTCCATAGACGATGATGATAACCTCACAAGTCTTAGAAGGAAAAAAGGGTGATAAAGAAAAACAAACTTGTGGACGGATGATATACTGAGGGTAAAAAGCCCATCCAAAAGCTTTTCTGAGTGAGAAAAAAAGGTGAAAGAGCTCAAAAAGACTGCTGAGAGACTAAAAGCTTTCCTGATAGAACACTATGCTATTCCATGGTTCCTTACTACACTCCACGCTTTAAAACCTTTCTCCCACTCTCCTGATGTAGAAGAATAGCAGTTAGGTCATAAACTCTGAGAAATGTTAAGGAAATTTATGAAACACATTTAAATATTCAAAAATAGTTCTTCTCACAAACTTTTTCAACAGTCTTAAAACACCATCACATCGTTTCCCAGACATTTTTTACTGCTTTCTGCTTTATATTCAAATGACAAACACAGTCCTCAGTTTCAAGACCTGGCCTTATGTCTGATGGACTCTCCAGTCCAGAAACCCTTTCGCTCCTTATAGTTGCATACTCTGTTACAACTTTTCTCCTAATTTCAGTAGCCTCTTTTAGTCAAAACTTATTCCTAAACTCCTCTCTAAAAAATCTTAATCAAATTTGTGTAACTGTCTAAATAAAATAAACATGTTTTGCTTCATTCTAAACTTAATTTAAATAAAAAGCCTCGAGATTAAAATATAGTTTTCAAGTTGTTATTTGCCAAGTGCACAAACTGACAAGCAGATGAAGCTGTTTTTAGCACGTCTGGACTAGTGACTTTGCATCAGACTCAAAATACCAGGGAAAAAAAGAGAAGTAAGAAATCTGGGAGGCCCAGGTACGATCACATTGCTCCACACTAACAAATTGCTAACCAATGTCTCACCTCCCCCATCCCACTTCCAAGGAGAAAGGTTGTTAGGAGACCTGTGTCTTAAAAAGGAAAAAAAAAAAAAAACACCTTTTCTCTGCAAGTTCAGGGAAACAAAGCTTTACCACATGTGACAGAGAATAAAACCGCGCGGCACATTATCGGTGTCTCACTCCCCTCCACCCAAAACGAGACTCTACCTGCCACCTTATACCGTATTGTGATGCGCCCTCCTCAGGATATCGCTGCGTTGGCCCAGAGATGACAAGCAAGGGGCGGGGCGTGGGTTACTTAGCCCAGGGAAGAGGGATGAGAGTAACGCCTTCACCCCTGGGGAAAGGCCTCCGGACTGTCGAACCCAAGAACAGCACCCCAAAACCCAAGCACCATCCCTGCCTCTGCGAACTGAGTGCCAGCGGCCGGAGCCCAGAACCCCACCCACCGTGCCTCAGCAGGGCCCCTGTCCCCCAGACCCTCACCACAGCAGCCCGTCTCCCTGTGCCCATATTTGCCCTCCGCCTCCTTCACTTCTTCGCCCCCGCCAAGCTCAGCCTCGGGCGCCGCCCCCACCCAGCTGAATCCAGTCACGCTCGAACCTGTAGTCCCCCTTGGGTATCCACTGAGAATCCAGGCAAAGGCCACGGCCAGCGACACGTCCGCTTCCTCCTCAACCGAATCGCTCAGCTGGTGACTGTGGTGGCGGCCACTCAAGCGGCAGCCGAGACCAGAGCCGCGGGGTTAGGCAGCAGGCCGGCTCCACAGCGTCTTCTCGCGAGAGCCCTCAACTCGAAGAGGCGAGCCTACAGCCTTCTCGCGATAATGGTGGCTCCCGGTACAAGGTAGGTGGAGCGCCGAGCACCGGGCGGCAGTAGGGGAGGGTGTCTGGGGGTAAGGCATTTAATCTGCGAGTTGACAGGCCTGAGAGCCGGTTGTTGTTCGGAGACGTGGACCGCGAGCCTCAACTCTGACTGACTGCGAGCACTTACCCCCCAAAATTTGAATCACGTTTCCTCCTTGACTTCCTGTCTCTGTTAGATAAAAAGCGGGTAGTCTGTAGACTACTACTCCAGAATACTACCCCTGGGACTCAGTTTGCTAGCAAGAGCTTATGCCTTAACAAAGCAAGTTCTGAAACCGCCCTTGTCTGCTCCACTAGCCGGCCGTGGCCGACCCAGCTTCAGAAAAGGCGGTAGTCATAAAGGGCACCCTCTATTTTCTAGTATCCACCGCTGCTTGATTTTGAACTCCCGTTTGGCGGGAACCGTGACTCCGGCAGTCTGGCCGCCTGTGGAGGCTGGAGACGGGTGAGATATGCTACCTGGTTGCTAAGTAATGTCGTCTCAGTCATTCACATTACCGAGCCTACCATGCGCCAGAATGCTGGACGATTAAAAACTGGAAAAACTAAAAAAAGACTCGGTCTCCATACTTGAAGCTCACAGCCTGGGGGCGAAACCTCTTAGTGCTGAAACCCCCGCTGCTCGCAGTGAACTGTGGGAGCAGAAAGGGAGTCACCAACTGTACCTACCATGTTGAGAAAGCCGCCACCAGCTAGCTACCCGTGAGATGGATCTTGAAGCATGAACAAGAGTTCCCGAGTTTTGAGGAGAGTGAGAAGGGTGTGGCAAACAAAGAGGAAGAGGACCTGATATGAGTCATTTGGTATGAAGACAGATTTTGCCTGTAGAACTTCGTTGAAAAATCTTTCATCACTGTTTAGTTCAGAAAAGATTATTCCCTGGCTCCCACGTGTGATAGCCAAGCTGTTTTCCAAACCAATGTTTATGACAAGGAGGGGAGCAGTTGAGCTGGACACTTACATGATAAAGAGCATCCTCTTCCTCCCCTAAGGACACTTAAATGTCAGAGAACTAAGGGAAACAGAGGTGATTGTCGTTGTGTGCCATGTTATTATCATTATGGTGATACAATACATTAATATATATTAAAATTATTCTAAATTGGAAATTGTCGATAATTTTGAAAAATTATGAAGAGCTATCTAAAAGGAATTTTGCAATACAAACAGATAATCTTGTGCAGAAACTTCAAGAAAATCCTCAGGTAAAAAAAAAATCAAAGCAAAAACACAACAAAAACCTCACCAATAATAATTTACTGTCAAAGTTTTCTCCTGTCGTCTAGGCCTGAGAGAAGTAATTCTACAGTCCAAATTAGGGATAGTGAAGCCTGTGGAAAGAAAATGTTATCATATCAAAATAGAAGCCATTAAGAAAGTAAAAGTAAAAACCATCATTTTCTAAAGAAAGCCTCTGCTATTCCACTAGACGTCTTCCACCAATCTTCCTTTAGACTCGTTATTTTCATATGATTATATTTCTGTGCACTATCATTTCATTTGGCTCACACTACCCTCAACACATCAAAAAAGCCCATCACTTAATAGGAAAACAAAAACCAAGTACTTCTAATTCTGCTGTGTGTCAATCAGGTGCTCTGCTTGGCATATTCACAGCTTCTATCCAAGTTCCAGGAATTTTCTCGAAAATATTGAGAGAGTCATACCGGTGAATGATTTCAGGGAAAACATGGAGGCTTTATTCCATGGTGGAATCTGTTCAAACCATCTTACTGTGCTTTGAGGAGTCTAGAGATTGATTCATTCTCTTATTCTTTAAAACAAACGAACACAAACAACAAGAAAATCTAAAGTTTCCATTGTCCTTTGCTTTAAAAAAAATAACTATCCAAATATTAAATTAGGAGCTTTGGTAGCAGGTATACATCTGGAGGTAATACCATGGGTGACCAAGATCTGTTCTGCCCAATAATTTACAAATCCTAGCTTACTTACTGAAGGGGCTAAGGTTCAGATCTTTAATGAAAGTTTTTCTTTCTCAGTATCAAGGCACACAGCAAAGAAGTCAACACAGAAATAAAAGATTCATATAGAACTAATGGGCAAGTTCCTTTAGTTGTTTATATTATTGAACCTCAAAGTCTGCTAAGGCAAAATTGTTTCAAGGCATTCAAAACTTCTACTTGAATACTTGATGAATAAATTAATGATAATACATAGATCCAGAATCCTATCTAACTTAAAATCCTGGGATTTAAAATTCTTTGTATGCAACATTTAAGCACTGATACCTCATAGAAGGAACAGGAAAATCACAAATACACGCAGAAAGAATTCTATACCTTATTCCACCTCATTCACATATTTTATTCAGTAAATATATTGATTGATCAGGAGTGGTTTATAATATGCAGATTCTCCTAATAAAAATATGTATAATTAAATAACAAATATGAAGGAAAACAAGTTAGGTCATAGGGAAATAGAGTGTCCTATGGAAAGTCAGAGAGAGGAAAAATTATTTCTCACTGGAGAGATAAAGAAAATCCAGAAGAGAGGAAGGCAAGAGTGTTTGATCTGGGGCCTTAAAGAATAGATAGGATTCACCTAAAGAACACCTAGGGCAATATATAAGATTCCACAAAGGTTCCATGTATTAGAGTAACTTTCCAGAAACCTGCAACCTCCAGATAGGTCCCTGGACCAAATAAGTCCTGAAACCTAGAGGGCCCTCCCTCTCTAGAATATCACATAGTTCCAGCTCCCTACCCCATATTATTGACAGACCTTTCCAACATGAAAAAGTTAGAATGGCCATAGGCCATCTATCCCTAAAAAGAGGCGTAGAAAGATCAAAGGTGTTGGTGGAGTTATATAGAGAAGATAGGATTTAAACAAATGAATGTTATTGCTGAATCATTAACTTGCTTTCTCTTTTATTCTCCAGTATCTTAGAGCAGCTAGAAATAAAAACCTAAAATTGTGGAATTATAACCAATACCAAACTCTGAAATCTGTTCTACAACTAATTGTGGTGAGGTACTTTGAAATTTATTGCTTTTATGTATATATGTTATTTTAAAAGAAGGAAGAGTATAACAGAGAAGATAGGATTTAGTTAGCAGTTGAGTTTGACTGCTGAATCATTTTACTGATATTTCTGTTGTTCACCAGTGTCTTGGAGCAACTAGAAGAAAACGAAAAATCGTGGAACTGTAACCCATGCCAAACTTTAAAATCTGCTGTATAACTACTTGTTAAAATGTACTTGGAAATGTATTGCTTTTTTGTATATATGTTATATTTCACAATTTAAAAAAATTAAAAAAAAAAAAAAAGGATAGGATTCATACAAGAAGAGATAGTAGGAAAGGGCTTTCCGAGAGAGCCCAACAAAGGCATATAAGTGGCTAAGCAGTTAAATGAAATGAATAGGAAGTAATGAGAGAAAAGTAGATTGGAATTAGGCCATACAAGGGCCTGGAATGTTAAGTTAAAACAGGGGTTTGCAAATTTTTTCTGTAACTTATTAGCCACACTAGGATAAATCTTCAAACCTTCTGTATTTAGCTTGCAGTAGAGTAAATTCTCAAACATTTAACAGGCTTTTTTGTGTGTGGAAATTGACAAAGCTGATCCTAAAATTTGTATGGAAATGCAAAGAACTTCCATAGCCAAAATAATCTTAAAAAGGAAGAACAAAGTTGGAAAACTTAAACCTCTTGATTTTAAATGTTACTACAAAGCTAAAGTAATCAGAACAGTATGGTACTGGAATAACTCTGGACATTTAGATCGGTGGAATAGAATTGAGAATCCACAAAGAAACCCTCACATTTATTGTCAACTGACTTTCCTCAGTCATGTGAAGACAATTCAATGGGAAGAGAATGATCTTTTCAACAAAGAATTCTGGATATCCACATGCAAAAGAATGAATCTGGCTTGGGCCGCCCACAGTGGTAGCCATAAGAGTGGGTCCTGGCTGCTTTCCAGGACTCTGGGTACACTGCCTCCCTCCCCAACATTGGGGATCCGTGGACCCAAGGAGCAGTCATCCCGGGAGGCAGCTTCATGGGGCAGAAATGGAGTATGGCCTTGTTTCAGCATGCCAAAGCTGCCCGAGTTCAATATACCAAAAATGGGTTATCTTTTTCAGTGAGGATTTATTAGATTCCAAATTTACAGTTCTAAGGCCATGAAAATGTCCAAATTAAGGCATCGAGAGGAAGACACCTTCTCTGAGAAAAGACCAATGGTATCCAGGGTTCCTCTGTCACATGGAAAGGCACATGGCAACATCTGCTGGTCCTCTCCTGATTCTGGTTTCAATTGCTGTCTCTGGGTGTTTCTTAACTTCTCTGAATTCTACGCATGCGGATCTTCTCTTAGTGTCTCTGGATGCTTTTCTCTCTCTCTCTCTTTCTCTCTGTTCTTCACTTGGTTTCATCTCCCTGGGCTCTGTATGTCTCTCTTTCATACTCTTCATAGAGGACACCAGTAAAAGGATCAAGACCCACCTGGAATTGAGTGGGTCACATCTACATGTAAGCAAGCTAAGCAAAAGGTCCCACCCACACTAGGTCTGCACCCACAAGAATGGATTAAAGGAACTTGTTTTTTTCTGGGGTACATAATAGATTCAAACCAGCAGAGGACCCTACATGAAGAGAGTGAATAAAGTACAGTCTCACTTGACCCAGTGGCCCGAGGTGGGCATGAGTGTAGATTTTAATTTATTTTTAAAATGAGTAACCCTCTAGTTCATCAGATAGCAAATTTCAAATGTTCTTGCTGACATTTTTGGACACTACCAAGAATTTTTCTTATAGTAAGCCCTTAATAGTGAGTGGCAGTTACCAGCTGCCAGTGAGATTTTCATCTGTGACCACACAGAGTTTAATGTATTTCTTGACTTGAAGAACTCCCTAAATGAAGTTTAAAAACCTACTGAGTGATAAGAACTGGCTGAGTTCCATGAGCATACTGCCTTCACTAACAAAGCTGAAAAAATAATTTCTCACATGAAAAAGTCTCTGAATGTGAACTTTGTACTCAAACATGGTGTAAGTTTCATGCGATTTTGTGCAGCTTTCCACCTATTCCATAGGAAGCTTTTCAGAGTGGAAAACTGAATTCTCTATACCTTTGTGAAGCTTCTGTAGCTTTTGTAACTAGTCTCAATCACTATTTAAAATCCCATTTGTTCCCCTGTGATTGGTGTTGGGTAGCCAGTACTCTCTATCCATAGCATGATGCAAATGATTATCCTATGATGATTATGGATGACTGGCTTATTGTAAATACCATGCATTGGTAGTAGTTTGGCCCAGATAGCACCAGCGATATCATGACTCTGAAATATATGACTGGACTTCAGAATTTCATAAACCACATGGTTACCATTCATTTAATCACTGTAGATGGGAATTTTGATTGCCCAGGAAACCTAGGTTTAGAAGCTTTAGTCTCTTCTTTGCGTTTCTGTGATGTTATCACAGCTCTGACCACTCTTGGAGTTTGGTGGGACTTTTGTTTTGAAGATGTTTACTTTATCTGAATACTATTCCATAAAACTGATGTACCAGCTGAACCCTTCCTTTGACCAAGTCCATCTTTTCAAGTCTGCTGATAACCAGGCAGGAAACTTAGAAGTGCAATATGTCTCCAGTATAAGGGACAAGAGGCCATCCATCCTCTGCTATCTAAGATGATGCTGAACTTTGGCACTGAAATGACCAGCAAATCTCTCTTCCCCCATCATGTGATTCCCAGATCTTAAAAGACCTGAAGAATGCTGTGTGTTCTTTCATAAATATCAGAGAGAGACTATTTCTGAAATCATTCATCAGTTTGAGTCCATGGGAAAAGAGGAACAAGCAATCTGAATAATTCAGGGAACTGTGTTGTACCATATTTCATGCAAAATTTTCCATTGAAGCTTCTTTCCTGAAATAATTGACTAGGAGAAAATCTAATATTGGTTGTAATACAAAAACAAAACGAATTGGGCAGAACAGATATTTTAAAACCTATAATGTAAGGAAGATGCTGGAAACTTTCATGGAAAGATAAAGTGGCTAAAAGATACTTTAATAGTTGGGCCAAACAATATGCTGAATATCACCCTGGGCAAAGTTCTCTTTTGGAAGGGATAACTTCCAATCTTGCATGTCACTTGTAGCATATTTTAGAGGGAAAGAAACTTCCAAAAATAAAGTGTGAAGGTAAAGTCCTTTCTGTGATGGTGAAATTTTAAAGACTCTTAATGAAGCAATTGAAAAGTCATTAGAAGGAGCTCTGAATTTAGATTCCAAGTTCAGGCCACAATAGCAGTATTGTTGTCATGTTTTAATGAAGAACTGATAGCATCTGGGTTATGTAACCTTACCAAGTATCTTCAGGATGAGCAGGTTGTAGGACCCAACAATCAAATAAAATGTCTGCATTTGGGTTTGCCAACACTCCATGCTATCAAAAGGCATATACCATTGGAAATTCAATTCCTAGAATTGGCTAAACTCATGAATTCAGCTGTTCTTTGCTTCATGATGGAGACCCAGTTTATCAGCAGTTATTTTTGGACTGCCTTCTACATTCATTACAGCAGCTTCATACAGGAGATGCTATGATTTTGAAACCAAGAATTGAGAATTAACAAATAGCTGAGAGCCTTGATGTATGTTAGCCTTTCGAAGTAGCTAAAAGCAAATATCAGTATTTCAGCCTTTTAAAGTAGCTAGAGTCAAGTATCTTTAACTGTTATTTCACTTAACTTGTTTCTTTGATGCTGTTGCTATGCTTTGTAACTGTGTAATCTCTTTACCTTGTAATTGGACAGTCACGAGTTAACACCTGACTGGTCCCACTTGTATCCCCTTATTTTATCATACATGCCTCAACCTGACTTTGTCAGTTCTTAATAGCCCCCGCTTTGTTGAGCTTAGCCCCTTTACTTGCTGTCTTATGTTTATTATGCAATTTACAGCCCTTTAGTTTCGTTTAGCCTCCTTATGGAATGAACTACTTACAACTCTAAGTAGTACTAAGGAGTAGCTTAGACTCCTTACTTATTATCTTATATGGATTGAACTATTTACAATGCTACTGTAACACATAACCATTTGTGTTACCCTAGCCCGAGTTTGCCAGTTCCTAATGACTGTTAATTAAGCAATTTATGACCCAGATGTAATGTGTAACAGAATGTTTACCCCGGCAGGCTTTTGTCAAGAGCAGCCTCTAGGGCCCAGGTTAACACACTTCCTGTTAAACAAACCAGTCATGTCACCCAACACCCCAGTGTCACTATCTCCACCTCTTTGTTTGAATTTCATAAAAACCAAAAGTTTCTCCAATATGGGGGGACATATCTGAGATTTGATCTGCTTTCCTTGCCTTGCACAACTGCAATAAAGGCACTTTCTGTCTTTGAAATCCCAGTGTCCCCAGAATTAATCATGGAGTTCATCGGTTCTTATTGGGGTTTGTCCAGCATTAATTTTGCCTAACTTTCTTGTTTCAAAAGATATATGCCTGGTTTGATGTTTGTGCTCCACAACTGGTTTAGATTTATCACATTTTCTTGTCCCACATCCTGAGTCCCTGAGGAGTTGTTCAGTCGTGCTATGTATTCGTTATCTGGACCTTCTAAATCCAGTTTTCCACTCTCTGCAGATTGTGAATGAATTGTTGCGCTCTTTGCTTAATTCTAATGTACCCCAGCAGGTTTTACAGTTTGTACCCTTAAGGGGGCACTACTTGATTTTTTGTGTGGAATTTGCTGCCTTTGCTAAAAGGCATTTGCAGATTTTCAAAAAGAGAGATAAGAGATCAGCAGCAGCCTTCACTTATGAAATTGAACATGTCCTTTCTGGGATTCACTTTGACATCTTATAGTTTCCAATGTTATTTCATCCCTTTGCTCTGTTAATTTAAAACTTCAGCAGCTTCATTTTAGGGAAAGGCCAACTTTTTCATCAATCAAAGATTAATCAAATCTGAAAAGCCACTAGGTAGTTCTGATCTCTGGGATATGTATGCCCACAAGCATAGGGTTCTTCCATGTAGTGGAATCTATGCAGTGATTCTCTAAACATGAGATGTGTTTACGCACTTGGGGAAGACACACCATGCTTGCATACGCTGTTTAGTTGGGTCTTATTTATCTACTTAAGAGTTGCACCTGTGTGATTTCATTCAGCGTTTTCCAATTAATCTCAACAGATTTTTATTTCCAAATACCTGAATAAACTGATGCCCTTAATGAATTGATTTAGGTTGTTGATGACAGCAGGTGAGTTACTTCTCTAGCAATACTGACTTCCATTAACACTTAACATGCCAGTTAAGTGTTCCCTGGTTTTCAGGGAACTCACCTTGCCAGATTTCTGATTATGTACATTTGTTGCCCTTAGGCCATTGACCCAAGTGCTGTTATGGTTCAAATGAAGCTAGTATGTTTTATGAACATTTTACTAACCACAGCCATCCACTAAAAAGGACAGCTTAAAACCAAATATCACGTTTAAAACAATGGAGAAGTTTCCTGAGTCTAAAGTACTCCTGTATCACGAGAAGCTTCATTTAGCAATGATGTAGTTAATTTTAACTTACATGAAATAATCTGTGAACCAAAAGATTTTTCAAATTGCAAAATAATGTTTATGGCCTCATATTGGGGGCATATAAATGTGATGAACATAGTGAATACTGAAGAAAAATTTTTAACACATTCAGGATGATTGTGCAGCATTTAAAAATGTTTATCTTTACTAATTGTCTTTTTCAAAATGAAAGTAGCACTTCTCCAAGAAGATTAGCCATGAAATGATTATTTTTACCAGAAATAATCAAAGGGTTATTTCTTTGAATTGTACATATTTTACAATGTAATATGAGCTTCTCTGACAAACTGTACTGAGGAAATCTCCACTACCTTGACAGTTCCACAAAATGGAGAATATTTATATTCTCCTATGTGTATTTAAGGCATTTTTGTTAATTAGATGAAAAATGGATGTCTTCTCTGGTGTGATTGGTTGATAAATATTGTGCAGACCCAGCCCCCACACCCACCCCATACTGAGGTATAAATTACAGCACGTAGCCATCTGCAATGACCAGGACAGAAGTTAAAGGTCATCGAGCCTCCTCAGGAAGGGAAGGAATGTACAGATGGTATCATAAACTAAAGCCTCAAAACTCCCCTCCCTTGATCATGGTTGATAACAAATCTCCAGATCCCTGTGTCATGGGACCCTACTGAAACTCCATTCTCACACCTTATGAAATGTCTTTGTCCTTGTAAGCTGTGCATTGTACTCCCCAAACTGTTGCAGAGCACCGACTTCCATTTTCAGGTTGTCTGCCACTGTGAAAGATGTTCTTCTGTTCATAAGTCCCAATAAAATCCATGCCTAACTCTCTCCCTAGTATGTTCTCTGGTCTTGGAGCTGTGCCAACCCAAGCTCTTCAAAACCTGGTTTGGAACAAATATTAATCTGATTTTTTTTCTTGTATTTTCCTATTTTGAGTTTCATTATAGACTCATGAACAAAGTCATTAGCACAGAAAAAAAATGAATGAATTTGGAAACTTACCTCATACCATATAGAAAAATAAACTCAGTATGGATCAGAGACCTAAATGTAACAATTAACACTATGAAATTCTAAGAAGGAAACAGGAGTGCACTTCTGGTTTCAGCTCCAACAAGTAAAGAGCTTGGAAGTCATCACTGCCATACTTACCATAAGAAGGGCACTGAACAACCTGAAAATCAATGAATTTCCTTAGAACCATCAGAGAATTGAGGTCACAGGGCAAACTATCACCCCAAAACTGGAGAGACAGGTGAATACAAAGAATCACAGCCCAGATCAGCTTACCAGGAACAGAAGACACTTAAGTTAGCACATGGGAAGAACCCTTAAATGGTAATTCATCAATTGCTTGAGACTGAGTGTGAATTGAGAGTTAAAAAACATTAGGTCTCCGTCTTAGGGAAGCCCAACTCCTAGCCAGATTCACATAAAACCTCATTTATTATTACGTTGACATATAAAAGCCTGACACCTCAGTTCCTATTACCAGATACATCATGTCTGCCAATCAACAAAAAAATGACAAGCAATGCTAAAAGGCAAGAAAAAATGGTCTTGAGACAAAATAATCAGAATCAGACTCAGTCAATTCTTAGAATCCCATTTTTTACTCACTCTGTGTTTTAGTTTGCTTAAAAACCACATTTCTTACTACTTCTTAGAAGCAATCCCTGCATAACACACCCCCACCCCCACCTCATGGCTGGGCCTGGGAGTCAAGTATGAGTTGGCCAGCCCACACAGGCAGCACTAGGACCTGCAGGGGACACCACAGCTGTAGCCCCAGAGGGGCCACACCTGCCACTGACATGAAGGTGTCAGCTGTGGTGTATGTTTAAAAGGAAATTTTTAAGGTCACAGATATTAATGTTTAATTTGCTATGAATACAATATTGTACATCTTGTTATGAAAGTGATGCAATAACAAGGTGTACAACTGACCACCCAATCCAGTGTATATTAACAAGGGTAGATTTTGATTTGTACTATGGTGGGGAAGCTTTTTCTATAGAGCAACTGTAGTTTTTTACTTGGCCCTATTGTGGAAAATGGGTTATACAGAGAAATTTCTTCAGGAACATGCTACTTCTGAATAAGCAGAAGCATCAACAGAAGTGACTTGCCCAATCTGTGCAGCATTACCCAGAGGTGATCCTACTCATGTTATAAACAACTTTGCAGCTCACCTTACACTTGAACACAGAGCTCCTAGAAATTCAGATGAATTGAGTGGTGTTTGTTATGTACACAGGATGTTTCACCCTGGCCAGGGCTTAGGAGGTTTTCATGCTCATAAATCAAACTTACAGTGCAACCCAGAACACTAATACAAGCAGCGTCACCACTACAATCACACAATCCACAGCAACAACCAACACGGCTAACAGAAAGCAGTCAGCAAACCCTCTAGAATTCACGATTTCTTTTAATGAGGTTGAATGACCTTAAAATGTCTGAAAGAGTGACAGTCCATGGAAAGCGAGCATGCAGACCACAGCTTATTTGTCTAAGAGCTCCTTCTGTCCATTTTTGTGCACAGAGTTTGTCCTCAGACAAGGATGCACAGGAGGAGATGGCAGAATTTGGTGCTCTGGGCTGTGTGGATATTATACCTTCAGATGTTGCTTTAGAAAACATACACTGAAAAGAGTAATAAAGGAAATGAGCTTCTACCACCTCCTCTTTAATAACATCCCAATTGGCAGACACATCCTCTGTACTATATTTGCCAGTGAAAGTGGACAACTTGAGTTTGTTTGAAGATTGTAATTTCAGGTCTGTCACTCTTCTTACATTGTGTACATTCAGAAGAAAGAAAGAAAATATATATGATAATTATTTCCACTTAACTAATCTTTACTTCTGGCAGGTAAATGTAGGTAGCAGGGCAGGGGTGATCGCTGCTTCCTGTACGTTGACATATAAAAGGTTCTCCTAATATTCCACATTCAAACTGAGGAGGAAATTGAAATCTCTGCTGTAGCTGCTGTGTCTATTTATGAATATTAATGAATAAAAACTGCTTGGATGGTTGACCTTAACTACTGTGTCAAGTTTTTTTGAGTATGCATGAGTTTTAGTGACCTTATTATTTAAAAAATTAAATACAAGGAGTGAAACTTTAAAAAAGCCCAGTTTTCCCAAACATTATTCAATGGTTACATAACAAGTAGCTTTTGAGTAATGCCTGCAGAACCACCTTTCTGTGTGTGCCTCCTCCACAAAAGCCACCTCTGCAGTGGAGTCGAGGACGGTGGCTAGGCTGCCCTACCCTGGGAAGCCAGCCCATCTCTAACTTATCTGCTGAAGACACCGGTGAAGCTACTGCCAGCATCTGTTACAGGCATGCTGTGTGCCCTAAAAACAAATCCTTTTCATATTTGTTTAAAGTTTTTACTTCGTTGTGGTTGTTGAAAATGTTTTCGATTGTTAGGTATGTTTTATTCAGGTGTAGATGAATTCATTTGTTTACTGTTCAACAACATTGACCTGAATTATGTTTCCGTTTATTAACATCTCCTATTCTCAATCTTATTTTGCATTATGTATTTGCTTCATAGTTTACTGAGACAGATCAGTATCAGGGCCGCTTTGAGGATTTGCTTTCCCAGATTTTGTCCATATATTATAACCAAATTCTTAAGGATAACTTTAGCACCTTTTATTTATTGTTTTTTTTCTCGGCATGAAAAAAGTAAAGCCTTTTAATTGAATCCTTCCACCTATATGCCTATATTATTAATCCTATGTGAGAAAAAAATGTACAGCTCTTTGAGGTTTGTTTTGGGGTAGGGAAGGGCCAGGTTATTTTTTATTTTATTTCAGTTTTTTTGTGCATAGACTTTCACAATAGTTCCAAGGCAGGGACAGCAGCAGGTTTAGGATTTGGGGTTGGGGGGCCGTTTTTGAAATGTAAATTTAGAACTTTTAAAAAGGTGCACACAGTTTCTGGTAAATTTATAAACTAGACTCAGTCATGTCTCATTCCCATTTTCTTAACTCTGACTCTTTTATCTGTCTCAACCTCTCTGTCTTGTCATTATTTTTCTCTCCCTTTCCCTTTCCTGTCTATTCTTATGTTTCTTCAATACAAGCATACAGTCTGCAACATTCTGCAGTGTTCTTCAGAGAACAATCAAGTCCATGTTCATCCAAATGTAACCAAAAAAGAAATCACCCACAGTTCTAAAAAACTGTTGCTTCTCCTCCTCTGAAACTTCAGACTCCAACGACTTCCAATTACAATGGTTCTGTTTTCTTTAGTTTCTGTAATAGAAAATGTTTTAAGGGAATATTTTACATCAGGCTTCTGGTTATTAACTCCAGTAGGGATTTTTTTTTTTCAATTAGTCATTGAAAAGTTTCAAAAACCAGTATTCAAGCTGTGGTCTTTTCAAATACATCTGCACATAAGTCACACATTTCCATAAAGTGTTTTCAGGACTGTTGTTCACTTGAATTTCTTTGGTATTGGTAACTTAGCCTGACCATTACTCAGAGATTTTATCTCTACTCCAGCATTTTTTTCTTTTTATACTAAACATGGAGATGTTTACTTTTGTGTGAATACATTACATGGGATGTGAGAAATAGAAATTACCAATATATGTGTTTTCCCTTTGTGCACAAATTCAGGGAACATGTAAGATCTTTCCTTTCTTAATATGGTTTTAGGGAACCAATTGTAAGTCCATTCGGGGGCAGTTTAATTTATATAATCAGTTTAACTCTTCAGAAGTGTTATAAGATTCCATCTTATAGAGAATACTGTGTATTAATTATTTTTACCTGATATTTTATAAATATCTCACCTCATACTGTATGCAATTAATAGAAATTTATTATTTTAGGGCAGAAAGACACAAGATTAATACAAAATATATATTTCAGCCCTTCAAATTAAACCCATACTTCTGAAAATTGAAGATACAAGTGTGAAATTGCCCAGTTCTAAATTTGGTAGGCAACAAATACAAATTTCTCAAACACATGAAAAAAACATCATTGAGAGAAATTAAATAAGATCAGAATAACTGGAGAGAGAAATAATATTATGGATTGGAAGACTCAGTATTGTAAAGATATCAATTCTCTAAATATTAATCTAGAATATCAATGTAAAAACAGTAGGTTTTTTGTGTGTATAGGTGTGTCTATGTATGAGGGGGAGGGGAGAAATTTAGCAAGCTGGTTCTAAAATATATATGAAAATGCAAAGGATAAAGAATAGCCTAAATACTTATGAAGAGGAATAATAATGTGTAATGAATTGCTCTATCAGATAACTACAGATTTAAGACATTACAGTAAAACAGATAATCATAAGGTAGGGCAGGATGGTGGTATAGGGAGGTGTGGAATTTAGTTAGTCCTCTAGAGCAGCTAGTAAATAGCCAAGATCAGCCTGGAACATTTGGAGGACGTCTGTGACTGGACCCATATCATACACCAGTCTGGAATGGGTGAAAGAGCCAAAGTCACAGTGCAGAATTCTAAGTAAAGCCCCCAAACTGTGGAGGCTGGCACCCCCCCCCCCCCCCCACTGGCATGGCAGGCAGTGTTGGAGACATTTCCTTATGGGAAAAAGAAACAGTCACTACAAGGAAAGGTAACACAATGAAGCCCCAATAGCAGTTTTAATGAACAAACGTGAACTGCTAAATACAAGCTCCATGCTCAGATAAACCCAGAGCAAGCAGGAAAGGAAACCTGAGGTCCCTTCTGGTGGAGAGGAGGTGGGGCTAATGGAAAACCAATATGGAGACGTTTAGAGTTGGTTGAGTTCAGAATACTGGAAAAGGGTTGTACCCCAAGAAAAGGGAAACATAGAGCTGGGTACCAACTCTGGCTTTTGGCTGGCAAACCTTGGGAGCAGAAGACTGGCTCTGAAAAGGGATTTCTTTTTTTTTTTTTTAAACTTTTCTAAGTAGCTTATTAAAGAAAGCCTCAGGCATTTTCGATTGTCAGCACTGACCAAGGCACGGGCAGAGTTAAGATGTGACTGACAGGTAAAGTAACTAGTCAACTGAAGAAGATAATTCCCTAATGGGCATATCTTCCCCAAGAAAAGAGGGGGCAGGGCCTAGCAAAAGTGGTGGCTTTCATTAAGAGAACTCAGACCCCCCAGGGGCTGGAAACAGAAACAGCTTAAGCCTGCTTTCTACCTCAGCCTCTGTCTCAACCATGCCCCTGGGAGAGACAGGGTCTGCTGAGATTTTAAGGCATTGTACCCCTTTATTCTGGTGGGGAGCTGCAGGCTGACAAGGGCCACCTGCTAGGTCTTATCCTCAGAGAAAGTTGAAACTGATTACACCCTCCTCCTTAGACCTAGGCCTGCCTTCTCTGGAAAGATATGATTGAGGTTGATCATATCTGGGGAGACCCTTCTCAAAAACAGGCTCCATATAGGCAGGACAAGAAACAGAAAAACAAGAGCAAAAATTTCTGATCGGTTAAACAGAGACTATGTAGAGATTTAGAATAAGTTGAACTGAATGCCAAAGAACAGATAAAGAACAAAGCCAACTAACGAGAAATCCCTAGGTAAAAGAGTGACGATGACCTCCAGAATGAACTAATCAAGGAAATCAGATGTCTAGACTTGAACAACAAACTATAAGTCATACTAGGAAAAATGAAAATATGGCCCAAAGGAACAAACTAACACTTCAAATGAGATAAAGAAGTGGAAAAAACTAATTAAAAATGTTCAAACATCCATGCTAAATCAAATGAAAAAATCAATGAGTTGAGGAAAGATATGGCAAAAGAGATGGACATAAAAAAGACCTTGGGTGACCATAAAAAAAGAACTCAAAAACCTGAAAAAACAAATGGCAGAACTTAGGAAATGAAAGGGACAATTGAAGAGATGAAAAAAAAAAAAAAAAGAGAGCCTATAATAGAAGATTTGAAGAGGCCAAAAAAGAAGTGGTGAACTAGAAGACAGGACAACTGAAATCCTACACACAAAAGAATATATAGGGTAAAGAATGGAAAAATATGAGCAGGGTCTTAGAAAATCAAATGACAATATGAAACACATGAATATATGTATTATGAGTGTCCCAGAAGGAGAAGAGAAGGGAAAAGGGGGCAGAAAGAATGCTAGAGAAAATAATCACTGAAAATTTACCAACACTTATGAAAGACATAAAATTACAGAATCAAGAAATGCAGCATACCTCAAACAGAATAGATCCACACAGACTGACTCCAAGACACTTACTAATCAGACTGGCAAATGCCAAAGATCAAAGAAAGAATTATGAAAGCAGCAAGAGAAAAGCAATCCATCACATACAAGGAAGCTTGATAAGACTATATACAAATTTCTCAGTGGAAACCATGGACGCAAGAAGGCAGTGGCATGATATATTTAAGATACTGAAGAGAAAAACCAAGAATTCTATATCTTCCTAAACTGTCCTTCAACAATGAGGGAGAACTTAAAATATTTTCAGACAACAGACACTGAGAGAGTTTGTGAACAAGGGAGCACAACAGGCAGATAGGAAAAGACAGGAGAGAGAGAGGTTTGCAGAACAGCGTAGAAATGAAATGAAATGACTATCAGTAAGGGTACAGGATAAATTCATATTGCCTGCAACAAATGGGTGAACCTGGAGGATATTATGTTGAGTGAAATTAGCTGGAAACAAAAGGACAAATACTGTATGGTCTTTACTGCTTTAATTGAAGTCTAATTTGTCTGATAGCATATTTTTATTTTTCCTTTCTTTCTCTTTTTTACCCAATTAGTTACACATATGGGTAATCTTCATTTCTATATTCTTCTCCAGACCTCTTTCTGTCTGCTTATAGTTCTCCGTTTAGTACTTCTTGTAGAGCAGATTTCTTGTTCACAAATTTTCTCAGTGTCTGTTTATCTGTAAATGTTTTAAACTGTCCATTTTCAAAGAACAGTTTTATTGGATATAGAATTCTTGGCTGGCAGTTTTTCTCTTTCAGTATATTAAATATGTCATACCACTGCCTTCTCACCTCTACAATTTCTGCTTAGAAATCCACACTTCATCTTTTCTAGCTTTACTTTTATGTAATGGATTGCTTTTCTCTTGCTGCTTTCAGAATTCTCTCTGTCTTCAACATCTGTGAGTCTGATTAGTAAGTATCTTGGATTAGGTTTATTTGGGTCTATTCTGCTTGGGATATGCTGTGCTTCTTGGATTTGTAACTTTATTTATTTCATGAGATTTGGGAAATTTTCAGTGATTATTTCCTCTATTATTCTTTCTGCCTCTTTTAACTTCTCTTCTCCTTCTGGGACACCTATAACACATATATTCATGTACTTTATGGTGTCATTCAATTACATAAGACCCTGTTCATATTTTTCCATTCTTTACCCTATCTATTCTTTTGTGTGTAGCATTTCAGATGTCCTGCCTCTAGCTCACTAATCCTCTCTTTTGCCTCTTCCAATCTTCTACTGTATACCTCCATTTTATTTTTCATTTCTTCTGTTGTGACTTTCATTCCCATAATGTTTTCCATTTGTTTTTTCAGGCTTTCAAATTCTTCTGTATGGACACCCTGTGTCTTTATATCCCTCATCACTTTTTCCACATTTTCCTTTAGCTCATTGAATTTATTTAGCAGATTAGTTTGAACATCATTAATTAGTTGTTTCAGCTCCTATATCTCAGTTGAGTTGTTAGTTTGTTCCTGTGGTTGGACCATATCTTCAGGCTTCCTGGTATGAGTTGAGATTTTCTGCTGGTGTCTAGGCATCAGTTTTTCTTGCTTAGTTTATTCTTGGAGGTTATTTTCTCTCTTTTGCCTAGGTTTTTTTGTTTGTTTGTTTGGATTGTTCTCTATCTGTTCATCTCTCCTGCATTCAGTTGTTAAATTGGCCTAGTCCCTGGATTTCCCTCCCAAGCAGATGCCTACTGTGGCCTGCCTCAGGGATGGGGGAAGGCCCTGTGCACCACAGTTATGTTTCTGTTTCTGGGTAAAGCTAGTCTCTCAAGGGACTTTGCAAACACTTTTTTCATTTTTTTGCTGAAAATACTCTGAAATGCATCATGGTATAATATTAACTTTTCCAAATATTAAGATTTTATTCCTTATTCTAAGTTCTATATCAAACAAAGCTGAATTAGGGTATTTAAATTAACTGACCAGACAGATTAGTGTGCTACAGAAAATCTAAATTTTGGACAGAATAAACATTTTCCTTTTTATCTCATGCAAAAATGAAAGCTTTTAAAAATAGAGACATTATTTGTTGTTGTTGTTTTTTACCTTAGTTTTAACCAGATCAGTTTCATCACATCCTTAATCAGAGTTTGATCTTTTTCAGGTTTGTTGTTTTGTTTTAAGTTGCTGTATAAACTTATGCTAACTTTCAGAGCTGGAGAACTAAATCTGAGTCTCAGGTGTCACACAGATACTGCTAGGTTATAAAAAAAAGCAAAGCATTTCAGAATTTAAAGACAACAGTTAAAGCTTACAATCTAAGCTCTAATTTTTATAAGCATTTTAAATGAAGCTACTTTCAGGAAAAAAAAATGTGAGGCAGTTGTTAGGCATTAACAAACCATGGCAAAGGTTTTGTTCTGTTTCACTTTTTACACATTTACCAGAGTTATGTTAATTAAAAGATTAAAATATAATTTATATATCTATATAAATTTCTATATAAGTAATTATATCTACTTAAATAAATGTATAATTAATATATCTGACTTGCCTCTCTTTTTTTTAAAAATCTTTCCTTGTTACATGTGGAGCTCTGACCTATAGCTGAACACATATACTTTTAGAGAACTATGAAAGCAAAGCAGTGCAACTGAAAAGTAAATTTTCCTATTGTCTGTCATCTGTAGCTTTTTAAAGAATAACTAAACTATGACTAACAACACCATACCATTGTTTTAAATCATTCAGATTAGTAACGAGATATAACATGAACAGTGAGAAATTTGTAAAATTTTTAGGAATTTTACAGTCTCTAAATATATGAATAATTTTATTTTAATTATGCAAATTTAACAAGCAACAGGATAAAAATCTCTCTTAACCACTGTAATACATCTCAAACACCTCCTATGCAATAGGTTAAAACTATCTTAGCATCTTAGTTATACAAGGTAAACCTATCTTAGCACCTTACTTATACAAGGTAAAAGAACAAATTATTTGTAACAGTTTTTCCCTTAAAAGTGAGAAGACTTGTTTTCTGAAAAAAGGAATGATAAATCCAACATAAACATTAACGAGGATATTACTCTGATGTAAAATTTTTGTTTTCTAGACAGAGTACTCAGATGATGAAGAAAATCTTTTTAAAAAAGATTTATATTAAGGGCAGGCTAACAATCTACATTGTTTTAACAAGGAGAAAACCATGAATACCCAGTTTGACAAAAATACTTTCTTTTTTATGAAATATATGATAAACAGACATTAAATTTTGGTCAGTACTGACTATGACAGACAGAATGCACTCTCACAAACTCCTTTTTTTCACCACACTCTACATTCATTCAGAGCTTATAGTCAATAATGATTATAACAAACAAAATTCACTTCCTCCAACTCACTACAACTTTCTGTATCCATTCAGGGCTTGTAACTAACAATGACTATAACAAACAAAACCCATTTCATTAAATTTAGTATCACCTTCCATATCCATTCAACCTATAGTTTTTACTTAACCAGGCTGCACATAATCAGAAATAAATTTGATAATTGTGTTAGTTAGATTCAGTTGTCAACTTGGCCAGGTGAGCATACCTAGTCTTGTTGCTGCGGACATAAGCCAACGGTATGTGAACCTCATCTGTTGCCAATTACATCTGCAGTCAGCTAGGAGACGTGTGTGCTGCAATGAGTGATGTTTGACTTAATTGGCTGGTGCTTAAATGAGAGATTGCAATGTAGCACAGCTAAGCAGCTCGGCATTCCTCATCTCAGCACTAGCAGCTCAGCCCAGGCCTTTGGAGATGCAGAAAGAAGTCACCCCGGGGAAATTTGTTGGAACCCAGGGGCCTGGAGAGAAGACCAGCAGAGACCATCTTGTGCCTTCCACGTAAGAAAGAACCTCAGTGGAAAGTTAGCTGCCTTTCCTCTGAAGAACCAACAAAATAAATCCCCTTTTATTAAAAGCCAATCCATCTCTGGTGTGTTGCATTCCAGCAGCCAGCAAACTAGAACAATAATAAATTCACAAAGCTTTTGAACTTGCATACTTCCTTCTAACAGAGACAGAGATACTACAAAATAATGGAAGAAGGAAGAAACTTATGCTTGGGTTTGGTCCACAGTCAGACATATATATACTTTAGATTTAGAACCCATAAACTTTACGATATGCCTAAAATCTCTCAGTCCAATTCAGCCCTTCCTTCAAAGGTCAGAAAAAAGTTTTGAAATCAAAGCTTTTTTGATATTTAAAGGATTATTCTAGTTTGCTAGCTGCTGGAATGCAATATACCAGAAATGGAATGGCTTTTAAAAGGGGAATTTAATAAGTTGCTAGTTTATAGTTCTAAGGCTGAGAAAATGTCCCAATTAAAACAAGTCTATAGAAATGTCCAATCAAAGGCATCCAGAGAAAGATACCTTGGTTCAAGGAAGTCAGTGAAGTTCAGAATCTCTCTCTCTCAATTGAGAAGGCACATGGCGAACACAGTCAGGGTTTCTCTCTCATCTGGAAAGGCACATGGCGAACATGGTGTCATCTGCTAGCTTCCTCTCTTGGCTTCCTGTTTCATGAAGCTCCCTGGGAGGTGCTTTCCTTCTTCATCTCCAAATGTCACTGGCTGGTGGGCTCTCTGCTTCTCATAGCTATGTCATTCTGCTCTCTCAGAATCTCTCATTCTCCAAAATGGTTCCTCTTTTATAGGACTCCAGAAACTAATCAAGACCCACCCAAATGGGTGGAGACACATCTCCCCTAATCCAGTTTAACAACCACTTTTGATTGGGTTACATCTCCAAGGAGAAGATATAATTACAGATTCAAACATACAGTATTGAATAGGGATTATTCTGCCTTTGTGGAAATGGGATTTTGATTAAAACATGGTTTTTCCAGGGGACATCCTTTCAAACCAGCACAGGGATTTATCTCCTGCAAAAACTCAAATTTTTCTCAACAATATTCCCAAATGCTAAATAACACCAGGAATGTGTTAGTTCACAAAATCAAGTTGTGGCTTCTGAAAAACTAGATCAGAACTGTATTTAATTGCCACTTTCTTATTTAAAGGTCTTACAAGTGTCATCTCTTCTATGGGGGTTTCCTGAGATTTTTTTGCTTTTTAAATTCTTCCAGCATTTTTATTCCTTTATTACTACTGTTTTATACTATGCCCTAGTACATGTATATTCTAACTAGAATATAAACTTCTTGAAGCTAAGAATTAAGGTTTTCTCTATTTATGACAGCATTTACTCATAAAAAATACTGACTGATGATAACAAAGTCACTATAAATTCAAGTTCTTCCACATTCTGAGGTACAAATGGCTATGTAACTAAAAACAAGATTATATGAAATCCAGGTTATCAAGATGTGTTAGTTTGCAAGCTGCCAGAATGCAATATACCAGAATGGCTTTTAAAAAGGAAAATTTAGTAAGTTGCAAGTTTACAGTTCTAAACCTATTAAAATGACCAAACTAAGGCATCCAGGAAAAGATACCTTAAATCAAGGAAGGCTGATAGGTCTGAAACACCTCTGTCAGCTGGGAAGTCACATGGCTGGCATCTGCTGGTCTCTTGCTCCTAGGCTCATTGCTTTCAGCTTCTATTCCTATGGGGGTTCCTCATTCTGCTTTTCTAGTGCTGGCTTTCATTTTGCATCTTCCCTTGGCTCTGTCCAGGTACTGGCTTGCTTAATATTTTATGGCAACATCTACTGGGCCCCAAGCATCTCCGGTCATCTGTGTGTCTGTTTTCCAAGTATTGGCATCTATGTCAGCTCTGCTCTGAAGTTTCTGTTGGCTCTCTCTCTGTTCTGGCATTTCTGGCACTCTCCAAAATGTTTCCTCTTTGAAAGGATTCTGGTAAACTACTCAAGACCCACCTGGAATGGGTGAAATTACATCTCCATCTAATTAAAGCTCACACCTACAATTGGGTATGTCATATCTCCATGGAGTTAATCTAATCAAAAGATTCCAACCTACAATATTGAATCAGGATTAAAAGAAATGGCTGCCCCCACATGGTTTTTCTGGCATACATAATTTCAAACCAGCACACAAGGTTATAAAAAAATCTATTTATATTTCTTACTAACTTAATTGCTTTTATTATATAGAATATATTTGAAGCATTAGTATATTTTAAATATTGTACTTTATATGTATTATTATTACCAGGTACATTCCTCAGTTTATGTAACTCAACCTATCTAGTTAGGCTATTTTAAGAGGAATTTTGAAAATGTATTTATAATACTGGCTTATTTTATCAGTAAGCTTATATAGATTTAGGAAAAAGAACACCCAAACAGAATAAAATCACATTTGTTCAGTTCAAAATTTATCATAAAATTCCTTTTAATGGAGGATAAGAAAGATCTGTTTTCATAATATCTTAAAGTACAAGCAATTTTAAAAGTACATTGACTGTCAAGTTCTGGAAAATATACTGCAATTGTTTAATTCGTTCTAAGCCTAAATCCAGGATAATCTTTCCATATCTTTCAAAGATCTTTCATTTTTTCTTACTCAAAGTTTGTAATTAGGTTTTATTCAGTCACTGCCATCCCAAGGCTATTTATATTTTAATAATGATCTGATTACAACAGTTACCATTGTAAAAGTATTATTAGAAAAAATAATATTAACAAACTTAGCATATTCTATAGCATTTCTTTTAATGTGTCCTATTACTAATCTCCAGGCCCAGTTAAAAAAGTTCTAAACCACACCTCACCTTATCTTTCTGTGCATAGCCCTCCCCCCATCCCTGCTTTAGGTGGTTAGGCCTTGTGGCAGGGATAGGTTGGGCAGAAACAATCCAGGCTTGTTGAGCTTGGATTTGAAAATTTTAGGTGAGGGCCATGTAATTTTGAGGGTTCCTATGCCCTTCTTTAACTATTTCTAACTATGCCCTTTTATTTTACTAAAAGCTGTGACCAAGATCATTGGAAAAGATCTTTGCTTTTTCCAGAGGCAGCCCTTTGGCAGTTTTCTGCTGCCTTAGGGAAATTCCAGGGATGGTTTCTTTCTAATGTCCAAGTTTGTTTACAGTAATTATAAAACTAAGGTTTTTGAATCTTGCTGTTCAGAGAGTTTTTTCTCTTTATTTCAGGAGTACCAATTTATATATTTATATATTTACGTCAGGCACCCAATGATTTCTAAGCAGTTCAAATAGAGCTCTTTAAGAGTTTTCTTATGAATTTGCTGTTACCATCTGGAAGTATGAGACTATACGTTGAGCAGGCAGACAGACGAATGGGAAGTTAGTTACACAAGAAACAGAAACACAGAAATACTTCTGAGAGGGACAACTAAAAGAATGATTATATTATCTCATTCCATTTCAACCTTTTTGCAGAACAATTTTAAATGTAATATCTTTAATTTTAATTGCAATGGTAGTATTTTCATTTTAAATCATATTGAGGCTAGATTATGTTACAGAAATAAGCTATTTTTTGAGAGTCTCACCCAAAATATTTTCAATTTTCAATACAGCTCAAAAGTTCCCTTTTTAAAGAGTTTAAAAAACAAATACAAAAAAAAATACAAATGCAGGAACATACCAACAAACAAATTTAAACAGACCCTTAATACTTATTTAAGTAACACACCAATTAATAACCAAACTGAACACACCAATTAACAAACAGGCATTATACACTTAACATACTGGTGAACTGTTTAACAAACATTAACTCTTACTATACCCAGGTAATATACCAGCTAGCATTTAAGCAGCCCTAATTAATTTCATTAAATACCAATTAATTGTTGGATTCCTCTATTTTGTTTTTTTTGTCCAGGATAATAATCAACAGACAAATTTAGGCCAGGACCTCAATCCCTGTACTTAACATGCACCAAACACATCAATTAACAGTTAAGCAGACATTAAACACTTAGCACACCAATTAACAATTAAACAGTACCTAGGTAACATACCAGCTAACACTTAGGCCTATTTACTTTCATTGGATACATTTCATTAAATCCAATTAATTGTCAGACTAGGTCAGGGTTTAAAATCCTGTATAGTATGATACCCAAAAAACAAGATGTAGTGGTCAGAGCAAAGGGGATCATTCTGGAAGCATGACCCAGGCCTAGATCAAAGGGACTTGAACTTCCATATTTACTCCCCAACCCACTTTTTTTTTTTTTTTCACATAACAGAAGTTTTTTCTCACACCATTCTGAAGTCCAGAAATCAGAAATTGAGATGTTCGCAGGGCCATGCTCCAAAACCCTAGGGGAGGATTCTTCCTTGCCCCTTCCAGCTTCTGATAGCCCCTGCTATTCTTTGGCTTGTGGTAGCATAGTTCCAATCTCTGCCCCATCTTTACATGGTCTTCTTTGTAGACTGTGTTTCCTGTCTCTTCTCTATGTGTTTCCTGTCTGTGTTTCCTGTCTCTTCTCTGTGTATGTGTTGCTCTGTTAACACATCTTTATTTTACTTTTTTTTAATTTTTATTGAGAAATCTTCACATACATACATTCCATACATGGTATGCAATCAGTGGCTCACAATATCATCACATAGTTGTGTATTTTTTTTTTTACCATGATCATTTTTTAGGACATTTGCATCACTACAGAAAAAGAAATAAAAGGAAAAAAAACAAAAACTCATACATGCCATACCCCTTACCCCTCCCTCTCATTGACCACTAGTGTTTCCATCTACCCAATTTATTTTACCCTTTGCCCCTCCCCATTATTTATTTATTTAGTTATTTTATCCCGATCTACTTTTACCCTGATGACCCACTCACCTCTTCAGATGTCTGGACATGGAACTGGAAACAGTTTCTCTCTCTGAAGCTCTTTCAAGGTGCCAAATGTCTTTGGAGTGCCAGCAGAACAGAGAAACCCTGGTTGCCAAGCCTCTAGACTAAATTTAGTCCAGTGGCTGCAAAAGACTCAGTTACCTGGCTTACCTGCTCTACTGAGACTCTGGACATTCAGGCATTCATTCTGGTGACATTCTGGTGACCAACAAATTGTTACCGGACAAAGGCCATCGATTCCTTTGCCTGACATGCTCAATGATACATGAGACACTGGGGTTTCAAAGAGAGAAAGAGTTTATTGATAGGCACGTAGTAGGAGAGCGGATGGCCTAGCAGCCCAAAATCTGTCTCCCAGTGCTGTGGTAATTCTGATAGTTTTATTAGAGAAAAAGATGGTCAGCATTTAGGATAATGAGCACAGTGTTCTCAGATGATATAATGAGGGGATCTTATTATTGATCACGCACAGACTGAACACATGCTTAGTCACAAAAATGTGTGTAAGAAAATGGTGGAATGAGGTCTAGGTGAATTGTAGGTTAAAATCTAAGCTACTGCACATGTCAGGTGGGCCTACTTTGGTTAGATCCAGTCTTGGTTATCAAGATTACTTTGGACTTGAGGTGGATTAGTTCTGGAATGACCCAGGACCCTTCGTTAATAAATGTTAACGGCTGCCTTTAGTGATTTTAAGACTCTAAAGTGGAAAAACTGGATGACTGGATACAAATGAAGGTTACTCACAAGTTTTTACACTCACAGGGGCAGAATATAGGGCTCCACAATCATTATTAGATGGACTATAATTTAGAGATTTCATGAATTTCCCTCTGTCCACTCCAGTATACCAGAAAGCAAAAAGATATTATCTATATAAAGATTCAGTAATCAAAATCATCTCTCAAATCCTGATTTCTTGGTTAATAGGGAGGAAACTTCCTACCTGATATCCTTCTATTTCTTCAATTTGGCATTTGTAGGTCCCTCTCCAGTCCATATATTCCTCTGGATTTCAAAACAATTCAGAATTGTTCTTTTTTTTAGCTGAATCACTGGGGAGAGATTTCAGTAGCTGTTATGTAGCCATGTTGATGACATCACCAGTAGCCTTGATTCTTGAAGATGATTGAATAACTATATAACTTTCATGGTATGACCATGAAATCATGGAAACCTTGTGATTGATGCTCCCTTTATCTAGTATATGGACAGATGAGTAAGAAAATACAGGTAAATCAATAAATAAATAATAGAGTGGATAAGGGGTATGGATGTTTTGGGTGTTATTTTTAATTTTAATTTTTATTCTTATTTTAATTTTCTTGGAGTGATGGAAATGTTCAAAATTTATTGTGGTGATGAATGTACAACTATATGATGATATTGTGAACCACTGATTGGAAACTTTGGATGATTATATGTTATATGAATATATATCAATAAAATTGCATTTAAAAAAAAGACGTTATGCTATTAGCATAATAGCAGACAAAAAGACCAATGGAACATCATGGAGAGTTCAGAACTGGTTTCAAGCATATGTGGACTCTTTTGTTTGCTTTTTTTGTTTTTTCTTTAATTGTGGTAACATACCACAACATAAAATTTCCCATTTCAAGTACACAACCAAATGACATTAATAACATCCACTTGGTAGTGCTACCATCACCACCATCTATTACCAAAACTTTTCCATCACCCATGCATAAAATCTATACCTATTAAGCATTAGCCCCCCATTCCCTTTTTCCCATCCCTGGTAACCTGTAATCTAATTTCTGTCTCTATGAATTTGCATATTCTAGTTATTTAATATAAATGAAAGCATATAATATCTGTCCTTTTGTATCTGGCTTATTTCATTCAACATGATATCCTCAATGTCCGTCCATGTTCTAGCACATTTTAGAACTTCGTTCCTTTTTTCCATTGTATGTATGTATCAAGTTTTGTTTTTCCTCTCATCTGTTGATGGAGATTTAGGAGCCTTCCACCTTTTCGCTAATGTGAAAAACACTGCTAAAAAACTGGTGTACAGATAGCTGTTTCAGTCTTTTTTTAAAAAAGGGTCTATTACGAAATAAACTATTTTTTTGATAGACAACCAACATCTTTTCAATTTTCAATACAGCCCAAAGTTTCCCTTTTTAGATAATTTAAAAAAGAAATACAAATGCAGGAACATACCAGTCAACAAATTTAAACAGACACTTAACACTTATTTAAGTAACACACCAATTAATACCAAACTGAACACACCAATTAACAAACAGACATTATACACTTAACATACTGATGAACTGTTTAGCAAACATTAACTCTAACTGTACCCAGGTAATATACCAGGTAGCACTTAAACAGGCCTAATTAATTTCATTAAATACCAATTAGTTGTTGGATTCCTTTTTTTTTTAGGAGAATACTCAACAGACAAATTTAGGCCAGGACCTCAAATCCTGTACGGAACACACACCAAACACATCAATTAACAGTTAAACAGACATTAAACACTTAGCACACCAATTAACAATTAACAGTACCTAGGTAACACAATAGCTAACACTTAAACAGGCCTATTTAATTTCATTGGGTAAATTTGATTAAATCCAGTTAATTGTTGGATTAGGTCAGAACTTCAAATCCTGTATAGTATGGTACACAAAAACAAAAGGTATAGTGGTCAGAGCAAAGGGGATCATTCTGGAAGCATGACCCAGGCTTAGGTCAAGGGTACTTGAACCATATGGACTCTGTATTTTATATTCTTGTAGTATCTCATACTTTTCTTTCATAGCACTTATCAAAGTTCATAATGAATTAATGTCTATCTTCCCCACTAAAATGTAGGCTCTATAAAGGCAGGAAATGTGTTTTTCTCGCTCACCATCTATGTCCAGCTCCCAATGAAGTACTTGACAAATAATGGGCACTAAACAAATATTTGTCAAATGAATGAATTTATCTTCTAATAAATATGAAAATTCTAACCTTTGCAATTTGAAGGCCAGACTAGAAATATGATCAATGGTTTTGTGTATGAGCAAATGCTTTTTGCATTCAGGTTTCAGACCATTTTCCATCTTTTAAAAAAACAACAATGAAAGTTGCTTAGCATTTCATCATTTCCTTTTCTGAAATGAAGAGGACATGGTATGTATGTATAAAGGATTTGGGATCTGGTACTTTTGTGATATAAACAAGATGATGTTCAATATATCAAAATAATGTGAAACATGATTTAAAAAAACATTTTGTATTGTTCTAACATAGTCCTTATTGATGTAAACCTATTGATGACAGTCCTTATTGTTTTAAACGTATTGATGACATTCATAGCCAAAAAGACATACTTGTGAAAAGTGAGAATTTCATTTATTTATAATCAGAATCAAATTTTTATTTTTCATTGTAAGACAGAAAAGAGGTTAAAAAGTGCAATTTTATTCTTTTATAAGTTATGCAATAACTTACTTTAAGAAGAATAAACAATAGGAATAGAACAACGGAAATAGCTTTTTAAATGAAAAGACAGAACAATTTGTTAAAATTTCATCATTATGGCTAGCAATGGATTATATGTAAAGTTTGGTAATATTAGAAATATTGGCACTTGATGATTTTCTTAGAGCTTGAAAAATTAGCAGCATGTAATATTGTTGGCCTATGCTATGTAGAGCAGTGCTCTGATCATATCTGTTTTTATTGGGTTTTAGTTTTGATTAATACATCCACATCAGCTTTGTCTACCTCTCCCAGACTTTTTTGATGGCTGTCAATCAGGATATTGTCCTCCTTTATTCGAGGCTTCTGGGACCCACCAACTCTGGGAGATAAAAGGCCTCCGAGGGCAAGAAAATTGTGCACATCCTGCAGCTTCTTACGTAGCCATTCCACCCTTTCCATCGAGTTCATATGTTTTCCCACATTATGCATAAGCTGTATTTCACTCACAGATCTCTTCCTGGGAGGAAAAGAAACAGAGAGAGCCACTTCATTAGCCTCCCACTTCCAAATCAAAAAGGCAATTTAAAAATCCATTTCCCATTCTCTCACCATGGAGAAATGGCTATAGTACTTACTTAATGGTTTTCCCCTCCGATTTTGTAAGGAAACATATTGCAAACAAGACAATCATTACTTTAGTCATGTCTTTTGCAGACACCATCTTCACTAAAAGGAAAATCAAAGAGGAGGTATTTAAAAATATTTTTAATACTCCAAACTATATAATTAAAATTACAGCAGTTTACATTCATAACCATACAACTATATGCAGTGTGACAGTAAACTAATTGGACTGGTTTCCATGATAGAGTTTTGGAATTAGCCTGTTTATTTTAGAGATAAGTTTATATATATTTTATATGCACATAATTTGATGAGAAATTATATTAGTTTTACTTCCCCTTAGGTATCTTTTTAGTTAGTGTGCAAGTTTTAATATATGAATTTATGTCACATGAGGAATTGAAAGAGTTTGCTTTTTAAAACTTCCTTCCAATTTTATGTTGTTTATAGCTAAACACTTATAGTTTGCTTGAAAATGGTTAGTTCTTTTTATTTCCTCAGTAAATCTTTTTTTCATAAGTAAATTTCATTTCAGGTACAATACCAGAAATACTAAATTAATAGGCTCTGATTTAAAGAGATTTTTACTGAATTAATACACACGCCTATGATTAAAAAGGCTGTCAAAGCATTGAAAAGATACACATGAGTGTATTATTATACACTGATAAAAAGTGTATAATTTAGAGCTTTAGCTGCAAATAAATACCATATGCATCTTATTTATTCAACATATTTTATTTAATTATGTTTTAATATAATTTTTAGCTTTTTCCTCTTTTACTCATAAAGCTTTTTGTATCAGTATGGAATATTATTGCCTTCATCTGCATTACAATAATTGCAAAGCACTTATGGAAGTGCTTCTTCATAGGCTTAGTGTTCGCCCTTTTAGCATATATAGAGAGTAGCTGTGTGCTCATATTTTAAAGGAAAAGTTCATCATTTAGAATTAACATAAGAAGCATTATAATCTGCTACTTTTCACTCTGCAATATAAAGCAATTGATTGGCGTAACAAATGAATAGCCTTCAGTTTTGGTTTATGTCAGAAACTGGCACTGTAGCTGAAGGACAGGGAACACTGAAGTCTAATCCCAGTTTTGTAGCATTTACCTTGTCACCTCAGATTAAAACTCTGCTTTGCTTCCTGGTTCTTAATAGAGGGTTGTACTTCTTATAAGAATGTCATGACAAAAGCAGCTGTGAAATACCCATAAAATTCATGTACAAGTTTTCACATTTGAAAATTAGAAAAGACTTTCATTTAGTTTAAAAGATCCATATAAATATTCAACAGATTGTTTATCCAACTTTAGTTTATAGATTGAGCTCTCTATCAGCCATAAAATAATCTATATACCAATACTCTTCAGGGAAAAAAAAACGGAATTTTAACTCTACTTTATAAATTTATATTAGTTATGTAAATCAGAATCATTCACTCATTAGGCTGTTTTACTTCAAAATTTCAGTATAATAATTCCGTAAAAACATAACAAGCCAGAATTTTATTATTTTGCCAGTAATTTCAGATGAGTTTAAGTAAAGCAAATCATCTGAAAAGACTTCAAACTCAAAAATAAATGATTTAAAGTATTTTAGTAGCATAGGTTTGTTTTGTGACATTTTCTATTAAACATAATTTACCTCCCCCTTAACATTTTTCCTTAAGCAGCATGATATTTGAAGAACCCGATGCAAATTAAATAATTGCTTGATTATAAAACATCACATTAATTTAGCAGAGAAAATAAAGATAACTTACCATACAGTATCTTCGGACAAGATACTCTTTCAGATCTATTAGCACCTGATGCTTTCTTAATGTTGAATAAAGTTGAGAAAGCTGATCAATTGGACTCTAGACCCTTAAATGTGACTTTTATATATAGGTCTTCACTGACCAAGAAAAGTTTTTTTATTGTCACAGATGATGTCACTCCCATTTCTCTGGATCACAGCTATAGGATTAGAGAAGCACACACCCACCATTGGGCGGTGCCCATGCCTCGTAAGTTTTAGATAATTAGTTATTAGAAGCAAAATAGTATGGGTCTGGGAAAAGGGCTAATGGAAATTCTAAAGGGTATTACATTGTACCACCTAGAAAAATTCTGACTGGACTGATAAATCTGAATTTATGTTACAAAAAGATTGATTATAAAAATTTATGCTAAAGACATCATTTTACTTGAAAGTAAAATCTGAAAATGAGATATACATATTCTAGCCATACAATGGGTACACATATTATGAAGATTATAATGAATCATAGTATGCATTTGTATTTTTGGCTTGTTTATGGCTTGTATCCTTGTACAATCTATTATAACATTGTAAAGCACACTTTACAAGCAATTTCCAATCAATGCATATTGTTGGTCACCTTTCAAAAAAGTAGGTATAATATTTTTCTTAAAGGAAGTGTTAAATTCAAGAAAATGCCCTTTGTGCATAATTATTTTTAAAAAGGCTTCAAAAGTGAAAATGGTTTTAACATTACTTCATTTACATGTTATTTACACATTTTAATCTCTAATAATAGCATTTGGTAAGCACTAACCATATGCCAGATTTCACATATATTACCCCACTAAATCCTCACAGCAAATTTTTAAAGTAGGCACCATTATATCCCCATTTTATATGAGGAAACAGTTTAGAAAGTGGAGGTCTCCAGAGCCATTTTGATTCATACTTAATACTCTAGTCTCCCGCTAGAAATGTAACCCTTCTTTATACCCTAGTTGGTTTGACAATAATTTGATTGGCCTTTTGCAACCTCTTTGCCCAGTGGTTTGATCTTAACCCTCGTGTTCCCCAGCTGATGACTGAGGCCCTACCCCACAGCCTAATGAAGACATGATGCTGCTACCATTCCAACTTCTATTATTACTACAGCTTGATCCCCACGTATCAGATTAGACTCCTTGAACACCCTCAGTGCATCTGGCATTCATTTAAGCAGTTTGCCTCCAAACTAAAGTGCTAGTACTGGAATTGGATCAGTTTTCTTAGCTCTGGTCCATGCAGCCTTCATGTCATTCTCTTTCCTGCTAGCAAATGCCAAGATTTAATTCTATGTCAAGTAAACTCCAGTTTAAGTTTGGGACAGTACTTATACAGAGTGTAGGAGGAGAGATATATGTTAGTCCTAATCTTGGAAATTATTTTTACTGAGAAAATCTTACTTGGAGTGTTTCCCCAGGCTCCACATCTTAGAAGTGTTAGAGACAAACTGAAATATGTCTAGAAAATATTAATCTGATTGGTAAAAAAGCTGAAAAACATGACATATGAGAAGCAGCTGAATGAAATGATGATGTTTAGTCTGGAAAAGAAAAAATGTCGGGTGACTATGATAGCTGTTTTAAATTTTGTGTAGGTCTATCATAGGGAAGAAGGCATATTCTTTGTGGCTTGAAAAGAAAGGTCTGTGATCAGTAGCTGAAGGTTAAAGGAGGCTGATTTGGGCATAACTCAGACATCATAATTATCAAAATATGGAATCAAGTGCCGTCTTAAGTAGTGAACTCTCCATCACTAGAAGTATTCAAGTAGAATGGTGATAAGCAGTTATCAGGGATTTTGTAGATCTTCATAGATAGCTGGAGTTCGAACCAGATAACCAAAAGGCCCCCATTGATTGTAAAAATCTATGTTATTGGTATTTCTTAAGGCCTCTTCTGATGCAAAGTGTACACATAATATATGGCATTTTCTGTTATTTTTAGTTGAGAGAAAGGAGAATTTGAAATATAAATGGTTTTATAAACACAATTTTCATTGTTATAATAAACCTGTGTTTAACATTGTGATTTTGAGAGTTTTTCTACTTCCTTAGTCCGTGTGACATAAATTGATAGCCTTCTAGGACTTGATGCAATTGGTGCTTTCACTGTCTTCCCTCTATTACAATTATTTATAGAAAAAATTGTCATATTGAAAACAGCTACATTATAAAACTAGTTTTACAGAAAAATAAAGCAAATAATTTTAGACAATGATTATTCATTAATTCATTCAAAAACACATCCAGCATTTACCATAAGCCAGTAGTTATGTTAATCAATAGATGATTGCAACAAGATCCCTTCCCTTGAATTTTACTAATATAATAATATAATGTGATAGGTGTTTGGATGAACAAAGTCCTATAAAAGTACAGAGTAGAAGTGACTAAATTTCCCTGGATGAACTAGAAGCTGTTTTACTGAGAAGTTAAAATGTCCTGAGGATTAGTATGAGTTTTCCATGTGCAAAGGCATGGAGGCAATGAAGACCGAATATTGACTTTATGCAAGTGGAAGGAGAGGGAAAATGAGAGATGATCCTAAAGATTTAAGTTGGGTACGAACAGTGGAAAGTCTTTGTTTGTGTGCACCAATAAGTATTATCTTGTAGTCCTTTCTAAACTTGGGTGTGTATTAGTGCCCTTCAGATACTTCAAAGGTCAACTTGACCTTCCCACAAAGGACTGATATAACTACCAAAATGTGACACAGGTTTATCTGAACCATCAGATTCTGGGACTGCAGATAGTAGATGGAAGGAAAGCATTTAGGAATAAGAAGACTAGGGGCTATGTGGGTACAGGAGGCTGATAACGCAGTAACAGAGAGAAAAGCTGAGCTCAGCTTTTTGCTTTGAAAAACTCAGCCTTCCTTAGCCTTCTCAGGTTCTCTGAAGCCAGGACTAGACAACCTGCTGTATTCCTGACATTTGGGAAGGGTAAAGGGATATATATTATCCCCTGTTGTCTTATGAGAGGCTTTATTTGAGATAGATCATTTTTCCTTCTGCTTATTCATTAGGAATTAGTGTGGCTTTGGATACTTAGCATTAAATAGAGGTCTCCAGCATTGGGAAATCCAGCTAAATTTCTCCTAATTCAAATGGTTAGTATCTATCTTAACAGTTGACTTATTATTACTATTTTGCTTTAAGCTCTTCTGTGGAATACTGAGCTATTGAATTCCTTTATGTTGCATCCAAAAGAGAGGATCCCTCATCCTCTTACCAGCCACAACTTGTTTCTAGTTAGAGACAAAATGCAAAAATGCTAAAAAGAACTTAGCACATAAAACTGATGGATTTTCAAAGGTTTATTTTTTATATTCAGTTCCTTATTTTTCTTTCTCCATAACCTTTTATTGATGGCAACTGTGAGTGTGGTTCTCTAATGGGTAATATTTAATAAACCGTTGATCTCTTTACATTCATGAACTGTCATAAACCCTAGGATCCATTACACATGAGTAGTCCTTTGAAAATAAATTGTGCAGCCACCTCACAAATAAAATATTATGTGTTGGGGGGTGTGATGGTGACTCAGTGGCAGAATTCTCACCTGATATGCTGGAGACCCAGGTTCAATTCCCGGTGACTGCCCATGCAAAAAAAAAAAAAATTATATATACACAACACATATATTATATATATATATATATATATATGCAAGCTATGTGTTGCTTTTTATCCATTATATCAGTGAATGTCCAGCCCTGAGTGTGTTTTCAGCCTTTTGCATGTTTATATGGATTTGAGAAGTGTTAAAATGGCATGTACTGTTTTCACATTCAGAAAGAGGCATCTCTAGCCTGAGGGTAAATGGTGAGATATAGGATATCTGGGATGCGGAGGTCTTTCTAAATACAGCAAAGAATATCTCTGTCTTGACATAATGTGAATCCATAGTTTCCCTTGAGTTACATTTCTATTTAATTGAAAGATGTCTAGTCATATGGATGCCTCTGCAATGTTCTCTGTGACACAGATAAAGAATGGAACATGTCCTTAAGGGTCATCATTCAAAGCTGCCTGAGATTTAATCTCTTATCTTCTGCTTCTTAAAGATATGGAGGAAAGGAATAGGCTCAATTGAGATTTATCACTTTTTGAATCATAAGGAAGATGGACAGCCATACAGGGTTTTTAGTATCCCTTTCCAGTGAATTGACCAGACCTCTTGCTGTTAGCCCTCCTGATTTGAAATATTCTTTTAAATTGTCCTATAAATGTACTTACATTTTTTTTAACCAAGTATTTCAATTTGGAGTTCAGATAATTTAGTCTCTTCAGTTAAAATGGTTCTTCCTCTGGATTATATAGATATCTTTCTGCTCTACTCTCGCTTTACCTTTGATGGAATATCACGATGCAACTTGTGAAACTACAAAAAGAAGAAAATGTCTTTTACATTCCTTTCCCAATGTTCAGCTGGACCTGGTAGGCTGTTTATTCTGATTATTCCCTCATTTCAGTGCTTCATAGAAACTAAGGATTCTCTAGCTGCATTTGTTAAAGAGAAGCAACAGATTTTTGAATGTGAGAGAAATCACTGAATGCTAACAAAATCACAAAAATCCTTTAGTCATTCAGTTTAAATAGTATAAATGCTGAAGAGAACAATTCCATGACAATTACTTCAATGTCAACATAAAGGGCATGAGATGATATTTGAGAAGCTTTATGCACAATATGGGCAGGATAGCCAACACCTTCCATGGAATCATTCTTGTTTTTGCTTCAACTTTGATGAATAAGCATTGTCTGCACATTTATGCAAACATTTGCCAAAATTTGTATTTGGATTATCTCCACCAAAAGTAGTACTTTTTTTTTTTTCTCGTTAACTCTTTAGTCAATAAGAGAATTTCTACAAAAATTTGCTATGGTTTCTAAAATTTCATCTGGAAGGGGTTTTACTCACAATAGCCTTATTGCAAGCCTTTTTCATGAGAAAACTATTGCAAAAACAAAGGGAATATTTTTTCTCCATTTGATTACTTGAATCCATGACTATGCTATAAAAAAGTGAGACATTAAGATCTTTGCTAATTTCTGTAGTAGTAAATGGAGCTGTTACATTTTTTTTTTATTATTGCAGTAGATTTTGTCCTGACACTTGAAAATTTGCTTGTAATTTTTGAACCAGAAAATACCTCTTGTATTAGTGCATTCAAATGATAATTTGGACTGCAAGAATGATGATATGCAACATAGAAAACCATTGCAACTTCTGCTGCAATTTTATCTTCTTCATCTGAATTTCTTTTAATAAAGATATTTATTTCTATCACTTTCTCTAGTACTAGTTGAAGAAATCATACATCTCTTAAAGCTTAGCTATTAGTACATAATAGTTTATATCTGACTCTCCAACAATAACAATATTAAATGGACAATGACATATTGCACAAAGAGCTTCCAAAGGACTTTTTCCTTATTTAACAAATGTCCATGGTTCAAAACATTCATGGCAAAACTTACATTGAATTTTGGCATTTTCGGTTCAAATTTTTACAAATAAAAAATAGTTGATGGTGATCACTGCAAGAACTGGAAAGACTGAATTTGATAATCCCACAGATGCAACCATGCATTTTTCAATCATGAACTCAAACTCATAACTAACTATAAAGAGTGGCTGAACCATTGAAAGGTTGCAAACTTATAAACTAACAATAAATTAAACTCAATATATGATGCAAGAATAGGTGAACTTCCACTTTCTTGTGCAAATGAGCTGTGCTTGTAAGATACAGTCTCTCCAAATAAAGCCAGAGAAGAGCTTAAATAAGGCTGATGTTCAGGGATTAGCAGACTTTGAACTGTGTAAATTCACTGTGGTCACTGCAGTAAGGTAGCTGGTGACCAGCTGACTTTCAGAAGTATGGTCACTGGACTGAGGCACATGCTGATTGGCTGTTGTCTATAGAGAAGTATGGGGCTGTCACTGATTGGCTGACTTTAGAAGCTTTGGGTGGGCATTGATTTGCTAACTTTAGGAGGATAGTTACTGGAATGAGGCTGTTGTTGATGTGCTGATTTTCAGAAGCTTGGCTACTTGTAATAGTTTTCTATTGCTGTGTTATCATATTACCAAAATTTAGCAAATTCAAACAACACCCATTCATTAGCTCACAGTCTGTGGGCCTGAAATCCAGCTTGGCATGCCTGGGTTCTTTCTTCAAGGTTTTACAAGCTGAAATCAAGAGGATGTCTGGGTTTTGCATTGTCATCAGACTGCCCTGGAAAGAATCCACTTCCAAACTCATTTCAGGTTGTTGGCAGAATTCAGTTCCTTGTTGTTGAAGGGCTGATATCCTTGTTTTCTAAGGATAAAAAAAGCTAAGAGTCCTTTCAGCTACTACAGGACACTCTCAGTTCATTTCCACAAGACCTTTTCTACCTTCAAGCCAGCAATGGCATGTTGAATCCCACCCATGCTTCCAACTTTTGGCTCCTCTTCTACAACTAACTGTGAAAACTCCCTGTTCTTAGAGAGCTAATTTGATTGTGTCAGACCATCCAAATCTCTCTATTTAAAAATCAACTGATTAGTAACTTTAAATGCATCAGAAAAATCTCTTTTGCCATGTAATATAATGAAAGCACAGTGTGTCACCAGAGGGTGGTTACTACAGTGAGTGGCTAATTTTCAGATCATGTGTCTTAGTCCAAAGTTATCGTTAATTAAGAGTGGTTAATGAGTATTACTTATTAATAGGAAAGTACTTATTAATAGGAAAAATAAGTACTTTTAATTCTTAGTTCCGCATTTTTGTCTTCTCTTGGCCAAACTTTCAGGAAGACAATATCATAAGATATTGTCCATATTTTATTTATGGAGGTATGATTTTTTACTTATGTTGCCATGTAAATTATTTAAGCGGCAATTACTAAGTTGGAAAAATAGCTCTAAGTGCCAAATTTTTGTACTTCATTGAAAAAAAAACTCAGTACAGAATGTTCAGAGTGCCCTGGAAAAGTCTCAGCACTAAATTATTAAATATATATGGCATGCCTGGCAACTCTAGTTCCATATCATGGGGGTGGAGGCTCTTTTAAGACTGTAGCTTGTGCTTCTATTTTGGGTGAGTCAGATTGTGATGAAGCCATAAGAGGGAAAACCACAGGATCCAAGAGGCTTTGCTGGGTCATCACATGTGTACTTTCTTTCCATAGTTGCCTTTTGTTGGTAGCTGAAAAGCTAGCTCTTAATCTACTGTTCTCATCTCTTCTGCTACAAAGGCTTGTTTCCAGTCCTTGGCCCATTGGTTAATAAGCTAGGCCAGGTTGGGGAATGGGGCAAGTAATACCTGGCCATGATTTCTCTACTTTGCATCATCCTCAAGATCATTCCATGCTTGGGGAATGGATCTGAGGCAAGGCATTTCCTATTCCTCCTACAGCCATATGATAGCTTCAGTTTACCTTCCTCTAAGTTAAGAGTTCTTCCCAAGACCTTTCAGAACCACCTCCATTTACTCGCCACACACTGCACTCAACTTTTGATTAATAAACTTTATATGTACCTTTTTCAATTCAGGCTGAATTGTATTGATTTTAGTACTGTTTTGGGGAATATGTGATATGGGATTTTGGCCATTCCCTGAGTTCAGTGTAGACAAAACTCATTTCCTTTATTTTAGACTTTTTTTCATTTTGTCAGATTTCAAGGAGAATCACATTTTTGATAATGTGAACATACAGCATGATCTTTCTTCTAAGTTCCAATCCTCTCAGTCTCAAGTCCCTCTTTTTTTTTTCTTTATTAAAGAAGATGCTGGTTTAAATAACAATCATCTGTAAATACAGGATTTCCATATACCACCCTGCACCAACACCTTGTATTGGCATAGACCATAAACTATAACTGATGATATCTTTGCAATTGTATTATTAATTAAAGTCCATAGTTTAACTTAAGGTTCACAGTTTGTATAGTGGAGTTGCATGGATTAAAAAAAAATTATCTGGGGCTATAGATACAATCTAATATTTCTCCCTTTTAATCATATTAATATATATATTGTAGTGCTAGAAATTGCATTTACAACGTTGTGATAGTGCATAGTAATGCACTATCCATTAGCAAAACATTTCCATCATTCCAAATAGGAGACTTGTATATTTTAAACCTTAACTTCCCATTCCCTATTCCCTTTTGCATCTGGCTTATTTCACACAACATGATGTCTTCAAAGTTCATCGATGTTATCACATTATCAGGACTTTATTCCTTTTTATGGCTGAATAATATTCTATTATATATAAATGCCACATTTTATTTATCCATTCATTGGATGATGGACACTTGAGTAGCTTCCATCTTTTGGCAGTTGTGAATAATAATGCTAAGAACATCATATGTAAATATCTATGTGAGTCCTGCTTTCAATTATTTTGGCTATATACCTACTAGTGGGATTACCAGCTCATATGGTAGTTCTATACTTAGCTTTCTGAGGAACCGCCAACTGTCTTCCACAATGACTGCATTATTTTACACTGCTACCAGCAATGAATGAGTCTTCCTACTTCTCACATACTCTCCAATACATGTTATTTTCCATTTTTAAATAGTAGCCATTCTAATGTGTGTGAAATGGTATCTCATTGTAGTTTAGATTTGCATATCCCTGATAGCTAATGATGTTGAGCACAAGTCCCTAATGTTTGGAGGTACTAAAAAACTGAACAACCAAACATCAGTAAGGAATGGGAGCTAACCACTTTAATTTTTTTCCTTTATCATGGCATTGTCATTTTATCTTCCATTCTCTTTCTTCTCTTCTAAACAGCTTCCTCAGTTATATTGTCCATAGGGTGCTCCTGTACCACCTCATATGACAGTCTATGTCCTGTCCCCACCATGATCTCTGTTACTTTTCTGAGAGAGGGAATCTGATGGGCTCTTGTCTTTTTAGGCCATTCCACAAATCATATTTGTTGATCTATTAATGGGCTCTTCAGGTCAGGTGGCCATCTCTGTCCCAATCAGAGTTTTGTGGAATGCTGTCCATTTAGCAGGGAGTGTGGGTTGAGGCAACTTCCCATAAAAGGGATTCTGAGTAAGGCAGGTAAGGATAGACATCACTACCTTATATGCTCTGGCAAGGTATCATGCATCAAGTATTTGGTTTTAAAAATGTTTAGAAAGGGAGGAGTAATTCCCTACTCCTTAATTGTGGGCTTCTTCCAACACTTAAGCTGGTGACTCATAAAGAATACAGTATAGAAAGGGGGCAGAGGACAAATAAATTTACAGTGGAGAAATCTGAGAAACACTGTTTCAGCCAAGTCATCAAAATCAACATCAAAAGTGATAAATCATGTTGATAGAATATACGCTAATATGGTGTGATGCCTCAGTGATCTTCCTTCCCCAAACCCATAACTCCAGTCTAATAAGAAAAACATCAGAAAAATTCCAATAGGCGAATATTGTGTATTGTATATTGTATATTGTAGGATACCTGACCAGCACTCCTCAGAACTGTCAAGGTCATCAGAAATAAGGAACATATGAGAAACTGTCACAGCCAAAAGGAGCCTGATGACATATAACAACCAAATATAATGTGGTGTCCTGGATGGTATCCTAGAACAGAAAAAGGACATTAGGTTAAAAACTAATGAAATCTGAATATATGAATAAACAATGGTCTTTAGATAGTAATAATGTAAAAATACTGACATTAATTATAACAATGTAACATATTAATTTGTCAGATGTTAATAACAGGAAACTGTTGGAGGATGGGAGGTTATATAGGGACTTGCTGTACTATCTGCTCAAATTTTCTACAAATTTAAAATTCTTCAAAAAAACAAAGTCTATTACTCAAAAACAAACAACTCCATGGAAATATGGCAGTCAAGGACAAATAAGTGCAACCTTTGGCAAAAAAAAAGTTTCAGGAATTAAAATTAGAGATTTGACTCAACACGGCAAAATTCAGAGTCAAATATGATCATCTATGGTCTTACTTGGTTTTCACGGTATCTTTGAGGAAAATGTTATTCCTATCTTATGTGTGAAAAGCTGAAGCTACCAGTTTAAGTATACTCATCCAGTGAAGGGCAAGACCAGAATTTAATATACATCTCTTGATTCCAAGTCCATGCTTTTTTCTCAATGTCACACAGCAGAGAATAAAAGTCAATAGATAATTTTTTAAGTATTGGCAAAGTCTTTTGAGGGACTGGAGAAAAAATATGGTACTATTAAATGTCCTTACCTGGGAAATTCCTGATACTCTCTCAAGCATTAAGGACTCCCAAGTTAATAGGTCAAACCCTTGATCTTGAGGCTTGCTCCTAGAAACTTATTTCTGTAAGGAGAAGATAAACCTACCTATAATTATGCCTAAGAGTCACCTCCAGAGAACCTCTTTTGTTGCTCAGATGTGGCCTCTCTCTCTAAGCCCAACTGCAAGTAAACTCATTACCCTCCCTTCTATGTGGGACATGATGTCCGGGGCATAGGTCTCCCTGGCAATGTGGGGACATGACTCCAGTGATGGGCCTGGCCTTGGCATCATGAAATTGACAATGCCTTCCTGACCAAAAAGGGGAAAAGAAATGTAACAAGATAAGATATTAGGGCCAAGAGATTTCAAATAGAGCTGAGAAGCTCTGGATGTTACTCTTATGCAAGCATCAGCTAGATTTTGAAAATTGCCATGGTATGCCAAACTCCAACCAGGAATATTTCTGAAGACCCTAAAGAATAACCGGAACTCTATCTGTGGCCCTATAAAAACTCATTAAGTCTATTTTCCAGAAACTTAAAACCTCCAGATTGGCCCTAGGCCAGATAGGTCCTGAAACCCAAAAGCACCAGTCTGTCCAAAAATATCAGCTAGCTGCATCCCACCTCCCCATAACATCTGCACTCCTTTTCAACTTGAAGAAGTTAGAATGGTCATTGCCCAAATATTCCTGAAGATTGGGAGAAGAATCAAATGAGAAGGAGGAGTTGTAACAGAGAAGATAAGATTTAACAAATGATTGTGACTGCTGAATCATTATATTGATATTTCTTGTTAGTCTCTAGTGTATTTGATCAGCTAGAAGGAAATACATGAAATTGTGGAACTGTAACCCATACCACACTTTGAAACTTTGCTCTATAGCTACTTGTTAAACTGTACTTTGACATTTATCACTTTTCTGCATATGTGTTTATTTTACAATTTTAAAAAATTTTTAAATGAAAAAAAGAAAAATTAAAAGAATGGAAGCAAGGAATTCTATAGAGGAAATATTTTTTGAGATTGAGGGTCTGTATTAGGAGCTATAAAATTATAGAGGCTAGGCAAAGATCTTGGTCTTGAGAAATTTATGCTTTAGTTGGGAAGACAGACAAGTATGATTTGCTATAATATCAAGCAGGCCCTAGGGAAGGGGGAAGATGTGGCTGTTTAACATGTACACAAATGTATTCCTGTGGGTGGTATGGAGTTTCAAGGTTAGACTCCCACACTTATGTGCAATCTCTGCAGATTAGAAGATTACTTATTTTACCTGAGGAAGCATGAAGGACAGGCATCTTAGTTTCTTTTCAGGCAAAAAATAAAATTATGCTCTTGTGAATCATTGTACTCTTTGGATGATTACATTGTATGTGAATATATAATATATGTCAATTAAAATAAATAACTTTAAAAAGTGGAGTTACAACCCTCCCCCCCCCAAATGATACTCACAAATGATAAACTTGACTATTTCCCATGTAGCATAAAGGCCTCTGTCTATAGTCTTTTATCTGTAAATACTTTCCTTTACGGGATTGAATTGTGTTCAAGTCCAAACCCCTGGTCCCATGAATGTGTTAGGTTTTGGAAGCAGGATCTTTGAAAATGTTATCAGTTAAGATAAGGCCAAACTTTATTGGGTTGGGTCCTAACCTAAAATAACTGCTATCCTTGCAATAACAGGAAAATTAGACACTGGCAGAGAAAGAAGATGGCCATATGCCAGAGGATGAGATTGAGTTATGTCACAATCCTAAGAACACCATGGACTGCTGACAAACCATCACCAGAGCCCTATAGACATCAGAGAAAGCATGGTATTTAGTTTGTAGTGCTTTGTTACAGTAGACCTAGAAAGCTGCAGTGGTTTGAAGCTGTATATGCCACAGAAAAACATTTTCTTAAATTTAACCCATTCCTGTGAGTATGAACCCAATTTAAGTAGGACTTTTTGATGAGGTTACTTCAGTTACAGTGTGATCCACCTCAATCAGGATGCGCCTTAATCTTATACTGGCATCCTTAATAAAAGAATGAAATTCAGACAGAGAGAATGGCACAGGAAGCAAGGGGATGAAACAGATCCCAGAAGAGAAGGAAAAGACCGACAGATGCCACCATGTGCCTTGTCATGTGACAGAGGAATAAAGGATCACTGACAGCCAGCCCAAAATGCCACAGTCTTCAGGGAAATGTCCTTGATTTGGACATTCTCCAAGGCCTCAAAACCATGGGTGAATAAATTCCCATTATTTAAACCAAACCATTTCACTGTATTTGCTTTTTTAGTTTAGAAAACTAAAAAACGAACCTGACAGTTGACAATTTGATTTTAAGCTTGGATTCAGTACAAGATCCATATCTTTCATTAATCAAAGTGCAATAAAATTACAATAGTTATGCTTGGAGCACACTTACTGTAATGCTAGTCACTATTCTAAGCGATTTAAAGCATTATCTCTTTAATCTTTATAAAAACTCCTGAGGTAGATCCATTTTAATCCCCATTTTATAACCAAGGAAATTTAAAGCATAGATAAGTTAAAACCTAGTCCAGGGCTTCCTGTTGACCAAGATGGTGGTATAAGATGCTCCAAGGTGCCAATCCCCGTGAATCTTTGAACAACTGGCAAAAACTAGCAGAACCATCTTCCTCAAACTCCAGAAAAGAGTTACAGGGTAGTGGTAATTAGATGAGGGTCAAATCAAGAAAATACAACTTTAAAAACAGTAGGAGGACGGTGCAATGGTGGCTCAGTGTCAGAATTCTCGCCTGCCATGCCAGAGACCCAGATTTGATTCTTGGTGCCTACCCATGCAACAAAACAAAAAGCAAAAAAACAGTAGGAGAAGCTCTGGGCAACCTTGTGGACTTACTCATACATATCCTCTCCCCAGAGCAATGTGGAGCCAGCCAGCCTATGCTACCATTGTGTGTCCCTAGCCCTGTTCCAGAAAGGGCAAAGGAATCCTTATGTGCCTAAGCTGGGTGGTCTACACTTTAGCGCGGATCTATTGAGTGGCAGCCTAGAAGACTGAACCAGGTAACTATTCTTGGGGTCTTTCTCCTAGGATTTTCCCTGCTAGCAGAAGGAGTTCACAGGCAATTAAAGCAGCGTAAGAACCAAGTCAAAGTGGCTGGAGTGAAGGATTACCTGCTTTAAGTAATAAAATAGCATATCCAGGAACAGGAGAAAGTCTATTTCATAGAGAGTAGAGTAGGTATTCAAATTCCTGTAAAACAGTAAGCACAAGCCCAGGGCAAGACTCAGGCTCAGAAAAGATGTCAATGACCTTAGACTTCACTTTTTCTTTGGGTTGATCTGCTTGAAGGACAGTAATAGCCAATGCAGAACAAATTTGCAAAGAATGTGAAAGGGGTTTTTTTTGGGTTAATTTGCTTACTTTGCTTAGCTCTTGGCACTCATGGAAATCTCTGTCATATAAGAAGGATAACAGAGAAAGAACTAAACAGAATCAGGAAAATAAAAAATGAGCAATATGACATAATTCTTTATGTAAAGACATAATTTCTTTTTAAGGAAACAGAACTACTGGGGTTGAAGACCATAAATACTGAAATGAAAAGTTCCAGAGAGAATTGGAGCCCGCAGATTGGAGCCAGCAGAAAGATATGTGAATTCAAAGACAAGACAACTGAAATAATATACACTGAGCAGGGAGAAAAAAAATAAGAATTTTAAGAAGCGTAAGAGACTTGTGGGCCACTTTCAAGTGTACGAATTTATGCATTATTGGAGTCCCAAAAGGAGAAGAAAGGGGAAAAATAAATATTGAACGGAATAATGGCAGGAAACTTCCCCAATTTAACAAAAGACATGAATATGCACAGTTAAGCATCTTAGTGAGCCCTAAACAGGATACACTCAAAGAGAACCATATCCAGACACACAGCAATCAAATTGTTGAATTCCAAAGACAATGATAGAGTTCTGATTAGCTGCAAGAGAAAACTTGCTTTGTATAAGGAAGTACCAATAAGATTAAATGCCAATATCTTATAAGACACCATGGAAGCAAGTAGGCAACGGGAAAACAAATTTTTAAGTGCTAATAGGAAACAATTACCAACCAAAAATTTTACATTTTCAAGGCAGTTTTTCAAAAATGAGGGAGAGATTAAGAGATTATGAGATAAGCAATGTCTGAGGGAGTCTGTTACCACTAGACCTACCCTACAAGCAAAGCTAAAGGGCATCCATCAAACTGAAAGGAAAGAACAATAGACAGTGGTTTGAAGGACGTAATGAAATTAAGACCTCTGATAAAGTTAACCCTATGAGTTGTGATGGTTTGAAGCTGTTACCACTCCAGAAAAGATCATGTTCCTAAAGCTAATCCATTCCTGTGTATGTAAACCTGTTGTAGGTGGAAACTTTTGATTAGGTAATTTCAGTTGAGGTGTGCCCCAGTTGGATATTAATCTTCTTATTGGAGTCCCTTATAAGAAGATGAAATTCACAAAGAAGACAGAGAGAAAGACAGAGAAGCAGAGAGAAAGACACAGAAGCTCAGAAAGAAAGCCACAGATGGAGCAGCTGGAAGCTGAAAGCAACAAAACTTGGGAAAGAAGGACCTGCAGATGCTGCCACATGCCTTGCCATGTGACAGAGGAGTCCAGGATTGCCATATCACCTACTAATATCTTGATGTAGACATTTTCACAGCCTCAGAACTGTAAGCTTGTAAATTGATAAATCTGCACTGTCAAAAGCGAGCCCATTTTTGGCATATTGCGTTTTAGCAGCTTTAGCTAACTGAAACAGGATAATTATGAATATTAGTAATATGGCATTGTATTTTTTGGTATATAATTCTATTTTTTACTTCCTAAAGTTTCTAAAATGCAAATGCATAAAAATTAATGATACATTTATAGTTTTGGGTATACAATGTATAAAAATTTAATTTGTAACAAGTACAACAAAAAGGTGATGGGGACAGAGGAGTACAGGAGCAATGTATGTGTAGGCTACTGAAGTTAAATTGGTATCAAATCAAATGTGATTTTTATAAGTTTAGGATGTTAACTTTAGTTCCATGATAACCACAAAGAAAATATATGAAAAATATTTACAGAGAGAAATAATAAGGAATTCAAAATGATACAATACAAAAAAAAGCAAATAATTATGAAAGTAGGCATTAATGAAAGAATTGAGTAATAAGAAAAGGGTAATACTTACTAAGACCAAATAACAAAATGGCAGAAGAAAGTCCTATATTATCAGTAGTTATTTAAATGTAAATGAATTAAACTCTCCTGTCAAAAGGCAGACGTTGGCAGAATGGATTAAAAAACCATGACATAACTATATGGTGAATACAAGAGACTCACCTTAAATTCAAAGATACAAGTAGGTAGAAAGTAAAACGATGGAAAAAATATACTCTGCAAATAGTAACCAAAGTAGAGCTGGGGTAGCTCTAATAATATCAGATAAAATAGACTTTATGGCAAAAACTGTTATGAGTGTCAAAGAAGATCACTATATACTGATAAACAATTCAACAAGAAGTCATAACAATTATAAATATATATGCACTGTGGTGGTTTGGAGCTATGTATCCCAGAAAAACATTTTCTTAAACTTAATTCACTTCTGTAGATGTGAACCCTTTTAAATAGAATATTTTTAATGTAGTTCCTTCAGATTCACTATGGCTTAGGATGGGTCTTAATCCTACTATTGAAGGCCTTATAGGGAAGGTAACAGAGGAAGAAAGCCAGAGGGAGCAGCCAGAAGTTGAGAGTTAACAGAACCTGAAGGAGAAGGGAGAGGCCACCATGTGCATTGCACATGGTGTTCAGGATGAAGTATTACTGGCAGCAAGCCCCAGACTGCCAGTCCTCAAAAAGAAAGCATTGCCTCAGTGATTCCTTGGTTTGAATTTCTCCTAGCCTTGAAACTGTGAGCCAATAAATTCCCATCAGTATGGCAATCCACTGCATGGTATTTGTTTTAGCAATAGCGAAGTTAAAACATGCATCTAATGGCAAAGCTCTAACATATATGAAGCAATATTGAAAGATTTCAAGGGAAAAATAGATAGATCTACATTAATAACAGGAGACTTCAATACTCCACTTTCAATAATGGATAGTATATCTAGACAGAACATCAATAAGGAAATAGAAGACTTGAATAATACTATAAATCAACTACCTAAAGGACATCTATAGAACACTTCACCCAACAACAGCAGAACATGTGTATTTCTCTACTGCACATAGACTATTCTCCAGGATAGACCATATGTTAGGCTGCAAAACAAATCTCAATTAATTAAAAACTATTGAAATCTTACAATGCATTGTCTCCATTCACAATGGAATGACACTAGTAAACAATAATAGTGGGAGAGTTGGAAAATTCAAAATATGTGGTAATTAAACAATGTAATCTTAAACAACAAATAGGTCAAAGAAGAAATCACAATAGAAGTTAGGACATATTTTGAGGTGAATGAAAATAAAAACACAGCATACCAAAATGTATGGGATGCAGCAAAGGCAGTGCTGAGAGGGAAACTTATAACTCTAAATTCTTACATTAATAAAAAAGAAAGATCTTAAATTATAAACCTATTCACATAACTGGAGGATCTAGAAAAAGAAGAACAAACTAAACACAAAGTGAGAAGGAAGGAACCAACAAAATTTGAGTGGAGATGAATGAAATAGGGAATAAAATAGAGAATCAATGAAACCCAAATCTTCAATTGTTCTTTGACAAGATCAATAAAATCAACAAACCTTCAAATAAACTGACAAAAAGAGAGAAATAAATAACTAAAATTAGAACTCAAAAGGGGAACATTACTACAGACACCACAGAAATAAAAAGAATTATAAGAGGCTACTATGAACAACCTTATACCAACAAATTAGATAACCTAGATGAAAGAGACAAATTTATAGAAACATGCAAATTACCTACACCAACTCAAGAAGGAATGGAAAATCTCAATAGACAAGTAATAAATAAAGAGATTAAATCAGTCACGAAAAACCTCCCAACAAAGAAAAGCCTAAGACCGGATGGCTTCATAGGGGAATTTTACCACACATTCTAAGAACCTGCTCAAACTCTTCCAAAAAAATGAAAAGAAGGTAGCATTTCCTAACTCAATCTATTGATACCATAAGAAAACAAAACTACAAACTAATATTCCTATGAATACAGATGTAAAAATCTTTAACACAATACCAGCAAATTGAATAAAAAAGCACATTAAAAGAATTATACACCATGATCAGGTGGGATTCATCCCAGGTATGCACTGTAACAATCGATCAATGTAATATACCACATCAGCGAAGCAAATAGAATAAACCACATGATCATCTCAATAGATGCAGAAAGGGCATTTGAAAAAAATCCAGCACCTCTTCTTAATTAAAACACCCAGAAAATAAGGACTAGAAATTTTCTCAACATGATAAAGAGCATATATGGAAAACCCATAGCTAACATAATACTCAATATCGAAAGACTAAAAAATTTCCCTCTAAGATCAGGAACAAGACAAGGATGCCCATTTGTACCACTCTTATTCAAAATTGTACTGAAAATTCTAGCCAGATCAATTAGGCAAGAAAAAACGAAATTGGACAGTAAAAAGTTAAACTATTTCTTTTGGTTTGCTAAAGCTACTGGAATGCAATATACCAGAAATGGGTTGGCTTTTTCAAAGGGTATTTATTAAATTACAAGTTTATAGTTCTAAAGCCATAAAAATGTCTAAACTAAGGCATCAACAAGTGGATACCTTCATTGAAGGAATGCTGATGGCATCTGGGTTTCCTCTGTTACATGGAAAGGCACCAGCAAATGGTGACGTTTGCTGGCCTTTCTCTTCTGGGTTGTTTTCAAAATGGCTCTCTCAGCTCCTGTGTGTCCTTCTGGCGTCTCCTGAGGCTTTTTCTTTCTCTCTTAAGCTTCTCTTGGCTTTGAGCTCTCTCCAAAATGTCTCTTCTTTAAAGGACTCCAGCTAGTGGATTAAGACCCACCTTGAATGGGCAGGATCACATCTCCATGGAAACAACCTAATTAAAAGTTCCCACCCAACAACAGGTCTATGCCAATAAGGTTGGATTAAAAGAGCGTGGCTTTTCTGGGGTAAATAACGGTTTCAAATCAGCACATTATCCTTATTTGAAGATGACCTGATCCTATATATATAAAGCCCTGAAAAATCCACAACAAAGCTACTACAGTTAATAAACAAATTCCACGCAGGGTATAAGCTCAACATGCAAAATTCAGTAGCGTTTCAATACTGGAAGTATAGTAGTAAACAATCTAAACAGGAAATCAAGAAAAAAATCCATTACAATAGCAACTAAAAGGATTAGATACCTAGAAATACTGCAAAATATTGCTAAAAGAAATCAAAGAAAACCTAAATAAATGGAAAGCCATCCATTTGGATGAAAGACTAAACATCAATTCTATCCAAAATGATTTACAGATGTCAATACAGTCTCAATAAAAATTACAACAGCCTTCTTTGCAGGAATGGAAAAGTCAATCATCAAATTTATATAGCAGGAAAGAGGCCTGAACAGTCAAAATCACCTAGAAAAATTAGAACAAAGTTGGAGGACTCTCACTTCCTGATTTTGAAACTAAATACAAAGCTCCAGCAATCAAAGCAGCATAGTATCACAGTGTCAGGAACTTCTGTTCCTACCAGTAAAAATAAAAGTGAGCACTGTAGTTAGTGGAGAATCAGATAGAGTACTCAGAAGAGATTTAAACAGTATCCAGCAAAATTAACACTGGACTAAATGCAGAACACTTAGATTGTACATAGAAACATGACCTGCCTCCACCCAAGAGACAGTATGGGGTCAACCTGGGCAGAAGCAGATAAAATTGAAGGGCAGCAAACAGCAAAATACAGATAGGCGTAAAACACCTCCTAGTATCAGAAAGTAAGGAAGTACTCAAAACATGTGCACACTCACACATTAACAGACACATTCACCAACACACACACAAAATGAAAATAAATATTTAAAAATCTATGCCATAAATTTTGGAATAATTAAATAAATTGGGGGGAAAGCACAGCATGTTAGTGGTACAAATACATGTTGGTAGACCAATGGAATCAAAATGACAGTTCAGAAATAAACCCTCACATCTTTGGCCAATTTTTTTTTTTAATTTTAATGCAATTGTATTGGTATATATTATATATTCACATACCATGTAATCATCCAAATATACAATCAATGGTTCACAATATCATCATACAGCTGTGTATTTATCATCACTATCGATTTTTTTTCTTTTTTGTGAAAAGTGACATATATATACACAAAAGCAACAAATTTCAAAACACACTGCAACAATTAGTTGTAGAACAGAGTTCAGAGTTTGATATGGGTTACAATTCCACAATTTTAGGTCTTTACTACCAGCTGCTCCAAGACACCAGAGACTAAAAGAAATATCAATATAATGATTCAGCAATCATACTCCTTTGTTAAATCCTACTTTCTCTGTAAAACTCCACCATCACCTTTGATTTTTCTCCCATTCTTTAGTGGCATTTGGACTATGCCCATTCTAATTTTTTCATGTTGGAAGGGGCTGCTGATTATATGGAATAGGGGAGTGGAACTAGTTGATGTTCCAGAGAGGCTAGCTTCTTTATTATTTCAGGACTTATCTGATCTAGAGACCAATCTGGAGGTTGTAGGTTTCTGGAAAGTAACCCTAGGCATGGAACCTTTGTAGAATCTCATATAACAACCTAGGTATTCTTTAGGACTGGCAGGAATGATTTTGATTGGGGTTTGGCAAGTTATGATAGGTAGCAATGTGTCTAGCTGAAGCTTGTGTAAGAGTGACCTCCAGAGTAGCCTCTTGACCCTGTTGGAACTCTCTCAGCCACTGATACCTGATTTGTTACACTTCTTTTCCCCCTTTTGAATAGGATAGCATTGTTGCTCCCAAGGTGCCAGAGCTGGGCTCCCTGGGAATCATCTCCCACATTGCCAGGGAGACTTTCACCCCTGGATGTCATGTCCCTTGGGTAATGATTTCACTTGCAGCATGTGGCTTAGAGAGAGAGATGGCCAATCAATTTTTACAAGGGTGTCAAGTCCACTCAATGGGGAAAGAGTTTTCTTTATTTTCTTTGTGAAGAATCTAAATTTCATCAGATGATGCCAGGAAAACTAGATATCCATATGCAAAAGAATGAAGGCTGACTCTACCACATGCCATATACAAAAGTTAAATTAAAATGGGTCAAAGACCTAAATATAAGCTCCAAAGCTATAAAACTCCTAAAGGAAAATATAGGGAAGCATCTTTAGGAACTTGTATTAGGCAATGGTTTCTTAGATTTTACACCAAAAGCATGAGCACAAAAGGAAAAACAGACAAATGGGACTTAATCAAAATTAAAAACTTTTGTGCATCAAAGAATTTTATCCAGAAAGTAAAACAGTAATTGTTCAGCCCAAACCAAGCTCCTGCAGAGCATGGGAGGGGGCAGCTGCTAGACTGAAAAACACACCAGGCACAAAAGTAAACATGAGTTTATTGGGACTTACCGATAAGAAAATTTTTCTGGTGGTGGCCAGCTGGATGATTACTGCTCTGCAAAGGGAACACAAATGCACAAGACAATATATGATTTCAGAACAGACATTCCCCATACAGTATGAGGACATTAGGTCTCTAGTATAATTGCTAAAGGGATTAAGACTCAATGTTTACTAAGGTTAGTGTTTAACCAATCAACTAGTTTTTACATCCATTATTTTATTCTTCCCCCTTGGCTAAGGCAGATTTGTTACAGAGGAGGGGGCCTGGCATTGGGCCACCACAACAACTGATAGGATAGGAGAAAATATTTTGAAACCACATATCCAATAAGGGTTTAATATCCAGAATATTTGAGGAAAGGAATTCAGAGACTTGCCTCACAGCACACAGAAGTGGAATTCAAGGCCTAATCTTGTATTTCTAAATTTAGTGTCATTTCTCTGCATCCCAGCTACCTCTCCCTACCATTCTAATGCACCAACATCATCAACATAGCATCAGTTCAGATCTAGCACATGTTTTGGATACATACTATGTGTACGTCACTATTTTAAGGCCCAGGAGAGAAAGAGCTGATTAAGGGAGCCTCAGCCTCTCCAGAAGCTTAGAGACATTTGGAAATCCCACCCCCCCTTGGTGAGGGATGAGAGTGAGTTCAGTTGAGAGATGAGGGTGACTTGCACCAGGATGGTGGCATGAAGATTTGATCTGTAGGTGGGACTAGATCTGGAGGTTAAGAAAGTGATGAGTCAAGGGCAGCTCCTTGCTGCTGTTTTTGTCTCCAGGGCACTTACGTAAAGGTACTCTCTTTAGATTTTTGTCGTTCTGAACTTAGATTCAGTGACACTATTGGATATGATCAAATGCACATTAAAAAACAACAACAACACAATTCCCCTAACAGACAAGAGAATTTACAGCCACTATCCAGAAAATGTATAAAATGAAAGTTGCCTTCCTCACCATGATAGGTCATTACATTTCTCCCTACTACAGCAATTCCTAAATTCTTAGCTTACTGGTACTTAGGTTTATTCGTCTCTGTATCCTTTGTAACACTTAGCACTCTCTAAACACAGAGTTGATAATCAATGAATGTTGAATTAAACTGAGAAAAATTAAATATCCTCAAAGTTGGCAGATCTACCCTTTGAAAATGGCCTCAGAATTTAGGAAGAGTTAAAAAAAAATCCATTAGGAGCCAGATATAATAACAACACTACTCAAAGAATAATACATCCATAAAGAAGTGAGTGATTTTCTCACATCGCTTCAAAACTTTGAAAAGACAACTCCCAGAGGTGTTACTGCCTTCTTCAAATCCTTGAATTCACATTTCAACCTGCACATACTCATCAGGCACTTATAATATTCCAGCTACTATCTGGACAGTAGAGATATAAATCTGAATAAAATATGAGTCCTCTAGAAGAGTGAGGTGCCCCCTCCTATATAATGTGTCCAAAGCAATCTGTACTTCTTTTAGTGAGGCAGTTTCTTGTGAGTCTGTCTTGCCACTGAGCAAGACTGATGTGCTCCATAAGAACAGGGACATGAGTATTGTTTTTATTACCACGTATCCTTTGCCCCTAAGAATGCCTGGTACATGGTAGATCTAGTGGATATTTATCTTTGCTTCCTATCATTCTTCCCCTGTCTTTAGTAAAAGGACCCTCTTTCCAGGAAAGCATCCATTCCAAATGGGTTGCTTGGCTCTGACTCCATCTGTCTGGCAAAAGAGTTGCATACATCCGAGTTCTCATTGGAGCTTTTCAGTCAGAACTTTAAAAGGAGAGACTGCATGGATGCTGTTGGTGCCTCATCTGGTACTGCTTCACTGAGAAGGTTAACACAAGTCTTCCCCATTCTGCAGCCCTCAGTTCTTGACTGACTGATGAGAGGGAACAAAAGACACATCCCCTTTCCTGAAAATGGTACAAACTCTGGTGATATTTATGCTCCAGATCTCCTTGTGGGATCAGGCTGAAGCTAGTCTCCAGCTGAGACTGCATCCTTAATTAGCTTTCTTTGCCTGCTCTATCCTGCTTCTCTCATGCAACTTTTTCCATAAGCACCCCCTTAATACATCACTTCCATAAAAATCCTTGTCTCAGGCTCTATTTCAAAGGAACCCAACTTAATCAGCCTGTCTAAAATAACTGAATGCCGGGATCTCACCATGCTTTTACTTATATTTTTAGTTAGATGAGCTAGTTTGTTTAAACTACTTGGATTTGAGTTTCTGTCATTTACATCTAAAAAAGTGCTGACACTCTGCAGGCATTATATAAATGTTGGCTAAGTATATTGAATTATAATAGAATAAAATGGAAGGATAGGTGAGGATACAAACATGGTGAGCTAGTTTGCTTAAGCTACTTGAGTTGGTTTTCTGTTATTTGCCTCTTAAAGTAGTCTGACATACAGCAAGTATTTTTTTTCAACTGTTATGTATTGACATACAGGTAGGCTTTATAGCAACAGGCCTAGAAGTAGCTGCAGTAGTGGGGAAAATGGAAGGTGGAAAGGGGAGTGTTTTCTGCCAGGACAGCTGAGCAGAGTGCAGGAAAACAGAAGTGCACAAGGGACAAACAAGGTGGGAGTGGGCAGGCTGAGGGGGGTTGGGGAAGCAAGTAAAAGGTGCCAGAATCTGCTTAAACTGGAACTAATGCCCAGCACCCTAAAACACCTATTCTTGCTGGCTGCTTCCTGACCAGGATCAGGAGTTCTCTGGGCATTCATTTTCTACAGGACCTAAATTAATTATACAAAGCAGAGGGAGCTGTTGCTCTCTTACAAGTTATAGGGCCTCCAGTCCTGGCCCCTCAGTCTTCCCTATCAGCAAGTATTTTATAAATGTTTTTTGAATAAGTATGCTGAATTATAAATAGAGTGAAATGGAAATATACATATGGATGCAATGAATTCTATTATACATTTTGAGGATAAGTGGTAATTTACATTTATATAAATTATTAGGCTTTATTAATGCTTAAAGACTCAGATCAGCAGGAAGATGAATAGTAGGGATATTCTATGTCAAAGGAATCTTGGTAAGAACAAAGTTTTGACAATGTAAAATTACATGGTTGAGTAAAAATGAGTTTCCTACATGGGTAGAGCCAACTGCTCCGGATGGCTCTTTTTTGTTGTTGTTGAAACAATGAGACCATGCCATTGTATAGAAATGAAAGCAATCAACCACTGTCATGTTTTCCACAAGTTGTGGGCTGATGCTGACAGGTGGGCTCTAAAGGAAGAATCAAGATGTTCAGATGATACTCTGATGTGCTTGTGATACAATGGCAAAGAGGCTGCAGCCAATGTAATCAAGCTGTCACTGTTAGTCATGGTCACATGCAATCAGGGTAAAGATCTGCTGAGACCTGTTGATTTGGAGGGATGTTCACATGCCAATCTCCCTGGAATCATTTTGTCCTGATATGCTTCACCTGTGTGATACAAAAGCTGGTCTGTGCAGAACAAAACACACTCACTCTGAATGTGATGACACCAGAGTCACTGGGTGTTTTCAGAAAGAAGTATATGTGTACAGTATTAACTGATTGATTGCTCATAATAATGCCTGCTACCACAATGTATAATATATTTACATAGTGAGATGCTTTTCCATGAATTATTCCATTTAATCTTCACAACTGTCCAGCAAAGATCAAATAAGTTTAAAATTTACAGGAGTCAGACTTAAACCATGCCTTCTTTTTTCAACAAAAGTTCATGCCTCTTTCTAATACCTTACAGTAGTATCTCAGGATGGTTCCTGTGGGCACTCAATAAATATTTGCTAAGATGAGCTGAAATAGCATTGTTGGTTCTTCTCTCCCTGTATTCCTCAGGACAAGGTGTTTCTTCCATTTGAAACTTGTTCCAGTGCTCAAGGAGTCAAGTTTTCCTTAGGAATGTAAGCTGTCTTCCTCAACAGCTTTTTTTATTTTTATTTTTTTTGCTGGAAGAATCTGACTGTTATCTTAAATGCCTACTGATGTTGCCATTTGTACATCTCATAGGCATTTCAAACGTAGCATGTCTAAAATGGAATTATTGATTCTTTTCACTTATATATTCTCTAGTCCTTTCCTGCTCTTTCCCATTGCAGTAACTCACCTTCCAGTGAGTTATTCAAGTCCGAAAGCTGTGTCAGTCTATTAATTCTACTTCCAAAACACATCTAGAATCTGTTTACTTTTGTCCATTTATCTCCATGAGTACCATCCTACTCCAAGACATTCCCTCTTTCATTTTAACAGCTACTAGAACCTCCTAACTGGACTTCCTGAATCTACTCTTTTTTTACACCAATCCATTCTCTACTCATCAGCCAGAAGAAGCTTTATAAATGTAAATCAGATAACAACATTCCTTGTTTTGAGATCCTTTAAATTTTTCCCACTCTATTTTAAATAAATCACCTCTCTCAGGTGGCCTACAGTGCTCTATAGTTCAGTGCTTGCTTACCTCTCCAGTATCACTCTCCATTTTACTCAGTACATTCCAATCACAGTGGCTTTCTATCAGTTCCTAGGGCAAACTTAGCTTTTGTTTGCCTCAGCATCTCTTTTGTAGCTGCTTTTTCTGTTTGGAATGCTCACGACAGAACTATTTCTACCTTATTCTTATCAACTTAGCAGAATTTTAAGTCTTCAAAGAAGCTTTCTGTGAAACCCGTATCTAAAGTGGTTGTCTCTGATATTTCCAGTTATGGCACTGTCAACAAGAAATAACAAACCAAGATGCAAGGCAACAAAAGGATTTATCTGGGGTCTTAAAATTGCTGTTCAATATTCAGGTAGTCACCCAAACTGTGTCCTATCTTGACACTTCCAGGCCATAGATTTTAAAGAAAAAGATTTAATAAGTTGTTTCTGGTTGGTGAATATTTGGGGTACTCCAAATGTCCTCCAGATTAGACACCTTACTGAGTTTTTTACTTATTGTTTGTTTATGGTGTCCCAATGTCCTTAGGGTTTTGAGCAGTACTATTGTTGAAGCTTTGCACACTGTGGCAGTTTATGATATCTGGCTGAGATTTGTATAAAAGTAACCTCTGGAATGACCTCCCAATTCCATTTTAAATCTCTTAGCCATAGTAACTCTATTTTGTTTTATTTCTTTTTACAGCATGCTTTCCTTTCCTTTATAGAAATCTATTGTTTGCTGAATTCTTTATTGTGTATCTCCTATATAAGAAAGTAAACTTCATGAGGGCAGTAACATTGTCTATTCTTGATCGTATCACTGATTCTTAGCACACAGTAGGTTCTTAAGAAGTACTCTTTAATAAATGACTGGTCTTCCAACTAATTGAGAAGTCTGTAAGATCTGGTATTTATCCTTGTTCTTATACCACTCACGTGGCTACTAAGCTAGCCTAGGTCAGAGAGAAAGTGCAGCAAAAGTTTAAGAACTATACAAAAGGAATCAACCTATCAGTCTTGCTGTAATGGAAAGACCATGAACTTGGAGTCAAAAGAACCACATTCTAATCCACTTATGCTCTTTGGGAGAGTTACCTAAACTTCTGATTCTCAGTTTCTTTACATGTGAGGGGAGGGATCATGTTACATCTTGTATTCCTAATGTCTTGTATCCACAATGTCTGGTACATAATAGATGTTAAAAAATATGATTAAGTACTAAAATCATACTATTATAGCTCCAACCCAGCTTTCGAAGCACTCAGGTTGACCCAGACTTAAGACCAAAGAACATGCTATGCAAAGAGTTAGATATGGATTTTACTGGAAGTTACAAACAGGAGAGGATTCTTCCTGATAGCACCAGTCAGGAAATGGAGCTTAATGCTCTGCAAAGGGGCAGGGAGTGCAAGGGCTTATAAGGGTTTAGAATAAGGGTGTGAGAACAGTTTCAGTAGAGTCTTGTAACTGAGAATTAGGATTTAAGGGATGATTTTGATTACTGAATCGTTACATAAATATTATTTTTGCTTTCTGGAATATTGACTAGAAAGAGGGGAATTCCTGAAATCTCTAAATTATAATCCAGTTGCCTTGATCTCTGATTATGATTGTATAGCTCTTATATTCTGCTCCTGCGATTGTAAAAACCTTGTGACTAACCTTCATTTGTACCCAGTTATCCAGTTTTTCAACTTTAGAGTCTTGTAATCACTAGACAGCCACTAATGTTTATTAATGAAGGGTCTTGGGTCAGCCCAGAGCTAACCTACCCCAAGTCCAAAGTAGTCTTGATAATGAAGGTTGGATTTAACCAAAATGGGCCCACCTGACATACACAGTAGCTTAGACTTTAACCTACAAGTCACCTATACCTCGTTATAATACTAAAAATCATGTCCATCATTTTAAGGCTGCCATTTTCTGACATACATTCTGTGACTAAGCATGTTTATCAATTTGTGCGTGCTCAATAATTAGATCACCTCTAATTATATCATCTGGAGCCACTGTGCTCATTATCCTAAACCTGCTCATCTTTTTCTTTAATAAAACTTTCAGAATTATTGCACTTCAGGGACTTTGCAATGTTGACATTCATTTGTTCTCCCTCATGCAAAAACATTCTTATATTTGCACATTTAATCACCATCATTGTCCACTCTAGATATTGATAAGTTGTACCATTTCCATCTTTATCCTCTATCTTTCCTTCTGGTGTCATAAGTGCCCCCAACCCTTCTCCCTCAACTATACTCGCCTACAGCTTCATTTAATGTACTTATATTATTAGGCTACCATCATATAGTATTGTGTTATCCATTTCTTAATTTTTACAATCAATCCTGTTGTACCTTCTGTACTCCTTTAACACCAAATGCCCAATCTCTACTCTCTTTCTATCTCCTGATAATCTTGTCTTAATTTTAACTCTCAGAGTTCACTCATAAATGTTAGTTCATATTAAAGAGATGATAGAGTATTTATCCTTTTTGTTTCTGGCTAATTTCATTTAGCATAATGTCCTCAAGTTTCATCCATGTTGTTACATGCTTCATAACTTTATTCTGTCTTACAGCTGTGTAATATTCCATTCTATGTATATGTAACAGCTTCATGGACATTTGGGCTGTTTCCATCTCTTAGTAATCTATACGGATATTTCCTGCTGATTCTATTTCTCTGGAGAACCCTACCTAATACAGGCAGGTTGCCCCAATAGCTAAAAATATCTTGTAAAAGAAAAATAAGGTGAGGGTCTCACACTACCTAACTTTAAAGCATATTACAAAGCTACAGTAGTCAAAACAACATGGAACTGGCATAAAGATAGATATACTGACCAATGGAATTGAATTGAGTGAAAATGTCTGTGCTCTTGTCTTCAGCTTTTCTGAATATATACTGAGAAATGGGATTGCTGGATCATGTGACAATTCTATACTGAGTTTCCTGAGGAATTGCTAAACTGCCTTCCAGAGCAATTGTACCATTTTCTGTTTTATTTTTTGATAATGGCTATTCTAGTGAGTGTGAGATGACATTTCATTGTGGTTTTTATTTGCATTTCCCCAATAGTCAGTGAAGTTCAGCATGTTTTCATATGGCTTTTATCCATTTGTATTTCCTCTTCTGAAAAGTGTCTATGTCTTTTGCCCATTTTTTAATTGGGTTGTTTGTTTTTTTGTTTGTTTGTTGAATTGTAGAATCTCTTTATATATTCTGGATAGTGAACTCTTATCCAATATGTAGTTCCCAAATATTGTCTCCCATTGAGTAGGCTCCCTTTTTACTTTGCTGGCAAAGTTCTTTGATGCACAAAAATGTTTCATTTTGAGGAGTTCCCATTTTTCTATTCCCTTTTACATTGCTCATGCTTTGCGTTAAGGTTTAGGAAGCCACCTCCTATCAGAAGATTTATAAGATTTTTCCCTACTTTTTTTTCTAAAAGTTTTATGGTCATAGCTCTAATATTTCAGTCTTTGATCCATTTTGAGTTAGTTTTTGTATAGGGTGTGAGATATGGATCCTCTTTCATTCTTTTGCATATGGATATCCAGTTCTCCAGCTCCATTTATTGAAGAGGCTGCACTGTCCCAGGCATGTTGGCTTGACCATCTTACCAAAGATCAATGTTCTGTAGATGAGAGGGTCTACTTGTGTGAATACTCAATTCAATTCCATTGGTCAGTATATCTATCTTTATGCCAGTTCCATGTTGTTTTGACTACTGTAGCTTTGTAATATGCTTTAAAGTTAGGTAGTGTGAGACCCTCACCTTATTTTATTTTACAAGATATTTTTAGCTATTGGGGCAACCTGCCTGTATTAGGTAGGGTTCTCCAGAGAAATAGAATCAGCAGGAAATATCTGTATAAATATAGATAAAAAATTTATAAAAGTGTCTCACATGACTTTTGAGGAATGTAGAGTCCAAAATCTGTAGGGCAGGCTGTTAAGCTGACAACTCCAATGAAGGGTCTAGACGAAATCCAAAGGAGAGGATCACCAGCCAAAGCAGGAAGAGAGACTGTCTCTTCTGAATCCTCCTTAAAAGTCTTCCAGTGATTACATTAAACATCACTCATTGCAGAAGATAGTCCCCTTAGCTGATTACAAATGCAATCAGCTGTGGATGCAGCCGACATGATCATGATTTAATTCTATGAAATGTCCTCATAGTAACAGGCAGGCCAGCACTTGCCCAACCAGAAAAACAGGAACCACCACCTGGCCAAGTTACACATGAACCTGACCATGACAGTCCACCCCTTGTCAACTTGGCAGCTATACACATCACCTTTAAATATGCTTAAATAGAAAACAATAAAAACACAATTTTTTTTCCTTACCTAACAATACTCAACTGTCCATGTACAACCAGAAATGCATTAAATCTCCTCCAAATAAGGTGCAAATCCTTGGGTAATATTCATTCTTAAACTTGATATCTTACAACTTAAATATAACATGAACAAAGCTGCATTACCGTCCTCATTTCTGTAACTGATCACGTGATTGTAGTTCCATACTGATCACTACCCTCTTCCACTACCCCTTCCACGTTTCCTTTACCCTCAGCAAGCACTTCAGCTGACCATGGTTCTTTGCCTGGTGGGGTGATCCAAACCTTCATTCCTGAAGTTTCAGAGCCATTTGTAGTCCTGCCTAGATTGGGTTGTTGCAGTTTTCCATTGATTTTAATCACAGGGCATGATAGTGCTAAAAGACACCCTAGGGAATCTCCTATATTCCAGGAAAACTCTTCTTTACCTCCATGTGTAGTTACAGTCCTATTTCCCACCTGATAGTCAGGGTCAATCACCCCAGCCAGTAAAGTAATCCCCTTCTTAGCTTGTTGATCCAAGAGCATGAGTAGCCCAAAATAATCAGGTGGCAGATTCCAGTTTAATGGAATCATTGTTGTTTCTCCTGGTGGAAGTTCCCTACTGGAACTAAAACCTGTAGGCCAGCAGAGCTCAAGGTCACAGGGATGGGAAGCAAAAAATTTTCCTAGTGGGTTGCTAGTGGTGATAGTGAGTTGTGCCACTCCCATTTCCATCCCTTGGTTCCCAGACCCATGGATCCTGGCTATGGGAGAAACAACACCGTACAATAGATGCTGACTCAGAGCATACACAACTTCCTGGAGAACATTACTCCAGCCCTGCAAGGTATTCCCAACTAGTTGGCACCATAGTTGAGTTTTCAAAACGTCATTCCACCGTTCTATCAATCTAGCCGCTTCTGGATAATGGAGAACATGGCGAGACCGAAGAATTCCATAAGCATGTGCCCATTCTTGCACTTCATTTGCTGTGAAGTGTGTTCCTTGATCAGAAGCAATGCTTTGTGGAATAGCACGATGATGGATAAGCCATTCTGTAAGTCAATGGATGGTAGTTTTGGCAGAAGCATAGTGTGCAGGGTAAGCAAACCCATATTCAGAGTACGTGTCTATTCCAGTTAGAACAAATTGCTGCCCCTTCCATGAAGGGAGTGGTCCAATATAATCAACCTGCCACCATGTAGCCAGCTGGTCACCTCAAGAAATGGTACCATATTGGGGGCTGAGTGTGGGTCTCTGCTGCTGGCAGATTGGGCACTCAGCAGTGGCTGTAGCTAGGTCAGCTTTGGTGAATGGAAGTCCATGTTACTGAGCCGATGCATAACCTCTATCTGTACCACTATGACCACTTTGTTCATGAGCCCACTGGGCAATGACAGAAGTTGCTGAGGAAGGAGGCTGACTGATATCCACAGAATGGGTCATCTTATCCACTTGATTATTAAAACCTTCCTCTGCTGAAGTCACCCTCTGATGTGTATTCACATGGGACACAAATATCTTAATGTTTTAGCCCACCCAGAAAGGTCTATCTACATACCTCTTCCCCAGACCTCCCTGTCACCATTTTCTTGTTATGGTCTTTCCAAGTCTCTGACCATACAGCCAAGCCATTAGCAACAGCCCACGAGTCAGTATAGAAACACACCTCTGGCCAGTTCTCCTTCCAAGCAAAATGAACATCCAGGTGCACTGCTCTAAGTTCTGCCCACTGGGAGGATTTCCTCTCATAACTGTCCTTCAGGAATATCCAGGAAAGGGGCTGTAGTGCTATAAGCTATCCACTTTTGGATATCCACCTGCATATCATGCTGAACTATCTGTAAAGCAGGCCCAAGTTTTCTCTTCCTCAGTCAATTCACTTTAAGGAACTCTCCAAGAGGCCATAGCTCTGGTCTCTGGAAAAAAAAAGAAGAAATGTGGCAGGAGTGGAGACCATAGGCATTTGGGTCACTTCCTCATGTAACTTACTTATGCCTTCAGGGCCTGCTCTGGCCGTATCTTGTATAAACCATTTCCATTTTATGATGGAGTGCTGCTGCACATGCCCAACTTTATGACTTGGTGGGTCAGACAACACCCAGCTCATGATAGGCAGCTCAGGTCTCATGGTAATTTGGTGGCCCATGGTTAAGTGTTTGGCCCAGTGGCAGGCCAAAAGCTGTTTCTCAAAAGGAGAAGAGTTACTTGCAGCAGATGGTAAGGCTGTGCTCCAAAACCCAAAGGGTCTGCATTGTAGTTCTCCCACAGGGGCCTATCAAAGGCTCCAGACAGAATCTCTATTTGCCACTGACACTTCCAGCACCATTGGATCTGCTGGATCATATGGTCCAAGTGGCATAGCAGCTTGTACAGCAACCTGGACCTGTCACAGAGCCTCCTCTTGTTCAGGTCCTCACTCAAAATTAACAGCTTTTCTGGTCATTCAATAAATGGGCTGGAGTAGCACACCCAAATGAGGAATATGTTGTTGCCAAAATCCAAACAGAACAACTAGGTGTTGTTCCTCTTTTTTGGTCAGAGGAGGGGCCAGATGCAGCAACTTATCCTCCATCTTAGAAGGGATATATGCTCCACACAACTGGACACCTAGAAATTTCACTGAGATGGAAGACCCTTGTATTTTTGTTGGATTTATCTCCCATTCTCTGCCACACAAATACCTTACCAATAAGTCTAGAGTAGTTGTTACTCCTTGCTCACTAAGTCCAATCAACATGATATCATTAATATAATGGACCAATGTGATGTCTTGTGGGAGGAAGAAATGATCAAGGTCCTTGCAGACAAGATTACAACATAGGGTTGGGGAGTTGATATACCCCTGAGTTAGAACAGTGAAAGTATATTGCTGACCTTGCCAACTGAAAGCAAACTGGTTCTGGTGGTTCTTACTAACAGCTAGTGAGAAAAAAGCATTTTCCATATCATTAGCTGCATACTAGGTACCAGGGAATGTATTGATTTGCTCAAGCAATAATACAGTACCTGGAACAGCAGCTGCAATTGGAGTCACCACCTGGTTGAGCTTACGATAATCTACTGTCATCCTCCATGACCCATCTGTTTTCTGCACAGGCCCAAATAGTAGAGTTGAATGGAGATATGGTGGGAATCACCACCCCTGCATCCTTCAAGTCCTTAAGGTTGGCAGTGATCTCTGTAATCCCTCCAGGAATCCAGTATTACTTCTGATTTACTATTTTGATAGGGAGGGGCAGTTCTAGTGGCTTCCACTTATCCTTTCCTACTATAATAGCCCTCACTCCATGAGTCAGAGAGCCAATGTGGGGATTTTGCCAGTTGCTTAGGATGTCAATTCCAATATGCATTCTGGAACTTGGGAAATAAATACAGAATGGGTCCAGGGGCCCACTGAATGCACTGTGAGATGGGCCTGAGCTAAAACTCCATCAATTACCTGACCTCCATAAGTCCCCACTCTGATTGGCAGACCAGAGTGACGTTTTGGGTCCCCTGGAATTTATGTTCCTTCTGAACCAGTGTCTAATAATCCCTGAAACATCTGATCATTTCCTTTTCCCCAGTGCACAGTTACCCTGGTAAAAGCCTGTCAGTCTCCTTGGGGAAGACTTGGAGGAAGATTAACAGTATAAACTAGTAGCAGTCTAACAGGGTCCTCCCACAAAGGGACCTGGCCTCAAGGGCTGAATGAGGGTCTGTAAACTATCTCAAAGTCTGGAAATTGATTAAGCGTCCATGACCCTGTGTTTTTTTGTAATTCAGGTTAGACTTCTATTCACTTGACCTAGAATTCTTTTGTTTATATAGCTCAAACAAGAATTTAGTAGACTGCCAATCTATTGTATTTCTAGGTACCCCATGATCTACTAGCCAACGCCACAAGTTTCTGCAAGTCAGATTATTTTGACTCCTGCTTTGAGTCTGCTGTCTATTATGATAGCCATGTCCACCTTGTCTGTGGCAATTAAGTGCTGCCACCTGGCTTCTGCCAACTTGGGATCTGGTCATCCCCACTGTGTTTAGGGATTCCAGCTCAGTGACAGCTATTCCCACAGTAATATCTGACCTACAGAGAAGTGCAACTGCAGAGCTCTTCAGGGATGATGGCACTAGTCTCACAAATTTATTTCTCACAGTTCTGGTAACAGATGCACCATCTGGACATTCCTGGGGTGTAAGAGCAGGCTTCCCATGATAAATCCACTCTAACATTCCAATATCTCTAAGCCTCTGGATCCCCTCATCTACATTATACTAGGGCAGTTCTGGCATTTCAACCTCAGGTAATGTTGGCCACCTTTCGATCCGTATTTCAGCCAATCATCCAAACAAACTCTTAATGCCTTTTCTAACCCTTTGAGATATAACATCAAATGCAGAATCTCTGCTTAGTGGGCCCATATCAATAAATTCAGCCTGATCCAGGTTTATATTTCTCCCACCATTACCCCACACCCTTAAAATCCATTGCCACACATATTCCCCTGATTTCTGTCTATATAACTTGGAAAACTCACAGTTCTTTTGGAGTATAGTGTACCTCCTCATGGGTGCTACTTTGTACCTCACCTTTTGGGGCCTGTTGGGACTTTAGACTAGTTATAGGTCTGGAAGAAATTAGGGGTGATAGGGGTGGGTTATGAAAAGAATTATAAGTATCTTCCAAGCCATTTCCTTCAGGGCATTCATTTGCAGTTTCATCTGGTGAAACAAGATTAATCACACTAGGGCTAATCCCTTTAGGTGGAGGTTGGGTGGCCAACTCTTCAGGGAAGCCTGGAGGTGGGGCAACTATGTACTCAGGGCAGACTATTATGGGATTATCTAGAGAAGACTCAGCATGACCTAAGGTTTCGACCTCTCCACCGACATCATTATCAATCCATATGTCACCATCCCATTTTTCAGGGTCCCATTCCTTACCAATCAATGCCCTCACTTTAATGTCAGACACCATGCAAGATTGAGGTTTCAGTTTACATTGTAGAGTTGCTACTCTAACAAAAACATTCTGAGTCTGATTTTTGGAGGTCTCAAATCTACAACTACAGGAAATAAGATTTTCCTTCAGGAAACTCATAGAAACGTTTACATCTATCAGATGACATATAAGATTCTCATTTGAAGCCTTAAGCCCATCCCTTTCACTCATTAATGTATACAGTGTATCTAACAACAACCAACCAACATCTCCATACCTTCTATTTCCACAAAACTCCATGAAGGTGTCAAAAACATTATCCTCCAGAGCCTGGCTTCGTACAAGCAAAGCATTAGAAGAATCGAATGGTGATATTTTAACTATCTCTTTTGCCAACTCGCCCCATGGATTGGCAGTGTCATTCTGAATATGGGAATCAGAGTCCTTAGTGCCTTTGAGTCCAGTCAGAGTGGAAAACCAATCATAAAAACCTATTTTTAAGATTCTGTTTCTTTACCACCCCACTCCCGCTACCAAGCTGCATTAGCTGGAGTTCTCTAGAGAAACAAAATCAGCAGGAAATATCCACAGATACAAAATTTGTAAAAGTTGGGCAGGCCATGTTGACTCAGCAGGTAGGGTTCTTGCCTGCTATGCCAGATACCTGGGTTCAGTTTCCAGTGCCTGCCCATGAAAAAAAAAATTATAAAAGTGCCTCACATAACTTTTGAGGAATGTAGAGTCTAAAATCTGTAGAGCAGGCTGTCAAGCTGATGACTCAGATGAAGGGTTTGGATGAAATCCACAGGAGAGGCTCACCAGCCAAAGCAGGAAGAGAGACTGTCTCTTCTGAATCCTCCTTAAAAGCCTTCCAGTGATTAGATTAAACACCACTCATTGCAGAAGACACTATCCTTGGCTGATTACAAATGCAATCAGCTGTGGATGCAGCTGATGTGATCATGATTTAATTCTATGAAATGTCCTCATAGTAACAGAGGACACTCTGTTGGGCAAGCCAGCACTTGCCCAACCAAACAAACAGGCACCACCACCTGGCTAAGTTGACACATAAACCTGACCATGATGCTTCCCTTCCAAATAAATTTGGTTATTGTTTTTTCTATTTCTGCAAAGTAAGTTGTTGAGATTTTAATTGGTATTGCATTGAATCTATAAGTCAATTTGGGCAGAATTGACATTTTAACTATATTTAGTCTTCCAATCCATGAACATTGTATGCCCTTCCATTAAAATTTAGGTCTTCCATGATTTCTTTTAGCATTTTTTAAAAGTTTTCTGTGTATAGGTTTTCTGTAGCCTTAGTTAAATTTATTCCTAAATATTTTATTCTTTTGGCTGCTATTGTAAATGATTTTTTTTTCTGATATTCTCCTCAGATTGCTCATTACTAATGCATAGAAACACTACTGATTTTGGGTATTGATCTTGGACCCTGCAACTTTGCCATACTTATTTATTAGTTCTAGTAACTTTGCTGTAGTTTTTTTTTGGATTTTCGACATGTAGTATCATATTACTTGCAAACAGTGAGAGTTTTTCTTCTTCCTTTCCAATTTGGATGCCTCTTATTTCCTTTTCTTGTATCTTTGTCCTGGCTACAACTTTCAGCACAATGGTAACAGTGGGCATCCTTGTCTTGTTCCCAATCTTAGAGGGAAAGCTTTCAGTCTTTCAAGATGATATTAGCTGTGGGTTTCTCATATGTTCCCTTTATCATGTGGAGGAAATTCTCTTCTATTCCTATTCTTTGAAGTGTTTTCATCAAGAAAGGATGTTGAATTTTTCAAATGCCTTTTGTATCAATCAAGAAGATCATGTGGTTTTTATGCTTTGACTTCTTGATATACTGTATTATGTTAATTGATTTTCTTATGTTAAGCCAGCCTTGCATACTTTGAATAAATCCCAATTGCTTCTGTATAATTCTTTTAATGTCCTGCTGGATTCAGTTTGAAAGTACTTAGTTGAGGATTTTTGCATCTATATTCATTAAGGAGATTGGTCTGTATTTTTTTTTGTCTTGTAGTATCTTTTTCTGGCTTTGGTATTAGGGTAATGTTGGCTTTATAGAAGGAGTTAGGTAGGCTTTCCCTCCTCTTCACATTTTTTGAAGAGTTTGAGCAGGATTGGAACTAATTCTTTCTTGAATGCTTCATAGCATTCACATTTCAAGCCTGAACTTTTCTAATTGGAGAACTTCTTGATGACTGATTCAATCTCTTTATTTGTGATTCATTTGTGGAGGTCATCTATTTTTTTTTGAGTCAATGTTTGTTGTTTATGTCTGTGCTGGTTTGAAAATATTATGTACCCCAGAAAAGCCATGTTTTAATCCTGACCCAATCTCATGAGTGCAGCCATTTCTTTTAATCCTGATTCAAGGAAGACCTGACAGAAACTTCAAAGCAGGGCTGACACATATGTTTGGAGATTCTTGGAGCACAGCAGACATTGCCATGAAATGTTAAGCAAGCCAGAACCTGGAGAGAGCCAAGGGGAGCCAAAGAAGAAAGTCAGCTCCAAAGAAGCAAAGTGAGGAACCCCCACAAGAACAGAGGTTGAAAGCAATGGAGCCCAGGACCACGGATGCCAGCCACACAACTATCCAGCTAACAGAACTGTTCTTGACCTATTGACCTTCCTTGAATTAAGGTATCCTTTCCTGGATGCCTTAGTTTAGACATTTTTATAGGCTTAGTAGTGTAAACTTGTAACTTAATAAATTCCCTTTTTAAAAACTGCCAATTCTGGTAATTCACATTCCAGAAGCTTACAAACAAATGTCCTTGGCATAGGTCTATTTGGATCTATTCTGTTGGAGTATCCTGCGCTTCCTGGATATATAATTTTGTCTTTCATAAGAGATGGGGATTTTTCAGTGATTATTTCCTCCATTAGTCTTTCAGTTCCATTTCCCTTTTCTTTTTATTCTGGGACATCCATAACAGTTATATTCATGTGTTTCATGTTTTCATTCAATTCCCTGAGACCCTGCTCTTATTTTTCCATTCTTATCCCTATCTTTTCTTTTGTGTGTAGAATTTCAGATGTCTGTCCTCTAGTTCACTAATTCTTTCTTCTGCCTCTTCAAATCTGCTGTTGTAGTTCTCCGTTGTTTTTTTTTTTTTTTTGTCTCTTCAATTGTGCCTTTCATTCCCATAAATCTGCAATTTGTTTTTTCAAATGCTTGAGTTCTTCTTTATGTTTATCCAATGTCATCTTTATATCCTTTTGCTGTAACATCCCTCAACTCATTGATTTTATCTTTGATGAAATTTTGCATGTCTGTTTGAACATCCTGAATTAGTTGTTTCAATTCCTGTATCTCATTTGAAATGCTGGTTCATATCTTCAATTCTACTTGTATGACTCATTATTTTTTCCTGGCACCTAAGCATTTGACTTCCTTAATTAGTTTATTCTGGAAGTCATTTTCACTCTTTTACCTAGGGCCTTCTTTTTGGTTGACTTTATTTTGTCTGTTCTCTGGCATTCAGTTCAATGTATTCTAGATCTCCAGAATAAGTTCTGTTTAATTCATCAGAATTCTCAGCTCTTGTTTTTCTGTTTCTTGCCCTGCCTATATGGAACCTTTTTTTGAAGAGGAGCTCCTCAGAAATGATCAGCCCTTCAGTTTTTCCCAGACCACACAGGACCATGTCTCAGGAGAAGAGAGCAGCCACTACCATGTTTCCCTGATGGTGAGACCCAGAAGGTGTCAGACTTTCCTATGAAGCCTCTAGACTGTGCTTTTCCTATTCTGCCCAGCATATATTGCTGGTGTGCCTGCAGCTTCCCACCAGTGTAAAATGATGTGGTGCCTTTCATTTCAGCAGCCTCTCCCAACCCTCTCCCTTAGAGGGTAGGCTTAGGTTGCTTGTTTTCTAGCCCTGGGGCCTGAATTTCATGAAGGAGAGCTGTAACTTGAGCTGGTCCCCACCCCTCTTTTCTTGGAGAAGATAAGCCCTTTAGGGAATTTTCCCATTCACTTGACTATTTACTTTTTCTCTTAGACATGTCTTAATTCTTCCATTGCCTGGGGCTGTGCTGAACCAGAGAGTGCTGAGCAGTTCTATCTAATGAGTTGTTAAGAAGTAAAAGAAAAAAAGAAAAAAGAAAAGCTTTTTGGAGCTGGACCCCAGCACTCTGTGTTTGCCAATCAAAAGCTTGAGTTGGAATGTGGCTCTATGTGTCCCCAGGCTCCATTATCCCCTTTTCTTAGGGTCCAGCCCTAAGAATTTCCAATATGTTATGCTATCTGACTCAAAGTGCCTCTATATTTTGTTTGTTTGTTTGTTTTTTGATCATCCCTGCCCCCTCTCTGCCAGGGCAAAACTGGTTCCTTTAGTGCTACTCCAGCTTTACCTGTGCTAGGGGCCTGTTTTCAGCAGTCAGAATTTGTTAATTATTTCTGCAATTGGAGCTTTATTGGGATAACTTTCTTGCTACTAGTAAAATCTGTTTCCTTTCCCCTCAGGGAACAGGCCTGTCATGCCCATGGGGGAGAGGTGTCGGCCTCTGCGGCTTGAGAAACTTACAGTTCTGTGTGAGATCTCAGTCATTCCACCCGTTCCAGGCTGTCGTATGATGTATGTTCGGTCACTGATGCCCCAGAGTTGTTCCATACAGTTCCTTACTATTTACTAGCTGCTCTGGAGGACGAACTAAATTCCATACCTCACTATGCAGCCATCTTGCCCCACCCCCAGTACTAATTCTTTCTTGAATGCTTTGTAGAATTCACATGTGAATGCATCTGGTCCTGGACTTTTCTTTTATGGGAGTTTCTTGATGACTGATTCAATCTCTTTATTTGTTACTGGTTTGTTGAGATAGTCTATTTCTTCTTGAGTCAATGTTTGCTTGTTCATGCCCTTCTAGGAAGCTGTCCATTTCATCTATGTTGTCTAATTTATTAGCATATAGTTGTTCATAGTATCCTCTTATTCCCTCCTTTATTTCTTTGCAGTCAATGATTTTGTCCTCTCTTCCATTTCTAATTCTATTTATTTCCATCCTCTCTTTCTCTCTCTCCCATTCTCTCTTTCTCTCTCTCTCTGTTTTTTTTCAGCCTAGCTAAAAGTTCATTGATTCTATTGAATTTCTCAAACAACCAACTTCTGGTTTTGTGGATTTTTTAATTGTTTTCATGTTCTAAATTTCATGTACTTCTGCTCTAATCTTCACTATTTCTTTCTTTTTGTTTGCTTTGTGGTTAGTTTGCTGTTCTTTCTCTAGTTCTTTCAGGTGTACAGTTAATTCCCTAATTTTGCTTTTTCTTCTCATTTAATATAGGCACTTAAGGCAATAAATTTCTCTCTCAGCACAGCTTTTGCTGCATCCCATAAGTTTTTTTTTATTTTTTTTAATTTTTTTTATTTAAGGAAAGAAAAAAAAAAAGAAATTAACACAACATTTAGAAATCATACCGTTCTACATATGCACTCAGTAATTCTTAACATCATCACATAGATGCATGATCATTGTTTCTTAGTACATTTGCATCAGTTTAGAGGAACTAGCAACACAACAGGAAAAGATATAAAATGTTAATATAAAGAAAAGAAATAAAAGTAGTAATAATAGTAAAAAACAACAACAACAAACAAACCAACAAGTTTTGATATGTTTTGTTTTCATTTTCATTTTCCTCAAGATATTTACTGATTTCTTTTTTAATTTCTTCCTTGAGCCTCTGGTTGTTTAAGAGTGTGTTCTTTAGCCTCCATAGATTTGTGAATTTTATGGCCTTCTGCCTTTATTCATTTCCAACTTTGTATCAATATGATCCAAGAAGGGGTGTTGTATAATTTCAATCTTTTTAAATTTAATGTGGCTTGCTTTGTAACCCAGAATATGGCCTATCCTTGAGAATGATCTATGAGCACTTGAGAAAAATGTACATCCTACTCTTATAGATTGTAACATTCTGTAAATGTCTGAAAGTCTAGTTCATGTATTGTATTATTCATAATCTCTGTTTCCTTATTGATCCTCTGTCTAGATATTTTATCCACTGATGAGTGTGGAATTGAAGTCTCTAACAATTATTGTAGAGGTATCTACTTCTCCCTTCAGTGTTGTCTGTGTTTTCCTCATGTATTTTGGAGCACACTGGCTTGGTGCATAAATATTTATGATTGTTATGACTTCTTGTTGAATTGTTCCTTTATATCTTTTAATTGTTTTACATTTGAAGTTTAATTTGTTAGATATTAATATAGGTACCTCTGCTCTTTTCTAGTTGTTGTTTGTGTGAAATATCTTTTTCCTACCTTTCATTTCCATTGTTTTTGTCCTTGGGTCTAAAGTGAGTCTCCTGTGGATAGCACATAGGTGGGTCCTGTTTTTTAATCCATTCTGCCAGTCTATGTATTTTAATTAGGGAGCTTAATCCATTAACATTTAATGTTATTACTGTAAAGGCAGTACTTTCTTCTATCATTTTGTCTTTTGGATTTTATATGTCACAGCTCTTTTTTTTTTTTCTCTTTTTGCCTTTACTGGATAGTTCTCATTTCTACACTCCTCTCCAGACCTCTCTCTTCTGTCTTTTCTTATCTGCCCTTAGTGCTCCCTTTAGTATTTCTTGTAAAGCCAGTCTCTTAGTCACAAATTTTCTCAGTGATTGTCTGAAAATATTTTAAACTCCCCTTCAGTTTTGAAGGAGAGTTTTGCTGGAGAGGATATGGAGAAAGAGACAAATTTATGCACTGTTGGTGGGAATATAAAATGGTACAACTGCTGTGGAAGGCAGTTTGGCGGTTCCTCAGGAAGCTAAGTATAGAATTTGTCATATAATCCAGCAGTCCATTGCTAGGTATCTATTCAGAGGACATGGGGGCAAGGATAAAAACAGACATTTGCTCACCAGTGTTTATAACAGCATTATTTACAATTGCCAATAAATGGAAACCACCCAAATGACCATCAATGGATAAGTGGCTAAATAAGTTGTGGTATATACATATGATGGTATATTACACAGCTATAAGAAAGAATAAATTCATGAAGCATAGTAACAACATGGATGGACCTTGAGGACAGTATGCTGAGTGAAATTAGCCAGAAACAAAAGGACAAATACTGTATGGTCTCACTAATATGAACTAACATTAATGAGTGAACTTGGAGAATTGAAGTTAAGAACACAGGGTTATCAGGAGATAGAAATAGGGTGGAGATTTGGCAAGTGGTGCTGAAAGGAATACAGATTGTGCAACAGGACTTAATGTAAAAATTCAGAAATAGACAGCACAATACCACCTGATGGTAGCACAATAATATAACTACACTGAATGAAGCTGAATGTGAGTATGATAGAGGAAGAAGGGCTGATGGCACGTATGAAGCCAGAAGGAAAAATAGAGGCTAAAGACTGACATGGTATAATTTAGGAATGTCTAGAGTGTGCAATTATGGTGATTAAATGTACAAATTAGTAAATATTTTCAGGGATGCACGGGTGGTTCAGTGGTAGATTGCTCACCTTCCATACCGGAGACCCTGCTCACCTTCCATACCGGAGACCCAGGTTCAATTCCCGGACCACATACCTAAAAAAAAATGTTTTTGCATGAGGGAGAACAAATGAATATCAGTATTTCAGGGTGTTGGAAATAGATGGTATATGGAAAAAAGTACAATCAATGTAAGCTAGGGTCTACAGTCATCAGTAACAGTGTAATATCCTTCCATGGACTGTAACAAAGGCATTATGCCAAAACTAAATGTCAACAGGTGGTGGGGCTGGGATTGGGAAAGGGGTATGGATTCTTTGTGGGAGAAAAAGAAATGTCTTCATATAGATTATGGTGGCAAAGTCATGTCTATATACTTAGGCTGGATTGTTTGATGTGTGGATAAAACTATTTAAAAATTAACTGAGGGCAGTCAATGGTGGCTCAGTGGCAGAATTCTCGCCTTCTGTGCCAGAGACCTGGGTTCGATTCCCAGTGCCTGCCCATGCAAAGAAAGAAAAAAAAAATGAACTGAGAGAAAAAAGTGCTGGAGATAATGTGGAGAAAGAGATGTACCTATTCACCGTCAGTAGGGAAACTGAGAAGTGCAACCCCTTGGAAGGCAGGGTGATGGTTCCACAGGAGGCTAGGGGTTTAGTTGCCATATGATCCTGAAACCACGTTGTTCAGTATATACCTGTAGGAACTGAATGTGGGGACAAGAATGGACATTTGCACACTGGTCTCTATGGTGGCAGTGTTCCCGATCCACAATGAATGGAGGTGGCCTGAGGGTACAACAACTGAGGAATGGAAGGGGGAACTATGGTGTATGCATACAATGGACTACTGAGTAGCAGCAAGAAGGAGTGAAGTTGTGAGGCACGCAACAAGATGAATGAACCTTAAGAGATACATGTTGAATGAGATGTCAGGAACAAAAAGACAAATATGATAATAGTCCAATCATATGGACTAACTATAATATAAAAACTTGGTGAACTAAAGTTGAGAGCATTGGTTATCAGGTTGGAGCTTATTGTGAAGGGTCCTAGACTGTAAGCTCTTACAGCAGTCACATATATTCAGGAGGTGTAACTGTTAATTCTAAATTCTGAGATACTGGGCTGTTTGTATACAACAGGTTTTTTTTTCCCAGAAACTTTCAGGTGTGTATGTGACATCTGAGACTCAGAGTTAGAGCTCTGAAGCTATGAAAGTCAGTATTACCCCATACAGAAACTATTTAAAAGTTGAAAAAAGTGATCAGACATCGAGTAGATATATGAGTGAAGCTGATCTGGATAGGATTAAGGTATATTAGAAAACGGGGTAAAGGATGATATCATGAACATTTTAAAACTTCAACTTCTGTGTGAGGCTAAAGTGAGAGAAGTGTAGTTGGTGCAAAATTTATACTTTGGGTAGTGCATTTCCTAATTTAACTTGTATGGTCAGTTTAGTTGATCACCATAAGTACATGGAATTTTGAATAGGGAGTGAGATTTTGTCAGTTTGTCCAGATTAGTGTGATGTCTTGATAAATCCCAGAGTGATTTGGGCAGTGCATTAAGAAGTATTTGTAAAGTTCCTTTGGGGGAATGAAGAGAAAGGAGGAAATATTCAGCTTCTTTATTTGAAGAATTTCTGATATTCTCACAAGCAGTGGGGGCAGCAAGATCAAAAGGCTGAGCCCTCGATCTTGGGGTTCATCCCTATGAAACTTATTCCTGCAAAGGATAGGCTAAGCCTATTTAAAATTAGGCCTAAGTGTCACCCCCAGAGAACCTATTTTGTTGCTCAGATGTGGCCTCTCTCTCTACACCAACTCAGCAGGTGAACTTATTGCCATCCCTCTTACATGGGACATGACTCCCAGGGGTGTAAATCTCCCTGCAACGTGGACAGAAAACCTGGGATAAGCCAGGACCCAGCATCAAGAGATTGAGAACGCCTTCTTGACCAAAAGGGAGAAGAGAGAAATGAGACAAAATAAAGTTTCAGTGGCTGAGAGATATCAACCAGAGTTGAGAAGTTATCCTGGAGGGTATTCTTATGCATTATAATAGATATCCCTCCCCCCCCTTTTATTTAAATTTATAGTGTATTAGAGTGGCTGGAGGGAAGTACCTGAAACTACTGAGCTATGTTCCAGTAGCCTAATTCTTGAAGATGATTGAATAAAGATATAGCTTTTACAATGTGACTGTGTGATTGTGAAAACCTTGTGTCTGATGCTCCTTTTATCCAGGGTATGGACAGATGAGTAAAAAAATATGGATAATAAATAATAAATAGATATTAGGGGGAATAAAGGGTAGATGGAAAATAAATTGGGTGGATAGAAACACTAGTGGTCAATGAAAGGAAGGGGTAAGGTTTATAGTATGTATAAGTTTTTCTTTTTCTGGAGTGATGCAAATGTTTTAAAAATTGATCATGGTAATGAATACACAACCATGTGATGATATTATGAGCCATTGATTGGACACCATGCATAGAATATAGGTGTGTGAAGTTTTCTCAATAAAAAAAAAAGAAAGAAAAAAAAAACCTAGTGATAAAAATCACATTGGCATTTCCAGGGACTTGAGGTAGGGAAACAGGATTGTCTACAAAGGAGCAACTTTGTGGTGATGGAAATGATATACTATATATTATGATGGTAGTGGTTACAGGATATATTCCAGAACTCATCAAATTATACTTATAATTGATATATATATATAAATGATACCTCATTAAAGCTGATTTTTAAAGTGTCACCGCAAAACCTCATTTAAAGGCGAAGAAGTTGAAGTCTAAAAGTGAATAATCACAAAAGTAGCTGTACTCAGAAGTTCGTCCAGCACTAGAACCTGCCTTCACTCCCCACTTAGGGCTCTTGTCATTATAACTTGTAGCTAATTATCTTAGAAAGAAAATTAACAAATGCACTTTGTTTTTCCTGCCTGTACTATTTTCTTGTTCTTCTTGGGAACATGCTAATTAAATGTTTGTCTTCACAGGTATTTCCTCTATTTAGCTCTACCTGGGTCAAACCTTTTGATGATAAATAGTATGCTGTAGTCCTTAGCTGAATGACAGGATGTCTGTTAGTTTCTATATCCCCTTAATAAAAGGGGACTAATTCCTCCCTGCCAAAATTTTAACAAAGAAAAACTAATAAAGGTATTGGGCAATGCTTTGATAGAAATGAAACATGTTCTTTTCAGGATTGTGACTTTTTTTGTGTTTTCTCTATTGCCCCGTTTCAAAAGAAAGCAAATACTTTTCTTGAGAACCCAGGAAAAGTATTCAGGGTGGTGAAGAACGGTTTGTAGATTTCACCTGGAAAATACAAGGGATCCCCCTGGTGTGGCTTCTTGTTACTGCACTTAAGTAATGCTGCCATCGAGTGGAGAAAACAAAATCTCCAAGGGAGGGCGGGAGTCAAAAGTAGGAGTTTGACTTCATGCTCATTCAAATTCTCCATGACTCCTGACCCTTTCTGCTTATCACAGAGACCAGCCTGCTCAATGCAGAAAGTGTTTGAACTGGATGTAATTCAAAAGGCATTAAGGCTATTATTTTCCAGGTGTTGATGAGTGCATAAAGAATGGGTACTTGGAGACAGATCACTTTATATATATATATATTTTTTTTTTTTTCCCCCTTTTTTTGCATGAGCAGGAACTGGGAATCGAACCCGGGTCTCCGGCATGGCAGGCGAGAATTCTGCTACTGAGCCACTGTTACACTGCTAAAATACAGATCACATTAGAATGAAAAGTAAAATGTAACTGAAATGTATGACTTACAAAGTACTATTATGCAAATTACGGGGAACTGAAGCTCAGAGAAGCAGAAACTTGCCTGATGTTGCTTTTTTAGAAAGCACTTTAAAGTTGAATGTCTTCTATTATGTTCTATACCCTTGGCCAGCATCCAGGGACACAAGGGTGAATAACTTTGAAACCCTCACTGTCTGGTGTAAATATGCAAAGTAACTATAATAGAGAACACAGAGGAGGAGACTGAAACATTTTCTAAGAACAATGGGTTGGGTCTCAAAAAGCATAAACAAATTTGCCATGTAGAGAAGAGGTGAAAAAGATTTCCAGACAGAGAAATCATCATATACAAAGATATGGGATACAGAAGACTGGGGTAATGAGAGAATGATGAAAAGTCCATTGACTAAAGCATTAAGTACATAACGGGAAGGCAAGGGTTTGAGCCTGGGAAACAAAGTTGGGACCAAATTCTAAAGGACCTGTATGCCATGCTAACGAGTTAAGATTTTAAAAAATCTCTGCATTTCCACTGCTTAAATAAGCAGGGTGATATTTTCAGAAGGTCATTCTGGAACCATTGTGAAAAGCTTTGCTGGAGGTGGAGGACTAGTTGGAATTGTCAGACATGAGATGGTGACAGTGCCACTCAGGGCACAATGTACTTGTAGGATGATGATGAGACAGGACCAAGAGTTCTGTCAGAACTGGGTGATCGGTTGGATTGGGGGGATTAAGGAAAAGGAAGGAGAGAAGATGACTCCAAGTCTGAGTCATCAGGTGGATGATAATGCTATCCTATTGACATATGGAGCACAGGGTTTGCAATAGTAGATGATGGAGCCAGAACTCAATTCCAGGTTTTAACTCCAACCCCCTCTGCTCATTCTACTCTAACATACTGTTTTATAGGCTAATGTGCCAATTGTGGTAGAAAAATAATAATGAGATTATTTTCAATCTTACTGGATCAAATTCTTCAATATAGCTAAATTATAGCTGATTAGCTAATTTATGATTATAACTTCTTCTGTTGCATAATTTCTCAAGATTATATTCCTTAAAAGTCCTAGTAATATGTGTATCACTTATTTTCTGTCACAAATTCTCTGCTAGGTCTCTGCTTCCAAGGGAATAATTCTGCTGTTGTATTATATGCAATCTCATCAAATTATATAAATGTAATGGTCCAAAAGTCATCTTGTTCTGTTTCAGAGGTGCTCACTCTGTGTCTGACAATACCATAAGCACCCCTGCTCCACCTTGACCTGTCTCCATCCATCAATGATCCACCTTATAATGGCATCCGTTCAGTCATCTGCTGGCCCTGTACTAGTACCTGTGCCACACTCTGCATATGATAGCTGATTCAAGCTTCATAATATCTTGGTGAGCAAACGATCATCATATCTGCTTTCTAGATGAGATCCTGAGACCCAAAGAAGCTGAATCTAAGACCCTGAATGTCTGACAGTTTGCAATATATCCACAGCTGTATCTCCTGCCAAAGCATCTTTAGTCCCAGACCTGTATCTCCCACACTCTACCAGTGAACTTTTTCACCTAGACAATCCTAATATGTTTCGAAACTCAGTGTCTACAATCAAATTCATTATTTTCCCCACCATGGGTTACTCTGCGTTCTGTACAAGTTGACACCTGACCACCTGAATCAAGGATCTAGAAGTCCCTTTAGTCCCTTACTTGTTCTCTCTACTCATATCAATAAACTAATCTTGATCTTTTCACCCTTCTGTGAAGGTTTACCTTCATTTGTTTTAAACCACATTTGCTTTAAAGTATGATTGACTATATAATTATACACGTTTTCTTAACTTGTAAAATAATTTCTAAAAGTTGCTTGATTCGATGGTACATCTCAAAGCTGAAAGTTGCTTTAAATTACAGAATGTTATTTGTAGATTTATTACTGAACAATGTCTAATTAATGATCATTTTTAGCTTTGCTTCAGGTCTTTATTAATGTGTTAGAAAAGTTTCTAAATTCATGATAATGTACAAGCATGATTTCAGGAAGCACTAAGAATTGCTGAGCAAACTAACACATTAGAAAAGTGATGAACATTTGTTCATGCATGTGAATATGCTTTAGCAGGAATTAAATACATCGTAGATTTTATCAGTGATGAAAATATGGCAAGATCCTGAAACCCATTTTTGACCCAACTAGAATGTGGAACTTTTAGTAACTTTGCAAAAAGTTAACATTAATATAATGAGCACATAATTTACATTCTTTAGCTTCTTACCATTTATTCCTCTACACCCTAAATAAAAAAACCTTTATACAGTAAATATCATGGCTAAAAATACAGTTTCTGGAAGCATACTTCCTGGATTTGTATTCCAGCTCTGCCTTGTCCCAGCTGTGTGACCAGACAAGTTAATTGGCCTGTCTCTGCCTCAGTTTCTTCACTGGTAAAATGAGGCTAGCAATGGTGTCTACTTCATAGAGGTCTTGTTGGGATTAAATGTTAAGTGTTTGCATTTAGTAATTCATAGATACTGGTTGTTTATTACTCTTTTTATAAAAAAATGTATATGTTCATCATTCTAAAAATTCAACAATAGATTAAAATACAAAAAACAAAGTAGAACACCCAGATTATTCCATGACTATAGTTAGCATTTTGGTGAAAATCTTTCCAATCATCTCTCTAAGTACGTATGTGATACGCAAATGAACTTTACTGCAGGGGGGAAGAAAATTTATTTAGAGTGTACTGGCACCTCTAAGAAGAAGGAGTTCCAGATCCTTCTTTGATATTCAAAGTTATTGCAGCAGTGATCTTGAACAAGTTTGTATAGTAGGTAACTGGTCTCCTGAGACAAAAATGTCCATGATCATCAGAACAGAGAAGGCAGTGGATTTGGCTTCTGCCCCACAAGCAAATTGTAAAAAGTTTAAGGTCTTCCTGGTCTATGCACTTCCCAAAAAACAAACAAGAAAAAGAAACAACCAAAAAACAAGCAAACAAAAATTCAACATATGGTGCTGTAATAACAGGATACTCACATGGAAAAATAATGAAATGTGACCCCTCCATATAGCATACAAAAAAAAGCTTAAGGTCTAAGGCCGTAGACAGCAGTATCTGCACCATATTAGTTTTGAGGAGGCCTATGATTAGTGGCTGGTGAGTATCAAGCAATTAAAAGTCTGTCACTAAAGAGCTATAGTTTTGGAAATCAAGGGTTACTTTGCAAAGTAGCAATGCATTTCTACCCTCAAGCTCTCCTAGTAGTGACAAGGGGTGCTGATTCAGAAGACCCATGTATGAAACCAAGATTGTTGCTGAGGAATCCTAGGAAAGAAAACTAGATTTTCTGCTAAACTGAGCAGACGAGGATTGGGGTTATTATTGTTTGAACAGTAAAGAAAATACATCTTTGCTTCATACCCATGCAAATGGAGTCAGGCACACTTGTTACTGATCTATGCGAGTCATTTTATATATAAAAGATATCAGATATCAGAGTATACATGCTATTTTATAACTTGCCTTTTTTCCCCTCAAAAATATTGTGGACATCTTTCCATGCAAGTATATGTATAAATGTATAACTGTACCATCATTTTTTAAATCAATCGCACAGTATTCCATTATATTTATAAATAGTACAAACTGTACCACAAAATCAGAATATAAATACAGTCATAGCCTATTTATTAATCATTAAAGGGCTAGTGCCTCCATTTTCTACATTAATGAAGATTCCATATCTTCCTGTTATGGCTTTCTCCTGTCCTTGAACAATCCAAACTTCCAGGGCCCTGCCTAGTCTGGAAGGAAGGTCATGGTGACTTCCACTTTTGATTAGGGAGAACACTGGTGTTGCTTTTCCTGTCTTTATCCTCCCCAGTTCTTCCACTGACAACACTTACATCATGACCTTCTCCAAGGTCTGCCCTGCCCTAGTTCCCAAACCTCATAGGATTATAGGATGACAAAATCATCACAAATCTACATATCTGAGTGAGTTTAGTAATACCTTCCCAGCTTAGGAAATTTCAGTATTGATTAACACTATGTTTTGCTCAGGTTCTCAGAAAACATTAATGGAAACCAGTTATCTATTGTGATGGCCTTTGAGTCATGGTGCCTCCTCCCCTGATGTTCTTCAATTTTAGGTCCTACCACCTTGCTCTTACCCTTTCCCTAGGGTCTAATTCCCTCTTCCCTCCCTGGTGGCTGGACCTGACTGATGAGGGCCCTAAAAGTCTTCCTTTTGAAGTCTGAGAACCACTGCTCTATGCTACAGAGCTCTTAGAGGCAGGAAGACTAAGAATGGAGGCCACAAAGACTGAGGCAGAATTTCAGAAGTATTTAATACAGCCAGCAATAGATATACTCACTGTTGGGACCATGCATCTCTTCACTGTGGGGAGAAGGGAGATAGATCCTCATGAGAGAATTCTGTGGAAAATCCTTCCCCAATTTGTGTAACATTTCTTCCCTGTTCTTCTTCACAAGGCTATAGAATGACATGCAATAGAAAAGGAGATGCGGGAAGCAGAGGGCTGGAGGATGGCTGCTTAGTGTGTGTGTCTGACTACACCAGAAAAGGAGGCAGGGGTTATTGCCCATTCTGTGCTGTTAGTTTATGGATCCTAGCAGAGGCTCATCTAGAAGATGAGGAAACCCTACAGATCTCTATTGTGAAGCTTCCAGAACAATTCCCTATGTCCACATTGTCTTGCTTGTTCTAAGCCCTTATAATTCAGCCCATTTGCCATCTATTTTTAGAACTTTCTCCTCCTCTGGTCCCTACCAACTTCCTGTCCCTAACTCAGGCTAAGGGAAAAAATCACTCTACACCCCCTTCCCTTCAGTCTCTCAGGCCATTTTCATTCCAAGGGCTGGTCTGCAAATCTTGTAGGAAGCAAATCCAGGAGCACAGCCGAGTTTGGGAAACCTTGCAAAGTTCTCAGAGACTGGTCCTCAGTCTTACTTCCTGGCACCCTCAGCTAAGTCTATTACTGGAATTCTTCTTGGATTCTTGTCCTGTTTTTTTATTGTTGCTGGGCCTGATGATTCAACCCCAGGGCAGAATTAGGGTTTCATCTCCAATCAAATAATCCAACCACTGTTTGCACCACATAACAGAGCAGAATAGGGAAAGGAACGAGCACTGGGCCAAGAGTCAGGATACTACACTGACGTTCTCATTAAATCACTAAGTTACTGTATGATCAAAACTCATACCTTTACCACGGCTGATTTTTCCTCAGTTTCTCATTTGAAAAAATGGGTTAGTACAGCAAATACTACTGGGTAGGGCATTAGAGTATTGGAGCTACATGCTCTAAGAGATGAAAAGATGTAGACTATATTTAATTCAATGAAAATTCATGGAATGGCTTATGTGTACAAGGCACATTTCAAATCCTATTTATTGAGTACTATGGTGCCAAGCACTGATCCAAGTGATATGGAAGACAAGTAATACAAGAGAGACTAAGCTAAAAAACTTAAAGAGCAAAAACTAAAGAATTGACACAAGGAACAGAAAGATTAGTAACAAATGGGTGGTTAGATAATAAATGCATTCAGGAGAAAGGGAGAGGAGAAACCCTAAAGACCATGGAGCTAATACCTAAAAAGAAAAAAAAAATACAAGGATTCTGTGAAAAGTTTAAGAATCTATGAAAAAGATTAGAATTAGTATTATACTGTAGACACTAAAATGCCCTAATTCTTAAGGTTGAAGTAAGTCCCCACTAATTGCTTATCCTAATAAATGCTTCCTAAAATGACTACAGAGATAAAGTACAGGGTTCATGTTGGTGGAGTATGGATTTTGACATTGGGTAGATCCAGATTCAAAATCCCTGGTCTATTATGTAATGGTTGTGCACTTTGGGGGCAATCACACTCTTTACCTTAGTTTCCTCATCTTTAAATCTGTTTAGTTATATTATCAGCCTTTTCAGCTTGTTGAGGATTAAGTGAGATAATGTTTGCCAGTTGATGAGTTCAGTGGCTGAAAATGCACTAGCTATTTTTCATATGAGTATTACATGTGATACTGTTAGCTGTGTCTAAAGGGGGCGAGGTCCCGATAAAGAAGACAGAGTCCCTTTTGCTGATCTAGAACGGAAGAGAAGGATTCAGAACACCTTTGGTAACTAACAGCACAAGGAAATAAAGCAATTAAGTGGCTGTGGAATGTAAAAAAATTCTTCCTTTTAAAACCTAATGTCTGAATCATGACTTAGCCCAACCTCTAGACACAATGCTTTGTGGACTTGGTATCTTCATGTCTCAATCCAAGGAATCCTGAGAAATGACTGAGATGGATCCCTGGCAAGAGTCTGGTCAGGGATCAGAGCAGGCCTTCAAGATCACAAATGATCAGGATGTCCTGAGATTCACAGACATTGTTTGGGGACACAGCACAGTTTATTGGTATACACTGGTCAGTTATTCACTTCTCTGTACTCACCTACCTCAAGTTCAGACATGGTAACCCCATTCCTTTTACTAGTTATCAGTCTATGAATGGGTCAATGCTGGCAATGATTTACGAGGAAGAAGTCTGCTTTAGAGTTTCTGAAAAAGATTTCTTTCTTCCTAATATACAGACAGAAACAGATAATTTCTCTTCCTTCGTACATGGTCATATCTAAATAGAATGCCTGGAACCACTTCAGCCTCTTCCAATCAGAGATGTGCTATCTCTAGATTTCATAAGTAGGGTAATACCATTCTTTATGAAGACTATTTGAGTGAAGTTTCCTATTACCTGCAGCCAAAACATGCATCTTTCATTTGGATAAATTGCTTATACTCTATGAACCTCAGTCTTCTCTTCTAAAATAATCCCCAAATTCCTATATTTTAAAGTTTAAATGAGATAATCTTTTAAAAACCCATGTCATGAGGCTATAACTACTGGATTAAAGTAGTTAATCCAGTAAATTAAAACTTCTTTACTCAGTTTATAATCTGGCCCCACAGTGAAATCTTCAGCTATCTTGAGCTCTAGTTTATATCTGTGAGGAATTTAACCCCATATGATCTACACTTAAGACACTGAAACTGTGTAAATCTTAGCTCCACAGTTGATGGAGGGCAGTATAGTAATGATTAGGAAAGTGGGCTCAGGAATTAGACCATCTATGTTCAAGTGATAGCTGCCCACTAACTACATGTTTTTGGTAAATTGCTTAACTTCTCAAAGTCCCAGTGTCTCCATCTATCTATTGTAGATAATAATAGTGCCTATTTCACAAGGTCAATTTTATGCTCAAATAAGGTGATCTATGTGTAGGGTTTAATTCATTGGCATAGTTCATGGTAAAAAAAAAATCCTATTATTTTCTTATGATAGTATAATTATTTGTTGATATGTCTTTAATATCTGTTCACATAGCATCTAAACCTTCCTATATATGTTTCTGTTAAGTCCTTCAAAATATACTGAACTTGAAATTTTATTGAGAGCTTTATTTTCTCATCCCTTGGTTTTATGATATAATATTTTGAATTTCATTTTGTATAAGTTTTTAATCTTACATTTGAGACTTGTGAGCCCATTATTTTATGTGCCTCAAATTTGTGGGAAAAGAGACAATTGAATTCATAACAAACTTGAGGGTCAGTGGCTGACTAAGCAGACTTACGTACCTTTCTCTTTCCCTCCTCCAATAGCCTGATGGTGAGTGGTGACCAGAGGGATGAAAATATTTTTATTATTGAAATAAAATAGATATCTCTGGAGGCCACTTCTGCTGAGTTAACCTCACATTCAAATGCAGTCATTATCTGAAAAGAAATGGACTAGCACCATGTCAGGATCCTTCTTTTCTTCTATTTTTCTTGCTTCCCTCAACTCCTGGTTTGCTTTGTCAATTCAGCCCATTCTGAGTCAAGAGGCAGTTTCTTTTTAATGTTGCCTGCATCTGCCTTACAGAGAAGAGGTACTCAATAATCACATGGACTGTACCATATGACCCAGCAATTCTACTCCTCGGTATATATTCTAGAGAAATGAAAACATATGTCCATACATAAGTTTGTACATGAATGTTTATAGCAGCATTATTCATAATTTTCAAACAGTTGAAAGAACCCAAATGACCATCAATGGATGAATGGATAAACAAAATGTGGTATTCCATATAGTGAAATATTATTTGGTTATAAAGAAGAGTGAAGTATTGAAACTTGCTTCAATATATATCTTTGAAGCTAGTCACAAAATCCACATATCAATGTTTTCGTGTCCTAAGCTGCTTATGCAAATACTTATGAAATGGATCAACTTGAACAATGAATTTATTAGCTTGCAGTTTTGAGGCTAAAAGAAAGTCCAGATTAAGGTGTCATAAAGGCAATACTTTCTTTTGAAGTCTGGCTATCAGCAATCCTTGTCTCCTCTGTCACATGGCAAGGCACATGGCAGCACCTGCTGGTTTCCCCCTTTTCTTTTGGGTTTCTTTGATTTCAGCTTCTGGCTTCCATGACTCTCTCTCTGTCTGTATTTGTTCTGTTAATAAAGGACTCCAGCAATAGGATTAAGACCTGTCCTGAATGAGGTGGGTCACACCTTAACTGAAGTAGCCTCATCAAAAGATCCCACTTACAATGGATTTACACCCAAAGGAATGGATTAGATTTAAGAAAATGTTTTTCTTGGGTATATACAGTTTCAAACTCCCACGTTATATGATTCCATTCATATGAAAACACAGAAAAGGAAATCCATAGAGACAGAAAGTAGTTAAGTGGCAGCTTAGAGCTGAGGTGAGGGTTATGAGGGGTAGGAACATAATAACTAAAGGGTACAAGGTTTCTTTTGAGGTTATGAGAATTTTAGAACTAAAATTAACTGTGTTGATGATTATACATATCTGTTGGATATCTAAAAATCATTTAATTGAATACTTTAAATGGGTGAGTTATATGGTATGCAAAGCATATCTCAATAAAGCTGTTTAAAATTAATTTAGTGAACTCTGGAAAACAATCATGTGAACTACTAAGGCCCAAAGACCAATAGCCGTCATCCAACCCAATACCTCTTATCTGGCATATAAGAGACAGGTAGCTCCTAAGTGATTTGTCCAGGATTTTTTTTTTTTTTTTTTTAAAGTATTTTTTTATTTTATTATTTTTTGTTTGTTTGTTTGTTTTTTACATGGGCTGGGGCCGGGAATCGAACCGGGGTCCTCCGGCATGGCAGGCAAGCACTCTTGCCCGCTGAGCCACCGCGGCCCCCCCATTTGTCCAGGATTTTATGACTACTTAGGGGTAGAGCATGGACTTAAACCAAGGTCTGGCCAGTATTCTTTGTATTTACTTGATGAGTTGATTTGGCAAGAGTTGCTAAAGAAATTCATATTTAAATAATACTTACTAAATGCTGTACACAAGTCAGGAATGGGCCAAATACCTTAACACGATCTCATTTCTCCTTTCCGATTACCTTATGACAGGTTTGGAGTGGTTTAGTAACTTGCCAAAGGTCATGATGGATTATAAGTAGTGAGGCTGAAATTTGAAACTGCATCGTCTGACTCCAAATCCAAGGCTCCTAAAAGAAAAAACGTTTGTGATCATTCTACCTACAGTTCAACTCATGCATGTGTTCATAGTAAAAATTGAATGAACAGCTCCCTTTTTCATTTCAACCAAAGCACACTCAACCAAGATATATATTATTTGTACAAGAACTTAAGGATCAGGTGGGCCACGGTGGCTCAGCAGGCAAGGATGCTTGCCTGCCATGCCAGAGGACCCAGGTTCAATTCCCGGTGCCTGCCCATGTGAAAAAAAAAAAAAAAAAAAAAGAACTTAAGGATCTATTCATTTTTCTAGGGAAGTGGAACCTCTAGGCTCTCTAGCTACTGAAAATGTGATCCTCACATAAGAAGTATGTTTCCATCCCCTTGGAAACTGTTAAAAATGTAGACTATCAGGCCCCACCCCGGACCTACTAAATCAGTCTGCAGTTTAACACATTTAACAAGATCCTCAATTGATTCCTGTGGCCTTTGCAGATGAGAAACACTGCTTTAGTCTACGTGAAGCTAAAGGATTCCTGACCTCTGGTGATAATGTTTCTACCATATTTCTCCTTGACTTGATGAATTTCCAAATAATTGTGTCTATTTCACTCCTGCCCCACAGAAGTCATAAAACAAGACTCTCAGAGAAAAATAAAATTAATGCTAGGCAGTACCTCTTACTGAAGGTGAGACTTGTAATCAATGTGAAAGTCTTTTTAAAAAACTAATGAAGAATTTAGACAGCAAAACTTCTTCCACACCCCAAACCACTGAGTCAAATGAAGATAAAATTTATAGGAGAAAAATGATAGTGTGAGGGAAAAAGAATATTTATTGAATAGCAATAACAGACATTTTATGTAGTTTACCATCACAAAATTGGCATGTGCATACGATCCTCACTGTTCAAATAAGAAAACTAAGGTAGAGAGATATTAGATTAAATTGTCCAAGGCCAAGCAGATTTGAATCTGAATCCAGGCTTTTCTGATTCCCTTCCACAACTTTCAGAAGAGTTGGCTGCCTCTGTCTCTAGATTTTGCTCTTGGTCAAAGGAAGCTGCCAGGAAATGAATTCCATGGAAAATGAATGCCTCAGTTCTGAAAGGGATTAGAAATATAAAGGGAGAAGTCCAGTGGAATCTGTAGTTCTGGGTGCAATATCCTAGGAAGATAGTGTTGAGAGGGAAGAGAAGAGATTAACAACAGAATTTTGAGGAAATCCTATTTTTAATGTTTGAGTAATAGAAGCAGAAGAAGGGGCTAAAGAGAGATGGATGGAAAATTAGGATTGTGTGGAGACATGGAGGCAAAGGGAAGAGAGTGCATCAGAAAGGAGGATGTTTGTCAATGTTGCCAAGAGAAAAACTAAAAAAAATTTTAAAAATTAATCGACATTAGAGATACGGAGGTTGTTGGAGATACTAGGCAAACACAATTTGGTTACCAAAGGGGGCAGAAGCCAGATTGTAATACGGTAATGAGAAAGAAGTAAGGAAATAGTGACAGTAAATGAAAAAAATTATTCAAAGAGAAAGAGAGAACCAGTTCAGTATCTGGAGTAGATACCTGAGTTGGAGAGCAAAATGTTTAAAAATTCGATTTCATGATTTTTGAATAAATAACGCATTTACTTGGTTCAACAGTTCAAAAAATACATATATTGAGAAGTCTGTTCTCACATATGTACACCCAGTTCCCCATATGGCTCATTCCCCATGCTGTCCCCTATATGCAACCACTGGTTATTAGTTTTTTGGAATCTTTTCCCTATTTCTTTAGATAGATTGAGCAAATACTAACATAAATTCATATTTCTCCCTTCTTCATAAAAGCAGCATACTAACTTTGTTTTTATACTTAACCATAGAGCCTACATATCTTTCCAGATTAGTCCTTATAGTGGGACATTTAGATTTGTTCCAACTTTTTTGCTATTAAAAACAATCTTGAGGGGGTGCAAGGGTAGTTCAGTTGTATAATTCCCACCTACCATGTGGGAGACCCAGATTCGATTCCCAGTCCATGCACTTCCCAAAAAACAGACAACAAACAAACAAAATTCAACAAATGATGCTGCAATAAGAGGATACTCACATGGGAAAATAATGAAATGTGACCCCTCCATACAGTATACAGAAACAAAGCAAAACAAAAAATCCTGCGTGTAAATCTTCCTGGCAACATGGGACAGAACTCCCAGGTTAAGCCATTACCCAGCATCATGGGATTGAGAAAGCCTTCTTGACCAAAAGTGGGAAGAGAAAAATGAGACAATAAAGTTTCAGTAGCTGAGAGATTTCAAATAGAGTTGAGAGATCATCCTGGAGGTTATTCTTATGCATTATATAGATATCCCTTTTTAGTTTATGGTGTATAGGAGTGGCTGGAGGGAAATACATGAAACTGTTGAACTATGTTCCAGTAGCCTTGATTCTTGAAGACTGTAAAACTATATAGCTTTTATAATGTGACTGTGTGATTGTGAAACCTTGTGTTTGATACTCCTTTTATCCAGGGTATGGGCAGATGAGTAAAAAAAATATGGATAAAAATAAATAAATAATAGGGTGGATAAGGGGGGAAGCAAATTGGGTAGTTTGAAATACTAGTGGTCAATGAGAGGGAGGGGCAAGGTGTATGGGATGTATGAATTTTTTTCCTTTTATTTCTTTTACTGGAGTAATGCAAATGCCCTAAAAATGATCATGGTGATGAATATACATCTATATGATGACATCGTGAGCTATGATTACATTCCATGTATGGACTGAATGTATGTGAAGATTTGTCAATAAAATTTTTTTAAAAAAGCAAGGAATGCTTGAAAAATAAAAAACCAATCCTGTGATGATATTAAGAATTATTGATTGCATATGTAGAATGGAATGATTTCTAAATGTTGTGTTAGTTTATTTTTTTTAATTAATAAAAAAAAAAAAAACAATCCTGTAGCTATCTTAGGTGCTCACTTCCAAGATTACAAAGAAAATAAGGAACAATGGTCTTGCCAAAAAGGACCCCGGCTGCGTGCAGCCTATTCCATGCCCAAAAGCACCTCCAGGTGCTCTAGAATAAGGTCATTAAGAAGTTTGTCATTCAAAACATAGCAGAGACCACAGCTGTCAGGGACATTTCTGCGGCAAGTGTCTTCAATCCCTATGTGCTTCCTGAACTGTGTGTGACACTACATTATTGTGTGATTGTGCCATTTACAACAAGGCAGTCAGAAACTATCCTCGTGAACCCGCAAAGGACTGAACATCCCCACCCTGATATAGATCTGTGGGTGCTGCCCTACGACTTCCACCAAAGCCCATGCAAAGAAAAAAATAAAATAGAAATTAAACTTTAAAACAAACAAAGACAATGCTGCATTGACTATCCATTGTACAGATGAAAACTTGCACATGCATAGGTGCATTTTTAAGATAAAATTTCAGAAGTGGAATTTCTGGATTAAAGGATAATGTATTTTTAATTTTGGTGGATTGTGGAGAGCCGCCTCCCGGGTCTGGCCTAGTGGACACGCTGCGGCCTGCTCTAGAGTTCCCCCCGCCCATCGAGTGAGTCAAGATGGCGCCCGCATCCTGTTTCCGCGTATGACGCACGCGCCCGCCAACCCTATCTTCCAATCACCTCTGTATACGTGGCACTAACCTATTGGGTTTGGGCACAGTATATAAGAGGTTACCCGGACAGGGTGGGGGGAGACGACCCATAGGGAGCCGTACCTGACGGCCGCATAGAGGTTGTTCCCCCGCGGGGTATTCTGTCCCGCGCGGAATTTGTAACAGAACTTGCAAGCTTAGCTCCAGTAAAGGTCTGTGCTCACAACTGCAGCGTGTCTCGAACCCGTGTCTGTCACTTGAGTCGGTTTGTCTGCGTCTGTCTCTCTCTCCCTCCTGTTCCCTCCGCCGGCCGGGGACCAGAAGCTGAGCGAGAAGTCCCGGACAGTGGATATTACTGAATTGCCTTTCATTAAGTTTGAATCATTTTGTTCTCCCAAGAATGTGTGAAAAAGTGCCTCTTTCTTCATGTCCTTAGTAGGAGAAAATACTGTATATCTTTGGATTTGTCCTTATTATAAATTATACTTTTGCCTCATTGATTTGAGATGAAAGAAGAGATCTTTTAGATGTGGGAGACTTGAGCTATTAGAGGAGAGTAGACATAAAAGGAGGAGGCTATTGACCATATAAGTGAAAGAGTGATAATAGAGCAGGTTTACTAAGAAGAGATGAGGAATGGGATCAAAAGGAAAAATGTAGGCATTAGCCTTAAGCAAGAGGGAGGACACCTGCTACATTATAACAAAAGGGGCAGAGGGAAGCATAAGTTCTGATGTAGGTGGGTATGAAGATTTTCATGGTAGAGATTTCAGGAGCACCCATTCATTGGCTTCTAATTTCACAATGCAGTAGTTGTCAGATTCACCTCTGAGCCTTGATGGGGGGCAGAAATGGGAAGAGGGGCAGCTGAAGAGAAGCTGGATATAGTCACTGTAAAGCATAGAGGAACAATAAGATTTGAAACACAGCAGGAGTCTTGGGAAGTACTCAAGGCCCAGCTGAGCTTGGTGATCATGAATTTATAGTGATAGCAGTAGGTTATGTGATTTTTCTCTAGCTATGCTCAGAAGCCCATGGGCATGCATGGCAAAGGCAAAGGGACTCAAGTTTTCATCCAGGAACTTATTTATCCAGATCTTGAGGTGTTTTTTTTTTTTTTTTTTTTTTAAGTGAGCCAAAAGGACAAAGGGGCAGAGGATACAGATCACTATCATGATATAGATTGAAAGGAAATGGAGACAAGAGAAGACAAATGGGTGGTAAGAAGTATATGTGTTAAGAGGTAGGGCAAGATGGTGGTGTAGGGAAGTGTGGAATTTAGTTAGTCCTCTAGGGCAGTTAGCAGATAGCCAGGAACTGTTTGGAGCAACTGCTTGGTGGACATCTGTGACTAGACACACATCATATACTAGACTGGAAAGGGTGGAAGGGCTGAGATCACAGTACAGAACTGTAAGTAAAGCCTCTGAACTTCCGACTGGCAGGGCAGGCTGCTGGGGACACTTCCTGGTGGGAAAAAGAAGCACACTCTACTAGGGCAAGGGGAAGGCAGCTCAACCAAGCCCCAATTATGGTTCTAATTAACAAATATGACTGCTGAACGTAAACTCCCAGCACAGATAGATCCAGAGAAAGTAGGAAATTAACCTTGAGGTCTCTCCTGGCAGACAGGTGTCAGGGCTAACAGAAAAAAGGAGGCTTTTAGAGTTGGCCAAGCTCAGAATACTGGAAAAGGTCCTATGACCCTTTATAAAGCCAGGTACCAACCCTGGCTCTTGGTGGGAAACTTGGGGGCTGGGAACTGTCTCTGAAAGGGATTTTATTTTTTTATTTCTTTTTAAAAAGTATTTTGAATAGCTTATTAGATAAAACCTCAGGCACATTCAATTGTCAGTACTGACCTAGGCAAGGGAGGAGTTAAGATAGGTCTGGGGGACAAAATAGCAAGTCAAGTGAAGGAGATAATTCCCTAAGGGGTATATCTTCCCCAGATCAAGTGGTGGCCCTCCTTCAAAGAATTCAGACCCCAGGGGCTAGAATCAATAACAGCTAAAGGCAGCATTCTACCTAGCTTCTGTCTCAGTGAGCCCCTACCAGGCTGAGATTTAAAAGCTCCACAACATTTTAGACTATTGGGGAACTGCAGGCTGACAAGTGCTACTTGCTTGGCAGAATAGGAAAACACAGTCTAGAGTTTCCACAGGAAAGCCAGACAAGGTACTGTGTCTCATCTTCAGGGAAACTTGATACTAATTACATCCTCCTGAGACCTGGGCCTGCCTTATCTGGGAAAATCTAATTGAGGTTGATCATATAAGGGGAGGCCCTCCTCAAAGGAAGGTTCCATATAGGCAGGGTAAGAACCAGAAAAACAAAAGCTGAAAAATTCTGAGCAGTTAAGTAGAAACTATACTATAGGTCCAGAATAAGTTGAACTGAATGCTGAGAGAGAGGGAGGGGAGGGGGGTATCAAAGTCAACCAACAAGAAACCCTAGGTAAAAGAGTGAAAATAACCTCCAGAATAAAGTAATCAAGGAGATCAGATGCCAAGACATCAACAAAAATTACAAGTCATACTAAGAAAAATGAAGATATGGCTCAGTCAAAGGGACAAACTAAAACTTCAAATGAAATACAGGAATTGACACAACTAATTAATGTTCAATCAACCCATGCTAAATCAAGTAAAAAATCAAATCAATGAATTTGGGGAAGACATGGCAAAGTATATGAAGGGTGAAAAGAAGACATTGGGCAACCATAAAGATGAATTCAAAAGCTTGAAAAAACAAATGGCAGAACTTATGGGAATGAAAGGCCCAATAGAAGAGATTAAAAACACACAATGGAGACCTACAACAATAGATTTAAAGAGGCAGAAGAAAGGATTAGTGAACTAGAGGACAGGACATCTGAAATCCTAAACACAAAAGAAAAGATAGGGAAAAGAATGGAAAATATGAGCAGGATCTAAGGGAATTAAATGATAATATGAACTGCATATATATTCATGTTATGGGTGTCCCAGACGAAGAAGAGAAGAGAAAAATGGCAGAAAGAATAATTATCACTGAATTCCCATCTTAATGAAAGACATAAAATTACTGATTCAAGAATCACGGCATACCCCAAACAGAACAGATACACATAGATCTACTCCAAGACACTTCTAATCAAACTGTCAAATGTTAAAGACAAAAAGAGAATTCTGGAAGCAGGAAAAGAAAAACAATCCATCACATACAGGGGAACCTTGATAAGACAATGTATGGATTTTTCAGCAGAAACCATGGAGGTGAGAGGGTGATATAAGTGAAAGTCTATTGTAAAGGTTTCTAGATTGTAAACTCTTACAGAAATCACATCTATTCAGGAGTTGTAACTATTATTTCTAAATTCTGAGATGCTGAGTTCTTTGTGTATAACTTGATCATTCCCTGGAACTTTGGGTATTTTTGTGACACCTGAGACTCAGAGCTAGATTTCTGCAGCAATCAAAGTCAGTATTAACCCATACAGCAACTGTTAGAAACACTGAAAAAGGATCAGACTTCAATTAGAGATAGGATTGAAGCTGATACAGGCAGGACTAAGGTAAAGCCAACTAAAGGATAAAGGATAATAGTGACTGTATTTGAAAACTTCAACTTCTGTGTGAGACCAAAGGAAGAGATGTTTAATGGCAAAATTTATATTTTCGGTAGCACACTATCTAATTTAACTTGCATAATTAGCTTATTTAAGCACCATAACTACATGGAACCTTGTATAGGGATGAGATCTTATCGGTTTGTATAACTCGATGTAATTCCCCTATACATCCCAGAGTAATCTGGGCAGAAGATAAAAAAGTTTTTGCAAAGCCCCCTTGAGGGGCTAAGATAAAAAGGTTTTCCCCCTGGGGGAAACCTGATATTCTCACAATCATTGGGGGCTGCCAATTTTATAGGCCAGGCTCTCGATCTTGGGGCTTGCACTCATGAAATTTATTCCTGCAAAGGAGAAGCTAAGCCTACTTATGATTATGCCTAAGCATCATTACCATAGAAACTCTTTTATTGCTCAGATGTGGCCTCTCCCTCTAAGCCAATTCTGCAGGTGAACTCAAGCCTTCCTCCCTATGTGGAACATGACTCCCAGTGGTATAAATCTCCTTGGCAATGTGGAACATGACTCCTGGGGATGAGCCTGGCCCTGGCATCATGGGAGTGAGAAAGCCTTTTTGACCAAAAGGGGATGAGAGATTAAATAAAGTAAAGTTTCAGTGGCTGAAAGATTTCAAATAGACTGAAGAGGTCATTCTAGAGGCTATTCTTATGCAATATATAGATATCCTTTTTCAGTTTTTTGAGTATTGGAGTAGCCTGAGGGAAATATTGAAACTGTTGAACTGCAATCCAATATCTTGATTCTTGAAGATGCCTGAATAACTTTAAAGCTTTTAAGGTGTTGCATGTGATTGTGAAAACCTTATGACTGGCACTCTCTTTACCCAGTGTGTGGTAAAATGAGTAAGAAAAAGAGACAACAAACAATAGGAGGGGTTGGGGGGGTATGGGATGTTTTGGGTATTCTTTTTTACTCTTATTTTTATTTTTAAAAAATTTTTTGAGTAATGGACATATTCAAAAATTGATTATGATGATGAATGCACAGCTATGTTATGATACTGTGAATCACTGGTTTTATACTTTGGATGATTATATGGCGTGCGAATAAATAATATATCTCAATAAAAAAGAAGTATATGTTACAGTTGACTAGAAATAAAGTGTGAAAAACATATATATGGGAAGTAGATACAAAAAAAGAGTAGAAAACTGATGGGAGATGGTGGTTAAGAATGAATTGTCTGATTCAGTGAATTTTAGAGGCAGAGTAAGTTTTAGGAGAGACCAAAGTCCAGGGTTAACTTTGGGAGTATGTGGCTGAGGTATGAAGGATAGAGGAGTCATTGAAATTTAAGAAATTAAGAAATTGAAAGCCAGGATGTTGGGTAGTTAATACTCTAGATATTAAAATCACCCAAATAGGTGACAGTAGTAAAGATGGAGAGGAAGGTTTTTGGACTGAGTTTATAAACATAGGGAGGAGAGCTTGAGTTCACCTGCAGAATTGGCTTAGAGAGAGAGGCCACATCTGAGCAACAAAAGAGTTTCTGTGGTAATGCTTTAGTCTTTGATGAATGAGAGGCAATATCCAGAATGTCAACAGATACAAGGAAGAATAAAAGGTGATACAGCAAATAAAAGCACAGTTTTTTTTCCCAAGCAGCTGGAAAAGTAATGTCCAAAAAGCAGGATTAAGAAATGAAAGAAAATGTCTTCTGATCCCACTTCTGGTCCCTGATATACAGAGGTACATGGGGCTGTAGGAGAATGAGCGGGTGTAGTGGAATCTGGTCTTTAGGGTATACTCTTTATGGATTTCAAGATTTTAGTAGTATGGAGCCATCAGATTTACATCACTATTTATGAACAATAAAAGCTCTTCTCCCTAATGATCTGGGACAGCTAGTTTTGAGAGTGAACCTGTAGAAGGCATGCTTGAAACATTAGCACCACTTACAACTGGAGTTCTAAGGGCCGAGGTTCAGTCCTGTGATATTGCAAAGGGAATGCAAACATGCTTGGTTGCTTTTTCTTTCTTTTCTTTTTTTTTTTTATTTTAAGGTCAGTTTATCAAGTTCAGTAATAAAAGTTACCAGAAGAGGGTGTGCGAGTGGTTCAGTGGTAGAATCCTTGCCTTCCGTGGGGGAGACCTGGGCTTGATTCCTGGACCGTGCACCACCACCCCACCTCACCGCTCCAAAAAAAGTTACCAGAAGAGTATTTGCCTAAAAAACATTTTTTTCTTGGGGGGGGGCGGGGAGAAAGGAAAATCAAAACCCTCTTTGTATATCCATAGATGCTGTGGCCGTCAAGCCTCTCTGGAGATAGGGACAATTAGTCAGTTAAGTAACCCTCTGGATCCGCAAGATTTTAGTTTTGATGTCCTCCAGCTTCAAACCATTTTCTGCAACAAAGACTCATCTACATCCACGTCGTTTTCAGCATCCTCCAAGAACCAGATAAAAGATGTATCAAGATTATGATCTGTTTCAAATAACTGCATCTCACTTAATTTGCTTTTTCCTGGTTGTCATCTTTCATTTGTTTCTTTGTAATCTCCAAGAGTTCTGCACGAAAGTTGCCCTTCCAATTTAAGAAATTGTCAATTGTAACAGGAGTGCCATGAAATGGTTGCATTTCAGCCTTTTGTTTCTTTTCTTCTTGTTGCATTTGTTTGATCTACTATTTCATTTAATTTTTCTTGCACACCTGACATTAAAGCAAAGATCACCATAGCAATATTTTCTTCTGTGATGCTGATAATTTTTAAAACTGAGACATCATTGTCTTCTACATTTTCCTGGGAAAATATTTCTTAAAGGGGAGTGTCAAGAGGGTATTTTTCAACATAAGTAACGAGTGTGATCTGGACAGTTTCATCATTTCTCCAGTCTCATATGACACAATAAAGGTGAGGCTAGGTAGATTTTCTGTAATACCATGAAGGAGTCGGGGCAGATGAGCCACCAATCCTTGCGCTGTTCCATGCCGTAATGTGTCTTCATGGCCCTCACAGCTGCCGTGGATTTTAGAAAGTGGAATATATATACATTCATTATTTTTTAACACTACTTTAGTTAACATTTCCCACAAAGCAGAGCCAGAAACAAAGAAGTGAGTGCCAAAGGTGATCCCTGAAAGCAGTAATGAGCGTATAAACAGAATGAGACAAATAAAAAGAAACAGCCAATAAGGATTAAGCTAGCTACTCTGAACAACTGAGGCTCAATCCTTGCTGTACCCTTTTGTGAACCAAGTAGAATGTGCCTCAGAACTGCCCCTTTGAAGGTTAGGGGGCTGGGACATATTTTTCACCAATTCTCATCCCCGACTGGGATTTGCTCCCAAGGGTGTTCCTAGGACACTTGTGGGAGGTAATTTAGAGAGCTCTCTTGGCTATAGGAAATCCTTGTGGCTGAACATCAAAGTACACAGGGAGACTTAGATGTCGGAGAACTTGTTCATGGGAAACGTCCACCACTTTTGCTGCTAAAATGCAAGCTGAGCTGAGGGGATGTGGTTTGTTTGGGGGCACACAAAGCACATTCTACCTAAACCTGTATCAGGCAAGTGAATGGAAGATGTTTAATATCTCAGAGAAGAATCTTCCTCTCTCTTACCTTCACACCACAGGTTGTTATGGGGGGAAGAGGGGCAGGAATTATGTGACCTGCTGCCTTTGCAAATGCATTTAAACTTTAAATGCATTGCCTGTGTTGAGCAGCATCTCTCAGTCTTGCTGTCAGTTATACTGGCTGTCTAACGCCCAGAATATTTCTGGATTTGCCAGACAGATCTTCTTCCTCCTGGCTATGCGATGGCCCTTCGGACCATATTCTAAATGGTGTTTTCCTTTGTTATCTCATCTGGTTACATATTTTTGTTCACTTTCTATTTTCTAGAATGTTGTTGAGATCTTTCTTCTTCTGAAGAAGAAGTGTCTATTCAAATCCTTTGCCCATTTTTAATAGTATTTGTCTTTTTCTTAAAGAGTTGGAATAGTTTTTCCCATATTCTAGATATAAGTTCCTTATCAGATATATAATTGGCATAAATTTGCTCCCGTTCTGGGAGTTGTCATTTCACTTTCTTGATGGTGTCCTCTGAAAAACAGAAGTTTTTAGTTTCGTGGTATCCAGTTTCTCTCTTTTTTCTTTGATTTCTTGTGCTCTTAGTATCATATCTCATAAACCTTTGCTAAATCTAGGACAGGAAGATTTAGACCTATGTTTTCTTCTAAGAGTTTCTTTGAACTCTTTTGAGTTAACTTTTTATTTTTTGTATATGGTGTAAGATAGGTTCCAAATTTATTTTTTTTCATATGGTTATCCAGTTGTCCCAGCACCATCTATTGAAAAAATTATTCTTTCCCCAGTGAATTGTCTTGTCACCTTGTTGAAAATCAATTGAACATAAGTCTGAGGGTTTAATTTCTGGACTCTGGATTCTATTCCAGTGACATATATGTTATCCTACCAGTACCATACAACCTTGGTTACTATAGCTTTACAGTAAGTTTTAAAACAGGAATCATGAATCTTCCAAATTTGGTTTTCAAGATTGTTTTAGATTGTTTGGCTATTCTGGGTCCCTTAGATTTCCGTATGAATTTTAGAATCAGCTTTAGAATCAACTTTAGAATCAATTTCTGCAAAGCAGTCATCTGGGATTAAACATGGGTATTTTAACTTTTCTTAATAATATATTACTTCTCACATACCTCACAAATGATCATAATGCTACTTTTTGACATAAATATTGTACTATTCATTTGTACTATGAAATTTCATGAACTTGTTAGTCAGAAAGAGGCAGTTGAAAGCCAAAGCCTAAAATTCTAACTCAATAAAAGTCTACATTGTTTGTTTTATATTATCCTTTTGAAGAATAATAATATACACATAAGAGTGATGCAATATAAGATATTTTGTTAGCATTTTCAGGTGTACCATCTGATCATTTTGTTGTAAAGGATAAATGTTAGCTAGATGGAAGACAGATTTTTTTTTTTTTTGCTTAATTATTGAGTGCTGAATAATAAGATTGCTCAATAAACATATTCGCTAAAATAACTTCATCATCTTTCTTTACTACTTTGGTATTAATCTTGAATTTTAATTGAAGAATCCTCATATTAATACAGAATCCTTTTAAAGTAGAAAGGATATGTTGAACACCTTGTGTGTGCTCAACCCATCTCTTCATTGTAAAACTTCTTGAGTCATCTATACAAGTCATTTCTATCTGTCCTAGATAGCTCTCCTTACTTTAATACTTATTCTTATATTGCCAAGAACTCCTCTATCGCCACATCCAATGACTAGTTTTCCTTTGTGTCATGTAACCTCTATGCTGTATTAGACACAATTGCCTGTGTCCCACTCTGAACTCTGTCTCCACAGCTTCTCTATGATTAATCACCTAGGATCTCCTACTTCTGATCACCAGTTCTTTGTTTCTCCTGTACTAGGATCTCCTACTTCTGATCACCAGTTCTTTGTTTCTCTCTTCCCACCATACCCCCCACGAACATGCCCTGGGCTATCCTAGAATTTAGTGATTCTTTTGTGAAAAACTTATTGTTACTCATTGGTTTTACAACCATCCCTATCCTGATCTCATCTTGTTTTTTCACTCCAGGACCATGCTTCCACCTACATAAAAAGCATATCTACGTATTTGGACATTCTGTCACTTCAAATACAGTATGTGCCAATATTGGCTCACTTTACATTCCAAATCAACTTCAGTTGGTTGTGATAACAATTTCACCAACGACCACCATCTTCATTACCTAAATCTATTCAACTACTATGAAGTCCTTCCAGGTATATTCTTTCAAGGAATTCTCAAATCTATTCATTTTCATTCCACTGTCACCACTTGTTCACTTGTTTATGAAGTTATGGCCGTAAAGCCAAAGGTAACCCAGTAAAAAACTCTAACCTGGAAGAAGATGTTTTGAGCTAGGCCAGATAAGATGAGCTATTGATCAAGGCTGAGGAACAATCTTGGATGATATGAAGAACTGATATAATCATTGCCTCAAGATTACATTTCTACAACTCTCCACCATATCATTTTACTATCATGTTTTGCTCACACCCACGTCTATACTTTTATTTATCTGTTTAGATCTGGATAGTTATTATCTCATTAAAGTTTCATGATTTATGTAAAAAACACCATGGTCAAAATACCATGGTCAAAGCAAGAATGTGGTCAAATGCATCCCTAAGTTGTTTGCCATGAAAACCAGAAGATGGGAAGACACAAAGAGGTATAATCTTTAACTCAAAACGTTGTTCAGAAAGTCAACAGGATAGTGTCAGGAACTAGAGTTGACAAAATCTTCAAGAATTATGGAAAACACAAACCAACAGAAAAATTCTGAGCAGAAATTTTTCTGAGCTTCCTGAAGTTCCATGCCACCTGTGGAGAAAAAGCAACTCAGATCTTCACCTAAAGTCCATCTGAACTCTCCTGGTCTTTGACTTCTAAGAAGGCTCAGTTTTTCCTGCAGTAGAGTAGCTAACACTCATGCAGCATTTACCTTGGATTAGGAGCCATACTAAGCACTTTGTATATAAAAACTTCTTTAATCTTCATAACACTCGATGGAGTATATACTTCTATTATCCCTATTCTAACAAGAACAACATTGAGGTACAGAAAGTTACTTAAGATTCTACAACGAGTAGGTGGCAAAGCTGGGAAGCAAACCCAGGAAGCCTGGTGGCAGTCTGTGATTTTACAACTGCACCAAATTGCCTTTTGAGCAAGTTAGGATCTTCTATATGCCCTTAACACAAATTCCTGGCTTTCTTGTCACCACTACAGCCTACGTGTAAGGATTACCCTACTTGTTTGAAAACCTGTACATTGTCAGGATGAAGAACAAATATGTCTGAGGCCTGAAAAGCATCACTGTTTTTACCCTGGGTGATTTGTTTGGGATGAATGGAGAAAAGAATATCTAGTAAAAATTATCTAGAAATCAGATGCTACAAAAATGACAATCCATACTCTTTGTCTCTTGGATTTGTCTTCTGGTAAGAATGCAGAACCAGTACTGATAAGAGTAAACCTTTGAGCTGTCCTGTAAATGAACCAAGTGATTTGTGTGCAGGCAACTGGATTTGTAACCTATCCAGTGTTTCTAAGGCAGAAAGTGCACGATGGTACCAGTGGAAGATGAGGTTAGAGAGGTCAAGGAGCCAGGCAGGGATAGCCTGTATGACTTACAAAGAAGCAGTGATAGGAAGACAATTTCCCTCTCTCCCTTATGCATAAAGACTGAGACCCGCCAATGATCCCCCAGTGGCTTGATCCATAAATTATCATTTAGGTTTTGTAACACATAGAATAAAACTTTTATAAATTACACTAATAAAGGTTAGGACAGCATTTAATGAACAGTACTTTTTTTCAATTATTGCCTTGGGCCAAATTCCACAAACAAGATTAAGTCAAAGAGATTCCTTTAAATCTTTTTAATCTCTAGATTGTTTTCATCATTTTACATAGTCTCAAGCAATCTGTGGGGTATACAGACTTGCTATTATTTAATTATATCATGTATGTATAATTATATCATGTATTATTTAATTATATCTTGTATGTACATGTAATTATATCATGTATATCATCCTACTCCTTCCAAAAATCATTATTTCACCCTCCTATCTTGTTTTATATTTTAATGCAATTTTATTGATATATACTCACATACTATGTAATCATCCAAAGTGTACAATCATTGGGTCCTGATATCATCATATAGGTGTGCATTCATCATCACAATCCACTTTTTTTCTTTTTTTGTGAAAAATAAAATATATACCAAAAAAGGAATAAATTTAAAAGCACACTGCAATAATTAGTTGTAGAACAGATTTTGGAGTTTGATATGGGTTACAATTTTACAATTTTAGGTTTTTACTACTAGCTGTTCCAAGACACTGGAGAATAAAAGAAATATCAATATAATGATTCAGCAATCATACTCATTTGTCAAACTCTACCTTCTCTATATAACTCCACCATCTCCTTTGATCTTTCTCCCACTCTTTAGGGTTATTTGGGCCATGCCCATTCTAATTCTTTCATGCTGGAAGGGGCTGTTGATAATATGGGATGGGGGATGGAACTAGATGTTCTTGAGAGGCTGGCCCCTCTGCACTTCAGGACTTATCTGGCCTAGGAATCCATCTGGAGGTTGTAGATTTCTGGAAAGTAGTGCTACATCATGGAAACTTTGTAGAATCTCAGCAAAAGCCCTAGGTGTTCTTTAGGATTGGCAGGAATGGTTTTTGTTGGGGTTTGGCAAAATAGGGTAGGTAGCAATGTCTAGCTGAAGCTTGAGTAGGAGTAGCCTCTCAACTCTATCTGAACTCTCTCAGCCACTGATACATTATTTGTTACACTTATTTTCCCCTTTTTGGTCAGGATGGGATTGCTGACCCCACGGAGCCAGGGCCAGACTCATCCATGGGAGTCAAATTCCAGGGCAGACTCATCCATGGGAGTCATATTCCACGTTGCCAGGAAGACTCTCAACCCTGGATTCATGTCTCACATATGGGGAAGAGTAATGATTTCACTTGCAGAAGTGGGATTTAGAGAGAGAGAAGCCACAACTGAGCAACAAAAGAGATCCTCTGGAAGTAAGTCTTAGGCATAACTATAAGTAGGCTAAACTTCTTCACTACATAAATAAGCTTCACAAGAGCAAGCCTCAAGATCAAGGGCTTGGCCTATTGATTTGGGTGTCTCTAATGTTTGACACAGTATCAGGGGTTTCCCCGGTGGTAAAGTTTAATAGTTCCATATTTTTTCTCCCATCCCTCAAGGGACTTTGCCAATACTTTTTGATTATCGGCTTAACATACTTTGGGATATATCCAGTCATTACACAAAACCATACAGGATTATAGGCCCTCATTCCCATTCTGGGCTCCCTGTGTTTGGATTGTTTAAGTGATCTACAAGACAGGTTGCGCTGGACTATGTGCCACAGAAAATTTAGGCTCTGGATAAAATAAACCTTTCTTCCTTTGTTCTCATAGAGTAGGTGAAGTTCTAAAATACAGACCACGTCTTCCTTACCCCTGAATTCTGAATTACCTTAATTCCATTGGCTTCATTCTTATCTCTAAATACCATGTTACACATATATAGCACAGTGTCTCAAAATCTAGAAATAACAATTACTGCTATGGATTAAACATGACTCCTGTAAAAGCTTATAATCTAGGCCCTAATTTTTATAATCATTTTCTAAATGAGACCATAAGATATCTTGCCTCACCAAATGTCCCACAGGTTCATTAAAATGTTGCATGCCTCACAACTTCATTCCTTTCTGTAGCACCACAATATTCGATCATATGTATATACCACTGTTTGCCATTCTACTTCTCAGTGTATCCTTCAGCCACCTCCATCCATTGGGCAGGATGTCTAATGTCCAAAGTCAACAGTCCATCAACACTCTCAATTTTAGACAATTTCATTGTTCCCAAGAAAAAGTAACCAATAAATACACCCTCAGTGAATAGAAAATCCAAACATCCCCTTAACTTTTGTCCCTCCCCCAATTATTTACTCCTGGTATTGCTGTGGTACTGTTGATGTTTTCCTGTTAAACATAGTTTTGCCCACTTTTTAATTGGTTTGTTTCTTTTCTTATTGATAAGTTGAGGGATTTCTTTATGTTTTCTGGATATTAATTCTTTATCAGATATGTGATTTCCAAATATTTTCTCCCATTGTGTAAGTTGTCATTTTACTTTCATGATAAAGTCCTTTGAGCCATAAAGTTTTTAATTTTAATGAAATCCTATTTATCTATTTTTTCTTTTATTGCTTGTGCTTTGGGTGTAATGTCTAAGAAATTATTCCCTAACTCAAGGTCTTGAAGATGCTTCCCTATGTTTTCTTCTAGGAGTTTGATTGTTTTAACTTTTATATTTAGGTCTTTGATCCATTTTTAGTTTATTTCTGTAAATGGTGAAAGGGAGGGGTCCTTTTTCTTTTCTTTTTTTTTTTTTTTGCAAATGGAGATCCAGTTTTCCTAGCACCATTTGCTCAAGAGATCATTCTTTACAAATTGAGTAGTCTTTGTCCTTGTCAAAAATATGTTAGTCATAAATATGAGGGTTGTTTTCTGAGCTCTCAAGTTACCTTGACTCAAGAAAGGCTGATTGGTCCAGAACACCTCTGTCAGCTGGTAAGACATGTGTCTGGTGTTTTCTGGTCCTTTGCCCTCTGGTTTCAAACAGCTTCCCCATGAGCATTTTCATTCTGCATCTCCAAATGTCTAGATCTCTTGTTGGCTGTGATAGCTCTGTCACTTCTGTCAGCAATGGAGCTTTTTCCAAAATGGTTCCTTTTTAAAGGTCTCCAGTGAGTGACCCTACATTGAATGGGAGGAGACACATCTCCAAGGAAACCACTTAATCAAAAGGTCCTACCCACAACTGGGTGGGTCACATTTCTATGGAAACAACTTAATAAAAAAGACCCTACCCTACAATATTAAATCAGGATTATAGAACATGGCTTTTCTGGGGTACACAACAGTTTCAAACTGGCATGGTAAGGGCTGACATTTAATGATATGTAATCTTCCAATACACAAACACAGAATGACCTCCAATTTATTTTGGTCTTCTTTGATTTCTTTTAGCAATTTTTTCAGTTTTCTGTGTACAAATCCTTTATGTCCTTGGTCAGATTTTGTGCTGGTTTGAATCTGTTATGTACCCAAGAAAAGACTATGCTCTTTTCATCCATTCTTGTAGGGGGCAGAACTGTTGTGAATGGGATGTTTTGACTAGGTTGCTTCCATGGAGATGTGACCCACTCAATTCAAGGCAGGTCTTAATCATCTTTATTGGCAACCTTTAACAGAGGATAAAAGGCAAAGGCATTTTGGAGAGAGCTCAGAGAAAGAAATGCCCCAGAAGGAACAAGCAAGAACACAGAGAATCCCAGAGAAATTTTGGAGAGAAGGGCCAACAGACATTGCCATGTGCCTTCCCATGGCCCTAGATGCCATCAGCCTTTTTCAGAGTCAAGATACCTCTCTCTGGATGCCTTAATTTGGACATTTTCATGGTCTTAGAACTGTAAAATTGTAACCTATTAAATCTCCTTTGTAAAAGCCAATCTATTTGTGATATATTGCATTCCAATATATACCAGCCTTAGCAAACCAAAACAGATTTATTCCTAGCTATTGATTCCTTTAGTTGCTATTGTCAGTGGAACTTTTTATTGATTTCTTCTTCTGATTCTTCATTACTTGTATATAGAAACACTAGAGACTTTAGGGTGTTGTTAGTATTATATCCTGCCACTTTGCTGAATCCTTTTATTAGCTCCAGGAGGTTGTTCTGGATTTTTCAGGACTTTTTTGCATATAGGATCATGTCATCCACAAATAAGGAAGGTTTTACTTTTCTCTTTCCAGTTTGGATGGCTCTTATTTCTTTTCTTGCCTAATTGCTCTGGCAAGAACTCCTAGCATAGTGTTGACTAATAGAAGTGACAGTGGGCATGCTTCTCTTGTTCTTGATCTTAGAGGGAAGGGTTTCAGTCTTTTACCATTAAGTAGGATATTAGCCATCAGCTTTTCATACATGCTCTTTATCATATTGAGGAATTCTATACCTAGTGTTCTAAGTATTTTTATCAAGAAATGGTGCTGGATTTTGTCAAATGCCTTTTCTGAATTGATTGCGATCATTGTGTGCTTTTCCTGTTCATTCTGTTTATGTGGTACATCACATTAATTGATTTTCTTATGTTGAACCAACCTTGCATACCAGGGATTTATCAATTTTTTGGGATGACTTTGAGCAGAATTGGAGTTTTGCCTTCTTGGAATCTTTGGTAGATTTCCTCTGTGAAGCCATCTGGTCTTGGGCTTTTCTTTGTAGGGAGGATTTTGATTATAGATTTAATCTCTTTATTAGTAATTGGTTTTTTTCTTTTGAGATCTTCTATTTCTTCTTGAGTCAATGTAGGTAGTTTATTTATAAGAGTTTGTCCCTTTTATCTAGGTTATCTAATTTATTGGTAGACAATTGATCATAGTGTGTACTTATAATCCTTTTGATTTCAGCTGGGTCAGTGGTAATGTCTCCTTTTCATTTCTAATTTTTAAAATTTGAATCCTCCCTCTTTTTTTATATAATTTTGGTCAGGCTAACTAAGGGTTTGCCAATTTTGTTCATCTTTTCAAATAACTGACTTTTGGTTTTGTTGATCCTATTTTTTTTTCATTTATCTCCACTCTAATCTTTGTTATTTTCTTCCTTATGCTAGCTTTTGGTTTAGTATACTTTTCTTTTTTCTTGTTCTTCTGCTTTTGAGATTAGGTCTCTGATTTTAAATCTTTCTCTTCTTTAATGAAAGCATTTAGAGCTATAAATTTCCCTTTCAGCATTGCCTTCACTGCAGCCCATACATTTGGGTATGTTTTATTTTCATTTTCATTAACTTGAAGATAATTCCTAATATCACTTTTGAGTTCCTCTTTAATGTTGGTTGACTAATAGTACGTTGTTTAATTTTCACATATTTTTGAGTTTTCCACTTCTCCCTCTGTTATTGATTTTTAGTTTCATTCTGTTGTAGCTGGAGAATATACATTGTATGATTTCAGTATTTTTTAAATTTATTGAGATGTGTTTTGGGATCCAACATATGGTCTATATTACAGAATGATCCATTTGCACTCATGAAGAATATGTATTCTGTTTTTTTTCAGCACATGTCCCATATATGTCTGTTAGGTCCAGTTGGGTTAGAATATCATTCAAGTCCTGTATTTCCTTATTTTTCTTCTAACTACATATTCCATCAATTATGGGGAGTGTTGTGCTAACTACAATGTAGAATCTTCTACTACAGTGTAGAATCTTCCCTCAAATTTGTCAGTATTTGCTGAATATATTTTGGGACTCTCTGCCTTTTGACTGAAGAGTTTAATCCATTTATATTTAAAGTCACCACTGATAATACAGGACTTTCTTCTGCCATTTTGCTCCTCACTTCTGTGAATTCCTACTTTTATATTTATTTGGTATTTTGTCAAAAAAATGCCTTCTCATTTATATCTGAATAAATAAATTTTCACCTATTTTCCTTGTGGTTACCATCAGTTAAAATTTAGCATCCTAAATCTATAACAATCATATTTGCTTTGATACTGATTTAATATCAATAGTATGTATATATACTTTTTACACCCCATCGTGCCCTCACCATTTCTATATTTGTTACCACTTTAGATCTTTGTACAGTTTATGTCCCCAAACCTCAATATATTATTACCTTTTATGCATTTACATTTTGATACCTGTGAGAAGTAATAACTGGAATTACACACCAAACAATACACTACAAGAATACTAGCATTTATAATTATCCACATGGTTATCTTTGCTACAGTTGTTTGTTTCTTCAAGCCACTTTAAACCACCCTGCAGTGTTCTTACCTCTCAATTTGAAGAACTCCCTTTAGCATTTCTTATAAGGTACATCTAGTGGTAATGAACTCCTTTTGGTTTTGTTTATTGGAGAATGTCTTAATCTCTTTCTTATTTTTGAAAGAGGGTCTTGCTGGGTATAAAATTTTTGGCTAGCAGTTCTTTTCTTTCAGCACTCTAAGTATATCAACCCACTCCCTTCTTGCTTCCATGTTTCTGATGAGAAATTAGCACTCAATCTAATTAGAACTACCTTGAAGATTTTCTCTTGCTGTTTTCAGGTCTCTCTTCTTGTCCTTTGCATTCAATAATGTGATCAATATATGGGGTGCGTTTCTTCAATTTATCTTGTTTGAACTTTTTGGCTGTACATATTCACATCTTTTGCTAAGTTTGGGAAGTTCTCTGTCATTATTTCTTTGAATAGTCCTTCTGTCCCTTTCTCTCTTTATTCTCCTGTGACTCCCATAATGTTGATATTGCCAAAGGTGTTTTAGGCTATTTTGTACTTAATATTTCTTTTATCTTTCTGCTCCTCATCCTGACTCATTTCAAGTGTCTTGTCTTTGAATTCACTGATTTTTTTCTGTCCACTCCAATCTGCTCTTGAAACCCTCCTGGACATTTTTCATGTCAGTTATTATTGTCTTCAACTCTAGCAGTCATTGTTGGTTCCTTTTTCAAATTTCTATCTCTTTACTTATACTCTCATGTTATTCATTCATTGTTTTACTGATATCCTTTAGCTCTTTCTCTGTATTTTCCTTCATCTCCTCGAGCATTTTGTATGTCATTTTTTTAAAGGCTTTGTTCAATATTTCCATATTTTTGTCTTCTTTCTTGGTGTGTTCTTTTTGTTTACCCTCTTTCTTTGGATAGGCCATCATTTCCTATTTCTTTGTTATCATGTACTCTTTTGTTGCACACTGTACATCTTAATATTAAAAAATGTTAATTCTGGGATTTGGTCCCTGAGATGTCTCCTTCTTGATTTTGTAAACAACTGACACTAAGACCAAATCAATTTTCTTGAGCTTCGGCCCTCCTTTCAGAAAGGTCTACTGAAAGCGAATGCAGCATAAAGGGTTTGCCCTGTCTTTCTGCACCTTTGTCTTGTCCTGGGCTTTTGCTTTTTGGTTGTTTTGGTATTCCCATTTATAGGGATTTTGTTTATCCCTTTTGTTTCCCAAGAGACAGATCTCCCTGTGCTGGGCCAGGCCTCTGCCCCAGACTCTCTGCCTCTATAGTTTCTTACAACTTCTTTCCTTTCCTCAAACTGCTTTTGCCTGGAGGGCAAATTGTCAAGAGTGGCATGCTGCTGAGGACTTTACCAAGTCAACACTGGGCCAGGAACACACAAAGGGGGTGCAGACTGGTGCCAAAGTGCCCTGGGGAGAGGATCAGGAAGGGCACCAAGAGCTTCTCTGATGACTCCCCAAAGCTGAGCTTTCCTGGTCTGCCCAGAAAATGTAGGCCTTCAACTAATGGTTCCCTGCAGGCCTGAGGAAGTGCAGAAATCTTTAAATCTCCATTGCTGCTGCCCCTGTCCAGGGAGGGTTGAAACAATGGCTGTTGCTTCTTTTGTTCAAGGCGGGGTAAAACAATGTTTTCCCTCGTAATTGGCCCCGGTTATCCAAATTTGCTAATGAAAAGCTATCATCAGTGATTAGCCAAACACCCTTGTTTTGGGGGAAAAGAATTTTAAGGTCCTTTCTGTCACCAGCAAGCTGGCTAGGGGCTGGATCCCACAGTGACCTGCCACAAGAGTGTGTGATGGGCACCAGTAGCCACTGTGTATAGAGAGCAATTTACTGATTTTTACTGTAATTTATTAGCTTCTTGCTTCCACTCTTCCCTGAATACTGCACAGTGTTCTTCTGGCCTGCAGAGTTTCGAAATATTTGTTTCAGACAGGTCCTTCCTGTTTAATAGTTCTTTTGGTGGAAAGACTGAGTCCTGTAGCTCTCCTTTAATCCATTTAAGTTAATTATTTATACCTTGTAGGGGAAGAGGGTGACTTCCTTCTTTTACATATGGATATACAGTTTTCCAGATAATTCTTTGATCTGGTGGGCTGCCTTGTGCATTGAAAGATGTTTTGCAGCATCTGTCCTCTACTATCTAGATCCCAAGATGTAACGACCCAAAATACCTCTAAATATAGCCCTATGTTCCTTGAGGGGAAACATCAACAATGATTGAAAATCACTGATCTAGGTGCTGGAAATTGCATTGAAACTTCTGGATCCTGCCCTTAAGTGAAAGGAGAAGGCCCTGCTCTTGACCATTTTTTTCTGCCTGGTGACTGGCATGTAGACATGATGATGAGAGCTGGAGCAGTTATCTTAGTTCACAAGAAGGAAGTCTTAGGTGAAGAATGCGGGGCATTAAGAGAGAAAGGCCTGGACCCTGATAACTGTAGAGCTCTTATTCTAACCCTACATTGTCTACACAGATTTATCCATAAGAGTGAAAAAAAGCTTCTAACTTATTTAGGTCACTATTATGTTGGATCACAGCAGCTGAACCTGTATCCTAACAGGATTTTAATCCTGTTTTAAATCAAGGGAGTATTCTTTACTCATACCTTATCCCAGACTTCTCTTTAAAAAACTGTAAATCTTTGGTGCCTGAATAAATCCCTGTAGCTTTCCTGGTAGAAAAAGCACATAGCAAGAAGTTATCTCTTGCCATAACAGTGGTAGTATGTTTCTGACTCCATCAGACATTCCAGTTGAAAGCTGTGTATGCAAACTCATGGAGGAAAAAAGCATCATGACTTGTGGACTGTGATTAAAAAAAGCAACTCAACAGCATTGGCCAATAAGATCTGAATCGATAAATAATTTAATATATGTGTCAGGTTTTCAAGATATGTCTGTCACATTTTGTGAAAAGCTTGATTTCTCTTGTATGACATGGTGAACCATTGAAGTACTTTTGATTGGATTTGTAGTTTAGAAAGATAACTCTTATGGCAGTGTGAAGAATACATTGGAGGGAATCATGACATGGAAAGGAAAAAAATGAAGAAATAAGTATTTGCAGAAAAAAGAAAGGCAAACAATTTTTATAAGATTAACACTAGCTAAAAAAGAACAGAAGTTCAGAAAAACACAAAATGAGGAATGGAAGTAGGTTTACAGATAAAAGGAAATTAAAATAAGCAAAATTGCAAAAGTTTCCCCCTCTTCTACCATCATCCCTGCTTCCACTCCCTCCCTCCTGTAGGCATTCATTTTAGTATATTAAATGCCTATCTTTCTAATTCACCTGTCCTCTGTTCATTTTTACATAACCCATATATTTTGAAAAATATGTTATACTGTTTTGCAAATCTGGTTTTTAAAAACATTTTTATTCAAGTATAACACTGTTCTAGTTTGCTAGCTGCTGGAATGCAACACACCAGAGATGGATTGGCTTTTAAGAAAAGGGGATTTATTTCATTAGCTCTTCAGAGGAAAGGCAGCTAACTTTCATCTGAGGTTCTTTCTTACTTGGGAAGGCTCGGGGTCATCTCTGCTGACCTTCTCTCCAGGCCTCTGGGTTCCAACAACTTTCCCTGGGGTGATTCCTTTCTGCATCTCCAAAGGCCTAGACTGAGCTGCAGGTGCTGAGATGAGGTATGCTGAGCTGTTTGGGCTGTGCTACATTGTGCTCTCTCATTTAAGCACCAGGCAATTAAGTCAAACATCAGTCATTGCAGCAGGCACACCTCCTAGCCAACTGCAGCTATAAATCAGCAACAGATGAGGTTCACGTACCATTGGCTCATGACCACAGCAACAGAGCTAGGTACCTTCACCTGGCCAAGTTGACAAATGAATCTAACTACCACAACACATAAGCAAAAATGTGCACAAATCATAATATCACTCAATGAATTGTCGGAATTTGACTCACTCTGATAATACTACCCAGGTCAAGAAATAGAATATTACCAAAACTGCAAAAAACTTTCTCTTAACCCTTTCTAGCCACTACTCTTTACCTCCTCCTGAATGTTAACTGTAGAATGATTTTAGAATCACAGATTGATTTTTGACTATTTTGAACTACAAATAAATGAGATCATACAGTATGTAATCTTTTGTGTCTGACTCTTTTATTCAACAATACATTAGTGAGATCAACCACATTGTGTCAGCAGCAGTTCTTACATTTATATTCCTGCATAATATTCTTCTGCTTATGTGTACCACAATTTATTTATCCATTATATTACTGATAAGCTTTTATATAATAGCCAGTTCTTTGCTATTATGAATTCTGCTTCTGTGAGTGTGTCTTTTGGTACCACATATATGTACATATGTACATACATATATTCTGTATCAAGGATTAAAATTGTTGTGCATTTGCACCAATCTTCATTTCCACCAGTAATGTTATGAAAGATCCAGTGGTTTTGCAATTCCCCAGCAGAGGCATTGTCACTCTTTTTTATTTTTAATTGTTCTGGTGGGTGTGTAGTAGTATTCCACTGTGATTTTAATATGCATTTCCCTGATGATCATTGAGGTTCCAGCAACTTTTCAAATTTTATTGGCTATTTTGATATCCTCTTTTGTCAAGTGCCTGGTCAAAACTTTTGCCTACTTTTCTATTCAGTTGCCTATTTTTTGAAAGTTTTATTGAGACATATTCGCATACCATAGAATTCATCCAAAATGTACAATCAGTGGTTCACAGTATCATCACATAGTTCTGCCTCATTATCACAATCAATTTTAGATATTTTCATTATTCAAAAAAAAAAAGAAGACAACAACCAAATCATCCTATACCTCTCTTCTGGCTTGCCTAATTTTATTCCATTGATTTTTTTTAACTTTTCCTATTGCATATATAATATATACACAAAGCAAAGAAATAAAAAAGCAATAGTTTTCAAAGCACTCTTCAACAAGTAGTTACAAGACAGATCCCAGAGTTTGTCATGGGCTACCATACGATCCTCTCAGATTTTTCCTGCTGGTTGCTCCAGGATATAGGAGGCTAGAAGACTTAAATATCTTTTATCATCATAATTGACTTTTTTTCCTTCTTTTTTGGTGAAAAATAACATATACAAAAAAAGCAATAAATTTCAAAGCACAACGCTACAATTAGTTGTAGAACATATTTCAGAGTTTGACATGGCTTACAATACCACAATTTTAGGCTTTTACTTCTAGCTGTTTTAAGATACTGGAGACTAAAAGAGATATCAATTTAATGATTCAGCATTCATATTCATTTGTTAAATCCTATCTTCACTGTATAACTCCACCATCACCCTTGATCTTTCCATCCCTCTCTTTAGGGGTGTTTGGGCTATGGCCATTCTAAACTTTTCATATTGGAAGGGTCTGTCACTAATACAGGGTAGGGAGATGGAACTATCTGATGTTCTGGAGAGGCTAAGCCTTCTAAGATACAGGACTAATCTTGGCAAGGGACCGTTCTGGAGGTTGTAGGCTTCTGGAAAGTTACCTTAGTGCATGGAACATTGTGGAATCTTATATATTGTCCTAGGTGTTCTTTAGAATTGGCGGGAATGGTCCTGGTTGGGGGTTGGTGGGTTTTGATAGGTAGCAAGGTCTAAACTGAAGCTTGCATAAGAGCAATCTCCAGAGCAGCCTCTCAACTCTATTTGAACTCCCTCTGCCACTGATACTTTATTTGTTACATTTCTTTTCCTCCTCTTGGTCAGGATGGAATTGTTGATCCCACAGTGCCAGGGCCAGATTCATCCCTGGGAGTCATCTCCCATGTTGCCAGGGAGACTTTCAACCCTGGATGTCATGTCCCACGTAGCAGGGAGGGCAATGATTTCACTTGCAGAGTTGGGCTTAGAGAGACTGAGGCCACATCTGAGAAACAAAAGAGGTCCTCAAGAGGTAACTCTTAGGCATACCTTTAGGTAGGCTAAGCTTCTCCGCTACCTACATAAGATTCACAAGATTAAGCCTCAGGATCGAGGGCATGGCCTATTTATTTCAGTGCCCCTAAAGTTCGACACAGTATCAGGGGATTCCTTGATGCTAAGGTTTAATAGTTCCATATTCTTTCTCCCATCCCTCAAGGGACTTTGCCAATAGTTTTTGATTATCTGCTTAATGTATTATAGGATGTATTCAGGCATTATAATAATCTATACAGGATTAAAGGACCATTTTCTTATTCTTGGCTCCCTGTGTTTCAGTTGTTCAAATGAGCTATACAGATAGGTTGAGTTAGATTATGTGCTACAGAAAATTTCAGTTCCAGACCAAATAAAACTTTCTTCCTTTGGTCTCAAAGAGAATTCATGGTTTGAAAATAAAGACATTGTCTGTCTTACTTCTGTGTTCTGAATTACTTTGGCCCCAACCTGATCAGCTTTGCTATTTATAGATATAAATATTTTGATATTTATCTCTAGATATCAGGTTATATATATATGTGTGTGTGTGCGTGTGTATACGCACACACACACGTATCTCAGCCTCTTAAAATCCAGAAATAATAATCTCCACTCCAGATTTAATGCATCTGCTATGAAAGCTTATAATCTAGGTCCTCTGTTTTCTTATAAGCATTTTCTAAAGGAGACCGTACCATCGTTGTTCTTTTGTTTCTGGTTTATTTTACCTTATCAAATGTGTTCATTCACATCATTGCATGCCTCATGAGTTTGTTCCTTTTTGTAGCAGCACAACCTTCGTTCACAAATATACACCATCATTTGCTAATCTAGTTCCTTCTCGGTGCATCCTTCAGCCACCTGCATTCATCAGGCATCATGTATAGAGACCAAAGTCCACAGTCCATCAACATTCTCAATTTTAGATAATTTCATTGCTCCCAAGAGAACGAAAACCCATAAACCCACCCTCACCAAATAAGAAATCTAAACCTCTTAGCTCTTATCCCTACCCCCATTATTTACCTCTGCTGTTGCTGTGGTACTGCTGATGTTTTCCTGTTAAACATAGCCCAGAGCATGCAATAGCAGATTTTTCCCTTTACTCTGGACTTAAAACACTCTTTGTACAACAATCATATGTTTGAAGTAATTCTTGCAAGAACTTATTTATATTTCTAGTGTTAAACATTGGAACATATAGATCTGTACAACCCCTTTCAATGTTGTTCATCCTCAGTATGGTAACATTACTTATAGAGAACCACCTTCACTCCTATCTATTCCCTTACATTGGAGTTCAACCTCATTAGCTAGCCATTCACCCATCTCTAGCTTCTATGTATTTCTATGTTCCTTATATTTGTATTATAAGACTGTGATTATACCTTTATGCTAGTCATAAAAGTGAAATCATACAGTATATATCCTTTTGTGTCTGGCTTATTTCATGCAGCATTATGTCCTCAAGGCTCCTCCATCTTGTCATGTGCTTCAGGACATCATTTCATCTTACTGCTACATAATATTCAATATATGTATATACCACATTTTGTTAATTCACTCATCTGTTGATGGGCATTTGGATTGTTTCCATCTTTCGGTGATTGTAAGTAATACTGCTATGAACATCAGTGTGCAAATGTCTGTTCGTGTCATTGCTTTCAGCTCTTCTGGGTATATACCAAGAAGTGCTATTGCTGGGTCATAGGGCAACTCGATATTTAGTTTCCTAAGGAACCGCCAAATAGTCTTTCATAGTGGCTACTCCATTAGACATTCCCACCAGCAGTGCATAGTGTCCCAACTTCTCTACATCCTCTCCAACATTTATAGTTTCCTGTTCATTTAATAGCAGCCATTCCTATAAGTGTGAAGTGATATCTCATTGTATTTCCCTTATGGTCAAGGAAAATGAGTATCTCTCCATGTGCTTTTGAGCCATCTGTATTTGCTCCTCAGAAAAATACCTAGTCATATCTTTAGCCCATCTTATAATTGGATTGTTGTTCTTTTGTTGTTGAGTTGTATGATTTCTTTGTATATACAAGATATCAAACCTTTGTCCTATAAGTGATTTCCAAATATTTTCTCCCATTGAGTTGGCTGCCTCTTCACCTTTTTGACAAAATCTTTTGAGGTGCAGAAGCATTTGATTTTGAGGAATTCCCATTTGTCTATTTTTTTCTTTTGTTGCTTGTGGTTTGGGTGTGAAGTTTAGGAAGCTACCTCCTATTACTGGGTCTTGAAGATGTTTCCCTACATTCTCTTCTACAAGCTTTATGGTGCTAGTTCTTATATTTATGTATTTGATGAATATTGACTTAATTTTTGTGTAAGGTGTAAGATGGGGTCCTCTTTCATTCTTTTGGCTATTGATATCCAGTTCTTCCATGCCCAATTATTGAAAAGACTATTTTGTCCCAGTTCAGAGGATTTGGGGGCCTTGTCAAAAATCAGTTGACCATAGATCTGGTAGCCTATTTCTGTACTCTCAATTTGATTCCATTGGTCAATGTTTCTGTCTTTGTTCCAATACCATGCTGTTTTGACCACTGTGGCTTTATAATAGGTTTTAATGTCAGTGAGTGTTAATCCTCCCACTTCATTCTTCTTTTTTAGGATGATTTTATCTGGGGTCTCTTTACTTTCCAGATGAATTTGGTAATTAGCTTTTCCAAGTCTTCAAAATAGGTTGTGGAATTCTGATTGGTACTGTGTTGAATCTGTAGATCAATTTGGATAGAACTGAAATCTTAACTATATTTAGCCTTCCTATCCATGAGCAGGGAATGTTTTTCCACCTATTTAGATCTCCTTTGATTTCTTTTAGCAATGTTATGTAGTTTTCTGTGTACAAATCCTTTACATCCCTAGTTATGCTCATTTCTAAGTACTTGATTCTTTTAGTTGCTATTTTGAATGGAATTTTTTCCTTAACTGACTCCTCAGCTAGGTCATTGCTTTTGTATAAAACATTACTGATTTTTTGCACATTAACTTTATATCCTGCCACCTTGATGAATTTGTTAATTAGCTCAAGTAACTTTGATGTAGATTTCTCAGGATCTTCCAAGCATAGTATCATGTCATCTGCAAATAATGAAAGTTTTACTTTTTCCTTTTCAATTTGGATGCCTTCCTTTCCAATTCTTTGTCCTCCCTGATTGCTCTAGCTAAAACTTCTAGCACAATGTTGAATAATAGTGGTGACAGTGGACATCCTTGTCTCATTCTGATCTTAGGGGGAAAGCTTTCAGTCTCTCTCCGTTGAGTAGGAAGCTGGCTGATTCTTTATCATATTGAGGTAGTTATCTTTGCTTTCTATTGTTTGGAATGTTTTTATCAGAAAAGGATGTTGAAGTTTGTTGAATGCTTTTTCAGCATCAATCGAGATGATCATGTGATGTTTCCCTTTTGATTTGTTAATGTGCTGGATTACATTAATTGGTTTTCTTTTGTTGAACCATCCTTGCATTCCTGGTATAAACCCCACTTGGTCATGGTGTATAATTCTTTTAATGTGTTGTTGGATTTGATTTGCTAATATTTTGTTGAGAATTTTTGCATCTATGTTCATTAGGGAGATTGGTCTGTAGTTTTCCTTTCTTATAGTATCTTTACCCAGTTTTGGTGCTGAAATGATATTAACATCATAAAATGGGTTAGGTAGTGTTCCCTCTTCCTGAATTTTTTTTTGGAAAAGTTTGACCAGGATTGGTGCTAGTTCTTTTTGGAATGTTGGTAAAATTCTCCTGTGAAGCCATCTGGCCCTGGACTTTTCTTTGTAGGAAGACTTTTGTTGACTGATTGTATCATTTTACTTGTGATTGGTTTGTTGAGATCATCTATTTCTTCCTGAGTCAGTGTAGCTTGTTTGTGTATCTCCAGGAATTTGTCCATTTCATCTAAGTTGTCTAGTTTGTTGGCAGATAGTTGTTCATAGTATCATCTTATGATTTCTTTTAATTCTTCAGAGTCTGTGATTATGCAGGGTCTATTCTCATTTCTGATTTTGTTTATTTGCATCCTCTCTCTTTTTCCCTTTATCAGTCATGCTAGTGGCCCATCAATTTTATTAAAGAATTTATTTAAAGAACTAACTTTTGGTTTTATTGATTCTATTGTTCTTTTTTCCCCCATTTGTTTATCTCTGCTTTAATCTTTATTTCTCTTCTTCTTTTTGCTTTGGGGGTAGTTTGCTGTTCTTTCTTAAGTTCCTCCAGGTAAGCTGTTAAGTCCTCAATTTTTCCTCCTTCTTGTCTTTTAGTATTGGCATTTAGGGCAATAAATTTCCCTCTCTGTCTTTGTCACATTCCATAAGTTTTTTTTTTTTAATAAAAGGACTTTATTAAGTTACAAGTCTATAGTTCTAAGGCCATAAAAATGTCCAAACTAATACATCCAGAGAAAGATACCTTGACCCAAGAAAGGCCAATATCAGTCATGTATGTGGGAAGGCACGTGGCTGGTGTCTGCTGGTCCTTGCTCCCAGTTCCATTGCTTCCAGCTTCTGATTCCAGTGTTTTCTTTTCTAAGCATTTGTGGGCCGTCACTTAGCTCCTCCAGGGCAAAACTCTGGGCTCTGGCTTGCCTAGCATCTCATGAGAAGACTCATGTTGACGTTTGCTGGGCTCCAAACATGTGTCTAGGCATCTGGTCCCTCAGCACTCTAAGCATCTCCAAATATCTGCATCTGTGTCAGCTCTGAAGCCACTGTGTTTCCTTGGGCTTCAGCATTTTCAAACTCTGTCTGTGTCTGCATTTGAGGTTTCTCCAGTTCTTTTCTCTTTTTTTTTTTTGAGGATTTTTTTTTGTATTAATTAACGGAAAAAAAGAAATTAACCCAACATTTAGAAATCATACCATTCTACATATGCGATCAGTAATTCTTAACATCATCACATAGATGCATGATCATCGTTTCTTAGTACATTTGCATCGGTTTAGAAGAACTAGCAACACAACCGAAAAAGATATAGAATGTTAATATAGAGAAAAAAAATAAAAGTAATAATAGTAAGAACAAAACAAAACAAAACAAAACAAAAAAAACCAAAAAGCTATAGCTCGGATGCAGCTTCATTCAGTGTTTTAACATGATTACTTTACAATTAGGTATTACTGTGCTGTCCATTTTGGAGTTTTTGTATCTGGTCCTGTTGCACAGTCTGTATCCCATCAGCTCCAATTACCCATTATCTTACCCTGTTTCTAACTCCTGCTGAACTCTGTTACCAATGACATATTCCAAGTTTATTCTCGAATGTCGATTCACATCATTGGGACCATACAGTATTTGTCTTTTAGTTTTTGGCTAGACTCACTCAGCATAATGTTCTCTAGGTCCATCCATGTTATTACATGCTTCATAATTTTATCATATCTTAAGCTGCATAATATTCCATCGTATGTATATACCACAGTTTGTTTAGCCACTCATCTGTTGATGGACATTTTGGCTGTTTCCATCTCTTTGCAATTGTAAATAACGCTGCTATAAACATTGGTGTGCAAATGTCCATTTGAGTTTTTGCCCTTAATTTCTTTGAGTAGATTGCCAGCAATGGTATTGCTGGGTCGTATGGCAATTCTATATTCAGCTTTTTGAGGAACCGCCAAACTGCCTTCCACAGTGGTTGCACCATTTGACATTCCCACCAACAGTGGATAAGTGTGCCTCTTTCACCGCATCCTCTCCAGCACTTGTCATTTTCTGTTTTGTTGATAATGGCCATTCTGGTGGGTGTGAGATGATATCTCATTGTGGTTTTGATTTGCATTTCTCTAATGGCCAGGAACATTGAGCATCTCTTCATGTGCCTTTTGGCCATTTGTATTTCCTCCTCTGAGAGGTGTCTATTCAAGTCTTTTTCCCATTTTGTAATTGGGTTGGCTGTCTTTTTGTTGTTGAGTTGAACAATCTCTTTATAAATTCTGGATACTAGACCTTTATCTGATATGTCATTTCCAAATATTGTCTCCCATTGTGTAGGCTGTCTTTCTACTTTCTTGATGAAGTTCTTTGATGCACAAAAGTGTTTAATTTTGAGGAGTTCCCATTTATTTATTTCCTTCTTCAGTGCTCTTGCTTTAGGTTTAAGGTCCACAAAACTGCCTCCAATTGTAAGATTCATAAGATATCTCCCTACATTTTCCTCTAACTGTTTTATGGTCTTAGACCTAATGTTTAGATCTTTGATCCATTTTGAGTTAACTTTTCTGTAGGGTGTGAGATATGGGTCTTCTTTCATTCTTTGGCATATGGATATCCAGTTTCCTAGGCACCATTTATTGAAGAGACTGTTCTGTCCCAGGTGAGTTGGCTTGACTGCCTTATCAAAGATCAAATGTCCATAGATGAGAGGGTCTATATCTGAGCACTCTATTCGATTCCATTGGTCGATATATCTATCTTTATGCCAATACCATGCTGTTTTGACCACTGTGGCTTCATAATATGCCTTAAAGTCAGGCAGTGCAAGACCTCCAGCTTCATTTTTTTTCCTCAAGATGTTTTTAGCAATTTGGGGCACCCTGTCCTTCCAGATAAATTTGCTTATTGGTTTTTCTATTTCTGAAAAATAAGTTGTTGGGATTTTGATTGGTATTGCATTGAATCTGTAAATCAATTTAGGTAGGATTGACATCTTAACTATATTTAGTCTTCCAATCCATGAACATGGTATGCCCTTCCATCTATTTAGGTCTTCTGTGATTTCTTTTAGCAGTTTTTTGTAGTTTTCTTTATATAGGTTTTTTTGTCTCTTTAGTTAAATTTATTCCTAGGTATTTTATTCTTTTAGTTGCAATTGTAAATGGGATTCATTTCTTGATTTCCCCCTCCGCTTGTTCATTGCTAGTGTATAGAAATGCTACAGATTTTTGAATGTTGATCTTGTAACCTGCTACTTTGCTGTACTCATTTATTAGCTCTAGCAGTTTTGCTGTGAATTTTTCCGGGTTTTCGACGTATAGTATCATATCGTCTGCAAACAGTGATAGTTTTACTTCTTCCTTTCCAATTTTGATGCCTTGTATTTCTTTTTCTTGTCTAATTGCTCTGGCTAGAACCTCCAACACAATGTTGAATAATAGTTGTGATAGTGGACATCCTTGTCTTGTTCCTGATCTTAGGGGGAAAGTTTTCAATTTTTCCCCATTGAGGATGATATTAGCTGTGGGTTTTTCATATATTCCCTCTATCATTTTAAGGAAGTTCCCTTGTATTCCTATCCTTTGAAGTGTTTTCAACAGGAAAGGATGTTGAATCTTGTCAAATGCCTTCTCTGCATCAATTGAGATGATCATGTGATTTTTCTGCTTTGATTTGTTGATATGGTGTATTACATTAATCGATTTTCTTATGCTGAACCATCCTTGCATACCTGGGATGAATCCTACTTGGTCATGATGTATAATTCTTTTAATGTGTTGTTGGATACGATTTGCTAGAATTTTATTGAGGATTTTTGCATCTATATTCATTAGAGAGATTGGTCTGTAGTTTTCTTTTTTTGTAATATCTTTGCCTGGTTTTGGTATGAGGGTGATGTTGGCTTCATAGAATGAATTAGGCAGTTTTCCCTCCACTTCGATTTTTTTGAAGAGTTTGAGGAGAGTTGGTACTAATTCTTTCTGGAATGTTTGATAGAATTCACATATGAAGCCATCTGGTCCTGGACTTTTCTTTTTAGGAAGCTTTTGAATGACTGATTCAATTTCTTTACTTGTGATTGGTTTGTTGAGGTCATCTATGTCTTCTTGAGTCAAAGTTGGTTGTTCATGTCTTTCCAGGAACCCGTCCATTTCATCTAAATTGTTGTATTTATTAGCGTAAAGTTGTTCATAATATCCTGTTATTACCCTCTTTATTTCTGTGAGGTCAGTAGTTATGTCTCCTCTTCCATTTCTGATCTTATTTATTTGCATCCTCTCTCTTCTTCTTTTTGTCAATCTTGCTAAGGGCCCATCAATCTTATTGATTTTCTCATAGAACCAACTTCTGGTCTTATTGATTTTCTCTATTGTTTTCATGTTTTCAATTTCATTTATTTCTGCTCTAATCTTTGTTATTTCTTTCCTTTTGCTTGCTTTGGGATTAGTTTGCTGTTCTTTCTCCAGTTCTTCCAAGTGGACAGTTAATTCCTGCATTTTTGCCTTTTCTTCTTTTCTGATATAGGCATTTAGGGCAATAAATTTCCCTCTTAGCACTGCCTTTGCTGCGTCCCATAAGTTTTGATATGTTGTGTTTTCATTTTCATTCACCTCGAGGTATTTACTAATTTCTCTAGCAATTTCTTCTTTGACCCACTCGTTGTTTAGGAGTGTGTTGTTGAGCCTCCACGTATTTGTGAATTTTCTGGCACTCCGCCTATTATTGATTTCCAACTTCATTCCTTTATGATCCGAGAAAGTGTTGTGTATGATTTCAATCTTTTTAAATTTGTTAAGACTTGCTTTGTGACCCAGCATATGGTCTATCTTTGAGAATGATCCATGAGCACTTGAGAAAAAGTTGTATCCTGCTGTTGTGGGATGTAATGTCCTATAAATGTCTGTTAAGTCTAGCTCATTTATAGTAATATTCAGATTCTCTATTTCTTTATTGATCCTCTGTCTAGATGTTCTGTCCATTGATGAGAGTGGTGAATTGAAGTCTCCAACTATTATGGTATATGAGTCTATTTCCCTTTTCAGTGTTTGTAGTGTATTCCTCACGTATTTTGGGGCATTCTGGTTTGGTGCGTAAATATTTATGATTGTTATGTCTTCTTGTTTAATTGTTCCTTTTATTAGTATATAGTGTCCTTCTTTGTCTCTTTTAACTGTTTTACATTTGAAGTCTAATTTGTTGGATATTAGTATAGCCACTCTTGCTCTTTTCTGGTTGTTATTTGCATGAAATATCTTTTCCCAACCTTTCACTTTCAACCTATGTTTATCTTTGGGTCTAAGATGTGTTTCCTGTAGACAGCATATAGAAGGATCCTGTTTTTTAATCCATTCTGCCAATCTATGTCTTTTGATTGGGGAATTCAGTCCATTAACATTTAGTGTTATTACTGTTTGGATAATATTTTCCTCTAACATTTTGCCTTTTGTATTATATATATCATATCTGATTTTCCTTCTTTCTACACTCTTCTCCATACCTCTCTCTTCTGTCTTTTTGTATCTGACTCTAGTGCTCCCTTTAGTATTTCTTGCAGAGCTGGTCTCTTGGTCACAAATTCTCTCAGTGACTTTTTGTCTGAGAATGTTTTAATTTCTCCCTCATTTTTGAAGGACAATTTTGCTGGATATAGGAGTCTTGGTTGGCAGTTTTTCTCTTTTAGTAATTCTTTAAGAATTTAAAGAATTAAATTCTTTTAGTAATTTAAATATATCATCCAACTGTCTTCTAGCTTCCATGGTTCCTGCTGAGAAATCTACACATAGTCTTATTGGGTTTCCCTTGTATGTGATGGATTGTTTTTCTCTTGCTGCTTTCAAGATCCTCTCTTTCTCTTTGACCTCTGACATTCTAACTAGTAAGTATCTTGGAGAACGCCTATTTGGGTCTAATCTCTTTGGGGTGTGCTGCACTTCTTGGATCTGTAATTTTAGGTCTTTCATAAGAGTTGGGAAATTTTCAGTGATAATTTCTTCCATTAGTTTTTTTCCTCCTTTTCCCTTCTCTTCTCCTTCTGGGACACCCACAACACGTATATTTGTGCGGCTCATATTGTCCTTGAGTTCCCTGATACCCTGTTCAAATGTTTCCATTCTTTTCCCGATAGTTTCTGTTTCTTTTTGGAATTCAGATGTTGTATCCTCCAAATCACTAATTCTGTCTTCTGTCTCTTTAAATCTGTCATTGTAGGTATCCATTGCTTTTTCCATCTTTTCTACTTTATCCTTCACTTCCATAAGTTCTGTGATTTGTTTTTTCAGTTTTTCTATTTCTTCTTTATGTTCAACCCATGTCTTCTTCATGTCCTTCCTCAATTTATCGATTTCATTTTTGAAGAGGTTTTCCATTTCTGTTCGTATATTCAGCATTAGTTGTCTCAGCTCTTGTATCTCATTTGAACTATTGGTTTGTTCCTTTGACTGGGCCATATTCTCAATCTTCTGAGCATGGACCATTATCTTCTGCTGGTGGCGTCTGGGCATTTAGTCAGATTTCCTTGGGTGTCGGACCCAACAAAGTTGTAAGATTTTTCTGTGAAATCTTTGGGTTCTGTTTTTCTTATCCTGCCCAGTAGGTGGCGCTCGTGGCACACGTTTGTCTCACGTGTTTGGAAGGGATCCCCCTGGTCACTGATCTCCGCAGCCTGGGGATTTCCGATCCAATTCTCTCCGTTGGTTTGGGGGGCCGCGCGTGGTGGGGGCGTCAGCCGCTGCGACTTGAGGGGACCCTGTGGCTGGTTGCCGGCCGCAGCGGGTCCAGGGAATTCGCCACCGGACCAGGAAGTCGCCCACGGGGGAGGGGCGTCAGTCACCGGCCGCCGCGGCCTGTGGAATTCCCCACCGGACCAGGAAGCCACCCGCGGGGGAGGGCCACCGCGGCTTGGGTAGCCCTCTGATCCGAGACTCGTAGCCGGACCAGGAAGCCGCCCGCAAAAGTGGGGCGCTGGCCGCCTCAGCTTGGGAAACTTGCCTCTCCGAGACTCTCAGCCGGCCCGGGAAGGAGGGAGGGAGGAGCTCAGGCTGCCACAGCTGCCGCTGCTCACATTCCATAAGTTTTGATAAATTGTATTCTCATTTTCATTTGTCCCGAGACAGCTGCTGATTTCTCTAACAATTTCTTCTTTGACTCACTGGTGTTTAAGAGTGTGTTACTTAATCTCCAAATATTTGTGAATGTTCTTGTTCTTTGGTGGTTATTGAGATCCAGCTTCATTCCATTGTGATCAGAGAAAATGCTTTGAATAATTTCAATATTTTAAAATTTATAAAGATGTGTTTTGTGCCTCTAACATATAATCTATCCTGGAGAATGTTCCATGAGCACTTGAGAAGAATGTATATCTTTGTATTTTGGGGTACAATGACCTATATATGTCTGTTAGGTCTAATTCATTTATCAGGTTATTTAACCTAGGAGTGCCATAAACTGATGCACAGAGCTCAGAGTGGGCAGGGTGAGGCTGTGTGACACTATGGGTGAAGGGCAGGGGTAGCCTAGGTATGGAAGTTAGCACCCGTAACCTTTATGCACTGGTAACAGCCTGCAGGGAACAGGGAGGGGGAGGCAGTGCTCAGGAGGGTTTCAGGAAAGGTGGGTTGGGTTGTACTTGGGGTGGGGGTGGGGGCAGGTATGTGCACTGGCATCTGGTGAAATGGGAGTGCCTGGAGCACGGGGAGTGGGAGCAGGTGATGGGGTTCAGGTGTGTGGGGTATGGTGAGTTGCCAGTCACAGGGCTGCGTGGGTGAGCTTAGTGCACCCAAGGAATATGGCCTGGCTTACTTCCTAGTCCCTGGGCTCCCGTCAGTGCACTCCTGTGGGCTCTGCATCTCCACACCAACCTCCCACTTTTGCTTCTCAGTTCCTCGGCCTCTGCTACCAGGGCTGCCCTATGTGGTGCAGAAGGCTCTTCCAGGTCAGTTGCATTCTTGAATCACCTCAGTCACCCTTCTGTCCCTTCTCTAACTTTTCCCTGGAACAGGGCTGAAGTTGGACTACTCTATTCTGCCAACTTCCTGGAAGTCCCTGCCTTATTGATTTTGAAGCCATTCTGTATAAATTTTGGATACAAGATTTTATTGTTTATACATATTGTAAATACCTTTTCAAAGCCTTTCCTCTTCATGTTGTCTTTTAATGAAATATTTCTTAATTTTAATCAAATCCAATTTAGCAAACATTTTTACTTACTCCAAAATCATGAAAATATTCTGCTCTGTTGTATTCTAGAGGTTTTATAATTTTATTTTCCACATTTACATCTATAATCCACCTGCATTTTACTTTTCTGCACATTGTTGGATAGAGATCAAGATGTATCTATATATTTTATACTGATATTGATCTGTAATAAAACTCTTGTCATAAATCAAGTATGTACACTTCTTGGGTCTATCTGAACTCTATTCTGCTCCTTCAGTCTATTTGTCTCCTCTTGGGATAATTCCACAGTGTCTAAATTATTGTAGCTTTATAAGAATTGATGCCATCCTATACAATAAGAATTTTGTCTTTTTTTTTAAGAGTATGACCTGAGTCTCAGAGTTAGAGCTCTAAGGCTGTGAAAGTCAGCATTAACCCATAGAGCAACTGTTTAAAAAGTTGAAAAAGTGATCAGATTTCAACCAGAGATATGAATGAAGCTGATCTTAGTAGGACTAAGGTAAATCAGAATACAGAGTAAAGGATGATATGGTTTATATTTTAAAACTTCAACTTCTGTGTGAGATCAAAGGAAGAGATGTTTCTTTTGTGAAAAATATATATTTTGGGTAGTAAGCTATCTAATTTAACTCATATGGCCACTTTATTTGAACACCATAAATACAGGAATCTTGAATAGGGAGTGAGATCTTGTTGGTTTGTACAGGTTAGTGTGATGCCCTAATACATCCCAGAGTAATGTGGACAGAAAATAAAAAAGCAGTTTCAAGGTCCCTTGAGGGACTGGGGAGAAAGAAGGAAATATTCAATTTGTCCATCTGGCGATTTCCCTATATTCTCACAAGCACTGAGGACAACCAATTTGATAGGCTGAGCCTTTCATCTTGGGGCTTGCCCCTATGAAAGTTATTCCTGTAAAGAAGAAGCTAAGCCTACTTATAATTATACCCAGAGAACCTCTTTCATTGCTGAGATGTGGCCTCTCTCTCTAAGTCAACACAGCAGGTGAATTCACTGCCCATCCCACTTCATGGTACATGACTCCCAGGGTGTAAATCTCCCTAGTAAAGTGGACGTGACTTCCGGGAATGAGCCATGACTTGGCATCTTATAATTGAAAAGACTTCTTGATGAAAAGGGGGAAGAGAGAAATGAGACCAAATAAAGAGTCAGTGGCTGAGACATTTCAAATAGAGTGAAGAGGTCATTCTGGAGGTTATTTTTATGCATTATATAGATATCCACTTTAAGTTTTTAATGGATTAGAATAGCTAGGAGAAAATACATGAAACTTTTGAACTGTATTCCAGTGACCTTGATTCTTGAAGACAATTGTATAACTATATAACTTTGACAATGTGACCATATACTAGTGAAAATCTTGTGGCTGATGCTCCCTTTATACAGGGTATGGACAAATGAGTAAAAAAATAAGGATGAAAAAATAAAGAAATAATAGGGGGCAGAAGGGTTTAAAAAATTGAGTAGTTTGCAATACTAGTGGTCAGTGGGAGGGAGAGTAAAGAGCATGGGATGTAGGGGGTTTTCTTCTTTCTTCTTCTGGAGTGAGTCATATGTTATAAAAATGATCATGGTGATGAATACACAACTATGTGATGATATTGTGAGCTATTGATTGTATACTTTGTATGGGTTGTATGGTGTGCGAAGATACCTCAAAAATATTATTTAAGAAGATCCTATTTACAAATGAGTTCACATCGCAGGACTGGGCTGGATATAGGGGACATGATTCAATCCATAATACATGGGGATGGGGTGGAAGTCTGGTGGAAGACAGGAGTAAGGGATTATAAAAGGCATGAGGAAACTTTGGAGGGTGATAGATACATGCATTGTTGTAGTGACTGTGATGGTTTCAAGGGTGTACACAAATGTCAAAACTTGTCAATATATTCAATATATTCAGTTATTTTATACAAATTGTATCTCAATCAAGCTTTTTATAAAGGGAATAATAAAATATTTAAAAGAAAAAAAGGGTATCTTGCCATTCTTGCCTTTGCTTTTCCATATAAATTTTAGAATCAGTTTGTCAGTTTCAAAAACCTGTGGGGATTTTGATTAACAATGCATTGAATCTAGAAATCTATTGGGGAAGAATTGATATGCTTGTAATATTGGGTTTTATCATGCATATGCAATTAGATCTTTAATTTCTCTCCACAATATTTTGTGGTTTTCAATACAGAGGTCATGTACATCTTAGATATATTTCCAAGTATTTGATATTTTCATGTTATTTTAAACTCTGTTGTTCTAAAATTTCATTTTCTACCTATTTCTTACTGGTTTATATAAATATTGCTGGATTTTGTTTGCCAATATTTTGTTTAAGAGTTTTGCATTTATGTTTATGAGGTAAAATGGCCTGTATTTTTCTTTCTTACAATGTTTTTGAGAGGTTTCTGGATCAAAGTAATCCTGGCATTATAAAATGAATTGTGATATTCTCCTTTCTTTTCTATTCTCTGTACATATTTGTGTATGAATGATATTTCTTTTTCATTAAGTGTTTGGAAAGATCACTAGCAAAGCCATTCTGGAAGGTTTTAAATTACGGATTTGATTTTTTAAATAGGTACAGAACTATTTAGATTTCTAGTCCTTCTAGGAAAGTTTTCTTTCTCCTGGATGTGCTGGTTTGAAAGGATGCATGTACCCTAGAAAAGCCATGTTTTAATCCTAATCCCATTCTGTAAAGGCAGCCATTTCTTCGAATCCCTATTCAATATTATACATTCGAAACTGTAATTAGATCATGTCCCTGGAGATGTGATTTAATCGAGTGGTTGCTAAACTGAATTAAGTGGAGGTGTGTCTCCACCCATTTGGGTGGGTCTTTAAGAGTTTCAGAAGTCCTATAAAAGAGGAAACATTTTGGAGAATGAAAGAAACTCAGACAGAGAAGAGAGTGCTGTAGTACCACAAAGCAGAGAGTCCACAAGCCAGTGACCTTTGGAGATGAAGAAGGAAAAGACCTCCTGGGGAGCTTCATGAAACTGGATGCCAGGAGAGAAAGCTTAGCAGATGATGCTGTGTTTGCCACATGCCCTTTCCAGATGAGAGAGAAGCCCTGACTATGTTTGCCATGTGCCTTCTCACTTGAGAAGAAACCCTGAACTTTATCAGCCTTCTTGAAACCAAGGTATCTTTCTCTGGATACCTTTGATTGGACATTTCTATAGACTTGTTTTATAGAACAAGTATAATTGGGACATTATCTCAGCCTTAGAATTGTAAACTAGCAGCTTACTAAATTCCCCCTTTAAAAGCCATTCCATTTCTGGTATATTGCATTCTGGAAGCTAGCAAACTAGAACACTGGACTATATCATTTTTTCTAAACTTACAAATGTATAGACATAAAGATGTTTGTAATAGCTTCTTATGACCTCTCTATGTCAATTATTAAGTTTTGCTTCCTGATATGGGTAATTTGTGCCTTCTCTCTTTTTTAAAAATTAAATATAATCACCAGAAATGTAGGAATTTTGTGAGTCTTTAAAAGAAGAAACTTTTGCCTTAATAATATTGAAAATAGTTTTAAATTCTAATTTGGGAAAGGATCTGGACAGGCAAAAAAATTGGGTGTCTCACATCTCTGTGGGGATAATCTAGTTAAGTTTCTAATTTACAGTACTGAATAGGGATTAAAAGAAATGGCTGTCTCCAAAAAATGGATCAGGATTAAAACATGACTTTTCTAGTGTACATAATCCTTTCAAACCAGCATAGTCCGCTTGGGGTACTGGGGAGAAAGGATGAAATATTCAACTTCCCCATTTGGAGAATTCTGATATTCTCACAAGCAGTGGGGACAAACAAATCAACAGGCCAAGCCCTCAATCTTGGGGTTCATTCCTATGAAATTTATTCCTGCAAATGACAGGCTTAAAATTAAGCCTGAGTTACCCCCAGAGAACCTCTTCTGTTTCTCAGATGTGGCCTCTCTCTCTAAGCGAACTGCTCTAGTTTGCTAGCTGCCAGAATGCAATATACCAGAAACAGAATGGCTTTTAAAAAGGGGTATTTAATAAATCACTAGTTTACAGTTCTAAGGCCGAGAAAATGTCCCAATTAAAGCAAGTCTCTAGAAATGTCCAATCAAAGGCATTCAGGGAAAGATACCTCGGCTCAAGAAGGATGATGAAGTTCAGGGTTTCTCTCTCAAGTGAGAAGGCACGTGGCAAACAGGGTCAGGGTTTCTCTCTCATCTGAATGTGGTGAACATGGTGTTATTTGCTAGCTTTCTCTCCTAGCTTCCTTTCGTGAAGCTCCTTGGGAGGCGTATTTCTTCTTCATTTCAAAGGTCGCTGGCTGATGGTCTCTCTGCTTCTTGTGGCTATGTCATTCTCCTCTCTCAGAATCTCCTACTTTCTTCAAAATGTTTCCTCTTTTTATAGGATTCCAGCAAACTAATCAAGACCCACCCGAATGGGTGGGGACATGTCTCCACCTAATCCATTTAACAACCACTCTTGATCACTCAAGATTACATCAAATCACATCAAGATGTGACTCCCTAAATCTACATCTCCAGGGAGATGATCTAATTACAGTTTCAAACATACAATACTGAATAGGGATTAGAAGAAATGGTTGCCTTACAAAATGGGATTAGAATTAAAACATGGCTTGTCTAGGGTACACACATCATTTCAAACCAGCACTCCAATTTAGCAGATGAACACCCTGCACTTCCTTCTATGTGGGATATGACTCCCAAGGGTGTAATCTCCCTGGTAATATGGACAGAAATCCCAGGATCAGTTGGGACCTGATATCATGGGTTTGACTTCTTGACCAAGAAGGGGAAGAGAGAAATAAGACAAAATAAAGTTTCATTGGCTGAGACGTTGCAAACAAAGTTGAGAGGTTATCCTGGAAGTTATTCTTATGTATTATATAGATATCCCTTTTTAGTTTATGGCATATTGGAGTGGCTAGAGGAAAGTACCTGAAACTGTTGACCTTGATTCTTGAAGATAATTCTTCAAGATATTATCTTTATATATAAAGATATAACTTTTACAACGTGACTGTGTGATTGTGAAAACCTTGTATCTGATGTTCCTTTTATCCAGGGTATGGGCAGATGAGTTAAAATACATAGATAAAAAGTAAATAAATAATGGGGGGACAAAAGGTAAAATAAATTGGGTAGATAGAAATACTAGTGGTCAATGAGTGGGAGTGGTAAAGGGTGTGGTATGTATGAGTTCTTTCTTTTTATTTCTTTCTGGAATGATGCAAATATTTTAAAAAATGATCATACTGATGAATGCACAACTATATGATGATAATGTGAGCCATTGATTGTACACCATGTATAGAATGTATGTACGTACAGATTTGTTAATAAAAACATATATTTTTTAAAAAAATATTTTAAAGAACATGGCTTTTCTGGGATGTACAACAGTTTCAAACTGGCACACTACGCAAAGTAATCTGCAACTTAAGTGGAACCACAATTAAAATTCTAGTAGTCTTTTTTTCTTTTTTTATAGAAGTGGAAAAGCTAATTCTCAAATTCATATGTAGTTGTCAGAGACCCAAGTAACCATAACAATCTTGATAAAGAACAAAGCTGGAGGACTCACACTTCCTATTTTAAAAGTTACTGCAAAGCTACAGTAATCAAAATAACATGGCATTGACATAAGGATAGCTATATAGACTGATGGAATATAATTTAGAGTTCAAAATTAAACCCACATACATATGAACCATTGATTTCCACAAGGGAGCCAAGTCTATTCAATGGGACTAGAATAGTCTCTTAAAGAAATGATGCTGGAAAAATGGATTTCCACATACAAAAGAATGAAATTGGATCTTTCTCTCATACCATACAAAGAAACTAAATCAAAATGGATTAATGACCTAAATATAAAAGCTGAAACCATAAAACTATTTGAAGAAACTCTAAGGGGAGATTTTCACAACTTCAGAATTAGCGATTGATTTTTAGCTATGACAAAAAAGGTATCAGCAACAAAAGAAACAGATGAATTAGACTATATCAAAATTTAAAACTTTTATGCCTCAAAGGACATTATCAAGAAAGTGAAGAGACAGCCCAGAGAATGGGAGAAAATAGTTGCAAATTGTATCTTAGATAAATATCTGACATATCCAAAATATATAAAGAACTCAACAACAACAACAACAGAATAAGCCAATTTAAAAATGGGCAAGGGACTTGAATAGCATTTCTCCAAAGAAGATATACAAACAGTCAATAAGCACATGAATAGTCATTAGGGAAATACAGCTCAAAACCACAATGAGATACCACTTTGCACCCACAAGGATGGCTGTTATTAATAAAAATGAAAAATAACTAGTGTGGCAAGGATGTAGAGAAATAGAAACCATCATGGATTGCTCGTGGAATATAAAATGGTGCAGTCACTGTGGAAAACAGTTTGGTGATTCCTCAAAAAGCTATGCAGAGTTTAGTTGGTGGCAGCAGGAGAAAACAGAACCCAAAGGGCCCTAAGCAGCCCCTTTGCTGCAGCAGGCCTAATGATCTTAGTATCCTGGGAAGAGCTGCAGCTGACCCAGCTGGTCCCAGTTTCCATCACCACAACCATGAGAAGTGAGGCCAAGACCCAGCAGCCACCTGCCCCACCAGCAGCATGGCAGGAAATGGTGGCCTGGGCAACCTCACATTAGGGGCACTTACTATCAGGGACAATAAGATAATCCAAAGGAAGATTTTGAGAGCAGCAAAAGAATTCAATGTAAGAGGCAGGTATGGTTTCATCAACGGAAATGATACCAGGAAAGATGTATTTTTACACCAGATTGTCACAAAAAAGTATTGCCCCAGGAAATACCTTTACAGTATAGGAGATGAAAAGACTGTGGAGTTTGATATTGTTGAGGGGGAAAAGGAAGCAGAGGCGGCAAATGTTACAGCCCTGGAGGAGTTCCAGTGCAAGAAAATAAATATGCAGCAGATTGGAACCATTGTAGACATTATCTATGTCACAGCGTCTTCCACACAATTACCAGCAGAATTACCAGAACAGTGAGAGTGGGGAAAAGCATGAGGGATGGAAGAGTGTTCCCGAAGGCTAGGCCCAACAACATCAGCATATCATAGGTGACAGTTCCTGCTTTACCACATGTGGAGAACCTGTGGGCATCAACCACAGTATTCCAACCATCTTGCGCAGGGAGAAATAATGGAATGTGCTGACAACAGGAGAACAAGGCAGACCAGTGAGACAGAACATATAACGGGGTTAGAGACTGTGATTCTGCAAAGCCCTTCTCACCAAAGACACCCTAGAGAGGAAGGCCAATGAAGAGGATAGGGAAAATTAAGGAGAAGAGACCCAAGGTCATCAGCCATCTCAAAGTGTGGTCCTCTGCAACTTCAATTACCAACAGCAGACTCCTAGAAAACTTAAACCACAAATAACCAGCAGCCAGCCTATCCATCCCTGAGAATTCCTTTGCTCACAAGGGCTGAGCAAATGCCAGCTTACCATCTCTGCTATCATCAGGTTTAGTCATCCAACAAGAAGAAATGAATATGAAATTCCAGAAATAAGAAATGAACAAAAGATTGGTGCTGAAGACCTCAGGTGCTTACTCTTTGCCCACTGACCAGATAACTAGAATTATTTGCATTATCTATGCAGCATGGGGCTTTTATTATTTTTTTTTACCTAAAATTGTCTCTTTTTGGTAATGATAGATTTTTTTTTAAGCCTGGCTTTCTCAATGCATATATAAATTGGTTCTAAAATTGTTTTAAATTTGTAATAACTTTCCAACTTGATTTTTTCCCCAAAAAACTGCAAGCACCTGTTAACAAAAACCTTAAACTTAAAACATTGAAAAAAATATAAATATGGAATTACCATATAGTCTGACAATTCCATTCCTAGATATATACCTGTCATGGTCAGGTTCATGTGTGAACTTGGCCAGGTGTTGGTGCCCAGTCATCTGGTTGGGCAAGCACTGGCCTGTCTGTTGCTATGAGGACATTTCATGGACTTAAGTCATGATTACATTGGCTGTATCCATGCCTGATTGCATTTGTAATCAGCTAAGGGGAGTGTCTTCTGCAATAAGTGATGCTTAATCTAATCATTGGGAGGCTTTTAAGGATTCAGAAGAGATAGTCGCTTTTCCTGCTTCAGCTGGTGAGCATCTCTTGTGGAGTTCATCCAGACCCTTCATTGGAGTCACCAGCTTCATATACTGCCCTGCAGATTTTGGACTCTTCCATCCCTATGGTTGTCCAGCCATCCTCTCCTGAGAGTTCAGTGAAGAATTTCAATGGAGTTATCAGCTTGTAGCCTGCCCTACAGACCTTGGACCCCTTACATTTCCATGGTTGCCCAGCCAGCCTCTCCTGAGAGTTCATTGAGGACCTTCATCAGAGTTACCAGCTTGGACTGCTGCTTGGACTCTACATTCCCATGGTTATGTGAGACACTTTTATAAGTTTTGTATCTATGAATATCTCCTGCTGATTCTATTTCTCTAGAAAACCCTAGTTAATACAATACCCAAAAGAAATGAAAGCAGGAACTCAAACAGAGACTTGTGCACCAATGTTCATAGTGGTGTTATTCACAATAGCCAAAAGGCAGATGCAGCCCCAGTGCCCATCACCAGATAAAATGGGTAAAGAAAATGTGGTATATCATACAATGAAAAGAATTGAAATTCTTATACATGCTATAAAATGCATGAATCTTGAAAATATATTAAGTTAAACAAAATGTCAACTATCACATGATTCCATTTATGTAAAATATCTAGAATAAACAAATTTTAGAGACAGAATGTAGATTATAGGTTACCAAGAGCTGGGAGGAGGAAGAAATGGGGAGTTATTGCTTAAGGAGAACCAAATTTCTGTTTGGAGTGATGAAAACAGTTTTATACTGGATGGTGGTGATGGAAGCACAACACTGTGAATGAAATTAATGCCACTGAATTTTGTACACTTAAAAATGGTTAAATAGGAAAATTTTATATTTCCTATATGTTATCATAATAAACTTTTAAAATAAAGCCCTATGAATGAACCAAAGCTACAAGCATGCAAAGGACAAAGAGGGTAGAAGGAGAAAAAATATTTTGGTAAAGAGACAGGTATTTGGAGAGAATAGCTGATTCATGTTGATGGTAGCATATTAGAGTGTGGATCAATAGACCACTGCTGCTGAAATCTCTAGGGTGGCCTTGGGTATTAGGGTTCTCCATGGAAACAGAACTGAAATATACCTGAAACATACTGACTTGAAGCTATTATATACCCTAGAAAAGCCATGTTTTAATCCTGATTCAATCCTGTGGGGCCAGACCAATTGTTTAGGGTGGGAAACTTTGATTGGATTGTTTCCATGGAGATGTGACACACCCACTTGTAAGTGTCACTTTTGATTAGATGGAGATGTGACCCTGCCCATTCAAGGTGGGTTGTGATTAGTTTACTGGAGTCTTAAAAGAGAAAACATTTTGGAGGAAGCTCAGATGCTTGGAGAACAGAAGTGAGAGAGCCAACACAGGACCCAGACATTTGGAGATGCAGAAAGAAAATGCCCATAGGGAAGCTGTTCGAAACCAGAAGCCAAAGGAATAGCAGATACCAACCACGTCCCTTCCCAGCTGACAGAGGTGTTCTGGACCCATCAGCCTTTCTTGAGTCAAGGTGTCTTTTCCTGGATGCCTTGGTTTGGACATTTTTATGGACTTATAACTAAACTTTTAACTTAATACATTCCCTTTTTAAAAAGCTGTTCCATTTCTGGTATATTGCATTTTGGCAGCATTTAACAAACCAATACAACATGTATATGTATATTGATATACATAAATATTATGTACTTTATTATAAGAATTGGCTCACACAACCATGAGGATTGACAAATCTGAACCCCATAGGATAGGCCACAAGTTAGGAACTCCAGTGAAAGTTTTGATGAGTTTCCCAGGAGATGCTGATTTCTGAAATAGAGATAGAAAGTCTTCTGGTTGAAGAAATAATCAGTTACACTTTAAACTGATTGGATAAGACTATTCTCATTGCTGAAGGTAATCTCCCTTATTGATTATAGGTGTAGTTAACCACAGGAGGCATCAACTTGACTAATGATTTAAATCCATGAGCAATCAGGCTAGGTCTTTCTTCTCTAGCCAAGTCAGCACATGAACTTTACTAAACATCACAGATATACTGTGATCAGCACTGGGATAGTAGCTATGCTGGTAAAGTGGGTCTTCTATTCAGGCTTCAACTTACTTTCAAGATCTAAGAATATATGAATTTTAAAGAAATTGGACAAACCAGACCTCTGTGGAGTTCACGTGGGGAATTTATTTAGTTAAGTGAAAATGAAAAACTGAATGGTGTCTTCACCTCTATTGGACAAGGGATAAATTTCTTCAACACAGACTCAGAAAGGGCCCATTTAGATTCCAAGTGTCCCAGGAAGATAAAGAGACTAAGGTAAAGAGCTAACGTTTATTGTGTGCTTAATATATGACAGACCCTGTTCTAAAAAACTTTATGTTTTCTTTTTTAACTGCAAACAAATTCTACATGTTGGGTGCTTTTCCTAACCAGTAGAGTGAAAAGTTAAGTAATATTTCCAAGGCTATAAATTTGTTAAGTGGTGGAGCCTGGATTAAAACCCAGTCAATTTGACTCAAGAGTATTCCATCAGTAAGGCCTTTCCAAGTAAGGTCACATTCTGAGGTACTGGGAATTAGGACTTCAACCTGTCTTTTGGGTGACACAATTCAGCCCATTATTCAGGGAAGAAAGAACAAAGCTGTGCTTCATCCAAAATGAGTCCCATGGGACAGTCTGTCCCAAATCTTTTGGCAATTCTTCACCTCCTGAGAGTTTTACATTAGTGAGCTGATCTCTTTCACTCCTTTTTGAATTCTTTTGCTCTTGTTAGTACTTTTCCATTTGTAATGCCTTTCTCAGTAACCCAGTGAGGCAAACAAGGTAGGTATTCTTATTCTCATTTTACAAATCAATTAAATGCTTTGCCTAAAGCCACACAATTAGAAAGTGGCAGAGTCAAAATAAAAGTGGGCTATTGTCTCCAAATCCTGTGCCATTTTTATTATGTCACAATTGACATTGTAAAATACTCCCTTGCTTTTTGCAATTTACTTTTTTGCTTTTTAACTTTTTCTCCCTTATAATCTATTGCTCTGAATAATGACATGCAACAGCCTTTCCTTAGTATCCTTGTCCATCTTATCAAGAACCCTTGATGACCCATTTCAAGTGTTTCTCCAAAAATTATTTGGAGATATAGTTCCTTGCCAATGAATTATCTCAGGTTTTAGATATTTAAAAAGCAATTGTTCTAATGAGTTCTTAGCATGACAAAATAATTAATTCAAGGCACTTAATATTCAGATTCACCTGGCTTTTATTTGGCAGCATAATATCAGAAAGTCTAATATGTTTTTCCTGCTCCCCCCTTCCATTCTCCCTCTCCTTAGAAAGACAAGTCTTTTTTGTTAACCAAGTCACATTGACCAGTTCAGAATTTTCTTTCGAGGTAAAATTTATTCATAATTTAAATTTTGGACTTTGAATTTCCTTTTTCTTGTGTTAAAATTAATATCATTTCCCCATGCACACAATATTTTAGGTAAGGCTAAAGTCCTCTTTGACTATCAACAATATGGCTCTATCCCCTTAGATAGCCACTGATATCACTTTGACTTGGATCTACCAAACTTTTTCTCCACATTACAACATGTATACATTCCCATGGGAAATGAAAAATTATTTTGTAGTTTGATTTACATTTTACATAAATGAAGACTGTTCTGAGATTTGCTGTCTTCATTCAACAGTAAGTCTTACAGCACTTTCCATACTAACATTAATGAGTTAAATGATTACCTAGTATTTGTGGTATGGTTCCACACAATTTATTTCTTTGCACTTCTTAGCTTGTTTCTCAGTTTTGCTTTTATAAACAATACTGCAATGAACATCTTTGTACATGCTTCCTTGTGTACCTATACTGATATTTCTTTGGAGTAAATATGGAGAAGTGGAATTGGTGACTCACAAGGTATTGATGTTTTAAAATTTTAGGACTTTACTGCCAAATTGCTTGTGAAAATGACTGCAATTTAACAGCTATTAACAATAGATGAGAGAATCTCTTTGTCCAAACTTTACTCACTTTGATATTTTTAAACTCTTTCATTTTGCAAATCTTGTGAGTGAAAATTCTGTCTCAGTGTTATAATTTGTATTTTTCTGTTAGTGAGTTTCACTGTTGTCAGGTCAGCTTCATGTGTCAACTTGGCCAAGTGGTGGTACCTGTTTGTCTGGTTGGGTAAGTGCTAGCCTGTCTGTTGCAATGAGGACATTTCATAGAATTCGATCATGATCACATCAGCTGCATCCATAGCTGATTTCATTTGTAATCAGCCAAGGGGAGTGTCTTCTGCAATGAGTGATGCTTAATCTAATCACTGGAAGGCTTTTAAGGAGGCTTCAGAAGAGATAGGCTCTCTTTCTGCTTTGGCTGGTGAGCCTCTCCTGTGGAGTTTGTCCAGACCCTCCATCAGAATCGGCGACTTCACAGCCTGCTCTGTGGATTGGATTTTGGACTCTGCATTCCCGTGGTCATGTGAGACACTTTTATAAATTTTATATTTGCGAGTATTCCCTGTTGATTCTATTTCTCTAGAGAACCCTAATACAATTGTCATTTCATATCTTTATAGGCTATTTGCTTTTTTTACTAATTGACTTTTATATAATTTATGCTTTTTTTTATTTAACTGGTCTTTTTTCTCACCAGTAATGTCTTTTTGGTCAAAAGAAATATTACATGTTGCTGAAGTCAATTAATGATTTAATTTTTATTATTTAGGTAAAACTCAAATAACACAAGTTTACCATATAAAACATTTTAAAGTGCATGACTTCGTGATTTTAATACATTTATGATGCTGTGCTAATGCCACCATGCTGGTGTGAAACTGGTTATGTACACCAGAAAAGCCATGTTCTTTTTCCTAATCTAATCTTGTGGAGGCAGACCTATTGTTTAGGGTGGGACCTTTTTATTAGGTTGTTTCCATGGAGATTTGTCTCTGCTCATTCAAGGTGGGTCTTAATCCACTTACTGGAATCCTTTAAGAAGGAACCATTTTGGAAAAAGCTCACAGCCAACACAGATAGACTTTTGGAGATGCAGAAAGAAAATGCCCCTGGGGAAGTTGTTTGAAACCAGAAGCCAAAGGACCAGCAGATACCTTTGGGCTTTCTTAGTCAAAGATATTTCCCTGGATGCCTTAATTTGGACATTTTTATGGTCTTAGAACTGTAAACTTGCAACTTAATAAATCCCCTTATTAAAAACCAACCCATTTCTGGTATAAATTCTGGCAATATTGGCAAACTAAAACACTCCATTATCTAATTCCAGAACATTTCCATCACCTCAAAGAGAAACCCCACACCCAGTAGGCAGTCAGTCTATATTTACTCTTCACTCCAGCCTCTGACAACTACTAATCTACTTTCTGTCTCTATATTTTGCCCATTCTGGATAGTTCATATAAATGGACTCATACAATATGTGACCTTTTGTGTTTGGCTCTTCACTTTGCATATTATTTTCAAGGTTCATTCAAACTGAAGTATGTATCAGTACTTCATTCCTTAATATGACCACTATTCCATTGTAAAGTTATGTACTACATTTTTTTAAAATTTATATTCCATATATCTTTTATTTTCTGGTAGCTCCAAACCAAATTATGAAGAAACTTTCCCCCAATTTGTGTGTATTTTAAATTTTAAATTGTACTGATGTTACTGTTGTATTTTCTCATACTCTCCCAACTTTGCTTTGTTTAAAATTTAAACAGTTTTATTATCACACCATGCAATTCATCCCAAGTATACAAGTCAATGGTTCTTAGTATAATCACATAGTTATGTATTCCCCACCACAGTTAAAATGAGAGCATTCTCATTTCTTTTGAAAACACAAACAAAAAATCCCATACCTCTTATATTTCCCTACTGTTGACATTTAGCTTTGTTTGATATAGTGCCTTTTTTACAATTAATGAAAGGCTATTACAATATTACTGTTAACTATAGCCCTTAATTTGCATTTCTGCCAGTTTGAAACTATTATGTACCCCAGAAAAACCATGTTTTAATCCTGATCCAATCTTGTGAGATTGGGCCTATTGTTTAGGGTGGGAAACTTTGATTAGATTGTTTCCATGGAGATGTGACACACCCAGGTGTGGGTGTGACCTTTGGTTAGATGGAGATATGACTTCACCCATTCAAGGTGCATCTTGATTACTTTACTAGAGTCTTTTGAAAGGGGAAACATTTTGGAGAAATCTTAGATGTAGATGCTTGGAGAGCGGTTGCTTCAGAGCTGACAGAGACATGGATGTTTGGAGATGCATGGAGTGCTGACAGAGAAAGTAGATGCCTAGACATGGGCAGAGCCCAACAGACATCATCATGTGCCTTCCCATGAGATGCTGGGCAAACCAGAATCTGGAGAGAGGCAAGGGAAGCCAAGAAATGTATCCCAGCCCCAGAGAAGCCAAGTGAGGAACCCCCATAGGAACCAAAGTCTGAAACTAATGGAACTCAGGAGCAAGAGACCAGCAGATGCCAGCCACATGTCTTCTCAGCTAAGAGAGGTGTTCTGGATGGCATCAGCCTTTCTTAAGTAAAGGTAACCTATTGCTGGTGCCTAAATTTGGACATTTTCTTGGCCTTAGAACTGTAAACTTGTAACAGTAAATTCCCTTTATAAAAGCCATTCAATTTCTGGTATATTGCATTCCAGCAGCATTAGGAAACTAATTCAGCATTAATTGCATTTTTCCCATATACCACCCTATTATTAACACCTTATACATTTGTTTTAGTTCATGTAAGAACTTTCTTTTATTTGTACAATTAACCACCGTCATCATCCACTCCAAGTTTTACTAAGTTATACTGTCCCTTCATTCTCTAGTTTTCCTTCTGTTGACATACACAACCCTAACTTTCTTTTTTCAAGTATACTCACACTCAGCTTTGTTACTGACACTTACCATCTTGTGCTACCCTCACACAGTATTGTGATTCCATTTCTGAACCTTTACAATAAATTTTATTAAACATTCTGTACTTCTTAAGCATCAATTGCCCAATCTCTATTCTCTGTCTCCTGATAACCAATAATTTCAAATTTAACTCTCAGAGTTTGTTCATATTAATGAGACCATACAATATTTGTCCTTTTTTTCTGGCTTATTTTGGACAACATGATATCCTCAAAATTCATCCATGTCATTGCATGCACCATGACAGCTGCGCAAACAATATTGTATATATACAACATAGTCCATCCACTCATCAGTCAATGGACACTTGGGCTGCCTCATCCTTTGGCAACCATGAATAATGCTGCCATAAACACCTGTGTGTAAAAAATGTCTATTTATGTACCTGCTTACAGTTCTTCTGAGCATATACTGAGTAATGGGATAGCTGGATCAAATGGCAATTGTGTACTTAGCTTCCTGAGGAACCATCAACCTGCCTTCCAGAGTGGGTGCACCATTCTACATTCCCACCAAGAGTGAATAATTGTACTTATTTCTCCACATCCTCTTCTTTACTTGTAGTTTTTTGAAAATAGTTTTATTCACACATCATGCAATCAATCGTAAGTGTACAATCAGTGGCTACTGGAATAATCACATAGTTATGCATTCACCACCACAAACAATAAATGCTCCACTTATTAAAAAAAAATGTCCCATACCTCTTATATCCCCCTATTATTGACTATATGTTATACTTTATTTATCCATTTAGATAGATATTTGGGTTGCTTCCACTTTTTGTTACTGTGAACAATGCTGCTATGAACATTTGTGTATTAAACACCAACAATTAACCATCATCATCCACTCTGAGTTTTACACTCCTTCCCAACTGACAGAGGTGTTTTGGGCCAATTGGCCTTCCAATTGGCCTTCCAAGGTAGCTTTCCCTGAATGCCTTAGTTTGGACATTTTCATAGCCTTAGAATTGTAAACTTGCAACTTAATGAATTCCCTTTTCAAAAGCTGTTCCATTTCTGGTATATTGCATTCCAACAGCTTTAGCAAACCAAAACAACCCCATAAATGGAAATCTTGGGTCATAATGTAACTCTATGTTTAATATTTTGAGAAAATGCCAAGTTCTTTTCCACAGCAGCTATACCGTTCTATATTTCCACAAGCAATGTAAAAGGATTCCAATTTCTCCACATCCTTGTCAAAAATTGTGATTTTCTGACTTTTTAATAACAGACACTCTAATGAGTATCAAATTGTATCTCATTGTGATTTCAGTTTGCATTGCCCCAATGACATATGATGTTGAACATCTTTGCATGTGTTTATTGGCCATTTATATATTATCTTTAGAGAAATATTTATTCAAATGTTTGCCCATTTTTAAATTGGGTTGTGTATCTTTTTATTATTGAGCTGTGAGTGCTCTTATATATTCTGGATACTAGACCATTCTTAGATATAAGATTTACAACTAATTTTTTCCATTGTGACAGTTGTCTACTCACTTTCATGTTGGTGTCTTTGAAATGTAAACATTTTACATTTTGAATAAGACCAATTTATATATTTTTTATTTCACAGTTTGTGCTTTTGGTGTCAAATCTAAGAAGACATTGCCTAATTCAAGGCCATGAATATTTACTCCTATGTCTTCTTCTAAGAATTTAAAACTTTTAGCTCTTCCATTTAGGTCTTTGATTAATTTCAAATTGATTTTTGTATGGTGTCAAGTAGAGATCCAAATTCATTCTTTTGCATGAGGCTTTCAGTTGTCCACACAGAATTTGTTTAAAAAATTACTCTTTACCCATTGAATTGTTTTGGCACTGAGCTTGAAAATTAATTGACCATAAATGCAAAGTTTTATCTCTGGACTTTCAATTCTATCCATTAATCCAATAGAACAATACTCTATTGATTTCTAAGTTTTTTGTTTCTTTGTTTGTTTTGATTATTAAGGTTTTGTAGTAACTTTTGAAATCAAGAAGTGTGAAATTTCCAACTCTCTTCTCTTTTTCTTTTTAAGATTGTTTTGAATGTTCTGGGTCCCTTTCTAGAATTTTAGGGTGAGTTTCTCAATTTCTGTGGAAAAAAAAGCAGCCAGGATTTTGACTGGAATTGCATTGAATTTGTGAATCAATTTGGGGCCTACTGCCATCTTGACAATATTAAATCTTAAAATCCAAACACACAAGACATCTTTCCATTTACATAGGCCTTTACTTTCTTTCAACAATGTTTTGGGTTTTTAGTGTACAAGTCTTCACCTCCTTGGTTAAATTTATCCCTAAGTATTTTATTATTTGTAGATATTGTAAATAGAATTGTTTTCTAAATTTTGTTTTCATTGCTACTGTATAGAAATACAACTAATTTTTACATATTGATCTTACACCTTGAGAACTTTGCTGAATTTATTTATTGGCTCTAATTTTTTGTTTGGATTCTTTAGGGTTTTTGAGATATAAAATCATGTCATCTATTATAGAAATAGTTTAATTCTTCCTTTCCAATGGATGACATTTATCCCTTTTTCTTTCCTAATTGTCCTAGTTGTTCTAACTAAAAAGTAAAATGTTGAATAGAAGAGGTAAGAGCAGATATCCTTGTTTTGTTCCTGGTTTTATGGAGAATGCTTTCATTCTTTTACCATTAAATGTAAGATTAACTGTTTTCTTCATAGATGCTCTTTTTCAGAATATAGACGTTCCCTTCTTTCCTAGTTTGGCGAGTCTTTTTTTTTTTTTTTAATCATGAAAGGGTGTTCAATTTTGTCGAATATTTTTCTGCAACAATTGAGATGATCATGTCTTTTTTTCTTCAATAATGTGGTGTATTACATTGATTAATTTTGATATGTTGAACCAGTCTTGCTTTCCTGGGATACACCGCATTTGATCATGTTGTATAATCCTTTTACTATGCTCCTAGATTCAGTTTGCTGTATCTTTTTGAGATTTTTCTTTGCATTTGTCTTCAAAAGTGATATTGGTCTGTGTTTTCTTTCTTGGGATATCTTTGTCAGGCTTTGGTATTAGGGCAAAATTGGCTTTATAGAATAATTCAGGAAGGCTCCCTCTTCCTCCATATTTTTTGGAAAGAGTTTGAAAAGTATTCATGTTCATTCTTTAAATGATTGATGGAATACATCGGTGAAGCCATCTGGTTGTGGTCATTGTTTTGGATGGAAGTTTTTTATTACTGATTCTGTCTTTTAACTTATATATATCTATTCAGATATTCTATTTCTCTTGTGGCGGTTTTTGTGGTTTGTGTGTTTCTGGGAATTTGTCCATTTCATCAAGGTTCTCTAATTTGTTAACATACGATTGTTCACAAGCCCTTTTATAAGCCTTTTATTTCTGTAACGTCAATAATAATGCCCCCATTTTCATTCCTGATCTTTGTAATGTGAGTCTTCCCTCTTTTTTCTTAATCAGTATAACTAAAGATTTGTTAATATTGTTACTGTTTTCAAAGAAACAACTTTTGGTTTTGCTAATTCTCTCTATTGTTTTTCTATTCTGTATTTCACCTGTCTCCACTTCAATCTTTATTACTTCATTCTGTCTGCTTGCCTTGGGCTTAGTTTGCTCTTCTTTTCTAGTTCCTTAATGTAGAAGTTTAAGTTATTGATTTGAGATCTTTCTTCTTTTTTTTAAATGTAGGCATTTACATTTAGAAATTCCTCTCTAAACACTGCTTTCATGGTAATCCATAAATTTTGGAATGTTTTATTTTTATTTTCTTGCATTTTATAATGCTTTCTAATTTTCCCTGTTATTTCTTCTTTAACCTATTGGTTGTTTGGGAGTCTGTTGTTTCATTTCCACATATTTGTGAATTTTCCAGATTTCCATCTATTACCAGCTTCTAAATTCATTCATTCTGGTCCAAGATGGCTTTTTGAATGCTTTCAATATTTATAAATTTATCAAGGCTTGTTTTGTCTATCTTGGAAGATGTTCTATAGGCACTTGAGAAGAATGTGTATTCTGCTGATGTTGGCTGAAGTGTTCCATGCATGTCTGTTAGATCTCATTAATATACAGTATTGTCCAAAATTTCCTTTTCTTTAGTCTAGTTGTTCTATTCATTATTGAAAATAGGATTTTAAGTCTCCAACTATTATTGTTGACCTATTTCCTGTTTCAATTTTGAAATTTTTTCTTCTTTTATCTTCTAAAAAGTTTTTTGTTTGTTTTTTGTTTCATTAGTCTTTTAAAAATTTCTGTCAGTTTTGTTTCAAACATTTTGGGGTTCTGTTGTTGGGTGCATATGTATTTACAATTGTTGCATCTCATCGATTGAGTAACTGTTTTATCATTAAATAATATCCTTCTTTGTTACTCATAATAATTTTTGTCTTCAAGTTTATTTGCCTGATATTTATATAGCCACTCCAGTTCTCTTTTGTCTACTGTTTGTATGTAGTATTTTTTTCCATCTTTTCATTACAAATCTACGTGTGTCTAGGTTCTAGAGTGAGTCTCTTGTAGAGAGCATATAGATGGATCAAATTGTTAATTCCATTCTGCTAATTTATGCCTTTTAATTGAGATGTTTAATCCATTTATGTTGCTTCCTATGAAATGGAACTCAAAGGATATGAAGGAATGATGAGAAAGAAAGAATGAAAGAAAGAATAAAAGACAAACAAAGATGGGTTCAGGGGGTCTGAAGCTCAGCGATAACAGACCAGAGACATCAGACAACTTTATTCTTAATTGGTTCCTGCTTATATACTGCAGGATTCACGTGACAAAGAGTATGCATGCACCTGGTGAGAATACAGAGTGCTTACTTAAGATGACCACAAAGAACCTGGGGCTAAGACAAAAAAACTTTCTCTCTTTCCCCCAGACTGTTCTCCATTAAACAAGTTACTATCTCCTCAATTTCTTGCTAGTACTTTGACACCAGCTGCTCCCAACAAATTCTGCAGGTCTTGTTTAAACCCTTGGCTCCTACACATTTACATTTAAAATAATTGATGATAAGAAAGGACTTACTTCTGAAATTTTGCTATTTGTTTTCCATGTCCTTTATCTTTTTTGTTAGTCAATTCTTCCATTTCTGTGTTAGATATTTTTCAGTTTACCATTTTAATACTCATCATTTTTTTACTGTATAAATTTTTAGTTATTTTCTTAGTGGTTGCCCTAGAGATTGCAACTAACATCTCAATTTATAAAATCTATTTTTAATTAATACTAACTTAATTTTAACAGTATATACAATCTTTTTCCTTATTCCTTAATGGGTATAGAATTTTTTGAGGTTATGAAAAAATTTTGGAATAGGAAGTGTTGATAGTTGCATGCCATTGTAAAAATAATTAATACCACTGAATTGTACCCTTAAAATGGTTAAAATGATATATTTTAGTTATATTTTCCACAGTAAAACTGCAAACAAACAAATAACTTTGCTCTTATATAGCTCTATCCCCTTCTTTAACGTTATTGTCACAAATTTCAATTTTATACATGTGTACCCATCAGCATAGACTTAGAATTGTTGTGTTATGTAGTTGCCTTTTAAATCAAACAGGTAAAAAGAGGTTACAAACCAAAGCTACATTAATGCTGACTTTTGTAAGTACATATGCAGCAGTTACTTCACTAGTGTCTTTACTTCATTTGAATTCCTGTCTAAGGCGCTTTCATTTCAGCCTGACGCTTTAGCATTTCTTGGAGGGCAAGAATGCTGGTAACAGATGGTCTCAGTTTTTATTTTTCTGGGAAAGCCTTAATTTCTCCTCCAATTTTGAAGGATAATTTTGCTGAATATAGAATTCTTGGTTGATAGCATTTTTTTCTTTCAGCAATTTGGGATACTACTGCATTCAGGCTTCAAGGGGTTCTTATGAGAAATCAACCCTTACTCTTATTGAGGATCCCTGGTATATTTCAAGTAATCTCTCTCTTGTGGTTTTCAGCAGCTTGATTATCACGTATCTCACCGTGAATCTCTTTTTTATCCTACTTGGTGTTCATTATATTTCTTAGATTGAAGATTCATATCTTTGATCAAATTCGGGAAGTTTTGAACACTTATTTCTTCAAATTTTTTTGGTCCCTTTCTTTCTCTACTCCGCCCCCCCACCCCCCACCCCTCCAGCACTCTCAATATGCACATATTGCTATGTCTGATGGTTTCCCCCCACCTCTTAGGTTCTGTTCCTATTTCTTCATTCTTTTTCCTTCTTCTCTTCATATTGTGTAATCTCAATTGACCTATCTTTTAAATTCATTACTTCTTTCTTCTGCCTGCTCAAATCTGCTGTTAAATCCCTTTAGTAAGTTTTTCACTTGTTAATGTACTTTACAACTTTGATTCCTTTTCATAATTTTTATAACTCTGTTCATATTCTCTTTGGGGAGACATTATTACCCTGGATCTTTCAGGGTTTTTTTTCTTTCTTTTTTGTACATGGTTTCCTTTAGCTCTTTGCACATATTTTAAAGGAAAGTTTCTATTGCTGCCATAACTTCTTGTTTCTTTGCATACTTTATCATTTCTCTGATGAAAACTGAAAATTATGAATATTATAATGTAACAAGTCTGGAAATCATATTCTTCCCCTCCCCATGGGTTGTTGCTGCTTATTGCAGTAGTAATTTTTTTTTTCATTTAGTGAATTTTCTAAATTAATTTTGTAAAGTCTGTGTTTTAGTTTCCTACACTGCTGAAGCAAATACCATACAAAGGGTTGGGCTAAACAATGGGAATTTATTCACTCATGGTTTTGAGGCTGTGAAAATGTCCCCAAGAAAGATACCACCATGGTGATGCTTCCCGGCACCCCCCACCCACCACCCCCTGACAAAAGACTGGCATTATGGGCCTGGCTGCTAGTAATCCTTGGTTCTTCTGTTACACGACAAAGCACATGTTGACAACTCCTCGTCTCTTCCAGGTCCCATTTCAGCTTCTTGCTTCCTGTGGCTTTTTCTTTCTACGTCTGAATTTTATTATGCTTGTATAAATTCCAGTAATAGCATGAAAACCCTGATTGAGGTGGATCACTCCTAAACTGAAGAAGCCTCATCAAAAAATCGTACTTAATAATGGGTTCACACAGACAGGAATGGATTAAATTTAAGAGCATGTTTCTCTGAGTACACACAGCTCCAAACCACCACAGTCAGCATTTTTTTGTCACATGGAGACACTGAAGTCTCTGTTCCATTAGTTTAATGGTAAGCTGGTGATTTAACAGAGATGTCCTTAAATGATTGGAACCCCCAAAATTAAATCTCTTGGTCTTTGTGGATAGGCTCTGGGTGCATGTTGAGGTATGCCTTCCACACTCTGTAGATAGTTGGCAATTATTTCTTAGCCTTCTCTTTCTGCTTGCACAAAGCCTAAAGGTCATCCAGAGGTGAGAGTCTGGAGCTTTCTCAGGTCTGTACTCAGTTCTGGGCACGTTCTCGGCCATCTAGATTCCCAGGAATATGTAGCAACTTTTCTAAGCCCATATTCTGCAAAGCATCTCATTCCCCAGCCATTCTTCCCAAGCTTTTGGCTTGTCTACTGTTTGCCCCAGCTGTTATCCTTTGCCCCAAGTAGATGCATTTGCCTTTAAATGTTTTTAAGCAAATGACACCTGGGTAGTTGCCGCAGCTTTGGGAGAGATTTGTAGTAGTGAAACAAAGACAAGGCCTTTGAGCTGATCCTTCAGAGAGTCACAAGATAGATAAAAAACAAAAAACAAACAAAAACCCCTGCAATTCTTTGAGATTAAGGTCCATTCTTACCCCTCTGGCACTAGGAACTTCTATGAGGAAATTGAGCTGCTGTGCTGAAGGTCACTGCCTAATCAGAGAGTGGGGAATTTGCCTAATGTAAGTTAAAACACCACAAATCTCTCTTACTAATATTGTCATTTAAAAAAATAAAGCATTTGCCTGGTTGTTGCAAACTTTTGATGAGTTTCCACAGTCCTTATAAAATTGATTCTGATGTTATTTACCAGCTTATTGATTGCTTTTTTTTAGTGGGATGAACCTTTGCGGTTTTCTGCTCCACTGTTTTCATTTATGTCTCACTGTTTAATTTTGTAACTCATTGAAAAGAGACATTTTTTTCTACTACTGAGATCATTAACATATTTTCCTAATTTATTCTTTGACAATTATGTTCTTCTAAAATATGGGTCTGTAATCCAGCAACATTTATTTTTGTGAAAAACGTGAAAAAGAAATTGTGGGCCTGAATATCGTTTCCCCGCCAAAGATACCTATGTCTCCATTACCAGAACCTGTGATTGTTCCTTTCTATGGCAAAAAGAACTTTTCAGACGTCATTAAATTAAAGATTTAGAGACGGGGAGATTATCCTGGATTATTTGAGTAGGCCTGATATAATCCAAGACTCCTTAGAAAAGGGAAACGGGATTAAAGTGAGGAGGAGGAAGGGGAGGAGATAGGATAGTGGAAGCAAAACATCAGAAGGAAGCAGGAAAGGGGCCATAAGACAAGGAATGCAAAAAAGTCAAAGATTCTTCCTTGAAGTCTCCAGAATGTAGCCCTGCCAACATCTTCATTTTAGACTTCTTATTTCCTGAACTGTAAGAATATAAATTTGTGTTAAGTCACTAAATTTGAGGTAATTTGTTATAGCAGCAATAGGAAACTAGTTTATATTTCTTAATGTTTTACCAAAGGAATACCCTATTATACCCAAAACCAAATACTGAAAAGTGTGCCCTTTTTCTTACTGATTGGAAATGCAAAATAAATTCCCATGGTACACAGAATTATATTTCTACACTCTCTATTCTCTCTCACTGTCCTATTTCCGTATCAAGCACCCACTTTCTGTTATTATAGCATTATGACAAGTTTTAATAGTAGTTAGAATACCCATCTTTGTAATTGTATGTTCCAGCCCAGGAAAGAAACCAAAGAACATGCAAGACAGAAGATACCCATGAGTTGACTCAGGGGTTACCGACCCGAGGCTGATTTTCTCCGGCGGAGGCTGGTTGGGAGATGAAAGTCTGACTCCGCCCAAAGCCCGAAGACTAAAAGCGCCAGAGGGAGACGTGCCCAGCATTGGCTGATAAAGTTTATCTCATGAGATTTGGGTATTAGGGGAAGGGGGTTTGAAATTTTTGACCTTCAACGTCTTTCCGGGTCATGTAGGTAGCTGTGTGACTTGCTCGCAAAATGAGGGTGGGGGCAGGGCCAGGACCTCGGTCCTTACTTTAAACTTATGATTATATTCTACATTTCCATTCATACATATGATTCCCAATTTAGTCAAGATTTTTTTTTGTCGTAACTTTCAAGAAAGTTTTAGAAGTATCTCCAAAAGATCTTGAAAATTTCTTGTAGTTTTCATGCATAATTTATAGTTTTATGTGCTGCTATAAACACAAAACCTTTATACTAAACCTTTTAATTTGGATATTGCTGATAAATAAAGAAACTATTATTTTTATGTATTGTCACATTTGGTAACCATAAGAAAATTCTTATTCATTCCACTAGTCTATTTACTTATGTTTGTATTTTCTAGATAGTTGATCATTTAATATGAAAAGATTAATTTTTGGTGAATTTCTTTCCAATTTTTAGAATTCATCTTGTCGATTATTGATTTTCTTGTCTTATTGATTAACAAGGATCTCCAGGATAATGTTGATCATATTTGCCAAAGAATGGGGTTTTGTTTTTGTTGTTGTTTTATTTTTCTTGCCCCCCCCCCCCCCCCCCCCAGCAAAGAAGCAGCTCTTGGCTTTATTGATCTTTTTATTTTCTTTTTTCGCAGGGGCAGACATCGGGAATGGACCCCGGGTCTCCAGTATGGCAGGCTAGAACTCTGCCCCTACACCACCATTGCCCACCATATCTACTTTTTTTTGTTTAATTCTCTGTTTTCCATTTATTAATTTCTGTCCTTGTCTATATTAAATTTCCTTGTTTGGGAAGGTTTATTTTATGTTTCCTTTTTTAACTCTTAAATTAAATGTGTAATTAATTTATTTCTTCTTTTTATGTTCTAAGATAGCATTTAGTATATATTTTCCTCTGCAGATATCTTTGGATCCATCTCACGTACTTGTCATTTAATACTTTCATTGTCATTTTGTGCCAAAACATTTAAAATTCCCATTTCGATTACTTTGTCTTTATTTTTTTTTAGAAAAAGCAGATAGAAAATTTATTAGGTTCACATGTGGAAGAATATATGGGCACTGGTACAAAGACAGGTGAGGGAAGTGAGAAGCAGTTGATATTATTCATTTATTAATTTTACATCTTCCCCAACTGTGTTGACATCTCTAGTCCACTTTCTTCACTTCTTTCCTTTTCTCTCCTGAATTTATATGTCTGCATTTCTATGCTACTGTTTCAGTGAATTGTAAGAGGAGGCATAGATAAACATATTTGCCCAATTTTCCATGTTAAAGCAAAATTTTCTTTTAGTTCATTGTTCTTTTTACCAACTTCTTGAATGGAATGTTTCATTGATCTATTGTTTTATTTTCTAAGTGCATTTGAATCTATATTTTTCCTTTGATACTGCTTAAGCCATGCACCACAGAATTATTATGTGGTGATTTCATATATAAATTCGTTTCTAATTTAGTATATATATTTACCAATTTAGTATATACTTATTTAGTGTATATATATAACACATAAAATTTGCCCTTTTAACCATTTTTAAGTGTCTCACAATTCAGTGGTACTAATTCCATTTACAATGTTATGCTACCATCAGCACCTTCCATTACCAAAACTTTTCATCACCTTAATTAAACTTTTATTTCCTTGTTAATTGAGGAGACTCTTAGAAGAGTATTGTATCAGATAGGAGTTTACAACTGCAAATTAAATAATATGTAAAAAAGTTGATTAAATATTTAAGAAGTGTTTTTTAGCTTGCTGAAGCTGATGAAATGCAATATACCAGAAAGGGGTTGGCCTTTACATGGGAATTCATTCACTTACAAGCTTACGGTATTTAGGCCTTGAAAATGTCCAATTCAAGGTATCAACAGGACAATACCTGCACTCTGAAGACAGACTGCTGGCATCTGTGACGCCTCTGTCATATGGGAAGGCACATGGTGCATCTGTTGGTCTTTCCTGTTCTTCCCAGGTTTTGTTACTTCCAGCTTCTGGCTTCAGTGGCTTCCTCTCCGAGCTTCTGTGTGTTTTTCTCTTTTTAGTTCTGTCTCCCTTAGCTTCTGTGTATTTTTCTCTATAAAATTCTCTGGGGCCTTTTTCCTGTTTTGTTTTTGTTTTGTTTTTTTACCCTCATATAAAGAACTCCATAAAACAATTAAGACCCATTTTGAATGATGAGGGCCACATCTCAATTGGAATAATCTAATCAAAAGGTCCCACCTACAATAGTTCTATACCCACAAGAATGGATTAAAAGAACATGGCCTTTTCTAGGGTACATACAGCTTCAGACCATCACAACATTCAGTTCAGATGAGAAGCACAGAGGCAGGAAAATTCCAGGATGGGTGCAGTGGCTCCGAGGTGTCACCAGTAACTATAGCTCCTTGCATTCATCTACTCTCATCCTTAGCAAACTGGCTTCACCTTCAAGCTTGTTACCTCATGATAACAAACAACTACCACAGCTCCCTGTGACCCATACTTTCAAATCACATCTCAAGACCATTTTAACTTGTATGAATAATTTTATCATAGAGAAAAATAATTACCAGGAATTGCTCTAGCAGACTTCTCCTCAGGTTCTGTTGGCTTCACTGAATACATTCCACTACCCTGGGTGCAAGAGAAGTTTGGAACATGAGTTTCTATTATTCTCTGTCTCCATAATAGGGGTTGGGCTCTACCAGCTAGGGGTGTTAGGGGTGGGGATAGGGAGCAGAGCAGGATCAGTAGGAGATAAGTAACTATTGGGTAGGCAACTAACAATGTCATCCACAAGTAACTTGTTTTTACTGCTCTCCTTTAGTAGTTAATTTCATTGGAGGGAGCATGGTAAGTAGAGAATGGGACTTATATAAACTCTTCATTTTCACATTTATTGAGGATTTCTTTTTTGCCCTACCGAATACATGGTTACATTTTATGAGTTTTCCATAAGTACTTGAAAATAATGTATATTCTCAGTTTGTGGGTATAAAGTTGCAGATGCAGCTATTCAAGCAAGTTTTTAACCCTGTGATCTGTCATTTGTGAGAAAGGTGGGTAAATCTCATACTATTATTATCAATTTGCTTTTGTAATTGTTCTTCATTTTTTGTTTCATATGTTTTATATTTTTCTAAGATATGTTGTTAAGGCATAGAGGTACATCACTATTATATCTTCTTATAATATGTGTAACTTCTCTCTTCATCCTGATCAATGCATTTCACTTTAATTTCTATTTTGACTGATACTAATTGTTACACCTGCTTTATCTTTGTTAACATTTCTCTTGTCATTTTGTGTCAGTCGGAAGGAGAGACACCTAAAAAGATATCAACCCATTCCAATACAGGTGTCAGGTCACCAGCAGAAGCACAACTCACATAGATTCTGATGTAGAGATGTTTTATTCATATAGAGAAGAGACAGCACAAGGTTATCTTCACTAGTGAACCAGGGACAGCTGTACCACTGGGGTGGGAGGTGAATGTCATGAAACCTGCATCCCAGAGTCAGACTCTTTCCAGTGACTGTTTACATATGCTCAGGAAATTAGGGGAAGGAATGTACCAGCAGTCCTCTTTTCTACTAAGGGATTGTGGCTGCGTTTTATGTCACCAGGCTGACACACCTGGTCCTAAGCACAGAATTTATTTGTGAGTCCCAGGGAGAGGTGGCAGATGATGCTAGGACTGCCCCCCTACAACATTTTGTTATTGATTTGTCTCTTTTTTATACAACTCTTACCTGGAGTTTTTTTTTCTTAATCCAATCTGAAATTTTCTGCCTTTTGTCAGGGATAGTTGACCCATTAAACTTTATTGAGATTTCTGATGATTGGTAATATTCATACCATTTCATTTTAATTTTTACATACCATACTCTTTTTTTGCAATTTTTAAATTTTGTTGGATTGACTGTCCCATTGTTTTATTCTCTGGTTATCTAGAAATTGTGTATCTGCTATCTATTCTCCTAATAGTTAATGCTAATTTCTAACATACTTATTTAGCATATTTTTCTAAAAAGGTGTAGAGTTAATATCTGTAGCTTTCCTATTAACAAGACAACAATCTTGGCTTATTCCTCTGTTCTTCACTACTTTTCTTGCCCATGTTGTAATCAGGGTATTTTTGTTACAGATTATGATTACTTTTTTTCATTTTATGCATTAGTAACAAACAGATTTAATAACAAATTCTTGCTTACCACTGCCTTTTGTGTCCTATGTCTGACTCTCTCAAAATCATTTTTTATTTTGCTATATTATATGTTCGAGTAATTCTTTTAGAGAATCTATATGTGGCAAACTTTCTGAATCCTTGTAAGTTCAAATATTGAGTTTGGTTGGGCAGATGAGTAGAACATATGGAATAAAAATAAATAATGGGGGGAACAAATGTTAAAATAAATTTAGTTTGAAATGCTAGTGATCAGTGAAAGCTAGGGGTAAGAGGTATGGTATGTATGATCTTTTTTTTCTGTTTTCATTTTATTTCTTTTTCAGTTGTCTTTTTATTTTTTTTCTTATTTGATGCAAATGTTCTAAGAAATGACAAATATGCAACGATGTGATGATGCTGTAAATTACTGATTATATATGTAGAACGGAATGATCATGTGTTAATGTTTTTGTTTGTTAAATTTTTTTAATTAATAATAATAAAAAAAAGTTTGGTTGGGGATAGACTTAGGGTTAAAAATTTATTTTTCATCTGAACTTTGGAGATACTCTAACAGTGTTTTCTAGCACAAAGTTTGAAAAAAACTATAAGATTTTTTGGCAGATAAGATTTTTTGCCTTTTTATGGAGACCTTTATATTTAATTTTACTTTTTTTGGGGGAGGGGGAGGGATACATGGTCCAGGAATTGAACCCGAGTCTCCCACATGGAAGGCGAGCATTTTACCCCTGAACCCTCTAAGCACCCTTATATTTAATTTTAATCCATGAAATAAAAAAATTTCATTTGGTCCATTTTTCATTCTTTTTCCTGCTATTCAATGAGATTTTTCATTCTATAAACATATTTTTCTTGCAACTCAGTGAAACTTTCTTATATTATTTCTTTGAGTATTTCTCCACCACTATTTTCTCCTTGATTGATTCTCCATACTTCCAATATAGTCTTTCATTTTTAACATGTCTCTTTTTTTCTCTTATGTTCTTACAGATTTCCTAAATTTTTATCTTTCATGTACTAATTTCAGCTTTTACCAGGTTCTTTGTTTGCTTTTATATTGCAGAAACAAAAGCATGTTGGGCAATTGCATCTTTATTTTCCAAGAAAATGTATCTTTATATTCTTGTTTTATGTTTGCTTCTTTTTCTTATAGTAATTTCACTGATGAGGAAACTGAGTTACAAAAAGGTTAAGTTGCCCAAGGTTACAAAACATAGGTGTAATTAGAATAAAAGATTCTTCTATTCATTGAATGATTAAGTTATAAAAAGTAAGATACTAAAGTGTGCTTTTTCAAGGTATCATTTATGTAATAGAATATGTATGTAAATTTGAAAATGTATAGAATATTTATTAAATGACAAGATGAAATTGGAAAAACATATTGCCTCTAGGGGGAAACTAAGTGGCTAGGGGATAAGAAAGGAAGAGACTTTTCAATCTATACCCTTTCATGCCTTTTAAATTCTGCAGTTGTACCTGTAATACCTATGCAAAAACATTCTTTTAAATAAAAATAAAGAGAAGGGCATTTAACCACTCCACTGGGAAATACTAGAGGATAGAATAATTTATTGGGGGGGGGGGGAGCGTTCCACACAAAGAGAAGGGCTAGTGCCAGTGCCAGAACAGAGAGCAGAGCATGCCTCGCCCATTTCAGGAATAGCAAGGAGGTCAGGACAGAGTGAGTGGTGGGAGGAGAAATAGGAAAGAAAAGAGATTTTGGCTTTTATTTTGAGTGGAAGGGTTGGGATGAGGGGGTTGGTCTACAGTGCAATAGGATCTGAGCTGTGTTTTTAAGTGATTGTGCTGGTTTGAAAGAATGTATGGTCCCTAGAAAAGCCATGTTTTAATCAAAATTAAAGGCAGAATAATCCCTATTCAATACTGTATGTTTGAAACTGTAATCAGATCATCTCCCTGGAGATGTGATTTAACCAAGAGTGGTTGTTGAGCTGGATTAGGTGATGACCTGTCTCCACCTATTTGAGTGGGTCTTGATAGGTTTCCGGAGTCCTATAAAAGAGGAAACATTTTGGAGAATGAAGGAGGTTCAGAGGGAGCAGAGAATGCTGCAGCACCATGAAGCAGAGAGTTCACGAGCCAGCGACCTTTGGAAGTGAAGAAGGAAAATGCCTCCCGGGGAGCTTCCTAAAACCAGAAGCCAGGAAAGAAAGCTAGCAGATGATTGCATGTTCACCATGTGTCCTTCCAGCTGAGAGTGAGTGCCTTCTCACTCAAGAGAGAAATACTGAACTCCATCGACCTTCTTGGACCAAGGTATCTTTCCCTGGATAGATGCTTTTAATTGGACATTTCTATAGACTTGTTTTAATTGGGACATTTTCTCAGCCTTAGAACTATAAACGAGCAACTTATTAAATTCCCCTTTTTAAAAGCCATTCTGTTTCTGGTATATTGCATTCTGGCAGCTAGCAAACTAGAACAGTGATCATTCTGGCTACTGTTTTAACAATAGACTAGTACACTATGGGAGGAGGGTGTGAAAGCAGGAACATCACTGAGGAGGCTATTATTATAGTCGAAGTGAGCTGTGGTGGCTTTGAGCAGGGTAATAGCAGTGGTGATGATGACAAATAGTCAGACTCAGGTATTATTTCAAAGGTAGAAGCAATACCTTCTTTCCTTTTAAATGGTCTAGATGTGAAGTGTGAGAGAAAGAGGAACCAAGGATGATTTTTTTTTTTTGGTCTGAGCAACTGATAGAATAGAGTTGCCATTTATTGAAATAAGTAAAACTATATGAAGAGCAGGTTTGGAGGAAGAAAAACAGTATTGGGCATATAAATTTGAAGTATTCTCCAAGTGGAGTTATCAAGTTGGGTTTGGAAAAGGATTTCAATTGGGAGTAGGGTTGCTGTCAAAACTAGAAATAGGAATTTGGAAATCATCAGCATATAGATGCCATTTAAAATAATGGGAAGGTAGGGTGGGCCACAATGGCTCAGCAGGCAAAGTTCTCATCTGCCATGCTGGAGACCCAGGTTGGATTCCGGTGCCTGCCCATGCAAAATAAAAAAAAAAGATGGGAAGGTAGATGGAGAAGAGGGCTGGGCAATGAACTCTTGTACATTCCAATATTTAGAGGTCAGGAAGAGGAAGAGGAATAAATCCAGAGGTCTGAAGGAGTGGCCTGTGAAGTAGAAGGAAAATAAAAGGGATGTGATGTCCTGGAAGCTAAGTGAAAAAATGTTTCATGAAAAAGGTAGTGATTGATTGAGTCATATGTTGCTGAGAGGTTAAGCTAAAACTGAAAAATAACCATTGGATTTAGAAACATGAAGGTTGATAACCTTGCCAAAGATGGTTGGGACAAAAGTCCTATGAGAGTGAATTTAAGAGAGAATAGAAAAAGGAGAGATGTTTATTTGGTGCAAAATTTATATTTTAAGGGGCGGGCCACAGTGGCTCAGCAGGTAAGAGTGCTTGCCTGCCATGCCCGAGGACCTGGGTTCGATTCCTGGTGCCTGCCCATGTAAAAAAAAAAATATATATATATATATATTTTAGGTAGCACATTATCTAATTTAACTTGTATGGTAAGTTTATTTGAATACCATAATTACATGGAATCTTAAAAATGGTGTGAGATCTTGTTGGTTTGTCAAGTTAGTGTGATGACCTGATATATTCCAAAGTAAGTTGGGCAGAGAATAAAAAAGTATTTGCAAAGTCCCCTTGAGGGGGCTGAGAAGAAAGGAGGAAATATTCAACTTCCCCATCTGGGGAATTCCCGATATTCTCATAAGTAGTGGGGATAACCAATATAATAGGCTGAACCCTCGATCTCGGGGTTTGCCTTTATGAAACTTTATTCCTGCAGAGGAGAAGCTAAGCCTACTTACAGTTATGCCTAAGGGTCACCCCTGGAGAACCTCTTTTGTTGCTCAGATGTGGCCTCTCTCTCTCTAAGCCAATTCAGCAGGTGAATTCACTGCCCTCTCCACTATGTAGGATATGACTCCCAGGGGTATAAATCTCTCTGGCAAAATGGGACAGGACTCTCAGGATGAGCTGGGACCTAGCATCATAGGATTGAGAAATTCTTCTTGACCAAAAGGGGAAGAGGGAAATGATACAAAATAAAGTTTCAGTGGCTGAGAGATTTCAGAGTTGAGAGATTATCTTGGAGGTTATTTTTATGCATTGCATAGATATCCCTTTTTAGTTTATGGTATATTGGAGTGGTTAGGGGGAAGTACTGGAAACTGTCAAACTGTGTTTCAGTAATTTTGATTCTTGAAGATGATTGTGTAATGATATAGCTTTTACACTGTGACTATGTGATTGTGAAAACTTTATGTCTGATGCTCCTTTTATCCAGGGTTTGGACAGAGGAGTAAAAAACATAAGGAAAAAAATAGATAAATAATAGGGGGATAAAGGGTAAAAAATTTGGGTAGATTGAAATACTAGCGGTCAGTTAGAAGGAGGGGTAAAGGGTATAGAATGTATGAGTTTTTTCTTTTTATTTCTTTTTCTGGAGTAATGCAAATGTTCTAAAAATGATCATGGTGATAAATACACAACTATGTGATGATATTGTGAGCCATTGATTGTGTACTGTGGATGGCCTGTATGTGTGAAGATTTTTCTCAATGAAAATATTTTTTAAAAAAAGGGAAAAGAGGAAAGGAAGCAGAAGTAGAGAGAATAAACTCTTTTGAGAAGTTCTGCAATAAAAGGGAACTGAAAAAAATAGCAGGATTTGAAGGAGGAAGTGAGGTCAAGGAGCATTTTTAAAGATGGGCTATATTAAAATATATGACTGTCAGCATTTTCTAATGACATGACCCAATATCATATTCTTCTACAACCTCCTATTCCACTTTTCCTCTGAAACTGTTCGGTTCTAAGAAAATTGCTCTACTTACTCAACCAGTTTTTTGAACCATTGTCCAGAGGCATGGATCAGAGGCATCACATCAATTTGTGCTGGTCAAATCCCAACCACAGATATTCCATATTCCTACTCTTTATAGGGAATTTATAATTAGACACCTGATTTCACTGACAGCCTTCTTCAGAGATTCTTGAATTAGAATCTGCACTGGTCTTTGTTAGTGATGCAGATAACTAGCCTCCACCCCAGGCCTGTGGTTCAAAATCTTTTTAAGTACACAGAGGTGTGGGAACTACTGCTACATCTTGTCCCCTTTGCTGGTTCTCCTCACTTCTTTTGCTCCACATCTAGTACCATCCTCTGGCATTCCCGACTGTGGAAAGCCATTTTCGGTATACTATCCTAGCTCAGTCTCAGGTATGATTCTACTAGTCATCATTTGACCCAAGGATCTTTGACAGTATATAAAAGATACTTCTGCCCGTAGACTCACAGACTCATAGATGAAGGAGTCAGACAGCAATCCTAAACCTATTTGAGTTGCCTTGGAAGACAACTACACAGAAAACTTTGTGGTTGGATGTTTAACCAAACAGTGATGGGGCTAGAGAAATTGAGGAAAGTCTACTACTTAAACTTTGAATATGTGAAATAAAATTTAAAAAAATAGACCCCCTGGGACCATCTGGAAAGATATTTGAAATGTCAGATAGCAAGCTTAAAGATAGAATTAAAGTTCTTCAAATATTTTTCAAAAATAGTGTGAGCATAATGGCAAAAAAATTTATGAGCATTATATAACTGTTAGAGCCAGTCATCATCTCAAGTAGTGCAAGACAGACCAGGGTTTGAATTTTATCTCTGCCTTCAACTGACTTTAGGCCAGTAGGTTTTCCAACTTCTTTGAGTTTCATTTTTTTTCTCATTTAATCTCATATAGTGGAAAATATGTCACCTACCACATAGAATTGTTGTGAAGATTAAATAAAAAGCATTCTGTATAGTACCTGGAACATTATATATATTCAGTAAACAGTGGCTATTAGTATCATGGGAGATTTCCCTACCCTGTGATCTATGTTTAAATATTGGAAACTTAGTAAAATTTGGCTTGAGGACTTGGGTTTAAATTTATGTTTTAAGCAGAAGAATGAGGTTTACCAATCCTGTATTAAAAGTTTTGGAAAACTCTGGTCAAAGCGATTTGGTGATTTGAAAATGAGATGCAAAGATATAGTAGGACAAGACTAGTCAGTATTAAAATAAGATGGAAGCATTTCCTGTCCCCCTCCAACATCCTCTCTGCCAAGTGAAATTAGCATGTTTCTAAAGCTCTGAAAGTGAGAACTTTTCTGAAAAGCAGAGTTGGAGTTGAGTAAGGGAGGTGCTATTTAAAGTCACAGAGAAAAGCTCTTCAGACATATGATAATAATTAGACAAAGATTAAGAAACAAAACAAAACAACAAGCAAAATATTCCAAACACAGTATGCCTGGAGGTGGAGTTAAAAGTAAAGGAACTGAGAAAACTTTCTATCCTCTGGTTCTTCCTGTTAATTTTGCATCTTCTCAAGCTTAAAGAAGTAAAAATAAAAAGCAATTGTCCTGTTTAATGTAATTCTAAATCAGAAGTAGCCCCTTAGCATTTCCTCCCACTTACTTCTTTCTTCCTGCCTGCACCTAGGAAACTCAAAGGACCACATAAAGGATTACATTCCTAGTATCATAAAACCAGTCACCTCACTCCTGCTACCTGTCATCTGTTTGAGAAACAACCAAAGGCCTCTAAAGCTATCCAACACTATTTAGTGAACTCCTTTCTTTCACGAGCTCTGTTCTGGTTTCTGGACATTCACCCTATCTCCCAGGCAGCCTGTGACAAAGACACAGAGCTACTCAGTAGAAGCAGAAACTCCAGTGAGGAACTTGGGTTGCTTCTGGTACCACTATTTCTGGAGGGGAAGGAAAGGGCCCTAAGCCAACTTTTAGAACACTATGTTGTTCTGTCTTTTCCACTAAGGTCTGTTTTGTGGTTATGATTTATTTGAAATTTTATTGGATACCAATGACAGCCATTGAAATATTTGTCATGTTCACAGGCCCAGACATTGACAATGATGACTTGTTTTGTATCATGTGATGATTTCGACCCCAGTTCATTTATGGTATATTGCATTTCACCAGCTTTAGCAAACTAATGGAACACTGGGTTATTAAGGAATGAGCCTTGACAAACATATCTTCACTCATGAGTTTGAATTGGAGAATATGAGAAGATGCAATAAGTCACAGATAAGAACAGAAGCTCAAAAGTCCAAAGGAGAGACCCAGATGGACCATGAGGGTTTGAAGGGAATAATGGCAAGTTATGAAGATAAAGAAACCACAAGCTAAAGAAAACATAAAAGGTCATAAGTTAACTGGTAGTAGGGAGAGAAACAGGTACAGAGAAGAACAGAGAGGTAAAGAATAATCATGTCACACTAAAGAGATGGTTCTTGAATTTTTACTGCTGAGGGCCTGTTTTGGATTCCTTGTGACCACTTGGCCCCTATTTCCATGGGACCCAGTCCTACCATGGTTCCTGTCATTTGTAAGTCAATCTTTAAATGGCTCTAATTAAAGCAGAAGGGAATTTATTTTAACAAAGTATTTACTATTTGCCAAAGTATTAGCACTATAATCAAATTTACAGGTGGCTAGAGAATAAAGTTTGCAAATAAGACAGCTGGAAACAATAGTGTGCTTGTTGCAAGAATGATCTGGACAGATTGCTGCCTCTCAGACAGAAGGGAAATGTGATCACTGATAGCTTTTGGTCTCTTTATCCCAGGGCTGAGGATTCAAATTCCAAGTAGGCAGCAAATAACTGTCCTATATGATGTCACAGGCCTGTCACCAATTTAAATTCCAGATTATGACAATTTAAATTCCAGATTATGGTTTTACCAAACTAGTCAAAGTGGAAGAAGGATTCCAAAAAAAAAAAAAAAGAGAGAAAGAAAGAGAAAAGAAGTTGGGGTAGTAAGAAAAGGAGAAGGAGGAAAAGATCCTGGGAAGGTATTCTTGTTTGCAAGCTGCTGGAATGTGATATACCAGAAACAGAATGGCTTTTTAAAAGGGGAATTTATTATGTTTCAAGTTTACAATTCTAAGGCTGTGAAAATGTCCAAATTAAGGCATCCAGGAAAAGATACTTTGGTTCAAGAAGGCTGATGATGTTCAGGGTTCCTCTCTCAGCTGGAAAGACATGTGGTGATGTCTACTAGCTTCTCTCCAGGAATCTTTAATGGTCTCCCTGGGGCTCTGTCCATTCTGTTGGCTCTGTTGGTTCTGGGTCTTTAAAGCTTTTTCCAAAATGGTTCCCTCTTAAAGGTCTCCAGTAAGCAACCACACTTTGAATGGGTGGAGACACATCTCCTCATGGAAACCATCTAATGAAAAGTAACCACCCATAACTGGATAGGTCACATCTCCATGGAAACAATAAAAAAGACCCAACAATATTGAATGAGGACTAAAGACATGGCTGTTCTGGGGTATACAACAGACTCAAACCAGCACAGAAGGTAAAACAAAAACTGTCCACTTCCCAACAACATGTCTCTGTCATTTCTTGTGTTGCCTTTCCACAGAATTGAAATTCCTGCCTTTTTTTTTCCTATGAGTATCTTTACTCCAGCCATCCCATAATTCTGTTATTGAATGATTCTCTGCTCCTTGCGACCAAAACAGCTAAGTCAAATTGCTTAGGAAAATGGTGCTGTTCTGCTTTTCCTTGTCTATGTACTGCTGAAATTATTGAAATTGCTCAAAAAAAAAGACTCTAACTTCCTTCTTCAGGGATGTTTAGCCTTGATGGATACTCTTTTTTTGGAAAATATTTTTATTACGAAATCTTCACACACACACAGTCCATACATGGTGTACAATCAATAGCTCACAATATCATCACATAATTGTATATTCATCACTATGATCATTTTTAGAACATTTGCATCACTCCAGAAAAAAAAAGAAATAAAAAAAACCCTCATACATCCCATATCCCTTACTCTTCTCTCTCATTGACCACCTGTATTTCAGTCTACCCAACTTTTTACCCTTTATCTCTCCCCTATTATTTATTTATTTTTTATCCTTATTATTTTACTCACTTGTCCATACCATGAATAAAAGGAACCTGAGACATAAGGTCACATTGTGAAAGTTGTATCATTATACATTCATTTTCAAGAATCAAGGCTAGTGGAACACAGCTCAACAGTTTCAGGTACCTCTCTCCAGCCACTCCAATGCAGCATAAACCAAAAAGGGATATCTATGTGATATATGAGAATAACCTCCAGGATAACCTAACAACTCTGTTCGAAATCTCTCAGCCACTGAAATTTATTTTGTCTCATTTCTCTCTTCCCTCTTTTGGTCAAGAAGGATTTCTCAATCCCATGATGCTTGTCCCTCTTCATCCTGGGGGTTCTGTCCCATTTTGCCAGGGAGATTTACACCCCTGGGAGTCCTGTGTAGTGGGGAGGGCAGTGAGTTCACTTGCTGAGTTGGCTTAGGGAGAGAGGCCACTTCTGAGCAACAAAAGATGCTCTCTGGTGGTGACTTTTAGGCCTAATTATGAGTAGACTTAGCTTCTTCTTTGCAGGAATAAGTTTCATAGGGGTGAACCCCAAGATCAAGAGATTGGTTGTCCCCACTGCTTATGAGAATATCAGGAATTTCCCAAATGGGGAAGTTGAATATTTCCTCCTTTCTCCCTATTCCCCCAAAGGGACTTTGCAAATACTTTTTTATTCTCTGCCCAAATTACTCTGGGATATAGTCTTGATGGATACTCTTAATTTGTCTTTTCCATCAGCTTTGTCTTAGAGCAGTTTCCATTTGGGAAAGGGAAGAGGGTCATAATATTTCAGCTATTTCCTTTCTCGGTATTGGGTTTTAGCATAGTATGTCTCAGAAGATGAACCCAAACAGGGGGTAACATATGGACCTTCACACTCCCTGATTCTTTCTTCTTTATTGGAGTAAATTCATATACCACAAATTTCAACCACATAAAGCATGAGATTCAATGCATTTTAGTATATTCACAAGGTTGTGCAACCATCACCATTTTAAATTCCAGAAAAGTTTCATAACATTGAAAAGAAACCCTATACTCATTAACAGTCACTATCTATTTTCCGCTTCCCCTAACCACTGGCAATCATTAATCTATTTTCTGTCTCTATAGATTAGCTGATTCTTGACAATTCATATAAATAGAATCATAAAATATAGGAACTTTGGGTCTGGCTTGTTTCACTTTACATGTTTTCAAGGTTCATTCAGCATTGTAGCATGTATCAGTACTTTATTATAGCTGAATAACATTCCATTCTATAAATATAGTCCATTTTGTTTATCCTTTCATCACTTGGCTGACATTTGGGTTGCTTCCATTTTTTTGACTATTATGAATAATGTTGCTATGAACATCCACATATGACTTTTCGTGTGGACATATGCTTTCAATTCTCTTGGGCATATACCTGAGGAAGGAATTGTTTGTAATTCTAACTTTTTGAGGAACTGCCATTCTTTTTCAAAGTGGCCACACCATTTTGTATTTACATCAGTATTGTATGAGGGTTTTACACCACAGCCTCATCAACAATTGTTATTGCCTGTTTTTTTTCTTCCCAATTTTCAACCATCCCTGTGGGTGTGAAGTGGTATCTCATTTTGGTTTTGGTTTGCATTTCCCTAATGACTAATGGCATTGAATATCTTTCCATGTATTATCGGCTATTTGTGTATGTCCCTTGGAGAAATGCCTATTCAAGTCCTTTGCCCATTTTTAAATTGTGTATTTGTCTTCTATTGTTGAGTTAAAGAGCTTTTATATATTCTGGATTTTAGACTTATTAGATATATGATTTGTAAATATTTCTTCCCATCCTGTGGCTTATCTTTTCACTTTTATATTGGTGTTCTTTGACATACAAACATTTGCTATTAAGTTAAATTTATCTATTATTTCTTTCGTTGCCTGTGCTATGGTGTCATATCAAAGAAACCAATGCTTAATCCAAGGTAATGAATATTTATTTACTCCTATGTGAGTTTTATGGTTTTAACTCTTACATTGAGGTCTTTAATCAATCTTGAGTTAATTTTCATATATGGTGTTAGGTAGGGGTACAAATTAATTCTTTTGCAAGAGGTTATCCAGTTGTCCACACAGCATTTGTTGAAGACTGTTTTCCCCCTTGAATTGTTTTGGCACAGTGGTTGAAAATCAATTGACCATAAATGTAAATATTTATTTCTGGACTCTCAATTCTATCTATTAATCCATATATCTTTCCTTATGCCAGTACCATACTATATTGACTATATTGTTTTATAGTATATTTTTCTTAGATTTTTAAACTTTTTTATTGTATAGTCTAACATACATAGACAGCAAAGAAATAAAAAAGCAATAGTTTTCAAAGCATTCTTCAACAAGTAATTGTAGAACAGATCCCTGAGTTTGCCATGGGCTACCATATGATCCTCTCAGAGTTTTCCTTCTAGCTGCTCCAGAATATAGGAGGCTAGAAGGCTTAAATATTTTTTTATCATTACAATCGACTTTTTTCCTTCTCTTTTTGTGAAAAATAACATATATACAAAAAAGCTATAATTTTCAAAGCACAGCACCACAATTAGTTGTAGAACATATTTCAGAATTTGACATGTGTTACAGTTCCACAATTTTAGGTTCTTACATCTAGCTGCTCTAAAATATGGAGACTAAAAGAGATATCAATTCAGTGATTCAGCATTCATATTCATTTGTTAAATCCTATCTTCTCTATATAACTTCTCCATCACCTTTGATCTTTCCATCCCTCTCTTTAGGGGTGTTTGGGCTATGGTCATTCTAACTTTTTCATACTGGAAGAGTCTGTCTTTAGTATGGTGTAGGGAGATGGAACTATCTGATATTCTGGAGAGGCTGGGCTAGGTTTCAGGACTTATCTGGACCAGGGACCCATCTGGAGGTTGTAGGTTTCTGGAAAGTTACTCTAGTGCATGGAACCCTTGTGGAATCTTATATATTGCCCTAAGTGTTCTTTAGAATTGGCTGGAATGGTCCTGGTTGGGATTTGGCAGGTTATGATAGGTAGCAAGGTCTAAGTGAAGCTTGCGTAAGAGCCAACTCCACAGTAGCCTCTCGACTCTATTTGAACTCTCTCTGCCACTGATACTTTATTATTTACACTTTTTTTCTCCCTTTTGGTCAGGATGGAATTGTTGATCCCACAGTGCCAGGTCTGGATTCATCCCTGGGAGTCATCTCCCATGTCATCAGGGAGACTTTCACTCCTGGATGTCATGTCCCATGTAAGGGGGAGGGCAATGATTTCACTTGCAGAGTTGGGCTTAGAGAAACTGAGGCTACATCTGAGAAACAAAAGAGGTCCTCCAGAAGTAACTCTTAGGCATGCCTATAGGTAGTCTAAGCTTCTCCACTACCTACATAAGCTTCATAAGAGTAAGCCTCATGATCGAGGGCATGGCCTATTGATTTGGTGTCCCTAAAGTTTGACACAGTATCAGGGGATTCCCTGATGGTAACATTTAGTATTTCTATGTTCTTTCTCCCTTCCTTCAGTGGACTTTGCCAATACTTTTGATTATCTGCTTCATATACTCTAGGATGTATCTAGGCATTACAATAATCCATACAGGATTAAAGAACCTCTTTCTTATTCTGCACTCCCTGTGTTTCAAATGTTCAAATGAGTTAGACAGATAGGTTGAGTTAGATTATGCACTACAGAAAATTTCAGTTCCAGACCAAATAAACCTTTCTTCCATTGGTCTGAAAAAGTATGTGTGGTTTGAAAATATAGACACTGTCTTCCTTACCCCTATATTCTGAATTACTTTAAGCCCAACCTGTTTGGCTTCATTCTTATCTCTAAATATCAGGTTATAAATATATAAAACAGCCTCGCAAACTCCAGAAATAAAAATCACCACTCTGGACTTAATGTGTCTGCGCTAAAAGCTGACAATCTAGGCCCCTGTTTTTGTATAAGCATTTTCTAAAGGTGACCATACCATTCTTGTTCTTTTGTTTCTGGCTTATTTTTCTTTTTTTGCATGGGCAGGCCCCGAACTGAACCCGGGTCTCCAGCATGGCAGGCAAGAATTCTGCCTCTGAGCCACTGTTGCCTGCCCTGTTTCTGGCTTATTTTGTCTCACCAAATGTCCCACATGTTCATTCACATTGTCGCATGCCTCATGACTTTGTTCCTTTTTGTAGCAGCACAACCTTCATTCATAAGTATACACTATCGTTCACCAATCTACTTCTCTGTCATGCATCCTTCAGCCACCTGCAATCATCAGGCACTATGCATAGGGCCCAAAGTCCACAGTCAATTTTAGATAATTTCATTGTTCACAAGAGAAAGAAAACCAATAAACACCCTCGCCAAATAGGAAATTTAAACCTCCTCTTAACTTTGTCCCTCCACCCATTATTTACCTCTACTGTTGCTGTGGTAGTGCTGATGGTTTCCTTCTGAACATAGCTCATAGCATACAATAGCAGTTTTCCCTCTGCACCCTGGACTTAAACACTCTTTGTACAAGAACCATACTTTGAAGTAATTCTTGCAAGAACGAATTCATATTTCTAGTGTTATTCAGTGAGACATGTAGGTCTATATGACCCCTTTCAAACTTGGTGATTTTCAATATGGTAATATTACTTATAGACCCACTAGAGAACCACCTTCACTCCTATCTATTCCCTCACATTGGAGTTCAACCTCATTAGCTAACGGTTCACTCATCCGTAGCTTCTATGTATCTCTAAATCCCCTATATTCTGTATTATAGGCCTCTGATCATACCTTTATGCTGGTCATAAAAGTGGAATCATACAGTATCTATCCTTTTGTGTAATTTCACTTAGCATCATGTTCTCAAGGCTCATCCATCTTGTCTTGTGCTTCAGTATGTCATTTTGTCTTACTGCTGCGTAATATTCCATCATATGTTGTTCTAGTTTGCTAGCTGCCAGAATGCAGTATACCAGAAATGGAATGGCTTTTTAAAAGGGGAATTTAATAAATTGCTAGTTTACAGTTCTAAGACCGAAATAATGTCCCAATTAAAGCGAGTCTATAGAAATGCCCAATCAAAGGCATCTGGAGAAAGATACCTTCATTCAAGAAGGCTGATGAAGTTCCGGGTTTCTCTCTCAAGTGAGAAAGTACATGGTGAACATAGTCAGGGCTTCTCTCCCAGCTGGAAGGGCACATGGTAAACACAGCATCATCTGCCAGCTTTCTCTCCTGGCTTCCTCTTTCATGAAGCTCCCCAGGAGGTGTTTTCCTTCTTCATCTCCAAAGGTTGCTGGCAGGTAGACTCTCTGCTTCTTGTGGCTATGTCATTCTCTGCTCTCTCAGAAATCTCTCACTTTTCCAAAATGTTTCCTCTTTTATAGGACTTCAGAAACTAATCAAGACCAACCTAAATGGTGGAGACACACCTCCACCTAATCCAGCTCAACAACCACTCTTGATTAAATCACACCTCCAGGGAGATGATCTAATTACAGTTTCAAATATACAAAACTGAATAAGGATTAGAAGAAATGGTTGCTTTTTCAAAATGGGATTAGGATTAAAACATGGTTTTTCTAGGGTACATACATCATTTCAAACCAGCACATATGTATTAACCACATTTTGTTGATCCACTCATCTGTTGATGGGCATTTGGTCTGTTTCTATCTTTTGGCAATTGTGAATAATGCTGCTATGAACATCAGTATGCAAGTATCTGTTTGTGTCATTGCTTTCAGTGGGTATATACCAAGTAGTGCTATTGCTGGGTGTATTAGTTAGGGTTCTCTAGAGAAACAGAACCAACAGGGAACACTTGCAAATATAAAATTTATGAAAGTGTCTCACGTGACCGTAGGAACGCAGAGTCCAAAATCCACAGGGCAGGCTGCGAAGCCGATGACTCCAATGGATGGCCTGGACGAACTCCACAGGAGAGGCTCACCAGCCAAAGCAGGAATGCAACCTGTCTCCTCTGAGTCCTCCTTAAAAGGCTTCCCATGATTGGATTTAGCATCACTAATTGCAGAAGACACTCCCCTTTGGCTGATTACAAATGGAATCAGCTGTGGATGTAGCTGACGTGATCATGACCTAATCCTATGAAATGTCCTCATTGCAACAGACAGGCCAGCGCTTGCCCAATCAGATGAACAGGTACCACAACTTGGCCAAGTTGACACCTGTCCCTAACCATGACAGTCCACCCCTTGTCAACTTGGCACATATATATATATATATATATACATCACCTTAGACCATACTTAATTTCCAAATGAAAACAAATAAGCACACATTTTTTCTTTTACCTGACAATACTCAACTGTCCTGCATATAACTGGAAACACATTAAATCTCTCCAGAATAGCGTGCAAATCCTTGGGCAACATTCATTCTTAAACTTGATATCTTACAACTTAAATAGTATAACACAAACAAAACAGCATTACAGTCCTCGTTTCTGTAACTGATCACGTGGTCGAAGTTCATATTTATTACTACCTTCCTCCACTACCCATTCCATGTTCCCTTTCCCCTCAGCAAGCACTTCAGCTGGCCGTGGTTCTTTGCCTGGTGGGGTGACCCAAACCTTCATTCCTGAAGTCTCAGAGCCATTAGTGGTCCTGCCTTGATTGTGTTGTTGCAGTTTTCCATTGATTTTAATCACAGGGCATGGTAGTACTAATAGACGCCCCAGGGGATCTCCTATATTCCAAGAAAACTCTTCTTTACCTCCATTATGTAGTTGCAGTCCTACTTCCTTCTGATAGTCAGGGTCAATTACCCCAGACAATAACGTAATCCCCTTCTTGGTGTGTTGATCCAGAGGCATAAGTAGCCCAAAGTGGCCAGGTGGCAATCTTAACTTCCAGTTCAGTGGTATCACTGTTGTTTCTCCTGGAGAAAGCACACCCCGTTTTGGAACTAAAACCTGTAGACCAGCAGAACTCAGGGTAGCAGGGACAGGAAGCAAAAATTTTCCTAGTGGATCACTAGGAGTAATAGTGAGTGGCACCACACCCATTTCCACCCCTTGGTTCCTGGACCCATGGATCCTGGCTATGGGAGAAACAGCACCATACAGTGGACGCTGATTCAGAGCATACACAGCTTCCTGGAGAACATTACCCCAGCCTTTCAAGTTTTTGCCACCTAGTTGGCATCGTAATTGAGTTTTCAAAAGGCCATTCCACTGTTCTATCAATCCAGCAGCTTCTGGATGATGGGGAACATGGTAAGACCAGAGAATTCCATGAGCATGTGCCCATTCCCGCACTTCATTTGCTGTGAAGTGTGTTCCTTGATCCGAAGCAATGCTATGTGGAATACCATGACGATGGATAAGGCATTCTGTAAGCCCACGTATAGTAGTTTTGGCAGAAGCATTGCAAGCAGGGAAAGCAAACCCATATCCAGAGTATGTGTCTATTCCAGTTAGAACAAATCGCTGCCCCTTCCATGAAGGGAGTGGTCCAATGTAATCAACCTGCCACCATGTAACTGGCTGGTCACCTCGGGGAATGGTGCCATATCGGGGGCTGAGTGTGGGTCTCTGCTGCTGGCAGATTGGGCACTCAGCAGTGGCTGTAGCCAGGTCAGCCTTGGTGAGTGGAAGTCCATGTTGCTGAGCCCATGCATAACCTCCATCCCTACCACCATGACCACTTTGTTCATGAGCCCATTGGGCAATAACAGGAGTTGCCGGGGAAAGAGGCTGACTGGTATCCATAGAACGGGTCATCTTATCCACTTGATTATTAAAATCTTCCTCTGCTGAAGTCACCCTCTGGTGTGCATTCACATGGGACACAAATATCTTCATGTTTTTAGCCCACTCAGAAATGTCTATCCACATATTTCTTCCCCAGACCTCTTTGTCACCAATTTTCCAATTATGGTCTTTCCAAGTCCCTGACCATCCAGCCAAACCATTAGCAACAGCCCATGAGTCAGTATACAAACGCATCTCTGGCCAGTTTTCCTTCCAAGCAAAATGAACAACCAGGTGCACTGCTCGAAGTTCTGCCCACTGGGAGGATTTCCCCTCACCACTGTCCTTCAAGGACACCCCAGAAAGGGGTTGTAATGCTGCAGCTGTCCACTTTCGGGTGGTACCTGCATATCGTGCTGAGCCATCTGTAAACCAGGCCCGAGTTTTCTCTTCCTCAGTCAATTCACTGTAAGGAACTCCCCAAGAGGCCATAGCTCTGGTCTGGGAAAGAGAAGGTAATGTGGCAGCAGGAGTGGAAACCATGGGCATTTGTGCCACTTCTTCATGTAACTTACTTGTGCCTTCAGGACCTGCTCTGGCTCTATCTCGTATATACCATTTCCACTTTACAATAGAGTGCTGCTGTGCACGCCCAACTTTATGGCTTGGTGGGTCAGACAACACCCAACTCATGATAGGCAACTCAGGTCTCATGGTAACTTGGTGGCCCATGGTTAAGCGTTCAGTCTCTACTAAGGCCCAGTAGCAGGCCAAAAGCTGTTTCTCAAAAGGAGAGTAGTTATCTGCAGCAGATGGTAAGGCTTTGCTCCAAAATCCTAAGGGTCTGCATTGTGATTCTCCTATAGGTGCCTGCCAAAGGCTCCAGACAGCATCTCTATTTGCCACTGACACTTCCAGCACCATTGGATCTGCTGGATCATATGGCCCAAGTGGCAGAGCAGCTTGCACAGCAGCCTGGACCTGTCGCAGAGCCTCCTCTTGTTCAGGTCCCCACTCAAAATTAGCAGCTTTTCTGGTCACTCGATAAATGGGCCGGAGTAGCACACCCAAATGAGGAATATGTTGTCGCCAAAATCCAAAAAGACCCACTAGGCGTTGTGCCTCTTTTTTGGTTGTGGGAGGGGCCAGATGCAGCAACTTATCCTTCACCTTAGAAGGGATATCTCGACATGCCCCACACCACTGGACACCTAGAAATTTTACTGAGGTGGAAGGCCCCTGTATTTTTGTTGGATTTATCTCCCATCCTCTGACACGCAAATGCCTTACCAGTAAATCTAGAGTAGTTGCTACTTCTTGCTCACTAGGTCCAATCAACATGATATCATCAATATAATGGAGCAGTGTGATGTCTTGTGGGAGGGAGAAACGATCAAGGTCTCTGCGAACAAGATTATGACATAGGGCTGGAGAGTTGATATACCCCTGAGGTAGGACAGTGAAAGTATATTGCTGACCTTGCCAGCTGAAAGCAAACTGTTTCTGGTGGTCCTTACTAATAGCTATTGAGAAAAAAGCATTTGCCAGATCAATAGCTGCATACCAGGTACCAGGGGATGTATTGATTTGCTCAAGCAATGATACTACATCTGGAACAGCAGCTGCAATTGGAGTTACCACCTGGTTGAGTTTACGATAATCCACTGTCATTCTCCAAGACCCATCTGTTTTCTGCACAGGCCAAATAGGAGAGTTGAATGGGGATGTGGTGGGAATCACCACCCCTGCATCTTTCAAGTCCTTAAGAGTGGCAGTAATCTCTGCAATCCCTCCAGGAATACGGTATTGCTTTTGATTTACTATTTTGCTTGGTAGGGGCAGTTCTAGTGGCTTCCACTTGGCCTTTCCCACCATAATAGCCCTCACTACACGAGTTAGAGAACCAACGTGGGGATTCTGCCAGTTGCTCAGTATGTCTATGCCAATTATACATTCTGGAACTGGGGAAATAACTACAGGATGGGTCCGGGGGCCCACTGGACCCACTGTGAGACGGACCTGAGCTAAAACTCCATTGATCACCTGGCCTCCATAAGCCCCCACTCTGACTGGTGGTCCAGAGTGACGTTTTGGGTCCCCTGGAATTAGTGTCACTTCTGAACCAGTGTCTAATAATCCCCGAAATATCTGATTATTTCCTTTTCCCCAATGCACAGTTACCCTGGTAAAAGGCCGTCGGTCTCCTTGGGGAAGACTTAGAGGAAGATTAACAGTATAAATTTGTGGCAGTGTAACAGGTTTCTCCCCCACAGGGACCTGGCCTCCCCTTCATTCAAGGGGCTCAGGGTCTGTAAACTGTTTCAAGTCTGGAAATTGGTTAAGGGGCCGTGACTCTGTGTTTTTGTAATTCAGGTTAGACTTCTGTTCCCTTGACCTAGAACTCTTTTGTTTATACAGCTCCAACAAGAATTTAGTAGACTGCCCTTCTATTGTATTTCTAGGCACCCCATGATTTACTAGCCAATGCCACAAATCTCTGCGTGTCATATAATTTTGATGCCTCCTTTGAGTTTGTTGTCTATTATAATAGCCGCGTCTACCCTGTCTTTGGTGATTAAGTGCTGCCACCTGGCTTCTGCCAACTCGGGATCCTGTCATCCCCATTGTGTTTAAGGATTCCAGCTCAGTGACAGCAGTTCCTACAGTAATATCTGACCTACAGAGAAGTGCAACCACAGAGCTCTTGAGGGATGATGGTGCTAGTCTCACAAATTTATTTCTCACTGTTCTGGTAAAAGGTGCATCCTCTGGACATTCCTGGGGTGTAAGAGCAGGCTTTGCATGATAAATCCACTCTAACATCCCAATCTCTCTAAGCCTCTGGATCCCCTCATCTACATTATACCAGGGCAGTTCTGGCATTTCAACCTCAGGTAATGTTGGCCACCTTTTGATCCATGTTTCAACCAACCACCCAAACAAGCTGTTAACACCTTTTCTAACTGCTCTAGCTATAACATTGAATGCAGAATCTCTGCTTAGTGGGCCCATATCAATAAATTCAGCCTGATCCAGCCTTATATTCCTCCCACCATTATCCCACACTCTTAAAATCCATTGCCACACATATTCCCCTGATTTCTGTCTATATAAATTGGAAAACTCACACAGTTCTTTTGGAGTATAACGTACCTCCTCATGTGTGATACTTTGTACCTCACCTTTAGGGGCCTGTTGGGACTTTAGTCTAGTTATAGGTCTAGAAGAAATGAGGGGTGGTGGGGGTGGGTCATGAAAAGAATTAGAAATATCTTCCAAGCCATTTGCTTCAGGGCTTTCATTTACAGTTTCATCTGGTGAAACAGGATTAATAACTCTAGGGCTAATCCCTTCAGGAGGAGGTTGGGTGGCCAATTCCTCAAGGCAGGCTGGAGGTGGGGCGGCTATATCCTCAGGGCAGAGTATCACAGGGTTATCTAAAGAAGGCTCAGCATGGTCTAGGGTTTCAGCCTCACCCCCAACATCATTATCAATCCATATGTCACCATCCCATTTTTCAGGGTCCCACTCCTTTCCAATCAATGCCCTCACTTTAACGGCAGACACCATGCAAGACTGAGATTTCAGTTTACGTTGTAAAGTTGCTACTCTAACAATAAGATTCTGAGTCTGATTTTCAGAGATCTCAAGTCTACGGCTACAGGAAATAAAATTTTCCTTCAGGATACTCATAGAAACCTCTACATCTTTCAGACGGTGCTTAAGCTTCTTGTTTGAAGCCTTAAGCCCATCCCTTTCACCCTTTAATGTAGACAGTGTATCTAACAACAACCAACCAACATCTCTATAACTCTTATTTCTACAAAACTCTGTAAAGGTGTCAAAAACATTATCCCCCAGAGTCTGGCTTCGTACAAGCGAAGCATTAGGAGAATCGAATGATGATATTTTGACTATCTCCTTTGCCAACTCAGTCCATGGATTGGGAGTGTCATTCTGATTATGGGAATCAGAGTCCTTAGTGTCTCTGAGCCCAGTCAGAGTAGAAAACCATTCATAAAAGCCCATTTTTAAGATTCTGTTCCTTAAGAACCACTCCTGGTACCAAGATGTATTAGTTAGGGTTCTCTAGAGAAACAGAACCAACAGGGAACACTTGCAAATATAAAATTTATGAAAGTGTCTCACGTGACCGTAGGAACGCAGAGTCCAAAATCCACAGGGCAGGCTGCGAAGCCGATGACTCCAATGGATGGCCTGGACGAACTCCACAGGAGAGGCTCACCAGCCAAAGCAGGAATGCAACCTGTCTCCTCTGAGTCCTCCTTAAAAGGCTTCCCATGATTGGATTTAGCATCACTAATTGCAGAAGACACTCCCCTTTGGCTGATTACAAATGGAATCAGCTGTGGATGTAGCTGACGTGATCATGACCTAATCCTATGAAATGTCCTCATTGCAACAGACAGGCCAGTGCTTGCCCAATCAGATGAACAGGTACCACAACTTGGCCAAGTTGACACCTGTCCCTAACCATGACACTGGGTAATAGGGCAACTTGCTATTTAGTTTCCTAAGCAACAGCCAAATAGTCTTCCATAGTGGCTGCACCATTACACATTCCCACCAGCAGTGCATTAAGGGTCCCAGTTTCTCCACATCCTCTCCAACATTTATAGTTTCCTGTTTGTTTAATAGCAGCCATTCTTACAGGTGTGAGGTGGTATCTCATAGTAGTTTTGATCTGTGTTTCCCTTATAGACAGAAGATCAACAAAGAAATAGCAGACCTGAACTTTATGAAACAGCTAGAAAATGAATGAAAATGAGCATCTCTTCATGAACTTTTGAGCCATCTCTATTTATTCTTCAGAAAAATGCCTATTTATATCTTTAGCCCATTTTATAATTGGGTTGTTTCTTCTTTTGTTGTTGAGTTGTATGATTTCTATGTATATACAGGAAATCAAACCTTTGTCTGATAAGTGATTTCCAAATATTTTCTCCCATTGCGTTGACTACCTCTTTACCTTTTTGACAAAGTCTTTTGATTTGCAGAAGCATTTGATTTTGAAGACTTCCCATTTATCTATTTTTTCTTTTGTTGCTTGTGCTTTGGGTGTAAAGTTTATACTTATAACCTAAACTAGGTCTTGAAAATGTTCCCCTACATTTTCTTCTACAAGCTTTGTATAGTAAATTTTTAAAATTATGAAATGTATTTCTCCAACTTTGTTCTTCTTTTTCAAGACTATTTTGAATATTCTAGGTCCCTTGCATTTCCATATGAATTTTAGGATCAGCTTGTCAATTTCTGTAGGATCAAAAAGAGCAACTGTGTTTTTGGTAGGGATTGCAATGACTATGTAGATCAATTTGGGTGTATTATCATCTTAATAATATTAAGCCGTCTGATCCATGAAATAAGATGTTTTTCATTTATCTTAGTCTTCTTTAATTTTTTAAATATTTATACTGGAGAAGTTATGATTGGCAACTGCGAAGAGTTTGTATTCTGCTCTTGATGGGTGGAGCTTCTTGGATGCTTACATTAAATTTTTTCATCAATTTTGGGAATTTAGGGCTATATTTCTTCAAAGGGGCATTCTTTCTGCCCCTGTCTTTCTCTTCTCTCCTTCTGGACCTGTATTTGTGCATATGCGTATAGATGGTGTCTCATCGGTCTCTGAAACTCTATTTTCCTTTATTTTTTCTTTCGCTTTATCACACTGGATAATCTCAATTTCCCTATGTTTAAGTTCACAGTTCTTTCTTCTGACTATTCACATCTGCTTTCGAGCCACATTAGTAAATTTTTCATTTTAATTATTGTATTTTGGTTCTTTTTATTGTTTCTATCTCTTTATCAATATTTTCTATTTGGTGAGATATTCTCATATTTTCCTTTAATTCTTTAGATTTGATTTCCTTTAGTTCTTTGAACATATTTAAAACAGTTGAATTTAAAGTTTTTGTCTAAGTCCAATGTCTGAGCTTTCTTTGGGATAGTTTCTATTTAAGGTAAGAACAATGCTTTCTATTTTCTTTGAGTATCTCATGATATTTTAATGATATACAGTGTCAATTCTGGAAATCAGAATCCTCCCTCACAAAGTTTGTTGTTATTGCTCTTTTGTAATTACTGTTGGTGCTGTTTGTCTGTCTAGTGGCTTTCCTAAATTAATTCTGTAAAGTTTGTATTCTTTTTGTTATATGTGACTACTGGAGACTCCATTCTATTACTTTAGTTGTCAGCTTATGATTGATTGGATAGAGATTTCCTTAAATATCTGAGCCAATAAATCTCCCAGAATTTGCCAAAGGGTTTTGTATGCATGTTGTGATATGCCTTTACAGGTCAGACAGACAGCTTAGAACTCTCTCCAACTATCACTTCCTGCTTGTATAGAGCCTCAACATCAGTGAGAAGTGAGAGCCTGGAGGCCTTTTCAGCTCTTTCCTGAAGATGTGCACAGCCCTGGGCATTTGCCCAATTTCGTATTGTAGACTCCTAGGAATATGTTAAAGCTTTTCAAAGGCCCCTATGGAAATCTCATTCACCAGCTTTTCCTTTAAAGTTTTTTGTCAACTTGTTGTTTGCCTGTATTGTTATTGCTACTCCAGGCTGCTGCAGTGTTAAGCAATTGCTATGAATTGTTTTTGAGAAACAGTCAGGGGGAAAAGCTGTTCACACTGAGTTCTGAGTCAGGACTAGTGAAGGCAAGCCCTGAAAGCTGGTGTTTCTGAGGAATTTCAGACAGGTCAAATAATGACATTTTCTTAGTAATGGGACTTTTGAGGAGCTCTATTTCCATTCTGCTCCCTCCAGTGGCTACTAGGTGCCAGCTTTCACCATGATTATGGGGTGTTGGTTTTCAATGCTGTCATGGAGCAGTAGAGAGGCGGATGGAAATAGGGCAAGTTTAAACACCACAAAGTTTGCTGTTCTTAATCAGGTTAAGTCATTGTTCTTGAATAAGCCCCCCCCCCCTTTTTTTATTTTTGCAAGTGTTTGGTTAATTTCCAGAGCTGTAAACAAGTTGTTTTTAAGAAAGATGATTTTGACAATTTTGCCAGTGTTCTCATTGCTTTTATGGAGGAACAGATTTTCTCAGGTCCATGTTCCACCATTTCCACTGAAGTCACACATTCCCTGATTCTTATCCTAATTATCCTTCTCTCTTGCCCATCATTTTTATGAGACTGAAATATACTGGGGCTAGAAAAACAGATGGGAGCCTTTAATAATGCAATTCAAGGCCAAACAATTTGATGAACTCTGCTCTGTGCTGGGTAATTGTACCCTTTGTGTTACAGTATTACACACAAATATAAAAGTATTACACACAAAGATAAGCTCTTGTGAACAAGGTATTAAGTGGTTAAAAGAACAATATCAAGTTCAAGTCAACAATCTTTGTTTCAGGTAAAACTTAGGCCATCCTGAAGTTCCTAGAGATACATTTTTAGACTGATGATTATTGGATTTTTGAAAATAAAAACAAAGCATATATGAAAAGTACTCAGCAATATAGCAACATAGTAATAAAAGAAAAAAAATAGTATTAGTCAAAATCCCAACCAAAAAAAATTCCACCACCCAGAAATATTTTTATATTTGGTGGTCAACATTTCAGACTCTTCTCTCTCTCTTTCTCTCTCTCCATACACACACACACACACACACACACACACACACACACACACACACACACATTTCTGTACATATATGCATACACTAGAGTCATTGTTACTTGACTCTCAAGAAAAAAAAATTACATGAACACTGTCATAATTGGCATGAGATAGCAATTCTGAAACTACTTTGCATGCATACAAGGGTAGAAAGAATAAATAAATAAATTGCCAATTTTCTCACTGTCAGAGAAAGACGTTTCAAATAAACAAAGAGAGAAGGCTAGAAGGAATCTTGTGGCCCTGGAATAGAGTTGGACATATTCATATGAACTCATGTTTATTTTAATACATGTGCAGTAAGACATATTGATATGAATACATAGTTTTACATATATATAATTTTCCATATAGAAGAATTCCAAAGAATATATATAGTGACCAACATCTGCTTAACTTTCCTTCAGCTTGACTAAACTTTAGATAGGCTTCTCTCTGACTCCAGGCACCTGACCTCTCTCTCACCCCAACCCTTACACTATTTAGGTAACTGAAAGGCACCTGTCTAGGTATTTCCTTATTTCCCTCTTCCTCTCTCCCAGGCCTTACAAATTCTAGGTGGCCTACTCACAGTGGAAGAAAATTTTCCAAACTAAATGATCCTAATTGCAAACTCAGCAAATCATTCATCCAACCCAGTGATGTTTTCCACTAGTCCACTCCAGTCCTTAAAAACTCCTGTCCTTTGTCTGAAAGTTGAATTCTACTCTCTTCCCTGCTACAGTAGTCCTTTAAAAAAGTCATCCTTTCTTGTTAACAATGGTCAGTGCAATATTTTCTTTGACATTTCATAGTCTCCCTTCCAGGTGGTAGAGTTTAATTCCTCTCCTCTTGAGTGTGAACTGGATATAGTGACTTGATTCCAAAGAATGGAATATGGAAAGGAAAAAATACAGGGGAGGCAACTGGCAGACCTGAACCAAATGAATAAGGTTAACATGATGAATAATAAATCATGTTGATATCATGTACCCATTGATATGATGTGATGAAAAGGGCACTTGCCCTCTGTGTGGTATTCTTTCCTAAAAGCCGTAAATCCAGTCTAATCATGAGAAAAACAATAGAGAAGTCCGACCCTAGGGACATTTACAAAATACCTCACCAGTGCTCTTCAAAACTGTCAAAGTTATGAAAGACAAGGAAAGCCTGAAGACAGCCAGTAATTGGAGAAGATAATTCACGATGACTAAAAGCAATGTGACATTCTGGCTTGGATCCTAGAACAGAAAAATTATGTTAGTAGAAAAACAGGTGTAATCTGGATGAAACCAATAGTTAATAGTATTGTACCAATGTTAATTTTTAAATTTTAATCAAAGTATTGTGATTGTGTAAGATGTAAACATTAGGGGAAGATTGGTGAATGATGCATGGTAACTCGCTGTACTATCTCGGCAACTTTAAAAATATTCTAAAAGTTAGAAAAAATATTAAGCATGTTCACAAAAGAAAACTCTGGCAGAGTATCTACTACAAGAAAATGCTGTGTGTCAAAAATATTTTCCCAGGCCTTACAGTGACCTGGCTGAAATATGTCTTAGGCATAACCACCTCCTTGCTCAAATTCCTTATTTACCCAGCAATGCTGTATTATCAACTCAGCCTACAACGGGCTGTGTTCTGGGAAAATGAATGCCCTGAAGTGGGCACAGACCATCCACTTACTAGGAAGATATAACCCCTTATTGTAAGTCAACTGGCATTCAGGCCAATTACACCAACCTCTGGAGATTTAGCTATTGGGTTTCTCATTGAAAATCTGCTTGTCCTCAGTTCTGAAGTCTACTTACTTGACCAGCAAGCCTCAAAGTCCCACCCTATGGTCTAGTGGCTTCCATGCTCCCCACTAGGCCTCTTAGCAAGTCCATTAAGCCTCTTGGCAGCCAGGTCTCCCAGCAATACCTCCAGCAACACCACACTTGCTCCATAAGTTAAAGTCCAATTCTGATACTCTTCGCAACTTTTTACTTTCTTGATAATGTGAATGAGTCTCTCCCATTTTCAAAAGTGACACTGTCCTCCGGTACCCACCCCCAGCCCCTTTTTTTGTATACTCTTTGGCAGGGCTCACATTTCATTTTTTTTCCATGTGAGTATCCCATTATTGCAGCATCATTTGTTGAATTTTTGTTTGTTTTTCTTTGTTTGCTTGCTTGTTGGTTTTTGGGGGGAAGGGCATGAGCCAGGAATCAAACCTAGGTCTCCTGCATGATAGGTGAGAATTCTGCCACTGAATTACCCTTGCCCTTTTGATGTTTTTATGAAGTAAGACATGTGGCCATGGAAAAATGAGAGTACAATACCATAAACGATGACCCTAGAATCCCTTTCTAGGAAGTTTTTACTGTGTTGAAAGAAAAGAACCTGATTTTCTCCCTTTCATGTATAACTCATTTTTCTTTAATCTCTGTGTACTTTCCTTGAGCTTTTCCTTATCGTTCTGTGTTTGAAGGTCTGTGTAACCTGAATTGCCACCTTTTTTTTCAGAGATGAAGGACATACTCATTTCACTTGTACTTCAATATTATGCCCTTCCACTCCCTTTCTCACTTTATTTTTATAGTGTCTAAAACTTGTCTTGAACTTCAAGTTCTTCTGGTCAAGGTGACTTTAACCTGGTTGCCAATCATTTTTAGTAAGTACTGTAAACATAGAGCTTTTCCTTACCACTTGAGGTTTACCAAACCCTATATTGGCAACTGCAATGTAGCAGTGAATCAAGCATGAGGCACACACAATGTCTCTATGTAAGCCAGAATGAAAACTAAGGTTGATGAATATTTTCTTCCTCTTCATTGTTAAAACTTTATTACACGTGACTTTTTTTGGTGTTTACTACAGGACCTAAATACCTTTTATTTTAAAGAAATGGAAAAGATACTTTTTGACTGACAAACCTTGATTGAGAAAAGCCTGACCTCTGTGTATATAAACATATTCCCTTCCCAGGGCTGGTAGAGAGTGGGAAATTCCATTCTGTTTACAATGTGGTGGACAGCCAGTTAACCCCTCCCTGTTCTCTTTATCTTTAGGAGCTGCCATCCCTGCCACAGATCGCAGGACCTTGACTCATTTTCCCCTTCCATTCTGGTTCTCACTTTTCTTCTATGCCAGTTGTAGGACAGGTGAGGGGGAAGTGAGTTTGTTAAACTTCCAGAATGCAGTATACCAGAAATGGAATGGCTTTTATAAAGGGAATTTATTACATTGCCAGTTTACAGTTCTAAGGCTGAGAAAATGTCCAAGTTAAGACACCAGAAGAAGTTACTGTTCTAGTTTGCTAGCTGCCAGAATGTGATATGCCAGAAACAGAACAACTTTTAAAAGGGGGTTTTATTAAGTTGCAAGTTTACAGCTATATGGCCATGAAAATGTCCCAATTAAAGCAAGTCTATAAAAATGTCCAAATTAAGGCACCAACAAAAGGTTACCTTCACTCAAGAAAGACTGATAAAGTTCAGGGTTTCTCTCTCAAATGGAAAGGCATGAGGCAAACATGGCCACATCTGTGAGCTTTCTCTTGAGGCTTCTTGTTTCATGAAGCTCCTCCCGGGGACGTTTTCCTCCTTCATCTCTAAATGTCTCTGACTGCATGGGCCCTGTGGTTCTCGTGGCTCTTGGGACTCTCAAGCTTTTTCCAAAATGCTTCCTCTTTTAAAGGATTCCAGAAAACTAATCAAGACCCACCTGGAATGGGTGGTCATACCTCTCTCTAATCAAAGGTTAATACCCACAATTGCACTTGTCACATGTCTGTGGAGATAATCTAATCAAGTTTCCAGCCTACAATGCTGAATAGGGATTAAAAGAAGTGGTTGCCTCCACAAAATAATCAGGATTAAAACATGAATTTCCTAGCACACATAATCCTTTCAAACCAGGACAATTACCTTCACTCAAGAAAGGCTGATGATGTCCGGAACAACTCTATCAACTCGGAAAGCATGTGGCTGGCAACTGCTGGTCCAGTCTCTGAAAGCATCCTTAGAGAGGATTTTTCTCTCTAAGAATCTGTGGGCCTTAATTCAGTTCCTCTGGGACACACCTCTGGGTTTGGGCTTGCTTAAGATCTCATGGGAAGGCACATGATGACGTCTGCGGGGCTCTGCCCATGTCTAGGCATCTTTTTGCTCTGTGTGCACTCTAAGCATCCCCAAATATCCATGTGTCTGAATTAACCGTTCTCCATGCAACTACATCTGCTCTGCTCTGAGCTCTCTCCAAAATATTTACTCTTTTAAAGGGCTCCAGTAAACTAATGAAGACCCACCTGGAATGGGTGGAGTAACATCACCATCTAATCAAAAGTTCCCACAATTGGACATGCCCCATCTCCATGGAGAAACTCTAATAAAAAGTTTCCACTCTATAATACTGAATCAGAATTAAAAGAAACGACTGCCCCCACCAGATTGGATCAACATTAAAACATGGCTTTTCTGGGTACATAATAAGTTCAAACTGGCATTCCTGGGCAGTGCAAAGGTGGCTCAGTGGCAGAATTCCCACCTGCCATGTTGGAAACCCAGGTAAATTCGGGTGCTTGCCCATGTGAAAAAAAAAAAACTGGCATACCTATCTTTCCATTTTTTCTATGTAATTGTATATTTCAAGTGAAGATAATAAATAGGCAAAATTCAGGGGAGAAGGTTAAGCCTGGGTGTTTAAGTTTGCCAGTTGTCAGCATCCATATGATATCTGATATACAAACTGAATGAAGGCTCCAGTCTCAAAACACATACCAAATTTTAGTAAAGTTCCTCTTTTTCATTTTTGGATAAATATATTTTAAAAATATACAAAATTAGAAATTCATACACTTTCCTCCCACATACATCTTCAGGTTCTGGAGGCCCATTTAGTTTCCTTTTATTAGAGAAGTTGTGGGTTTACAGAACAATCATGAATAAAATACAGGATTCTCATACACCACTCTACCAGCAACACCTTGCATTGGCGTGGAACATTTGTTACAATTGATGATAGTACATTTTTATAATTGTACTATTAATTAAAGTCCATGGTTTAATTTAGAGTTCACTGTGTAGTGTAGTTCCACGGATTGTTTTTAACTTTTCTTATGGTATAATATAACATATATACAAAGCAAAGAAAGTAAGCAAGCAATAATTTTCAAAGCACTCTTCAACAAGTAGTTACAGGACAGATCCCAGAGTTTGTCATGGGCTACCATTCCATCATCTCAGATTTTTCCTTCTAGCTGCTCCAGAACATTGGAGGCTAGAAGGAATTTTTTTTTATTATCACAATCGAATTTTTTTTCTTTTTTGTGAAAAATAAAATATATACCAAAAAGCAATAAATTTCAAAGCATATTGTAACAATTAGTTGTAGAGCAGATTTCAGAGTTTGATATAGGTTATAATTCCATAATTTTAGATTTTTACTTCTAGCTATTCTAAGATACTGGACACTAAAAGAAATATCAATATAATGATTCAGCAAGCATACTCATTTGTTAAACCCTACCTTCTCTGTATAATTCCACCATCACTTTTGATCTTTTTCCCATTCTTTGGGGGTATTTAGGCTATGCCCATTCTAACTTTTTCATGTTGGAAGGGGCTGTCAATAATATCAGATAGGGAGATGGAACTACCTGATGTTCTGAAGAGGTTAGCTTCTCTAGGTTGCAGGACTTATCTGGTTGGGACCCATCTGGAGGTTGTAAGTTTTTAGAAAGTTAGTTTAGTACATGGAACCTTTGTAGTATCTTATATATTACCCTAGGTGTTCTTTAGGACTGGCTGGAATGGTTTTGGTTGAGGTTTGGCAAGTTATGACAGGTAGCAATGTCTAACTAAAGCTTGCATAGGAGTTACCTCAGATCAGCTTCTTGATTCTATTTGAACTCTCTCGGCCACTGATATCTTATTTGTTACATTTCTTTACCTTCTGTTGGTCAGGAAGTTCCATCGATTTAAAAAAATTATTCTTTATCAAATATACAAGCTAACATTTCCTCTTTTAATCATATTCATATATATATATATATATATATATTTCAGTGCTGTTAATTGCACTCACAATGTTGTGCTACCATCACGACCATTGATTACCAAAACATTTGCATCACTCCAAATAGGAACCCTGCACATTTTAAGCCTTAACTTCCCATTCTCTTCTCCACCCCCATGCTCCATCCCCTGGTAATCTATATTTTAGATTCTGGCTCTATGAGTTTGCTTATTCTAATTGTTTCAAATCAGTGGGATCATATAATATTTCTCCTTTTGTGCCTCACTTATTTCACTCAACATGATGCCTTCAAGGTTCATCCATGATGTTGTATATATCATCAGGACTTCATTCCTTTTATGGCTGAATAAACGTTCATTTTGTGCCTACATCACATTTTATTTATCCATTCATTGGTTGATGAGCACCTGCTTCCATCTTTTGGCAATGCTCTATGAACATCGGTATACAAATATCTGTTTGAGCCCCTACTTTCAACTTTTGGGGTATATACTGAGTAGTGGGATTATCAGATCATATGGTAGTTAGCTTTCTGGGGTACTGCCAAACTGTCTTCCACAGTGACTGCACCATTTTACATTGATGCCAGCAATTTCTCCACATCCTGTCCAACATTTGTTATTTTCCATTTTTTAATAGGAGCCATTCTAATGGATATGAAATGGATGGGTTTGATTTGCATTTCCCTGATGGCTAATGAAGCTGAGTATCATTTCTTATGCTTCCTGGCCATTTGTATATCTTCTTTGGAGAGATGTCTGTTCAAGTCTTTTGTCCATTTTTAAATCAGGTTGCCTTTTTGTTGTTAAGTTGAAGCATTTCTTTGTATATTCTGGATTTTCAACCTTTATTAGATATGGGGTTTCCAAATTTTCTCCCACTGTGTAGCTTGTCATTTTACTTTCATGATAAAGTCCTTTTGGTCACAAAAGTCTTTACTTTTTTTTTTTATTAATTAAAAAAAAAGAAAAGAAATTAACACAACATTTAGAAATCATTCCATTCTACATATGCACTCAATAATTCTTAGTATCATCACATAGATGCATGATCATCATTTCTTAGTACATTTGCATCAATTTAGGAAAAGAACTAGCAAAACAGCAGAAAAAGATATAGAATGTTAATATAGAGAAGAAAATGAAAATAATAATAATAATAAATATATATATATATAAAAGGAAAAAGAAAAAAACAAAAACAAAAGATACAAACAAACAAACAAAAAAACTACAGTTCAGGTGCAGCTTCATTCAGTGTTTTGACATAGTTACATTACAGTTAGGTATTATTGTGCTGTCCATTTTTGAGTTTTTTTATCTAGTCCTGTTGCACAGTCTGTATCCCTTCAGCTCCAATTACCCATTATCTTACCCTGTTTCTAACTCCTGCTGGTCTCTGTTACCAAAGATATATTCCAAGTTGATTCTCGAATGTCGGTTCACATCAGTGGAACCATACAGTATTTGTCCTTTAGTTTTTGGCTAGACTTACTCAGCATAATGTTCTCTAGGTCCATCCATGTTATTACATGCTTCATAAGTTTAGTCTGTCTTAAAGCTGCATAATATTCTATCGTAGGTATACACCACAGTTTGTTAGCCACTCGTCTGTTGATGAACATTTTGGCTGTTTCCATCTCTTTGCAATTGTAAATAACGCTGCTATAAACATTGGTGTGCAAATGTCCGTTTGTGTCTTTGCCCTTAAGTCCTTTGAGTAGATACCTAGCAGTGGTATTGCTGGGTCATAATCCATTCTGCCAGTCTATGTCTTTTGATTGGGAAATTCAGTCCATTAACTTTTAGTGTTATTACTGTTTGGATAATATTTTCCTCTACCATTTTGGCTTTTGTATTATATATATCATATCTGATTTTCCTTCTTTCTACACTTTACTCCATACCTCTCTCTTCTGTCTTTTTGTATCTGACTCTAGTGCTCCCTTTAGTATTTCTTGCAGAGCTGGTCTCTTGGTCACAAATTCTCTCAGTGACTTTTTGTCTATAAATGTTTTAATTTCTCCTTCATTTTTGAAGGACAATTTTGCTGGATATAGAAGTCTTGGTTGGCAGTTTTTCTCTTTTAGTAATTTAAATATATCATCCCACTGTCTTCTAGCTTCCATGGTTTCTGCTGAGAAATCTACACATAGTCTTATTGGGTTTCCCTTGTATGTGACAGATTGTTTTTCTTTTGCTGCTTTCAAGATCCTCTCTTTCTCTTTGACCTCTGACATTCTAACTAGTAAGTGTCTTGGAGAACGCCTATTTGGGTCTATTCTCTTTGGGGTGCGCTGCACTTCTTGGATCTGTAAATTTAGGTCTTTCATAAGAGTTGGGAAATTTTCAGTGATAATTTCTTCCATTAGTTTTTCTCCTCCTTTTCCCTTCTCTTCTCCTTCTGGGACACCCACAACACGTATATTTGTGCGCTTCATATTGTCCTTCAGTTCCCTGATCCCCTGCTCAAGTTTTTCCATTCTTTTCCCTATAGTTTCTGTTTCTTTTTGGAATTCAGATATTCCATCCTCCAGTTCACTAATTGTAGCTTCTGTCTCTTTAAATCTACCATTGTAGGTATCCATTGTTTTTTCCATCTTTTCTACTTTGTCTTTCACTCCCATAAGTTCTGTGATTTGTTTTTTCAGATTTTCTATTTCTTCTTTTTGTTCAGCCCATGTCTTCTTCATGTCCTCCCTCAATTTATTGATTTGGTTTTTGAAGAGGTTTTCCATTTCTGTTCGTATATTCAGCATTAGTTGTCTCAGCCCCTGTATCTCATTTGAACTATTGGTTTGTTCCTTTGACTGGGCCATATCTTCAATTTTCCGAGCGTGATTCGGTATTTTCTGCTGGTGTCTGGGCATTTGATCAGATTTCCCTGGGTGTGGGACCCGGCTGGTTGAAAGGTTTTTCTGTGAAATCTCTGGGCTCTGTTTTTTTTTCCTGCCAAGTAGGTGGCGCTCGTGGCGCTCATTTGTCTGCGGGTCCCACCAGTAAAAGATGCTGTGGCTCCTTTAACTTGCCAATCTGAATCTTGCAGTCGGCCCGGGAAACCGCGCGTGGAGGGGGGGTCGCCGGCCACCGCGGCTTGGGGGAGTGCCGGTCCAAATTGCCCAGCTGGCCCGAGACGCCAAGCGTGGCGGGAGGGCCCCACTATCCAACGTTCCCAGTCGGACTGGGAAGTCACGTGTGTGTAAGGGACCCTGGTCGCCAGCCGCCCTGGCCCGGGAAAGCGCACGCCCCTCGGGTATCTCACCGCAGCGGATTCTCCCTGCCCTTTCAGCCGTTCCAGAATGGGGTATGCTGTCTTTTTGGTCTCTGTCGTGGCTCCGGGAGCTGTTTCGTATTGTTTCTGTTTCTTTAGTTGCTGTTCTGGAGGAGGAACTAAGACCCGCGCGTCTTACTAAGCCGCCATCTTCTCCGGAAGTCACAAAAGTCTTTACTTTTAATGAAGTCCCATTTATTTATTTTTCCTTTTGTTACTGTGAAACCATTGCCTAACACAAGGTCCTAGAGATGCTTTCCTATGTTCTTTTCCTAGGAGTTTGATTGTTCTAGCCCTCATGTTTAGGTCTTTGATCCATTTTGAGTTAATTTTTGTATATGGTATGAGGTAAGAGTCAGAGGCCCATTTTGCAGAGAACTCTTCAGGAGTACAGAAGTCCAATGGCTGAGTTCTAAGGAATAAAACAAATTGCAAAGTTTCTTTTCAAAGTGCAAAGTACCAACAGGAGTTCCTGTTTCTTCACATCCTTCCTGTGCTGGTCTGAAACTGATATGTACCACAGAAAAGCCATATTCTTCTAATCCATTCTTCTGGGTGCAGACCTATTGTTGGGTGAAACTTTTCATTAAATTTTTTCCATGGAGATGTGACCTACCCAATTCAAGGTGGGTCTTAATCCTTTACTGGAGTTCTTTATGAAGAGAATAAAAGACAGTAAATATAGACAGAGCTCAGAGCCAATACAGCGACCAGAGAGATGCAACCAAGTGAAGGACACAGAGGGAGAGAGACACCTTGAAGATGCTGAGGGAAGACCGGCAGATACAGAGAACTCAGAGAGGTGTTCCTGGATAAGAAGGCAGAGGACCCAAAGGACCAGCAGACATTGCCATGTGACATAGGAGTCCCAGGCACCATCAGCCTTTCTTCAGAGTCAAGGTCTTCGTCTGGATGCCTTAATTTGGGCATTTTCATGGGCTTAGAATTATAAACTTAAAACTTAATAAATCCCCATTGTTAAAAGCTAACCCATTTCTAGTATATCACATTTCAGCAGCTTTTAGAAACTGAAGCAGATTTTGCCACAGCAGTGGGGTGCTGCAATTTGCAAATACCAAAAATGCTGGAATGACTTTATAATAGGTACAGGGAAGATTCCGGAAAATTAGTAGTAAGCTTGATAGAAAAGGCCTAGACTGCTTTGAAGAGACTCTTGGTAGAAATATGGTCACTATAAGCCCTTCCAATGAGGCCTTAGACAGAAATGATTAGTGTGGCATTGCACACTGGAAAGAAGGTGACTCTTGTTTTAAAGGGCAGAGAATTTGACAAAATTTAGTACTAGTGTTGGATGGAAGGGAGAATTTCAAAGCAACAATCTGGATATCTAGCTGAGAAAATCTCCAAACTAAATGTGAAAACTGTCACCTGGCTTCTCCTTGCAGCTTATAGTAACATGTGAGAGGAAAGGGATACATTGAGAATTGAATTCTTGGGTACAAAGCAACCACAAACTGATAGTTTGGAAAATTTTGAGCTTTTGGAGAATGAGCCCCCAGAGAATAGTGCCCTACATGAAAATTTAACCAAACACTGGACCAGTCATTCATTTCAGAAAAGGCCAGGACTGGTGTGCTGGATTGAAAGGATGTATATAACCTAGAAAAGCCATGTTTTAATCCTAATCCCATTTTGTAAAAGCAACCATTTCTTCTAATCCCTTTTCAGCACTGTATGTTGGAAACTTTAATTAGATTATCTCCATGGAGATGTGACTCAATCAAATGTGGGTATTAAACTTGATTAGATGGAGATGTGACTCCACCCATTCAGGTGAGTCTTGATTAGTTTACTAGGATCCTATAAAGGGGAAACATTTTGGAGAAAGCAGGAGATTTGGAGAAAGCAGAGAAGAATGACATAGCCATGAGAAGCAGTGAGTCCACCAGCCAATAACCCTTTGGAGATAAAGAAGGAAAATGCCCCCCAGGGAGCTTCAGGAAAGAGGAAGTCAGGAGAGAAAGCTAGCAGATGACCCTGTGTTCACCATGTGCCTTTCCAGATGAGAGAGAAACCCTGACTGTTTCTCACTTGAGAGATAAATCCTGAACTTCATCAGCCTTCTTGAACCAAGGTATCTTTTCCTGAATGCCTTAGATTGGACATTTCTATAGAGTTGTTTCAATTGGGGCATTTTCTTAGAGCTATAAACTAGCAACTTATTAAATTCCCCTTTTTAAAAGCCACTCCATTTCTGGTATATTGCATTATGGTAGCTAGCAAGCTAGAACAATTGGAAATCCAGTTATCCAGGAAGGAGTTGTGGAAAGTTCTATTGTCTGATGGTTGGGATCCCAGTTTGCTGTATGGAAAACCAATGAGTTTGTTGTGGGATCTTTATAAACAGAACCACTACCAGCCTGGACTAAAAGGGACAAATTGAAGGAAAATGATTTCAAAGGCAGAAGCATGGGAGCTAAAATCTGGAGCCAAGAAACCTCAGGCCAGCAGAGTAGACCCACCTCTGCACATGGAGAGGGCAAGTTTACCTTGGAGTTTGCAGAGGGTGAGACTTCTGCCCTGTTTTTTTTGTTTGTTTGTTTGATCAATATGAGGCTGGTTTAATAAAATAAACCATGGTACATCCACATAATGGAATACTATGCATCTGTTAAGAAGGACAAGGTAGATATTAATGGTCAGCAAAAGATGACACCCAAGAGGTATTATTAAGTGAAAAAAAGATTACAGGACAGTAGGCAGTGTTTGCCACCGTGCTGATTTAAAAGTGTTATGTCCCCCAGAGAAGCTATGTCCTTTAATCCTGATTCAATATTGCAGGGCGGAAACCCTTTGATTAGATTATCTCCATGGAGACGTAGTGCTCCCAATTGTGGGTGTGGCCTTTTGGTTAGATAGAGATGTGACTCTGTCCATTCAGGGTGGGTGTAGATTAGTTTACTGGAGTCCTTTAAAAGAGGAAACATTTTGGAGAGAGCTTAGAGCAGATGCTTAGAGAACAATTGATTCTGAGTTGACAAAGCCAATCTGAGACTTAGATGTTTGGAGATTCAGGGCCCATCATACATCACCATGTGTCTTCACATGAGATGCTAAGCAATCCAGAACCTAGATTTGTGTCCCAGAGGAGCTAAGAGAAGGCCCACAGTGTCAGGTAAGGAACCTCCACAGGAAGCAGTGGCTGAAAGCAATGGAGCCCAGGAGCAAGGGGCCAGTGGATGCTAGCCACATGTTTCCCAGCTGACAGAGGTGTTCCAGATGGTCAGCCTTTCTTAAGTGAAGGTAACCTTTTGTTGGTGCTTTAGTTTGGACATTATCTTGGCACTGGAACTGTAAATTTGTAACTTATTAAACTCCCTTTTAAAAAGCCATTCCAGGGCGGGCCGCGGTGGCTCAGCGGGCAAAGTGCTTGCCTGCTATGCCGGAGGACCTCGGTTCGATTCCCGGCCCCAGCCCATGTAACGAAAAACGGAGAAACAAAATACAATAAAACAAGAAAATGTTTAAAAGATGTTTCCCTTTCTTCCTCTCTTCCTTCCTTCTATCCTTCCTTCCTTCTCTCTGTCTTTCCTTTAAAAAAAAAAAAAAAAAAAGCCATTCCAGTTCTTTTATATTGGACGCAAAAAAAATTTGTTTTGTCTAGAAATTTGTTTTTTCTAGTATACCAAAGCATTAATAGCAATTTTCTCTGAAGATGATATTATATGAAGACTTTCACTTTTTCTGTATTATTTAAATTTTTACCAACTATCATACATTATCAGAAAAAAGTATAGTTCCCTTTAGAAAGTGAAATAACAGTAACCCCAGCAAAGCTTTGAAGAGTACAATCTTACAGTTTACAAAATACCATCACAAATCATTGTCCTGTTTAAGTATCACAGAAATCCCATAAAATAGATACATTTTGCTATCTGTAGAGGAAAAAACAAGTTTGGAGGGGACATGACTTGCCCATAAGTGAATGAGCCAAGAAGCCAGGACCTAATCATAATCCCCTAATTTGGTCTGTCCAATGTGATTTCAATGCCTCACACTGTGTCTTAGTCAGCACCAGAGAAGACTGTCTGAAACTGAAGAATTCCCTCTGCAACCCAGAAATTTGCTTCCTGTTGCCCTGTTTTTCAAAAGAGTGTTAACACCCCAGGGCTCTCAAGTCTGGGGAAATGAGGAGAGTTCAACTGCCACATTGTACTGGAGGGATGCTGATGCCCTAGGCCTCAGAGAAGATGGAGCACATTCCCTGGGGATTGGAGAGAGCCTGGCTACCACCCCACTGTTCTATAGTGGTTGAGTGCATGTCCGGGAGATGGCAGAGAGTCTGGGTGCCACCCAGATGCTTGAAGAAGGTGGTGCTAAGGACAAGGTAGTCTCCCAAATGCTTGAAAATGTTAAAACCCTCCCCCCAATGTTTGGAGAGGGTGGTTCTGCCACTCTCTCAAGCCCGAAGGACAAAATGTCTTTCTGTAGATGACTCTCATTCTTTAAAATCTAATGAGGTATGTCACAGGTTTCTGGAAATGTTTGGGGCCTGTGGCCCCTGTTTTCCTTCCAATTTCTCTATATGGAAATGGGAACATTTATCCTATGGCGGTCCCTCCTTTGTGTATTGAAAGCAAATAACTTGTTCTGAGTTTCACAGGTCTACAGCCAGAGGAGAATTTTGTCATAGGACAGACCATGCCTATAGCTGATTTGGATGAGACTTTTTGTGCTGGTTTTTACTCTACATTGTATTTGTATTGTTTCTGAAATGGTTTAAGGCTTTCTTGATTTGTGATAGAATGAATATATTTTGTATATAGAAAGAACCTGTCTTTTCTGGATTCAGAAGGTGGGCTGTGCTGATTTGCAACTGTGATGTACCCCAGAGAAGCCATCTTCTTCTAATCCATTCTTGTGGGTGCAGACCTATTGTTGGGTGAGACCTTTTCATTAAATTTTTTCTATGGCTATGCTGGTTTGAAAGGATGTATGTCCCCTAGAAAAGCCATGTTTTAATCTAAATCCCATTTCATAAAGACAGAATAATCCCTATTCAATATTCTATGTTTGAGACTGTAATCAGATCATCTCCCTGGAGATGTGATTTAATCAAGAGTGGTAGTTAACTGGATTAGGTGACAACATGTCTCCACCCATTTGGGTGGGTCTTAATAAGTTTCTGGAGTCCTATAAAAGAGGAAAAATTTTGGAGAAAGAAAGAGATTCAGAGAGAGCAGAGATTGCTGCAGCACCACGAAACAGAGAGTCCATGAGCCAGCGACCTTTGGCGATGAAGAAGGAAAACACCTCCGGGGAGCTTCATGAAACTGGAAGGAAGCCAGAAGAGAAAGCTAGCAGATGATGCCTTATTTGCCATGTGCCCTTCCAGCTGAGAGAGAAACCCTGACTGTGTTTGCCATGTGCCTTCTCACTTGAGAAAGAAACCCTGAACTTCATCAGCCCTCTTTAACCAAGGTATCTTTCCCTGGATGGATGACTTTGATTGGAATTTCGAAAGACTTGTTTTAATTAGGACATTTTCTCAGCCTCAGAACTGTAAACTAGCAACTTATTAAATTCCCCCTTTTAAAAGCCATTCTGCTTCTGGTATATTGCATTCCAGCAGCTAGCAAACTAGAACAATGGCAATGTGACCCACCTGATTCAAGGTGAGTCTTAATCCTTTCACTGAAGTCTTTTATGAAGAGTGAAATACAGCAAAGGGATGAAACGAAGTGAAGGACACAGAGGGAGAGAGATGCCCCCAGAGATGCTGAAGGGAGACCCACAGGACACAGAGAGCTCAGAGAGGTGTCCCCAGCGATGCAAGCAAGGACACAGATGCTCAGAGAGAAAGCCACTGGAAACAGAAGCTGAAAGCAATGGACACCAGGAGCAAAGGACTGGCAGACGTTGCCATGCGTGCCTCCCCATGTGACAGAGAAACCCAAGATGCCATTGGCCTTTCTTCAGAGTCAAGGTATCTTTCTCTGGTTGCCTTAATTTGGACATTTTCATGGCCTTAGAATTATGAAACTTGTAACTTAATAAATCCCCATTGTTAAAAGCCAACCCATTTCTGGTATATTGCATTTTGGCAGCTTTGGCAAACTGAAACACTCCCCTAAACTTTATATTATTGAATTTTATACCTGTTGCTCTGTGGGTTGAACTCTCCCCTCAGTTATATTTTATTGTGTTTACATGTTTTGCCACCTAGATCAATGCTGGCCAATAGAAATACAATTGTAATTTTTCTATTAGTCACATTAAAAAAAGTAAAAAGAAACAAATGAATTAATTTTAATTATTATATTTTATTTAATCCAATATATCCTAAATATTATCATTCAACATGTAGATAAAGAAAAATTATTAATGAAGTATTTTACCCCTTTTGTACTGTCTTTGAAATCCCACGTGTCTATATATAAATATATAATTTTTTTTTTTTTTTGCTTTTTCAAAGGGGATTTATTAGGTTATAAATTTGTAGTTCTAAGGCCTTAAAAATGTCCAAATTAAGCCATCAGGAGGGAAATACCTTCTTTGGGGAAAGGCTGCTGGCATCTGGGTTTCCTCTGTCACATGATAAGGCACATGGCAATGTCTGCTGGTCCTTCTCTCCAAAATGTCCCTGGGCTTTTGTGGATCTTTGCTTGTTTCTCCTGGGGTATTTCTTTCTCTCTCTGGGTTCTGTATTGGCTCTCTCCAAAAGGTTTCTGGGCTTTTCTTTTCTCTCTCTAAATTTCTCTGAAATTTCTTAGCTTGTACTGTCCTTTTATCCTGTCAAAAAGGACTCCAGTAAAGAAGATTAAGACCCACCTTGAGTTGGGTGGTTCACATCTCCATGGAAACAACCTAATCATAAAGGTCTTGCCCACAATAGGTCTGCACCCACGGAATGGATTAGAAGAACATGACTTTTCTGGTGTACATAACCAGCGCAATGACCTATCCCCCAACACCCCACAATGTGACTTCAGGAATAGGGTCATTTCAGACAGAATTAGTTAAGTAAAAATGAGGTCATACTGGAGTGGGTGGGTGGGGTAATTCAATGTGACTGGTGTCCTTAGAAGAAGAGGAGAGATTACAGATAGCCGGTGTGGGGGGTAGGGTGCTGGGTAGGTCATTTTTAACCTACCAGTGAACCCCTGGGGCAGAGATTGAAGCTCTGAAAGCCAAGGAACACCACTGATTGCCAGCCACCATTAGAAGCCAGAAGAGAGGCAAGGAAGAAATCTATTCCTATGACTTCAGACAGAACCTGGCCTTTCTGACATCTTGATTTCTGACTTCTAGCCTCTGGAACTATGAGACAATAAATTTCTATTATTTTAAGCCATCCACTTTGTGGTACTTTGTTACAGCAACTCTAATAAACTAAGACATCTTTTAAGAACAATCCTTCTTACAATACTAGATTTTGGCAAAAATTTTGCATTTCAAATGTGTGGAGTGAATGTGAACAAAATTATTTCATTTCTCCTCTTCACATTTTTAGATCTTCAATCTTGGTCAGGACCTTAATACTGTCTGACAATCCTGCTTCATGACCATCATCAACATCACTTCCAGTTTCCTGCAATGGAGATGTGAAGTTTTAACATTCCTTTTAGCCTCCTACTCTTCTGACTACCTCCACTATCACCCTCATGCTTCACAACAACAACAAAAGGGCCATTGTTCCAGAACCACCTCAATTTCTCGTTTGCCACTCTTAAACTGACTGGCAATAAATCATCTCTCTGGTCTCAGATAAAACTTGCTAAAGATAGGAAAGAGAAAATACAGAAGCATCATTCAAAGTTGCACAATTGTAGCAAAACCAGATCCAAGTCACATTATTGTTGAGAAGTTGGGAAGCTGGTAAAACCAAATCAAGCAAATGACCAATTGCTCAGGGAAAAAAAAAAGAATGAACGAGCGGTAAAATTCTTTTATAGATGAAATTATTGGTTGTGGCGTGATATTAGTGATTCGCAGTGTGAGAGAGTCCAGGTGCCTCTGGCCAGGTTTATAGCTCATCACTCCTCTTGAACCCGAATCCAAATACCTTCCTGCAGCTGCTGTCTGCTGACACTCCTCTTGCAGGGTGCCGCCCCTGGTCACTAAATCTAAAAAAAATAATATATCATTCCTCCTTCACTTGACTTCCCTGAAAAATACAACAGATTTTACCGCTCCTCACTTGGATTCACTAACCCAGCTTTCTACATGCTTTCTTCCTCTTTCTGTGAACTCTCCCTTTCAATCTTCTTTAAGGAATCTCTTCTCATGACTTACAATAAATGTTCTTGTTCCCTGGGTTTCCATTATCTGCCTTCTGCTTAAACTACATGCTCTTCCTAAGCAAACTGACTTATTCCTGAAGCTTTATTTGTTTCCTGTAAGCTGAAAAACTTCCAGTCAGCTTGTGGGTTAAAATCCCAAATTAACCTATTTTTTAGCTGCAGAATTTTGGAAATGAGTATAATAAAAGCACTTATTGATTAAATGAGACCATACATGTAAAAGGCTTAGTGCAATGCCTGGCACATGGGGGAATACACTGAAATATTAGCTGTTTTTCTTAGCATCTCTATTGCCAGCCTATATCTCAATTCTGAGTTATCTAATATAATATCATTTAGATTGAGCAAAGCAGTGCAGACTCAACAGGTCCAATATTAAACTCATTTTCCCACTGTACCCATCCCACTGCCCTGCTAATATTCTGTGCAAACATACACACACCCACGTAAATATGTTCTTCCTTTGGTAGTATGTAATGTCTAATAATCTAATTTCAAACATTCTTGAGGGCGTTTTCAACATTTAATTTTGTCAAGTTATCCATATACTTGTCCATCTATCCATACACTTCCATCCATCCATTCACTATCCATACACTTGTCTAAGCCACACACCTCAGAGTGATTCCAGACTCTTCCTTCTTCCTCCACCCAACACCTTTCACTCCCCCAAAATGAAGAATTTGGGTAGCAGAAAAGAGCGAGTCTGGGCATGTGCAAGTGAAGATGTGTGAATGAAATAAATATGTTTGTCTGACTTCCAAAACTGCCAACACTCTCTATCACAAAAGTGTGTGTGGAGAGTAATAAAACAACACCTAACACATTGTATATGTTTATGTTATAAATTTTAAGGTAGTTTTAATGCGCTGTCTTCTTTGATCTGCACAACGATGTGAGCTGGATAGGGTCACTGCTATTTTTCTCATTGTCAAGGTGAGTAAATCGAGCCTCAAAGGTGCCTCAATGACTTGCTAGGAGTGTTTAATCTGGGATCTACATACAGAGGAGCCAGCCCTTTCTGATTCACAAACCAGCACTCTCTTACTATGCTACCACCTCATCTGACAGTGATAAGGGCATCAAAATTCAGCTTCAAACCTCTGCTTATGAAACAAGGTTGCATGATATCTCAGTTTGATGCCCTCAAAGCAGATGCTGAGATAAGGAATCAGGTGTAAGTGCAGGAAGCTCGAGAAGGGCTGTGGGTATGTGATACAGGGAATCAAAAGAAGTCAATGAAGGTAGAATTATCAAGCAATTTACTTTGTGGGCAGCTTTGGGGACCAGAGGTAAATATGCATGGCGGAGTTTCACACAGAGGGCCTCCAGTCCTTATCTGAGGGGTGCTCTTGGGGTGGAGAGGGCACTAATTCTCCTGCTTTTCCAAAAAGAGTGGACCCTCAGGCAAAAGGATGCAGAGGCTTTGGTGGAATTGGGACTGGAAGAATATGGTCCACTACCAACAGCTTTGACTACATTCAGCAGCCTCTTCAGAGAGAGGCATTCAACATCTCATCTGATGTAACACAGCATCATTGGGAGTTGAAGGCTCACTTTTCAATATGTAATTTTGTCACACGGGAACAATAGATGATAGCAATGCTCAGGTGGTATGAAATATTGTAGTACACAGAGGAATAATGTGGACCTTCAGAAACATTCTGAGCCCTGCCAGGCAGACTGCTAAGATCTCCAAAAACAAAAACTGTAGAATCAAGGGTGAGGCAATTAGGTCTGTAACATTTCAACTTGACCTGAAGTAAGAAGCCATCAAGTGTTCCAAGATGGAAGAGTGAATACCAATAAACACTGCAAGTAGCCCCAGACCAAGTCGCAAATGGGCCCACAGCAGAAGCCCAGGGGCATTGTTAACTACCTGCACCCTCCAGTCTTCATGTTCTCGGGATGATGTTAGAAAATGCTGGATGGCAGTTTGGTGGGAAGGAAAGGGCTCCCAACATAAATCCATGCTGGCCACACAAGTGCATGTCCTTTGTGAGAATCTTGTCCTCCAAACTGAAGAAAACCCACTCTGGTTTTAAACTCTTTCTTCAAGTTAAGGGGAAGCACAACCATTTCTTCTTGTTTTACACAATTCCTGTACTGGAGAATTTGTGTCCTGATATCCACATTCTCTCCCTTTTGGTGGTCTCTGGATGGATTCTGTGCTTGAAGGGAAACAGTTCACATCCTGAATACCTCAAGAATAATCCTCTCTGGAACCTTCTCGACCAAAAGGGGGAAGAGTGAAATGAGACAAAAAGTCAATGGCTGAGAGATTCCAGAGTTGAGAGGTTATCCTGGAGGTTATTCTTACGCATTAAATAGATATCACCTTGTTGTTCAAGATGTAGTGGAGAGGTTGGAGGGAACTGCCTGAAAATGTAGAGCTGTGTTCCAGTAGCCATGTTTCTTGATGATGATTGAACAATGATACAGCTTTCACAATGTGACTCTGTGATTGTGAAAACCTTGTCTGATGCTCCTTTTATCTACCGTATCAACAGAAGAGTAGAACATATGGAATAAAAATAAATAATAAGGGGAACAAATGTTAAAATAAATTTAGTTTGAAATGCTAGTGATAAATAAAAGTGAGGGGTAAGAGGTATGGTATGTATAATCTTTATTTTTCTGTTATCGTTTTATTTCTTTTTCTAAATCAATGCAAATGTTCTAAGAAATGATGAATATGCAACTATGTAATGATATTGAGAATTGCTGATTGTATATGTAGAATGGAATGATATGTTAATAAAAAAAAATAATAATCCTCTCTGGTAATTTGGGAGCCAGCTGCTTAAATGCTTTTTTGAAATCTTCTAAAGTTAAACATCAGTAATAATGCATACCAAAAGCTGCAAAGATGTGTATGATTTCATTCCAATACAGTTGGGCTTCCTTCTTTCTCTTTACAACATTTAAAAACTCCTACGGTAATATACCTTGGAGGGCTTGTACCCATACAGCATTACAACAGCAACTTTAAAGTCCTCTCAGCTTAGGTAGCCTTTCTTATCTTCATCACATTCTTTAAATACCTCCATCCACTTTTTGTGCTTGGAGGGGCCAACCTCGGTGAAAAACATCATGCCCACCAAGATACTGGATTGGACAACTCCACTATCCAAGCCCTACTTGTGGCCCATGGCAGCTGTGCACCTCATATGTATATTTTGTCACTGAGAATTCTTTTTTTTTTTTTTTTTTTATTAACATGGGCAGGCACCGGGAATCGAACCCGGGTCCTCGGGCATGGCAGGCAAGCACTCTTACCTGCTGAGCCACCGTGGCCTGCCCCCTCATATGTATATTTTATACTCACATCTCTGGATTAGCCATATTTCAAGTGTTCAATAACCACTTGAGGTTCGTGGCTCCCATACTGGACAGCTCAAAAGGAGCCTCAAAAGCAATTCTACCTTGTTCATTTTTGTATTGCCCAGCTACCTGACTTGTAAGACATACCTAATCAATGCTTGTTAAATGTATGAACGAACAATGATAAAAATAGCCAGTGAAAGAGGTGATAAGAAATATAAATGTTTATTTCTTTTCTTACCAGAGAATGGTTCATGCCCCATAACTGGTTGGTGCTCATTGGCTGTTTGTTATTAATTAGGTAGCTTTGACGGAAATCACTTAACTTTTTATGATCTCAATTTACCTATTTGTGAAAGGAGGAGGATGGGTGAAATAACTCTGAAGTTAAAACCAGTTCTAAAATAGTGTTGATATGAATAAGTGCAGAGCATTTGGAGAAAGGACATGAAAACAATGAAAGGACAGACAGCAAGTTCTAGGAGGCCATATTGCCAGGTGGAAGGGCACACGATTTGGAATTAGACACACCTTGATAAAAATTCTCAACTCCACCACTCAATCATGTGATTTTAAGCAGTTTAATTAAAATAAATTCCCTGATTTTCCATTTCCTCATCTGTAAAATGAAGATAATAGGGTTTGGAAATAATGTATATAAAGTATCTGGCATATCTGTAGATGTTCTAAAAAAATGGAAGATAGGCATTATTTACCTTTTTTTCCTTAGATTTAACACATACTTTAGATAGTGCTTACCATGTTGTAGAAACTGTTCTAAATGTTTAAAAAAATTGTCGTTTGAGCACCCTGGCATCCCTATGAGGTAGGAACTATTATTGCCATTTCCATTTACCCAAGGGAAACTGAAAGATAGAGATTAAATAACTGGCCTAAGAGTATATAGGTAATGATAGATCTGGATTAGACACCCAAGATTTCAATTCTAGAGTAAAGACTCATAATCACAATGCTTTATTCTCCTCAAGACAACCATTGCTGATTTCATTAGAATAAGCCTCCAATTGGTTGCTCTAAGAAACGCCTATGACAGAGAGAGTTAATGGCTTTGCTTAGGAATAAACTGTAATCTCTACCCTGTTCTCTGTTCTGGAAAATAACAGATTAGGGACTGTGCCAAATACAAACTTTACTTCCTTAAAGAGTCATAGCTTTGTATACTGTGACAATTTTTTAAACCAAGTTAAGGGTCACTGCCTGAGGTTTTCCCAGGTCAGGACCTTTGCTTGTAAATACATCTAGTAGGAGGAGGCTTTTCACTAGAAGCTCAAGGGTGTGCTGGTAATGACCTTAGAGACTCTAGGTACTGCTCTCAAAAAGAAAAAAGAAAGAAAAATCACTCAAAGAGCAGGAAATAGGTGAGTCAGTCTGTAGCTTATACCTCAGACATGTGATGTTACAAGCAACTGACAAACTAGTGATTCCCACTTCTGGGTAGCAGCAGCAGCTCTGTTTTGACTCATGTGTAAAGGGAGTGAATCCTAAAAGAAGGAAGGGAGATATGAAAAAGAAAAGAATAATCCCCAGGTCTCAGCGTTCTATTCAGTTGCTACTGTTCACAAATGAGATGCTAACAATGGCTAATGCCTCCCACATAAGAAGGGCAAAACAATAAGGATCTAATCAGATGTGGAAAGAAATTGGCCAGTAAGATGGTTTCTTCCTTTCACAATGATGCTTGCAAAACAGATGATATCAAAAGAAATGTTACAAGCATTGCTCTTCATAACACCTGTGTGCAAGGTAATACCACACACATCTTTATCAATAAACAGGGCCAGAGGAGACAACTAAGAACCAGAGTCAAAGGTTGGGACACCAAAGTGCTATAGAGGAACCAGGAATATAGCAGCTTCAATTTTGTTCCATTTAAATTAAAGCCGTTGAATATTTGAAGGTCTCATCATCTCTAGGTGAAAACCAAACTTATTTCATGGCTCTCTAAAACATTCAAAACAGTACCCGGTATTAACATACACTTATCTTTTACAGATAAGGAAAGGAAGCCACAAGGACTTATGCATATATACCCAAACTGGCAGTTGACGGAAACGTTAGAAACCTGACAGGATTTTACACTCTTAGGGTGATACTATTTTTCCTAAATTTTTTTCTTATTTGGCTTTACAAATATTTAAAAAACAAAACCATTCCAGATGTCATAATTAGGTGCACAGCAAGATAGAGATCACAAAATGAACTGCAGAGAATAACTGCACTCACTGTTACGAGTGTCAAGAGAATTTTGCTCATTTAAGAATGTTGTCTGAAACTTGTTGTATGCCTGCAAAGTGAAAAATGTTCTCTGATCATTCAGATGCATTCTAGATAGCTGTGATGAGCTCTCCACTGCAACTACAAAAAAAGTTGTTCCCTTTAGTGTTGTCAAAATAAATATTTTAAATGTGAAATAGCTAATTTCAAATTGTTCACACTCTCCATTGTCAAGAAATCTGTAAAGATAAAGCATGGTGAAAATAATTATTAATTCAATGAATTCTATGTGTCATAAGTATACATTTTTATGATAGGTGTGGTGGGGAATACAATGATGTATAAGGACAAGGCATGATGACTTGATCTTGTTTTGGAGGCAAATGTAGCACAGCAGAAAGATAATGGGGTTTGGCATCAAACAGACGGAATCCCACCTCTGCTACCTAACAGCTTTGTGACTTTGGGCAAGTTTCTTGTTTTACTGAATCTCATCTTCTACAAAGTTCAGATTAATATATGAATACTTGTTAAGGGTTGTTGTGAGGATAGAGTGAAACACCTCAACAAAATTATGCTTAATATTTTCTATTCACAGACAAATTTAACATGAGTTAGAAAAAGACATGCCACAAGCAAGGTATTTCCTCAGAGCAGGAAGAGGTGGCATTTACTTGACTAACTTTGTCGTTTTTAAGAAATCATAAAATTCCGTGGGACGGATAAATAGCTACAACTACATTAAAGCAGGAGCCATTTGGGTGTTATCCCGATGCATTTTCTCAATTATATACGGTATCTCCCTTTAGTCTGGAAACTCTCGGTTAATTCACTTTCACTTACAGCACAAGAGTGCTTCTACAGCATGTATCAAAAGCATACAAAGATGTTCACACTTGAATAAAATTATAATGCAGTTGATTCCAATATATAGCAAACCAACTTTACCAAACCCTGGTGGCTATTTCAGAATTTTGCTACTGGACTGGATTCTCATACTTCTTGCATTAGTGGAATGTGTCATCCTTGAGCGTAAGCAGCTGTGTTTGCTTTGCATTCTGTACTCCCTCCCAGAAATGATTTTATACCTAATTCTGGACTGTGAACCTCTGGAGGGTAGAAGCTATGGTATTCAATTAAAATTTCCTGGGTTCACAGTTTAAGTCTGCACAAAGTTGGCAGCTCCGTCAGCTTTTCTATTTTTCAGTTGGGGGCAGCTCTAAGAGTTATTTCGTGCTACTAACAGGGCCAGGCACTCAAACAAGCCGTAAATCCCTAAAGAAAAATCACTCTGACCCATCCTGGACCATCTTCAAATTACACAGCTGTGTGCCAGGAGCTTTCATTCATTTTAAAATCTCACAATCCTTATTTTAATCTTAAAGCTTAGTGTATATAGAGTGCACTACTCTTAAGTGTACAGTTCGATGAAGTTTTACGTTTGTATACACCCCTGAAACGATAATCCAGATCAAGATACAAAACGCTTCCTGCTCCCATTAGGTTCCCAGTGAACACTACCCCATCTCCCAGAGGTAATCACTAGTCTAACTTCTCTCACCACCAATAATTTTGTACGAAATTATTTTGGAGGAAGTGGAAGATGGAATGATTTGGCCCAGTTTGAGGAGGTGGACCAAACCCTGGTTGGGTTCCCTCCCTACCAAGCACCCCGCGGGAGTGCTAGGTGTCTAGACAGAGACAGCGCCGCTATCCTAGACCAGAATCAGTCCCACCAAACTGGTCGTTTTCTGTGTGGGTCCCTCATATTCAGCAATGGCCGGAAGGCCCTCAGGCCCCACCAAAAGGCGCGCGGGGCCCCACGTAGGCAGTATACGAGAACGCCACAATGGCCGCCGGGAAATCTCTAGCGCCGACCTCGCCCCATCCACCCCACCTTTCAAGTGGACGCCTCTCCCGCGCGAATGGCAGCCGGGCGTGGCCCTGGGCGCGACCTGTCACGTCGCCAGCAGCCAAAAGGGGCGGTCCGAAGCGGGGGATGTGGGGCGCGCACCCATTGGCTGGGCTTTCTCCCGCGGGTCAGCCGGCCGCAGACCCCACCTCCCGGTCCTCTCTCTGCGCCCCCATTGGCTGTTCGCATCCCACCGGCCCTCGCTCCCGCCTCCTCCCTCCCAGATGGAAACAGAGTTGGGGGGTGGGAGGCCAAAGCGGGAGGAAGGTGAGCGGTACTCCTGGTAAGGGGGCGCAAGAGAGCCAATCAGGTCTACACTTGGAAAAGAGGCGCCGCGCCAGCCAGTCACAACCCGAGGTCTGGGTCGGAGCTAGCTGACGCGCGTGAGGGGCTCAGCCAATGGGCGTTCCGCTGTCCGTCCGCTCTTCAGCTGCGGTCGCAGGCGGTGAAAAAGCGAGTGAGGGAACGCGACCGCGGAGCCATCACTGGACGTCTAGGGGAAAGCGAAGCCCGAGCGTCTCTGTTTAGGTGAGAGGCAGAGTCGCGGGTTGGAGATGCCGGTCTTCTCTCCCGGCCTGGTCAGCTGTTGCCGCTGCCCGAGCAGATGCCGCAGGCCGGGCCGAGGCGGGGGCGAAGACCCGCCGCGGGGCCCTCGCCCCTACTCCTGTTCCCGCAGCGCGGGGGGCGCTGGCTTCAGCCCGTCGGTCTCCGCGCGGCTTGGACTGGTCGCCGCCCTCTAGAGGCCTGGGACCACAAACGGGAACGTAGGCAAGGGCCTGGTTTGCAGCCGAGGAGCCCGGGGGCGCCGCCTGGGGTGGGGAGGCCGCGTAGTTGGCGGAGGTGAGGCAGGTTAAGTTAACGGAGGAACGACCTCGGGTGCTCGAGGATGGGAGCAAAAAGAGGACTGTGATGGGAGGATTCCGGATCTATGGAGGAAGAAAGTGAAGGGAAAAGGGTGATGCTCAGGAAGAGTCCCTGGAGAGTAGGTGCAGAGCCGGGGTGTATGTTGGCCCCTTGGAAACAGGAATTGAAAGGGGATGTGAGGCATCGCTGGGTGGGAATGAAGGAAGGACAGGCTTGGGTTTTGAAGGTTAAGGACTCTGGGCAAATTGGGACCCGTGGTTCCGGAGTAAGAGGCACCCAATGAAATCATAAGGTGACTGAAAAGAGAAGATTTTAGGTGAAGTGTGAACGGAGGTTGTTTGACTAGAAGGCGTTAGTTGGCCAGGAGAAAGTATACAGGAAACAAACGGGATAGATATATGTGTGGCTGCTGAAGGGTGTGGATCTTTTGTGAGTAGGTGAGCAAGTACAGGTGACCGTTTTGTAAGGTGCAGAGACAGGACGTCTCAGGTAGGAGTCAGTCAGCCTCGAGAAGGGCCAAACAAGCAGACTTGTTAAGTCTCACTACTGATCGCCGCGCCCCCCACCCTCCAGGTACCGCGTGACAATCCTTCTAATTGTTTTGCCTCGGCAGCGAACTCTCAGAACTAATGGCAGAAGCATGATTTGATTTTGAGCTGATGGCAGTGAGGAATTTCTTAGAGGAATTTCTTAATATTTTAATTTAAAAAACGAGAATGTGTTGGGTTTAAAGTCAACATCAATACATACTTTCAGAAAATTTTCCCTGTAGGGGTGTTTCTCGCTGATCTTGTTGGGCTTTTGTAATATATGCATGAAATGATGCAAACTCTCTTACTGTAACACAAGCGAGAATTATTAGCTTATAGGTACAGTTCTGTTACTATATAGGTTCAACTATTTTGATGTAGTGAAACTTGACTATGTATCATGCATGCATGGCTGGAAAATTTTTCTCAGTTCCTAAGAGAGTTTGATAGCTTATTAGCATCAAAATTCTTTTCACTTAGAGGAAAGAAAGAGGTGATGTGTGTGTATCACTGCTCTACTTATTTGAAGCTTTCAGGATTTTTATTTGTGGGATGTGGGTGGAGGTTAGGGGTAGAAAAGAGATAGTGGGAAGAAAGTGGTCCACTGCCATATTTCTGGTAGATTTAAGTGGGAGGAGGTGATGGATGGACATTGAGGTGTAATTTGTTTAAGGATAGGACGAGAGGGTTGTGAAGAATTAAACACTTTTCGACAAATGTAAACTAACATAGTGCTAAGGACAGAAACTAAAGAGGGTATTTGTTGTATATGGGATGTTTTCTTATAAGCAGATCAGAAAGCATTATAACTAATTGGCTGTTCTTTAGGATGCAGAAATAATTTTATGGGAATAATTTCTTGGTAATGCTATTCACTGTGATCCCATTTTACCCCTACTATAACCAACTCAGAGCAGAGAAGTCTAGTTAATCAGAGAAGGTTTTGAACTAAGAGTTGGGGCACCCAACTTATTGGAAGACGAGAGAATGCCATTCCAGTGTTTTGGTGATGGTATAAGAAGCTGGACAAGAATAACAAACTAAAAACAAATTTTTTTTTAAAGGGAGGTTGCAGATTTGAATGAGGATAAATTAGGAGTGTAAAAATCAACTTAAGTCCATTGTAGGTATAACCTGTAGTCCTATATGATGGGTAGTAGAAAAGAATTTGAACAGTTGATAGTGGATTGAAGATAGGCAGTAAAGGAAGATCACAAAAATATAAATTTTGATATAATAAGAGAATGTAGTGAAAATAAGTTGGGTTATTGAGGGGTAGATTTGGTGTCAACCATACATAGTAATTAGAAACATTTTTGAATCCTGAACTAGATTATGTTGATAATAGCACAGTTATTTTTCAGCTTTCCAAGCATCACCTTATTTTAATTATCCCTGCTGTTTAGATGAAGGAACTGAGAGAGATTTAATTTGCCTAAAGTCACACAGCTAAGTGACAGAGTCAATATCAACTATGTCATGTTTACTGAGCATTTACTTGATTTTTGGTTTTGTTACAACTTGATGTATTACTTTAGGCAAGTCATTTTCCCTCTCTGGGCGTTAATTTGTGTGCTAAGTGCTGGGGATTCAAAGTTAACAAGAAAATCCAAAGGTTAGTCCTAAGCTATTTTTTTTTTTTTTAAGAGATCGTTGGGAGTTCATGGAAGAGGGCCAATGAAGAAAGAGAAAAAGAATAGCTGGAGAAATACTGAGGATAGGAAGAGTTTTAGGAAAAAAGAAATGGTCAGCAGCAAAGTATGTAGCTAAGAAGACTCAAAAGAACAAAAACTGAGGAGAAACCAGTGAGTTAAGGTGGGAAAAAAATAATGGAAATTTAGTTTCAGGAAAGCTGGAATGAAGATATTAAGATGTGAGCCAGTAGTTAATCATGTTTAATAGGAAGTACTTTATACAAAATTCAGTATTTGGTATGATCGCAGTTATGGTCACATTCATAGGAAAAATGTTGGGTGTAGCCTAGTTGGTGAGATCATGGGTGGCTTAAAAATGCTTGTACCTTTTGTACTTTCCTCATTTTCTAAAATGAACATGTATTATTACATTTTTTTGGGAAAACTTTGAACTAAAATGGGTAAATAGGGAATATATTGGTTCTGTAGTTCCTCATTTTGGTGGATTTGTAATGGGCTTAGTTATTTTGATACAGTTTCAGTTCAGTAAGACAATATGATAGTACTGAATTTGTGTATTTAACTTAAATGTTTATAAATTCACTGTTGTTTTCTGTCCCCGATTTGAAGAGGAAAAGATGAATTTTAAGAATATAAGGTTTTCTTATCAAATAATTATGCTTGAGTAAGCTAGTAGAATTTACTCTAGGATCAGTATAGATTTATTCCAGTCTTACTGAGTGTGGACCTGAGATCAAACTTTGCTTTGTCTGATCAAAAAACTCATTCTTGTGAGGTAATTAGCAAGAAGGACTTATATTATTACGTACATTATTCAATATATTCAATGCTGTATTGATGAAAAATAATAAGGCTACGTGGCCTTAGTATTTAGTAACTATTTGTTATCTTAGAAGATGGAGCTCTTGCTATGTGTATTTGTTAACTTTCTGGCTCTAAATAAATGATAGTGATTTTTGTGTCTTACTGAAACTTTATATTATATTTTCTTGCTTTAAAGGTACATGTTTTCACATTTTACTGTTTTTTGAAATGAACATAGATTTTATAGTGTCTATTTCACAATATTTATGAAATGGATATTTTATGTCTTAAAGTCAGCTGTGTCTCAGAATTGAAAAAGTATGGTGTATGTATATGGTCTTTATGCCTCACTGTTTTATCAGTTTGTTGTGTGCAGTGCATTTTCTTCCTAGCCTTTTCTCCACCACCTTTCCTTTATTTATCCTATTACTTTCTTCTTTAGAACGGTATAATATAGAATTGAAGTATATATTAATAATAAAATAGCTCATCCTCTTTAATGAATATTATGGTATAGAAAAAAGTTATGATATAAAAAATTCACATTGAACTGTGAATCAGCAGATTTGAGTTTTAATTTTGGTTTTGTTACAGCTTGATGTGTAACTTTAGGCAAGTCACTTCCCCTCTTTAGGCTTTAATTTCTTCATCTGTAAAATGGAGGGGGGAGGGAAACTCTATCTTGAACAAAGCTGTATGCCCTCTTCCTAATTAAAAAAAATAGATATCTTAGAGCCCTTTCTTTAAATTTGTGTTTATTTCTTTTTACAATTCTTTTTCTTCATCTCCCTGTCCTCTCTCCCTACCCTTTTTGCTGTAGATCCTTGAGGGTACTGTCACATTTTTAATTTATTTGAGAAAATGAATTATTTTTGCTATGCTACCTTTAGCAAAACAGGAGATCTTAGAAAGTAGGTACACAATAAATTGTTGTTGATGATGTGTGTTTTATCTGTTAACAAAAAAGTCATTAAAGTGCCACTGAAAAGCTTTGAGATTTCATTGAAAGGTAGATCTGTCTAAAGGATAAAATGTGTTTAGTAAAGTTAAAAGTAAATTCATCTGCTTTGTACTAGGCATATGTACAAAGAAGAAAACTCATGGACCCTGTTTTTAAGAACTTCTCTGTTCTAGTAGGGGTGATTAACTTCTTGAACTTTGTATTATAAAAAAAATTGACATGTAAACAAAATACATTAATACTGCATTGCCAGTTTTAATAATTACCAGGTTGTGGTCAGTCTTGTTTCATCTCTACCACCACCAACTTTTCTCTCTTTTTCGAAGCAGATCTCTAGACATCTCTACCAGTTATTACCAGACAATGTGATAAGTGTAGCAATAGACTTATTAATCTAAGTGAGGTAGAAATTTGTACATACAAATATGTTTTCAGATGTGTGCACTATACCATCCTGAGCAAGAGAAATTCAATATAACAAGCTACTGTATAGCAGAGATAATATAATGGGGAGACTATACACATGTGAAACAGAATGTAGCAAGCAACACAGGCTCATGTGTCAATATTGGTGAAATCTCTCAAAGAGCATCAACCAGTTGCATTTCCCTCTCCCATAATTTTGACACTCCTTTTCTTTTTTATTTATTTATTTATTTTTTTTTATTAACGGAAAGAAAGAAAAAAAGAAAAGAGAAAAAAAAAGGAAATGAGCACAACATTTAGAAATCATACCGTTCTACATATGCACTCAGTAATTCTTAACATCATCACATAGATGCATGATCATCGTTTCTTAGTACATTTGCATCGGTTTAGAGGAACTGGCAACACAACAGAAAAAGATATAAAATGTTAATATAGAGAAAAGAAATAAAAGTAGTAATAATAGTAAAAAACAACAACAAAAAAACCCTGTAGCTCAGATGCAGCTTCATTCAGTGTTTTAACATGATTACTTTACAATTAGGTATTATTGTGCTGTCCATTTTTGAGTTTTTGTATCTAGTCCTGTTGCACAGTCTGTATCCCTTCCGCTCCAATTACCCATTATCTTACCCTGTTTCTAACTCCTGCTGGACTCTGTTACCAATGACATATTTCAAGTTTATTCTCGAATGTCCGTTCACATCAGTGGGACCATACAGTATTTGTCCTTTAGTTTTTGGCTGGACTCACTCAGCATAATATTCTCTAGGTCCATCCATGTTATTACATGCTTCATAAGTTTATCTTGTCTTAAAGCTGCATAATATTCCATCGTATGCATATACCACAGTTTATTTAGCCATTCTTCTGTTGATGGACATTTTGGTTGTTTCCATCTCTTTGCAATTATAAATAACGCTGCTATAAACATTGGTGTGCAAATGTCCATTTGTGTCTTTGCCCTTAAGTCCTTTGAGTAGATACCTAGCAATGGTATTGCTGGGTCGTATGGCAATTCTATATTCAGCTTTTTGAGGAACCGCCAAACTACCTTCCACAGTGGTTGCACCATTTGACATTCCCACCAACAGTGGATAAGTGTGCCTCTTTCTCCGCATCCTCTCCAGCACTTGTCATTTTCTGTTTTGTTGATAATGGCCATTCTGGTGGGTGTGAGATGATATCTCATTGTGGTTTTGATTTGCATTTCTCTAATGGCCAGGGACATTGAGCATCTCTTCATGTGCCTCTTGGCCATCCGTATTTCCTCTTCTGGTAGGTGTCTGTTCAATTCTTTTTCCCATTTTGTAATTGGGTTGGCTGTCTTTTTGTTGTTGAGTTGAACAATCTCTATATATTCTGGATACTAGACCTTTATCTGATATGTCATTTCCAAATATTGTTTCCCATTGTGTAGGCTGTCTTTCTACTTTCTTGATGAAGTTCTTTGATGCACAAAAGTGTTTAATTTTGAGGAGCTCCCATTTATTTATTTCTTTCTTCAGTGCCTTTGCTTTAGGTTTAAGGTCCATAAAACCACTTCCAGTTGTAAGATTCATAAGATATCTCCCTACATTTTCCTCTAACTGTTTTATGGTCTTAGACCTAATGTTTAGATCTTTGATCCATTTTGAGTTAACTTTTGTGTAGGGTGTGAGATATGGGTCTTCTTTCATTCTTTTGCATATGGATATCCAGTTCTCTAGGCACCATTTATTGAAGAGACTGTTCTGTCCCAGGTGAGTTGGCTTGACTGCCTTATCAAAGATCAAATGTCCATAGATGAGAGGGTCTATATCTGAGCACTCTATTCGATTCCATTGGTCGATATATCTATCTTTATGCCAATACCATGCTGTTTTGACCACTGTGGCTTCATAATATGCCTTAAAGTCCGGCATCGCGAGACCTCCAGCTTCCTTTTTTTTCCTCAAGATGTTTTTAGCAATTCGGGGCACCCTGCCCTTCCAGATAAATTTGCTTATTGGTTTTTCTAATTCTGAAAAATAAGTTGTTGGGATTTTGATTGGTATTGCATTGAATCTGTAGATCAGTTTAGGCAGGATTGACATCTTAATTATATTTAGTCTTCCAATCCATGAACACGGTATGCCCTTCCATCTATTTAGGTCTTCTGTGATTTCTTTTAGCAGTTTTTTGTAGTTTTCTTTATATAGGTTTTTTGTCTCTTTGGTTAAATTTATTCATAGGTATTTTATTCTTTTAGTTGCGATTGTAAATGGGATTCGTTTCTTGATTTTCCCCTCCGCTTGTTCATTACTAGTGTATAGAAAAGCTACAGATTTTTGAATGTTGATCTTGTAGCCTGCTACTTTGCTGTACTCATTTATTAGCTCTAGTAGTTTTGTTGTGGATTTTTCCGGGTTTTCGACATATAGTATCGTATCGTCTGCAAACAGTGATAGTTTTACTTCTTCCTTTCCAATTTTGATGCCTTGTATTTCTTTTTCTTGTCTAATTGCTTTGGCTAGAACTTCTAACACAATGTTGAATAATAGTGGTGATAGTGGACATCCTTGTCTTGTTCCTGATCTTAGGGGGAAAGTTTTCAATTTTTCCCCATTGAGGATGATATTAGCTGTGGGTTTTTCATATATTCCCTCTATCATTTTAAGGAAGTTCCCTTGTATTCCTATCTTTTGAAGTGTTTTCAACAGGAAAGGATGTTGAATCTTGTCAAATGCCTTCTCTGCATCAATTGAGATGATCATGTGATTTTTCTGCTTTGATTTGTTGATGTGGTGTATTACATTAATTGATTTTCTTATGTTGAACCATCCTTGCATACCTGGGATGAATCCTACTTGGTCATGATGTATGATTCTTTTAATGTGTTGTTGGATACGATTTGCTAGAATTTTATTGAGGATTTTTGCATCTATATTCATTAGAGAGATTGGTCTGTAGTTTTCTTTTTTTGTAATATCTTTGCCTGGTTTTGGTATGAGGGTGATGTTGGCTCCATAGAATGAATTAGGTAGTTTTCCCTCCACTTCGATTATTTTGAAGAGTTTGAGGAGAGTTGGTACTAAATCCTTCTGGAATGTTTGATAGAATTCACATGTGAAGCCGTCTGGTCCTGGACTTTTCTTTTTAGGGAGCTTTTGAATGACTAATTCAATCTCTTTACTTGTGATTGGTTTGTTGAGGTCATCTATGTCTTCTTGAGTCAAAGTTGGTTGTTCATGTCTTTCCAGGAACCCGTCCATTTCCTCTAAATTGTTGTATTTATTAGCGTAAAGTTGTTCATAGTATCCTGTTATTACCTCCTTTATTTCTGTGAGGTCAGTAGTTATGTCTCCTCTTCCATTTCTGATCTTATTTATTTGCATCCTCTCTCTTCTTCTTTTTGTCAGTCTTGCTAAGGGCCCATCAATCTTATTGATTTTCTCATAGAACCAACTTCTGGTCTTATTGATTTTCTCTATTGTTTTCATGTTTTCAATTTCATTTATTTCTGCTCTAATCTTTGTTATTTCTTTCCTTTTGCTTGCTTTGGGATTAGTTTGCTGTTCTTTCTCCAGTTCTTCCAAGTGGACAGTTAATTCCTGCATTTTTGCCTTTTCTTCTTTTCTGATAAAGGCATTTAGGGCAATAAATTTACCTCTTAGCACTGCCTTTGCTGCGTCCCATAAATTTTGATATGTTGTGTTTTCATTTTCATTCGCCTCGAGGTATTTACTAATTTCTCTTGCAATTTTTTCTTTGACCCACTTGTTGTTTAAGAGTGTGTTGTTGAGCCTCCATGTATTTGTGAATTTTCTGGCACTCCACCTATTATTGATTTCCAACTTCATTCCTTTATGATCCGAGAAAGTGTTGTGTATGATTTCAATCTTGTTAAATTTGTTAAGACTTGCTTTGTGACCCAGCATATGGTCTATCTTTGAGAATGATCCATGAGCACTTGAAAAAAAGGTGTATCCTGCTGTTGTGGGATGTAATGTCCTATAGATGTCTGTTAAGTCTAGCTCATTTATAGTAATATTCAGATTCTCTATTTCTTTATTGATCCTCTGTCTAGATGTTCTGTCCATTGATGAGAGTGGTGAATTGAAGTCTCCAACTATTATGGTATATGTGTCTATTTCCCTTTTCAGTGTTTGCAGTGTATTCCTCATGTATTTTGGGGCATTCTGGTTTGGTGCATAAATATTTATGATTGTTATGTCTTCTTGTTTAATTGTTCCTTTTATTAGTATATGGTGTCCTTCTTTGTCTCTTTTAACTGTTTTACATTTGAAGTCTAATTTGTTGGATATTAGTATAGCCACTCCTGCTCTTTTCTGGTTGTTATTTGCATGAAACATCTTTTCCCAACCTCTCACTTTCAACCTATATTTATCTTTGGGTCTAAGATGTGTTTCCTGTAGACAGCATATAGAAGGATCCTGTTTTTTAATCCATTCTGCCAGTCTATGTCTTTTAATTGGGGAATTCAGTCCATTGACATTTAGAGTTATTACTGTTTGGATAATATTTTCCTCTACCATTTTGCCTTTTGTATTATATATATCATATCTGACTTTCCTTCTTTCTACACTCTTCTCCATATCTCTCTCTTCTGTCTTTTTGTATCTGACTCTAGTGCTCCCTTTAGTATTTCTTGCAGAGCTGGTCTCTTGGTCACAAATTCCCTCAGTGACTTTTTGTCTGAGAATGTTTTAATTTCTCCCTCATTTTTGAAGGACAATTTTGCTGGATATAGGAGTCTTGGTTGGCAGTTTTTCTCTTTTAGTAACTTAAATATATCATCCCACTGTCTTCTAGCTTCCATGGTTTCTGCTGAGAAATCTACACATAGTCTTATTGGGTTTCCCTTGTATGTGATGGATTGCTTCTCTCTCGCTGCTTTCAAGATCTCTTTCTCCTTGTCCTCCGACATTCTAACTAATAAGTGTCTTGGGGAACGCCTATTTGGGTCTGATCTCTTTGGGGTGCGCTGCACTTCTTGGATCTGTAATTTTAGGTCTTTCATAAGAGTTGGGAAATTTTCAGTGATAATTTCTTCCATTAGTTTTTCTCCTCCTTTTCCCTTCTCTTCTCCTTCTGGGACACCCACAACACGTATATTTGTGCGGTTCATATTGTCCTTGAGTTCCCTGATACCCTGTTCGAATTTTTCCATTCTTTTCCGGATAGTTTCTGTTTCTTTTTGGAATTCAGATGTTGTATCCTCCAAATCACTAATTCTGTCTTCTGTCTCTTTAAATCTATCATTGTAGGTATCCATTGTTTTTTCCATCTTTTCTACTTTATCCTTCACTTCCATAAGCTCTGTGATTTGTTTTTTCAGTTTTTCTATTTCTTCTTTATGTTCAACCCATGTCTTCTTCATGTCCTCCCTCAATTTATCGATTTCGTTTTTGAAGAGGTTTTCCATTTCTGTTCGTATATTCAGCATTAGTTGTTTCAGCTCCTGTATCTCATTTGAACTCTTGGTTTGTTCTTTTGACTGGGCCATATTTTCAATTTTCTGAGCGTGATCCGTTATCTTCTGCTGGCGTCTGGGCATTTAGTCAGATTTCCCTGAGTGTTGGACCCCACAGATTGTAAGATTTTTCTGTGAAATCTCTGGGTTCTGTTTTTCTTATCCTGCCCAGTAGGTGGCGCTCGTGGCACACGTTTGTCTACGGGATCCACCAGTAAAAGTTGCTGTGGGTCCTTTAACTCTGGAAAACTCTTGCCGTAGGGGAGGTTTGGCAGCCGAAGCGTCTTGGAAGAGTGCCCGCCGGCCCGGGGGTCCGAACACGGGGAGGGTCGCCGGCCGCCGCAGCACGTGAGAGCGCCTGACCAAATTTCCTAGTCGGCCCGGGGCGCCAAGCGTGGCGGAAGGGTGCCAGCTGTCGCAGCCCGGGAGAGTGCACTGTTTCCATGCGGACCGGGGAGTCACGTGTTTGGAAGGGACCCCCTGGTCACCGTTTTCCGCAGTCTGGGGATTTCTGACCCAACTCTTTCAGTTGGTCCGGGGGGCCTCGCGTGGTGGGGACGCCAGCCGCCGCGGCTTGAGGGGACCGCCTGCCCAATTCTGCCAGCTGGCTTGGGAAGGAGGAAGGGAGGGACTCTGGCCGCTTGCTGTCCCGCCCAGGAAAGCCCGCGTCCCTCGGTGTTCTCACCGGAGCTGGTTCTCCCAGACAGTCAGCCGTTCCAGGATGGGGTACGCTGTCCCTTTGATTTCCATCGTGGCTCCGGGAGCTGCTCTGTGTTGTCTCCACTCCCCCAGTAGCTGTTCTGGAGGAGGAAAGGTGAGGGCGGCAAGGGTGTCGAGGCTGGTGGCGGAGGAGCCCGTGAAGGCGGAACAGGGCACCGTGGTGGTTGGAGAGCCGCTGGAGCAGGAGGGGGGAGAGAGAGGGGAGAAGGAGGGTGGGCGGGTCGGCTGCTGCGGGGCGTGGGCGCCGCGCGGCGGGCCGGCGGAGAAAGAGGGGGGAGAAGGAGGGCGGGCGGGCCAGCGGAGAAAGAGGGGAGAAGGAGGGCGGGCGGGTCGGCTGCTGCGGGGCGTGGGCGCCGCACGGTGGGCCGGCGGAGAAAGAGAGCGTGATACTCCTTTTCAACATGAAGAAATTAGAATGGTCGTTGCCAAAAGAATCGTAAGGATTGGGAGAAGGATCGAAGGAGAATGAGGAGTTGGCAATAGAAATGATAGGATTTAACAAATAGGTATGACTCCTGAATCATTGTATTGATATTTCTTTTTGGTCTCCAGTGTCTTAGAGCAGCTAAAAGGAAAAACCTAAAATTGTGGAACTTTAAATCCCACTTACCAAACTTTGAAATTTGTTTTATAACTTCTTGTTAAAATGTACTCTGAAATTTGTTTTTTTGTTTTTATGTTATATTTCTCAATAAAAAATATTTTAAAAATAAAACAAACTGGGCAAGTAATAGAAGAGAGGAGCAGAAAGAAGTTAAAAGCTAATTTTATTATTTTATGTAACATGATCATTAGATATCATTTAAAGAAATAGATGACTAAGGGTGTTACATAAAGATACATGTTTAATGGCAACCAGTGGTAAAAATCTAAATCTTCCCAAATATGAGAGGAGCTTGTTCTGCTTAGAACTTTGTATTATAAAAAAATTGCCAACATAAACAAAATACCATAACATTGCATTGCCAACTTTAATAATTATCAGAAGGAATGATGAGAAAGGGGGAAAATTCTACTTCCCCATGTGGAGAATTCCTGAGATTCTCACAAGCAGTGAAGACAACCAATTGAATAGGCTGAGCTCTCAATTTGTGGTTCATCCCTATGAAACTTATTTCTACAAAAGAGAAGTTAACCCTGCTTATAATTATGCCTCAGAGTCACCCCCAGAGAACCTCTTTTGTTGCTCAGATGTGGCCTCTCTCTCTCTCAGCCAACATGACAAGCAAACTCATTGCCCACCCCCTCTCTACATGGGACATGACTCCCTGGGGTGTAAATTTTCCTGGCAGCGTGGGACAGAAATCCTAGAATGAGCTGAAACTCAGCATCAAGGGATTATGAAAATCTTGACCAAAGGGGAAAGAAAGAAATGAGACAAAACAAAGTGTCAGTGGCTGAAAGATTTCAAACAGAGTTGAGAGGTTATCCTAAAGGTTATTCTTATGCATTATATAGATATCACTTTTTTAATTAAGGTATATTGGAGAGGCTGGAAGGCAGTACTTAAAAATGTAGAGTGGTGTTCCAGTAGCCATATTTCTTGAAGATGATTGTATAATGATAATAGCTTTTGCAGTGTGACTGTGTGATTGTGAAAACCTTGTATCTGATGCTCCTTTTATCTATGGTATGGACAGATGAGTGAAACATACGGATTAAAAATAAATAAATAATAGGGGGAACAAATGTTGAAATAAATTTATTAGATTGAAATGCTAGTGGTCAATGAAAAGGAATGGTAAGGGGTATAGAAAAAAAATAGGGAGAACAAAGGCTAAAATATATTGGGTGGTTGGAAATAGTAGCGGTCAGTGAGATGAAGGGCTATGGCGTATATGAATTTTTTTCTTTTTTCTTTTTATTTCTTTCTCTGAATTGATGCAAATTTTCTAAGAAATGATCATGGTGATGAATATACAACTATGTGATGATATTGTGAGTTATTGATTGTATACCAAGAATGGAGTGGTCATATGGTAAGAATGTTGGTGTTGTATGTTTTTATGTTTAAACTAAAATAAAAAAACAAAAACAAAAAATAATAATTACCCCAGAAAAGCCATGTTCTTCTAATCTGTTCCTGTGGATACGGACCTATTGTGGACAGTACCTTTTGATTAGGTTGTTTGCATGGGGATATGACCCACCAATACAAGGTGGATCTTAATTATCTTTACTGGAGTTCTTAATGAAAGGATAAAAGACATTTTGGAGAGTGCTCAGAGACAGAAATGCTCAAGAGGAACAAAAAAAAGGACACACAGAAGCCCCCAGACATTTTGGGGAGATGGGTCAGCAGACGTCACCATGTGTCTTCCCATGTGACAGAGGAACACCAGATGCCATTTGCCTTTCCTCAGAGTCAAGGTGTCTTTCTCGCCTTAATTTGGACATTTTTATTGCCTTAGAATTGCAAATTGTAACCTGATAAATCCCTTTTGTAAAAGCCAAAAAAAAAAAAGAAAAGAAAGATTGGGGTTACAGAGTATGAGAATCAGCATTATTTCTGAATGAAACTAGAATTTAGACAGGTGGAAACAGAGGAAGGAAAAACATTTTGGGGACAAAGTGAGGGTTTTCACATGGATAAAGCATGCAATCAGAAAAAAGCTAACTTTGGCTTCATAGGATAATTTGTATTTAAAACCACATTTATCTATATTTTTTAGACCCCTATGAGATGTTATTGGCATGCATAAAATTTATATCAATACTTGAGAAAAAATGCCAGTTGCTGTATTACAAATTAGAGTACACTGCTTTCTGAACATATCACTGTCCATGGTGAATTTTTGGCGCATTCGGTTAAAAAGCTTTTCAAATGTCTTAATCATAGGTATTGATGGATCCATTCTATCTAGAATGTGTGTATGTGTATTTGTTAAGATTATGTTGTATTTGTTAAGATTATGTTGTAATATTTAGTTTAGATCTATTCTTATCTTTTATGGGATGCTTTCCAGAATTGTCATGATGGTCAAGGATGAGAAATGGGCAAGGATGAAAAATCCTTGATTTTAAGGAATTCTTATTATTCTGTCTTATTTGAAGCATTCTGACTCAGAATAAAATCTTAAATATTAATACAGAGATTCTTAGACAAACGTCATGAACCTCTCCAAGCATCTCAAGCTTTTTATTCTGTCTTTTCAGAAAAATGCATGCACTTAATTTTTCATATAATTTCAGGTAGTTATTTAGACACTTAGCTCACTTAAACATCCTTGGTGGTGGTGGTGGTGAGATGTCTGTGGATCCTGGTTTAATAGCTCGTTATCTAATGCATAGGCAGAAAGCCCAATGTTAAAATTCAACTCAATTATATTTATGTGTATTGCTCACTTTTATGAACAAGTGTTTTCAATTAGGAGTGATAAAAATATAAAAAGTATACAAATGCGTAGTTGAAATAGAAGAGTTTTTAATTGGATTCTTTGAGAAAAACAAGCCGTTATCAGTTTTCTAAAAATGAAGGAATAATAGTTTTACTAAAGATTTTCGAGTAGCTTTATGATGCTATATATAATGGCTGCTCTCCAGCAAGAATTACCAGAAAGTAGATTATGTGGCTTAAGAATGAATAAATGCTTAAATACTGTGTGTTCAGAGGTAGAAGAAGAAAGTACTTTGACCTACATAAGCCTTAGGTAGTTAAGATCTCTGGAGGAAAGATTTGTTAAAGCATTTTGAGGTTCATATCTGTGTTGAAAGACCTCATAGAAGTACCACAGGAATTTAGAAGGGTGTATTTGGATCTCAGTGGAGCCCTGAGATTATTTGTGCTCATCATCCACATAGTTTGAAGGGTGATTCTATGTAAGTTTCTTAAAAATACGTGATTTTTAAAACCTTGTGGATTTCGCTTAAAAATGATTATTGGCATAAGCAGAAGCATCAGGAGATAAGAAAATAAGAATTAGTGATAGGACACGAGTTTGCAGAGCTGTGTATAGACTGTTGAAGACCAGTGAATATTAGGTGTACTGCTTAAAATGATGATAACCCTTGTGACCTTTTGGAGCTAATATTTCTCTAGAGAATCTAATATATTACAAAGAAGTATCTTATAGACTTTGAGAGCCAGAAGAGGATTTAACAAATAATCGGTGATGTGGCCTCCTCTTCAATTAATTTTATGAATGACCAGAGAGGTTAACTGGTTTATCCAAGGTCAGTTGGTTAGTGGCAGTCCCAGTATTTTGGTTTATTCATTACTCTATTTAATTTTTGATATGTTTGTTGTGCTATTTTGGCTATTTTTTTCATTCTGGATCAGTATGTGAAGAAGGAGGTATCTTAATACTAGGATTTTTAGCACCGTGACTTTGATTCTTAATCAGTAAATTGACTAAGATTTCCCATGAGTTTGTATGTCCTAATGTTTTTACTTTGCTATTCATATTTTCATCCCAACTTTAACACAATAATGCAAGGTTTCAAGGATTATTGGGGTGGGTTTCTTAAGAGCTCAAATTAATATCACAGTGGAAACATATTAAGAATCCAGAAAGTCATAGACACTTCCCTCTTGGTTTCTATTATATTTCTATTAATATGAGAATTAAAGTTTTTATTTTTTGCTGGACCATAGGAGGAGCGGTGCTTTGCTGAAGACTTCAGAGATAGGTTTATTTTATGAGCTCCCCCTCTCCCCCCAATCTTTCTGATCTGATCCCTGCCTGACTGTGTTTAGTTGCAGACTGTTTTTTTGAATCTGGCAAAATTTTAAAGATACAACAGGAAAAGACTTGAGAGTTTATTTATGGTAGTCGTTTTAAGACATTGTCTGGAAGCTATCCCTTCCCACTCAGCTTCCCATTCCATTGAGAGACTGAAAGGATCATTGACAACTAAGTTCAGAGAAATTACTAGTTCCAGGATTGGCCCTGACCCAGTCTGTATGCCATGTGGTTGGTATGGGCAAGGTGGCCAACGAGAAAGCCTGAGAAGAGCTGGGAATGGAAGCATCTAAGTAGGGGACTTTGAATGTGACCCCATAGGCAGCATGAGGATCCTTAGAACAGTGGCTCCCAAGTTTTTCTTCTTTTTTACACATGCTGAGGAGCAGGTTGAGATGGTTGGCACACATACTATGTGTTCAAACTACTTTCTTTTCCACAAGAGGGTGCCTGTGCAGCAGGGATGGTTGTATTGCTGAAGTTGGCCTTTCACCTTTTAGTAATTGCTTTACTACCTCCCTCTTCCACTGCATTCTGCCTAAATAGATCAAACTTAGATCATTTTGGACTGAAATTTACGACACCTAAAGTCAGGAGACCAGAGTTCTGGTCTTGTTGCTGCCTCTCCCTTGCTGCGTGGCCTCATCCATGTTGTTTAACCTTTCTGAGTCTTCATTTCACCTCCTTAAAATGAATATGTTGGACCCTTTCTGGCTCTGAATCAGTGTTTTTCTTGAAATATGGAAGAAATAAAAGACACATTCCTTGAGGAACATTGAACCTAGCTGAGGAAATGGTCTTTGCACCCATGCAAGAGGGAACCTTTGAAGATAGGACTTATTAAGAAAGAATTCTGCAATTCTCTGCTCAGTGAAGTCCTGTAAGACTGCAGAGAATGATTTACAGAGTAAGGAAGCCTGACTGGCCCTGGGGAGCAGGTACATGCAGTTACTCATTACTTTATTTAATTTTTGATATGTTTGTTGTGCTATTTTGGCGATTTTTTTCATTCTGGATCAGTACTTGAAGAAGAAGGTATCTTAGTACTAGGATTTTTAGCTTATGGGTGTGGATGACTCTTCTCAGCCACCCACTGGGGTTGGGATTGCTGGGGGGGGATCTCAGCTATCCCACTAGGGTTGGGACTGCTTGCAAAGAGGTAGTGCAGTGGGACAGCATTGCCTGGCCCTTGACTTGGCTCATCCCTTAGCTCAGTAATTCCCACTTTTTAGTGGAATAATAGCAATTGTGAGTGTATAAGCATTATTGGGGGAGAGGGATTTTCTTCAACAGTAGGAATATGGATGGTTCCTAATTAAGTCATAAATCATACAACAAATTTGTCTTAAAAGTCTAGAATAGAAAACTGTTGGCACCAAATCTGTGTTCTGCAATTGTATAATACATCCTCTACAATAAAACAACTAAAATTAATGGTACTTTTTAATTAAAAAGCAAAAATAATGATAATTAAATTCATTGACAGTGAGTATCCCTCTTGAAAATAACATATTTCTAGCTTTAAGTGTGTATATGTGGTAGGAGCTTTGCAGCATTGTCAATTGCAACACCCAGGATTTGGGGGTCCATTCTAATATTCCAAGTTTTGCATCTCTTAATAAGCAGTCTGATAGTTTATTCCTAAGTAAACTTTTGAACTAATAGAAGATCATTCTTTTTAAATCATTTGTAGTCTATCAGGAGGTTTGGACCATTTTTGGAAAATCATTACTTTAGAAGGCTGATAAGGTAATCAGTAAGTGTTTATGAGCATTGTTTTCTTAGTGTGGGGAAATTTGTGAAGGGCTTTGTTTAAACAATCCAGTGGATTTCTTTACCTCAGGACATTTTGTAGTCTTTTATATGCTAATGTACTTTGTTAATAATCTGATTCAGGATAAAGTATACAGTTTCCTAGTTCCATTTACACCCTTTGGCAAATGTTACCTTAGAGGACTGGAGCCTGTTAGGCCTGTTAGAGGTTTGATTTTGAGAACAGTTTCTAAAAGCTGCATAAGAACATGACAGAAGAGAAATAGAAAGGAAATGCAGCATGCATATGAAGCAGAAATTGCAGAGTACTTTTCTGCAGTTAGGGTCCAAGTCATTTGCTATAATAATCAGACTGAGTCTTAATCACTTCTGTAACCAGCAAAATGACCCCATATTGTTTTTGTTTTATTTTCCCCCCATATCATTTTGATTCTATCAGTTTGTTCAGTGAGATGCTAATCTTCGTGAATAGGCTTCAGTAGTTTAAGACCACAGCTATGCAGAGAACATAATTTGCCACAGCCATTTTTATATAAACCTGTATGTAATCTTTGTACTGTTCAGGGTAAAGTTGTTATATTTTCCTTTAACATCAATTTTACTCAGAAATTTGAAATATTTTTATATTAAACTTAGATCTATTGTGGTATGAATTTCTCAGCAAAATGAGATACTTTAACTTCCTCTGCTGTGTTGGAAACGTTTGAGAAGTTCTACCTTTGGGAGTATACTTAAAATATTAGTATGCCTTTTTGCATTGAAACACTGTGTTTCACTTTTTTAAGTCTGGAAGTATTAAGATAAAAATTTCATGTCTTAATATGACATCATTTTATTAAAGAGAGGAGAGACCATAGCACAATAGTTTAAAAAAGTGTGATTATGGAAATTACTTTTTAAAAATTGTTTTCTGAGCTGAATATGGTTTCAAAAGCAGTGGAGTTGGCCTTCCCACACTCACCCTGAAATGTTTACTTTTTTGTTAGTTTGTATACCTTCCCCTGTTCGTTTTATTATTTCAAGTTATGTGATAACAGGGACAAAGATGGAAACAGTCTCTGCCTTCTTCTGTAGGTTTTACAGTAGACAAGTTACCCTGCTGTTGGTTCAGACTTTGAGGACAGAAACAAAAACAAATGAAAAATGGGTATTACTGAAAAAAAGTAAATTTTCTTAACAGAAAATGTTAATGGCATATAATTGACGTTTTTTCCCTTTTTAATGGAGTAGAACTTGAGTTTTTTTGTGTGTGTGTGGTTTAAATCTGACTTTGGGGCCTTTGGCGTGTGGCCCACTCTTTTTTTAAAAATTTTTATTAATAAAACCAGTCGACATACAGTATGAACATTCTTTTTTTTTTTTTTTTTTTTTTTTTAAAGGAAGGAAAGAAAGACAGAGAAGGAAGGAAGGATGGAAGGAAGGAAGGGAGGAAGAAAGGGAAACATTTTCTTATTTTTTATTATATTTTGTTTGTTTGTCCGTTTTTTGTTACATGGGCTGGGGCCGGGAATCGAACCGGGGTCCTCCGGCATGGCAGGCAAGCACTCTTGCCCGCTGAGCCACCGCGGCCCGCCCTGAACATTCTTTTTATTCATCACATAATTGTATATTCATCATCATGATCATTTCTTAGAACATTTGCCTCAATTCAGAAAAAGAAAACAGAAAAAAAATTCATACATACTATACCCCTTACCCCTCCCTTTCATTGATCACTAGCATTTCGATCTAAATTTATTTTAACATTTGTTCCCCCTATTATTTATTTTAATTCCATATGTTTTATTCATCTGTTGATAAGGTAGACAAAAGAAGCATCAGACACAAGGTTTTCACAATCACACAGTCACGTTGTGAAAGCTATCATTATACAATCATCTTCAAGAAACAGGGCTATTGGAACACAGCTCTACATTTTTAGGCACTTCCCTCCAGCCTCCCTGTTACACCTTAACTAAAAAGGTGATATCTATTTAATGTGTAAACCTCCAGGATAACCTCTAGACAGTTTGGAATCTCTCAGCCATTGACACTTTATTTTGTCTCATTTCTCTCTTCCCCCTTTTGGTCTAGAAGTTTTCTCAATCTCTTGGTACTGAGTCCCAGCTAATTCTAGAATTTCTGTCCCACATTGCCAGGAAGGTCCACATCCCTGGGAGTCATGTCCCACGTAGAGAGGGGGGAGGGCAGTCAGTTTGCTTGTTGTGTTGGCTGAGAGAGAGAGAAAGCGGCCCACTCTTAATGCTGAATCTTTTCTTGGATGCCCTTTTGTGTGCTCCTCATTGACTGCCCTCTTGCTCTGGGGACCTTCTATTGTTTCATTTCTTCTGTGGCATTCACATGATCCACAGTAAAACTTTTTTCACAAAGCTCTGCAAGGAGAAGCCACTTCCACTTCAGCTGTCTTTTTCTGTTCGGCCATTAAAGGCTTCTCTGGATAGTCTTATTGTCTTTTGACAGTTCCAGGCTACATAACACTGAGGCGCAGAGGTCAAACTTTCTTCAGTTGATTTCTTAAAGCCTTCACTTTGTTTAAGGTGGGGTGTGAGTACTCTCTGACCTTCCTGTCATGCCAGAGATGAGGGTTCGATTCCTGGTGCCTTGGTTCAAGAAGGCCGATGACAATCGACATTTCTCTCTCAGCTGGAAGGGCACATGGCAAACATGAAGGTGTCTGCTGGTTTTCACGTGGCTCTACCAAAAGGCAGAACTTGAGTTTTTAAGGTGTCATTGTGTTTAATTTTTTTACATCAGTCAAAGGAATTCTGAATCTGATTTTTCCCAATGTCTTATTTTCCGTGAGCATAAAATCTTAGGGCCGTTTTAATTCTTGCCAAAATGCCATGCTTATTGAGCAACAGAAGTATACCAAATAGTTGTGTAGTGGTCTAAGAACTAATTAACTTATTTAGATTTCTTACTACATGAAATACCTTGGACACTGGGGAAAATAGGATACAGAGAGTTAAATATTGGTATATCAGTGCCTGTGTAGGCAAACAGAGTGGCCATTGTATCTACTTCAATGGGTGCTCACAGCAGTTCTGGACACTAGCATCCTTTATTGAAAGAAGAAATGTTAACCAAGATGTTAGAGCTATTCTGTTGTTTGTGGAAAAATGCTTTATAAGCCTTTACTTTTGAAAAAGTGAAAAAGGAACCCACTTTCTTATCAGCTTGAATCCAGTAAATAGTTCATATAACTTGAGTTTGTATTTGACCCTTGATTTGTTTCTTAAATATTTAGTTTCCAGCTTATTTTCAGAGGAGTTTTTCTTTTCTATTGAGTCTTAATCGAAACACTTAAATAAGTAGAGATACAAGAATTACCAATATAGAGAAAAGACGCTAGACCAGTTATTCTAGTACACTTCCAAATGGGGATCTATCAGAAAATCTTAAAAGAAAGTGTATATACTTAGCTCTAAGGTAAGACTTCTTCATAGTCTTAACTAAAATGAATTGGCATGCTTTTGGCTAGATTTGTGTCAACTACAAGTGGTAATACATTGCTAAGAAGTTAACATTTAATTGAACATGGAAAATGAAATTCAGTAAATGAAGCTGTTGGATAACAAAATATTTCTAAGTTTGAGGTGGGACATTTTTTTAAAGGAGAGATTAAAAAATACATAACAAGGAACAACTCTTTGTTGTTCTTTAGCCCCATGAAAAAGGTTCAACATGGGTTTTATTGGTTGACAGTATCAAGAGTAAGAACCAGTTACTTTACTTGATGCTACTTGTGGTGACCTGTATTTTCTAGAGTTGGTTGCAACAATCTCTCCCATCCCACGTGATCTTCTTTCAGAGTGAAACTTGACTCAGATCCCATGATGAGGTGGGGTCAATATCCCTTCCCCTTGAATTTGGATAGTCGTGTGAATCACTTGTAAACTGTAGTATGTAGCAAAATTATTCTGTATGACTTCCAAGGCTAGGTCAGAAAAGGTGAGAGACACTCTACCTAGCTCACTGAATATTGGCCTTTAGCAGCTTTGTAGCAGTCTGACTAGCTTGGGGCTGCCAAAACGTAAGGAAGTTTCAACTACCTCATGTGGAGAGACCACATGAAGATGCTGTAAGATCTGGAGCTAGAACTGCTTGGTGGAGAGCTTCCCAAATTGCTAACTCACAGAAATTGTGAAAGATAATAAAATGATTATTATTGTTTTTAAGACGTTAAATTTTGGAATGATTTTGTTATGTAGCAATAGACAACCTGAGCACTTCTTTTTCCTAATGCTATTCCTATAGACTGAATTTGGACAATTACAGATGTACAGTCAGGAATACATCCTGAGAATTTGTTCTGGGATCTGAATGTTTGCCTTATTTTGATCTTTTACCTTTGGTATATCAAACTTTTTTTTACCATTCTTTCCTCTATCCATTTGGAAAAGCAATTCCTCCCCCAAGTGTTCAGTAGAGTGTATTTTAGTAATTGTCTCATGCATGCTAGAAAGGGTCCTTAATATATTATGACATAAGAATATATGCATCATCTTCAGAAAGCCTTTTGCCCTGTACTTTCTGTTACTATGATATTTGGCCTCAAGGCAGCTTGGTATAATTATGTTTTAATCATTTACACATTTTATTCCAGATTAGATATTTTTAGAGAGTTTTTTTTTTTTTTGGTATGCTATATGGTGAGAGTCACATTTCGTTCTTTTTCCATGTGAGTATCCCCTTATGCAGCACCATTTGCTGAATTCTTGTTTGTTTGGTTTTTCATTTGCTTGCTTGTTTATTTATTTGGGAAGTATATGGTCTGAGAATCAAACCCGGGTCTCCCACATGGCAGGTGAAAATTCTACCACAGAACTACCTTTGCACCCCCCTTTAGAGAGATTTTAATTGGTACCCATGAAGCCCTTTTCTCTGCATTTCCTGCCCCAACATACACAAGCATAAGTACACAAACCACTTGGAATTAGTTTTTAAGTGTAGGTTCATTGGCCCCTTTGATAATCTGAAAAAAGCAGTGGATTCTCCCCCTAGAAAAATATGCAAGTGTGTATGCATCTGTATACTTTTACGTACACACACACACAGACTCCCTCCCAACGATATTTTGCATATGACTTTAATATATTCTTGGAGCCCATTTATGAACTCTGATTTAGAGAGTTATTAATTCCTTTCTGTAGAGATACCTAATCCCTATTACCTTTTCAGTGGGGGAAAAAGGGAAAGGGAAAAAAGGAGGAAGCAGAAGTATGTCTTTAAAGATCCTTCTCATAGTCGTAGCTCAGTCTGGGGCATTTTCATACTGTGATATTTACCAATGTGCTGAGTCTCTTTACTTATCCCTATTCCCCACTTACAATTTTTGGTTAAATAAGAGTACACATAACGTTTTTCTGCTGAGGAGAAAATCTGGGTTATTTTAGACATAATGTAAAGCATCATATAAACAGACTTTTATATTGTGCCACAGTACTGGGCTAGCTGTTGATCTCTTCAAATTCTGTGTTATTTTAATTTTTTAAAACATTTTTTTAAATAGTGAAATTTAACATATACGCAGAAAAATGATAAATTTCAAAGTACAGTTTAACAAATAGTTAAAGAACAAATTTCAAAATATAGAATGGGTTAGACGTCTGCAATTTCAGGTATTTCCTTCTGGCTGTTCTAATACTGTGGAAACTAAAAAGAAATATCTATATAATGATTCAGCTCCTAACTTTTCTATTTCAGCTCCTAGCTTTTCTATTACAGCTCCACCCTCTCATTTGATTATTCTCTTAGTCTTCAGGAATCTGGGGCAATGGCTGTTTCTAGCTTCTTCATATTGAAAGGAGTGTAGAGATTATGGGGTGTAGGAGAATGCAGTTGGTCGAAGTTCTGGGAGAGATTCATACCTCTAAATTTCAGGATTTATTTGGCATAGGAACAATCTGGAGGTTTTATGTTTCTGAAAAATAAACTTAATAAGTAAAACTTTCATAGAATTTTAGATAGAGCCCTGGATTTTCTTTACAGAAAACTCCAGTATACCCCTTCCCAGATACCTAGATTTACCAACTTTTAATATATTGCCACACAGTAATACAGATTTGTGGACATACCTTGAAAAATGCTATCAGTCACATCTCCCTTTTATATTTTGCCTCTGATATATATAGATATTTCTGAAACCTGGCATTCATCATTTGTCTTGTTTTTGAAGATATCAAATAGGTTATTCACCATCCATTTTACAGTGTTACATACTGTCTAGTAGTAGTGACATCATAGACAATGGAATTTTAGATTGCCTCCCCATTGATGCCTTTCTCATTTATACTTCACTTTTCTGAATGTCTATAGACATTGGAAATCATTGTTTAGAATAGGGATTGACAAATTATGGCCCACCAGCTAGCTTCCTGTTTTTGTAAATAAAGTTTTATTGGAAAAGAGCCACAATAATTCATTTATTTATTGTCCATGGCTGCTTTTGTGCTACACTGGCAGAGATTGCAACTAAGATTGTATATCCCACAAAACTGAAAATATTTACTATCTGACCCTTTGTAGATATGTTTTCCAACTCCTCCTAAGGATATTTGAGGTTCTGTTTTCTTATTTTTTTTAGTCATGGAATCTAAGAGATTGTAAAAAGATCATTTAGCTTAACTTTCTGTGTGCTGCCTGGATTTCTTCAGTACTTCTGCCAAATGATCATCCATCTGAGACTTCAGTTGTATAGGAGGTGAGATAAGCAGTATTCAAGAACTAATAACAAAATAATGTTGGATGTGACTCTGTTAAGAATTACACCTGATTAGGAGTGAAAAATGAGAAGATAAATGAAATATTTTATTCTTTGTCCATTTGCTCTTTTTACTATTTCCAGAATTAGTAGGCTTTGATTTTGGGGTTCTTTGTTGAAGGCATGGGAGAGCCAGGTTTTAATAGAATGGCCAGTAAGTAGGCCCCACTTTCAGGTGGTGGAAATTTACGGGAAGCTGGATTGAATGGTTAGACATGCAGTTGAAGGGACTTTGAGCTTCAGTGCTTAGTTTCCCTAAATGAATGTGTAGTAGCTAAAACATGGGACTAAGGGTCCTTATAGATACTCTTTTTCAGTTACTGGGTGAATTCAATAATTATTTGTATAGAAAGATACATATAAGTAGAACCACTCTTATTTGATTGCGGTATTGCACTTAGTACAATACTGAAGTTTACATTGTGGCTTGTGAACTTGGTGAATCTCTGATAAAATAGAAGAGAGGAAAATCTGATCCCAAGATCAACAGTTATCTTCAGGGAAGAAAGAATTTCTCACATTCCATTCAGGACATTGAGCCTGATAGATTCCTGTTTACCAACACTTTCATGTATGTAAGTAATCATCTGGTTTATAATCTAAGAGGTTTAACATCTAGTAAAGAAATGGAATGGAAATTTAATAATGATTAGCGGAAGAAAGACAATACCCTCCTTTTTCTCAACACACTTCTGGTCTTTTACTTTAACTTAAAAAACTGTTTATCAATTTATTTTCTAAGTATAGATGAAAATGAGTATGTAATTGTTGGAAGACAAAAGATAGTGGAGACTACAGCATTGAGAGGAACACTCGGCTTTCAAATAATATTTGTTTTGGCACCTTCTGATTTGTGATTTTTCTATTTTACAGAACACTTGGTTTTAAAAATAGGTAATGTGCATAGGTAGGTCATAATTTAAAAGATACAAAAAGATGATAGTGAAATAAAAGCAAATGCCCCTCATCTCCTTCCTCAGCTTTCCAGTTCTCTCTCACAGAAGCAGCCATCATTGCCAATTTTGGGGGTATTTTGCCAAAAAAAATTTATGTATTTTATATATGTACATTTTTTCTTCCTTTTTAATAAAAGGTGATATATCATACAGTGCATTATACATTGCATCTTGGTGTTAAAAAATTTATCATGAATCCTATGTCATTTCAATATATGTTGAACTATATATAGTTTGTCTGATCCTTTATTGGTGGACATTTAGATCATTTTCAGCCTTTTGCTGTCAGTACTGCAATGACTACATCATTTCAAACATGTACAAAATAGCTGCAGGGTAAATATTTCAAAATTCAATAGCAGTACCAAAGGTAATGAACATTTTAAAGTTGATAGATTTGCCTCCCATAAAAGTTGTACTAATTTATACCTCTATTGGCAGTGTAAGAGTTCATGTTCCCTGTGTACACATAGATTATCAAATTTTTTGTCACTGTAACTCTAAGTGAAAAATGGATCGTGTAGTTTTAATTTGTGTTTTTCTGAATGAGTTAAGGCTGAGCATCTTTATAGATGTTTGAGCCATTGCTTTCTGTTTATATTATTTGCCCATCTAATTAATTGTTGGTCTTTTTCTCATTAGATCACAGATACTTGTTCTGTTACAAAAATTGGCCCCTTGTTTTCGATACGAAATATTTCCCTTTCCTGGCTAATAGTAACCTTTTTTTTTTACATGGGCAGGCACCAGGAACCGAACCCATGTCCTCTGGCATGGCAGGCGAGCATTCTTCCCTGTTGAGCCACTGTGGCCCAATAGTAACTTTTGAAACATTGCATTTTATGTAAGAAACCATGGGTATATAATGTAAAGGTGTATGTGTGTGTGAGAAAGAGAGGGAGAGGCAGAGGAAAATTATTCTTACGGTATTTTTTTTTTTGTTTTTATTTGTCTTGTATAGTAAAGTAGATTGTTACAGATTATTATATAGTCTTGATACTCAGGAATGCTAGTCCTCAGTGGTGAGCTAGCAGAAGTGGGCCTGGTAGAGTCTTACTACTACTCAAAATGTGGTTCCTAGCATCAGTTATGAACTTTTAGAAATGAAGAATCTCAGGCTCATACCAGACGTATTAAATCAGAAATCAAGCGTATTAACAAAGTCTCCAGGTAATTTGTATGCATATTAAAGTTTCAGAAGCACTAGTAGAGAGACTCACCTGACATAAAAGGCTGTATATAGGTCACTTTTTCTAAGGGGGAGGCATCATAAACTTGATTCTAAATTGTATTGGTAAAAATATCTGAAGAATGGGGTTTTGTGTGTGGATGAACTGGAGAAGGGGGTCTCTGGGTTTCATTTCCAGAGGGAAGTTTATTAGGATTGAAATAGAATTTCCAATTAGAAGCTATAGTTTTAGGGATAGATTCTGGGGAGAGGGGACTGGTGGTACCTAGACAAATTGAGAAGTTCAACAAAGAGAAATAAGATTCAAGTCAGAGTTTAAGACCCAACAAGGTGTGCTCTAACTCAGTTGGTATAGGTCAGAGGTCCACAAAACTTTTTCTGTAAAGGGCCATATAGTAAATTAAAAAAAATTTTTTATAGTAAATATATTTAGGTTTTGTGATCCATACAGTCCTTGTTGCAACTATTCATCCCTGTCTTTGTAGTACAAAAGCAGCTGTAAGCAATTTGTGAGGCTGTGTCTAATGACTCTCAGTAAAACTTGACTTACAAAAATGCAGGTAGACAGGATTTGGCCCTTGGAAGATAGTTTGTACTGCCTGCTCTAGGCTCATGCTATGAGAATAGAAAATAAGCTGTAGCTCTTTGAGCGCATAGATGTCTCAGATGCTCATCGGGAGCATAACAGGTTCCACATTTAAGGCAGCAGACTACTAGGTCCCATACTGCTGGTGAACTCAGGCCTTTTCTGGATAAAACTTAGCTGTCAGGCTGAAGTTCTTTAGTACCTGAGATAGACAGGTTTTGGGCTAGGAAAAACTCTGTTGTATTATTTCCTCTGTTTTACTTTGAAATGGGGTAGACATTGTTTCTCAAAGTGTGGTCTTCAGGTAGGCTGCCATAGAATAATTGTTTTTTTTTTAATTTGGGAGGCTTCCTGTGGAACTATTATTTAACCCAAGAAAAGGCATTAAAAAACACCTTTTAGTAGATGGAAATACTAGTGGTCAGTGAGAGGGAGGGGTAAGAAGTATGGTGTTATGAGTTTTTTCTTTTCTCTTATTTATTTCTCTTTCTGGTGTGATGCATATATTAAAAAGAAATGATCATGATGATGAATACACAACTGTATGATGATACTATGAGCCATTGATTGTATACCATGTATGGAATATTTGTATGTTAAGAATGTGTGTTTGTATGTTGTTTTATCAATAAAAATATTTTAAAAACCACCTTTTAATGATGTAGGAAATGGCATCTAAAAAGACAAACACTTCTGAAGTGTAAAACACAGAAGTTCACAAGTACATCTTAAAGAATAATCAGAGTGAACTCACTCATGTAAATATATTCAAGTCAGAGGTAACCACTCTCTTGACTTCTAATGCCTAGTTTAGTTTTGCTTGTATTTCAACTTTATGTAAATAAATCACACAGGATGTATTCTTTTTGCATTTGGGTTCTGTGGTTAATATTTGAAAGTTCTTTCCATTTCATTACTATATAGACTTTTGCAGTTAGGATATACCATACATTTTATTATTGATGGATTTTGGGTTTGTTTCATTTTTAGGCTGTTGCAAATAATACCTCTATGAACCTTCCTCATCATTTTCTTTTGGATGGGTATATTCCTGAAAGTAAATTGCAAGGCCATAGGATATTTTCATTCATAAATATTGCCAAACAGGGTTTTGAAGTGTACACATTTGCACTTTACTGGTAGTGTTATGAGAGCTCCATTTGTTCCACACTTTCTCTACAAGTTTGAGAATCACCAGGGTAGAGGGTTTACCTGGGAATATTTTTTCCTAATAAAGCTGTCCTGAGCCCATAGCCTGATATTCTACTTCATTAGTATTTGAAGGCTTATTTACCCTTCCTTCAACCAGTAAGTAGATATGGCTTGTCAGTTGTTTTAATCAATTCTTCAGAGAAGTTTGCTTAAAGCCTGCTTCTGCTAAAGTCATTAACTTTGTCCCCTCAGTTAAAACATGAGTATGCGTGTTTGTGAATAGAGCATGTTTATTTAATCCAGAGATAAAAGCTACAGTATCTTTCTTTCTTTGGTTATTAAAATTTGTTTCAATTAGTCTGAACATTATATTCATAAGTAAATAATTCTTTACAGAAAACAGAAATGATTAAAATGTTTTAGACTAGAATATTACAGAACAGACTGACTGCTGAAGTACCATACTGAGAATCACTGCCATAGAAGTAAAGGGTAGATGAATAAGGAAATGTAATTTTGTCTCTGGTCTTTTGTATGTTACCACATTTAATTTCACACAGATGGTGTCAGGTGCAGAAGGGGGGGTGGGTATATTATCTGTATTTTAGGAAATTATGGAACCAAATAAATAAACCCTTGTGTGAGACTAGATTCCAATTCAGGCCTATGAGACTCAGAGCCCAAGTATTTTCTACTGCATCATGGCAGTGGTTATCTGAAAAGCTTGTTTCCACAAAGGGACTGTCTTATGTAGCAGGAAGCAGTTTATAGCAGGGCCAGATTTCACACAGTTCTGAAAATGGGCTTCATTAGAGATTTAATTTCCTAATAGCTCACTGTGTTTTTCAAAGGCAGTTAAGTACGATATGTATTTTCAAAGTCCAATATATTTTTCAAAGGTATTAAGTCCACTAATATTCATAGGATTACATTGATACAGATATTTCTGGAAAATTTTTGAATTTCGTTATTAACCTTAAATAAACCCTAGAATTCCTTGTCTTTTAGCTTATTACCTCCACTGCACTGGGGTTTTATTTCTGATATTCCAATAAATGATTTTAACCTAGCTATAAGATCTTTCAGAAGGTTTGGTAAGGTGAGGTTGAAAATGATATCTGCTTATTTCTCAACCTGAGAATTAAGACTTTTAATTCAAATGGATAGTGCCATTTTTAGGATTCTTCAGCTAGAAATCTCCTTATCTATCAAAACTTTCTGTGGGACATATTCTTGTCTATTTTATGCAGCTAGTAGAAGTCAAAAGGCCTTGCAGTAGAGAATGCTGTTCATATATCTTTGGAACTGGAAAGAACTTTGACAAGTATTTATTCCAAACCCTTTACTTTCTTTGAACTTCTCTTCCAGTGCTGTGTGTTCAGTCCTTATTCGTGAGCATTATTATTTATGATGCTTTTACCTCAGAAAGACAAGTAGAAACTTTTTGTGTTCTCTATAAGTGTGGGATTTAGATAGAAAATTCTTATTCAAATTTGACTGTATTTACATAACATGTACTTAGTGTTAGCATGCAAGAAATGTTATTATGGAAACTTGCGGGAAATTGTCTCTGTGTGCTTGAGACATATGGTTTGTTCTCAATACATTTTTCACTTCCTTTCTTCCTTTTCTATGTATTTTTCTCATCACTGGTGAGTTTTCTGTAAAACTTGACTCTTGTTCTACCTGGCATGTGGAATTAATTGCGTCTTGTTCCTTTCTCCTTCTCATACCCTACTCCCCACACATTTGTTCATGTTTGATTTTCTGTTTAGCAAGTGTTTGAAACACCCAGCTGACATTATAAGTTTTGATTAGTTTTGTTTGTTTTTAGCTTTAATACAGACAAAGGAATTTCCATTTCTTGGCACTGAAAAGCTGCCCCTTTTTAATGCTAGATTTTTGTGATTTTCTTATTGGAATACCTCAATCTCCCAGTTTAATTATGTTGTCTATTTAAAGAACTCGTGAGAGGTTGGATTATGTCTTTAATCATTTTTCTTAACTAAGTGACTAAAACTAAATGAGACAACCTGATGAGACTTCCACTAATAGGAATTTTATGAAGAAAACCTATTATAAGAGTGCAGTTTATATGGAATTGGGTACTACTTTAGGAAATTCTCTGTGGTTTCTCCTTTTGTGGCCATTTCAGGGGCCAGTCCATCTTTTTTGCCCATAAGGCCTGCACGTGGTCCTTTTACAGATAAGGAAACAGATTCAGAATAGTAGCTTTAACCTAGGATTTCATGGCTTATAAGTGGCAGAGTCTTGACTTGAACTCTTCTCTCATGGATATTCCTTAATTTAAGTAGCTTTATAATAGGTTTCTTTGAATTATAAATGCAAATATACAAAAATATTTTATATGGTCACGGGGAAAATCCACTTTGGCAAGTAAACCTAAGTGAATTCCTTGAAAGTAATGGTGATTTGGTACTCAGTATTTTGTTGGTTTTTAAGAAGATTTATGCCTGTTTAACTTTTGAATTAAAAGATAAGGTTTTTTTTTTTTTGAAGGAAAAAACCTAGCCACTACTGCCAGGTGATGTTTTCTGAGGCAACTCAAGCACAGTGAGAATAAATAAGAATTACATTTCACAGTTTCTCCTCACATGCGAATAATAATACCACTGCTTTTTTTTTCAGTGTGACAGCACTGCAGCTACTTTTCAACAGATGATAAGCGCTTTAGATATCTTGCTGTGTATTAAAATCGCACAGTAGGAATCTAACAGCATCTCTGGAAGGGTTGGCAACACTTATTTCCTGGCTTTGCAAATGTGACAAGTCTGGACTTTCCTTAAGAATTCTCATTTTTATTGGCTTTGCCAGTAAGTTAGTAGTAGGAAGTACATTTCATTGGATGGAGAAGCCATGAATACCTAGACATAGAGTTTAAAAATACTTTGCTTCTGAAGTTTTTCGTAGTATGATAAGGTTGGAGAGTTGTGAGTATTCTGTTTTTTATTTTTCCCTTCATGAAGAAAACCTTTTAAGACATTATAATAGTATAAAATCATGTGTTTAAATTTACAAATTTAAACCTAGCTTTGACCTAGTTTCCTGAATGGTAACAAGCGGTTTCATTCTACATTTCTGTTAGCAAACGAACTTTATGTTGTTAGCTTTGAGAAGAGAGGCTTAAGTTTGGTAAAATTTTCTGCTGTTTGGTGTTACCAGATTTGCTTTTCAGGCATTTGTACAGAAGATGTTCTAATAAATGAAGGAAGAGAGTATTTGTGTTTTCCTGTTTTTAAGATTGAGCTAGTCACATAGGCTATAAATTCTCAATTATTAATGGAAAAACTGTTTACCTTTTTCTGTACACCTATGGAATACTTTGTGGTGTCTGATATCTAATTGGTGCTTAATGAATATTTGTTGAATGACGTTTTACATATGAAAAAAATGAAGCTTAGATAAATAGATAACTGTCTTCATTTCCTAGATCATGGTCTCAGAACACTATGTATTTAACATAGTAAATTTCTTTTAAGTATCTAAAAGTAACTGACAAATAATTGCTGTTAATACCTACCAGATTTGTTAGGAATATTTGTGCAGAATTATTCTTTCTAACTCCTACGTGAGGTTATTAACATTTTAGCTCCCTAGTTTTAGACTTTGACATTTAAATCTTTTTTTTTTACATTTTTATTGAGAAATCTTCATACACATATAGTCCATCCATAATATATAATCAGTGTTCACAGTATCATCACATAATTGTATATTTATCACCATGATCATTTTTAGAACATTTGCGTCACTCCAGAAAGAGAAATAAAAAGAAAAAACTCAGATATCCCATATCCTTACCCCTCCCTCACATTAACTACTAGATTGCGATCTACCCAATTTATTTTACCCCTTATCCCCCTGATTATTTATTTATTTTTTATCTTTATTTTTTTTAGTCCTCTGCCATACCCTGGATAAAAGGAGCATCAGACACAAAGTTTTCACAATCACACAGTCACATTGTAAAAGCTATATCGTTATACAGTCGTCTTCAAGAATCAAGGCTGCTGAAACACAGTTCAACAGTTTCAGTTACTTCCCTCTAGCCACTCAAATACACCATAAACTAAAAAGGGTTATCTTTATAATGCATAAGAGTAACCTCTAGGATAACCTCTTGACTCTGTTTGAAATCTCTCAGCCAATGACACTTTATTTTGTCTCATTTCTCTCTTTTCCCTTTTGGTCAAGAAGAATTTCTCAGTCCCATGATGCTAGGTCCCAGGTTATCTTGGGAGTCAAAGAGATTTATACCCCTGGTAGTCATGTGTCATGTAGCAGGGTGGGCAGTGAGTTCACCCTCTGAGTTGGCTTAGAGAGAGAGGCCACATATGGGCAAGAAAAGAGGTTCCCTGGGGGTGACTCTTAGGCATGCTTTCAAGAATATCAGGAATTCCCCAGATGGGAATGTTTAATATTTCCTCCTTTCTCCCCAGTCCCCCAAAGGGACTGTTCTAGTTTGCTCGCTGCCAGAATGTGATATACCAGAAATGGAATGGCTTTTAAAAGGGGGCATTTATTAAGTTTCAGGTTTACAGTTCTAAGGCCATAAAAACGTTGCAATTATAGCAAGTCTATAAAAATGTCCAAATTAAGGTACCAACAGGGGGTTACCTTCACTCAAGAAAGGCCGATGAAGCACAGGGTCTCTCTTTTGACTGGAAAGGCACATGACAAAAATGGCGACCTCTGCTAGCTTTCTCTCCAGGCTTCTTATTTCATGAAACTCCCCCGGGGGCGTTCTCCTTCTTCATCTCCAAAGGTCTTTGACTGTGGACTCTGTGGTTTTCCTGGCTCTCTCATGGCTCTCTTGAGGCTCTCTCGTCGTTTTCTCCAAAATGCTTCATCTTTTAAAGGATTCCGGTGAACTAATCAAGACTCTCCTGGAATGGGTGGCGTCGTATCTCCCTCTAATGAAAGGTTAATACCCACATGGGTTGAGTCAAACCCAGGTCTCTGGCATGACAGGTGAGAACTCTGCTTCCTGATCCACGTGGCCCACCCCGTTCATGTCTTTTGCCCATTATTAATTAGATTGTTTGTCTTTTTGTTGTTGAGTTGAAGAATCTCTTTATATATTCTGAATACTAAACCTTTATCTGATACGTGGTTTCTAAACATTGTCTCCCATTGCATAGGCTGCCTTTTTACTTTCCCAACAAAGTTCTTTGATACACAAAGGTGTTTAATTTTGAGGAGATCCCATTTATCTATTTCTTTATTCAATGCTTGTGCTTTGGATGAAATGTCTAGGGAACCACCTCCTATATTACAAGATTTGTAAGATACTCCTGCATTTTCTTCTAAAAGTGTATATGCTCTTAGCTCTAATGTTTAGTTTTTTGAGCCATTTTGAGTTAATTTTTGTATAAGATATGAAATATGGATCGTCTTTCTTTCTTTTGCATATGGACATACAGTTCTCCAAACACCATTTATTAAAGAGGCTTCTCTGTCCCAGTTGGGCTGCTTTAACCACCTTATCGAAGATCAGTTTTCTGTAGATGAGAGGGTCTATTTCTGAGCACTCAACTCTATTCCATCAGTCAATATATCTGTCTATATGACAGTACCATGCTGTTTTGACCCCGCTGTAGCTTCTAAATATGCTTTAAAGTCAGGTAATGTGAGACTTCCCACTTCATTTTTATTTCTCAAGTTCTTTTCAGCTATCCAAATAAATTTTGTTATTGGTTTTTCTATTTCTGCAAAGTAAGTTGTTGGGATTTGAATTGGTATTATACTAAATCTATAAATCACTTTGGGTGGAATTGACATCTTAACTATGTTTAGTCTTCCAGTCCATGAACATGGTATGCCTTTCCATGTATTTAGGTCTTCCATGATTGCTTTTAGGAATTTCTTGTTTTCTGTATAGATCTTTAGATTCCTTGGTTAAATTTATTCCTAAATATTTTATTCTTTTGGTTGCTGTTGTCAGTGAAATTATTTTTCTTGATTTCCTCCTCAGATTGCTCATCACTAGTATATAGAAACACTACTGATTTAGGGTATTCATCTTGTACCCTGCCACTTTGCTGAACTCATTTATTAGTTCTAGTAGCATTGCTGTAGATTTTTGGGGATTTTTAATATATGTAAGTTTTTACCTCTTCCTTTCCAATCTGGATGCCTTTTTGGGGGGGGGGGGGGCGGGGCATGGACAGGCACTGGGAATTGAACCCGGGTCTCCAGCATGGCAGGTGAGAACTCTGCCTGCTGAGCCACTGTGGCCCACCCTCCAGATGCCTTTTATTTCTTTTTGTTGTCTAATTGCTCTGGTTAAAACTTCCAGCACAGTGTGGTAATGGTGGACATCCTTATCTTGTTCCTGATCTTGGAAGGAAAGCTTTCAGTCTTTCCCATTGAAGTTGATGATAGCTATGGGTTTTTCATATATTCCTTTTATCATTTTGAAGAAGTTCCCTTCTATTCCTATCCCTTGAGTGTTCTCATCAAGGAAGGATGTTGAATTTTGTCAAATGCCTTTTCTTCATTAATTGAAATGATCAGGTGATTTTTCTGCTTTGACTTATTTGTTAATTATTTATTAATTGATTTTCTCATGTTGAACCAGCCTTGCATTCCTGGAATAAATTCCAGTTGGTCATGGTATAATATTTTTAATGTGCTACTGGATTTGATTTGCAAAAATTTTGTTTAGGCATTTTGCATCTATATTCATTAATGAGATCTGTAATTTTGTTTTCTTGTAGTATCTTTGTCTGCCTTTTGTTTTAGGGTGATGTTGGTTTCATAAAATGAGTTAGGTAGCTTTCCCTCCTATTCGGTTTTTTTGAAGAGTTTGATTAGATTGGCACTAATTCTTTCTTGAATACTTGGTAGAATTCACACGTGAAGCCATCTGGTCCTGTATTTTTTTTGTGGGGGAGCTTCTTGATGACTGATTCAGTCTCTTTTCTTGGTTTGTTGAGGTTGTCTTTTTCTTCACAAGTCAGTGCTGGCTGTTCGTGCCTTTCTCGGAACTTGTTCTTTTCATCTACATTGTTTAGTTTATTAGCATATAGTTGCTCATACTGTACCCTGATTACCTCCTTTATTTCTGCAGGGGGTTTTGTCCCCTCTTCTATTTCTGATTTTATTTGTTTGCATCATCTCTCTCTCTCTCTTTTTTTTATCAGCAATTGTCCATCGATTTTATTGATTTTCTCAAAAGGACCAACTTTTTGTTTTGTTGATTTTCTCTATTGTTTCATATTCTCAATTTCATTTATTTCTGCTTTAATCTTTGTGATTTCTTTCCTTTTCTTTGCTTTGGATTTAGTTTGCTGTTCTTTCTTCACTTCTTCCAAGTGAAAGTCATTTCCTCGATTTTTGCTCATTCTTCTTCCTTAATATAGGCATTTAAGGCAACAAATTTCCCTCTCAGCAGTGCTTTTGCTGCATCCTATAAAATTTGATATGTTGTGTTTTCATTTTCATTTACCTTGAGATATTTGCTTATTTTTCTTATTATAATTTAGTTATCTAAGAGTGTGTTGTTTAGCCCCCATATAACTGTGAATTGTCTGGCCCTCTGCCTGTTACTGATTTCCATCTTCATTCCATTATAATCTGAGAAAGTGTTTTGTGTCATTTTGATCTGTTTAAATTTATTGAGACTTGCTTTGTAACCCAGCATGGTCTATCCTTGAGAATGATCCATGAACACTTAAAATGTGTGTGCTGTTGTGGGATGTAATATTCAGTAACTGTTAAGTCTAGTTCACTTATTATATTATTCAAAATCTCTGTTTCTTTATTGACGCTCTTTCTAGATGTTCTATCCAATGATGAGAGCCGAAAATTGAAGTCTCCAACTATTATGGTAGAGATGTCTACTTCTCCCTTCAGTGTTTTCAGTGTTTGCCTCATGTATTTTGGAACACTCTAGCTCAGTGTATAAGTATTTATGATTGTTAGGTCTTATTGTTGAATTATTCCTTTTATTAACTCATAGTGTCCTTCTTTGTCTCTTTTAATTGTTTTACATTTGAAGTCTGATTTGTCAGATAGTAGTATAGCTACTCCTGCTCTCTTCTGGTTGTTGTTTAAATGACTGTCTTTTCCCAACCTATTTTTATTCTTGGGTGTAAATTGAGTCTCCTGTACACAACATATAGATTGGTTCTCTGTTTAATCCATTCTGGCAGTCCTTTGCTTACAGAGTTTAATCCTTTAACATTTAATGTTATTACTGTAAAGACAGTACTTCTGGGATTTTGTCTTTATTTTTCTTTTTCTTTTTTTTTTTTTTACCTTTACTGATAGTCTTAATCCTATACCCTTCTCCAGACCTCTCTCTACTGCCTTTTTTTGTCTGCCTGCAGTGTTCCCTTTTGTATTTCTTGTAGAGCCAGTCTCTTATACACACATTCTCTCAGTGATTGTTTGTCTGAAAATCTTTTAATCTCCTCTTCTTTTTTGAAGGACAGTTTTGCTTGGTATAGAATTCTTATATTTTAAAAATGTTTTTATTGCTAAATCTTCACACACATACATTCCACACATGGTGTACAATCAGTGACTCAATATCATTACATAGTTGTGTATTTATCACCATGATCATTTTTTAGAACATTTGCATCACTCCAGAAAAAGAAATAAGAAGAAAAAAACTCATAGATACCATACCCTTAACCTTCCCTCTCATTGACTACTAGTATTTCCATCTACCCAATTTATTTTACCCTTTGTCTCTTCTATTGTTTATTATTTTTTATCCATATTTCTTTACTCATATGTCCCCTCTGGATAAAAGGAACAACAGACGCAACGTTTTCATAATCCCAGTCACACTGTAGAAGTTATATCTTTTGGTTATAGAATTCTTGATTGGCAGGTTTTTCTCTTTTAGAATCTTAAATATATCATACCATACTGCCTTCTTGCCTTCATGGTTTTTGCTGAGAAATCCACGCATAGTCTTATTGACCTTCCCTGTTATGTGATGGATTGCTTTTCTTTTGCTGCTTTCAATATTCTCTTGGTCTTTGACATTTTCCAGTCTCATTGAATGCCTTGGAGTATGTCTATTTGGATTCTGTTTGAGATATGCTACACCATTGGATCTGTAATTTTATGCCTTTCATAAGAGATGGGAAATTTTCAGTGATTATTTCCTCCATTAGTCTTTCTGCTCCTTTTTGTTTCTCTCCTTCTTCTGCAACACCCACAACATGTAGGTACGTATACTTGTGTGCTTCATGTTGTCATTCAATTCCCTGAGACCATGCTCATATATTTCCATTCTTTTCCCTATATTTTCTTTAGTGTGTTGGATTTCAGATTTACAGTCCTTTAATTTCCTAATTTTTTCCTTTGCCTCTTCGTATTGTTGCAGGTTTCCATTTTTTTTTCATCTCCTCTATTGTGCTTTTAATTCCCATAATTTCTGCCATTTATTTTTCCAAACTTTTGAATTCCTCTTTATGTTTGCCCATTGTCTTCTTTGTATCCTCCCTCAACTTGTTCATTTGTTTTTTGTGGTGAGTTTGAATGTCTGTTTGAACTTCCTGAATTAGTTGTTTCACCTCCTGTATCTCATTTGAATTGTTGTTTGTTCCTTTGCTTGGGCCGTATCTTTAATTTTCCTAATGTGACTCATTATTTTTTGCTGGTGTTTAGACATTTGATTCAATTAATTAGTTTATTCTAGAGATTGTTTTCATTCTTTTACTTAGAGTTTCCTTTCTGGATGGTTTTGTTCTCTATCTCTTCTTTGACATTCAGTTTGACTTATTTTAGACCTCTAGCATCTGTTTAACTGATCAGAATTTTTCATTTCTTGTTTTTCTGTTTCTTGCCCTGCCTATATGGAGCCTTATTTATTTATTTATTTATTTATTGACAAGAGTCTCCTTAGATACTGTAGACCCTAGTCAGATTTTCCCAGACCACCAGACAGGCCCATGTCTCAAGAGGAGAGAGTAGCCAGCATCAGTTTTCCATGAGGGTGAGACCCAGCAGGTTGTCAGACTTTCTGATGAAGCCTCTAGCCTCTGTGCTTTTCCTGTCCTGCCCAGCTTGTGCTGCTTTTCTGCCCATGGCTTCCAACCAGGTTAAAGTAGAAACTGCAGTGTGGTTGAGACAGAAGTGAGGCAGTAAGTTGGTTTTGATTACTTCTATTTTCCAGTCACTGGACCCTGAATTTCTTGAAGAAGGGATTCCACTTGGGCTGGGCCCTTCCTGCCTATTTTCTTGATAACTAATAAAGTTACAACTTTTTGCTTGAGGTATCGTAGGTTTACAGAAATATCATACATAAAATATGTGGAATGCAGAGTCCCTTATACACTCTATTTTGGACAGTTTTAACTAGTGAGGTACACATTTGTTGTAATTCCTGAAGTACATTTTTATAATTTTACTATTAACTATAGTCCCTCGTTTATAATAGTGTTCATTGTATTGTGCAATCCTATGTTTTTTTCTTTTAATTTCTATTCTGGTGACATGTATATGACTGTATTAGTTTGTAAGTTGCCAGAATGTGATACACCATAAGTGGAGTGGCTTTTGAAAAGGGAAATTTAATAAGTTAGAAGTTTATAGTTCTAAGCCTATAAAAAGTTCAAAGGAAGGCATCCAGGCAGAGATACCTTAATTCAAGGAGGCTGATGGATCAGGAACACTTCTGTCAGCTGGAAAGTCATGTGACTGGCATCTGTTGATCCCTTGCTCCTGGATTCCATTGCTTTCAGCCTCTGTTCCTTCAATAGTTCCTCATTTTGCTCTTCTGGAGCTGGCTTTCATCTCCTGACTTTCCTTGGCTCTCTCCTGCTTCTGGCTTACTTAACATCTCATGGTGATATCTGCTGGGCTCCAAGCATCTCCAAACATCCGTGTCTCTGATCTCAGAAACAACTTGTTCTACAAGCATCTACGTCTGTTCTCTCTGTCAGCTCTGAGGCATCTGTGGTTTCTGACTCTTTCCAAACTCTCTTTTAAAGGGTTCCAGTAAATTATTCAAGACCCACCTTGAGTGGGTGTAGTCACATTTCCATCTAATCAAATGTTCACACCCACATTTGGGTGTATCACGTCTCCTTGGAGTAATCAAATTAGAAGAGTCCAACCTACAGTATTGAATTAGGATTAAAAGAAACTGCTGCCCCCTCACAAGATTGAATCAGGATTAAAACATGGTTTTTCTGGGGTACATAATACTGTAAAACTAGCACAACAACCTAAAGTTTTCTCTTTTATCCATGTTCACATATATAATCAGTATCATTAATTCCATTCACAATGTTGTACTCCCATCACCATGCATTACAAAATTTTACAATCAGTCGTAATAGAAATTCTTTACAATTTAAGCATTAAGGGAATGGGTACCATTCCCTACCCCTAACTCAGCCCCTGATAATGTTTATTCTGGATTCTGACTTACAAGTTGCATTATTCTAATAATTTCTTATCAATGAGATCATACAATATTTGAACTTTGTGTCTGGCTTATTTCACTTAATATGGGGTCTTCAAGGTTCATCCATATTGTTTCATGAATCAGAACTTCACTTCTTTTTAATGGTGAATGATGTTCCATTATATGTATATACCACATTTTGTTTATCTGTTCATTGCTTGACAGGTACTTGAACTTCTTCCATCTTGTGACAGTTGTGAATAATGCGGCTATGAATATCAGTGTGAAAATATCTGCTCAAGTCCTTCCTTTCAGTTCTTTTGGATATATACCTAGTAGTGGGACTGCTGGGTCATATCATAGGTGTAAACTTCGCTTTCTGAGGAACCACCAAACTGCCTTCCACAGCGGCAAAACCATTTTGTGTACCCAACAATAATGAATGAGTGTTCCTATTTCTCCACATACTTTCCAATACTTGTATTCTGTGTTTTTAATAATAGTCACTAGTGAGTATGAAATGGTATCCCATGATTTTGATTTGCATTTCCCTAATAACTGATATTTAGCATCTTTTCTGTGTTTTCTTTAGCCATTTTTATATCTTCTTTGGAGAAATGTCTATTCAAGTCCTTTGCCCTTTTTGAAAGTGGTTTGTTTGTCTTTTTGTTGCCAAATTATAGGATTTCTTTATATATTCTGGATATTAAAGCTTTATTGGCTATGTGATTTCCAGGTATTTTCTCCCATTCAATTTCATGATGAATTCGTTTGATGCACAAAATTTTTAAATGTTTTTGAGTTCCCCTTTATCTATTTTTTTCTTTAATTTCTTATGCTTTAGTGTAAGTGCTAAGAAACTACCTCTTGCTACCAGATCTTGAAGATGCTTCTGTACATTTTCTTCTATGAGTTTTATAGTCCTAATTTTTATATTTAGATCTTTGATGCATTTTTTTTTTTTGGTGGGGGTGGTGCATGGTCTGGTTATTGAACCTGGGTCTCCCGCATGGCAGGCGAGAATTCTACCGCTGAACCACCTTGCACTCCCCTGTCTTTGATCCATTTTAAGTTAATTTTTACATATGGTATAAGATAGGGGTCCTCCTTCATTCTTTTACATATGGATAGCCAGTTCTCTCAGCACCATTTGTTAGAGACTACTCTTTTCCCATTGAATGGACTTGACAAGGTGTATTAGTTAGGGTTCTCTAGAGAAACAGAATCAACAGGAAACACAAATATAAAATTTATAGAAGTGTCTCATGTGACCATGGGAACATGAAATCTTCAAGGCAGGCTGTGACACCTACAATTCCGATGTAGGGTCTGGATGACCTCTGCAGGAGAGGCTTGCCAGCCGAAGCAGGAAGAGAGCCTGTCTCTTCCAAATCCTCCTTAAAAGGCTTCCAGTGATTAGATCAAGCATCACTCATTGCAGAAGACACATCCCTTGGCTGATTACAAATGGAATCAGCTGTGATGCAGCTGACATGATCATGATTTAATTCTATTAAATGTCCTCATCACAACAGACAGCCCAAAACTTGCCCAACCAGACAAATAGGTACCACCACTTGTCCAAGTTGACACATGAACCTGACCATGACATTCCACCCCTTGTCAACTTGGCAGCTATACATATCACCTTAAACCATACCTAATTTCTAAATAAAAAAAAATAAAACACACTATTTTTTCCTTTCACCTAACAATACTCAGATGTCCTGCATATAACTGGAAACACATTAAATCTCTCCAGAATAGGGTGCAAGTCCTTGGGTAGTATTCATTCTTAAATTTGATATCTTACAACTTAAATAGTATAACATGAACGAAACAGCATTATAGTCCTCGTTTCTGCAACTGATCATGTGGTCGTGGTTCATATTTATCACTACCTTCTTCCACTACCCATTCCATGTTCCTTTTACCCTCAGCAAGCACTTCAGCTGGCTGTGATTCTTTGCCTGGTGGGGTGACCCAAAAAATCATTCCTGAAGTTTCAGAGCCATTGGTAGTCCTGACTGGATTGGGTTATTGCAGTTTTCCATTGATTTTAATCACAGGGCAAGTTAGTACTAAAAGACGCCCTAGGGGATCTCCTATATTCCAAGAAAACTCTTCTTTACCTCCACTGTGTAGTTGCAGTACTATTTCCCCCTGATAGTCAGGGTCAGTAACCACAGACAATAATGTAGTTCCCTTCTTGGCTTGTTGATCCAGGGGCATGAGTAGCCCAAAGTGACCAGGTGGCAGTCTTAGATTCCAGTTCAGTGGAATCATTGTGGTTTCTCCTGGTGGAAGCACTCCCCCTTTTGGAACTAAAACCTGTAGACCGGCAGAGCTCAGGGTCTCAGGGACAGGAAGCAAAAATTTTCCTAGTGGATCACTAAGGGTAATATTGAGTGGTACCACTCCCATTTCCACCCCTTTGTTCCTTGACCCATGGATCCTGGCTATGGGAGAAACAGCACCATACAGTGGATGCTGATTCAGAGCATATACAGCTTCCTGGAGAACATTACCCCATCCCTTCGAGGTATTGCCACCTAGTTGGCACCATAATTGAGTTTTTAAAAGGACATTCCACCATTCTTTCAATCCAGCTATATCTGGATGATGGGGAACAAGGCAGGACCAGAGAATTCCATGAGCAGGTGCCCATTCTCGCATTTCATTTACTGTGAAGTGTGTTCCTTGATCAGAAGCAATGTTGTATGGAATACCATGACAATGGATAAGGCATCCTATAAGCCCACGGATGGTAGTTTTGGCAGAAGCATTGCATGCAGGGAAAGCAAACCCATATCCAGAGTATGTGTCTGTTCCAGTTAGAACAAATCGCTGCCCCTTCCATGAAGGGAGTGGTCCAGTGTAATCAACCTGCCACCATGTAGCTGGCTGGTCACCTTGGGGAATGGTGCCATATCGGGGGCTGAGTGTGGGTCTCTGCTGCTGGCAGATTGGGCACTCAGAAGTGACTGTAGCCAAGCCAGCCTTGGTGAGTGAAAGTTCATATTACTGAGCCCATGCATGACCTCCATCCCTACCACCATGACCACTTTGTTCATGAGCCCATTGGGCAATGACACAGGAGTTGCTGGGGAAAGAGACTGACTGGTATCCACTTGATGATTAAAACCTTCCTCTGCTGAAGTCACCTGCTGGGACACAAATATGTCCATGTTTTTAGCCCACTCAGAAACATCTATCCCCATACCTCTTCCCCTGACCTCTTTGTCACCAATTTTCCAATTATGGCCTTTCCAAGTCCCTGACCATCCTGCCAAACCATTAGCAACAGCCGAGGAATCAGTATACAAATGCACCTCTGGCCAGTTCTCCTTCCAAGCAAAATGAACAACCAAGTGCACTGCTCGAAGTTCTGCCCACTGGGAGGATTTCCCCTCACCACTGTCCTTTAAGGACACCCCAGAAAGGGGTTGTAGTGCTGCAGCTGTCCACTTTTGGGTGGTATCTGCATATTGTGCTGAACCATCTGTAAACTAGGCCCAAGTTTTCTCTTTCTCAGTCAGTTCACTGTAAGGACCTCCCCAAGAGGCCATAGCTCTGGTCTGGCAAAAAGAAAGTAATGTGGCAGGAGTGGAGACCATGGGCATTTGGGCCACTTCTTCGTGTAACTTACTGTGCCTTCAGAACCTGTTCTGGCCCTATCTTGTATATACGATTTCCATTTTACAATAGAGTGCTGCTGCACATGCCCAACTTTAAGGCTTGATAGGTCAGACAACACCCAACTCATGATGGACAACTCAGGTCTCATGGTAACTTGGTGGCCCATGGTTAAGTGTTCAGTCTCTACTAAGACCCAGTAGCAGGCCAAAAGCTGTTTCTCAAAAGGAGAGTAGTTATCTACAGCAGATGGTAAGGCTTTGCTCCAAAATCCTAAGGGTCTGTGTTGTGATTCTCCTATAGGGGCCTGCCAGAGGCTCCATACAGCACCTCTGTTTGCCAATGACACTTCCAGCACCATTGGATCTGCTGGATCATATGACCCAAGTGGCAGAGCAGCTTGTACAGCTGCCTGGACCTGTCGCAGAGCCTTCTCTTGTTCAGGACCCACTCAAAATTAGCAGCTTTTCAGTGTGGACAACCAAAGCTATAGGCTGAGCCCCCAGTCTTGGGGTTTGTTCACATGAAACTTAAACCCACAAAAGATAGGACAAGTCTACTTAAAATTTAGGCCTAACAGTCACTCCCAAGAGAGCCTCTTTTGTTGCTCAGATGTGGCCTCTCTCTCTAGCCAATATGATAAGCATTCTCACCACCTTCCCCCTCCCTGCGTGGGACATGACTCCCAGGGGTGTGGACCTTCCTGGCAACATGGGACAAAGATCCTGGAATGAGCTGAGACTCAGCATCAAAGGACGGAGAAAAACCCTAGAATGAGCTGAGAATTAACATCAAGAGACTGAGAGAACCTTCTCGACCAAAAGGGGGAAGAGTAAAATGAGGCAAAGTGTCAATGGCTGAGAGAGTCCAAACAGAGTCGAGAGGTTATCCTGGAGGTTATTCTTACGCATTAAGTAGATATCACCTTGTTGTTCAAGATGTAGTGGAGAGGCTGGAGGGAATTGCCTGAAAATGTAGTGCTGTGTTCCACTAGCCATGTTTCTTGATGATGATTGAACAATGATATAGCTTTCACAATGAGACTCTGTGAATGTGAAAACCTTATGTCTGATGCTCCATTTAGCTACTCTATCAACAGAAGAGTAGAACATATGGAATAAAAATAAATAACGGGGAACAGATGTTAAAATAAATTCAGTTTGAAATAGTGGTAGGTAAAGGTGGGGGGTAAGGGGTATGGTACGTATAGTTTTTTTTTTCCTCTCTATTATCGTTTTATTTCTTTTTGTGTTGTCTTTTTATTTCTTTTTCTAAATCGATGCAAATGTACTAAGAAATGATGAATATGCAACTATGTGATGATATTAAGAATTACTGATTGGTATATGTAGAATGAAATGATTTCTAAATGTTTTGTTAATTTTTTTTTAATTAATTAAAAAAAAATTAGCAGCTTTTCTGGCCACTCGATAAATGGGCCAGAGTAGCACACCCAAATGAGGAATATATTGTCACCAAAATCCAAAGAGACCAACTAGGCATTGTGCCTCTTTTTTGGTCATAGGAGGAGCCAGATGCAGCAACTTATCCTTCACCTTAGAAGGGATATCTCAACATGCCCCACACCACTGGACACCTAGAAATTTCACTGAGGTGGAAGGCCCCCTGTATTTTTATTGGATTTATCTCCCATCCTCTGACATACAAATACTTTACCAATAAGTCTAGAGTAGTTGCTACTTCTTGCTCATTAGGTCCAATCAACACGATATCATCAATATAATGGACCATTGTGATGTCTTGTGGGAGGGAGAAACAATCAAGGTCTCTGCGGACAAGATTATGACATAGGGCTGGAGAGTCGATATACCCCTGAGGTAGGACAGGGAAAGTATATTGCTGACCTTGCCAGCTGAAAGCAAACTGTTTCTGGTGGTCCTTACTAATATCTATTGAGAAAAAAGCATTTTCCATTTCAATAGCTGCATACCAGGTACCAGGGAATGTATTGATTTGCTCAAGCAATGATACCACATCTGGAATAGCAGCTGCAATTGGAATCACCACCTGGGTGAGCTTATGATAATCCACTGTCATCCTCCAAGACCCATCTGTTTTCTGCACAGGCCAAATAGAATTGATGGGGTTGTGGTGGGAATCACCACCCCTGCATCCTTCAAGTCCTTAAGATTGGCAGTAATTTCTGCAATCCCTCCAGGAATCCGATATTGCTTCTGATTTACTATTTTGCTAGGTAGGGGCAGTTCTAGTGACTTCCACTTGGCCTTTCCCACCATAATAGCCCTCACTGCATGAGTTAGAGAGCCAATGTGGGGATTCTGCCAGTTACTCAGTATGTTTATTCTAATTATACATTCTGGAACTGGGGAAATAAGTACAGAATGAGTCTGGGGGCCCACTGGACCTGTGGTGAGATGGACCTGAGCGTAAACTCCATCGATCACCTGACCTCCATAAGTCTCCACTCTGACTGGTGGACCAGAGTGGTGTTGGGTCCCCTGGAATTAATGTCACTTCTGAACCAGTGTCTAATAATCCATGAAATATCTGATAATTTCCTTTCCCCCAATGCACAGTTACCCTTCTGAAAGGCCGTTGGTCTCCTTGGGGAAGGCTTGGAGGAAGATTAATAGGGTTCTCCCCCAAAGTGACCTGGCCTCCCCTTCATTCCAGGGACTTTGGGTCTGTAAACTGTCTCAAGTCTGGAAATTGATTAAGGGGCCGTGCCTCTGTGTTTTGTAATTCAGGTTAGACTTCTGTTCACTTGACCTAGAACTCTTTTGTTTATACAGCTCAAACAAGAATTTAGAAGACTGCCCTTCTATTGTATTTCTAGGTAACCCATGATTTACTAGCCAATGCCACAAATCTCTGCAAATCATATAATTTTGACTCCTGCTTTGAGTTTGCTTTCTATTATAATAGCCACGTCCACCCTGTCTTTGTTGATTAAGTGCTGCTACCTGGCTTCTGCCAACTCAGGATCTGTTCATCCCCATTGTGTTTAAGGATTCCAGCTCGGTGACAGCAGATCCTACAGTAATATCTGATCTACAGAAAAGTACAACTACAGAGCTCTTCAGGGATGATGGTGCTAGTCTCACAAATTTATTTCTCACTGTTCTGGTAAAAGGTGCATCCTCTGGACATTCCTGGGGTGTAAGAGCAGGCTTTGCATGATAAATCCATTCTAACATTCCAATCTCTCTAAGCCTGTGGATCCCCTCATCTACATTATATCAGGGCAGTTCTGGCATTTCAACCTCAGGTAATGTTGGCCACCTTTTGATCCATGTTTCAACCAACCATCCAAACAATTAATACCTTTTCTAACCCCTCGAGCTATAACATTGAATGCAGAATCTCTGCTTAGTGGGCCCATATCAATAAATTCAGCCTAATCCAGCCATATAGTCCTCCCACCATTATCCCACACCCTTAAAATCCATTGCCACACCTATTCCCCTGATTTCTGTCTATATAAATTGGAAAGCTCACACAGTTCTTTTGGAGTATAGTGTACCTCCTCATGGGTGCTACTTTGTACCTCACATTTAGGGGCTTGTTGGGACTTTAGTCTAGTTATAGATCTGGAAGAAATGAGGGGTGGTGGGGGTGGGTTATGAAAAGAATTAGAAATATCTTCCAAGCCGTTTGCTTCAGGGCATTCATTTGCAGTTTCATCTGATGAAACAGGATTAATCACTGTAGGACTAATCCGTTCAGGAGGAGGTTGGGTGGCCAACTTCTCAAGGCAGATTGGAAGTAGAATGGCTATGTCCTCAGGGCAGACTATTACAGGGTCATCTAGAGAAGACTCAGCATGACCTAGGGTTTCACCCTCACCCCCAACATCATTATCAATCCATATGTCACCATCCCAATTTTCAGGGTCCCACTCCTTTCCAATCAATGCCCTTATTCAGTGGCTGACACTATGCAACTTTGAGATTTCAGTTTTCATTGTGCAATAAGATTCTGAGCCTGATTTTCAGAGATCTCAAGTCTATGGCTACAGGAAATTAGATTTTCCTCCAGGATACTCATGGGAACTTCTACATCTGTCAGATGGTGCTTAAGCTTCTAGTTTGAAGCCTTAAGCCCATCCCTTTCACTCCTTAACATATCCAATGTATCTAACAACCAGTCAACATTTCTCTATACCTCTTATTTCCACAAAACTCCGTAAGGGTGTCAAAAACATCATTCCCTGGAGCCTGGCTTCATACAAATGAAGCACTAGGAAAATTGAATGGTGATATTTTGACTATCTCTTTTGCCAGCTCACTTCATGGATTGGGAGTGTCATTCTGATTATGTGAATCACAGTCCTTAGTGCCTTTGAGTCCAGTCAGTAGAAAACCATTCATAAAAACCCATTTTTAAGATTCTGTTTCTCAAGAATCACTCATGGTACCAAGTTGTATTAGTTAGAGTTCTCTAGAGAAACAGAATCAACAGGGAACACTCGCAAATATAAAATTTATAAAAGCATCTCATATGACCATGGGAACGCAAAGTCCAAAATCCACAGGGCAGTCTGTGAAGCTGATGATTCCGATGGAGGATCTGGACAAACTCCACAGGAGAGGCTTGCCGGCTGAAACAGGAAGAGAGCCTGTCTCTTCTGAATCCTCCTTAAAAGGCTTCCAGTGATTAGATTAAGCATCACTTATTGCAGAAGACACGCCTCTTGGCTGATTACCAATGGAATCAGCTGTGGATGCAGCTGACATGATCATGATTTAATTCTATGAAATGTCCTCATCACAACGGACAGGCCAACACTTGCCCAACCAGACAAACAGGTACCACCACTTGGCCAAGTTAATGCATGAACCTGACCATGACAAAAGCCTTGTCAAAAATCAATTGCCTGTGAATGTGAGGGTTTGTTTCTGAATTCTTTCTTCTATTCCATTCCTCTGTATTTCTAGCCTTGTGCTAATACCAGGCCGTTTTGACCACTGCAACTTTGTAATAGATTTTAAAGTCACAAAGTGTGACTCTTACAAGTTCACTCTTCTTTTTCAAGATGTTTGTGGATTTTCAGAGTCCCTTACCCTTCCAAGTGCATTTGATGATTGGCTTTTCCATTTCTGCAAAGAAGACTGTTGGAATTTTCATTGGAATGGCGTTGAATATGTAAATTTGGGTAGAATTGACATCTTCACAATATTTAGTTTTACTATCCATATGTATAGAATGCCCTTCCATTTATTTAGATCTTTGATTTCTTTTAGCAAACCTTTGTACTTTTCTCTGTATAAGTCCTTTATCTCCTTGGTTAAACTTATTCTGAGATATTTCTTTTAGTTGCTATTGTAAATGGATGTTTTCCCTTAATTTCCTCCTCAGATTGCTGATTGCAAGTATATAGAAACTCTACTGATTTTTGTGTGTTGGTATTGTACTCTGTCACCTTGCTGAATTTGTTTATAGCTCTAGTAGCTTTGTTGTAGATTTTTGGGGACTTTCTGTATATAGATCATGTCCTCTGTAAATAGTCGAGTTTTAATTTCTCCTTTCAAATTTGGATGCCTTTTATTTCTTTTTCATACCTAATTGCTCTGGCTAGGACTTCCAGTACTGTGTTGAGTAGCAGTGGTGATAGTGGACATCCTTGTCTTGTTCCAGATCTAAGAGGGACAGCTTTCAGTTCTTCCACCATCAAGTATGATGTTAGCAGAGGGTTTTTCATACATGCCTTTTATAATGTTGAGGAAGTTTCCTTCTATTCCTAGGGTTCTAGATGTTTTTATCATGAAGGGGTGCTAGATTTTGTCATATGCCTTTTGTTTGTGTTTTGTGGATGATTTTTGCATCTATATTCATAAGACGAATTGGCCTGTAATTTTCTTTTTTTGTAGTATCTTTATCTGGCTTTAATATTATGGTGCTGTTGGCCCAATCGGATGAGTTAGTTTGTGTTCCCTCTTAAGTTGTTTTGGGAGAATTTGAGGAAGATTGGCATTAATTATTCTTGGAATGTTTGGTAGAATTTCACCTGTGAAGTCATCTGGTCCTGGGCTTTTTTTTTGTTTGGAGGTATTTGATGACTGAGTCAATCTCTTTACTTGCAGTTGGTCTCTTGAGATCTTTTATTTCTTCTAGACTCAGCATAGATTGTGCATACGTTTCTAGGAAATTGTCCGTTTCCACTAGGTTGTTTTATTTGTTGGCATACGGTTGTTGATAATCTCCTCTTAGGATCTTTTTTTTTCTGTTGTTTTATTTCTGTGAGGTCAGTAGTAATGTCTTGCCCTTTTATTTTTTATTTTATTTATTTGTATCTTCACTCATTTTTTTCTGTCAGTCTAGCTAAAGGTTTGTCAAGTTTTTTCCTTTTCAAAGAACCAGCTCTTGTTTTTATTAGTGTTCTCTAATGTTTTTTTAATTGTCCATTTCATTTATTTCTGCTCTAATCTTTTTATTGTGAAAAATAACGTATATACCAAAAAGTAATAAATTTCAAAGCACACCACAGCAAGTAGTTATAGAACAGATTTCAGAGTTTGATATGGGTTACAGTTCCACAATTTTAGCTTTTTCTTTCTTGCTTCTTCAAGATACTGGAGACTCAAAGAAATATCAATATAGTAATTATTTCTTAAACTCTATCTTCTCCGTTATCATTCCGTCTTCTCCTTTGATCTTTCTCCTAATCTTTAGGGAAAAAGTTAGCACATTCCAATTTTTTCATATTAGAAAGGGCTTTCAGTAACACCAGATAGGGGGATGAACTAGTTGATGTTCTGGAGAGGCTGGCCCCTCTGGGTTTCAGCATTTAATGGGTCTAGGAAAGCCATCTGGGGGGTTCTGGAATGTAATCATGGTGCATGGAACCTTTGTTGAATCTCATATAAAGCCCTAGGTGTTCTTTATGGTTGGCAGGTATGGTTTTGATTGGGTTTTGGCAAACCCTGATAAATAGCAATATCTAGTTGAAGCTTGCATGTAAGAGTAGCCTCTCAACTCTGTTTGAACTCTCTCAGCCACTGATACCTTATTTTGTTACAGTTCTTTTACCCACAGCCACTGATACCTTATTTTGTTACAGTTCTTTTACCCATTTTGGCCAGTAAGGCATTGTTAGTCCTTGGTGCCAGGCCCAAAGTCATATCCCACGTTGCCAGGGCGACTTTCACCCCTGGATGTCATGTCCCACATAGTGGGGTCAGTAGTGATTTTATTGCAGAGTTGGACTTAGAGAGAGAGAGGCAGAGTTGGGCTTAGAAAGAGGCAGAATTAGATGAGAGAGAGAGAGAGACTGCTCTTATTTTTGGTATTTGTTTCTCCTTGCTTTGGGTTTAGTTTGCTGTTCGTTTTCTTGTTCCTCCAGGTGTGCCATTAGGTCTTTGATTTTAACTCTTTCTTCTTTTTTAGTGTAAGTACTTAGGGCTATATATTTCCTTCTCAGCACTGCCTTCACTGCATCCTGTAAGTTTTGATATGCTGTGTTCTCGTTTTCATTTAAGATATTTATTGATCTCCCTTGTAAGATCTCTCTTGTCTCTTCTTTGACCCATTGGTTAATAGTGGGTTATTTTACTTATACATATATGTTGATTTTCCATTCTCTGCCTGTTGTTGATTTCCAGCTTTATTCCATTGTGTCAGAGAAAAAGCTTTGTACCATGTCATTCTTTTTAAATTTATTGAGATATGTTTTGCGACCCAGCATGTTGTCTAACTTACAGAATGATCCATGTGCACTTGAGAAGAATGTGTATCATGCTATTTGGGGGTGCAGTGTTTTGCATGTCTCTCAGACCTAGTTCATTCATCATGTTCAAGTTCTCTGTTTTGTTATTGATCTTCTGTCTTGGTATTCTCTCTATTGATGTGAATGGTGTGTTGGGGTCTTCAGCAGTTATTGTAGAGGTGTCTGCTTCTCATTTCATTTTGCCAGGATTTGCCTCTTGTATTTTGGGGCCCCATGGCTAGGTACATACATATTTATGATTGTTAATTTCTTCTTGGTGGGTTGCCCCTTTTATTAATAGTGTCCTTCTTTGACTGATATTAGTATAGCTACCTCAGCTCTGTTCTGGTTACTATTTGCATAAATTGTCTTTTTTTCCTTCCTTTCACTTTCAACCTGTTTGTGTCCTTACATCTAAGGGGAGTTTCTTGTAAACAACATATAGTTGTATCATGCTTTTTTATCTATTCTACCAATCTGTGTCTTTTCACTGGGGAGTTTAATCCATTAACATTCAGTGTTATTACCCATCAGGGCAGTACTTGCTTCATCCATTTGTCTTTTGTCTTTTATATGTCATATCTTTTTTTGTCTCTGTTTTCTTTTATTGCAAATTCCTTTTCTATATAGCTGATCTTTTGTGATGTAGCTAACTCATCCCTTTCTCATTTCTGTTTCTGTATATTTTTAAAATACTTTCCTTGTGGTTACCCTGGGATTTGTATTGCACAACCTATGTCTGTAACCTATTAATTTGAGAAGCTACCAACTTTTAATTTCAATAGCATACACAATATGTGCTCATCTATCTCTTCATTTCCCTTCTTTATATTGTTTTTTGTTCCACATTTCCACTATATATTTTGCATATCTATTATAAGGAAATATTACTTTTTCCTGTTTAATTATTTTCTGACTTACAAGAATTAAGTTATGTAGAGTATAGTTTTGGATTGAGGATACATACTTTTGGGTTTTGTATTTGCCCTTTTAGTTATCTTTACCAAAGAGCTTCACTTCTTTGTACTACTCCAAGCCACTCTCTCCTGTCTTTTCCTTTCAACCCTTTAGTAATTTTTGTAGGGCAGGTCTTTTGTTGACAGACTTTCAGTTTCTGTTTTTCTGTGAGTATTTTAAACTCTTACTCATTTTTGAAGGACAGATTTTCCAGATAAAGAATTCTTGGTTGACATTTTGTGTTTAGTAACTTAAAACACATTATACCACTGCCTTCTTACCTCAGAGGTTTCTGAGAAATTAACATTTAGTCTTACTGAGAATCACTTGTGTTTTGGTTTCTAAAGCTGCCAGAATGCAGTGTAACAGAAAAAAAAAAAACGGCTTTTAAAAGTGAAATTTATTAAGTTGCAAGTTTACAGTGCTAAGGCTGTGAAAATGTCTAAATGTAAGGCACCAACAAGAGGTTACCTTCACTCAAGAAAAACTGATGCCATCCAGAACACATCTGTCATCTGGGAAGATTCGTGGCTGGTGTCTGCTGGGGTCTTTGGCTTCTAGATATCTCTGTCAGCTGGGAAGGTACATGGTAATATCTGCTAGCTTTCTCTCCTGGCTTCTCAGTTCATAAAACATTTTCCCAGGGGCGTTTTCCTTCTGCATCTCCAAAGGTTTCTGGCTTTGTGGGCTTGGTCACTTCTGTCGGCTCTAAAGCTTCTTCCAAAATGATTGCCTCTTAAAGGATTCCAGTGAGCTACCCTGCCTTGAATGGGTGGAAACATGTCCCCATGGAAACTACCTAATCAAAAGATGCCACCCACAATTTTAGTGGGTCACATCTCCATGGAAACAATTTAATCAAAATGATCTCACCCAACAATATTGAATGAAAATTAAAGAACATGGCTTTTCTAGGGTACACAACAGTTTCAAACCAGCACACCTTGTATGTGATAAATCACTTTTCTGTTGCTCCTTTTGGAGTTTTTTTTTTACCTTTGGTACTTGACATTCTGGTGAATTTATGTTTCAAAGTAGGTCTTGTAGGGTTTATTATGTTTGAAGTATGTTACTCTTCTTGGACAGGTATGTTTATGTCTTCCATAAGAGTTGGGAAATTTTTGGCTGTTATTTCCACAGATATTTTCTCTGCCTCTTTCTCTTCTGTTCTCCTTCTGGGACACCCATGATGTATATATTTCCAAACTTCATACAGTCACCTAAGTCCCTGAGATGCTGCTCAATTTTTTCTTTCCTTTTCTCTCGCTGTTCTTCTGAATATGTGATTTCAATTGTCCTGACTTCTAGTTCACTGATTCTTTTTCTGCCTGTTAAGGTATGCTACTGTGTGCCTCTAGTGTATTTTCAGTCTCTCTTATTGTTGCTTTCATCTCCATAATTTCTGTTATGTGTCTTTATAACTTAAATTCTTCTGTATGCACACAAATTGTATTCTTAATATCCTTTAGCTCTGCATCCACCATTAGTTTATTTCTGTCCATATTTTCTGTCATTTCCTTGAAATGATTTAGGAGATTTGTTTGAAATTGTTGATTTGTTGTGCCAAATTCTGTGGCTCCTCCGAAGTTTTAAATTGTTCCCTTGACTGAGCCATATCTTCATCTTTCTTTGTATGGCTTGTAATTTTTACCTGCTGCCTGGGCATCCAATTATTTTGAAATGTTCACTCTGAAGGTCAGTTTCTCCCCCTAGCCTTGGGTTTTATTATTGATTCACTTATAGTTAAGGTTCTTCTTTGACATTTGGTCCAACTTATTCTTTTTTTTCGCATAGGCAGGCACTGGGAATCGAACCCAGGTCTCCGGCATGGCAGACGAGAACTCTGCCTGCTGAGCCACCATGGCCCACCCCAAACTTATTCTTGACCTTTAGATTAGCCTGTGTTTAACTGTTCACATTTTCTCAGCTCTTCTGCATGTTATTCTTGCCCTGGATATATGATCCAAGTTTTAAAATTGCCCTTTCTGTGTACAGTTCTTTCACTTCCAGGAAAAAGCTTCCTTATGTTCCTTCTCCAGAAATCTTGATCTGTTCTGTTTGCTTTTGGGCAGAATTTTCTCCCTAGCTCCTGTTTTGTTTAAATTCTTTCCCTCGTTCAGTATACCCTTTTCATTAAACTTTTCAGTTCTGGGACTTATCGTGTCTTACAGCAGTTCAGTTCCCTGACCTTTTTTGTTTGTTTGTTTCACCTTAAGGCTTTTACTGCCTTCATTTTCTTCCCTCTTAGGTTACCCCACCCTGAGGACCTAGATGGGGTCAACCCAGAAAGGTCATTTTGCATTTAGGTTGTCTAACAAACAGAATGTATTGAGTATACGCACATTTTGCCAACACTTCTGCCAGTCTCCTTTTTCCCCGGGGGCAATTTTGTATGTGGCACTCCTCAGCCACTTGTGTTGTACTCTGGGTCTTTGCAGACTTGGGTCTCTGTGTCTGGGTATGTGTGGGGTTTCTCTATCTGTATCTGGAACAGGAGGGATGCAGGCTGTGCTGCCTCTGTGTAACTCTCAAGCTGTGTAGGAGTGAGTGATGGGGAGGGGCCCCACCTGGCAGGTCCAGGACCAAATTTCCTATCTGATTTTGGTGTTTGTTTTTTCTTTTCCTTTTATTCGACATTTGTGGAGTCTTCCTTCAGTTTCTCTCATACTCCAGAGGTTCAAGAAAGTGAGATTTGTCCTTTTATTAGTTGCTTCTGAGGGGAGACTTTTCCAGAACTATCTTGTGCCGCCATAATGATGACATGAGTCCTCAGATTTTTGTAGTTTTTTACATATTCTGCATATTAATCTGCCATTGTACATATTACACATTCTTTTACTCTGATTTGCTCTTTCTCCTGATTGTGTCTTGGGATGGACAGAAGTTCTTATTTTACTGTGGTCCAATTTATCAATATTTTCATTTTGGTTAGCAGTTTTTGCATACTATTTAAGAAATGTTTACCTACCCCACAGTCAAGGAGCTATTCTTTGTTATTTTCTAGAAAGTTCATTGTTTCCTGTTTCACATTTATATCTACAGTCTACCTGGAATTCATTTGTGTATATTGTGTGAGGTAGAGGTCATTTTTTTTCTGTATGAATATCCAGTTGGCCATGCACCCTTATGGCCTTATCCCATTACCACAGTCTTGTAGCTTTATTATAAATGAGAGTAATGTAATTTCTCTAGCTTTGTTGTTCTTTAAGTTTGTCTTGGCTCTTCTTTGTTCTTTAAGTTTGTCTTGGCTGTTCTTGGCCCTTTGCATTTCCATAAACGTTTCAGGATTTGTCAGTTTCTGTACACAAGTATACAGATAACTTGGGTTTTGATTGGTATTGTATTGAACTAAGGATGATGAGGTGACATCTTTATAAATAATGTCAAGTTTTCAATCCAGGAATATAGTATATCCCTCCATTTGCTTAGCTGCTGTTTAATTTCTCTCTGTTTTCCATTTTCAGAATAGAGGTCTTATGTGCTTTTTAGATTTATTTCTAGTTTTTGGTGTTTGATGGTATTGTATGTGGCATATGTGTGTATATATGTATATATATTTCTCCAGTCACTTTCTGTTGTTGTAGAGAAATGCATTTTATTTTTTCCATGTAAATGCTGTATCCAGTGTCCTTATTAAATTCACTTAGTAATTCTAAGTTAATTTTATTTAATGAATTTTCTATGTATGTCTGAATTTCTGCTTTCCAGTGCTTTTTTATTGTTAGCTCCTTTTTCATAGTAGTTATTTTGTGGCTATAATATTCTTATGAATGGTTTGGAGGATATTTATTAGAATTTAAGCTCTTTAAATTTTTTATTATCTTAATTTCCTTTGTTGTTGGTTCTGTTTGTCATTTCTCATTTATTTTGGTGATATTTCTTATATATCTGGTGATCCTTGATTATCTGTTCGTATTAGTGGTTGTTTGTTGAGCTGATAGTAGCCTCTTCTCAACTATTTGAAGTCCATATCCCAAAAAGAGCTTTTCCCCAAGTGGGATTGCTGGTAAAAGTGTGATTTTAAGGGCCAGCCACAGAGAGGCTGAGGATGTGTAAGTGTCAGCTTTTTATTTGTTCTTTGGGCCAAGTACTACAATAATTTTTTTTTCCCTTTTTCCCCTCTCCTCTGACTCCCGCACCTTGATTTTGGGAATGTCTGGAGTAACCTTAGACTCGGCCTTTCTTCTTTTTTGTCCCTAGCACCCATGCTGAATCCTCTTCCCAAGCAGATGTAGATATTAGATTAGGCTTGGGAGCCAAAGTTTACATACGAAGTAGACTTTTGTGAGTGGATTTGCTGTTTTGCGAACAATCCTTTAATTATTTTAAATTTCCCATGCTTTAATCCAGCTTCTTGATTCTGAGCTTGATGTTTTCTTCCAGGTCTATTTAGGGGATTAGTAAGGACATCTTTTATGGACATTTTCTATGCGTGGGTTACTGTTTATTCTGCTATGACTTTTTTTTTGGCTTTTCAAAAGGGGAATTTAATAAGTTGCTCGTTTACAGTTCTAAGGCTGAGAAAATGTCCCAATTAAAACAGGTCTATAGAAATGTCTAATCAAAAGCATCCAGGGAAAGGTACCTTGGTTCAAGAAGGCCGATGAAGTTCAGGGTTTCTCTCTCAAGTGAGAAGGCACATGGCGAACACAGTCAGGGCTTCTCTCTCGGCTGGACAGGCACATGGCGAATATGGTGTCATCTGCTAGCTTGGTCTCCTGGCTTCCTGTTTCATGAAGCTCCCCGGGAGGCGTTTTCCTTCTTCATCTCCAAAGGTCACTGGCTGGTGGACTCTCTGCTTCATGGTGCTGCAGCATTCTCTGCTCTCTCTCTGAGTCTCTCTGAATCTCCAAAATGTTTCCTCTTTTATAGGACTTCAGAAACTAATCAAGACCCACTCAAATGGGTGGAGACATGTCATCCCCTAATCCAGTTAAACAACCATTCTTAACTAAATCACATCAACCAGGGAGATGATCTCATTACAGTTTCAAATATACAGTATTGAATAGGGACTACTCTACCTTTAAGAAATGAGATTTATATTAAAACATGGCTTTTCTTAGGGGGCATATTTCCTTTCAAACCAGCACATTCCACCCTCTGGCCCCTAAAAAAGACATGTTTTCAACATATACAAAATACATTAATTTCATAACAAATCAGAAATCCTTAAACCTATCAGTAGCAATACGATGAAGTACAAAATTAGAGACAGTATAAAATCTCATCCAGTCAGTTACAGACATGATCTGTCCTAAGGCATAATTTTCTCCATTTGCTCTGGACCTTTGAACACTCATAGCAAGTTATTTGCTGCCAACATATAAAGGAGGAACATTCACAGGATACATAGACACATTTCCATAGGGAGGAAGGAACACAGGGGTCACCGGACCCATACAGTTTCGAAAACCCGCAGGGCAAAGTCCATCAGATTTCAAAGTCTGAGACTCATTTATCCTCAAGGCTTTAGAAAGTGGCAGTCCCACCCTTTCCAAATGCCTATGCCTGCCTCTCTCTGAATGCAACCTTGGGGGATATTGGGGAGACCACCTTTCTCTCGGCTTCACCCTCTCCAAGCATTGGGGCCACACCTGGGCTCTCTGCCATCTCCGGGGCACACGCTCAGCCACTCCATGTGGTGGCAGCCAGGCTCTCCCCCAACCCCAAGAAACGTGCTTCACCCTCTTCAAGGCCTGAGGCGGCATGACTCTTCCACTGCAATGAGGTGGAAGGCCCATTCTCTGCCTTTGGGGCAAACTCACCCTCTCCACGGGCTTGGGTGGGTCCGCTCTCCTGGCCCGAGGCTTCTTGACTTCAGACCTCAGCCTCCACGGTTTTGCCTCTGAAGTTATTTTTCCTCCAATGTGTCCCTTCTCTGAACCCCTCAGTCCAGACTGGCAGCGGCTCTGTATATACAGGGCCCACAGCACTCTCGTATGCAGTAGTGTTGAATCATGCCCATCAGACATAAGGAGTTTCCACAAGTCTTTCCTGGATAATGCCGTGTCTGATCCTGACTTTCTCTGAAATGGCTGACTGGTTCCACATTTGGTTAAATCCACACTATACTCTGTAGTCTCCCTTTCTGTAGGCCCAGAATTTTACGGGACCTCAATTTCTGGTTTCTTTTTACTCAAGAGTTCAGTTTTCAGCTTATCTCTTTCCTGTCGCATTTCACTATAAGCTGCAAGGAGAAACCAGACTGCACTTTCGACATTTAATTTGGAGATCTCTTCTGCTAAATATCCAAGTTCATGGCTTTTAAAATCTGCCTTCCAGCCAATACCATTAGTCAACTTTGCCAGATTATCTGCCATTTTAAAACAAGGATCACCTTCCTTCCAGTTTTCAATAACACGTGCCTCATTTCTTTCTAAGGCCTCATCAGAGGTATCTTTAGAGTCCACATTTCTACCAACAGTCTCTCCAAAGCATTCTAGGCCTTCTCTATCAAGCTTCTCACAACTCTTCCAAAATCTTCCCTTTATCCATTTAAAAAGCCGTTCCAACATGTTTGGTATTTGCAAACGGCAGCAGCAGCACCCCACTCTCCGATACCAAAATCTGTTCTAGTTTGCTAGCTGCCAGAATGCAATATACCAGAAATGGAATGGCTTTTCAAAAGGGGAATTTAATAAGTTGCTCGTTTACAGTTCTAAGGCTGAGAAAATGTCCCAATTAAAACAAGTCTGTAGAAATGTCTAATCAAAGGCATCCAGGGAAAGATACCTTGGTTCAAGAAGGCCGATGAAGTTCAGGGTTTCTCTCTCAAGTGAGAAGGCACATGGCGAACACAGTCAGGGCTTCTCTCTCAGCTGGACAGGCACATGGCAAATACGGTGTCATCTGCTAGCTTGGTCTCCTGGCTTCCTGTTTCATGAAGCTCCCCGGGAGGCGTTTTCCTTCTTCATCTCCAAAGGTCGCTGGCTGGTGGACTCTCTGCTTCATGGTGCTGCAGCATTCTCTGCTCTCTCTCTTGAGTCTCTCTCTGCTATGACTTCTTTATCAATTCATTCTCATGTATTTCTTCTAGAAATTCTTCTTTTTCTTTTGGCTTGTAATGGCACTATTTCTTGTTTTCTTTTTTAATATTGTGAAAACTTTGGACATAAAACACAAGTATCTATTCCCCAGCTTAAGTACAATATTATAAATAAATTAAAGCTCCTTATTCATTTCTCTGATTGTATTGTACTCCTCATGCATCTATTAATATTTTACTATGTATAAATGTGTTTCTTAACAGCAAAAGAATTGTTTTGAATATGAGCTCTTTGTAGTGGCATACTGTGTAATATCTTCTGCACCTTTTTTTTTCGTTTATCATGATTCTTTGTTTTTTTTTATTCTCTTAATATATCTTTTCTGCTGTTTCAGTGGAATTTGGATAAGTAGGTTAAGTCAACCCATGTATTTCTTGCTAGGACTGTTTTTTTAAAGGGAGTTTTAAGCAACTTTTGGATACATTGTCATTAATAAACGTTGGAAAATAGCTAGGTATTACCTTTTCTTGTTTTCAACTGGTGATGATAGGTGAATCTAACACCTAGCCTTGTTATACAAGCTGCACAATTGAGTCTTACTCTTGCTTCTGACCTCTTTTCAGTGTTACAAATACCTTTGGAGAAGGGAAACACCTTTTAATTCTGTTTAGAGTAAAGATTTGGATTTGATTGCTAGAAGGGTTTTTTTTGGAGATCATTTAGTAAAAACAGTACTAAAGAAATTCAGGTTTAGAGAAGATGAGTGCCATTTCTGAGGTAATCCAGGAGAAAACGCAGGAATTAGAAGCCATTGTTGCAGTTCATTGTTCTTTCCACCTTACTACAGTGAACTAGAGGTTAGAGCTCTCTTTTATTAAAATTACACTTTGATTTTACCCTACCCTTTAAAATGCTTATTTGAATAGCAAGAGATTTATATTACTTAATAAGAATAAATCTTCGTACTAATGCTTATTTACCATGTTTTTCTTAAGGTCAGAATGGTTTCAATCCCAGAATACTATGAAGGCAAGAATGTCCTCCTCACTGGAGCTACTGGCTTCCTAGGGAAGGTGCTTCTGGAAAAGTTGCTGAGGTCTTGTCCTAAGGTGAATTTAGTGTATGTTTTGGTGAGGCAAAAAGCGGGACAAACCCCCCAAGAGCGAGTGGAAGAAGTTATTAGTAGCAAGGTAAGTGTGGAAAATGATCATTTGGAGGAAAAAAAATGTGTGTTTATGTATATAATTATTATCATCAGTAGATTGGTATATTTTCTTCAGTATCTTGAAAAAATAAAGGTAAACTGGAGTTCCTACAGGTTGATGATAAACTGAATATGGCTTGTCATCATTAAGAAAAAAAAGCTTTCCTTTACAATGCGAAAAATTGTATAACAAGTTCTAAATTTACTATATGGTAGATATTTAAAGTATGTTTTTTGAACATTTGAGACATTGTTTGTAATTACTATATATTTTATATAGTCTTCGTAATAATAATAAAGAGGTAATTTCTAACTAACAGCTGTGCTGTAAAACACTGTGCTTTTCTAACATTTAAAAATTTACCAGCTGCTCCTTACTTCTAACAGAATTAGAAGGTAGATATGTCACATATTCTCATTTCACAGATAGGAGCACAACAACAGAGAGGTTGAATACATTATACATTTTGAAACTTTAGAAAAATATTGCCAAGAAGAAATGGAAATGAGCTTGAGTAAAATTATTGCACAAATGTAAGCTTGTGAATTCTCTCAATTTGAATGAATGCATCTGACATTCATTGATAATAAGTTTACTATATTTGCTATTTAGTTTATCGGTTATTTGGTATCTAGTACCTTTTAACCTTCTAGAGTATGTTAAAAAATGTTAAAAAAATAAAACCAGAAATCTCTGAAGTCAGAGAACTGTTGAAAAACATCAAAAGATATGATTAATAACAACATCTAGAGTTAATAAGTAAATAATAGATTAGACATGAACCGTAAATATATATTCTTGTTCTAGTTTTGCTCTTCAATAGAAGTTTGAAAGTAGTTCATAGTGACTAACATTTATTGAGTATTTAACATTGTACCAGATATTGTGTAAAGCACTCTATATGTTATTAATCATCACAACAACCGCTTTAAAGAAAAGTAATGGTATTATTCCTACTTTACAAGGTCATGTAGTTAGTAAGTGTTAGAACCAATATCTGCAAATATTTGCTCATGCTGTTAGCTAGCGGAAGTTGTTGATATATCCTATTTTGTAGATCCGGACAATGAGCTTCAGAAGTTATAATTATATCTGAGGTTATCTATCTGATGTGGAGATAACATAGACTACCTAATAACAAATTCCTTGTTCTTTCCATTTATTATATTACTTCCCCAGTAGATAAGAAAGTAAGGAAAAAAATAATGTAAGGTTTTTATGAAAAAGCATCTTTAGAGTTGGATGATTTCTAGTTCTAAAAATTTGAACCAGGATACCTTGAGTGAAAAGTAACATTTCTAAAACTAATGGCAGTTGGTGCCCAAGTTGATAAATCAGAAGAAAACATCAGGGACACAGTTAAAAGAAAAGCTAACAAAGAACAAAAAGGAAGGGAATGAAGGGCAGGAGAACATAACAGGTGTGCTGGTTTGAAAGGATTTATGTACCCTAGAAAAGCCATGTTTTACTCAAAATCCCATTTCATAAAGGTGGAATAATCCCTATTCAATACTGTATGCTTGAAACTGTAATCAGATCATCTCCTGAGAGATGTGATTTAATCCAGTGTGGTTGTTAAACTGGATTAGGTGACGACGTGTCTCCACCCATTTGGGTGGGTCTTGATAAGTTTCTGGAGTCCTATAAAAGAGGAAACATTTTGGAGAATGAGAGATTCAGAGAGAGCAGAGAAGAACAACATAGCCACGAGAAGCAGAGTCTGCCAGCCAGCAACCTTTGGAGATGAAGAAGGAAAATGCCTCCCAGGGAGCTTTGTGAAACAGGAGGCCAGGAGAAGAAGCTAGCAGATGACACCGTGTTCACCATGTGCCTTTCCAGATGAGAGAGAAACTCTGACTGTGTTTGCCATGTGCCCTTACACTTGAGAGAGAAACCCTGAACTTCATTGGCCTTCTTGAACCAAGGTATCTTTCCCTGGATGCCTTAGATTGGACATTTCTATAGACTTGCTTTAATTGGGACATTTCCTCGGCCTTAGAACTGTAAAGTAGCAACTTATTAAATCCCTGTTTTAAAAAGCCATTCTGTTCCTGGTATCTTGCATTCCAGGTTACAAGAGGAAGAAAAGTCGTGGATTAGGATGAATAATGGAAAGCACATCTCTTGGAGTGATGCATTTACATTCCACTTAGGAAGACAAATTAAATATATAACATTTGCATAGTGGTACATTCTGTGAAGAGGAGTAAAGCAGGATAAAAGGGTTGAAAGTGTTGGAGATACTATCTTAGATTATCAGAAAAGTTCTCTCTCAGGTGACCTTTAAGACCCAAATGAAGTGAGAAAGAATCTCTGTTTGTATATAGAGGAAGAGCTAAGAGCAGAAGAAATAGCAAGGTCAAAGGCTCTGAGTTGGGAATGGCTTAGTATGTTTAAAGAGCATTAGGAGAATCTGTGGTTTTTGTTTTACTAGGAGCTGTGTAAAGTATGTAAAGTAAGTATTAGGTATAAGAGTATTCTCTACTGATTCTCCAGCCCCATCCCTAAGTGAGGTTTCTGCCTCCTAAAATACAGTGAAAAATTTTAGTTTATTTATTATTTTTAATAATACTTGTTTGACTTCAGGAAGATGGCTTCAGACAGATACATTTTCATACATTTACATGAGGAAAGTGGAGACGGTTTTAACTTTAAACTGTTAGATTAAAAATTTGTCACATGAACTTTCTAGTTCCTTGCTTTTTAAAGTAAGAACTGAGTTAGTGTTTGAATATTTACCAACATAAAAAAGTAACTGCATGATAACTGCCCTTGAAGAATTTGCCATCTTAAAAGATGGTAGATATAAAGTTCATTTTCAGGTTTTTCTCTTTTAAACCTGACGATTAACTTAGCTGTATTTCATATCTTTTTAAAATGAAAACCACTTGGTAGGCTAATAAAAGCAACATTTTTAGAGAACATGATATAGTTCAGCTCTTTATTTCCAAATGACTTTTAATTTTAGCTTTTGAGCAAATTATTTGAAATGATAGATTTACAGCAACTATTGTCAGAGTAATAGCATAATAGAGTAATAGTGTGAGATTTCATTAACGTTTCATATTTCAGTTCGGATATATAGCTACGATTTTCAATATTAAAATGCTTTGTAAGGGTGCATGGGTAGTTCAGTGGTAGAATGCTCACCTTCCATGTGGGAGACCTGGGTTCGATTCCTGGACCATGCACCCTCCAAAAAAGAAAAATGCTTTAAATCCAAATATTTGGCTAAAATTGGTACTCCATAAAGTTAGACCATTTTATCTTGTGGCTTCAGTTCCTCCTGGTATGTCCTACCACTAATCCTGGGGCCACTCATTCCCTGTTATAGATGTCATTACTAGTGAATCAGTAAAAATGAATCCCTTTTATGTCAAGTAGCAGTGAGTGAACACTTAAAATTAGTAAGAAATGCACAGGTAAAGCCTACTTTGATTTTGAGACAGATCAGAGGCAAAGTGGATACCATAGTGTGACATTGACTTACAGCAGTATTTCTCAACTTCATTTTGGGCCAGGTAATTCTTTGTTGTGGGGGTCTGTCTTATGCATTATGAGGTGTTTAGCAGCATTCCTGTCCTGTACCTACTAGATGCCAACAGCACACTCCCTTCCCCCACTCCCAGTTTAACAACCAAAAATATCTCCAGATATTGCCACGTGTTCCCTGGAGAACAAAATGATCTCTGATTGAGAACCACTGACTTATGGAAATGTCTCTGGGAAGCATAACCCTATTGAATGGTGAGGATTGAATTAAAATCATTGATGATGAAGTTCTGCAAAGGGAATAAAGTATACTAAAGAGAATGTTAATGAACTTAGCAAAGTAGGATGGATTGAATGATTGGGATACTGGTGGGTTGGAAGTACCAGGAAAAAATGATATTGAATAAAAAGATTGTATGTAGAGAAGGGAAGAGTATCAAGTTATTACCTAGTTTGTGAAGCAGCATGATCTTGTCATAGTGGGGAGGTGGAAGTGTCTGATTTGAAGGGAAATTAAAGGTCATTAATAATCTGAGAGAATGAACAAGTGTGAATTCAAGGTGTCATAAGTACTTTTCTAATCATTCCTTAGGTTCTTTTTTTTTCTCTACATGTCCCTTAAATAATTGACATTTTTCAGGTTTCTATCCCAGCTCTTGAACTTGTCTTACTATTTACAGTTTAAATGGTTACTTAGAATCCTCTGTATGAAGTGAATGGTAATTTTTTAATTAGATTTTAGAAAAAAGTTTCATATCATCTTGACCTTTGGCAGTTATCACTGCTGCTAACTAGGTGATCTCTTCTGCTCCCAGGGTTTTAATTATTACCCATATGTGGTTAGTAAAATCTGTGTCAGTAGTCTGACTTGCTTTCTCACAAAGTTAATCATCTCTATTAGACCTGTCCTCTGGAGTATCACAGAACTGAACTCATATCTCCATATTTCATTCTTTCTCTTATCACCTCAGTGGATATACGTAATAAGTGTTTGTCATGGCTATATCTTTCCTGTGTTAGCTAGGGCCTGTATACAAAATAAAATAGATATAGTTCCTCTTGTCCTCATGGAGTTTACATTATCCTGTTTATCTACTCACTAGCCAAGTCCTCTTGATGTTGCCTCCTAAACATCTCTCATCACCATTATTGCTGTAATCTCGGGTCAGATCATGATCCTTTTTCATAAGAGTAACTACAAATGCTTTATAGCCAAAGGATTCTTTATAATTATAAACATACTTATATTATTTCTTGATTAAAATCCATCAATCACTCACTGTTGCTCCCAGATAAACTTGTCTTTTTAATATGGCTTACAAGACTAAATTATTTCTTCTCAAATGCACATGGATTATTGTGTAGGATAGACCATTATTTTAGGAAACTAAATAGGTTTCAATAAGTATCTTTTCCTTCAGCTCCCATAATAGTTTTTTCACTTAATTATTATTGTTTTTCTTTATTAGAGAACTTGTGGGTTTACAGGACAATCATATATAAAATACAGGGTTCCCATACACCATCCAACCAACTACAATTTACATTGGTTTGTAACCTTTATTACAATTGATGATAGCACTTTTTTAAAATCAATGTTACAGACTATTCTGTTAACACATGATAATAATTATAACAACATTGAATCTGCTGCAGGTCAGCAGTTACAATCCCAGCTTATTTTTGCTCATTCCTCATTCTTGAGGGATTTGGGATGATGACCACTCTGGCTGAGGAGGGACATATATTTTGGGATGGAGGAATGGAATTGTTTTGCTTGTCATTAACGATGTTCCTTGCTTCAGGATGGGGTGAACTATCCTTATCTGTTTGTAAATTGTCTAAGTCAGGCCAGAAAAATCAGAGAGTGGGAGATTACCATCTACCTGCTGGGTTTCGGTCTCAGCTGGCATAGGCACAATCTGGAGGCTTTCAGTCTTTGAGAAATAAATTTAACATGCAGATTGAAAATCATAGGTTCAAGTAAAAGAAGTAGAAGAATCATGATTATCAGATTTAGAAGTGAGTATGATTTTGTCATATGGAAGAAATAGCTTTATATAGATTCCCAGATAGAACCTACTGGGGAAGTGTTGACTTCATGTAGCTATGCAGCTTGCTTATGTTGTCTGGATATCCCTAGGGCGCTCAGGAGCATTTTTGTTTGAGGCTTTGTATACTGTAGCAGTTTGTAAAATCTGGCTGAGACCTATTTAAAAGTAACTTCCAGAATGACAGCCTGACTCTATTTGAAATCCCTTAGCTATAGAAACCCTTTTAATTTTTCCCCCCTTTTGACCCAGGTCTTTCTCCAAATACTTGTCTAATTAATGCTTGGTAATCCTTCAGCACCAGGTATTATTAAGTAAGTTTATTTCCAGAGGTTGGCTTAGAGAAAGGCCACACTTGAGCAACAAGGAGGTTTCACTAATTTCATTATAACAGATATAAGGTTCATAGGTGCAAATTTTAAGATCAAGTGCTTGGCTTTTTAGCATATTTTGTCTTATTATACAAGACTTATATATTCCAGGGCTTTTGGCCATATTACTTGAGAGATTAGCAATCATTCCCCAAGTGGGAAAGTTTAGTAGTTTTTTAGCTATGGTGAGTTAGTGACAAGGAAAGGCCTCTATCCAAAAAATGGACTTGTGATAACAAGGACACATCGATATCCATCCCATAGAAGTATGTAGTTATGTAAAGTTCAAGTTATTCTAAAAGCCCTGTCAGTTGAAACACTTAACTGTGTTCCACCTTCCCATTCTTACCAGGGTTATGATAATTGACAGGAAGAACATATTTCATGTACTTGCCTTGCTTCTTGTGTAAAGTTTTTTTTTTTCTGGAGATGAAACTTTGACTTGCAGTTAACCACATATGCTTTTGGAGAAGCATCAGAGTAAAACAGTGTAACTGACGAGTAAATTTGGTCATTTCTGTGTTGTGTAACAGTTTTCTAAGAATATGCAACATTCCCAAGTACACCCATTGTTGACACTTAACATTCATGGGGTACCTCTGATCCAATTGATGCAAGGCCATAACTATAGACCATAGTTTGATTAGTTGTATTTTTCCCCCATATACCACCCTATTATTAACGCCTTGCAATAGTGATGTACATTTGTTGTAGTTCATGTAAAGCTATTAACCACATTCATTGTCCATAACAGAGTTCCTTGTATTATATATTCCATGTCTCGTCTCTAGCTTTCCTTTCAGTGTCATACACAATCCAGAATTTCCCCTCTCAGCCACAACCACATACACAATTCAGCATTATCAATTACACTCATGGTAACATGCAACCATCACCTCTGTCCATTTCCAAACATTTACAATCAACCTTATTTAAAAACCAGCATAAATTAAGCGTCATGTCTCCTGGTAACCTGTATTCTAGATATCTCCATGAGTTTGTTTATTATACTTCATTCAAATTGTGAGATCATACAATATGTCCTTTTGTGTCTAGCTTATTTCACTCAACATATTGTCCTCAAGGTTCATCCTACATGCAACAGGACTTCATTTCTTCTTACAATGAATAATATTACATTATATGTATATATCGTATTTTCTTTATCCATTCATCTGTTGATGGACATTTAGGTTGTTGTCATCTTTTGGCAATTCTGAATAATGCCTCTTTGAACATTGGTGTGCAAATGCCTGTTCATTTCCCTGTTTTCAGTTCTTCTGGGTATATGGCTAGAAGTGGGCTTGCCAGGTCATATGGCAGTTCTTTATTTGCTTTCTGAGGAACTACCAAACTGTCTTCCATAGTGGCCATGCCATTCTATATTCCCACCAACAGTGATTAAGTGTTACTATTTCTCCACATCCTCTTGAAGACTTACAGTTTTCTGTTTGCTTGTTTTTTGGGGGGCCTTTCTAGTACGTGTGACATGGTACCTTATTGTAGTTTTGATTTCCTTTTCCGTAATAGCTAGTGATGTTGACCATGTTTTCATTTGCTTTTTAGCCATTAATATATTCTCTTAGGAGAAATGTCTATTCATGTTTTTTGCCCATTTTTTAATGGGTCATTTGTCTTTTTATCATGGAGTTGTCGGAACTCTTTATATATTCTGAATATCAAACCCTTATCAGATATGTGGTTTCCAAATACTATTTCATTGAGTAGGCCACCTTTTCACCCTCTTGACAAAGTCCTTTGCAGCACAAAGGTATTCAGTTTTGAGGAGGTCCCATTTATCAGTTTCTTCTTTCATTGCTCACACTTTGGGTGTAAGGTCTAAGAAGCTACCTCCTAGCTTTTTAGTATACAAAATCTTGAAGATGCTTCCTTACCTTTTCTTCTAGGAATGTAATGGTTTTGGCTTTTATATTTAGGTCTTTGGTCCATTTTGCGTTAGTTTTTCTATTAGATGTGGATAGGAGTTCTCTGTCATTCTTTTGGATATGAATATCCAGGTCTCCCTCTAGCATTTGTTGAAGAGACTATTTATACCACTTGGGTGGCTTTGGCAGCCTTGTCAAAAATCAGTAGACTGTATAAATAAAGAAGTATTTGCAAAGTCCCCTTGGGGAAATGGCGAGAAAGGGGGAAAAATCAACTTCCTTCTTTGGAGAAATCCTGATATTCACACAAGCAGTGAGTACAGCAAAATTAATAGGCTGAGCCCTCAATCTCTGGGTTTGTACATACAAAACTTGTCTCTGCAGAGATAGGCTAAGCCTGCTTAAAAGTAGGCCTAAGAATCACCCCCAGAGGGTAAGGAAGACAGTGTCTATATTTTAGACCACATATACTCTTTGAGACCAGAAGAAGTAAAGTTTATTTGGTCTGGAACTGAAATTATCTGTAGAGCATAATCTAACTCAACCTATGTGTATAGCTCATTTGAACAATTGAAACACAGGGACCCCAGAATAAGAAAGAGGTTCTTTAATCCTGTATAGAATATTATAATGCCTGGATATATTCTAGAGTATATTAAGCAGATAATCAAAAAGTATTGGCAAAGTCCCCTGAAGGAAGGGAGAAAGGATATAGAAATATTAAACCTTACCATCAGGGAATCCCCTGATACTGTGTCAGACTTTAGGGACACCAAATCAATAGGCCATGCCCTCGATCATGAGGCTTCCTGTTGTGAAGCTTATGTAAGTAGCAGAGAAGCTTACACTACCTATAGGCATGCCTAAGAATTACTTCTGGAGGACCTCTTTTGTTTCTCAGATGTGGCCTCAGTCTCTCTAAGCCAACTCTGCAAGTGAAATTGTCCTCCCCCCCTACATGGGATGTGACATCCAGGGGTGAAAGTCTCCCTGGTGACATGAGGAATGACTTCCAGGGATGCCTCCAGACCTGGCACTGTGGGATCAACAATTTCATCCTGACCAAAAGGGGGAAAAGAAGTGTAACTTATAAAGGAGAGTTCAAATAGAATCGAGAGGCTACTGTAGAGGTTGCTCTTAAGCAAGCTTCAGTAAGACCTTGCTACCTATCATAACCTGCCAACCCCCAACCAGAACAATTCCAGCCAATCCTAAAGAACACCTAGCGCAATATATAAGATTCTACAAGGGTTCCATCACTAGAGTAACTTTCCAGAAACCTACAACCTCCAGGTGGGTCCCTGATCCAGGTAAGTCCTTAAACTTAGCCCAGCCTCTCCAGAACATCAGATAGTTTCATTTCCCTACACCATATATGTGACAGACCCTTCCAATATGAAAAAGTTAGAATGGCCGTAGCCCAACACCCCTAAAGAGAGGGATGGAAAGATCGAAGTTGATGGTGGAGTTATACAGAGAAGATAGGATTTAACAAATGAATATGAATGCTGAATCATTAAATTGATATCTCTTTTAGTCTCCAGTATTTTAGAGCAGCTAGAAATAAAAACAAAATCGTGGAATTGTAGCCCATGTCAAAGTCTGGAATATGTTCTACAACTAATTGTAGTATTCTGCTTTGAAATTTATTACTTTTTATGTATATATGTTATTTTTCACCAAAAAAGAAGGAAAAAAAGTTAAAATATTAAGTCTTCTAGCCTCCTATATCCTGGAACAGCTAGCAGGAAAAATCTGAATCGTGTGGTAGCCCATGACAAACTCTGGGATCTGTTCTGTAACTCCTTGTCAAAGAGTGCTTTGAAAACTATTGCTTTTTTATATCTTTGCTTTGCATATATGTTATACTACACAATAATAATGTTAAAAAAAAAAGAATTGCCCCTAGAGAAGCTCTTTTGTTGCTCAAATGTGGCCTCTTTCTCTCTCAGCCAACACAGCAGGCATCCTCACTGCCTTCCTCCTCACTACATGGGACATGACTCCCAGGGGGTAACCCTTCCTGGCAACGTGGCACAGAAATCCTAGAATGAGCTGGGACTCAGCATCAAGGCATTGAGAAAACCTTCTCAACCAAAAGGGGGAAGAGAGAAATGAGACAAAATAAAGTGCCAGTGGTTGAGAGATTTCAAACAGAGTTGAGCCGTTATCCTGGAGGTTGTTCTTATGCATTATATAGATGTCCCCTTTTTAGTTTAAGGTGTATTAGAAAGGCTATAGGGAAGTGCTGGAAACTGTAGAGCTGTGTTCCAGTAGCCATGTTTCTTGGAGATGATTGTATAATGATATAGCTTTTGCATTGTGACTGTGTGATTGAGAAAACCATGTGTTTGATGCTTCTTTTCATCTACAGTATGGACAGATGAGTAAAAACTATGAATTAGGAAGAGAGCGCCTAGAGAGCAGCTTAGCGAGATGTGGGTTTTAGTTTGACTAAATAGCCAGGAACAGTAGAGAACAACTGCTTGGGCCACGTCAGTGACCAGGCACACAGCGTACACCAGTCTGGACCAGCTGGACTGGCTGTGAGCACACCCAGAACTGTGAGTTCCTGAAGTCACAATGGCTGCTGCCCCTCCCCAACAGGCTGCTTCCCAGAGGAGAAAAGAAAGGGACTTTACCAGCAGCAGGGGGCTGAGTGCAACTAAGCTCCAGTTGTGGAATTAATTCACAAATTCTGACTACTAAAAATAGGGCCCCAGCTCAGATGAACCTTGAGTCAAAACTGTGGTTGCTGATGTTTGCCCTGGGACCAAGGGGCCAGGGCTGATGGAAAAAGAAAAAAGAAAAAAAAGAAACAGAGGTTTTTTGGATCATATAGCACTTAACACTTGAAAGGGTCTGGGCCAAGAAAGAAAGGAGGGGGCACATAGGATCTTAAGGTACACAAAGCAACATACCAACTTATGCTCTTGATTAGCAAACCCAAGGAATGGGAGTTCTGCTCTGAGAAGGATTTTTCTTTTTCTTTTTTGTGGCTGTGTTTCTGCAGCTTGACTGCCTTTGAATACAGTGGCAGGGCTTCTCAGGCTCCAGCTGCCCTAGGCATAGGCAGAAAGAGGTTTGTTTTTTTTTCTGGAGCCTGTGCCTTCCTCAGGAGAGGGGGGTGGCCAGCTCAGGTGGATTCCCTCCCTCAAGGAATTCAGACCCCATGGTCTGGAAAAGTGCGACGATTAAAGTCAGCCTACAACCTCTCCTCTGTCTCCACCATGCGCCCAGCAGGGAAAGTCTGCTGAAGTTAAGGGTACTGCGTCACCTTATGCTGGTGGGACCCGCGGGCAGAAAAGTGCCATATACTGGGCAGGATAGGAAAAACACAGGTTCCAGAGACTTCATAGGAAAATCTTTCAACCTGCTGGGTCTCACCCTTTGGGAAAACTGATGCAGGGGACTCTTTCTCCTGAGAGGAGGCTAGTTTGATATGGGAAAATCTGGCTGGGGTCTATAATACCGAAGTAAACCCTCCTAAGTTGGGGGGAGTGGGAGGCACCATGCAGGCAGGGCAAGAAACAAGAAAACAAGAACTTAAATATTCTGATCTGTTAAACAAAACATAAGTTAGAGGACTAGAATAAGCTGAGCTGGATGTCAGAGAACAGATAGACAACAAAGTCATCCAGCAAGAAAATCCTAGGTAAAAGAAGTGAAAACACAATCTCCAGAACAAACTAATTAAGGTAATTAAATGCCTAGATGCCAGCAAAAAATTACGAATCACACTAGGAAAATTGAAGATATAGCCCAGTCAAAGGAACAAACCAACATTTCAAATGAGATACAGGAGTTGAAACAATTAATTCAGAAAGTTTGAACAGACATGGAAAACCTCATCAAATATCAAATCAATTAATTGAGGGAGGATATAAAGAAGGCAAGGAATGAACAAAAAGAAATCAAGTCTGAAAAAACAAATCACAGAATTTAAGGAATGAAAGGCACAATAGAAGAGATGAAAAAAAAACAATAGAAACCTACAATGTCAGATTTCAAGAGGAGAAGATAGGATTAGTGAACTGGAGGTCGGAATATCTGAAATTCAACATGCAAAAGGAATATCTGAAATTCAACATGCAAAAGAAAATATAGGGAAAAGAATGGAAAAATGTGAGCAGGGACTCAGGGAATTGAATGACAACATGAAACTCATGAATATACGTGTTGTGGGTGTTCCAGAAGGAGAAGAGAAGGGAAAAGGAGGAGAAAAACTAATGGAGGAAATTATCACTGAAAATTTCCCAACTCTTATAAACAACTTAAAATTAGAGATCCAAGAAGTGCAGTGTACCCCAAACAGAATATATCCAAATAGATGTACTCCAAGACACTTACTGATCAGAATGTCCAAGGTCAAAGAGAAAGAGAGACTCTTGAAAGCAGCAAGAGAAAAGCAATCCATCCCATACAAGGGAAGCCCAATAAAACTATGTGTAGATTTCTCAGCAGAAACCATGGAGGCAAGAAGACAGTGGGATGATATATTTAAATTACTAAAAGAGAAAAACTGCCAACCAAGAATTCTATATCCAGCAAAATTGTCCTTCAAAAATGAGGGAGAAATTAAAACATTTTCAGACAAAAAAGTCACTGAGAGAATTTGTGACCAAGAGACTGGCTCTGCAAGAAACAGTAAAGGGAGCACTAGAGGCAGATACAAAAAGACAGGAGAGAGAAGTGTGGAGAAGACTGTAGAAATGAAGACTTATCAGTAAAGGTGAAAAGGAGAAAAATTACATATGACATATAAATTTCTGAAAGGGAAAATGGTAGAAGAAAATACTACCCGTACAGTAATAACACTAAATGTGAATGGATTAAACTCCCCAATCAGAAGACAGACTGGCAGAATGGATTAAAAAACAGGACCCATCTCTATGCTGTCAATAGGAAACCCATCTTTGACCCAAGGATAAACATAGCTTGACAGTGAAAGGTTGGGAAAAGATATTTCATGCAAATAACAATCAGAAAAGAGCAGGAGTTAGCTATACTAATATCCGACAAATTAGACTTCAAATGTAAAGCAGTTAAAAGAGACAAAGAAGGACAGTGTGTATTAATAAAAGGAACAATTCAACAAGAAGACATAACAATCATAAATATTTATGCAATGAGCCAGGAATGTTCCAAAATACATGAGGCAAACACTGAAAAGAGAAATAGACATCTACCATAATAGTTGTAGACTTCAACTTCCCACTCTCATCAGTGGACAGAACATCTAGACAAAGGATCAATAAAGAAACAAAATTTGAATAATACAATAAATGAGCTATACTTACAGACATTTATAGAACATTACACCCCACAACAGCAGGTTACACCTTTTTTTTCTACTGCTCATGGATCATTCTCAAGGATAGATCATATGCTGGGTCACCAAGGAAGTCTTAATAAATTTTAAAACATTGAAATCATGCAAAACTCTTTCTCAGATCATAAATGAATGAAGTTGGAAATCAGTAATAGGCAGAGTGCCAGAAAATTCACAAATATATGGAGACAACGACACACTCTTAAACAGTGGGTCAAGGAAGAAATTACAAGAGAAATCAGTAAATATCTCGAGGCAAATGAAAATGAAAACACAACATATCAGAATTTATGAGATGCAGCAAAGGCAGTGCTAAGAGGGAAATTTATTGCCCTACATGCCTATATCAAAAAAGAAGAAAGGGCAAAAATTGAGAAATTAATTATCCACTTGGAAGAACTAGAGAAAGAACAGGAAACTAACCCCAAAGCAAGCAAAAGGAAAGAAATAATGAAGATCAGAAATAAATGAAATTGAGAACATGAAAACAATTGAGAAAATCAACAAAACCAGAAGTTAGTTCTATGAGAAAAAAAGATTGATGGACCCTTAGCGAGGTTGACAAAAAGAAGAGAGAGGATGCAAATAAATAAAATCAGAAATGGAAGAGAGACATAACCACTGTCCCCACAGAAATAAAGGAAATAATGAGATGATACGATGAACAACTTTATACTAATAAATTTGACGATGCAGATGAAATGGAGAACTTTCTAGAAAGGCATGAACAACCAACATTGACTCAAGAAGAAATAGGTGGCCTCAACAAACCAATCACAAGTAAAGAAATTGAATCAGTTATTAAGAAGCTCCCCAAAAAGAAAAGTCCAGGACCAGATGTCTTCATATGTGTATTCTACCAAATAATCCAGAAAGAATTAGTACCAATCCTGCCCAAACTCTTCAAAAAAATTGAAGAGGAGGGAAAGCTACCTAACTCATTCTACGAAGCCAACATCACCCTCATACCAAAGCTAGACAAAGATATTACAAAAAAAGTTCAATGCTTCTCTCTCAGCTGGAAGGGCACATGGTGAACATGGTGACACCTACTGGCTTTCTCATGATTCCACAAAAGGGACTGTCCAAAATATAGCCTACAGGCCAATCTCTCTTATGAATATAGATGCATAAATCCTCAACAAAATTCTTGCAAATTGAATCCAGCAGCTCATTGAAAGAATTATACACCATAACCAAGTAGGATTCATGCCCTTTGTGCAAGGATGGTTCAACATAAGAAAATAAATTAACATAATACACCATATCAACAAATCAAAGCAGAAAGACCATATGATCATCTCAATTGATGCAGAAAAGGCATTTGACAAAATTCAACATCCTTTCCTGTTGAAAACACTTCAAGAAATAGGAATAGAAGGGAACTTCTTCAACATGATAAGGGAATATATAAAAAACCCACAACTAACATCATCCTTGTACCAGTTTGAATCTGGGGTGGACCCCATAAAAGTCATATTCTTTAATCCTCATTCAATATTGCTGGGTGGGAGCATTTTTGATTGTTTCTATGGAGATGTGACCCACCCAATTGTGGATAGTAACTTTTGATCAATGATTTCCATAGAGGTGTGTCTCCACCAATTGAAGTTGGAGTTGCTTACTGGAATCTTTTAAAAGAGGATACATTTTGGACAGTCCCTTTTGTGGGATCATGAGAAAGCCAGTAGGTGCCACCATGTTCACCATGTGCCCTTCCAGCTGAGAGAGAAGCATTGAACTTCATCGGCTTTCTTGAACCAAGGTATCTTTCCCTGGATGCCTTAGTTTGGACATTTCTATAGACCTGTTTTAATTGGGACATTTTCTCAGCCTTAGAACTGTAAACTAGCAATTTTTTAAATTCCCTTTTTTAAAACCCATTCTGTTTCTGGTGTATTGCATTCTGGCAGCTAGCAAACTAGGAACAGTCCTCGATGGGGAAAAACTGAAAACTTTCCCCCTAAGATCAGGAACAAGACAAGAATGTCCTCTATCACCATTGTTATTCAACATTGTGTTGAAAGTTCTAACCAGAGCAAATAGACAAGAAAAGAAATACAAGGCATCAAAATTATAAAGGAAGAAGTAAAACTCTCACTGTTTGCAGATGATATGATACTATATGTCAAAAACCCTGAAAAATCCACAACAAAACTATTAGAGCTAATAAATGATGAGTACAGCAAAGTGACAGGGTACAAGATCAACACTCAAAAATCTGTAGTATTTCTATACACTAGTAATGAACAATCTGAGGGGGAAATCAAGAAAAAAATTCCATTTACAATTCAACCAAAAGAATAAAATATTTAGGAATAAATTTAACTAAAGAGACAAAAGACGTATGCAAAGAAAACTACAAGAAATTCTTAAAAGAAATCAAACAAGACCTAAATAAATGAAGGGCATACTGTGATCATGGATTGGAAGACTAAATATAGTTAAAGTGTCAGTTCTACCCAAACTGATTTACAGATTCAATGCAATACCAATTAAAATCCCAACAACTTACTTTTCAGAAATAGAAAAGCCAGTAACCAAATTTATCTGGAAGGGCAGTGTGCCCCAAATAGCTAAAAGTATCCTGAGAAAGAAAAATAAAGTCAGAGGTCTCACGCTACCTGACTTTAAGGTGTATTATGAAGCTACAGTGGTCAAAACAGCATGGTTCTGGCATAAAGATAGATATACTGACCAATGGAATTGAATAGAGTGTTCAGATATAGACCCTCTCATCTATGGACAATTGATCTTTGATAAGATGGTCAAACCAACTCGCCTGGGACAGAGCAGTCTCTTCAATAAATTGTGCCTAGAGAACTGGGTATACATATGCAAAAGAATGAAAGAGGATCATAGCTCACACTCTATACAAAAATTAACTCAAAATGCATCAAAGACCTAAACATTAGCTCTAAGACCATAAAACTTTTAGAAGAAAATGTAGGGAAATATCTTATAAATCTTATAAATAGGAGGCGGTTTCCTAGACCTTGCACCCAAAGCATAAGCATTGAAGAAAGAAATACATAAATGGGAACTCCTCAAAACTAAACACTTTTGTACATTAAAAAACTTTGTCAAGAAAGTAAAAAGGCAGCCTACACAATGGGAGACAATATTTGGAAGCGATTTATCAGATAAAGGTCTAGTATCCAGAATATATAAAGAGATTGTTCAACTCAACAACAAAAAGATAGAAAACCCAGTTATTAAACTGGGCAAAAGACTTGAATGGACACTTCTCAGAAGAGGAAATAACAAATGGCCAAAAGGCACATGAAAAGATGCTCAACTTCTCTGGCTATTAGGGATATGCAAATCAAAATCGTAATGAGATATCATCTCACTCCCAGTAGAATGACCATTATCAATAAAACTGAAAACAAGTGCTGGAGAGGTTGTGGAGAAAGAGGCACACTTATCCAGTGTTGGTGGGAATGTCAAATGGTACAACCACTTTGGAAGGCAGTTTGGCAGGTTTCTCAGGAAGGTAAGTATAGAATTGCCACATGATCTGGCAATACCATTGCTAGGTATCTACTCAGAGGACATGAGGGCAAGGACGCAAACAGACATTTGCACACCAATGTTTATAGCAGCTTTATTTACAATTGTGAAGAGATGGAAACAGCCAAAATGTCCATCAACAGACAAGTTACTAAACAAGCTGTGGTATATATGTATGATGGAATATTATGCAGCTATAAGACAGAATAAAATTATGAAGAATGTAACAACACGGATGGACCTTAAGGACATTATGCTGAGTGAGATTAGCCAGAAACAAAAGGACAAATACTGTATGGTCTCATTGATATAAACTGACATCAGTGAATAAACTTGGAGATTTCAGTTGGTAACAGAGACCATCAGGAGACAGAAATAGGGTAGGATATTGGGTAATTGGAGCTGAAGGGATACAGATTGGGCAGTAGAAGTGATTATAAAAATTCAGAAATGGATAGCACAATACTATCTAACTGTAATACATTATGTTAGAACACCGAATGAAGCTGAATGTGAGAATGATAGAGGAAGGAGGGCTGGGGGCGCAAATGAAATCAGAAAGAAAAGAAAGATAAACAATAAAAACAGAGATGGTATAATCTAGGAATGCCTAGAGTATATAATGATAGTGACTAAATGTACAAATTCAAAAATGTTTTTGCATGAGGAAGAACGAAGAAATGTCAATACTGCAGGGTGTTGAAAATAGGTGGTAATTAATATTTTAACATTTTAACTTATGTGTGAGACTAAAGCAAAAGTTTATTTGGTTAAAATTTATGTTTTGACTAGTGCAGTTCCTAATATAACTTATGTGGACACCTTAATTGAACACTATAAGTACATGGAACCTTGAGTAGGGCATAAGATTCTGTAGGTCTGTCCAGAGTGATGCTCCAATAAATCCCTTAGTGATTTGAACAGTGAGTAAAAAAGTATTTGCAAAGTCCACTTGGGAGAATGATGAGAAGGGGGAAAATTAAACTTCCCCAAGTGGAGAATTCTTGATATTCTCACAAGCAGTGGGGACAACCAAAGCAATAGGCTGAGCCCCTGATCCTGGGGTTTGTTCATATGAAACTTAACCCCGCAAATTGTAGGTCAAGCCTACTTAAAATTAGGCATAAGAGTCACCCCCAAGAGAACCTCTTTTGTTGCTCAGATGTGACCTCTCTCTCCAGCCAACACAACACACCGCCCTCCCCCTCTCTGCATGGGACATAACTCCCAGGGGTGTGGACCTTCCTGGCAACTTGGGACAGGAATCCTAGACTGAGGTGGGACTCAGCATCAAGGGATTGAGAAAACCTCGAAAAAAGGGGGAAGAGTGAAATGAGACAAAATAAAGTGTCAATGGCTGAGAGATTCCAAAGTTGAGAGGTTATCCTGGAGGTTATTCTTATGCATTAAATAGATATCACCTTGTTAGTCAAGATGTAATGGAGAGGCTGTAGGGAACTGCCTGTAAGTGTAGAGCTGTGTTCCAGTAGGCATGTTCCTTGAAGGTGATTGTATAATGATATAGCTTTCACAATGTGACTGTGTGATTGTGAAAACCTTGTGTCTGACGCTCCTTTTATCTACCTTATCAACAGATGAGTAAAACATATGGAATAAAAATAAATGATAGGAGGAACGAATGTTAAAATAAATTTAGTAGATTGAAATGCTAGTGATCAATGAAAGGGGAGGTTAAGGGGTATGGTATGTACAATTTTTTTTCTGTTGTCTTTTTATTTCTTTTTCTGAATTGATGCAAATGTTCTAAGAAATGATCATGATGATGAATATGCAACTATGTGATGATATTGTGAATTTCTGATTATATATGTGGAATGGACTGATGTTCTAGTTTGCTAGCTGCCAGAATATACCAGAAATGGAATGGCTTTTAAAAAGGGGAATTTAATGAGTTGCTAGTTTACAGTTCTAAGGCTGAGAAAATGTCCCAATTAAAACAAGTCTATAGAAATGTCCAATCAGAGGCATCCAGGGAAACATACCTTGGTTCAAGAAGGCCAATAAAGTTCAAGTTTTCTCTCTCAGCTGGAAGGGTACATGGCAAACACAGTCAGAGTTTTTCTCTCATCTGCAAAGGCACATGGTGAACACATTCAGGGTTCCTCTCTCATCTGGAAGGGCACATGGCGAACCTGGTGTCATTTGCTAGCTTCTTCTCCTGGCTCCTTGTTTCATGAAGCTCCCCAGGAGGCGTTTTCCTTCTTCATCTCCAAAGGTCACTGGTTCATGGACTCTCTGTTTTGTGGTGCTGCAGCATTCTCTGTTGTCTCCGAATCTCTCATCCTTCAAAATATTTCCTCTTTTATAGGACTCCAGAAACTTATTAAGACCCACCCAAATGGGTGGAGACATGTTGTCTCTTAATCCAGTTTAATAACCACTCTTGACTAAATCACATCTCCTGGGAGATGATCTAATTACAGTTTCAAACATACAATGCTGAATAGGAATTAGAAGAAACAGCTGCCTTTACAAAATGGAATTAGGATTAAAGCATGGCTTTTCTAGGGGACATACATCCTGTCAAGCCAGCACAAATAATCATATGTTAAGAATGTTTGAGTTTGTTTTTATATTTAAAAAAATTAAAGAACAAATAAATAATATGAATTAAAAATGAATAAATAATGGGGGAACAAATATTAAAACAAATTTGAATAGATTGAAATGGTAGTGATCAGTGGAAGGGAGTGGTAAGAGGTATAGGAAACAAATAGGGGGAGCAAAGGTTAAAATATATTGGGTAGATGGAAATACTAGTGGTGAATGAGAGGGAGGGGTAAGGGGTATGGTATGTATGAGTTTTTTCTTTTTATTTCTTCTTCTGGAGTGATGCAAATGTTCTAAGAAATGATCATGGTGATGAATATACAAGTATGTGATGATATTGTGAGTCATTGCTTTTACACCAAGTATGAAATGTTCATATGTTAAGAATGTTCATGTTTGTATGTTTTGTCAATGAAATTTAAAAAAATAAAAAATCTTTAGAGTGTAGATGTGAGGGTTTATTTCTGAACTCTTGATTCAATTCCATTGGTCAATGTCTAACTTTATGCCAGTACTATTCTGTTTTTATCACTTTAACTTTGTATTATGCTTTAAAATCAGGAATTTGGAGGAAGTGAAAATCCTCCAAGTTCATTTTTCTTTTTTAAGAAGTTTCTGACTCTTTAGCGCCCTGTACAAATAAATTTGGTAATTGGCTTTTCCAATTCTGCAAAGAATTACATCTTTCTGTGGCCTAGTTTCAAAGTAGGCCATTGAAATTTTGATTGGGATTGTAGTCTGTAAATCAATTTGAGTAGAATTGACATCTTAACAATATTTGGTCTTCCAATTCATGAACACAGAATGTCCTTCCATTTATTTAAGTCTTCTTTGATTTCTTTTAGCAGTGTTTTGTAATTTTCTTAATACAGGTCCTTTATGTCCTTGGTTAAGTTTATTCCTATGTATTTGATTCTTTTAGTTGCTATTGTAAGTGGATTTTTTCCCCAGATTTCCTCTTCAACTTGCTCATTGCTAATGTATAGAAACATTACTTATTTTTGCATGTTAATCTTTTATCCCAGCACTTCGCTAAATTCATTTATTAGGTCTAGTAGTTTTGTAAATTTTTTGAGACTTTCTAATATAGGATCGTATCATCTGCAAATAGTGAAAGGTTTTCTTCTTCCTTTCTGATTTGAATGCCTTTTATTTCTTTTTCTTGCCTAATTGCTCTAGCTAGAACTTCTAGTACATGTTGAATAATGTGGTGACAGATCGATATTGAAAGCACCAGCAACAAAAGAAAAATATAGGTTAATTGGAATTCATGAAAAAAGAGATAATATTTTGATACCCTGTCGCTGATAAGGATTTAATATTCAGAGTACATAAAAAACCCCTATAACTCATCAACAACATCAAAAAACAAACAACCCAATTAAAAAATTCACAGAGGACTTGAGTAGAAATTTATCCAAAGACGATATTCAGATGGCTAAATAAGCATGTGAATTTTGTTCAACATCATTAGCCATTAGGGAAGTACAAATCAAAACTACAAGATAGAACTTCATACTCACTAAAATCGTTCATGTATTTTAAAAAAAGGGAAAATAATAAATGTTGGTAAGGTTGCAGAGAAATAGGAATCCTTGAACATTGTTGGTGGATAGGTGTTCTAGTTGCAAGCTGCCAGAATGCGATAAACCAGAAATGGAACAATTTTTTTTTTTTTAAATTAACTAACACAACATTTAGAAATCATTCCATTCTACATATGAATCAGTGATTCTTAATATCATCAGGAACAATTTTTTAAAAGGAGAACTTATTAAGTTGCAAATTTGCAGTTCTCAGGCTCTGAAAATGTCCAAATTAAGACACCAGCAGGCAGTTACTTTTAGTCAAGAAGGGCTGATGAAGTTCAAGGTTTCTTTTTCAACTGGAAGGGCACATGGCTATATCTGCTAGCTTTCTCTCCTAGCTTCTTGTTTCATGAGGTTCCTCCAGGGGCATTTTCCTTTTTCATCTCCAAAGTTCTCTGGCTGTGTGGATTCTATTGTTTCTGGTTGCTTTCTAGCTTTTTCCAAAATGGTTCCCTTTTAACGGGCTCCAGTAAGCAGTCACACCTTGAATGGGTGGATATACTCTCCATGGAAACCATCTAATCAAAAGTTACCATCCACAATTGGGTGGGTCACATCTCCATGGAAACAATCAAAAAGATCCACCAGCACTGTTGAATAAGGATTGAAGGACATGGTTTTTCTGGGATACACAACAGATTCAAACCAGTATAGAATGTAAAATGGTGTAGTTGCTATGGAAAACAGTTTGGCAATTCCTTAAAAAGTTATGTAAAGAATTACTATATGACCCAGCAATCCCATATCTAGGTACCTACCCCAAAGAATTGAAATCAGGGGCTCAAGTGGATTTTTGTACAACAGTGTGCATAGGAGAATTGTTCACAATAGCCACAAAGTGAAAGCATCCTAAGTGTCCCCACCAGTGGATGAATGGGTAAATAAATGTGGTATATCCAGACAGTGGAATATTATTCAGCTGTGAAAAGGAATGAAGTTCTGAGACATACTACAACATGAATAAACCTTGAAGACATTCAACATGTTGAGTGACATAAGCCAGCACTTAAGGACCAATAGTGTATGAAATAATTAGAATATGCAAATTCATAGAGATAGAAGGTTAGACTACAGATTACCAGGGGAAGTCAGGTGGTGAACAGGGAGTTAATACTTAATGGGTACAGGAGTTTGGGTTGAGGAAAAGTTTTGGTAATGGATGGTGTGATGATAGTATAACATTTAAACATAATACCACTGACTTGTATATTTGAAAGTTGTTAAAATGGGAAAATTGATATTGTAAATATATTTACATTAAAAAAAAGGCAATTATGTGGTCCTGCCTGCCCTCTTGTAGAACTTTACACTTTTTTCTTCATATTCTATGCTCCAAGCTTATTGAACTTTTTTTTTCATTTCCAAGCATATTATGCCCTCTTATGTCATTATACATGCTGCTTCATTTTCCTAGAGCACTCTTCTTCTTTATCCTCTCAGATTCTTTCCCCTTCCCTCCAATCCCCAAAACATACACATGTGTATTACACACAGTTTCTATTTATTCTTGAAGTGTCAGCGTAAATGTTATTTCCTCTGAGAAGTTGTCTTTCATCAACCCCCCACCCCCGACCCAGGCTGGGTTAGTTGTTTCTCCTTTGCAGTCCTATAATATCATGTTAGCCCTGTTTTATTACTTAAAATGCTGTATTTTAATTGTCTTTTTGCTTGTGTAATTTTTCCTGTTAGACTCGCAAGAATTTGAGGGCAAAGACAATTTCTTTGTTTTCTTAGTGTCTAGAAGGTCGCTCACTCATGTGAAATTCCTAGTTAATTAATTAATGTAAGAACACATTAATAATGAATTTACGAACTGGCTGTGATGGTGGAAAAGACTTATATACTTAAATTCATCTAGGAAGGTGAAAAGTGAGCACTGTATATTTTATAGGTTTCTTTCCCTCAGGCTAACAATCCTGATTAAACTGCAAGTAGGGACTTGAAACAAAGTGTGATAGAGCAGTGATCTTGAAGTAGTGTCAGTTTTATTAAAATTATATAAAATCTAGGATAACAAAATTGAAGTTGGCTCACAATTGGATGTCCCTTTACACTTAAATAATTTTCTGATCCAACTAATTTTCTAGCTAAAATTTGTTCCTTTGGGTATATTTAAGGAACATTGAATTTTCAGGTTATAATCCTATATATATATATATATATATGACACTTCTCAGTTTGTCCGGTTTCTAAATTGCGTGTTTGCTTACCAACTTTTTTTTCTTGAGCATTTTTTTTTTTAATTCTAAGAATTTAGGTAGATTATTTATCATGGTATTTTACTTTAATCTGCCAAAAGGGAATAACATCAAAATAAAATGAAGTGATAAATTAAAGTCTAGATTTTTTTAAATGTCATGATCTCTGTATTGCTTAAGTTGCTTCTGAGAGCTAATCTAATCAGCAAATACATGGACTGTTCCAATTCAAACCCAGAAATTAACAGCTCTGTGTCTTTGGCAAATTACTTAACATCACTGTGTCTCAGATTCCTTAGCTGTAAAATGCAATGATAGTTTGGGCCTCATGAGATGTTCTATTAGCAATTAAGAATAGGACATTTAGGAATTGCATAGTTAAATTTTTAAAATAGTAATCCTTGGTGGCAAAAGAGATGATAATGGGTTTAAAAGTTGAAAAATCCTGCCCTGAAGTAAATCTTTTCCTCCTTTGATAGCTCTTTGACAGATTGAGAGATGAAAATCCAGATTTTAGAGAGAAAATTATAGCAGTCAGCAGTGAACTCACCCAACCTAAACTGGCTCTTAGTGAAGAAGATAAAGAAGTCATCGTAGATTCTATCAATATTATATTCCACTGTGCAGCTACAGTAAGGTTTAATGAAAATTTAAGGTAAGTACAGGCAATTTGTATTATATGTGAACTTTAAAAGATCTGATTTTAAGTTTCCTTTTTTGTGTCAAGTTGTTTTTAAAGTGATTTGAAACTGCTTACCATATGTTAAGTGTGGCTTTTAGTGTCCTACAGGGTTTAAAAGAATTTTTTCTTGTTATCAGTTTAAAACCGTTATATAACTAGTGTATGTATATTAGAAAAAGTTACCAATAAATCAAGTTTCTTAGTAGGAATATGTCTTCAGCTAATAGTGTGCGTTTCCTCTGCCTTCCATTCTTTCAGAAACATATCTCAACAGCTTTATTTTCCTACTCCATGTTATTTCCATCTGAAGATTAAACAAAATTATACTCAAGTTTTGCAGAATAGGTAAAATAGCCTATAAATTTAACTCATACCTTGTTTAGTTTGGGCCAACTTCAAGAAGACTGTTTCAGAAAAAAAATAATGGTAAATGTATATTATTTTTAAAAAAATCTAACGAATACGTGTTTTAAATAGTGGTGCTTAAGACAGCATTATTTTTGATGATATTCTTCAAAATACAGCTTTTATAGTATTAATCTAATTGTATGGTCTTATGCTAGTTAAAATGATGCATACTTTTTTCAGGTTTCAAACTGCTTGAAGGCCTCCTTAAAATATTCTTAATTTAAGTTCTAATTATAAATGATTTTGAGATTATCTGTTGGCCATATCTAATGTAAAGGTATAAACGTTAATCAACATTAAATAAGGTGACTGTTCAGCACCAAAGCATCATTTTTTTTTTTTTTTAACATGGGCAGGCACTGGGAATCGAATCTGGGTCCTCTGGCATTTTTTTTTTTTTTTTTAACTGTATTTCAGGTGAGAGCACTATAATAATCCCTTATATTTCTGCAGTATTTTATAGGTTTCAAGGTATTTTTTCATTCATTATTTTATTACTGTTAACCTTACCCACTGTAATATAATAGGCAAATCCATTTTACACTTGAGGAAGCTGAGGCAGCCCTGTGTAATGTAAAGGATGTGAATTTAGGAATTAGATACCTCTTAGTTGTAATCTGAATTATTTTGTTTATTAGCTGGTGAGTTTGGGTCGTTGCTAACCTCTTGAGCCTCCGTTTCCTTATTTATAAAATTGAGATAATGTTTTCTTGAAGGATTTTTTTCCCCTTTTAAAAATTTAACTGACTTCCAAGTTTGCCTACCCATGAGAAAATTTCTGATTATGTATCAGTTGCTTTATATATTTTTTGGTTCTTTTTGTGTAGCCAGCAGACAAAATAGTGGAATTCTGAACAGTCATTTTGAGTTTATGATTCAAAAGTGAAAAAATAAATAATAGAACTATAGTATAATCTCATTGTCCTAAAATATATATGTAATTTTTACATATTTATACATGAGATATGTTTCTTTATTTGTCATTTATTGTCTTTGGATAGTGTGATTACAGGTAGGTTTTTTATTTCATACAGTGAATATGTATTAATCTTCAAATAAAGATGTAAAAAAAATCTTTTAAAAATTATTTTTAAAAGCAATACTTGAAGGAAATTTTAAAGGAACCAGTATGAGATCCTCATTAGTGAAATTCCTTTGTTTTCTGTTAAATTTTTTTCCTTCTGTGAACATATTTTTGCATATAGTTCTCATAATTCTTTTTTTAAATAATATTTCTAAGATTATGAATGGTACCTTGTTTTTAGTTAGTGCTTTTGAAATTCATTAGCTTAATATAGTCAAGCAAATGGATATTTTCCCTGCTAATTCTGGCTTCCATTTTTTCTTCATAACAAAGAAAGGATTCACACAGCCTTATGAAATAGCATGGTTTCAAGAAAAAAAAGTGTATATAGATGCTGTCTGATTTTGGTCAAGTTGTATTGGCCTAAAGGGGAATTGAATGTTTTGGTTTTATACCAAGGAATATTAATTAGGACAAAACGCATCAAAGCAATCTTTATCAGGAAGACCAGAGTACTCTCAGGGAACTTTCTCCCTCTCTCTGTACCTACCTATGAAAGGGAAATCTTTTCATTATGTTTTTCTTCTTCTTCTAGCAATACAAGTATGGAAATGGTAGATACAGTATTGATCTTCTCTTCCTTGCATATTCACTGACCTAGCCTTACTCATTTATTTGAAATTATTGTTTTCTTTGAAGCAGTTTTAATGTATGTTGACTTCTGAGTGGTGATAGGATAGCATTAGATTTGGGCCAAATATTCTAAAATACTGTGGGTTGGCTTATAAATACATACTTGTAACACAGTTACTCTTTACAACCATTTTTTATGTTAACCCATGAATAAAAAATGATACAAATCCTTTACTGCCAGGGGAAAAAAATATCCAGATTTTGCTCCAATACTATGCCCAGTATTTTAGGGAGAAACCAAGATAATTTGCAGACAGATACTATTCTCAAAGCCCATGTACTCTAATAGAGGAGATAGGATATGCTTAAATAACTATAATAGAGGGTAGAAAATAAGGAATTACAAAAGGGCATACATTATGTATGGTGAGAGTTCAGAAGACAGAGCTCATTTGTGTTCAGATATGGGGAGTTCTTAAATCTTGAGATAGGAAAATAATGGGTATCGAGAATAGGAATGATAAAGAAGTACTGACTTGCAGAGCTTCATAGTGATAGTACTGGGGGCTGCAGTCATATCACAAGTAACTGAAACTCTGAGAAAACCAGAAAAAGGAAACTTGTAGCCAAAAGATTGTGTAAGAGAACCGCATTTTTTGCTCTCTATTTTTTCTTGTTGCATTACCCTGAAATGGAACCAGCTGCACAAAACTTTGTGTTGGTACATACAGCTAAATGCAGAGAGAAACCCCAGCTTTCAAAAAAAAGAAAGCAATACTGATGAAAGATAAGAGAAATGATATTGAGGGTCATATAAATGACCCTAAATAATTGATCATGGAATCAGCTCTGCTTTAAGTAGTAATGGAAGTGAAGATATAATAGGGCCGGCAAAGTTGAGAGTAAGAATATAGAAGGACAGAAAGTTTAGTCTGGAGGAAATTCATAGTAGAGAATTTCAGGGATGGAGCAATTCCATCTCTGTCCCATCTGTGTGATAAGACTCAGGTTGTGATATGAGTATGCTTTCAGAAAGAAATGGAAGTAAAAGTGAAGAGTGATGATTAGAAAAGATCAAGAAACTGTTGTTTAAGGGCATTGAATCTCAAATTTTAGAATTTTTTTTGCATGTGAATCTTAAGAATTATTGGAAAATATGATAAAAATAGATAATACCAGGCTGTACTTGCCTAATCCTGACCTTCTAGTTCTGGAATAATATCTCGGAATCCTCATTATCAATAAGAGCCATTGGCATTATTTAGTTGTTGGATCTTATAGAATCACTACCCTAGAATCAGTTTTGGAGAGGTTTTTTAAAGTTACAGATGCTTGGGTCCCCTACCCTAAAGTTGATTCATTGGTCCCTAGATGTCTGTATCTATATCTTAGTTAAAGGGGGTGGGGTGGGGCGGGAGTGGCAGCAATAATGATGAGATCTCATTTAGGCATTATTTCCTCAGAGGTGGAGGAAGGAGGAAAGTACAATTTCTATCAGAATCACCTAGGGAGTGTATTTTAAAATGTAGTTTCCCGGGCCTCATATTCAGACGTATTAAAAAATGTCTGTGGATGAACTACAGAAATCTGCATTTTAAATAGATTCCCAGGTGTCTATTATGCCAAGTTGAGAGCTCTGGTTTTGAGGTCTTAGAAGTGTTATTAACAGATAAGGAGAAAGATAAAATTTTTTGGCAATTCAAGTTGAGTTCTCGTCTTTTGAAGTGGTTTCTGTGTCTACATTAAAGGTAATTACAAAGCTTTGCTCATTTTTTATCCCCACTCCAATCAGTCTCACCAAAGTTGCATCTATAGCTCCTTATAACCAACATATGATGAGAGCATTATTTTTGTTTAGTACCAAATGTTTTCTAACCTAACATGTCAACGTCTCAGCCTGAAGTTCCATGAAGTAGAAATTGGATTGAGGTAAAATAGAGTGAGGTTATCTATCCTGACAGAGATATTAAGTTACTTATTTGGGCACAAAATGACTTGGGATGGGGGGAGGCAAGGTACCAGGAGTGTTCCTCTCAAGTTATTCCTTATTTACGGTGACCCAGAAACTCTATCACCATCCTCAAGATCCTGTAACAGAATCCTTTGTGTACTCTCCCAAAACATTATCCTCCCTACCCCCATTGTTTTGCAAATGCAAAAGAAAATAACACATTCTCTGATAGTCTAATGGACAGTAGCCTTTCTGTTAAATATCTTGCTGGATTTCCATTTGAACACATCATCTTTTTTCCCTCATTGAAAACAAGGAAAAAAAGTTATATCTATGATTATAATATCCCAACCCAATTTTTTCATGAAAAAAATTTTTCTTCTAATATGCTTTTACAGGTTCTCAAGTACTGTTAAATTGAAAGGAAAAATAAGACACAGGAATCTTTTTTTCTGATTCCTTGCTTCTGTTGACCCAGAAGTGGATGTCTTGTCCTCAGGGATGGGTAATAAAATAGTCATGGTCTACCTCTCTCAAATCAGTACCCTCTGCATCCCCATTATTTTGAATATGTAATAGACATCAAATACTACTTTAGAGTCAAGTGGTCAGAATTCTATCTGTAATTTTCTGGCCTTTTTAAAGAGTAGTTGGGTTTTTTCTTCTTAACAATTCTAAGCTTTTGGTATTATTAGATGATGCTTTTTATTGATTTTTTTGTGTACATATTTTTGTTTTCATAAAATTATTTACTTTGAATAAATTCTGAGAAAGAAATATATAAATCAAATGGATTTTGCATATGTTTCTTGTAACAAATGTAGCAGTTTTATTATAATATCACTTTGGATTTTTGTAAGGTAGTCTTAATGTTTACTGGATTAATTTGCTTGAAAAAGTGAAATAAACATTCTTACTTGATTATATATTATTGTAATTTAATGGTTCTGGATAGGTAAACCTCATATTGAAAGAAAATACCCAAAACCAGAGCTAAGGGTCAGCTATAAAGAAACAAAATTTCTGTCTGTCTGTCTCTACTTTTCTAATGAAAATAAGATTATTTAGTAGGTAAAATAAATGGCATAGCCTTTCATCTGTTTGTTGTTACTTTTTCTTTACAGAGATGCTGTTCAGTTAAATGTGATTGCTACGCGACAGCTTATTCTTCTTGCACAACAAATGAGGAATCTGGAAGTGTTCATGCATGTATCAACAGCATATGCATACTGCAATCGAAAACATATTGATGAAGTAGTCTATCCTCCCCCTGTGGATCCCAAGAAGCTGATTGATTCTTTAGAGTATGTTCATTTGAAATTTATGTACATTTGCTTTAATCCCCAAAATTTGAGTCTAGGTTATCTCTTTATCTCTTGGTCTATCCCAGTTTCTCTCTCTCAGTCTCTCTTTGTTTCTCTCTACATATGTTCACAAGTGCACACACATACAAACATGTGCATACATTTATCTCTTCCTTTATTCAATAAATAATAATGAGTAGCTATACTTTTTTATTGTATAGATTGATACTAAATAGCTGTTGATGAAATCAATATGGGGCTTTCACTTCTGAGCCGGTGTGATGGTTGGAGACTTGGAAAAAGGTTTCTGAATAATCCATTCATGATATTAGAGGCTCTGTTTTCTAGGGACTCCATTTTAGTATTCACGAAGTACCTAATATTAATGGAGACCAATAACTGCTTGTTTAATAGTGAGGTTCTAATTTATTATAGTATTATCCTTGTCTGTTTATTGCCAAATGGGTGTATCTATAGAGAGGCCTTTAAATTACAAGGGAGTCAGACGAATGATGGCCCTTGAATTCATATTTCTTCCTAGTATTGTTGTTTATCATCTTTCTGAGGGCTAGGAACCTATCAATTATTATTAGTACATTTAAAATATAATTATATTTGTAAAATGTATATGATGGGAGTAAGTGAAGAATGCTTATACCATGGTTCTCATTTGCTTCAGTGTTCTTAGCAAGTGAAACAAACAAAAAGTATCAGATAAAAAAAAATACATAAATGGGGACTTTTTTTCTTTTAATAGGCTACAATTATAGGAACATTTTAGTATTCATCATATCTTTACATATTTGTTAATCCTCATATAATATATTGGGGGACTTTTCCTCCTTTATTCTCTGTCTTCCTTTATTCTTTCTTCCCAGAGATTCTATTCACTTTCAACTCCTTAATTACTACTACCCCCACCCCACTTCCCCAATTGAATTCTCTTCTTCCCAAAAATGTTAATGTTCATAGCTCCTTCTCCTAACTTTCTCCTGAAAATAAGCATACAAATTCTTAAGGCTTTTCTGCTAATCAGTGTGAGGAAGCAGTCAGTGTAAAGCCCTGTAAATTCGTTACAGTGATAAGGTTTACTGGCTAAAGTCTCTCCTTGGTTTAAGCACTTACATATTTTTTTTTCCTTTTTATTTTTTGTCTTTTTTATATATTTATTTTTAATATCAATATCAATTATCCTTTTTTTTTTTTCAAAACTCAGTTCTACTGTGGAATTTTTCCTAAGTTGGGTGGCAACTTATCCATTAATTTAGTGTTCTTTTCTTTCCACACGCAAAAAGTGCTTCTATTTACATGTTGGAGAGTGAAAATATATCTTGATAATCTCCATTATATACTTCCTCATCAGTTAGTGTATATGTCGTATGATACAGTATATTGAGTCTGTTTATAGTATATTTAATAGTAAGGAAGGGTATCTGAAAGAAAGTATATAACATTGGAATCAGAAATTTAGACTAGGAAAGACTCCCTTTTATGTATGAACAGAGTGTACCTTTTCTTTAGAGGCACTGAGAGAATTGGAGGAGTTTTGTTACTTCATAGCGGGTTGCTAATTGAGTTTTTATAACTTGGTTCAATTACTGTTTACTATTTTTCAGTCTCACTAGTGAGAACATGTAGTTTTCAGTGCCTTACCTTCAATATTGAAATGAGTGGACTTTTGTATTAACTATAAATGTATGATAATTAGAAGTGTATATAATTTACATTTACTTTCTTTGGTTATATACAGATCTATAATTCTTAATCTGAAACTGTTGGGGCCAGATGTATTCTGGAATTTATTTGGACTTTGGGAAGGAAATATAATATAGCTACTGTGTAATATAAACTAACTATAACTAGATATGGGGTATCATCCCTGATCAAACACTAAGTGGTATTTAAAAAAGAGCATAAATCAGTTCATGTCAAGTTTTGCTATCTACCGTATGATTTATGAAAGGACTCAATTTTCAGAGCTTTTTGGATATAGGGATTGTGGACCTATAATTGATGTTTAATGAAAATAAGCATTTTTTTCCTTTTAAAGTTAGAGGTGTCACCAAATCATTTGATTCAAAGCAACAGATATGTTTGTATGTGCAAAGTACAGTTAAATGTTTATTTTTTAGTAAAACATTTGGAAATGTTTTTGCATGCAATTTCTTTGTTTGCCAGGTGGATGGATGATGGCCTAGTAAATGATATCACTCCAAAGTTGATAGGAGACAGACCTAATACATACATATACACAAAAGCATTGGCAGAATATGTTGTACAACAAGAAGGAGCAAAGCTAAATGTGGTGATTGTAAGGCCATCAATTGTTGGTGCCAGTTGGAAAGAACCTTTTCCGGTAAGTTGTTCGGAAATCTCGGTGAGTAATTAAATTTGGGAATTTTAAGTTACAGTTCTCTATCAGTGAGTTGGCAATTGTTAAAGAATATTTCTTGGACATGGCTTACTAAGGCAAAGCTGTTTTCTATTCATGGAAAGAGCTATTGGTTCTTTAGTTTTAATGTAATTCTGGGTGTTTAGAAATTCAGATCAACATTTAAAAAATCCTAATTAAAAATAAAATCAAAGGCCATGAACTTGTCTCAAGTCAAGGGAGATCATGCCTTATGAATTTTCTTTGTGATTGACAAGAAATTGGACTCTGTTGGCCTTTAAAACTACTTGCTTATTACTTTTCCTTGCAAAGGTGAAGGAAACAGAGATGAGACTATTGAGTCTTATTTTATTTCATTTGCTTTTTAGCTCCAAAAGAGACAGGCCTCCCTATGTAGATCACAAGCTAAGAACGATATGAGATTGCTATGAAAACTTGTCTTAAACAAACAACATGTGATGTTAATTGTGAATCCCTGGAATAAGAGAAAGCAGAGATATAAACCAATAGATAAACTGATTTAGTATAAAACCTGGTTTTCTATAATGGTATTTGCTTTGATGATTATTCTGTTTTCCTCTTACTCATTAATTCTGAGGATGATATACCATTTACCCCAATCTCAAGATATTGCATCATTAAATAGCACAGAATCAAACTTGAACCTGCTTAATTTATCGAAATCTTTGACGGGTATAAACTTTTTTTATTTATATTCTCTTTTCAGAGAACTAATGGAAGAGTAGGTAATCCTTTGAAAATGTTTGTACATAGTTTTTGTGATTCCAAATACGGAACTGGGGTGAAATATTCTGGCCTGAATCTATTTTCCAGTTTTTAGAAAACAACTACTAAAAGTATTTTTGAGGTTGTAGAGTTCAAATAATGTATCTATAGTTCCATATTTCCTTCTATGCTTTCCCTCATTTTTTTTTTTTTTTAATTTTTGGTATTAGGGATGGATTGATAACTTTAATGGACCAAGTGGTCTCTTTATTGCGGTAAGTAAGGTTTTTAATTTATTAAGTGTTACTTATATTTTTCTGTTTTCTGTATATCTATATACAGAAAAAAAGTGTATATATATATATATATATATATATGAACAAACTCTGGCTTATATATCTTAAGGTGTTGTTTTTAATTTCAACAAAGGCAGGGAAAGGAATTCTTCGAACAATGCGTGCCTCCAACAATGCCCTTGCAGATCTTGTTCCTGTAGATGTAGTTGTCAACACGAGTCTTGCGGCAGCCTGGTATTCCGGAGTTAATAGGTATATGAGGTGACAATGTCGCTTTTAAATGCATAGTAACTGAGAAGGGAAAGCAGAGATACTAACTAATGTTAATGAATCCCTTGGTCCTGGTATGGCCAAACCCATATATATATATAGGCAATATCACTTCCAACTGCAAGAGTTGATATATCACAGGCAATAGAAGTGGTCCCATCAGTGTAATTAAGAATTAACATTAATTCTCATGTACTAATTACAGAATGGACAAGTGTATTAGGGATTAAAGAAGAAAAAAAAGCTTCAGTTCCCAAGGATTTATTATTTTATCTGAACTAAGATTTGATATAAACTTGGCATGTATAAATAGCTGAAATTCACAGATAATGGTTTATATCAAACATTGCACACTAGAGCAGCTTTAATCAACCCATGATGTCCTTTTTTTAAAAGGAAATAGTAGCATTATAGATTAACTTAAACTATAAATTTCTCAATAATTTTTTTCTAGCTAATAATCTGCCCTTTTTTAAATGTCAATATTTTCTACCTAAAGAAAGAGGGATATGATTATATGAGTATATTGTTTTTGGCTAACAGGAATTTAATCTATAATTTTTTTTCTCAGTAAGAGCCTCTGAAAATGGGAGGGAGATAAGAGTTAAGATCATTTGTTGTTGTTTTTCTTAAATTTAAAAATAGGTACTCCTTCCAATGTAAGAAAGAGAAGTATAAAAAGAGTTTGTTTTTTCATGAATACTGTTTTTGGTAGGGGAGAGAAAGGGGATAGTTACAAATAGCCATTCATAAAAATTAATCATTTTAGGAGAAATTTTAAAATAATTAGTATAGAAAAGATACCCATCATCCTCATTTCTTCCTACTTGAATATTATATATGATTTATTAGATAAGTTTGGCCTTGTTTTATATTTCATTGCTTTGATCTTTGTCTTTGCAGACCAAGGAACATCATGGTGTATAATTGCACAACAGGCAGCACTAATCCTTTCCATTGGGGTGAAGTTGGTATGATTTTACCTATGTTTTTGACTGTTAGAATAAACCTTAAACAACTTAAAATTTTTACTGAGTTTCTATGTTAGAATACCCATGAGGCATTAGGACCACTGAGTTACCAATTTGTTCTTATTTTAGTTGTCATCTTAGAAATAATATCTACCAGCATTGCCTTGTGACCCTTAGTAATGTTTCATAAATTTAAAATATGCTGCCATATATTCCCACCTTACCCCATCCTTTTTTGACCCTTATTTTTTTGCTGCCATCTGCAGCAATCTTCATAGTTACCTGTGGCATAAAAACTATGCTTTCTTCTCCTCTCACCGGCACTCACAGTCTTGATGTTGCTTATCCATAGGCATTATCACTTTCAACTACAAAAGTTGATATGTCACAGGAGATAGCTAGTTGTCCCAAGAATAGTAATAAGAGAGGGAGTTAGGAAGTCGTATACATTTTGCAAGAATATTTTCTCTTTATTAATCTATTTAAATTCACAAATTCACAGTGAATAGTGTGTATATGTTAATAGTTCTAAAATAGGAATAATACAACTTTAAAGCTTATTGAGACTAAATCATTTTTAAATTATTGCTTGATGATTTGAAATTTAAAGTAAAATATATTTATGACACTGATTTATTAATAGGTCTGATTTTATTTCTAATTGAACATTTTTTGTTATCCTATGAAACAGTTTCTATTTTTCATGTCATTCTGACTTGGGGTTTTTCTGTGGGATTTTGATTTCAATTTAAAGATTGATCTTTCGAGCATATAAAAAAGAAACTTAGACCTAGGGTAATTCTAATTTTATGGTTATTTAAGATAGTATTTTTTAAAAGAATATTTGAAACACTTTAATAAGGCAGGTTTTTAGTAATCTTTAATTGTCTTGTAAAGTTTTGTAAAAATCAAATTGAGCATTATTTTTTAGTAAGTATCTCAATATACATTTCTGTTAAAGTATTAACATGGATAATATTAAGTTTAAGTGTTGACATGGCATAACCTAAATAAATTACAACAGAAGTTAATTTTGGGTTGTTTTAAGCTTGTTGATGTATGTTAATTTGAGCAACTTAATCATTCAAAAGCAAAGGATGATGATTTTCCTTTTCTAAGTAAGTACAGTAATAAGAGTCTGGAAAGAGGAACAGAAAGAAAGAAGCTATCATGAGAGGTAAAATATAGAAAGTGACATAGGTAAAACATTAAAAGGATTTTAAGAGTCAATTTTAGCAAAAATTCATTTACCTAATTAAAATTCATAAATAGTGTTAGTTCTAAAACCACTTGAGTTCAGCAGCCTAAAACCTATATTCTCTTAGCTACTATGAAGAGTAGAAAAAGTTTATTTTTTCAATGAGCGAACTCTAACATCTTTGGTAAAATATTTTGCGTGTAAAAACATGATTTTTTTTTCAAAACTTCATTACATGGTTATTATCAAAGCTGTTACACAACTTTTCTTCTTCAGAATACCATGTAATTTCCACTTTCAAGAGGAATCCTCTCGAACAGGCCTTCAGACGGCCCAATGTAAATCTAACCTCCAATCACCTTTTATATCATTACTGGATTGCTGTAAGCCATAAGGCCCCAGCATTCCTGTATGATATCTACCTCAGGATGACTGGAAGAAGCCCAAGGTAATGGTGACTAGCTCTGTCTTATCTGTTCCTCTGACTGTTGAACAACCCATGCTTACACTAAAATGCATATTAATTAACTTTGTATTTGTTTATGCTTATGATAAGGCTTAATGGCCTTTTGTGAATGAGAAGACTTTGAATTTAAGACTTTGTCAGAAAAGAAAAGGTAGTCTTGTAAGTCACTCTAATTTGTTCTACAGTTTGGCTGGTAAAGTATGGTCATGTCTTTAATTCTAGGTCTAACTTAGGGTATTTTTCTGAATAACAAATAATATTCAAAATGCTTTGACGCTTATTTTTCCTCCAGGATGTTATCTAAATCATTTCTTCAAGATGAATCCTTTAAACCAAGTGGTCAGGCACCCCAATTTAAAGTTCTATTCCAACAACCTATTGCTTCATTATTTGAAGGGTGTCACACATACAGTACCTGCATTATTGCTCGATCTGGCACTCAGGTTGACAGGTCAGAAACCGTGGTAAGAAGAATAGCAGTAAATACACTATGTATTGGTAAGGTGGTGGAAGCTTGCTGGAGAGACGAAAAGTCGCTAGCATGAGCTTTACCTTTAGAATTACTAACCTGTTTAATCACAATCACAATCAGGATGCCAGGACATTTCTTAGGAATTGGGGATATTTTGGGAAAATAACAGATCTCATTTTATTGGGCCACTGATCCTCCAGAATCCCATAATACAAGAAATGTCCAACATCAAGGTTGTCATTGTTATTATAAGCTGAAATTGAGCCCTTCTCCTCTTCCCCTTTAAAAACTAAGGGTAAGTTTTTATAGGGGGTTATGGGTAAAATGTTTTGCTTTAAGTGGATGGTGCAGTTTTTTATGAAAAATATTGGATGTTTCTAGAAAACTAATTACTTGAAATATTTCAGCTGCCCATTCAGCTTATAATATGGTCATTACCGTTGACTAATTTTTCAAATTGGGAATGATTTAGTTAAAAAAATAACAAATGGAAAACTTTCTGTTTTCTTATAGTTTCAACTTTTCTTCTTTTTTTTCTTATTGGACTCCCAAAAACTTAAATAAATCTCTCCTTCTGTCTTTACCACATAATTGCAGTGAATTGTACTATAAAAATATTTATTTTGTTTAACTACATTGGCATTACAGTGGAGCCTTTGATTGGAGAGTTCAGGATTTGAGTATTTATGTATAAAGAAGATGCTGATCCCAGAACTTCCATCAACTGCTCAAAAATAAAAGTGAGGTACCTGCCAGTTATAGTGTATCAGGATCTGAGTTACTTGTAGGGATTTTTGTGGGTTTGGTTGTACATGATGCTTCTAACCCTATGTGTTAAATATTGAAATATGTGAGATTGTTGATTTGAACAGCTTTAGAATTGGTAAAGAAATATTTAACAGAAAAAAGATACAAAGTGTATCAAAATTATTTTCAAATTTTTCTGGATTGATCTGTAAAATGTAGTGTTTGCCATTGATAGCATTCTTTTTTGTCTAGAAAGCAGACTTAAATTTATGAATGATGAAAGTACATGTTTTCTTGATATTAATAAGGTTTTTGTAGTTTAGGCAGAAAAATAACAACTGGGCCAAGAAATTAAAACAGGTTAAATAAATCACAATGCCTTACACAGAGAAAGGAAGTTTGATAAACTTAAAAAATGAGTCACTGGCCAAAGATCACAGATGTTTCAGAGTAGATGTTGCTGTATAACAAATCATCTCAAGCTTAGTGGTTTAAAATATAGTAATAGTCTTTTTATTATTTCTTTCACTTTATTATTTCTCTCCAGGTCAGGAATTCAGGAAAGGTTTGGCTGGAAAGTACTAGCTTGGTGTTTTTTATGTGCTTATGATCAGATGGTGTCTGCAACTGAAAGAATAGGGGAGTGGTGGTGGACACCCAGCCGGGTATTACTCTCCCTTCATATAGTCTGAGGATCTGTCTATATAGTCTGTTTGCCTGTACTGTGGCAGCCTTAGGGGAATTGACTGCTTACATAGTGGCTGAAGGCATCAAAGCAAGGTGGAAGCTACATTGCCTTTTCTGCCTAATTATGGAAATCATATAGCATCACTTTTACTTCATCTTTTAGTCACAAGCCAGCCCAGATTCAGGGAAAGGGAATATAGACCCCTGTCTCTCTAGAGAATGGTTGAAGTTGTGTTATAAATGAGCAAGTGGGATAGGAGATATTGTTCCATCACTTTTTCTGGCCTAGCCTCAGGAATCAAGTAGTATCACTTTCACCTTGTTTTGTTGGTTACAGGTGTCTTTTACCTCTTTATGGAAAGACAGTTAAGGTGACATTGTAGATGAGTATGTAGATTGGGAGATATCATTGTATCCATCTTTGGAAATTAATATCTGTCACAAATAGGAATCTTCAAGTAAGGAATCTCCTAACCTCAGGTTTGTCTTGCATGAGGTTTTCTAAGTATCACAACTAGGGTGGTCCTTGACCTCTGGGCACTTACAGTCTGAAAGCAAGAAGAGACATAAAGGTTTTTTTTATTTAGACAATTTTATAAATGTTAGGTATGGAGTTTTAAAATTTACTTTATTTAGTTTATCTCTTTCCTGAGCAAGGCACTGGGCTTTATACCATATATTGGGGGCCTTAATATAAAACTTGCTATATTTCTTGACATATTTATAAAAAGTACAAATCAGAGAACCGTTATATGGATTTCTGATTGTCATTGGAGACTAGTATGCATGATATTTTTACATGTAGAAGAGGTATAAATTATTCACTCTAGCATTTGAAATATAGCAGACATTTCTTCACTGTTTTAAAAGAACGTCTTTTAAAAAATGTCTCCATGGTCTTATTTTTTTACTTTTTAGTTTAAATCTCTCTAGCTTAACTTCTTTGATTCTGGTATTTTTTATACTTTCTCATCTGTGAACACTTTTACTTTCCAGGGCTCATTTGACAATGTTTGGAGACATATGTTTTTTATCACAATTGGGGAGGGTTCCAAGCTACCTGTACAGGCTAGCCCATACAACAAAACATCTGTACTTCCAAGGTTGAAAAACCCTGGACTAAGAAATCTTTAAGATCTTGCCCTACTGTAAAGGATTCACTGATGTTTCTATCATTTTCCCTGCCATTTCTAATGTGCCTCCCTATTTGGGTGGTTTCTAAATTAAATGTAATGCCAACCTTTGTTGTGAGAATAATAATGAAGTTCTTTTTAATTATTTCTCTATAAATAATTTTTCTGTTTATCAGAATCTGTTTTTCTTGGGGTATATATTTTGTTTCAAAGTTCTACCCTTTCTTACTTAAAATAGATAATCATTATATTGTATAGATGTTACCACTTGGGTTAGTGTTATGATATCAATGACTTTCAATGAGCCATGATAAATAAAATGACAGATTTGAAAATTAAGGCCCCACCCTTTTAAAAAGAAAAAAGTATCAAATTCTCTTATTTCTGTAAGGATGAATATTGGTGGGTATGGGGTGATGAAGTATTTGAATATCTATTTCAGAAAGTTTTCAGCATGAGTCATTGATTTCACAGCACATCCAGATGATCAAGAGTGACGCCAATCAGTGTTAAAGAGAAAGGTGTTATTCTTTAAGTAGAGTTTACTAAATGGCAAATGAATATTTCTGTATATTTTGCTTCAGTTATGCTGAAGAATTGGGATTATAATATAACACAATATGTTATGAATTCATAGAATATCTTAGTAATGCAGCTGAACTAAAATATTGTTTAAGGAACCAAAAAAAAAAAAAAAGGAAATAATGATTGAATTTATTTGCTTAATAGTATTCTGTGTGGAAAATTTGACCCTAAAATATTGAATTTCCTTTGAAAATTAATTTCATATATCAGTAGAACTCTGTTTAGGCAGTATTAAATTCATTTGCTGTTGCTTCAATTTTTTTTTGTTTATTTCTCTTTGGATTTATAAAGATTATTCCATGATACAGAAATATTCCCTGCTGTTTTGGTACACTTATTGAATTATACATTATAATTTTAATGTTTAGTGTCTATATTGGGGGAAACTGGTACCACGGGTGGTGGTAGGAGTTTTCCTAACCTGTGCAAAATATGAATCTGTTAATTCTTCTTATAATACAGGATGATGAGAGCAATAACTCGTCTTCACAGAGCTATGGTGTTTCTTGAATATTTCACAAGTAATTCTTGGGTTTGGAATACTGATAATGTCAATATGTTAATGAATCAGTTAAACCCTGAAGATAAAAAGGCAAGTATTTTCTGTTTTATATTATAAAATAAACAGCATACAGTTAAAAACCATTAGCAACCTGAAAAATAAATGAATGTTTTCCATAACAATTATGCCACAAGAAGATCAAGAATCTATTAATAGTCTGTTCATTACATCTTCCATTAAATGTTAATTATTTTAAATTGCTTTGTCTTAATATTTGCAGTGTAAGTATATGAGAGTGGCAAGAGTATTTTCGAGTCTGACTGAAATTTTTATTCTCTTTTTCTCCTTAACACTGGGTCCAAAGAGAATTTACCTCCCCACCTAATACTTTGTTTTTTACCCTGAGTTTTAAGAAAAATCTTCTCTAAAAATTATTTTTCATGTGTTTTGCTTTTTGCCATTCCATATTTATCCTTCTGCTAATTTGAAACTTCAAACTTTGTTCTTTTTTAAATTAACCTGGTTATTTTAACTGCATACCTATAACATCTTAAGTTAAGCAATTTCTATTGCCCCTTTCTTATTGATATTTAGGACCTTGAAGTGTTTTATCTATGACTACTATCCTTACAAACTTCTATTTGTCCATTACTTTAGTTTTTTATTTAAACCCCATAATTGAAAGTTATTATTTTGTTTGTTCAGTTTTTATTTAGATTTAACTACATATTTACCAGTGTATTTGCTCACTGTTCATTTTTGCATCTCAGATCTTCTCTTTAGGATCATTTTCTTTCTGCCTGAAATATTTATTACGGTTTAATAGGAGGTCTGTTAGTAATGAATTCTCAGCTTTTGATTGTCTGATATGTCTTTATTTCACCCTTGTTTTTGTAATAAGAATTTGGGGCATTAAAGATAATTTGCTTTTTGTGTTCTTTCTTATATTCTTGTTATTGAAAAGTTAGTTTAATTTGCTGTTCTTTTATAGATGATCTGTTATTCCTGGCTCTTTTTCAGGTTATCTCTTTATGTATGGTGTTTTGTGGTTCACTATAAATGTATATGGGTTTAATTTTTAATAATTTATCCTGCTTGGATTGACCTTCAAGTTCTGTGGGCTAGTCTAACAGCTTTGTCTAAACCATTAAATTGAATTTAGGGTTTCAGTTATTATCTTTGTTTTAGAAATGCTAATTAATTTTCAAATATTAAGTTTTTTGAAAATCACCTCTAGAAATTTCTAGAATTTTGTTTTTGAAACATGAGACACTTTAAATTTGTTTCTGGTAATTCACATTTTTAAAGGCTTTACAGCATCTGATTCTTCTGTGTGTTAGGTTGCATATTCATGGCACCTTTGTTTTTTAATTTTTTAAAGTTTTTATTGTTTAACTATGAGTTTATGTTACTTGAAATTTCTTGAGGAATTTTCTGAATCCTACACTGAAATTGCATTTTTCCAATCAGGATTTGCCTTTGCTTCTCCCAGTAGCTTTATGAACTTAAAAACCCAGTTTCACTTTAACATGTCTATTATGTTTTGAGCATAAATCAAATATGAATGAGTCTTAATTAATAGACTAGAGTTGGCTCATGATTTTAGTTTTTAAAAGAGATTGTTTCCCCATACTCCTAGTACTACATTTCTTCCTCTTCACACTCTTTTCTAAATTTAATGTTTTATTTAACCAATATGTCCAAAATATTAACATTTTTAGCAGGTAATCAGAATTTAAAATTTTTATGTTCTATTTCATACTGAGCTTTTGAAATCGAGCATGCGTTTTATACTATGTAGCACATCTGAATTTGGAGTAGCCACATTTCAAGTGCCTAAGAGGCATATGTGGCTTCTAAATTGGACATCACAGATATAATCCATTCTACTGATTCTGTATAACCAACAAATCATCCGACAGTTGCTTCTTTGTCCATTTCTGTGGTAGGTTTGCTTTTTTTTCATCTGTGCTCTGACAGTATAGCCTTTTGGTGTCTATCATTTTTGCAGGAATATTCTATAAGAATCTTCAACTTCTGATGTCCTAGGCCAGTCTTACTGCCTTTAGCCTTTAGAGCAGAAGGTTTAGGTCATGAGGGTCTTTCGGATACTTTCAGGCTTAAAGATTTGTGGCTGCTGATAATTCTTTGCTTTCCTCTTTTTTTAATCCTCATTATGTACAAATTTAATGAATTATTAGAAAGTGAGCCCCCAGATGAAGAAATTAAACATTATTCCAAAAGTCTCCCTCATGCCAATTTCTAATTACTATCTCTTCTCTTCTTCCCCAAGTGTAATAGCTGTCTTTAATACTAACAGTAAGTTGGTTTTTTACTTTATGTAAATGGCCTTTTATATAACTGGTATTTTGTCTGATTTCTTCCATTTAACATGATGTTCATTATATTATCCATGTTAATGAGTAGATGAATTCATTTACTTTCGTTAGTATAGTCCCTTACATGAAGATGCAGTTTGCTAATTCTGCTGTTAATAGTCACTTGAGTTATTTTCAGAACTATAGAAATAATTCTCCTGTGAACATTCTTGATGCCTGAAGATGTTGTCTTCTCATACTTTTAGTTTTGATTTTTATATTTAGGTATTTTATCCACTTTGAGTTAATTTTTGTGTATGGCATGAGGTAGGGGTCTACCTTCATTCTTTTGCATATGGCTATCCAGTTTTCCCAGTACTGTTTATGAGGAGGTTCTTCTCACACCATTCAGTGGATTTGGCACCCTTGTCAAAAATCAGTTGGCCATAGATGTAGGGTTTATTTTTGAACTCTCAGTTTGATTCCATTTAGGTTTAGGTGTCTGTTGTTGTGCCAGTACCATGCTGTTTTCATTAGCGTAGCTTTGTAGTAAATTTTAAAATTGGAAGTGTGAGTCCACCAACTTCATTCTGTTTTTTCAAGATGGTTTTGGCTGTTTGGGTCCATTACCCTTCCATATGAATTTCGTGATTGGCTCTTCTATTTCTGCAAAAAAAGCTGTTGGAATTTGGGATTTTGTTGAATCTATGAATTGCTTTAGGTAAAATTGACATCTTAGTAATATTCTATCTTCTATCCTGTGAACATGAAACGTCTTTCCATTTATTTAGGACTTTTATTTATTTTGGCAATGTTTTATAGTGGTCTGTGTATAAATCCTTGGATAAATGTATTCCTAGATGTTTGGTTCTTTAGTTGCTATGGTAAATGAGATTCTTTCTTAATTTCTTCATCAAATTGTATAGAGAAACTACTGCTTCTTGCATATTGATCTTGTACTCTACCACTTTGCTAAATTCATTATTCTAGTAGCTTTGTGGGTTTTTTAGGATCTTGTAGATATAGGATCGTGTCATCTGCAAATAGGGATAGTTTTACTTCTTCCTTCCCAATTTGGATGCTTTATATTTCTTTTCCTTGTCTAATTCCTCTTGCTACAACATCCACTACAGTGTTGACTAATAGTGGTAACAGTGTACGTGCTTGTCTTGTTTCTGATCTTAGTGGGAAGACTTTCATCAGTCTTTCACCATTGAGTTTAATGTTAGCTTTGGATTTTTCATATATACCCTTTATCATGTTGAGGAGGTTCTCTTCTATACCCAATTTTCTGTGTGGGTTTATTAAGAAGGGGTGTTGGATTTTGCCTTTTCTGCATCAATTGAGATGGTCATATGAGTTTTTTTTTTTCTTTCTTAATGTAGTGTTTTGCATGATTTAATTGATTTTTTTATGCTAAACGACCTTTCCCAAACTGAGATTAATCCTACTGAAATCACAGTGTATAATTTTTTGAATGTGCTGTTGTGTTTGGTTTGCTAGTATTTTCTTGAAGATTGTTGCATCTGTATTCACAAGGGTCTGTAATTTTCTTTGTGTGTGTGTGTATGTGTGATATCTTTATCTGGCTTTGGTGTTATGGTAAAGTTGCCCTCATAAAGTTAGTTAGGACAAGTTCCCTTCAACTGTTTTACTCTTATGCCTAGGTATGTGTATGTGTGTGTTTTCAATCTGACATCTCATCATTTTTGGAAAATTTCCAGCCATCATCTCCTAAGTTGATTCTGTATAATTTTCTTTCACCTTGACTCTGAAACTCCAGTTGCACATAATGTCTGATCATCTCATAGTGTCTCGTATGTTAACTTGAGTCTCCAGTTTAATGGGGCATTATTGTGTTTTCACATTTTAATGATTTATTTATGGTAGCTATTTTTTTTGAATTTTGACCTGTGTGAGTGCTCTCCTTCAGGACATAGCCATACAGTGACTTTGGAGAATAGATCCAGGCCATAGGGGCCTCCCTAACCTTTTCTGTGCATGTCTCTTTTCTTGGGCATGTGCGTGTGATTTTAGGATTACCTCTTTTACATGGATAAGTTATCTCCTTTTCCCAAGGAAATAATTTCCTTTCTGTAACTGCACTCTATCTCCTACAGCCAGCAATCCCTTCCCCTAGGCAGCACAGTTTGACTGCTCTACCACAACGTTCTTAGGTGAGTTCTGAGCTGCCTTCTACATGTAGGGCAGGTTCTGGAACAGCAGGACCCTCAAGCCATCACCACACAGATTGGACCAGATACATGTCCCAGTATTTGCATAAGGTTTAATCTGCTCCTTCTGACAACAGAACCAGGGACATGCACTGGCTATGCTGGCCACATCGATGAGGGGTGGTGGGAAGAATCAACCAGTGTGTCACAAGATCCTCCTGCTTTTAAGTGGTTGTTTTATTGATTCAGCGTTCACCCTGTTACTGCAGTCCTTTAACTATTTCTGGAGTTATTAGAAAGATGTATCTGCCAGTTCTTGGTGTTGTTCAGATCTTCAATACCTCATTTCAGCACTTGCAGCTCAGCCCAGGCCTTTGGAGATGCAGAAAAGAATCACCCCGGGGAAAGTTGTTGGAACCCAGAGGCCTGGAGAGAAGGCCAGCAGAGATCATCGCCTTGTGCCTTCCCACATAAGAAAGAACTTCAGTTGAAAATTAGCTGCCTTTCCTTTGAAGAACTATATGCTAACTAAATAAATCCCTTTTTATTGAAAACCAATCCATCTCTGGTGTGTTGCATTCCAGCAACTAGCAAACTAGAATGATCCTTTTAATTTGTCTTGAAATCATTTGTTGCACACTAAACTTTTAAATGTTTTAAAGTGCTAACTGTGGGATATGGTCCCTGAGCTGTTCCTTCAATTTGTATCCAGCTAGTGATATGAGAGAGAGTTATATGAGTGCCAGGAGCTAACAGAAACAAAAAAACGTAAGCATCAAAAAACACCCTTCATAGTCTTTACAAACTGGCTTTGCATTACTTTGTGCTCTCCTTCAGAGTTGAAAAGATCAGCCTGAAGTGAATGCAAAGTGCTGGGCCTTCCCTGTCTTTTCTAAACCTGCATTTCTTTTAGGCTTGTGCTTGCTCCCTGGCCTTAGGAATTCCCCTTACAGGAATCTGAATGCCTCCCTTTACTTTCTATGAAACAAGCTTTCTTTTATCTTTTTCTTTTTTGCCTTCCTTTAGTATTTAAAAATAATTCCATATTTTCCTGTCTATATTAGTTTCATGGAAATACATGTTTTTTTATTGTTTCAGTAGGTTACTCTAGAAAGTACAGCATCCTTTCTATCTTTTCTCAAACAGTGCGAGAACAAGGACCAACACTTAGTTTCTCCTGTTCTCGAAGAATTTAATTTTCTATATATGTTAAACCTTCACAAGCCATTGTTCTTTTTCCAGTCTGTTTAGTGGTACTTGCTTACATTAACTAGTGTATTTGCCCTTTTATTGCTCTTTATTTCTCCTTCTGTCTCCACATTTCCATCTGGAATCATTTTCCTTACACTTGCAGAATGCTCTCTAGCAGATTTCCTCTACTGTTTATCTTCGGTGGGTTTCAATTTGACTCAGTTCTTATTCTTCTGGAAATATCTTTATTTTACCTTTATTTTCCAAAGATATTTATCTTGTATAGAATTCTAGCTTAATTTTATATTGTTTAGGCACTTGGTAGGCATCTATTCATTGTCTTTTGACTTCCCTTACTTCTGTTTAAGATCAGCTATCAATTTAATAGTTGTTCCTTTGGAGGTAATTTTTTTTACTTTAAAATTTTTCTCTAACTTTCATTTGTTTTACTCTTATGCCTAGGTATGTATATGTGTGTTTTTTTAATCTGTGCTTTGACATCTCATCATTTTTGGAAAATTTCCAGCCATCATCTTTTGTATAATTTTCTTTCACTCTGCGTCTGGAACTCCAATTACACATAATGTACGGTCATCTCATAGTGTTTCTTATGTTAACTTGGGTCTCCAGTTTAATGGGTTGTTATTATTATGTTTTCACATTTTAATGATTTATTTATGGTAGCTATTTTTATTTTTTGTCTAGAACCTGTTTTCTGATAAGTCATGGTATATAGTAAATAATCTGTTACTTCAAATGCAAGTAACTTTGTGTGCTGATGAGCACTGAGTGGTGCTTAACCTTTTTATTTTCCACAAAGTAGCATTTCTGTAAGGCTTTCTCTTCTGGATTTATCTCTGTTTTCCATCAAATGGCCTAGTCACTTATCTGAACTCCTAAGACAGCTTTCATAACACAACCTTTCTGTTGATGTCGAAAATATTCTTCAGGAACTATTAATCTGTGCACTATGTGGGATGTATTGAGGAAAGAGAGACAGTGGATAGAAAGGAACTGAAAAGAAATATATTAGTGCTTACATAGAGTAGTGAGGAATACATGGAACTGGGTGTTTAGACAGTGGGAATTTTGTCAGTTTTGAAAATGATACAGGCTTCTTTTTCCTTACATTTAACACACTTCAGATACTGATGTGAATTTTTAGATTATCTTCTCAAATATTTCTGTTTAATGGAGAGTGTGAAATAACGATAGGGACTTTTTTGTGACAAATCTGTTCTAGTTTGCTAGCTGCTGGAATGCAATATACCAGAAACAGAATGGCTTTTAAAAAGGGAAATTTAATAAGTTGCTAGTTTACAGTTCCAAGGCCAAGGAAACGTCCCAATTAAAGCAAGTCTATAGAATGTTCCATCAAATGCATCCAGGGGAAGATACCTTGGTTTAAGAAGGCTGAGGAAGTTCAGGGTCCCTCTCTCAGCTGGAAAGGCACATGGTGAACATGGCGTCATCTGCTAGCTTTCTCTCCTGGCTTCCTCATTCATGAAGCTCCCAGGGAGGCGTTTTCCTTCTTCATCTCCAAAGGTCCCTGGCTCGTGGACTCTGCTTTGTGGTGCTACAGCATTCTCTGCTCTCTCTGAATCTCCCATTCTCCAAAATGTTTCCTCTTTTATAGGACTTCAGAAACTAATCAAGCCCACCCAAATGGATGGAGACACATCTCCCCTAATCCAGTTTAACAACCACTCTTGATTGGGTTACATCTCCAGGGAGGTGATCTAATTACATACAGTATTGAATAGGAATTATTCTGCCTTTACAAAATGGGGTTTAGATTAAAACATGGTTTTTCTAGAGGACTTACATCATTTCAAACCAGCACACTAACATTAAGATTGAATATAAAAGTTAAAATAATATTTAAACATTTTGTTATTACATCTTTTGAAATTGACCTTTAGAAAAAAAAAAGAATGTTTTTATATTTGTGCTAAAAATTGCTCAAGAAAGTTACCAATATATATTTTGTGTTAATGTAGACATTCAATATTGATGTACGGCAGTTACATTGGGCAGAATACATAGAGAACTACTGTATGGGAACTAAGAAATATGTATTGAATGAAGAAATGTCTGGCCTCCCTGCAGCTAGAAAACATCTGAACAAGTAAGTTTTACATGGGTTTGAATTTTCTTGTCCTGCTTATGAAATATTTCAGTTTTTTAATATGATAGTTTATTGAAAGAAAGATATTGCTAATGTATTTATTGTATTTAGGAAAAAAGAGTTTGCTTTTGAACTGGACCTAGTAGTATAATTTTAACTTTAAATTGTTGAAAGTTACTATCTTCTTCAACTTATATTACTCCTTGCTATGAATTTCACACGGAATTGAGTTTTAAAAATCACTATTACACTCCCTTTTGTTACTACTGAAAAATTAAAGATAAGAGAAAAAAGTATATTTTAACCTGGAAATAAAGTACTCAATACTGTTGGAAAAGGAGGAAATACATGAATACATCTTTCAGCTTTGAATTCTATCTTTGTTTATAAAATAGAGTTCAATCCTTTCATTAGTGTTATAGTTTCTGGACATGTACCATAAAGTGGGTTGGTTAACAACAAGAATTTTAATGCTTCATGGTCAGAGGCTAGAAGGCTTGCTTCCTCCTGTAATTGGTATCATTTAGATGTCTGGCAGTCCTTGTGGTTCCTTGCCTTTTCTGTCTCAGGATGATATCGTCTCCATTCACTTCTGATTTTATTGATTTCTAGCTCTAATTCTCCACATGGCTTTCTCTTCATAAAGCCTCCGGTAGCAGGATTAAGGCCCGACTTCATTCAGTTGAACCACACCTAACCTAAAAATAACCCTTTTTTTTTTTTTTAATCTGTACACAGGAATGGATTAAAAACATGTATTTTTTGGGTCCATAAGTAAAACTACCAAAGTAGTCTCTTTGTAAAAGTAATACGTTTCAGATTGTTTTGTTTTTCAAAAAAAGGTCAGAAAATGAAAGGGAAAAAAATCACTGACAACTCACCATTCAGAGATGGAGATATTTTAGTAATAATCTTTTTTGAAGACTTTTATATTATGTTTCTCTGTGAGGCTTTGCAGAGTCAACTGTTGTTATGAATAAATGAGGAAACGAGGACTAGGAAAGTTGTGTTTGCTTAGCTCATATTGTATTAAGTAGGAAAGCAAACTATACTGATCTTTGGCTCCTAATTCAGTACTCTTTTTCTCTTCACCCATTGTTCACATATTGCCATACTACCTCACAATGAAGTTAATGGAATTTATATAACATTATTATATATCTTGAAGATTTGTCTTCCTTTCAAACACTATCAAAAATATTTTGGAAAAAAAAAAGTATTTTGTCCCCTCTCCAGAACATCAACTAGTTCCACCCCCCATCCCATATTATTGATAGCCCTTTCCAACATGAAAAAATTAGAATAGGCATAGCCAAAATACCCATAAAGTTTGGGAGAAGGATCAAAGAAGAAGGTGGAATTACAACACAAAAGGTAGGATTTAACACATGAGTATGACTGTTGAATCATTATATTGATTTCTTTTAGTCTCCAGTATCTTGGAGCAGCTAGAAGAAAAATCCCGTAATTGTGGAACTATAGCCCATACCAAACTCTGAAATCTATAACAAATTGTTGTGGTTGCTTTGAAATTCTTGCCTTATTGTATATGTGTTATTGTTCACAATTAAAAAAAGTTTTTTGAAACATAAGTAAGGTACTGTACATGTTACTCTTTGAGACTGGGAAGGTCCTCTTTTATAGAGCCAGTGCCATGTTTCATTCTTGGGTGAGGACTTGTCCAGGTGGCCTTTGATCCTATCAGCTGTAACTGAAGAAGTAGGTCACTAGTCTGACAGTTTATAAGCAGCTAAGGGTGTCAAAATTGTTTACTGTGTTTTGTCTATGCTGTGATATGTATAATAAACCAGTGATTTTTTTTCTCGTTATGTTAGGTAGGAAACCCCAGAAGTGCAAGAAGCATATTTGTTTTACCTGCATTATGCTTGAGGCCTAGCACAGTACCGGGCACGCAGAGAATGCTTAATATTGGTTATAAATAAGTTTGCATACCAAACATATTGTGAAGTTCATTGTTAATATTGGTTACATGTTTAATATACTACCATCCAGGATTTACAAAGTTGGGTCCATTTGATTTTGCTAACTTTCTAACTTAGGGACTTCTAGTTAGTATAGTTTTTAAATAAGTTTCAAATCAATTTGGATTTGACCTATGGTTAGATTAAAAACAGCATTAATTAGCTGCCATCCAACAATATTTTGTCCTAGAAAAAATTGTCTGACATAACTCTTGGTTTGCTTTCCAGGTTGAGGAACATACGTTATGGTTTTAATACCATCCTTGTGATCCTGATCTGGCGTGTTTTTATTGCAAGATCACAAATGGCAAGAAATATTTGGTACTTTGTGGTTAGTCTGTGTTACAAATTTCTTTCATACTTCCGAGCATCCAGCACAATGAGATACTGAAGACAAGAATTTAGCATTAGAACGTCTATGCATATGGTGGTCTAAATGCACAAAATGTAAAATGTGCTTAAGTCATCTCACTTTTTGTCAAGACATTAAACCATCTTAGATCTGAGTGTGGAGTAAATTATGGTACATTTTATGTAACAGTTTAATGTTTATGCTCAGAAAAGCCTAGCGAACACACTGTGGTATGCCAACTAAAATCTGTAATAGCCACAAACCCATGGCTTGCCATTTTGATCCTGGGGGAAAGGGGTGGGTGAGGTTAGGAATGGGGAAATAGGAACACTGACCAGTATAACTGTGCAATTCTGGTACCTATTAATTTAATATGCCTTAACACATAATGAACTTCTAAATCTAATATTCAGTACAACAGAAAGCATTTATTTGAACAGGAGTACTAGCTCAGTTAGTAGATAATTGATTCTTCAGTGTTTAATTTTTTCCAGAAGTTGAAGTAGGTTTTACTTTTGTTAAAATTATAGCAAATGGTTTTCACATCATTCTGTCAGTTACTGAGTGGTCTCAAACATAAGGACATGCTCTTATTCTTCTTTTTCTCATTAAAGTTATGCTATAGATCATTTTTCTATAAGCAATTAATTGCTTTCATAATCTGAAGGCTACATTATTCTAATGACTACTGCATCTAAATGGGTTTGAGAATCCATATGAACTTATGCTATGTGTTTTTTTGAAGGAAAGTGAAAGCAAATTCAATAAAATGTTTAGTGTTAAAAAGAATAGAAAGAAATTTTTCTTGTCCATAGTATGGTCAAATAAAGATCAGTCCTTTGAGATTTTGTTCATGTTTTCAAACAGGAGAATTTCTTGAGACTGGTTGGAAAGGTGGGGAGGGGTTCACCATACCTTTGCTCTCCTCCTTTATAAAATTTATTCATAGAACTTTAAAAAGGCTTGACTGACTTTCCAATGAAAGTGCATTATTATTGGGAAAATGTATTTTCAGGTAGTAATAACATTAAGAAGATGTTCTCATGTGTGTATAAACACATACAAATTTTTAATCTTGAAAGCTGAATTCCTTCAAGAAAAATAAAATAATGTGTATGAAATTAAATAAAGGACTTTATTTACATACCACATAAAGTAGCAAACTGTTGAGTGTCTGAAGATGCCATCTCTTTTTTTCTGCATGTAGTTTTAGCTTTAGAAAGAAATGCATTATAGATAGAAATAATAGCAAGAAATTTGATGTGTATTTTAATGATACGTTATAATTCCCTTTAAGTCTCCTTACTGTTTTAACATACATTTGTTTTAACATTCTTCAGCAGAATACGGTTCTGATTAAGCTGATCAAGTTGTATTATATATAAATCATCAGCTGTGTGTCTGGAATATGTTTAAAAAGGTCATTTCACAATACAAAAAGTTAATTCTTTGTCAATTTAAATGCAGTGTTCAAGAAGTTTATTTTATTATCGTTGTGATAAAACTAAACGTAAAGAAAATCACCTTCTTCCATGCAGGTGTATAATCTTCAAAAGGAAAAAGCTTCCATGTTGAAGCCAGATTTTCTGCAGTAAAACTTTTAAGCATTATTATTATTTTTTTTAAAGGACATATGTATATAAATAAATATACATGTATATTCTTTGGAATGATACTAAAGTCTCTGGTCTAGGACCATACCTTGTGTAAGGTATGAGAGACTATGACAGTGTCTAAAAATGGAATAAATGATGATGCCTTTGATTTAAAGTGCCCCATGTAGCTAACTATAGATGCTGTATATATTGATTACCCCATCTCTTCAAATATATTTCCATAATGTGTTGAAAATATGCTAACATTTCTATATTTTTATACTTCCGCCAAATATACCTAGAATCACAAGCATTGTCTTTGTATCTTGCAGAAGAATCAGGTACAATTTCAACAGGTTTATGAAGTGCATAAGGAGTGTATATCTTCTAAACTGTTACGTTTTTCTGATAATTTAACTTTTAAAGAAATGCCAATTGGAATCCTGAGGCCACTGCATTAATTTTGTATGTTTGTTTAGAATTCTATTTTCAAAATGTTGGTGAATAAATTAAATAGGTAGCATTCTAGAATTTAGGATTCTAAAATCAGTATAAAGAGTCTGTAGATTGTTAATCCCCACCAACTACACTTTAAGCTTAAAATAAAAGCTTAAAGCTTTTGGAAATAATTTCTGTGTGGAATTTGCTAGATGTGGTTTTTAGTTCAATGTTTGATTATATATTCTACACAAACATTATTTAACAGGATAGCCTATTAAATAAATTTAATATTTCCTTTAACTCATTTTATAAAACTATAATCTAAAACATTTGGGACTTTTTGCCTTATTCATTTTTTAACCCTTATAATTCTGGCATATGCATTTTTCAATTGTGAGGTTGTTGTGCTATGTAATAGGTCCTAAAACTCAGCACAGAAAAGTGCTGCAATACATTCTTGGCTTCAAGATAGTATAAAATAAACATTCTTTGAATATGTGTAATAAATTTTGGAGCAGGGAGGAAAAAGTCTTCTCTCCTTTTTTGTGTGTGTGTGTGTGTTTGCAGGAACTGATTTCAGGATTTTTTGTTTTTGTTTTAAATGTAAATTGATCATCTTTTATAACAATTAAATAGAAGCATTATTGGGTGCCTTTGTTTGTAAACCAAAAAGTAATAAATGAATCCCTATATTTCCACTATAGTTTTTATTGTATTTTTGCATTCTGAAAATTATCCATGAGATAATGTTGTTAGAATTACATGAGAAGCCCTCACTTACACTTCATGTGTTTTAAAGTGTACTCATTAATTTGTGTATCCTAATTTTATTTAATTTTAATTCTCAAATAACATTTCAGGACAAACATATAGGCAGGATAAATACATTTTGTTAGAGTATTATTTTTATGTATTAGCTAGAATAAGGTGGTTTTCATTTTTTAAAAACAGTATGGACCGAACTTCAGGGTGTCTTCAGCTGTTCTCCTTCACATTGAATACTATTACTTTAATTTATAGGCATAGTTGCAGTAATTTACCTGTCTGTTGGTAAGTAAAAGGGCTTATTCATTAATAATAGAGATTGACTGAATCTTTTGGGGAAAAAAATGTAGAAAGCATCAGGCTGAAGTTACGGTGGGTGTAAGTGGCCTATTGAGAATGCTTTTCCAGACTGACTTTACACCCTGACTTGAAATCATTAACACTGACTTGGACAGTGTTAAAAGGTTCTTGCTCTTTTTAATTTTTTAAAAATTTTTAATTCTGAAATAATTTTAAATTGACAGGGCAGTTGCAAAAAAAAAATTAAAATCATATTCACAGTATTGTGCCACTCTCATCACCATCCATTACCAAAACGTTTCCATCACCCTGAACAGAAATCCTGTTTGTAATCCTATTTCCCCTCTCCATGTCCCTGGTAGCCTAGTAGTCAACTGGTAGTCTACTTTCTGTTTCTATGAATTAGTATGTTCTAGTTATTTTGTTGTAAGTGGAATCACACAATAGCTGTCTTTTCATGTGGGACTTAACATGATGTTTTCAGGGTTCATCCATGCAGTAACATGTATCAGAACTGTCTATATTTTTACCACTGATCTTGCTGTTTTGAGAAAACTCTAGCCCTTCCTGAGAAACTAGAAAGGAAAGGCTATGTACACTGCATAACTTGACATAGAAATTAGTTAATTAAATCAGTAGTAGATAAAATAAATATTTAGTATTTTCCTTCTGGATTAATATTTTCATCTTGAAACATTTTTTAGTGATAGAAAGCACTTGGCTCTTTTTAAGGAGGTACCCTCCTAGCATACATCTCAGATACCCTTAAATCAGATTCCTAATCAAATCATCATCCTCAAATGAATGTAGCTGTAAAAATTGTTAAATTACTTTGATTTTCTTTACTAAAAAAAATTGATTGATGTGCTCCTTTGCAAGTTGATGACTGTAAAATACATTTACTTAGAAAAACCCAGAATGATAAGTAGGAGTTAATTATCTTTAGTATGGGCCTCAACTCTGAATAAGGTTTTACAGTTGTTTTCTGGAGGGTGATTGAGGTGGTCACAGGCAATAGATATAAAACCTATAATGTTTTATAAGGGAAACAGAGGCAATCAAGATTTTCCTGAATTCATTAAAATACACAAACTTTCTTAGCTATTCTCTTGGAAGTATTTATCTTAAAATTTTCTTATAGACATTTGACTGAGATTTCCTGTTACAGATATATGAATTTGAATTAGGTGTCCTCTAAAGATACTTTGGAGACAGAATTCCTTCATTTTCTGCTGTTGTATAGAAAATCTAATTCTCCCTCTCTCTGTCTTGCATAAATCTGTAAAGAGCGTCCCTTCAGTTGTTGTGAGCAAGGTGTTACTGGACAATGTGAGGTGGAACCATATAAAAATACTAATATTTGATAGTCTTTGAGCTATAAAGGCTTCATATGACTCAACTTAGTATTATAGCTGCTCTTTTTTTTTTTTAAAAACAAACACCTGAACCTGATCATACAGAGAGATGATTGTAGTTTTCTTGAAAATATTTATCTGGGGAGACTGTGTGTTCATTAATTTTATCTATACTTAACTGTTTGACATCTAATACATAACTTCCTGCTATACGTTACATCTTTTACAGGTTCCTGTTATTTCTCCCAACTTGGTTGTTAGTTTCTTGAGGGAGAGACCAGCCTTGCACCTTTGCTACCATAAAAATAATACTGGCTAACATTTGTTGAGCAGTATGTGCCAGGCACTACTCTAAACATTTTACATGTATTAATCCATTTAATCTTTACAACAACCCATTGGGAAGGGCACCTATTACTTATGTTTTATAGGTGTGGTAACTAAGGCTATAACACTAATAAGTTATTAATAAGTGTACCCCATTACACTGCTAATGGTAGAACCAAGATTTGAGCATGGGTAGTCTAGCTCCAAAGCCCACACTCCTGCTGTACCATACTGTCTTTCGCTGTAGGAACACAAATATTTCTTGACTATTCAGAGAAGTCCTTTGAAAAACTGTTGTACTAAAATGTCTTCATTAACTTCTTCATTTTTAAAACACAACTTTCATCCATTCAGCAAATATCGAGTAACTGTTATGGGCTAGACTGTGTTTTATATTGGAATTATCTGCTTACCTGTCTGAATCAGTCACCAAACTAAATTTTGCCGTGGACTTGACCTGAATTTGACACACTGCCTACAATTTAGGGTCTTATGATTTGACATAGATAAACAGCTCATTTTAATACAGCATATAATGACAGGTATGAACAAAATTTCAAAAGCAAAGAGGAGTGACTTGCTATTTATTGTTTCAGGAAAGAGCTCATATAAGCAAATGGCATTTGAGATGTGATTTTAAGTCTGACTGAGAAATTCTTGGATTAAGGAAGCATTCCAGGCAGAGAAAAGAGTAAAAGTTAGGAAGTGTGGAAAGCAAAAGGAAAATTTTTAATGCTGAGGGATGAGATGACTAAGGAGAAATAAGCCTTGGGAGGTAGTTGGGGGCCACCTTTGGGAAGGGCTTTTGCATGCTTGAAATTCCTGTAGTCTGAGGTATGCTAGTCAGCAAAATCTCAGAAGTTTTTTCTATCCAAAGTACATCCAATTCCTACTAAGAATGAATAAGTTGGGCTTTAAAAAATTGTCTTATTCATTAAAGATTGAGATGGTATAATCTAGGAATGCGGAAAGTATAATAATAGTGAATAAGTGTGCCAATTTTAAAAATGTGCATGAGGAAGAACAAAGGAATGTCATTACTGCAGGGTGCTGAAAATAGATGGTAATTAATATTTTAAAATTTCACCTTATGTATGAGACTAAAGCAAAAAATGTTTGGTACAAAATTTATATTTTGACTAGTGCATTTCCTAATATAATTTATGTAGATAGCTTAATTGAACACCATAAGTACTTGGAATCTCAGGTAGGACATGAGATTTTGTTAGTTTGTCCAGAGTGATACCCCAATGAATCCCAGAGTGATTCGATCAGTGAGTGGAAAAGAATTTGCGAAGTCCCCTTCAGGGAATGGTGAGAATGGGGAGAAATTCAACTTCCCCAAGTTGAATTCTTGATATTCTCACAAGCAGTGTGGACAACCAAAGCTATAGGCTGAGCCCCCAGTCTTGGGGTTTGTTCGTATGAAACTTAACCCCACAAAGGATGGGTCAAGTCTATGTAAAATTAGGCCTAAGAGTCACCCCCAAGAGAGCCTCTTTTGTTGCTCAGATGTGGCCTCTCTCTCCAGCCAACACAACAAGCAAACTCACCACCCTCCCCCTGTCTACATGGGACGTGACTCCCAGTGGTGTGAACCTTCCTGGTAACATGGGACAGAAATCCTAGAATGAGCTGAGACTCAGCATCAAGGGATTGAGAAAAGCTTCTCGACCAAAAGGGGGAGGAGTGAAATGAGACAAAATGTCAATGGCTGAGAGATTCCAAACAGTCGAGAGGTTATCCTGGAGGTTATTCTTACATGTTAAGTATATCTCACCTTGTTATTCCAGATATAATGGAGGCTGGAGGGAACTGCCTGAAAATGTAGAGCTGTGTTCCAATAGCCATGTTTCTTGATGATGATTGAATAATGATACAGCTTTCACAGTGTGACTGTGATTGTGAAAACCTTGTGTCTGATGTTCCTTTTATCTACTTTGTCAACAGATGAGTAGAACATATGGAATAAAAATAAATAATAGGGGAACAAATGTTAAAATAAATTTAGATTGAAATGCTAGTGATCAATGAAAGCAAGGGGTAGGGGGTGGGGTATGTATAATCTTTTTTTTTCTTCTGTTTTCATTTTATTTTTCTGTTGTCTTTTTCTTTTTCTGAATTGATGCAAATGTTCTAAGAAATGATGAATATGCAACTAAGATACTAATTACTGATTATATATGTAGAGCGGAATGATCACATGTTAATGTTTTAGTTCGTTTGTTAATTTTTTTAAATTAAATTTTTTTTAAAAAGTCAATGCATTAAATGCAGTGAGAAATCAGTGGTTTTAGACATATAAACGTGATTTGTGACAAGAACTACTTAAAGGTGGAGGGACTGAGGGGTATAGGAACATATTTTATGTTAAAGTTAAGTTAGTATAAAAGCAAATGAGATTCTTATCAATTTAGAATGTATTGAGCCCCATGGTAACTACAAAGAAAATATCAGGGAACACACAAGCTCATAAAAACAGAAGTTGGAGTATAGGTTGCCAAGGACAGATGGCAGGAGGAATGGGGAGTTAATGCATCATAGGTGAAGGGTTTCTGTTTGGAGAGTTGGGAAAATTTTACTAATGGAAGGTGGTGAAGCTCCTACAGTATTGTTACTGTGATTAATCCCACTGAATGGTATGATTGGGAGTGTTTGAGATGGGAAAGTTTATGTCATATATATGTTTCCACAATTAAAAAAAAAGAATGAATGATAGAGGCATGAAAATTAAATGCAGAGCATGATTCTGGATGGGATATAGCAAGGGAGGACAAAAGGCTTAAAGGGACATTGTTGGGACATATTTATATTAATGTTAAATTTCTTAAACTTGGTAACTGCAGTGAAGGTGGTCACATAAATGAACATCCTTATTCTTAGGGAAAGTATATGGCAGTAATAAGTGTTCAGGGAGCTTGATATATACAGCCTACACTCAAGTGTTCAGAAGATGGGTGAATGGATGGAAATTAGATAGATAGATAGATAGATAGATAGATAGATAGATAGATAGATAGATAGATAGAGAAAAATGTTAAAATTGGTGGATCTACCATCTGGATGGTAGTGGTATGTTGGAGTTCTCTGGATGGGGTTTGTATTATTTTTTCAACTGTCCTATAAATTTGAAAGTATTTTGATATGAAAAGTTTTCTTTTTTAAGTGCAAGCTACTGTGTTCCCCTCCCCTCATAGCAAAAAGCAAGTCAGCAAATGATAAACCTGGGTTTCTGGATGAAGGCAAGTTAGAGTTTGTGTATTGTTTGAGTATTACTTTTGCAATGTTCCTGTAAGTTTCAAATTATTTTAAAATAAATTTTTTTAAACTAAAAAAAAAAATTGATTACATATCTTTTCTAAATGAAATTGAGGAAAGTGTCTACTGGTATAATGTCACTAAATCTTTGAGAACAAAAACCACACCAGTGTGTAAACAATGGGTCTCTTTGTTTTTTCCGTTTTTTTCTGTGGTTCTCAGAATACAATTCCCCAAACCAGCAGCAGCAGCATCACCTAGGAACTTATTAGAAATGCAGATCTTAGGGCTCCATTCCATATTTACTGAAAGAAACTCTGGGAGTAAGGCCCAGCAAAGTTTTAACAGTTCCTCCAGGTGATTTTAATGCACGCTAAAGTTTGAGAACCACCGTCAGTATTTGTCAAATACCAACAGTGTCCAAATAGAGTGCATTCTTAGGATTTGGGACAGGTCAGGAAATTACTACTTGAAATTAAGAATATATGAAGTATGATACAAAACGTACATGCATACATAGAAGAGGTCTGCCCCAGCTAGAAGAACAGCAAAATGTTAAAGAATTAGCCTTAGTGGTGGAGTTATGGGTGAATCTAGCTTGTTGCCCCTTATTCTTTCTTAGTTTTCTTAAATGAGCCTGTCTTTTAAAAAAATCTTTTATTAATTTTTAAATTCAAAAGAAAATATGACAACAAAGAAACATTCTTAACATATGATCATTCCGTTCTACATATATAATCTAATTCACAATATCATCACATAGTTGCATATTCATCATGATCATTTCTTAGAACATTTGCATCAATTCAGAAAAAGAAATAAAAAGACAACAAAAAAATTCATACATACCATACCCCTTACACCTCCCTTTCTTTTTAAAATTTATTTATTTTTTATGATACGTAACCACGTACATTCTTATCATTCCATTCTTGCTACACAATCAATAATTCACGCTATCATCACATAGTTGCATTTTCATCACCATGATCATCTCCCAGAACATCCGCATCAACCCAGATAAAGCAACAAAAAGAAGACAGAAAAAAATCCAGACATACCATACCCCTCCCCCTCCCCCTCACCGATCACCAGCATTTCGATCTACCAAATTTACTCTAACATTTGTTCCCCCTTTTATTCATCTATCTTCAATCCATATGTTTTACTTGTCCATTGACAAGGTAGACAAGAGGAACGTCAGAAACAAGGCTCTCACAACCACACAGTCACACTGCCACAGCCGTATCATCATGCAATCATCTTCAAGAAACACAGCCACCGGAGCACAGCTCCACATTTTCAGGCAGTTCCCTCCAGCCTCTCCACCACACCTTGACCAATAAGGTGATATCTATTTAATGTGTAAGAACAACCTCCAGGATAACCTCTCGACTCTGTTTGGAATCTCCCAGCCACTGACACCCGATTTTGTCTCATTTCCCTCTTACCCCTTTTGGTCAAGAAGATTTTCTTAGTCCCTTGATGCTGAGTTCCAGCTCATTCTAGGATTTCTTGTCCCATGTTGCCAGGAAGGTCCATGCCCCTGGGACATGTCCCACATAGAGAGGGGGAAAGCACTGAGTTTGCTTGCTTTGTCAGCCGAGAGAGAGAGAGGCCACATCTGAGCAACAGAAGAGGTTCCCTTGGGAGTGACCCCTAGGCCCAATTTTAAGTAGAGCCTGAGTTTTTTTTAAATCAAAATTTTTGCTTTAAAGTAACTTATAAATGAGGGTGCATGGAATCTAGAAAAATAACACTAGCCTTAAAAATATCTAATAGGGTTCATTCTGAATTTTTAGCCCCAGATCTTGAGCTGGGATTTTTGTTTTGTGAGTAGGAATGACTACTTACTAGGCTTCCATAGCCCTTTAGAGCATCCAGTTCTTTTTGTTTTCTTTTTGGTGTACTTGGTAAATAGTTTATTTCCGTATTTACCAGTTTCTGACTTGGGCTTTCTCTGGTGGCCTTGTTAACCTAGAGTGTATGTACTATCTGTACAGTCAAGTAATCCCAGTCCTTCAGCTAACTTTGTTTCCATTGTAATGCTACATGGGCTTTCTTATTTATAAACCGATCAATTGTGAGTTTATAAAGACTCACCTCCCACAGAGACTGCTCAATTTGGTAGACTGAGAAGATATTTCTGGCCCTGTAAAGCTTGGATTGTAGGGCCCATGCAGTTGGTACTGCTTTATCTGCAAGGCCCTAAGAATTAGCCAATCAACCTCCCTCTCCTTGTACTTTTCATGATATAGGCAGTTGAAAATACTGTGATTGTTTTTTGTAATGTCTTGTTTGAGGAAATCTGAAACGTTCAGGGTTCTTTTACCTTAGCCACTATAAAAACAGGACCTTACCCCATTAGATTGAAATTACCTGTTCACTTTGTCTTCTCCATTAGATTGTGAGCTCTTCTAGAGAGCAGGACCTGTTTCTTAAGATGCCTGACACATAGATGTTACTCAATAAAGATGAAGTTTTTCCTTCCTTTTATCAGTCACAGGATTGTTAACCCCTTCCTGCTATAGATACAGCTTTTGCAATCAAGATTTTTCCAAAGGGAGCATAAAAGTTGTTTACACACTAATCTGTTTTTATTTTGCTCACCTGTAGATGGTAGCAAACTAGGTAATGCAAATACCCCAAATTAGAAATTCCACAGTGGACACACTTTGCGCAGAAAAATACGTGTGTGTGGAAAATGATGATCTTGAGCGTTCTGAATCTCCAGGGACTTTTTTTTCACAAATCCTGGCTGTTCTAATTTGCCAAAGCTCCAGCATGCAACACACCAGAGATGGGTTGGCTTTTAATAAAAGGGGATGTATTTAGTTATAGATCTTCCGAGGAAAGGCAGTTAACTTTCAACTGAGGTTTTTTCTTACATGGGAAGGCACAGGGCAGGCCTCTGGGGTCCAACAACTTTCCCCGGGATGATTCCTTTCTGCATCTCTAAAGGCCTGGGCTGAGCTGCTTGGGCTGTGCTATGTTGAGCTCTCTCATTTAAGCACCAGCCAATTAAATCAAACATCATTCTTTGCAGCAGGCACGCCTCCTAGCTGACTGCAGATGTAATCAGCAACAGATGAGGGTCACACGCCATTGGCTCATGTCCACAGCAATAGATCTAGGCACCTTCACCTGGCCAAATCGACAGCTGAATCTAACTACCACACTGGCTATGTTGTATAAACCTAGCTTCATCTGTTTGAGAGCGACTGCTGCTTGTTTGCCCATCTAGTCCCATTGCTGCTCTGCCTTTTCCTATAGTTCCTTGGTTGACTTTCTGTTATTTCCTTCCCCCATCTATTTGAAAGTTCTTTCCAGCTGAATTGGGCCTTCCCGAACCATCTGACCTTCTTCCAGAGGATTGGGCGCTTCTCTTTCTAGGAGACAAGATTCTTATAAGGGCCACATCCAAAGCACATAGATACACATGAAGAGTTTGCTGCTTTTGAAATAACTAAGCAGTTAAAGATTAGAGTGTAAAGATACTCCTCCAGAGTATTGAATATCTGTTCCTAACTTCTAAGTCAACTCCAATTTTATCACTGACCCTTGTGTATTTGCTAGATAGTTCAGCAAATAAAAGTCACTTTCAGAGGAAGAATATTAAGGGAAGGGGGGAAGCTTTTCCTGAAATATTAATAAATAAAAGAATTTTTGAAGCATTGCATGCTTATTTAATTCTTCCTTAAGTTGGATAATATCTTGAAGCTCACGTTCTTTGAGCTATTTCTAGGGCTCTCAGAGAATCAAATGATAAGTTAACAAAGCCCAAACTGAAAATTCCATCTCCCTAGATGGTGCAGATTACTTTTGCAATTTACCAACTACCACTACCCAGAGTTCATTCCAGATAATCCCCAAACCAGGGACTCCCATGCCTGGCAAGTGATCAAAATTACCAAGGCAACTCTAAATGTGGAGGTTCCCAGTATCCACCACCAGAAGTTTTTTTCGTTAGTTAAGTCTAAGAAGAAACTAAAGGATCTGGATTTTTAAAATTCTCTCCAAGAGATTCTAATGATCCAGATCTGAGTTTTTCTTCCATAAGTCAGTGTCTGAAGCAGAATCATCTGAGGAATTCCGTGGGCATGGATATGTCTGGCCCTGCCCTTAGCCTTTTCGTGGCAGAAACCTGTTATTTCTAGCAAGCCTTGTGGGTGATTTTACATACTCGGGGCAGTTTAAGAACTGCCCAAACCTCAAGAAATTGCTTGCCACTCTTAAAAAAAAAGTTCCAGAGCTCTTTTCCAAATAGCAGAAAAGCAAATGACAAAAATTTGCAAAATTGCAATTCTTTAGCATCTTTTAAGCAAATTCCACTGCCATTTCAGTACAAATATTCTGATTGCTTAGTAAATAAATACTCCATATCTGCATCTGTAACATACTATTATGTGACAACTGCAGAGCACAAGTAAGTGCCTGTCACTTCTAAAATTAAAAAAAAAATGCTGTAATAACAAAACTTCCATAAGGACAGAGAAGCAGAATTGTATAGAGGAAAGAGCATTGCCGTGAGAAGAGGCATGAATTGACTGCAACTGACTAGGTGCATGACTATGAGCAAGTCATTTAACTTAGCCTCAGTGTCCACATCTGTAAGATTACCTCCCTGGCAGGATGGTTCTAAGGATTAAATGATACAATGAATATAATATAAAGTGTGCAATACATAGTAAATGTTTAGTACCTATTCCCTCAAAATCACTAAAAGTGTGGAATGAATTATGTTAGAATTATAATAATGCAATCCAATTAATGTTCTCCAGTTTGGCACTATGATTTTTCCCACTTGAAATATTTCGTTTCTGTCACACTTTATTTTATCATTAAGGAACAGATACTGAATATTTTGATTAAAAAATCATTTGTTCCTCTTGCAATGTTAGTATCAACCTGAGCACGTCTCCCACTGTAATTTGACTGCAGCCAACAGCTGCTTGCCCATTGGGATTTTGTCCCACCCAAGGACAAAATTCTTATTCAGTCTCTTCGTCCTAGGTCAGAAAAATTCTTTGAGGGTGGTCAGTTTGCAAACCATCCATCTCTGTGGGTTATTTTTTAGCTACTCCCTGAGACATCTCACCCTTCTTTTCCTACTGCAATTATCTAGTCAGCCAATTGTAAGCAAACAATAGTTTGTCTTCTGAGATTGAGAGATTTATAGCATGTGGCCTCTTGAGCCCTAGTTTTGTTCCAAGAACATCATTTGGAGTTTCCCTCTTCTTGCTTGTGAATACTTAGATAAAACAAACCTGAAATGCAAAACTGTCAGGTTTTTATTTTCTAACTGTTATATAACTTTGCTCCTAAGAATATTTCACATTCCGTTAGCCTTGCAGTCCTCAAAACTGAGAAATTAACCACCTCAAAAGACACAAGACGACTGGTGTCCTGTAATTTAAAAAGAAAAAGCTTTAAACTGTCCAGGAACAAATTAAGTCCTGGTTAACTAAAACAGAAGGGTGATCATTCTAACCACATCCATATGTACTTAAAATCTTCCAATTTGAACCAGGTTTCTTCCTCAACTCAAAATTCTTCACCGAAGAGTTACACTTACAACTAGAAATTGCAGAGTATGTGTGTTTAGAAATTGTCAAATTACAGGTTCTTAGCTCTGGATTTGTGTCTTCACTGCTTGCAGGCATTCCATACAGCTTTCTCACTCTTTTCTCATTTTCAAAGGAGAAACTACAGTGTTTCCATATTCCATTGCCAGGTTTTTTCTAGGCTTGATTTTTTTTTTCAGTTGGACTTTAAACCAAGTACATTCAAAAAACAAATCCATTTATCTTTTACCGTTTTTCCTTGGCTAGAACTTTTGACTTATTTCAGTTGAGTTGAGGTTCTAATTCTGATTCACAGTCCCTACTTGGGAGGCAGTGATTCTGCACCCCCCACCTGAATCCCCTTTAAGAGAAGGATTCCTGTGGTAAATATACTCGCCCCTGCAAACCCACTCTCCTCTCTTCTCTATAGTGTCCTTTCCCATAGCAGGTTGATCTTTGTGTCTGGCATATTTGGGTTTCCTTGCCCTCTGGCTTCCACTTCTGTTCAGCTAAAGGAGGCACTTAGAGGAGTAGAGGGCAGTAGGAGAGGATAGAACTACTTATTCCTCAATTTCTTCTGGGTTCTGGTTTGGCAGTGGTTGTGTTCCTCTACCAAATACTGCTGCTTCTGTGAGGTGGTCCTTTCTTATAGCTACACATTTCTCAGTTCCAATAATTGTCTCCTCCTCTTACCCTGCGGCTCTTTCCACTGTTCTTTCCTGTACTTCACCCACCTTTGTTGAATGCCTTGACCCTGCTCAAGCTGTTGTAGATAGTCCCTTCCTGAAATTTACTTTTCTCAGTGTTCATCAGTTTCCTGTCTGGAGTGATATAGCTCATCACCTACATCTTAGTGCTAGTACCTCCCACTGGTAGGATTCAGGACCCCAGATGAGGTGGAATAGGCCTCCTGGTCCTGAAAGAATCTTCACTGCCTTTTTTTCCTTTTCAAGTAGGCTACTACTTTCCTTATCAGTACCCGGTGTGGGTTCGCCATCATCACATAGGAATCATTTCTTCTCTTTCACATACATTACTGCAGATTGCTGAGTCTACAGATTTGGTCATCCCACCAATATCCAGAAGGCAAATTATTTGCCTGCAAAAACTCCACTCTTTCTACCTAAAGTGTCTTCCTCTATCCATACACCCCCACCACACACACACTCACACAGAGGCTTCTATTACATGTCAGGCAATGGAGTTAAAGCACTTCAATATATTGCCCCTCATTTACCTCCTGAGGTTGACTTAACTCTGGAAGAGACTGCTCAAGAATATCTGAAAAAAGTTATCTTTTACACCTGCGTCTCATTTCCTCTCCCCAGAAATTCTCTTTCTGTATCCATCAGTAAAAATCTCATCGTCCACCCAGGTAAGCCAGAAACTTGAGAATCACTCTTTAACCTCCCTCTCCTTGTAGTAAATCTCACCAATCACCAAACCTTGTCCATTCGGTTCCCTTAAGATTTTGGGGATGGCAACTTCCCCTCCATCTTCACTGTTTATACTCTTTGTTGAGCAGGCCAGCACTTCTCTTACCTGGGTTATGACAGCATCTTTCTAACTGGTCTCTGTTTCTCCAGTTTGGGTCCTCTCCAATGTGCATTCTTTTATTTTATTTTTTTTTTTTTAAAGGAAAGACAGAGAGAGAAGGAAGGAAGGATAGAAGGAAGGAAGGGAGGAAGAAAGGGAAACATCTTTTAAACATTTTCTTGTTTTATTGTATTTTGTTTCTCCGTTTTTGTTACATGGGCTGGGGCCGGGAATCGAACCGAGGTCCTCCGGCATAGCAGGCAAGCACTTTGCCCGCTGAGCCACCGCGGCCCGCCCCCAATGTGCATTCTTTTCACCATCCAGAATGATATGTCACAGTTCTGATCATTTAGCCCCCACACTTAGAACCTTTAATTGGCTTCCCATTTGTACACTGACCCCCCCCCAAGGATAAAGTTAATACTTCATAACACAATTTCTAAGGCTCTTTATGATCTGGACTACAGCTTCTTATCTCACATTTTTCCTACTCATATCCCTACCACTTGTTCGACAAAAGTTCCAAACTCCTCTACCTGCAAAATTCTGTTTGTACTTACTCATCTTTGAAGTTTCAGTTTAAAGATCAAGTCTGAACTAGGAATACTTTCAGCTGCAAACCAAAAACCTAGGTTGCAGTTAATTTTTCTCTGGAGATAGGTACTAACATTGATTAATTATTATGGTCATTAGCATTATTATTTGTAAAAGTAAGATTAGACGTCTAACCTATTGCTCTGAAGTGCTCCTGTAGTTCTGGTAAAACCCCATTCAACGTTCTCATCCTCATATTCCTAAATGAGGGATCACCAACAGGTTTTATATTAAGGAATTGTATTAGAGTTCTTCAGAGAAAACCAATATATATAAAGAGATTACAGACACATATGAGAGAGAGAAAGATAATAGGCTTTGGCTCACATGGCCATGTGGATTGGCAAGTCACATTCCATAGAGCAGTCCATAAATTGGAATCTTGATGAAGGTGATATTGAATTCCCCAGGAGAAATGTCTGGCTGAAGTAGTGGTAGAAATTCTTCCTTCTGCCTTCACTTACAGTCTCACTTCTAAGTACCACCACCCTTCTCCTGGTCTCAGAGACTGCATCCCTTCTCCTGTTCAGGGCCAGGCCCCCCACCTGTGCTTAGATACTTTTCACCTCTTGACTCTTCCAAGATGTCTCTCTAAGTATTCATTTTAACTCCTTGTTGTCTACTGCTTCCTTTCCTCTCGCCTGGCAACCTGCCCAAATGGACCCTATCCTGAGACAGGCTCTTCCTCCACTCTGACTCCTCACTCTACTGCCTTCTTTTTTCTCCCCTTTCACCTCCAATCTTGAAAGGGTAATGTACCATTTCTATCTCAACTTCCTCTATTTTCTCCCACATTTCAACACATTGCAAGTCACATTGCTAGTCACATAAATTGATACTTTGACCTTTCTTGCACCATTTGGCATTGTTGATCATGCTAGTCTCCTTGGCTTTCCCTAACACCATTATAACTGGATTTCCTCAGTCTCCCTAATTGACATCACTTTTCTGCCTGCTCTTTAAATGTCAATGTCCTGCAAATCTCTATCCTTGTCATTCTTCTCTCCTTTAGATGCTTTCTGCCTAGGACCCCACAAGCTTGGCTCCCCTCTGATGATTCCAAATCTACCTGTATATCCTCAGTTTGGACACTTCTATGCTTCAGCTCCATATTTCCAGAGGTCTTCCTTTTACTCCTCAAGTATGTATCATAGGCACCTCTTTTAGGTACTGGATCATGTTCCCCACAAAAAACATGTCCAGGTCACAACCCCTGGTCCTGTGGGTGTGAACCCATTCGTAAATGGAACCTTTGAAGATGTTAATTAAGGTATTCATATTGAATGATGGTGGGCCTTAATTTAATATGGCTGAAGTCCTTATAAGCAAAGGAAATTGGACATGGAAGAGAAGCTAAAGGGAGCAACCAGAAAATTGGAAGTCAGTAGAACCTGGAGGAGAAAGAAAACATACCATGTCCATTACCATGTGACAGAGAAGCCAGGAAACCCAGATTGCTGACCAGAGAAGAAGCAAGCCTTCCAGCCTCTGAAATCTTGAGTTAATCAATTCCATTTGTTAAGCCAACCCATTGTATAGTATTTGTTTTAGCAATTAAGGAGCGAAACAACCTCTAAAAGAGAGCTGGTTATCTTCCCCATCTTCTAATTCTCCCTTCTTTTTTGTTAACTGTCTCAGTCTGTCTCTATATGTGTGGTTGCTCAAGCCAGAAACCTGGGAGTGATTCTTGCCCCTTTACTTAAGAACTTGTCTTAATCCTCATAACCTCTCATCCCAGTCACTCCAACAGCCATCCCAATAGTTCTACTTCCTCCTCTCTGGAGGAATTCATTTTACACGGACAGAAAAATTTTTCTAAAGCACACAGCTGATTATCTCATGCCTCTGTTAGACACTTTCAATGGCTCCCTATTGCCTTAAAGTATGATCTACTCAATGTAGCCTATAAAACCATCCTTAATCAGGTTCGTGTTGACAGTTTAGCTTTCCCTTCACCCCTCACCCTCCCTGCCTTGCATTTTGTACACCAGCAACACCAAGTAGATGCCCCCACAACTTTGCTCATGCTGTTCCTTCTGTCTGCAATGTCATCCCTCCACTTTTCCTCCAGTTAAAAGGTTCCTTCTCCAAAACACCCTTGTCTGATTTACATGCCTCTTCTCTGTGCTTAGAGCTATGATAGCTCTGGTCAGACTACTGATTCAAAAGACTAGTATAGATGAGTCCAGACTTGGAGTCAGGATTGGTGGACTGGGTGCCCTCTTGGAGTCTATTTGCATGAACTGATGTGCATGAGGGCATATTGTGGGGAAAGCATTAAGTATGGGATTGGGAGACTGATAGAAAGATTGGAAACAGGCAGACATTGATACTGTTCATAGCATATATTTACTCTGCCAACCCCGTTGAAGGGTTTTTGAATCCTAGTGGAGAGGTGAATTACAGAACTTGTGGAACTCTGGGTTCAAGCAGAACTTTGAGGTCCCCAGGTAACCCAACTCAAATTTGAGGAGATGCCATTCTTTCCTCCTTTGCATAGAACTCAGTGTCGCTCTGAAACCCTGAGGACTAGAGGTTTGGGGAGCATCCTTGCACCCAGCCCTAACATGTCTGGGTGTACACGGTGTGACCAACACACAGACACCTGGACAAAGGGGTGGGAATGGGGCACAAGTCCACTTGAAAGAAGGACTCTAGTTTATACAGTTGGCCCTCTGGTCTGGTAGCAATCACTTTGGTACAGACATGGCTCTCAGAAAAGACACTGTCGTTTCTGGGGGTGCAGAGGTTCCTTTTTGTATCTGGGAGAGGAGAGGACATTGACAAAGGACAACCAGGGCAAGATGTATTGTGGTTAACATTGATGGATTGGTTCGTGATTATATGTCAAACAACTTCTTGGGGATTTCAAAAAATATTTGCAGGGAATCAATGGCTTTGAGTGAGTTATTTGGATTAGTGGGCACTCATTTGTATTCGTAGGCTGGTGAAGATTGGAGACATTGAGTTAATATTTTCACTAGTCTTCCCGTAATTAAATTCTTAACTCTGAGAAGAGGTACTGTTCTTCATTTTTTGCCTTGCAGGGCACAGTGTCTGGAAATAACAGATGATAAATGGATGAATGAATGAATGAAAAGTTACTATTCAATTGATTTTTTGCTCTGAGTCCAAGAGATTTAAGGAGGCTACAACAGCCCTACACAGGCCAATTCCAGCAGCAATTAGTTCTCTTTTGTTTCTACATGCAGGATAATAGCCTTCTAACAGTGAGAGACTTGGCCCTTACCCAGGAAGATGCAAAGAAAAACAACCACTGGTGAATCTGGCTTATGCAATGGCTCTAGTGCCTATGAGCCGTGGGCTTTTAAGGTGCTCTGAGGAGAGAGGAGTGACAGAGCTATGAGATACAGCCTCCATAAACAGAGGCTAATCGTCCCCCACACTAAGGCCCCTGAATCAATCCATTCCTATGTAATCAAGGCCCCAACCCTAGGTGAGGAATTGGCAGTTACCTTTGGGCTGCCTTGGAAGATAACACCCTTCCCAAGCTTGATTCTCCTTCCTGCTTCTATTTCATGGCCCATGTGGGCCCCTTTCTGAAACGGGCCATTTCTGTGAACCTGCTGTAGCCCTCTGCTGGCCACATCCTGCCAAGGGAGACGAGGAAAGATGCCTGTCTTCACTGCCAGGTCTTGGTGCCTTTCCTACGCTTCAGAAAACCTCCATTCCTCCTGGCTAAGAACCCCAGGCCAGTTTAGCAGAAAGAGCAAAGACCTTTGGACTTGGACAGATCTAAGTTCTAGGTCTGGCTCGGCCACTTGGACATCTGGGGCACCTCAATCTCCTTGAGCCTCAGTTTCCTCATCCATAAAATTAGTTGTGAGTATGAAACATGGTCATGTATATAAAAGTACCTGGAGAGTACCTGACTCAAAGTAGCTGCTTAATGAATACTGGGTTATTAAATATTAACAGGTAAGCCTGACAAAGCAAATTCTTTGAACCCTCCTGGGATGAAAATCCTCTTGCAGCCACAATGGTGGCAACTTAAACTAAACATGTAGGGAGTGCTACAAAGAATGAGGGTTTGCTTTCGCAGCCTTTGAAGTGAATTCAATTTGACAACTGTTTTCTAAGTTTGTGTCCACGTGTAGTCTGGAGTTTCAAAGGGAGAGTGGCATCCTGCTGGGGCCAGGAGTGGGGTAACTGGGAACCCCGGAACCCCAAAGAAGGAGCGAGCCTCAGGGAGCACAGCATCCAGCTCAGGAGTCTCCCCCCTGAGCCCTGAAGGAATACATGCTGGGTTTTATAAACAGGAGCCAGCTCCCTGCAGATGGGAAGGAATTCAGTGGCTCTGTGTCACCTGGGAGATGGCCCAAGGTCTGGAGCCTGGCCGCGAGGCCCTTCATGACCTGGCCTTTATCTTTCCACTTGCTTCTCATACCACAGCTTCCCCATTTAGACTTTCAATTTCTCAATGTGGCCGCTACTGTCACTTCAGGCAGGACGTTTCTTCATTGTGCACAACCGTCCTGCACATTTCTGGACATCTAACTTCACTAGTCTCTACTCACTAAATCCCTACAACACCCATCCCCTCCCCATTCATTTCCAAATGCCCTCACCCTTTAAAAAAATGCTCCAGGCATTCTCACACTTGGAGCCTTTCCACTTGGCTGTTCCCCCCACTTGAATGTCCCTGCCCCCCTTCTTCACCAAGTGATGTCCTCATTCATGCAAACCCAGCTCAAATGTCACCATCTCTAGAAGCTCCTCCTGATTCCCACAGGCTGTGGGTACAGCTGCTTTCCCTGGGCTCCCAGAGGAGGCTGCCTCTCCTGACTAAACAAGGATCTCCTCTGTCGGACTGGCTGGTTTGGAGTCCATTTACTTGGTTATACTGCAGCTCCTGAAGTGTGGGACCATGACTTATAAGCTTCTTTGAGCTCCTCACCTAACTAGCATCAAGTTTAAGATGGAAGAGGTGCTTAATACAGGTGTCCTCAGGGAACCCAGAAATCTTCCTTGTCTGGGTGGGGTTGTGCTTCAGGGCACCCAGTGGGAACACCACTTGGCTTTCAACGCCACCTGGTGGAGTTGGAGCTTGGGTTTTGATGCAATGGAAAGATCTGCTGGGCCCAAGCCAGCCAGCCAGAGCAGCCAAGCTAATGAGGCCTGCTTACAGCATCTCTCCCAGTATGAGCCAGGATATTACAGCAGCCAACATGATTATTATCACTGTGACAACTGCTGTTTATGCAGCTATTTACAGTTTAAAGGAGTTTTTATTTCTCACATATTATTTCACTCAAATTGCATTGCAGCTTTGTGAAGTCAGCAGAGCAGGGGTTATTATTCTTATTTTACAGACTGGCAAACGGAGATAAATAATATCAGTAACAGCAACATCACCTACTACTACAAAAATAATAACACCTCTTCCACCTCTGGTCTCTCCCTTATCCTAATTATTGAGTGCTTAAAATGTTACTGGGCAGCGGACTAAGAGATTTGTAAGCACTATATAACAGACTGTTGAGTGGAACTTTTTCTGTCACCAAGGTTTGATGCAGGCTTTGAACCACACATTCTAAAGCAGCACTATCCAACAGAAATATAATGTGAGGCACATATGTAATGCTAAATTTTCTAATAGACACATTTTTTAAAAAGGAAAAAGAGGTGACATTAATTTCAATGAGAAATTTTATTAACCCAGTGTTTCAAAAATATTATTTCGACATGTAATCAATACACAAAATATTCATGAGTATTTTACAATTTTTCCCATACTAGGTCTTCAAGAGCCAGTGAGTGTATTACACTACAGCATATCTCAATTTTGACCAGCCATATTTCAAATGCTCAAAAGCCACTTGTAGCTATTAGCTACCATATCGGATAGTGCAGTTCCAAAGAGAAGATTGGTCATCTAAGCAGGCCTTGCTACTACAAGTTTCTAACTAGTTGTGACCCTTAGCCCCCGCATCCAAGTCCAGACCATTTGTAAGAGGAGGTAGGGAGTGGAAGAAAAGGGTTCCAGAGAGGGAATTCCATTGAAAGGAGTTGTTGGAGTACTGTGTGATTTCTCTCCACAACCAAAGAAGAGAGGAAGCCAAGTGAGGGGGGCTTCAAGAGTTTGTACAATACAGAAACCGAAACCAGACTTTTGCCTGGAGAAGCCTGGCTGGAGTTGACCCTGATGTCAGGCAAGGGAAGGGCTGCAACATGAGTATAGTGGATTGTGCTGATGACAAAGCATGGGACATGTTTTCTATGCGACATTTGCAGTCTTGACGAATCCAACCCAGAGGACCTCCTGCCAGTTTGCAGAGAAGCTATGTTGAATGCACTCCAGGAGCAGGTGCTAAAGGAAGTAGGGGAGGGGGGTGTGAGTGTCAGCCAGAGTTTGCATCACTCACAGCAGAGGATGGTGCACTGGGAGGATATCAGTGAGAAGGTCTCTAAATAAGAGACCCACAAAAGTACTCAATGAGAGTAAGAGCCACCAGGGGTGCCCTAAAGCAGATTACTACACTGTCTGTGGGTACTCTTTTCCTACTCTTCTCTTCATGTAACTCAGGAGAAGGACCAGGATGGCAGTTCGAGTAAGGGAAAGCAGTGGAGAATGGAAAAGGGAAGAGGGACTTTCCACAGTCAATGACTGTGAACTTCTTCTCTCTCTGTGGCTGCTTTAGTAGTGGCAGATATTAAATGGATGACTAGGGCAGTCGGGAACTGAAATTCCCAAAGAAGAACAAAGTGCTACATAGCCTCAGCCTTTTGAGGAGGCTTCCTGGTGAGCAGTGATTGATCCTATGAACATTCACTGAACACCTGACAGTAGTTGTTGTATTATGAACATATAGCCTTTATTATTTGGATTAAACTTAATCAAATAAATGTTGATAACACTATGAGATTAATATTGGAAGCTTTAAACCCACTCCAGGGATTAAATGTGAAGTGCTATGGGAACACAAAAGAGGGTGTGTCCAATATGGCTTCTTTATTTAGTATCTTTCAGTAGTTGTACAATAAATAAAAATAATAATAGATTTTATCTTTACTTTCTATAAGTCACTCTCCCACTCATGTCACATCAGTGACCCGTGCTTTGCCCAATATAAATTATATAAATATAAATCTATCCAGCCTGTATCTTTCTACCTTTTCCTCAAGGAATTCCTAAGGGCTTTTGTCAAATACCTTGTTCAAGTCCAGATACATTCTATATATTTCATTTTCCTAGTACGTCTCAGATGGATATCTTCTATTTGTCCCTCTAGATCTGCTCTCTCCCTTCTCCACTCTGCTCTGTGTGCCAGGAAACTGTCCTGTTTGGATTCCATCAATGGATTCTACACCCTCCTGTTGGGTTGGGCAAGTGGGAGCAATGATAATAGATTGGAAGGAAAGAAAAGAGTGTGTTGGGCTATTTAAACCCCCAGTTCCCTTATTGCTGAATCGCTTCAGGCTGGCCAGGTCCCTCCATCAAACACAGGCCCCCTGTCTCCCAGTTTGTACTCTCACATCTCACCCATTTAGGCATAGGCATGGTAATGTCCCCCGTATTACTAGTCAGGGTGCGGTACTACTATTCCTTGAGGTTTTCCTACATCCTGCTCCTCTTTTGCATTTAGTCCTTTGATAAAACTTTCTTTTAAAATCATCCTAATTTGAATATACCATCTGTTATCTACCCAACTGATATTTAAAAACACCTGCAAACCAAATAAGTCTTAATTGGCTGTGATTATCATTGGTGAACCACATGCCTCCTTGTGATCTCTACTTTCTATTCTATTACAGGCCATTCTTTTTACCCACTCCTTCTAGGCCCTTGCAGTGAGTACATATCAAACTTGGCAGCCTGTAGTTTTTGGAATACCCTTTTTAAAAGGCATCACTGCATTTCCTAGTTTCAGTTCTTTAAGCTCTGCTGTTCTTTAAAATACACTAGAGTTTGGTCATTTCATCCTTTTAGTGTTTCAGTCAGAATAGCCTAGGTTCATTCTGGTATGGTGTTTTAGTTTGCTAGTTGCCGGAATACGATATACCAGAAACGGAACAGCTTTTAAAAGGGGGAATTCTTTAAGTTGCAAGTCCATAGTTCTAAGGCCATGAAAATGTCCCAACTAAAACAAGGCTATAGAAATAATCAATCTAAGGCATACAGGGAAAGACACCTAAGTTCAGGGAGGCTGATGACATTCAGGGTTTCTCTCTCAACTGGGAAAGCATGTGGCCAACATGGTGGTGTCTGCTAGCTTTCTCTCCCGGCTTCTTGTTTAATGAAGCTCCCTTGGGAGTGTTTTCCTTCTTCATCTCCAAAGGTGTCTGGATACATGGGCTCTGTAAATCTTTCCAGAATGGTTCCCTCTTAAAGGGCTCCAGTAAGCAACCCCACCTTGAATGGGTGGAGACCCACCTCCATGGAAATCATCTAATCAAAAGTTACCACTCACAGTTGGGTGGGTCACATCTCCATGGATAATTAAGAAACTCTACCTAGCAATACTGAATGAAGATTAAAGGACAGGGCTTTTCTAGGGTCCAAAAATTCAAACCAGCACATATAGTTACAAGCAGCCTCCATAATTCTGCAGCTTAAAACAAAAAGAACAGCCTTTTTTTTTCTCGTTCCTCCTATGCATCCATCATGAGTTAGCATGGTCTATGCTCATGGTAAACACTTGGGGACCCAAAATGTTGGAGCCACCATAATCCAAACTGTGCTAGTCATTGTGCCAGAGGGAAAAGAGAGCTCTGGAGGGTTTGCCTGGACAATTAATTGCTTGATGTCACCAAATGACACCAAACATTTCACATGGCCCCATCCACCCACAAGGAAATAGGAAGGCCATCCTGAATTTGCCTGAAGGTTATTGTCTGAAGCAAATATCCTGTCCCTCTTGGGGGAAATGTATTTCACCTGCATCTCTTTTATCTTCCCAACTAGGTTATAAGCTGTCTTGGGACAAGCTTTGTTTTCAGTGCTTTTTAGTGCTTCCTATAATGCCTAGTGTATGCCTGGACCCAGATCATACTCAGTAATTACTCACTTGAAAGACAGGTTGTCCAACCACGATTATAAAAGTGAATGGTATAATGCTAGTTATCAAAATAATGTGGAGGGGAAAGAAATCTCAAATAGCTAAAGATATCCTAAAAATGAAGAATGAAGTGGGAGGACTAACATTTCCTGATCATAAGGCTTATTACAGAGCTACAGTGGTCAAAACAGCATGTTATTGACACAAAGATAGATGTATTGACCAAAGGAATTGAATCAAAAGTGCAGAAATAGACCATCAAATCTATGGTCAATTGATCTTTGACAAAGTCCCCAAATCCACTGAGCTGGGGCAGAATAGTCCCAATAGTCCCTGTGATAGGTTCAGGTGTCAACTTGGCCAGGTGATGATGCCTCCATTGTTCTATTGCTGTGGACTTGAATCATCAGTATGTGAAATTCATCTACAACTGATTATGTTTGTGGTGGCTAAGTGGAGTGCCTTCCACTATGAGTGAGGTTTAATTTAATTAGCTGGAGGATTAAAAGAGAGAGATCAGAAGAGAACTCAGCAGGGGAGCATTCCTCATCTCAGCACTCGGAGCCCAGACCTAGACGTTTGGAGATGCGGAAAGGAATCACCCCAGGGAAAGACATTTGAACTCAGAAGCTGGGAGGGAAGTCTAGCAGCTGCCCACCATGTGCCTTCCCAAATGAAAGTCAGCTGCCTTTCCAGTGAAGAAGCAAACGTTTGTAACTAAATAAATTCCCTTATCAAAAGCTGATCCATCTCTGGTGTGTTACATTCTGGCAGCTTTAGCAAACTAAGTCAGATTTTGGTACCAGAGAAGTGGGGTGCTGCTGCAGTTTGAAAGTGCCAAACATGTTGGAATGTTTTTTTAAATGGATAAGGGGAAGGTTTTGGAAGAGTTGTGAGGATTTTGATAGAGAGGGCCTGAATTGCTTTGAAGAAATTGTTGGTTGAAATGTGGAAAATGTGGTCTGGCTGTTCTTTGCAGCTTACAGTGAAATGTGACAGGAAAGAGATAAATTGAAAACTGAACTCTTGAATACATAGAAACCAGGAATTCATGATCTGGAAAATTCTGGAGTTCTAGAAAGGGAGACCCCAGAGAATAATGCCTCATAGTCAGTCATTATGAGACAAATGAGGCTTTGAGATAGAGTTATCCAAAAAGGGTTTGTGGAAGTATTTTTGTCTGATGGGCATGATCCCTGCATACTGCATAGAAAACCAACAAGAGTGTTGTGGGATCTGTATAAACAGAACCATTGCCAATGGATTGTTCTGGACTAAAACATACAGAAAAGGGACAAATTAAAATAACTTTGGAGGCAGAACCATGGAAGCTAAGGTCTGAAGCCAAGAAACCTTGGGCCAGGAAAGTGGACCCACCCATATATATATGGAAAGGGTGAATTTGCCCCAGAAGCAGAGGGTGGGCCTTCCAGTTAGTTGTTCAAGAAGAGTTGTGCCACCCTAGGTATTTGAGTAGATGGAGCACACAAACTGGGGATTGGGGGGAGTCTGGCTGCCACCCCATTGTTCTGGAGGGGCTGAGTGTGTGTCCTGGAGATGGCAGAGAGCCCAGATGTGGCCCTGATGTTTGGAGAGGGTGGAGCCGAGTAAAAGGTGGTCTCCCCAGTACCCCCCAAGGTTGCATTTGTAAAGAGCTGGGACACTGCATGGGTCCTTGGAACGGGTGGGACTGCTGCTTTCTGAAGGTCTGAGGATAAATGACTCTCAGCCTTTGAAATATAATGGAGTTCTCCTGCAGGTTTTCACAAATGTTTAGAACCAGTGACCCCTGTGTTTCTTCCAATTTCTCCCTATGGCAATGGGATCATTTATCCTATGACTATTCATTCTTTGTAATTTGGAAGCAGATAACTTGCTCCAAGTTGACAGGTCCACATCTAGAGGATAATTTTGCTTTAGGACAGACCATGCCTGTAAATGACTTTGATGAGAGTTTGTGCTATTTTTAGTTGGTGTTGTATTTGTATTGTTACTGAAATTATTTGACTTTTGTGATATTGTGATGGAATGCATGTAATTGTGTATGGAAATATTTAGTGCCTATGCAGGACAGATGTTCATTGTTAGGTGAAAAAATATGTCTGTTATTGTTTTCTATTTAGAGGTTAAGTATAATTTAAGGTGATGTGTATAGTTGTCAAGTTGACAAGGGGTGAGCATGTGATAGTTAGGTTCAGGGGTCAACTTGGCCAGGTGTTGATATCCCCGTTGTTCTGTTGCTATACACTTAAATCATCAGTATGTGAAATTCATCTAAGATTGATTACATTTGCAGAGGCTAAGGGGAGTACCTTCCACAATGAGTGAGGTTTAACTTAATTAGCTAGAGGCTTAAAAGAGAGAGGTCAGAGGAGAGCTCAGCAGCTCAGCATAACTCATCTCAACATTCAGAGCTCAGCCCAGATGTTTGGAGATGCAGAAAGGAATCACCCCAGGGAAAGCCACTTGAACCCAGAAGTCAGGAGGGAAGCCCAGCAGCTGTCCACCATATGCCTTCCCATGTGATAGAGAAAGGCTTTGCTTTGAAGTACTATAAGTTTGTAACTAAATAAATCCCCTTATCAAAAGCCTGTCTTCTCTGGTGTGTTTCATTTCGCAGCTTTAATAAACTGAAAAACTCTCTATACACAAATGTACTCAACATGGATCAAATACCTAAATATAAGAGCCAGTACCATAAAACTCCTAGAAGAAATTATAGGGAGACATCTTCAAGACCTAGTAAGAAGAGGTAGCTTCCTAAACTTTACACCCAAAGCACAAGCAATGAAAAAAATAGATAAATGAGAACTCCTCAAAATCAAATGCTTCTCTGCCTCAAAAGATTTTGTCAAAAATGTGAAGAGGCAGTCAATTCAATGGAGAAAATATTTGGAAATCAAATATCATATAAAATTTGATATCCTGTATACATATAGAAATCATACAACTCAACAACAAAAGAACAAACAATGCAATTATAAAATGCACTAAAGATAATGAATAGGTATTTTTTCTGAAGAACAATATGGATGGTTGTAAAGCACATGAAAAGATACTCATTTTCATTAGCTATAAAGGAAATGCAGATCAAAACTGCAATGAGATTTCATCTCACACTTATAAGAATGGCTGCTTTTAAATAAACAGAAAACTACAAATGTTGGAGAGGATGTGGAAAAATTTGGACATTTATGCATTGCTGTGGGAATGTGTAATGGTACAGGTGCTATGGAAGACAGTTTGGTGGTTCCTTAGAACACTTAATGTAAGTTGCCCTATGACCCAGCAATACTGCTAGTTGGTATGTATACCCAGAAGAGCTGAAAGCAGTGACACAAACAGACATTTGCACACCGATGTTCATAGAAGCATTATTCAGAATTGCTAAAAGATGGAAACAATCCAAGTGCCCATCAACAAACGAGGGGATAAAAAAAAATGTGATATATACATATGATGGAATGTTATGCAGCAGTAAGATGAAATGAGGTCATGAAGCATATGACAACATGGATGACCCTTGAGGACATAATGCTGAGTGAAATAACCCAAACACAAAAGGATAGATGCTGTATGATTTTGCTGCTATGACCTTGGTAAAGGTAAACTCAGAGGCTTATGATATAGAATGTAGGGGACCTAGAAATTCACAGAGCTAGAGATGGGTGAACAGTTAGCTGATGAGGTTGAACTTAAATCTAAAGAAATGGATAGAAGTGAAGGTGCGTTCTTTTGGAGTATAACGTACCTCCTCATGTGTAATACTTTGTACCTCACCTTTAGGGGCCTGTTGGGACTTTAGTCTAGTTATAGGTCTAGAAGAAATGAGGGGTGGTGGGGGTGGGTCATGAAAAGAATTAGAAATATCTTCCAAGCCATTTGCTTCAGGGCTTTCATTTGCAGTTTCATCTGGTGAAATAGGATTAATAACTCTAGGGCTAATCCCTTCAGGAGGAGATTGGGTGGCCAATTCCTCAAGGCAGGCAGGAGGTGGGGTGGCTATGTCCTCAGGGCAGACTATTACAGGGTTATCTAAAGAAGGCTCAGCATGGTCTAGGGTTTCAACCTCACCCCCAACATCATTATCAATCCATATGTCACCATCCCATTTTTCAGGGTCCCACTCCTTTCCAATCAATGCCCTCACTTTAACGGCAGACACCATGCAAGACTGAGATTTCAGTTTACATTGTAAAGTTGCTACTCTAACAATAAGATTCTGAGTCTGATTTTCAGAGATCTCAAGTCTACGGCTACAGGAAATAAAATTTTCCTTCAGGATACTCATAGAAACCTCTACATCTTTCAGATGGCACTTAAGCTTCTTGTTTGAAGCCTTAAGCCCATCCCTTTCACCCTTTAATGTAGACAGTGTATCTAACAACAACCAACCAACATCTCTATAACTCTTATTTCTACAAAACTCTGTAAAGGTGTCAAAAACATTATCCCCCAGAGTCTGGCTTCGTACAAGCGAAGCATTAGGAGAATCGAATGATGATATTTTGACTATCTCCTTTGCCAACTCAGTCCATGGATTGGGAGTGTCATTCTGATTACGGGAATCAGAGTCCTTAGTGTCTCTGAGCCTAGTCAGAGTAGAAAACCATTCATAAAAACCCATTTTTAAGATTCTGTTCCTTAAGAACCACTCCCGGTACCAAGATGTATTAGTTAGGGTTCTCTAGAGAAACAGAATCAACAGGAAACACTTGCAAATATAAAATTTATGAAAGTGTCTCACGTGACCGTAGGAACGCAGAGTCCAAAATCCACAGGGCAGGCTGCGAAGCCGATGACTCCAATGGATGGCCTGGATGAACTCCACAGGAGAGGCTCACCAGCCAAAGCAGGAATGCCACCTGTCTCCTCTGAGTCCTCCTTATAAGGCTTCCCATGATTGGATTTAGCATCACTAATTGCAGAAGACACTCCCCTTTGGCTGATTACAAATGGAATCAGCTGTGGATGTAGCTGACGTGATCATGACCTAATCCTATGAAATGTCCTCATTGCAACAGACAGGCCAGCGCTTGCCCAATCAGATGAACAGGTACCACAACTTGGCCAAGTTGACACCTGTCCCTAACCATGACAGAAGGCATGTCATTAGTGGGTTTATAAGTGATTGCGATACTGAATGTGAGCATGATTGAAAGGGGTTGTATAGAGCCATGTAGCCCATCATCTAACACTACAAATATAAATAAATTGGGGTGGGGGGAGGATAGGAGTTAAGGGGAGGTTTGGATTTTCTTTCTGGTGAGGGTGTGTTTGTTAGTTATTTTTCTCTTTGGAGCAATGAAAATTGTCTAAAATTGAGAGTGTTGATTGTACAACTAAGTGAGGATAATGTGAGACGTGGATTGTTGTTGACTTTGGACATTATATATGATGCCCAATGGATGGAGGTGGCTGAAGGATATATTGAGTGAGAAGTAGAATGGTGAACTGTGGTGTATACATATGATGGAATATTGTGCAGCTATAGAAAGGAATGAAGTCGTGAAGCCTGCAACAAGGTAAATGAACCTTAGGGACATTATATGGTGCAAAATAAGCCAGAAACAAAAGAACAAATTGTATGGTCTCTTTTAGAAAATACTTATAAGAAAATTTTGGCCAAATTGTAAGCTCTATGGCAGTCATACTTAGTCTGATTTTTCCACATCCAGGTTTTGAGATGCTGTGCTATATATGTATAGCCTGATATCTCCCTGGAGCTTTGGCTATCTGTGTGACACCTATGACTCAGAGGTAGAGTTCTGCACCTCTGAAAGTCAGCATTGCTACATAAAACAACTGTTAAAGAAACTGAAAAAAAGATCAGTCTTCAATTAAAGATAAGAATAAAGTCAATCTGGTCTGGGCTAAGATAAATCAGAATACTGGGGTTGTATTTTAAGACATTGTCTGTATTTTAGAACTTCACCTACTGTATGAGACCAAAGCAAGAGAGGTTCATTTTGTCTCAAACCTAAATTTTCTGTGTCACATAATCTAACTCAACTTGTCTGGATAGCTCATTTAAACAACCAAACATATGGGGCCCAGAATGGGAATGAGGGCTTGTAATTCTGTATAGCTTAATGCAATGCCAGGATACATCCCAGAGTATGTTGGGCAGATGATTATAAAGTATTGGCAAAGTCCCTTGAGGTACTGGAGAAAAATATGGAACTATTAAGCTTTACCACCAGTGAAACCCCTGATACTGTCTCAAACATTAGAGCCTCCCAAGTCAATAGGCCAAGTCCTTGATCTTGAGACTTGCTCTTATGAAGCTTAATTCAGAGAAGCTAAGCCTACCTATAGTTATGCCTTAGATTACTTTCAGAAAACCTTTTTTGTTGCTCAGATGTGGCTTCTCTTTCTTCAAGTCCAACTCTGCAAGGAAAATCATTACCCTCCCCCCTATGTGGGACATGATGTCCAGGGGTGTGAGTCTTCCTGGCAACATAGGACATGACTCCCAGGGATAAGTCTGCCTCTGGCACTGGGATTGATAACGACTTCCTGACCAAGGGGGAAAGAAATGTAACAAAATAAGATATCAGTGGCTAAGAGAGTTAAAATAGAGTCAAAGGCTATTCTGGATGCTATTCTTAAGTAAGCTTCAGTTAGATATTGCTAATTATTATGGTTTGCCAACCTCCAACCAACATCATTCCTGTTAACACTAAAGAACTCTATTTGAGATTCTGTAAAAGTTTCACACAGTAAGATTACTTTTCAGGAACCTACAACCTCCAGGTGGTTTCTAGACTAAATGAGCCCTGAAACCCAAAGGGGCCAGCTTCTACAAGAACAACTAGTTCCAATCCTCTATCTGATATTATTGACACCCCATTCTAACATGAAAAAGTTAAAATGGGCCTACAGCCTAAATGCCCCTAAAGATTGGGAGAAGGATCAAAGGAGAATGAGGAGTTATATCAGAGAAGATAGGATTTAACAAGTTAGTATGACTACTGAATCATTTTATTGATATTTCTTTTAGTCTCTAGTGTCTTGGAGCAACTAGAAGGGAAAACCTAAAATTGTGGAACTGTAACCCATACCAAATTCTGAAATCTGTTCTATAACTACTTGTTGCAATGTACTTTGAAATTTATTGCTTTTTTGTATATATGTTTTATTTCACAATAAAAAATGTTTAAAATGAAAACATGATGAAGTAAAGGTACTTGCAGCGAAAAAAAAATGAATGGTATATGAAAGCAGGAAAGAGTACTGGCTGTTAAGGTGCTTAGCCTGCAGTTGCTAAGTTGTTGTGTTTTTAAAAAATATTTTTATTGATAAATCTTCATACGCATACAGTCTATACATGATGAACAATCATTAGCTCATAAGATCACATAATTGTGTATTCAACACCATGATCAAGCTTAGAACATTTGCGTCACTCCAGAAAAAGAAATAAAAATAAAAATAAAAATAAAAAACTCAAAACCCATACCCCTTGCCCCTCCCTCTCATTGATCACTAGTATTTCATCTACCCAATTTATTTTACCTCTTATCCACATTATTTATTATCCATATTTTTTTACTCATCTGTTCATACCCAGGATAACAGGTACAGCAGACACAAGGTTTTCACAACCACATGGTCATTGTAAATGTTGTATCATTATACAAACCTCTTCAAGAATCAAGGCTACTGGAACACAGCTCAGCAGTTTCAGGTACTTCCCTCTAGCCACTCCAATATACCATAAACTAAAAAAGGATATCTCTATAATGCAGAAGAATAACCTCCAGGATAACCTCTCACCTCTGAAATCTCTCAGCCATTGCAACTTTTATTTTGTCTAATTCTCTCTTCCCCATTTTGGTCAAGAAGGATTTCTCAATACCATGATGCCAGGTCCCAGCTCATCCTAGGAGTTCTGTCCCATGTTGCCAGGAATATTTACACACCTGGGAGTCATGTCCTATGTAGCAGGGAGGGCAGTGAGTTCACCTGCCTACTTGCCTTAGAGAGGCCACATCTGAGCAACAAAAGAGATTCTCTGGGGGTGATTCTTACACATAATTATAAGTAGGCTTAGCCTGTCTTTTCCAAAAATAATTTTCATATGGGCAAACCCCAAGATTGAGGGCTCAGTCTATTGATTTGGTTGTCCCTACTGCTTGCAAGAATATCAGGAATTCTTCAAATGGGGAAGATGAATATTTCCTCCTTTCTTCCCAGTCTCCCAAGGGGACTTTGCAAATACTTTTTATTCTCTGCTTAAGCTATTCTGGGATGTATTGGGGCATCACACTAACCTGTACAAACCAACAAGATCTCACACCCTATTCAACATTCCCTATAAGTACTGTGTTTGACTAAACTGACCATGCAAGTTAAATTAGGTAACATGTCACATAAGTACCTGAAGTTTCTGGGAACAACCAGGTTATATACAAACAACTCAGTATCTCAGAATTTAGAAATAACAGTTATGACTCCTGAATATATGTGACTGCTGCAAGAGCTTACAATTTAGGATCCTTTTCAATCTAGGACCCAACTTGTTAACTCATGCTCTCGACTTCAATTCATTGGATTTTTAAATTATAGTTAGTCCATATGAGTGAGATATGGTAATATTTGTCTTTTTGTTTCTGACATATTCTGGCATTCAACATACAGTCCTTAAGTTTCATTCACCTAGTTGCATATCTCACAACTTCATTCCTTCTTGTGGCCTCTCAGTAGACTGTTGTATATATATGTTGTGTTTTTCAAATGTGAATGTTGCATATTTATTTATTTATTCCCCCCATTATTTATTTTTAATCCATATGTTTACTCATCTGTCAATAAGGTAGATAAAAGGAGCATCAGACACAAGGTTTTCACAACCACATAGTCACATTGTGAAAGCTGTATCATTATACAGTCATCTTCAAGAAACATGACTACTGGAACACAGCTCTACATTTTCAGGCAGTTCCCTCCAGCCTCTCCATTACAGCTTAACTGAAAAGGTGATATCTATTTAATGTGTAAGAATAACCTCCAGGATAACGTCTCGACTCTGTCTGAAATTTCTCAGCCATTGACATTTTATTTTGTCTCATTTAGCTCTTCCCCTTTTGGTCAAGAAGGTTTTCTCAATCCCTTGATGCTGAGTCCCAGCTCATTCTAGGGTTTTTCTCAATCCCTTGATGCTGAGTCTCAGTTCATTCTAGAATTTCTGTCCCACGTTGCCAGGAAGATCCACAGCCATGAGAGTCATCTCCCACATAGAGAGAGGGAGGGCAGTGAGTTTGCTTGTTGTGTTGGCTGAGAGAGAGAGGTCATATCTGAGCAACAGAAGAGGTTCTCCTGGGGGTGACTCTTAGGCCTAATTTTAAGTAGACTTAGCTTATCCTTTGCGGGGTTAAGTTTTATATGAACAAACCCCAAGATTGGGGGCTCAGCCTATTGCTTTGGTTGTCCCCATGCTACATAATTTTTAAAAATGTGAACCTAAATAGTAATTTTCCCAATAGTACAATCTCATTCAAATGGCAAAAAGTATAATACGGAAGGAAAAGTGCATCTTCTAGATGTACCAATTCTTCTATTAGGTTTATTTTGAAATAAATAAAAAATTTGTTTTGGAATCTATAAAATGTCTGCTGAATATTAGACACTCATTAAATAGCTATTGAATAAATATCATCACCAATTATCCCCTTAGCCTCATTTATCAGTTTTTTCTTATGTTGCTAAACGACAGAGAATGCATGCTTACTTTATACCTAATATAGTATGGAGGAACTGAGCTACATGCAAGATGCTGCCAATAAGGTGAACTACTAAGGGTTTTTTTTGTTTGTTTTTTTGCATGGGCAGGTACCAGGAATCGAGCCTGGGTCTCCAGCATGACAGGTGAGAACTCTGCCACTGTGCTACCATCGCACCAGAGTTCTTATTAAAGGGCTACAACAGTAGACTGTGGGCCAAAAGGGACAAAAAGGTGGTTGGGAGCCACATAGGCCATGCCTACTACTTTCTGACCATTGTTGACCTCACCTATGCAACCCCAAATCCTCCTGGCCTCACCAACCTGACAGTGAAAATGCAATTAATTGAACATTTACTCTCATGTCTGGAGAACTGTGAGTTCTCACTGCTCACAAAGGAGTTCCAGGCGCTCTCAAAGTCACCTCCAGTTATTCCAGCTTACCTGGGTTGAGGCACAAGTCCATGCATGGTTTTCCACACTCATAGATATAGGTCGGTGTCAGTAAACCATCCTGTCCCTCCCTGCTAATGGTGCCCTTGGTTTATTACAAAACTGCTGTGTCAGGCAGAGTTGTCCCCTGTTGGTGATCCTGAGCCCTCAGTGGGGTAGGGGGGTGGTGTGAAGCCACCTGGCTCCTGAAGTGGTACACAGGCCTCCTTTGGGGGATGGCTCAAACAGGTCCCTCAAGCTGGCCCAGGGATATGTCTGTATTTTCTTCTCCCCACCTTGACCCTCATTTTACCCTTCATCACATTTTGGATCTCTAAATCCCACCCACACTCTCCCATCTCCTCAGGATTATGAATTCCAACAAATGGTTTTACAGTCAAGAAATCCTGTTCACTTTCGGTGTTCCACTTAACCCTGCAAATTAAGGGGTTGTCAGAATGAAGAGTGACTCACTTTGCCCAAGGTCAAACAAGTAGTGGATGGTAAAGCCAGGATTTAAAAATCTTGCCTGCCTTTGCCCTTTTCCCCTAATAAACACACTCCCTTGCAAAGAAACTCCTAACTCTATTAAGATAAAAACCAATATAGCATTTAGCTCTTTCAAATCAAGACTGTTTAGTTCCACTTCTTCCTCAAACATGTTCCTCCCTGTGCATTCCTTATTTCAGTAAATGGAGCCACCATCCACTTAGCCTGCTTAAGCTGGAAGTCTGGAAATCGTTCCCAATTTCTCTCTTTCCCTCACCGGGACAGCCCATACCTCAGCAAATCCTATCAGTGCTTCTTTCAAAATGCAGCTCAAATCCATCCACTCCACTGCAAGGCCACTGCCACCACCAGGGTATTCTCTCTCCGGGGCTATCTTTAATGACCTATGGGTCTCCCTGCCTCCATTTAATTCTCTACACATACAACAAACCCCATATTATTAACTCTCATTGCAGCACTCTGGTCTCCCCTGAGGCACTTGCCACACATTTGTTTGTGCGTCTGGGTGGGTCATATTACAAATATTCATGAGCATATTTTTCCCTACCCCACCCAGTGCTCACTGACTTCCTTTATTGGACCCCAAGAGCCTCTTCTCCACCCTGTCTGCACAGATAGATAGAAATCCCCCACTGTGGAAATTGAAAACAAAACTCTGCAGATAGTCACATGTAGGCAGAGAAGAAAATGTTGCTGGTCTAAGCAGAGGACTGAAATATTCTAATCCACACTTCCAGACTGAGGTTGTTTTTTTGTTTTTTTTTTCCATTCTAAGAGATTAGTTAAAAAGAGGTCAAGTCCTCTTCAGTGGTTCAGTGGTAGAATGCTCGCCTTCCATGCAAGAGACCCTGGTTCAATTCCCAGACCATGCACTACCACCCCCTCCTTGAAAAAAAAAAACAAAACAGAAAAGACATCAGGTCCTTTGCTGGGGAGAAATGAGAGACAGGGACAGATTGGAGAAACCAGTCATTCCCTGTGGGCATGCCCCCTTTCCCAGCGCATGCTCAGTAACCCCCCAGCATGTAAGGTGGGGTTGATGCCTTGTGGGGTGCAGGGTGCAGAAGGAGAGCCTGTCCTGTCCAAGGGAGCATTGGATGAAACCAGTTTGTAACTGCTACTGAGCTGGGGCAACTCCACTCTTGCATCTGTGAGATTAATTCATTAATATGTCTCCCCATCTAGACTGCAAGCCACATGAGGACAGGACTGTGTCTGCTTTTTTTTGCTGTTTATGTGACTCAGCACAGAATAAGGCACAAGATAGGTGTACAATATATGCCCATTGCAGGAATGAACAAATTATATATATGTGAGTATATTTAAAAACACTCATGTAACATATCTGTGTACATATATATGTGTACATATGCATGTATACATGCATACATGTATATGCATAAGGCAGAGACTTCAGTTTGGTTAATGTCCACACTTGTTTTTCAAATTTAATGGTGGTCAAGTAGATCTTTATTGAAGAACAGAAAGGGCTTAAAAAGGTGAGAAAACCCATAAAAACAGAAATTGCTATGATATGAAGTCCTTGCTTCATTTATCGCAGCTAGAAGTGCTTCAAAGCAGTGATTTTCCATGGGGTTGGGCATGTATCACCACCCCTCAGGGTTTTATCAGAATCTTTTTGGGGAATGTGCATGACTAAAAGTATCATTTCTTCAATGCAATTCTAGTAGTCAAAATATTTTGCTTAAAATTTCAAATTACCGTAGAAGAAGAAGTTATGGGATGTTTATGTCTAGCACAAGAGGACAAAAGTTAAAATGGTTGAAAAATACTGTTTAAAGTGAGGAAACCAGAAAGCACCTCAATGTAGGGTTTGTTTTATACATTTTTTAATGATCATTTAAAAAAATCTCTGGCTGGAGATAGTGTTGGTCAGGGGGCCAATTCCTTCTAACATAAATGAAGCTTTTTGAAGGAATGTCACCATCTCCTTGCGTGGTGTAGATAAGGATTAGATCGTGGCAGCCAGGGCTGCAGAGAGTACACAGCTTTAGTGCTGGCAGGGCAAAGACAAATGGTTGGTGAGGTGGCTGTCTGTCCCCCCAAACTCCCATCCAGCTCTGTGATCAAGGATCCTGGGGAGCATTGACCTAGAGTAGGTGAAAGAAGTAAAAGGAGGGTGATATGGAAACAGAAACCACAGGAAAGAGGCAGTGGGCTGTGTTCTAGTTTGCTAGCTGCCGGAATGTAACACACCAGAGATGGATTGGTGTTTAATAAAGGGGATTTATTTTGTTGGTTCTTCAGAGGAAAGGCAGCTAACTTTCCACTGAAGTTCTTTCTTACATGGAAGGCACAGGATGGTCTCTGCTGGTCTTCTCTCCAGGCCCCTGGGATCCAACAACTTTCCCCGGGGTGACTTCTTTCTGCATCTCCAAAGGCCTGGGCTGAGCTGCCAGTGCTGAGATGAGGAATGCCAGAGCTGCTAGGCTGTGCTATATTGCGTTCTCTCATTTAAGCACCAGCCAATTAAGTCAAAAGTCACTCATTGCAGCAGACATGCCTCCTAGCCGACTGCAGATGTAATTAGCAACAGATGAGGTTCACTACCATTGGCTTATGTCTGCAGCAACAAGATTAGGTATGCTCACCTGGCCAAGTTGACAACTGAATCTAACTAACACATGTCCATCCCTTGCTAACTAACACATGTCCACCCCTTGTCAACTTGGCAACTTCAAGCATCACCTTACACAGATGTAAAAAATTCTCTTGCTGTGGACCTGTGAATCTCAAAACAAGTCCGGTGCCAATAAGCAAAGGAGGACATTCACAGGATACAGATTTTCATTTCCATAGGGAGAAATTGGAAGAAACACAGACGTAAAACCTGCAGGGCAAGCGCCGTGGGATTTCAAAGCTGAAAGTCATTCATCCTTCGGCTATAGAAAGTGGCAGTCCCACCCCTTCCAAACATGTGTTAGTTAGATTCAGTTGTCAACTTGGTCAGGGGCCTGGAGAGAAGACCAGCAGAGACCATCCTGTGCCTTCCATGTAAGAAAGAACCTCAGTGGAAAGTTAGCTTACTTTCCTCTGAAGAACCAACAAAATAAATCCCCGTTTATTAAAAGCCAATCCGTCTCTGGTGTGTTGCATTCTGGCAGCTAGCAAACTAGAACAGGCTGGAAACAGTTTGTATGTTTATATGATGAAAACACATCTACGGGTATCTGGGTGTTAAAATGTCACATTTCAAAACAAATCAATTTGGATTAGTCTTTTGTCTGCCAGGATCAGTGAGGAAAGCAAAGATCATCATCGTGTGTACCTGTGACTGTGTGTGTGCACTATTTTCCTTCCTGGTTATTGTGCAAGATTCCTGGGGGCAGGAGGTAACCCCCAAAAGAGAGCCCCTTGCAGGTAGGTGAGTCCTTGGTCCTCTTTGCCCATGTCCTGTTTGAGCCATTCAGAAGTAGTGGGCCGCCTTCATGTTAAATAACAAGTTCAGATACAGGGATCTTTGCCAAGATTCCTAAGCCCTGGTGCTAGGTGCCCTGTGTTCTTTGCCATCTCTGTTTGGAGTCTCCAGCAATCATTTGTAGATTTTGCTGCCCCACACGCATTCTCTCCTTCCTATAGTATCCCAATTCCCCGAGTTTAAGGGAAGGAACATGTCGTTGGTCAATTAGACTGTTGTATTTCAGGATTAAAGTAATTGGCTTAGTAATTGACATATATTCTACCAGAAGCCATTGAGGTTTTTTTTTTTTCTGAGACAGCTGCTGGATACTGACAATGAAGCCAACAGAGAGAAAGGCAGTGTTGCAGGATGCATAGAAATAGTCTTCCTGATAGCTTTTGTATACCTTGATCAAGCCATAACTGAAACCACACCCTTATACTTTTCAGGAACTTAAACCAATAGATTACCTGACTTCCTTTGTCTACCTCCCCACCCACTCCCCCATTTATGCCTGTTTGGCTCTGTTTTCTGTCATTTGCATTAGAAGGAATCCTAACAGATATTGAATACTGCCCTACTTGGGGGACTTTATGTAAAGCAAAGGTCATGGTTATTTATGGCTCAGCATCTCTCCTTTATCCTCCAAATAGCAAGAACGTCATTATTTTCTGGATTGAGTGTTTTCCCTCTTTTCAACCCTGGAATACTTTCTGCTCTGCAACCATCCGACTCTATAGGTTCTGTGTGCCCAGACCTTTGAAAACAAAGGCTTGTTAATTCTCCCCTAAGATCTCTATTACACAAATGCTTAGCTGTTCTTCCAGGACTGGGGGAAGGAAAAATAACTTTTTCATTCACATACCTCTGAAAGAATAAGTTAGAATAAATATCTCATTAAATTACCTAATTGGCTTTAAAGATTTAAAGCCTAGGCAGCAACGTTCTAGTAACAGGGTGTGTGACCACTGACTCACCATCAGGCATGTTTGAACCAGCATAAGAGTCAGAGAGCAGAGCACTTGGCCCAGCCTTCCCTGACTTGAGCACTTGGCCAGAGCTAATCTCACGTGGTTGATCAGCAATGCAAACTCAAATGCCTGCAGGGCCAGGCAGGTAACAAAATGAGTGAACTGGGAAAGTATGGAGGAGTAAGGCAGTGGCAGGCCCTACGTGAATAGGAGAGGATGGTTCAGCAAAGGGATAGCAACTTAGCAACTACTCAGCTCAGGCTGCTGTCACTGGGGGTGGAAAATGGGCCCAGTGTGACACCAGTTTCTTTTCTTTTTTTGAGGGAAGCCCCAAATTCTGTAAATATTAAATATTGGCAACAAATAAGAACAAACAAACAACACCGCTGAGTCAAACAAAATACACCTACAGTTTACATCAGCCCAGAGTTTTTAAACATCTGCTGTAGAGCCTGTACATATTATTTATACAGTCATACCTCACAGATATTACAGGTTTGGTTTCAGACCACTGTAATGAAGTGAATATTGCAATAAAATGAGTCACATGAAGTTCTGGTTTTCTAGTGCTTATAAAAGTTATGTTTGCACCACGCTGTAGTCTATTAAGTGTGCAATAGCATCATGTCTAAACAATACAGTGTACATACCTTAATTAAAATTTGACACAGAGGTACGAAGTGAGCATATGCTGTTGGAAAAGTGGCATCAAAATATACAGGATTGCCACAATCCTTCGATTTGTAAAAAAAATGCAATATCTGAGAAGTGCAATAAAGCAAGGTATGTCTGTAATTTACCTCCATAGTAAATCTGCTTACAAATTTATGAATAGTGTGATGATAAATTATTTTGAACCATTTGTTTCTGTTCCTTTAAGTCCAAGATAAATAATCTCTATTGGAGATTGTGTTCATCACAAGCTGGATTCCCCAAATCTCACAAGCTACTGGACTGGTACCTGGCTTGAATCCCCATGGGTGATGGCTGCATGTTAGAATAAATATCTGTTTTCCCTTTCTGGGTACTGCACTTGCTTTTCCTTGGGGTACTTCTCCCTATCTTTTCTGTATGTAGTTTGGATGTGGCTGACCCAACCCCTGAATCTAGGGGTCAACCCAACACCTTGGCCTAGTCCATCAGAGGCTTTATCCCAGACCACAGTGGCTGGTTCAAAATCGGGGAGCACCTGCATCCAGCCACTCCAATAAGCCAGTTCCCAGATTTTTCTTTGTTTTGTAAAACTTGTCTGGAACAAGAAGCTCTCTTTCCTCTGGGATTGCTAGCTACTAGGATTAGGAAGCTGGAGGGTCCAGGGGCAGTCACTGGGACAGGGTCTGGAAAAGAACGATGCTCACACCAAGGAAAGTAGAAGATGGGAAAGGGTGATGATCAGAAAGAGATAAACACAGGAACCAAATCTGAGTCTCTGAATTCAACTGAATCTGAAGCCATGCCTATGCCTGGATTTTTTATTTAGGTTAGCCAAAATTTTCTCCTTTTCATAGGATAGTTTTGATTGAGATTCTCTCACTTGAAGACAAAATCAGCCTGTCAGATACATACAGTATTTTGCACCTCGGACAAAATAGAAGCTTTGGAGTGTGTTTGTGTATAATTTTAACATAAATTAGCTCATATGTGATTGATAGATGCTGAAATGATGTCAGAAAATGTCAAAGTTGTAACGGTTCCTTTTGTATGCTCTCAGCCTGTGCTGGTTTGAAGCTATTATGTACCGTAGAAAAGTCATGTCCTTTAATCCTGATTCAATATTGCTCAGTGGGATCTTTCTGATTGTTTCCATGGAGATGTGACCCACCCAATTGTGGGCGGTAACTTTTGATTAGATGGTTTTCATGGAGATGTGTCTCCACCCATTTAAGATGGGGTGGCTTACTTTTTCCATTTTGTAAAGAGTTTTAGAGCCCATGCAACCAGAGATCTTTGGAGATGAAGGAAAATACCCCTGGGGGAGATTCATGAAAGAAGAAGCCAGGAGAGAAAGCTAGCAGACTTCGTCATGTGCCCTTCCAGCTGAGAGAGAAACCCTGATCTTCATGGGCCTTTCTTGAGTGAGAGTCACCTCTTTTTGGTGCCTTAATTTGAACATTGTCATAGCCTTAGAACTGTAGGCTGGCAACTTAATAAATTCCCCTTTTTAAAAGCTGGTCTGTTTCTGGTATATTATGTTCTGGCAGCTTCTAAACTAGAACATGGTCCATCAATATTTTGTACTAGTGAGTGCAGAAGATGAAGGCAAAGTGCATGAACACAATGAATACAGGAAGCCACGGAGAGATGCAGCACATTAAATCATGTTCACTCACCCTGTGTCTCCCTTCAGACCTAGTTTGGCTATAATCTCTGTCTTAGGAGTTGTTCTAGTTTGCTAGCTGCTGGAATGCAATATACCAGAAACAGAATGGCTTTTAAAAGGGGGCAAGTCCATAGAAATGTCCAATCTAAGGCATCCAGGGAGAGATACCTTGGTTCGATGAAGTTCAAGGTTTCTCTCTTAAGTGGAAGGGCACATGGCGAGCACAGTTGGAGTTTCTCTCTCATCTGGAAAGGCACATGGTGAACACGGTCAGGGTCTCTCTCTCATCTGGAAGGACACATGGCAAACCTGGCATCATCTGTTAGCTTTCTTTCCCAGCCTCCGGTGTCATGAAGCTCCTGGGAGCCGTTTTCCCTCTTCATCTCCAAAGGTTGCTGGCTGGTGGACTCTCTGCTTCGTGGTGCTGCAGCATTCTCTGCTCTCTCTGAATCTCCCATTCTCCAAAATGTTTCCTCTTTTATAGGACTCCAGTAAACCAATCAAGAACCACCCAAATGGGTGGAGACATGTCGTCACCTAATCCAGCTTAACAACAACTCTTGACTAAATCACATCATCCAGGGAGATTATCTGATCACAGTTTCAAACATACAGTATTGAATAGGGATTATTCTACCTTTATGAAATGGGATTTTGATTAAAACATGGCTTTTCTAGGGGGCATACATCCTTTTAAACCAGCAGAGGAGTGCTTATTGCTCAGTTATTCCTGATTTTGTGCATTTTTTCCTCATCTCCTGATTTAGAAGACTCCAGCTTCTCTTTCATTGTCTTCCATTAATTTACCATTATCTTTTTTTTTTTTTTTAAAGACAAAGTTCTTTATTTCCTTAAAAAAGAAACTGGACATTCCTTTTAAACTGTGCTGGTAATTTTAATTAAGATTGTTATTGCCTGTTAGTGCTCTGGTGGCAAAGTTCCATATGTTTTCAGTTGTCCATTTCAATCCTATTTTTCCCATAAGTCTTATTATTTTTAGTGTGCAATTTTGCAAAAAAAAAAGCATTTTTCCAGGAATACTCTCATTATTGCAGAGACAAATTCATTTTTAAAAGAGCAGAATGATAGTAGCCATAGATGTGCTGGCTATGTTGTTTAACTTCTCATTCATTTCTTTGCTTTTATTCACTGTCATCAAAGTTCCACCTGTCTTATCATTTTCTTGCCTAGTATTAAACTATAAAGAGACTTGTACTTGGATCCTGGGTCCTAGTAGGCTGGTTCTAGAAATTTCTCTAGATGTCTGAATCAGATTCTCAAAACCCAGGAGATCTAGCTCATGCTTTGTCCTTCAGCAGCCAGGAGCCTTTAATCCTTTAAGCAAAACCATATACTACACTGACAATGCAGCATGAGCAGATGTTACACACTGTAAAGGACGCAGGATGCAGGCAGCTGGAAAATTGTGCTACAAAAATAAACACCCGATCTCTGCAAATTAGGCAACTCTCATTACCCCTGGGAAGCTTATTTTCATGGTTAAGTAGTTAAGTGGCTGATTAAAAGTACAAGACCATTTAGGCACCTGCTTGCTCCTTCATTTTGTTTTTATTTTAAATTTTGGCCAGGAGATGGCACTCGTGAATGCAATTTGGTGGAGGATCCCTCCTCATTTTGCACTACAATAACAAATTCAGCAGCTGCAAATACTTCCTTCTTAAAGTGAGAAGATGACTTGGATTTTCCGATGGGGAGAGGAATGCAATTTTAAACTAAGTTAGAAGCCGAGTCACTTAGAACATAACGACACCATCTGTCACTTTTTTCATTTGGATTTAAAAATCTAATTAATGCTGATTAGGGATGGGGGCAGGTGCAGCCCCAATGCTATGATGTTAAACCAGGAAGCAATACTTTTTTGATGTTAATAAAAAAGAACAAGCCATTTGATGAGGAACTAGTTTCAGAGCTTACAATATCAGAAGAAAGACAGCTTGGTACACTGGCGTCCGGTAGACCTGGGTTTGAATCTTGCCACACAGAACGGCTTACATCTTCTAGACATACTTTAGCATGTGCTCAGAGGCCTTCAAAGGCACTCTACCCAGGACCAAAATAAAGGCCCAGTTCCTAAACCTGGCACTAGGGGTCTTTTATGAATCATTTCATGCAAGAACAGATTAGAGAAATGGCAGTGCTGTTACCTAAAGTCACGTCTGAGGCAGTGAGCACAGATTCCTAGCACTGAAATTGTTTTGGAGCATGCATCCACAGTGCATATTTATTCATAAATTATTTGCAGGTTCTATCATCAATTCACACATTAAATATTATGATTAAACCTGAATTTTATTTCTAACTTTAAAGACGTTCTAAATACTGTCACATATTTCCATTCCTGCACTCCAGTGGAGAGCATACCCTGTGCATACTTTGGAAATCACGGGCCTAAGGTAAACCTAGCTGGATCTGGGTCTCTCCTTTGGGGGGTGCAGATTCTGTCTTATCAGCACTTGGTAACAATGCTGAAACGATCGCTCATTTTGCCCTGGGCTGGAGATGATGATGCTAGTGATCTTTAATTTGGTAAGCCTGGAATCAGAATTAAGGGAAACAGAGGGAATAATGAATAATGCTAGAGTGTGCAGGATAGTGAAAGCCCATTGGCCAAGATGTGTTCTCCCATAAATAGCTCTTGGATGGTCGCTGCTGGAGTTGCCTCTGTGATACATGATACACTCCCCTGCTGATCAACAGGTATTTGGTTTAGATCAAGGTGCCTCAACAGAGGTACTATTGATTTTTTTGGACCAAATAATTCTTTGTTGTGGGGGAGGCTGTCTTGTGTGAAGGATGGTTAGCAACATCCCTAGTCTCTACTCACTAGATGCCAGTAGATTGCCCCTCCCCAAGTTGTGATAATTAAAAATGAAATGAGCTCCAGCTGAGCCTAAGGGTCAGGAAATCTAGAGACTTGGCATCTCTCTGTTCTCCTACATAGTATGTTGATTTCACAGTTTCATTCCCAGAAGGTGACCTAACATCTCTGGCTCCATACTCTTGGGGCTAGCCCCTCACAGGATCTCCTAAAGCCACATGCACACTTGCATTCGCCAAATAATGATCTTCTCACAGTTCCTTGAACTCACTTTGCACTTCAGCTAGACTGTGACCAACTTGAGGGCAGAAATGGGGTCTCATTAACTTCTGTATCACTGCTGGTCCCAGCACAGGGCTTGGTACACCCCCAGTATGTTTTGCTGAATGCAGGGATGATAGGACATAGTTTGTGCATCTCCAATCAGGGCTTGCTGCTTCCTCCAGCAAATAGATTCCCAGTTTATCAGCTTCTTCTTCCCTTTCCTCAATCCATTTCCTCATTCTTCATTTCTGTAAGAGTGGCCAACTTCTATTTTCCCAGACTAGAATCACACATTCCCTCCCCTAGGGAGCCACACACATAGTGACTTGTACATAGAAAGTGCACAATTAGTTTCCATAAGGCCAAGCAAATTAAAAGAAATAGCTGTTGTTTCATCTTTGGCTGAATTTCCACCACTTCATGAGTGAACGTCTGGTAATTTCAGGTTGACCAGAAGTCCTGACCAACAGGCATATATGTTACTTTGATGGGGAAACTAGGGGAAATGAATCACTGTGTTTGGCATATGGCTTATTTATTACCCTCCAAGGTCTGTCTAGTGGTCAGCAGAGTAGGGAATAAAGCTGAGTCATGGCACGCAGAAGGGAAGGGGAAAGTGAGCCTATAGTTATACATTTTTTAGCAAATTTCAAAATGGCTGTTTGAATGAGGTAAGTGGTAGCACAAAATTTGAAAGAAGTCACAGAATTTCTCCAGTAATACATTTACATCTATAAGGGAGTCACAGTTTATGTCTAGGAGAATAAAACATTAAGTATCTCTTTATAGTTAGGATTTAAAAACTTTAAAAATATGTGACTTTATAGTTAGGATTTAAAAACTTTAAAATAAAGGAGAAACTGATTCCCTTGCCAAAATGCAATGCAAAATTCATTTTTGAATAAAAAATTTTGACTTCTGTTATTTCATGCTCTTCAGAGAGTACAGATTCTTTTCTACCAATTGGATTCTTCTCCTTTATCCTCAGAGAACTGGACACAAAGACTGAGCTATGCAGGAGGTCCTGTATGGAGTTTGCTGACTGGTTGATTGATTAGATTGATTTATTCCTAAGGGAAAGGGCATGAATAATATTGATGAATCAATCCTGCCTCTAGGGACTGAAAGTCATTGGGGATGGGAAACCTAGTTCCTGGTCCTACATAGCTCCTATTTCCAGGAAGGATCTAAAATATGCTGGTCTGAAGTAGGGGAAAGTATTGGTTGAGGCCTTTTAGAGTCTGAACTTGGATGAGCTTCTCTCCCTAAGCCGGAGGAGGTGGAGGGCTTAGATTTAAAGTGAGTGCCTCTTGGAAAGCAGACATGGACATTTACAGAGTATGCTCACATTTATTCCAGACCCATGTGCGCCAGACCTGGGCTAAACTCTGTATCAAGGAGCGTCTGTGTGACTGCACTGGGACCATTTTACTTAGAAATGACTAGAGCAATAGATGAACAGTTTTTGAAAAATAATTGAGACAGAAAGTGTCTAGGCTTAAAAGAGAGAGACAATGACAGAATTATCTGTGATTTGTATGATCTGCTCTGAAGGTGCTATTGTGTGGTGGGCTGCCATGGAAGCTGGGCATGAAGACTGGCAGATGTCATGAACCTGGCCAGGCACCGTGCCCACATTACTGACACCCTGGTTGGTAATCAAGTCCTGCGCTAAAGTTATACTGTAGTTGTACCTGTGAAGTATTTGTTGCTTCTTTACCTATAACCACTTAGTGAACTGTGACTAATCCATTCGCTAGTCTATGCTCAGACCTTTCTAGCTCTTCATTATTTGTGCTGTTTCAAAATGTTGACCATGTCCAAATGTGCTGCAGCCCTCAGAACTCTTGCCCTTGATGCTACCTCTTCTTTATTCTTAAAGATCTAGGCTGTAGGAAGTGAAGAATCTATTGACACTGAATGAAGCTGCATCTGAGCTATAGTTTTTGTTTGTTTGTTTGTTTGCTTTTATATTTTTTGTATTTTGTATTTTTATTTTTTCTCTATATTATCATTTTATTTCTTTTTCTGTTGTCTTGCTATTTCTTTTTCTAAATCGATACAAATATACTAAGAAATGATGATCATACATCTATGTGATGATATTAAGAATTACTGATTGCATATGTAGAATGGAGTGATTTCTAAATGTTGTGTTAGTTAATTTTTTTTAATTAATAATAAAAAAAGAATCTATTGAGACATTTACTCACCTCCCTTTTGTCACCAGTGTAATTTTTTAAAATAATAGATTGATTAAGATATAATTCATATACTGTACAATTAACCCATTTAAAGTGTATAATCTAGTAGGTTTTTCATATATTCACAGAATTGTGCAACTGTTACCACAGTCCATTTTAGAACATTTTCGCCACCTCGAAAAGAAAGCCCCTAGCTGATGCTTCCCGTTCTCTCCTCAGCCTCCTGCCCTTCACTTTTGTACAAAGCAACCACTGTCCTACTCATTGTCTCCACGGATTTGCCTATTCTGGACATTTTATATAAATGGAATCATACCATACGCATCCTTTAGGGACTGGCTTCTTTCACTTAGTGTAATATTTTCAAGAATCATCCATGTTGTAGCACACACTTCATTTCTTTTTTAGCTAAATAATGTTCCATTGTATGGCTATAGCACATTTTGTTTATCAAGTTATCAGTTGATGTACATTTGGTTTATTTCCACCTTTTAGCTATTGTGAAGAGTGCTGCTATGAACTTCATGAACAAGTTTTTGCATACCCAAAATTGGGTCATATGGCAACTTTATTTTAACCTTTTAATGAATTGCCAAAGTGTTTTCCAAAGCAACCACAGCATTTTTTAATTCCCACCAGCAATATATGAGAGTTCCAATTTCTCTACATCTTTGCCAACACTTGATATTATCGGTCTTTTTGTCTATAGCCATTCTGGTGGCTATGAAGCACTTATTTTGTGGTTTTGATTTGCATTTCCCTAATGTCAGACCTCTTTTCATGTGTTTATTGGACTATTTGTATATTTTCTTGAAGAAATGTCTGTTCATCTTTGCCCATTTTTAAATTCGATTGTTTGTCTTTTTGAGTTCTAAGTGTTCTTTGTATAGCCTAGATGAAAGTCCCAAGTATATAATCTGCAAATGTTTTCCTCACATTCTGTGGGCTGTTTTCTCACTGTCTTGATTGTGGTGGCTTTTGAAGCACAAATTTTGATGAAAACCAATTTATTAATTTTTTTCTTTTGTTGCCTGTGCTTTTGGTGTCATCAGTGTATCTTGAGCAACATGCTACTATAGTTGTACCAATTTGAATCTGTTGTGTACCCCAGGAAAGTCAAGTTCTTTAATTCTCATTCAGTATTGGTAGGTAGGAGCTTTTGATTGTTTCCGCGGAGATGTGATCCACAAAATTGTGGGTGATGACTTTTGATTGGATGGTTTCCATGGAGATGTGTCTCTACCCATTCAAGGTGGGGTTGCTTACTGGAGCCCTTTAAGAGGGAACCATTTTGGAAAAAGCTTTAGAGCCACCAGAGCCAACAGAATGGACAGAGCCCCGGGAAAGCCATTGAAGAGAAAGCTAGCAGATCTTGACATGTGCCTTCCCGGCTGAGAGAGAAACCTTGAATGTCATCGGCCTTCTTGAACCAAGGTATTTTTACCTGGATGCCTTAGATTGGACATTTTTATAGCTTTGCTTTTTTTTTTTTTTTTTTTTTTTTTTTTAAGGAAAGACAGAGAGAAGGAAGGAAGGATAGAAGGAAGGAAGGAAGGAAGAAAGGGAAACATTTTTAAACATTTTCTTGTTTTATTGTATTCTGTTTCTCCGTTTTTGTTACATGGGCTGGGGCCGGGAATCGAACCGAGGTCCTCCGGCATAGCAGGCAAGCACTTTGCCCGCTGAGCCACCGCGGCCCACCCTATAGCTTTGCTTTAATTTGGACATTTTCATGGCCTTAGAACTGTAAACTAGCAACTTAATACATTCCCCTTTATAAAAGGCCGTTCAGTTTCTGGTATGTCGTGTTTCGGCAGCTTGCAAACTAGAATAGTCTTTACCAAACAGGATGAGACCCTGAACTTCTTGGAGGGGGGGATGATTGTGCCTTATTAAATGTTGTAGTCTTAATAGTTCCCAGGTAACCTTACTATTCCCTAGTGGTTGTCCACATTCTAGTAAATTGCTTAAGAACCAGGACTTTCTACTTGGGTACCTGGGTTAGAATCCTGACTCTGACACTATCTCCGTGACTTTGAGCAAATCACTTAGACTTCCCAAGCTGCAGTGATCTTACCTGTAATATGGGGAAAAGGGGTAAAGTCCTTGCCACAGGGCCTTGCACTTCATAAATGGCTCTGTCATACCTGGCATAGAGTACAAACAAGTGCTTGTGAATCCATGATGGTCAGTGTATTATTAAGGCGAGCAACCCAGTTCCTAATCTAGAGTTGTAATCCTGCTTCCTGAAAGGGGCAGACAGAAACACCTACTCCCCTAGAGAGGGCATCTAAACCTGTCTGTTCCTACTGGGGCAGGAGGCCCTTTGACATGAACTCAAGAGAGGACTTCCTAGAATTTCTCCTGTCTTGGAAGGTCTGTTCTCATCATTTACCCCCTGAGGGTCCTAGGGACAGCATTTATTATTGCTTTTGTTCATTGTCGCCAAAGAAATCCAAAGAAAATAGAAGAAATAATTGTTCCAAGAGGAAATACTGCTGGGCTTGGATTCCTACAGCTGGCATTAAAGCGATGTCAACATTTGTTACAAAGTCCCCAGACACATGCTTCACACAGGCGCTTCTTGCTTCAGGTCATTATTTTGCAACATTTGTTAAGAAAGATGCTTTTTTTTTACAATCAGAAACTTCTTCCCCCAAATGTGTTTTTCTTCTTGGTTTGCCTCAGTCTGTCTTGGTGGAATTGAGGCCAAGTTCACTGGAGGTTGAGCTCATGTCAATTTTTAATTAATCACTGCTCTTGGGTGGAGGCATAGTCTAGCTCTATGGATGGTACTAATGGTAAAAGGGCAAGGAATTTTCAGTCTAAGATGAGTAAAAGAACCATCACAACAAAGGACAAAAATAAAATGAACTGTTATATTACAAAAAAACAGAATGCAGATTAAGATTACTTTAAATTCAGTTTTTCTCAGTTTTGGGGAAGTTCAAAAGTTATTGTCCAACATTCCCAAGATGAGAAAAACAGAATGGCTGCTGTTTTGGAGCCACACTAATTGAGTGCTCATTCTGTGAATGCATTTAAGCAACGCCTCTCCAAGGCTGAATGCTTAACAAGCTGACGGTGCTGGGTGATAACTTCAGTAGAACATCTGCTGTTACGGTTCTGGGGTTCACCTGTATAACGTAGGTGGTGTGCCCCAAGAGCAGGAAAGAAACAGAGGCTTAGAGATTAGGGTCCTTGAAAGGGAAGGGGATGGGATCAAAGCAAGAGTGAGCCTGTACATATAGACAAATTTTGACCAGGAACCTTTCAGGGTGGGAAGACGGATGGAGAAGAGTGGCATAAAAGGGCGCAATTTCCAAATTAGAAAACCTAAAAGTAACATTGGAGCCTATCCAGAAACACCTCCCTAGTTTCCACAACAAGGTTGTTCTGAAAGTCAGCGTCTTGTTGGAAGGTGGTGGGCAGCAGGGTGGGGCCACGCCACAGCTGAAGCTAACATTGCTCTGGAGCTGACATGGGCTGGGACGGGGCTGCTGCCTCCCCAGGTGCTGCTCCTTCCCCTGCTGCTGCCATCAGTGGTGCCTTCAGCTGCACCTGCTTCCATTTCAGTTCTCTCTGCCTTGATGGAGTCTGCTGCTGACGTCTCAGGGTGGAAGTGGAGGACTCTGGGAGAGCCAAGTCTACCTGAACAGCAGCAGTGGAGAAATCAGTCACTGATTGTACGTTTTCCAGAGACTGTGAAGCAGTGACATCCAGCGTGAGTCTGAATAAGGTCATGGAGGGCAGAAGAAATTGAGGCCTTCTTCAGCCTCGTGGACAGAGGGGAGTGGGCGAGTCAGAGAAGGCAGAGTGTCTGTGTATTTGTTTTAAATGTTAACTAATTGCACCTGTCATGAACTATACTCGTGCTATACAATTTCACATATGCAATTTTATGTAAATCTCATAGCTACAAAAGTTGATGCTATTAATACCTGATTTTATGGATGAGAACACTGATACATGAGAGAGGTGAATTAAGTTGCCCAAGGTCACACAGCTATAATGGTAGTCGGGATTTGGGTCCAGGGTTGCCTATTTCCCTCTATACCATGTCTTCTTAGCTGCCCACCTGAAGCTCTCAGGGAAGAGAGAAGTTCCTAGAGTCTTATGTCTGGGCCAGAAGAGGACCCCAGAGTGAAGAAAGCTGGCTTTGCTCTGCCAATGGCCTAGGGCCTGCCCTGTGAGGAGCCCCGCGGAACCATTCTGTTCGATGGCTCACTAAGTGCAGTGTGCTTTCAGAATCCCTAAAAGAAGTGTCTGTGCACCTTGTCCTGAAGCCTCCATAAGTGGGCCTCTCCTCCCAGAAAAAGAGGGACAATCCATCTGCCCAAGAGCTGGGCCAGCTGTCTGCTGGACATTTTTTCTATATAAAGATACTACTGGGATGACTTAATATATTAAGAGAGAAGTTGGGAGAGCTTTGATCCACTTTAGAGGCCCAGCTGTTTCCAAGCAGCTTGCCTCATTCTCAAGATACCTCCTGATTTCCTTGTTCATCACAGCGTCATTGAAGCAGGTCCCTTATGACCTTTGCAAGGAACTGAGTTTAGCTTTATTCTAGTTGACTGTTGCTGTTTGCTCAAAGGCATATTCTTCCTTTGATTTTTCCTGAATTGTGTGTGTGTGTAACTGGATCTCGGAAGGATGAGAATATAAGTAAATAGAGGTAAGAGGAGGCCGCAGGCCCCTCACCTATGGATGGGATGGCATCCCTCCAGATGCACTACTTCCATGTTTTCATTCTCTAAACCCCAATTCTTTGAGCAGGAAACATCTCCATCCTCCCCTCAAAGGCTTTCCTAAAAGGATTCAAGCATCTTCAACTACCAAATTCTGCTTCAGTATCAGAGATTGACATCTGTGATGTGGTAGAAAGAACGTGAAACTAGGAAGTTGAAATATTTGGATTTGAACCTCAGCTCTGCTTGCTGCTAAGTGACTTTAGAGAAGTTGTTTAATCTCTCCGAGCCTCCGTGGCTCTGAACTGGACCCTTAAGGAGTGTCTCACATAGTAGATACTTAAAAAGAGTTTACAAAATTAAGTACACCTCTTACTGTCTTTTATCGTAAGGGACTCTCTGAAATTCACAGGAATAGCTATGGAGCATTCATCAGCATACATCCTGATCTCAAAGAAGAGGAACTCTGGGGTTGGACTGCAGGATTTCCAGGGGGTAGAAAACCCTGTGACTTAGGCTTTTTGAGGCTTTAGAGGGAGCCCCAAAGTGGGCCTTGCAAGACAGGGACATCTGGATTCAGGTATTGCCCTAGAAATATAATCATTAGGTCATACATCAAATATTTCTTGGTCCACACTTTGTATCATATTCTTGGGATATGGAAGAGAATGAGGCAGGCTCTCCCCTCAGGGGCCCATGGTCTAGTGGCATGGGGTGGGGAAGAGGTGGGGGAGAGAGAATTAAACCACAGTGTGATTCGGGCTCTCACAGGATTAGTAAAAGGCTTCAGTGAGCTTCAGTGAGTTTTCTGGAATTTCCTCAGAAGAAGGGACATTAGAGTTGGGGCTTAAAGGGGTAGGGAATAGGCATTCTCCAGGCAGATAAGCATCCTTAAGAAACATTCCAGGCAGAGGAAAAATGTACAAATGCACAGAGGTATTGTTCTCAGTCTCATGTGGCTGGAATATTGAGTGAAATGTTCATGGGGGCTGAAAATAGCTAACATTTATTGAGCACTTACCTTTTTCTGGGCATCAGGCACAGGACTTTACATGCATTATCTTACTTAATCCTCTCATTATTATTATTATTGCCATTTTATAAAGGAGGAAACCAAAGCTTATAGAGGTTAAGTAAGGTGGCTGTGATCACACAGCTGGGTGATGAAATGGGATTCAACCCTTAGTCTAATGGACTCCAAAGCTGGAGCTCAAAAGACAGGCTTGGCCTCTGTCATGAAGAGCTCCGAATGATGTGCTGAGGTGTCAGATGCTATTGGGCAGGCATTTCAATATCTGCTGTAATCAATGTGGCCCACGGCTCCCAGGTGACACAGCTGAGGGGAGCCGGAGACCAGCATCGGGATATTTGTCATGGTCACATCCTGCTCCACCTGGATGACCCATGAGAGCTCTTCCACCAGTTGTACCTACATGGCCCCTTATACTGCTGCTGCTGGTCATTTGCTTCTCAGTATTATATGGAAAAGAATGGCAGGGGTTGTGTAGGATATACAGCCTTATTTCTCTTATAGGATTCAGCAAGAGTCTATTGGGATGAAGGGCAATCTATGGAATAGACTCTGTGTTGTACTTAGACTGCAGCTCATCTCCTGCCCTGGGCCCCTGCTCTGAACAAACTTGTGCTCTTTCTTTTACGGTGAATTTCTCCTCAGGAGACTCCCTGGCCCCTCATGAAAAGAGGTTCTCAGTAAAATGGCAAGTCATCAAGACAAGTCTAAGCATATCTAACTAGAGGGTGATGAGAGCTTGGCTTCAGGCTGGACCCTGGCCATGTTTTCTTTATGGGAGGCCTGCAGAGAAATGGGTGTACACATCAAATGCGTTTGCATCAGATATATTGTAAAGACTAATTAGACACTTTATTTTATGGAAATTTGTTCTTGGCCACGTGCTTTGTGTATTAATCACAGATATATATACTGTAATAAACAGTATATCTGTGGTATTAAAATATGGATGACAATTAGGAAAGATGCCTAAAAAGCTCCGTAGAGGTATGATAATGAAAAAAAGTACAAAACATTGTCTTAAGGAAAGCCCTAAAGGAATATTTATATCAATTACAAATACACTTTTTATGTGATGGTCATTCTGTCTGTGTTTACCAACAGAGAATTTCCATGTAATAAAAATATTAGTAAAACAAAACAAATGCTGAAACTGCTGTTTCAGAATGTCCGCAGATGTTAAAAGTTTCAAGGACTCCTCACATCTCGGCTATATTTGGGGGTACTTCCTATATTTGGAACTCTGTGTTCTTTTATATGAAGACATAGAAATCCCCAAGTGGTATTATTGGCACTGGTTACCATCATTGAATTTGAACTGAAAGTCCTTTAGACATTTGTGATCAATTAGATTTTGATTATTAGCTAGTTACATACATGTAAAATATAGCCAAGGGACAAATATTACAGTTAAGTATACTGATTAAGCTAATATTTTGATTGAAAATATGTTAATCTTTCATCAATCCTTGGTACTTATTGGATGTTATTTCAGTTTGCTAAAGCTGCTGGAGTGCAATATACCAGAGCTGGATTGGCTTTTACAAAGGGGATTTATTAAGTTATAAGTTACAATTGTAAAGCCATGAAAATATCCAAATTAAGGCACCAACAATAGGATGCTTTCTTGCAGGAAAGGCTGCTGGCATCGGAGGTTCCTCTGTCACAAGGGAAGGCACTTGGCAATGTCTGCTGATCCTTCTCTCCAAAGTGTCCCTGTGGGCATTTTTTTCTCTGTTAGCTTCTCTCAGTTCTGAGTTCTCTCCAAAATGTCTCTCCCTTAAAGGACTCCAGCACGTGGATTAAGATCCATCTTGAGTGGGCTGGGTCACATCTCCATGGAAACAACCTAATCAAAAGGTCCCACCCAACAATAAGTCGCCCCCACAAGATTGGATTAAAAGAACATGGCTTTCCTGGGGGTATCTAACAGATTCAAACCAGCACAGATAGAATATTTATGATATTATGTTATATGCACAGTTTACAAAGAGGTTTCATATAAGCTTCACTTACTCATTTGACCCTCACAAGAGCCCTATGAAGTAGGGATTATTATCATTATTTTAGCAGTTTGATTTTAGAGGTGAGGAAACTGAGGCTCAGTCAGCTTAAGTGATTTGTTCAATGTGATTTTTCTGGCAAATGGTGGCACTGGGATTTGAATTCCTGTCTTGCGACTAGTCTGTCTCTTTTTGTCCTGTCATATGGTCTCTCCAAAATGGTCCGTCCCCACGTCAGCATCCGTGCCTTGAGCCAGGGCTAGACTGTTGGCAGCAGGCTAGAGCCGGCAGGCAGCCACCTGCTCCTGGGCTGACTGCTAGAGTCTGGAAGGAAAGTCTGCGTCATCAGCAGCAGGGGAGGAAGGAGAGAAGGGGAGAAAGCGAGGCTCTGATCTCTGTCCTCCCATCCCCCCTCTCCATTTTCTCATGGCTCCCCCAGGTCACCTTATCTAAATCTTCATTATTCAGTGCCTGGAGTAATGAAGGCGGGAAGGGAGGCAATTTTATCATAATACGAAATATTCACTGACAAACCACTTATATACTATCTTCGCTCAAAAGCCCTGTCCTCTGAACCTTAACATCTGTCCCCACCCGCTTGCATCAACTTATCTGAGGCCAGCATTTCATTGACTATTACAAATTATAATGCCAACACAGGGCAAAACTGTATGTGAATTTTCAAGTCTTGCAAAAGATGCCGGATTTCATGAAAGTGATATCGGAGAACTCTTCAAATTACATGCACACTGTTAACAGATAAAGATTTGACAGAGTTAAGCCAGTTAATTGCATAAAAGCAAGTCTGATGATACTAGCTGTGCTTTCTAATATGGTAACCATTAGCCACATGTGGCTACTTAAATCCAAATTTAAAATTAAATGAAATTAAAATGTGCAGTTCCTGAGTGTCACTAACCACATTTCAATTATTCAGTAGCCACACGTGGCTCATGACAGCACAGATAGAGAACATTTCCATCTTCACAGAAAGGTCTATGGGACAGTGCTGCCGTCGATGCTCCACGGGAGAGCGGTTTGGAAGGGGAAAAGAGAATTACGTGAGTATCAATGAACTGAGAATTCCTTGGAGGAACTAAAGAAATCTTAAACACTTTTTCTAGAAAAAGGCCCTCTGTATGGTTGTGCTATGAAAGGCAAATGTAAAAATACTTGTATCTATTAGGGTAAGCTAAATTGCTGAAACAGATAGTCCGAAAATGGATGGGCTTGAATGCAATAGCAGAGTATTTCTCTCTCATTTAACCCTCCAGGTGTCTACATCAGTGGAAACTCTCTGGAGTCATTCAGGCCCCTAAGTTCTTCCATCTTTCACATGTGACTTCTGAGAGCATACTAGTCCTTTCCAGCCAATAGGAAGAGAAAAAGACGTGGAACAGCTTTTTAAAAGTTGTGGCCTGGATGTGGCACACATTAGTCCTCTCCCATTCCTTTTTTATTTATTTTTTTGTGTTTAGCATGGGCAGGCACCAGGAATCAAACCTGGGTCTCCAGCATGGCAGGTGAGAACTCTGCCTGCTGAGCTACCCTGGCCCACCCTCTCCTTCTCCTTTTGTGGGAACTTTGTCACATCGCCGTGCCTGTTCCAATAGTGTGGTTTTAGATCTAGTAGTGTGAAAATGTGGTCTAGCCACATGATCAAGGAGAGAAGAATGGATTTTGATGATATTCCTGCTACAATATTATTTTGTATTTTATCCACTTTTATCAGAAAAACAATACCCTCCCCTCCCCTCATGACTATTTCTTATATTTTATTTACTGATGTTATTTTTACTGTATAAGTGATATTTTGGCCCCTGCTTTAAGTGGGTTCACCCTAAGTAGTAATTACTCTTAGATCATGGAAATTTCTCTTCTTCTGGCCCTATCTCTATGCTGATATACTCCTAAATCTCAATCTCCTGCACAAACAGTCCTCCACACAGATAACAGGAGCTCCTTACTGGGGAAAAGTAATGCCAGTCTAATAACCTCTTTACTCTGCTTAAACTTTTCCATATTTCCTTCCATTTATATAAAGTCTGATTCCTCAAAATGCTGCTCAGATGGTACCTCTTACAGGAAGCCTCCCTGATATCCCCCTGGAAAAAATTAGTCATTCTTTCTTCTCAGCAGCCATGGTATTCAATTTTAAAGAACAGTTACCTTCTATTGGATTGTCTCAGTTTTTGTCTCCTCTAATGGAATGGGGGTCTCATGCAGAAAATAGGCTCGGCAAATGTTCTCTGAACATATGTTTTTGATGGCAGGTCCCTCACTCAGGTGGGTCACTTCTTTCTCTGATAGGCGATTTCCTCAGCAACCAAGAGAGCCAGACTTTTTCTACAGGAACCTCCAACCCTAGTTATTCTCTATCTCCAAAGGCTAATGGATAATCTCAATTAATAAATTGACTGACCCTCATGGATTTTCTATAGTAAAAGCAAATATTACCAGGAAAACGGATTTCTCTCTATATTACTATAACACAACATTATCCTTTCTTTTACTTGGAGAACTTCTATTGCAGCCCAACTCCATATGGCTTTTAGAACTCTGGGGATCTCTCAGGAAGTCCATCCTCCAAGCTCTCTTATGGTAAGCCAAGGCCCCAGGAAGGTCCAGGTGGTAAAACACCAAGAAATGGTAAAATCCCTTTTGGTTACAAGCCAGACTTAGCTCTCAACCTATCACCTCCAGCCAATCATCCCTTGAACTAATTGGCTGGCCAACTGTTAAGGCTTTTCTTCACTGACCAACTGTTTAACTCTGTGGTCTATCATTTCCGTCCCTGCTTGAGATAAACTGACTCTTCCACAGATGTCTGCTCTGGCACCTATCTTACCCTTGGTTTTCTTTCTCTTTCTTTCTTCTCCTGACACAACATCACCTTCAGTGCTGATCCAAGGGGAGAAAAATTCCTAGTGTAGCCTTAGAACTCCACTTCTTATTATGGAAGGGAGGGATAGCAGTCTACAATAAAATTATGTTGCTTTTCATCAAACACATACATGCACTGCATAAGAATGGTTCTTCATTTTGGGACCAAGAGATTTATTCCACCCCATAGAGAATACACAGTGTGGTGAAGATTCCTGAGCTTCTTCTCTGTTTTTTGTTGTCATTGTGTCCTGGTATAAAACTCTCAGAATGCGCCATTTGCTCCTCCTTGTGCCCTGGTATAAAACTCTCAGATTGCTCCATTTACTCCTCCTTGTGCCCTGGTATAAAACTCTCAGAGTGCTCCATTTGCTCCTTCTTGTGCCCTGGTATAAAACTCACAGAGTGCTCCATTTGCTCCTCCTTGGGGAACAGAGGAACATTACTGAACCTTCTTTTTTGTGCCCTTTTCTCTTGTCTCTCTACATTTTATATCCCAATTTTTTTTCACTGGCTATCACATCACAACCTTCATGATTTTACATGATCATCACAATTGCCTTAGTTTAATATTTCATCAAGTGGATATAACTATATTTAAATTATTAGTCTTATTTACTAATTGTATGATCTGCTACTTTTCACTCTTTTTTTTTTTTTTTTTTTTAAAGGAAAGACAGAGAGAAGGAAGGAAGGAAGGAAGAAAGGGAAACATTTTTAAACATTTTCTTGTTTTATTGTATTCTGTTTCTCCGTTTTTGTTACATGGGCTGGGGCCGGGAATCGAACCGAGGTCCTCCGGCATAGCAGGCAAGCACTTTGCCCGCTGAGCCACCGCGGCCCGCCCACTTTTCACTCTTATATGTAACACTTCAATGAATATCTTCATGAATGGTTTTTTAAAAATTCTTTTGACCTCCTTAGGATTAATTTTCAGTAATCAAATAACTGGATCAAAGGTGATAAATATCACAATGACTCTAGCTATTATCATTTTGCATTTTATACACTGCTACCAACTCTATGTACAGGTGCCTATTTTAGAGCAAGATCATCACATCGAGGGCTTTCAATTTATTTTAATTAATTAAATCCATATAAAATATATTCAGTTCCATTTCTATTTCTATTTAAGTCATGGCTGCACCCTTAAAGTTTAATTTCTTATTAAGTTATGGTCAAGTCGGACTCTTTAAACATCACTAACTAAACTGCTTGTGGTAGATTGAATTATGTAGCCCAGCAGGGACTTTTTAAAAATCTTAATCCACATTCCTGTGAGTGTGAAACCATTTGTAGATGGTATTTTTGATTATGTCAAGGTGAGAGGCTGTGGACTCATTTGTGAATAGGGTCTTTTAAGATCCTATTGATGTGTGGCCTCACTGAGCAGGGCAGTCTTAATTCGGTCCTACAGGAGGCCTTATAAAAAGAAGAAAACAGAAGGTCACAGAAGGACACAGAAGGAGGAAGCCAGAGGGAAGTCAGAAGAAACCAGAAGAGCAGACACATGTGACAGGAGTCAGAGATGCAAGCCAAGGAACCCCAAGGACTGTGGCAAGCCAGCCCCTATTTAAGATCCTATTGATGTGTGGCCTCACTCAGCAGGGCAGTCTTAATTCGGTCCTACAGACTTGGTGGAGAAAGAAAGGCCTTGCTGATGTCGTGAGTTTGAATTGGCCTTCCAAACCATGAGCAAATAAATTCCTGTTGTTAAGCCAACCCGCTGTGCGGTATTTATTTGTTTTAGCAGTCTGGCAAACTATTGCATTGTTATTTCAAGATTAGAAAAAAAAAACCCATTCATGTTGACTTTGGTCTGAGACCTTTTTGATCTCTGGAAGCAATGCACCCAGCACCTGGTTTGTGAGGGTTCTTCACTGGCCCTGCCTGTCCTCGCTCCTGCCCTCGCCTGCACTGTGGTCTTACAGGTGGTATTTCTCTAGATAGTGCATCAGCTCTCCCATGTGAGTTATGTCTAACTCCCCATTTTTCCCCTAGAAACATGTTTTGACTCTTTGTTTCAAATGTTCAGGATGACTGTTCTATTGCAGCAATGCTGTCAGAGCCCAAAATAACTTGGAAAGGTTTGTCTTTGGAAATTGCTTTCCAAACCCTTGGCATGTTCTTTTGAATATTCTTATTGGTGGCAAAACTTGGAATTTAGGAGGTAGATATTTTTTTTTTGGAAGGAAATTAGTATCTTTTACATAGTTTCTGTATCCGACAGGGTTGTGTCTGAAGCCAGAAACCACACCATTATTTCAGCAGAGAAAATTTAATATAAAGAATTATTTACCAGGTAGAGGAGAACTGAGCAGGCAAGAAGGAAGACACTGAGGTATCGTAAAAGTAGTAGCTGCAGGAAGCAACTGCTTCCCTAGGGCTAGAAGAACGAAGGGATTACTAGAATTTAGATATTAGGAATCTAGAGGATTTACCCCTCTGAGGAGAGGGTGCTGCTCATACTAAGTGGTACCTTGGAGCTTGGAGCTTGGAGAAGAGGTCCATGGAACTGGGATTCAAACCTCTGAGGAGGAGTTGCCAATGGCTGGTGCTAGGTGCTATATTCCTGAGAGGTCACAATGAAGCTGACTCTGAGAGTGTGGGACAACTGCACATTAGAACCAACTATGCTATGGGAACCAATTACAGCTGCCAGGATGAAGAAATGTTGCTGGGCAACGCTGATAGGAACAGGAAGTAAACAGAAAGGAGAAAGTCCCCACTCCCTCCTGCAACCTTCAAGCTCCTGGTAGCATCCATTATCGGCAGAACCTAACAAACAGCCAGCTGGCAAAAGAGAAATGCAGTTTGCAGAACCTCTGCCATAGCATCAGAGTGCAGAACTTAAAGAGGGGAAAATCTGGAACCAAAAGATAATGGTCTCATAACCAACCATCCACCATATGCCAGGCACTCCATAAATATTTTCAAATATGCGATGTCCTTTAGTTCTTGTGCCATCCCCTTGATTGAGGCCTTCTTGCCCCACTTTATGGATGAGAAACTAGAGGCCCAGAGAGTGTAAATAATAGTAGTGACTCTAGAACAAGAACATACTTTTCACTTCATGTTCAACTCTTGTTCCATTATATCTGCTGAAGCTCAGCTTTCTTCTGGGTGATAAAAGGAGGAATTTTCTTGTTTCTGAGAGTGGCTGTGATGAGGGAAGATAACAGAGAAGAGCAGAAAGAGCCAGGGAGATAGCATGAGGGTCTATTATATGCAATATGATCCCTCCTTGGGACCCATTCCCCAAATATTTAGAAAATTCTACCCAACTCACAAAATATTTTGTGCAAGTATCTTTCCTGTGGAAAATGTTAAAGGATCTGAACTTTGCACCCAGAAAGATATAGAGAAGAACAGGGACAGCCTCTGTAGTTACTGCATGAGAATGAGAGAGGACAAGCTCTGTGGTAGCAGAAATCTTGGGAAATTTTATGATTTCTCTATACTATGTAATCTGGTCTATATCGTAAGGCTTGGGAAGCCCTAACACATTAAGATTATGCCCATTTTCTAGCTGGAGAAATTGAAGCTCAGAAAGGTTAAGTGATATGACCAAGATCACACAGCTAATAAGTTGCAAAACTTGGATTTGAACTCATATCTGTCTGGTTCAAAAGTTACTCTCACTCCAAAATGGAATGGACAAAAGAAGCCACAACAGTACTCTTACCTACTATTTATTTAACTTTTGTTATATACCTGGAATTACTCTAAATGCTTATTTTGTTTAATCATCATAATTCCATGAGGTTGGTACCATTACCCTTACTTTACAGATGAAAAAGCAAAGCTGAGACAGGCTAAATAATATGCTCCATTCATAGCTAGTAGTAAGTGGAGTTGGAATCCCACTTAAGTCCCTTGGACTCCCAATCCTGTGCTCCCAACTAGTGCTTCTCAAATTTTAATATGCCTGAAAATCACCTGGAGATATTGTTAAGTATAGACTCCTAATGGGATCTGAGATGCTGCATCTTTCTAATAAGATTCCTGATACTGATATAACTGGTCCATGGACCTCATTGAGTATCAAGGCTCCTAACACTATCATATTGCTTCTCCATCACTCAAAGCCTTCCTCATGTTTTTATGTTGGCTCACTATTGCGACACCCAGGAGGCCTCTCAATCAAGCTCATTTATGATATGACACCCAGAGCTTGTCTTTATTTCTCTCTCCTTCCCTTCCTTCCTTTGAAAATTTTCAGGAGTAAAGTAAGTAGCCAAACAAATTCATCACCTGGCAGGTCATTAAGGAAAACATGATGTGTGCCCCCATGTGATTACATTCAATTAATGAAGCTGTCATTAAAGCCCATGAATGTGTCAAGAAAATTACTTTCAAGTGTTGGATTGTTGGGTTCTAGAATAATTTCTGTTTTTTAAATGAAGAATATTTGATATATTATCACCCTTCCCCCCTGTGCTGGCCTGAAAGGATGTATGTCCCCTAGAAAAGCCGTGTTTTAATCTAAATTCCTTTTCAGAAAGGCAGAGTAATCCCTATTCAATACTGTATGTTTGAAACTGTAATCAGATCATCTCCCTGGAGATGTCATTTAATCAAGACTGGTTGTTAAGCTGGATTAGGTGATGACATGTGTCCACCCATTTGGGTGGGTCTTGATAAGTTTCTGGAGCCCTATAAAAGAGAAAACATTTTGGAGAGTGGAAGAGATTCGGAGAGAACGGTGAATGCTGCAGCACCACAAAGCAGAGAGTCCATGAGCCAGCGACCTTGGAGATGAAAAAGAAAAACGCCTCCTGGGGAGCTTCATAAAACCGGAAGCCAGGAAAGAGAGCTAGCAGATGACGCCATGTTCACCACATGCCCTTCCAGCTGAGAGAGAAGCCCTGACTGTGTTGGTCATGTGCCTTTTTCACTTGAGAGAGAAACGCTGAACTTCATCAACCTTCTTGAACCAAGGTATCTTTCCCTGATGGATGCCTTTGATTGGGTATTTCTATAGATTTGTTTTAATTGGGACATTTTCTCGGCCTTAGAACTGTATTCTACCAACTCATTAAATTCCCCCTTTTAAAAGCCATTCCATTTCTGGTATATTGCATTCTGGCAACTGGCGAACTAGAACATCCCCCAACAGGGGCTTGCAGTTCAGGGTAGCTAAGAAGACTGCCATCTTGGGTGTTAGCATGTGCTTACAGGAAGTGATTAGCATCAGGTCGTTCTTCTCTCTTTCCATTCCCATGAGGTTGCTCATTAAGAATATTTTCAGAGCCAGGGCATTTCTTTGGGGAAAGAGAGACAAAAGTAGCTTATAAAAGAATGCTTCATAAAAGGACCCAAAGGAAGCTAACTAGGGAACTCCCACTGACTTTGTATGCCCACAAAATGGAAAGCCTTAAAGAAGATTCATTTCTCCTTTTATGACATAGAGCAGTTTTTTTAAACTTCTTACTAAAAGATGCATGTTATTCCAAGAAGTAAATGAGGCAGTGTAATACCTTAAAATAATAACTGAGATATTTCTCTCTTACAATCCACCTCCTCTCCCCCTGCCATTTTTTTCTAAGTTATTTGAAACTAGACCTCAGCATCCCCCATCCTCCTGGTTGGGTTGTTGCAGTAGAAATGTAAAGAGAATGAAAATAAGTAGATTTTTGGCTTTGGAGCTTTAAAGCTGAGTCTGGGCTTCAGTAATAAATTTGGAAAATTTCTTAACAGAGTAAGATTGCTCCCCTTTACACAAAAGAGCTAAAAGTCACTGGGTTGGAGCATTGAGGATGTGATTCAGGAAGGAAGCAAAGTTAATCATTGGTGGGAGTGTTTGAGAAGGGATTTTGTACAGTGCCCTCCTCTGGGGCTGACACCCTAGGATAGGAGGGGGAGCAATCACTGGGTTATTTCAGGGAGAAACTGAATCTAATAGTCTTGCTTGACAGGCAGTGTGCCCTCTCCTATGAGAAGGCTCTGAGAACTTCTTCTATACCTTTTATTCTCCATGTTGTATCAGTGGTTTGTTCCTTTTTATTGTGGAATAATATATTACAGTATGAATATGTCATAATTTATGTATTCACTTGTAGATGGACTTTTGGGTTGTTCCCAGCTTTTGCTGTTAGGAATAAAGCTGATATGAATATTTATGTACAACTCTTTTTTTAAATACGATTTTTATTTTAGGATAGTTTTATATTCAAAGAAAATTTGCAAAGATAATACAAAAGTTCTCATATACCCCTTGCCCAATTTCCCGTTATTAATAACTTGCATTAGTATGATATATTTGTTATAGTTAATGAACCAGTATTAGTACATTATTATTAACTAAAGTCCATACTTCATTCAGATTTCCTTGATTTTTACCTCATGTCCTTTTCCTGTTCCAGAATGCCATCCACATTACATTTAATTGCCATGCCTCCTTGAACTTTTATGGCCATGACAATGTCTCAGACTTACCTTGTTTTTGAAGACTTCAAAGTTTTCAGGAGTACTGGTCAGAGATTTTGGAGACAGTAGCTCAACTGGGATTTGTCTAATGTGTTTCTAATGATTAAACTCAGGTTATTGATTTTGGGTAGGAGAACCACAGAAATAAACTGCCTTTCTCATCACTGCATATCAAAAGTTCATAAATGGGTGGTTCAGTGGTAAAATGCTCACCTTCCATGCGGGAGACCTGGGTTCGATTCCCAGATTATGCACTACCTCCCATCCACCCCCCCATCCCCCCAAAAAGTTCATACTAACAACCTGGCTTGCCACTCTTGATGTTAAGCTTGATCACCTGGCTGAGGTAGCATCTGTCAGGTTTCTCTACTGTAAAGTTACTCCTTCTCCCCCCTTTTCTGTACTATACTCCTTGGAAGGAAATCACTATGCAAAGCCCACACAATGAGAAGGAGTTATGCTTCACCTCCTGAAAGGGTATGTACATAAATTATTTGGAATTCTTCTGAATGGGAGATTTGTCTATTATCCCTTATTTATTTATATTAGTGTGGACTCCTAGGTATTTACTTTAGTTTGGGTTTTAATCCAATACTATTTCATGCATTTTATTGCTCAGTTGTTCCAGCTGTGGTCACTGGGCCTTCTTTCCATTAGCTACTATCATGTATAACTCTCTCACTAGCTTCTGTATGTCTCTTTTTCTCTTGGGTGGAATTGCTGCTCATGGTATAGCTCTGTGTTTAATGAGAAATGTAATGTTTATGAGAAGCTGCCAACTTGTTGTCCAAGTGGTTTCAACTCTTCACCTGCCCACCAGCAATGTTTAAGAGTTCTAGGAGATCTACGTCATTGTGAGCTTTTGATGTTGTCCATCTTCTAAAATTTTAACCTTTCTGATGGGTGTGAAGTGGTAGTACATTGCAATCTTAATTTGTATTTCCCTGATGACCAACAACATTGAACATCTTTTCAAGTATTTTTTGACTGTTCTTTTGTGCAGTGTCTGTTCAAATCTTTTTGCCCATTTTTTTTTTTGAATGAAATTGTTTGCCTTCTCATTATTGAGTGGTAGAGGTTCTTTGTATTGTCAGATGTATGTCTTATGAACATTCACTCCTAGTCTGGGGCCCTTTGTTTCATTTTCTTATGATGTCTTTTGAAGAGTGGAAAGTTTTAATTTTGATGATGTAAGTTTCCATTTTTTTAAAAATGATTAGTACTTTACGTGTTCTATGGTCTTCGCCTACCCTGAAGTTGCAAAGATTGTCTCCTATTTTTTCTTCTAGAAATTTTATGATTCATTTCAAATTAATTTTGAAGTTAATGTTTATTTTTTCCCATATAGATTTCTTTTGTTTTGGGGTCATTTGCTTAAAAGACCATCCTTCTCCCATATAATTACAGTGATGTTATTGTGAAAAAAATCAATTGATTGTAGGTCGATTTCTGAACTCTATTCTGTTCAATGTTCTTTACCCCAATGCCATAGTGTCTTGATTACTGTATCTTTGTGAGTCTTAAAATCAAGTAGCATAACTCCTTCCACTTTGTTCTTTTTCAAAATTGTTCTATCTCTTCCAAATTCTTTGCATTTCTGTATCACTATAAGAGTCAGCTTGTCAATTTCTATAAGAAAGCCATCTGGGATTATGACTGGAACTGTATTAAATCTGTAGATCAACTTGGAAAGAACTGACATCAAATGCAAAAGGAGTAGAATATATTTCCCCATGCCTTGACTTTGATTCTGTGACTTGTTTGGCCAATAGAATGAGATGGTAGTGATGACATGCTAGTTTCAAAACTAGGCCTCAAGAGGCCTCAGATATTTCCAATTGCTTTCTTGAGATTTTGAGATCCCGGTGAAAAGAACATGCTTGGGCCAGCCTGCTGGTCTCAGGAATATGAGGGACACAGGGAAGAGTGCCTAGCTTTAACCTGCCAAACCTCCGCCAACCTCCAGAAACATGATCAATAGTGAATAATTGTGGCTTTATGTCACTGAGATTTTAGTTGGTCTGTATACAACCACAGGTAAGTGATAGAGTCATTCTACATCACACGTGACTGAATGGATGCATAAGAGGTGGCCAGTTGTTCTATACCCATTCCAGTAGGCTTCCCTGCTCATTTAGGCTGAAGTACCACCTGGCCTAAGCCCCCTTCCTTCCAGCTGCTGCCATTACTTAACTTTTTTTCATTTGGGACAAAGAAGATGGGCTTTGATTAGGGCTTCAGTTTGCTAAGTGTATTCACGGAGCTGTCCTTCCACAATCCCTGCTGATAAAAATCAAGCATCCCAGGTGTCACATAGGGCCAGAGAATACTCTAAATGTTGGAGGAGGGTGAGCTTAACTATGGCAGTAGGGAAGGATTTGACCAGTCACAGCCTACTGTGAGGCTTGCCCAGGGCAATGTGGAGTAGAATGTGCAGTTAAAAGCTCTGATACTATGCTGCACCTTTAATGGGATCTCAACATTCACCTCTGCCTTTGGACTACACTAACTTCCCACTGTTACTCGCTACCTATGTTAAAACCTGATACCTTGAATCTGCCAAGGATGAGCCTTCTGAGATTGGCTCAGCATTAACCCAATCTCTCTATATCTTTTCTGGCATTTCCACTTTGGTAGAGGAAAAAAGGAAGAGCAGCACCTGTAAGTTTTCCATCTTGCCTGGTACTAGAAGCCTCAACTTTTCCCCAGTGTTTATGCTGTGTGGATGTGTGTATGTGTGTGTTCAATGTGTAAATATTTGTGTATGCATATACACATTCTCTATATCTATGTACATACACATTTATGTATGTATAAATATATTCATATACACAGGTGTTTATAATAATATATTCTGTATGTATAATCCCACTTATAATTATTCATACTATATTTATTTGTCTGTTATTGGTTTTTCACATGTGCCAAATCCAGAGAGGATGGATAGGCTCATTCCTAACTTCTCTGAGGGCTGGGATAAGAATGAAAATGAAAGCTCACTTGCCATATGAAAAGCTATATATCAAGCTAATAAACCATTAAATAAAACATGTTCTATCCCTCTACCTTGATAACTATATCTTCATAATAACTGAAAAGGCCAGATTAGAATTTTGAATTCTTGCATCCCTTGGAGTTCTGTGCCTGAAGTGGTGATGTGGGAAAAGTTGGTTCCTGTTCTGTGGTCTGTCCCCATTATCTTTCCACCCTTGACTGGTGCACACATTAGCTCATTCATTCGATCTCTATTTATTTCCCCTGCAAAGAACCACCCTTGATCATGCCTTGGGAGTAGGTATGGACATTCTAACAGCTCAGACCTCCCTTGGGAAAATGGACAAGGGTGATGGATGTGTAGGTTAAGTAAGTGGGTTCAGGGCCATTTGGGAAAGGAATTCTGGGGTTCTAGACTCCCTAAGTGTGTTATCTGAGGGTATATAAGGGCAAGGCTCCAAGCGTCCTTTGCCCTATAAATAATTCAGCCTGTGGGGACCAGCATAGCCTTCAGAGGGCAATAAATATATTGCTAAGTGTGCTGTAATGCTATTTGCACATTTTTGAGGTATAAATCCTCCTTGATTATGGTGTACTCTTCTTTCAATATATTTTCTTTAGAATTTTAATACACATCCATTAGGATTGTATGTTCTTATATGTTAGATTAGTTAGATATTGCTTGTAAAATAACCATGACCTTTTGTTCTTTTTAATTTTTGTTTTTAAGGTGGTGGATCTATGAAAAATCTTCCCAGTTTATTGAATGATTGTTGATATGTTTTAGTAGTCTACTTTTTCTTGAATCAATTTTGGTAATTTTTATTGTGCTAGAAACATCACCTATCTCTCATCTAGATCTGAGAATTTATTGAAAGCTGACACGATATTTTATAATTATTTTGACTATTTTTCACAACTTTGGCTTTATCTTCTTTCTCAGTCTTGATGTATATATTTGTCCTGTATTTTCTTCTTAGTCAAATTTTCCAGTCTTGCGCTCATCTGTGATTTTAGCTGGCATTTCGTTTTGTGATTCATTATTTTCAGCTTACCTTTATAAATTCACTCATATTTTATTTTGTTTTTACTAGTCTCTTAACGTGAATACTTATTTCATTTGTGTTCAAATTTTTAAGTGCAAATACCAAGGAAAGGGCAGGTACTAGATAATAAATAAGAAATGGAGCCTAGTGTTAGAAGGAAGACAGGAAATGAGGTGGATGGGAGAGATTGGGAAGCAAAGAGGAGGGATTTAGGAGTATTTTTCCTTTTTACATGGGCAGGCACCGGAAATCAAACCTGGGCCTCCGGTATGGCAGGCAAGAATTCTGCCATTGAGCCACCATCGCACCACCCAGCCACCGTCACACTGCCCGGAATTTTTTGATAAGTAACATTAGAATGTCTGAAGCTTGATTGTCAGGATGACCTGTTACAAAGCATGTCACCGGGACACCCTCCCTCAGCAAGCTCTACAGCCAGCTCCTGTTTCTATTTTGGCCATGAGCACATCATAAAAACTTGCCAAACACCCAACAGAAATCCAGACCCACAATATCTACTTCATTCTGTTCCAAGGCTTTTAGATTTCATGTCCCGATAGAAAGAAATAAAAATTGAACAGAGACAAATATAAGGTTGGCAATTTTTATTTTGTCAACTAAGGATACAACTATACATACAAAACCATTTAGTAGTACAATGATTTCATCAGATTTAGGATATTTTTATATAGGAAAGGAAGAAGGTCAAAGTCATAGTTTTAGTCAATTTATAACAAACTATATAACTTTTATTCAATTTATTATTAGCTTGGCTTTATAAGGAAAAATGAACTTCTACAATATGAAGGTTTGTTTGGTTCTCTGCTTACCAGGGACTCATAAAAACCTTGTCATGAGAAAAATTTGGTTTTGAAGTCATCTTGGCCTTTTCTCTTTTTTTCACACCCAATATCCTTTAAAAATAATGAAAAGAACAGCAAAGTCCAAAGAAAATAAAGAAAAATGAAAAAAAAAAGAATAGAGATTAATGAACTCAACAGAGTCAAAAGTTTGGTTTTTGAAAATATTTTAAAAAGTTATAAAACTCTAGTAAGACTGATCAAAAATAAAAATAAAACACAAATGACCAATGTCATGAATGAGAAAGAGGTAATCACTAGCAATTAAAAAAAAACATTAAAAGGATCACAAAGGATATTAAAAATAGTTTGTCAGTAAATTAAAAGCAAATAAAGTAATCCAATTCTTAGAAAATATATTACTTATCGAAACTATAAGAATAAATAAAATAATCCAAACAGTCATATAGCTGTTAAATAAATAGGATGAATAATTTAAAATCTTTCATGAAGAAAACTATTGTCCCAGACAGTTTCATTGGCAGATCCTACCAAACATTTAAGGTAGAAATAGTGCCAATTTTAAAACCTCTTCCAGAGAAGAGAAAACACTCCCCAACTTGTTTTATGAAGCAATCATAATTTTGATATCAAAACTTGAAAAAGATACTACAGGAAAGGAAAATTAAAGGTTAATTTCACTCATGAATGTAGATACAAAAATCTGCAGCATGTTAGCAAACTGAACCTAGTGTTATATGAAAGGGTGATAGTGTGTCATAACCAAATAGAGTTTGTCCAGGAATACAATGTTGGTTTAATATTTGAAAATCAATCAACTTAATTTAACAGCTGGACAGAACAAAAGAGAAAGAAAAACATATGTTCATCTCTATGGGTGTAGCAAAACCAATTGATAAAATTCAATGATCGTTCATGACAGAAACTCTTAGCAAAATAAGATTAGAAGAGAACTTCCTAATCTGATTTTCTTAAGTTCCCAGAAAATACAACGAGCATCCTGCTTGATGTGTCATACTGAAAGCTTTCCCTGTGAAATCAAGAATAAGGAAAAGAAGTCAACTATCAACATTGCTATTCACCATTGACCTGAAGCATCTACTCAGTTCATTCAGGCAAGAAAAAATATATAAAGATCTAAAAGGAGAAATAAAATTGTCATTCCCTCTTGCCAGATTATATGATTGTATATCTGGATAAGAGAAAAGAATAGAAAATAAATTGTTGGAATTAAAAAGGGAGTTTAGCCAGATTCTAGGCTGCATCTCTTCAACAAACTGTTAAAAATAAAAATAATTTAAAATATACCATTTACAACAAAAATATTAAACACTTGTGATTTTAAAAAGATATCTAAGACCTCTAACCAGAAAACCATAGAATATTTATGGAGAGAAATTAAAGACCATCTAAAATATGGAGAGACCTATCATGTTTATGGATTTAAAAACTCCATGTTGAAAATATATAAATTATCTTCTTAACTGAGCTGTAGTTCTAACAAAATCTTAACACTTTTTTTCATGGACTCTAACAAACTGATTCTAAAAATTTTGCAAGAGGCCAAGGAGAGCCAAAACAATATCGAAGGAGAAAAATGTGGGAAAATGTGCTTTACTAGATAATAAAACTAACATAATATAACAAAAATTCAGACAGTAAAGTATTGGCCCAAGCATATTCAAATAGTTTAATAAAATAGAATAGCTCAGAAACAGATCTATGGACGTAAGGACACTTAATTTATAACAAGTGTGGCCCTGCATAACAGTGGGAGAAAGAGTCTTTTCAGTAAGTGGTGCTGTGTCAGTTGACTCTCCATATGGGAAAAACAAATCTAAATCCTGCCTCCCACTGCACAGAAATTAATGCCAACTGAATTGTAGATATTAATGTAAATATAAATGTAGACATAAATTTCTATAAAATTTATAGAAGGATAGCTTCTTAATTTTGAGATAGAAATGACCTTCTAAACAGTACACAAAGAACAAAAACCATAAAGGAAAAGATTGACAGAATGATAACTTTAGTACATTAAGATTAAGAATTTCTGTTTATCAAAGGATACTACTAAAAATAGAAAATGCTAAAAGTGAAGATAGCAAAGGAATATACTCAGAACACATATAGTGAATAAAGTGCTTATATTTAGAATATACAAATGTACACACATGTAATAAAAAAGAAAACAACAAAAATCTAATAGAAATATGGGCAAGGACAGGCATGCCACAAAAACATAACCCAAATGACAAATTATGAAAAGATTTCATAATTAGGAAAATGCAAAAGAAAGCCAATAATAGGATGTTGTATTAGAGTTCTCTAGAGAAACAGAACCAAAAGGAGAGATCTGTAAATATGAGATTTATAAAGGTGTCTCACACAATGGTGGAAATGAAAGCATCCAAAATCTGTAGGCCAGGCTGTGAAGCTGGCAGCTTCTATGAAGGATCTGGATGAATTCCACTGAAGAAGCAGTGAAAGAGTATCTCTTCTTCCTTAAAAGTCTGCAACTGATTAGATTATCTTGTTTGTGGGAGACGCGCCTTAGTCGATTGCAGAAGTAATCAGCCACAGCTGCAATCAACTGACTGATGATTTAATACACCAGCCTTCTGGGTTATCAACCAGCCACAAAATATCCTTGCAGCAAAAGTCAGGCCAGGGCTTGCCTGACCAGACAATTGGGCATCAGCATTTGGCCAAGTTGACACCAGAACCTAACCTTCACAGATGCCATTATATATTTGTCATACTAACTAAAATTAAGATGATGGATAATTTTCAAGTTTTGGCAAAAACGTGGAACAGGAATTTTTATACACAGTTGGTGGGAGTGGAAATTGATATAACTACTTTGGAAAACTGTTTGTCATTATCTGTTAAATTCGAAGATACGAGTATCTTATGAACCAGCAATTTCATTTCTAGGCTTATGACCAACAGAAATACATGCACATGTGCATCTTGAGACAAGTGTTAAGAATATATATATATAACAACATTATTTGTAATAATCCCAAACTGGCAACTCTTATGTTAACAGTAAGTTGTGGTGCAGTTATACAATAAAATACTATGCAATAATAAAAATGAATAAATTATAGCTATACACAACATGGATGTATCTCACAAACATAATATTAAGCTAAAGAAGCTAGACACAGAAGAAAGCATACTGTATTCTTTAAAGATAAAAAAAATACACAGAGGCATAACTATATACTTTTTATTTAGGGATGCATGCAGGGATGGTTAAACTAAAAAGGAATTCAAGGAAGCCATTGCCGGAAAAGTCAGGATAGCGGTGGCCTTAGGGAGTAGGGAAGGGGCTGTGATTGGAAAGGAGCATGAGGGAGGCTCCTGGGAATTGGATGTGTCCTATTCCTCGACCTGGCTGCTGCCTACAAACGTTTACTTTATGATGAAGATTTGAGTTAGATACTTCTATTTTGTGTGTTTTATTTTGCATGCATGTGCACGCACACCTTAAAAAGAAAAGAAAAGAAAAGGGTGACCCCCAGAAGGTTAGCAGATTTGTGGCCATCTGGGTTACATTTACAATCAAATGAGCCAAATCAAAGTAAGTATAATGGAATTTATTTGGTGTTCTCAATTCTATTTACTAACCTGGAGCCCTGCCTGAAATATCTCCTGAATTCAATTTTGAAAATGCTAATTTGTTCAATAGTATGTTTTCGAGAACCTACAACAAGCTGGGCATTGTGACACGTTTCCCTCTGTGTTGTGTTTTATGGAATTCAGAGGGAAGGCAAACGATTTCGGTTTGAATAGCTAGTGCTCTCAAACTTCTGCTTGGTGAGAATCTCTTCCCTCACACCACCCCCACCTTTGCCCACACTCTAGTTGGAATGATTAAAACTTGTGAAATACTATGTATTAAAACAGACAGGATGTACCTATTCAAAAATATATATATATAGGGGCCATCTGAGAGCAGGGTGAGAAAGGCTGTTGAAAAATCTGTGGCAGCCTGAGCTGAGGAGTTGATGTGCCTGTTCTCTGAATATTTAAGTATAGACAAAAGGTATTAAATCTTGTTTCTTGAAAGCTATCCAAAAGCTCAAAGTTCCAGTTCCACTGGTCGTTCCTTTTTTTAGGAATACAGATGTCATCATCTCAATAATGACAGCTATTACCACAGCACATGAGATTATAAAAAAAAAAATTGAAGGAGGAATTTATTGTTTCTTAAGTTTTCTTTTCATTCTTTTCCATGGCTGGTTTCCAATCAATCACATACACTGTGGCTGTCTTATTTAACTGTGTTTCTGGACTAATGAGCTGTAGAATATGCCAAAAGTAAATTACCAGGAGCCTGGCTTGCCCAGTTATAAGTAAATCCATGTCGAGGTAGTGATGGGATGAATGCGCTCGCTCTGGTCAACTTCTTTTCAAGCTTTCCCCTCTTTGGAGAAGCCCTGAGCTTCAGGGAGGTGGGAACCATGCTTCTTTCCATTACCAGCATGTGCCTGTACCTTGCACAGTATTAGGCACACAGTCAGCACCAAATACTTGTTGATTTGTTGACTGAGAAAAGGAATGAGCAAATAATGAACAAAACACGTGTTTTTCTAAAATGAGCCATGATAGTCCAGCATGGTTCCATCTAAAATTGTATTTAAACCAAAAAATTAAAAAAAAAGTCCTCTGACTTTTTTACCGTCATTTATTCAATCAACATTCATTGAATACCTACCACAGACCTTAGGAATATATAGTACTTTTGATTAGGAAAAACTAGGAGAAAACAAGGAGAAGGGATTGGAATGATTGGGGAGGTGGGGTTATATTTTAAATTGAATAGTCAAGAAGGTGGTGTTTAAGTAAAGTTCTGAAGGAGGTAAAGGAGTGAACCATGGGTCTATCTGGTAAAATAACATTTCAGGCAAAGAGAATTTTGTGGGCAATGGCATCTTCCAGAGTGTTCTGGGAGAATTCGAGGAAGACGATGGAGCCAGTGTAGCTGGAGCAAAGCAAGAAGGGGAGAGCTGTGGGAAATGAGGCCAGAGATAACTGGTCCAGATTCTGTAGGGCCTTAAAAGATACTGGTTTTACTAGAGTGGAATAAGAATCGATAGGATGATTTAAGCAGAGGGCATGATCTGACTTGCTTTTTAACAACACTACTTTGACTGCTGTGTTGAAAATAGGCAAGGATAAGTGCAGAAACAAGGAGACAGAGGGATATTGCAATGATTCAATCAAGAGGCTGAAGGCACTTACACAAAGCTTGTTTAGTACCAGTGGTGAAAAGATCTCAGATTCTAGATATATTTTGAAGGTACTACAACATGATTCGAAATGAGATTGGATTTGGGATGTGAGAGCAAGAGAAGAGCCAAGGAGAATTCTGTAATTTGTGCCTGAAAAACTAGAAGGGGGAGAGACTTAACAATAACAAGGGAAAGGCTTGTTGGTGCAAGATGGGGGATTATCACGAGCAGAGGCAGTTTTACCAAGAAACCAATGAAACATAAGCCTCCGGGCCCCTTACTAGCACAGTAGAATATCCACATGGTTATATGTTTTTGTAAAATTTGAAAAATAAGATATTAACTGCAATTGGTTAGGACTGCTTTAACTTTTGACTCACCCTTCCCTTCCATCACCCTTCTTTTTGTGTTAGGTGCTTTGGAGCCACTGCAGGTGTTTTTAGGATCCAGCAAAGGAGAAGTTGGAAATCCAAACCATGTGGGCAGTTTGCAGTCATTTGTGTGTTTAATTATATTATTCCTAGTCATCCTTGTATAGAAATGGCTTGAAGAAGATTCCTGTCACTTAGTGTGCTGGCTCACCCAACATCTGGACAGGAAGTTTAGGGCCAGAACTCATATTATAATATGAATGTATTCTTTGGAGCCTTGCACTTAGGTTGACCAGAAGAAACATGGTTTGAAATATATGAAACCAGAAGCTAGTCTGGAAAATTCTTCCAATCACCAGATATATACAATTGTAAACAGAGGATTCAGTTTTCATCGAGGCCAAGTCAGAATGCTAGTTCTCTCCTTTCAGGAATATACTTGATCTTAGAGTAAATACCATGATAATTACACAATATATATATTTTTCTTTTTCGATGAGAATACATATTTGATAATGCATGAAAATGCTAATCTAAATGCAATTTGGAAGATGTTTTGTAACATTTAAATCAAACAAGTGAGAAATTATAGTCTTGTTTTGAATGTTTTTGAAGATACCATTTTTCATCTTTATATATTTATTTAAAAAGTAAGAGAAAACTTTGATAAAAGTCAATGGAATATGAAACAAAAGCCATAAAGATGAACAGTGAAACCAAAAGAAAATATTTTGATCTGAGAAGTGAATACCACAAACAGTGATTTATTAAGAGGAAGAGTTAAATTTAAATTAGAAGTTATAAATATAATGATCCCAAATATTTTGAACTCCTAAATTTCCAATTAAGGAAGACAAGTGTTTATATAAACACATTATTAATTTGACAAGAAAACACTACATCAATGAAGATACAATAAAACTCATTATAGACAAACACAATAAGTATCAATAAAAAACTGGTTAATTAGCATCGCCGATTCAATGAATATTTAGAATTAACCCTTGAACAAAACAGCTTGAAATATCCTGAGATGTTACAGCAAATATATGAGAGAAAATTAATACAGGTTTTCTCAAATTTGGAAAGAATCTTAAAAACTTCTATGGCGTGACTAAAACAGGTAGTGATGCTGAAAGAAACTTTTCTAAACTACCAATGTTAAAAATCTATTTTTCATCTTTTACCAAATCCAACAAGCATTAAACAAATTTCTGAATGTCTATCAGGTGTCAGGCATAGGAATTATCACACTGGTAAATAAGCCAGACAAGGTTCCATTCTCCAGGACCGTAGCAGGAGACAAAACCAAGGAAACAAGGTCTAATTCTGACATGAATTAATTGCTGTGTTATGGGGGTTATTAGGTTACATTGGAAGTTCATGGCTGGACCACCAAATTTCATTTGAATTACAATACCAGAAATCAGGTCACTGTTTTCTTCGATGACATGGTAGACCTGAGGTAAACTCCACTTGCCATGGCAGAATTTGTGTAGTTCCCATGGTTTTGTCAATCACTCATAGACCAGCCCCAGTGGGCAGGTTCCTTCCAGGAGGCCAGACCTAGTGCTGGGCAGTCATGGAGGGGATTAGCAGCTGATGGTGTTGCAAGCCTTGCCCCTGATAGACTGGCCTCTTCTAGACTGACCAGTCATTCCCTAGTGGGAGAAGTTACTTCTTCCCAGAGCAGCACAGTTTCCTGGGGCTTCTCCTAATAAAATAGAAACACATTTTCACTAATTGATTAATTAATAAAAGAATAAGGTCAGAAACGTTAAGCACAAATATTTCAAAAAATATACAAGAATTCATCAGTTTCCTTTGTTGTTGCACAGATCCACAGGTGAAAATGGAAAACATAAGGGGGAAGACATTTTCTTAGGACACTGTTACATATTTCAAGGCAAAAGTGATTACTAACATATTTCCCAGATGTCAAACCACTTGTTAAGAGCCTCCCTTCACTGATAACATTCCTAGCCTCAAGACATCTTCATAATTTTTACATTTTCTTTAACTTAATGAAATCTGCTCTGATAGAAAAATGTTCATAATTATGTCTCAAGTTTGGGCTGAAGGAATAGGAAGGGTCTAATTATAGAGAGTCTGAAAGATCTACTGCAGGAAGGACCTGTGGGGGAGAGCATGCACTAAACTTTAACCTCAGCTGCTTACTCATCTCGTTGTATGATCTCCAGCAAGTTACTGAACCCCTCCTCAACGGGGGTGAAAAAGAGTTCCTATGTCATAGGATTGGTGTATCATCTAGCCAGCCGGCCATTCATTCACTCATCAACTCTTTATTGGGCACCTGCTATGAACTTCCAAATTCCCAGGCACTCTTCTAGGTACTTGGGATATAGCCGTGGAAAGGACACACAAAGATCCCTGCTCTCATAGAGGGTACATGGTGCAGAGAATGGTGGTAGACTATAAACATAATAATGTATTATGTATAAGTGAATTAATTATAAAATTATTATAATAATTATTATAAAATTAATTATAGTAGTAATTATGTATAAGTAAATTATACATAAGATGGTAAATGTTACAAAAAAAATGAAAATAGGACTGGATAGGTGGGACTGTGAGGGAAGAGTGGAGGGTAGAATGAAGCTGTGTAGCTTATGATATTAAATAGGGGGACCCAGGTAGACCTTGCTGAGAAGGTGAGACTTGAGCCAAGACTTGAAGAAATGAAGGAATTACCCAAGTGGATGCCTGAGAGAAGAGCTTCACAGGCAGTGAGAATGGACAGTGGAAAGGCCCCAAGGTAGGAAAGTTCCTGATGTGTTGGAGGATAGAGATGCCTGTGCAGCCAGAGAAAAAAGGGATTTAGGGGATCTGTAGGGCCTTATGTATTGTTGTAGTAATTTTTTTTTTTTTTTACTCTGAATAAGATGAGAAACCACTGCAAGATTTTGAACACATGTTTTGAGCATGAGAGGATTTTTTTCTTTTTTTCTGCATGGGCAGGCACCAGGAATCAAACCCGGGTCTCCAACATGGCGGGCAAGAACTCTGCCGTTTGAGGAGGATTTTGAGCATAGGAGGATTCCTGGGTACTGCATTGAGAATACACTGTTGGGAAGCAAGGAGGACTAACTAGGGGGCAGTAATAGAGGTGAGAGATGATGGTGACCCAGTGATCACAGGAAGTGATCAAAAGCGGTAGGACTCCAGTTATATTCTGAAAGGCAGTGTAAGGATGGCGTCCTGATGGATTGGATGTGGAGCGTGAGCGTATTTGTGGAGAATCTGGATCTCTGTTTAGATATACTTAGTTGAGATGATGGGAGACAGTTGATATATGAGTCTGGAGTTTGAGAAATGGATCTAGGATAAGAATATAAATTTGGAAAATATGGAACAAGTTAATTTACTGAGATGTATTTTGTTGTTGTCATATTTTCCCTCCTTATTCATAAACTCTCATGACAAAGAAGGAAGGCAGGCCTTTGTTTCCTTTGGCCTCAGAGGGAGTTTGGAAGTGGGAAGCATACATTGCTGAAAGGTCAACTTCCCTCTCATTGCTTTTGTCTTCCAAAGTCTAGGGCTTCTAAAAAGCACCTCCCTAGGAAATGTGTACAGAGGTCAGGTAACTTTCAGGTGGGTTAATTTCATCTTCTATGTCACAGTTCAGGTAACCCAACACTTTATCAGTTAGCACATGATATTCTCCTAACTTCTGAGATTGGTTCATTGATAGACCAATTTTCCAGAAACTCAAGTTATTTTCTGGGTATTATAAGATAGATATGCAGTCTCTACTCTTGGATAGTGTCATGTGTATTTGTTAGACCTGAAACTAATGCGACCATTTTCCCCCCACCCCCAATGAGGGGAGTAAGCTTGAGGACTAAACTGACAAGTAGAGCAAGGCAAAATTAAAAAAAATAGCAGACATGAAGCAAGTTAACTATTGCTGTGTAACAAATTGCCCCAAAACTAGCTGGTTTCAAATAAAAACAGTTATTATTTTATACATTTTATTTGGGTGAGGAATATGGGAGTGGCTTAGCTGAATGGTTCTAGCTCAGGGTCTCTCATGAGTTTGTAGTCAAGATGTTGGCTGGGGCACCAGTCACATGAAGGCCTGACTGGGGATGGGGGATCCAATCCTAAGAAGACACAGTGGCATAATGGCAGGTTTGTAATGGCTATTGGTAATGGCTCGAGGTCTTTGCTGTAGAGTTACCTGAGTGTCCTCATGGCATGGCAGTTGGCTTCCTCCAGAGTAAGTGATGTAAGTGAGAGAGAGAGAGAAAGAGAGAGAGAGAGAGAGAGGTGCCTTTTATGTTCTAGTCTCAGAAGTCCCATGCCATCACTTCCACTACATTCTATTCATTAGATGTTACTCACTAAGTCCAGCCCATACTCAAAGGGAGGGAAATTAGGCTTCACTTTTTGAAGAGAGGAGTGTTAAAGAATTTGTGGGCATATTTAAAACCACCACACATGGGTCTAGAATGCCTGAAGCCATTCTCACCAGAAGGTGTACCAATAATTTCTCTTTATTTTTTAAGCCAGTTTGAGTTATGTTTATTGCTACTTTCAGTTTAAAGCACCCTAATTGAGGCAGATGGGTATAAATTGAATTAGCTAGGCTTGGAGAGGAAAAACATCCTGACAACAGGGAAGAAGATGGTTTCCTGGGATGATAAGCTCTTGTGGGGAAAGACTCATGGTTCTCCTAGGGAGACTGGATCTTCTGCACTGGGGCTTTTAGTCTCCACAAATATCCTTGGGACCAAGCCTGGTACATAATCCATGGAACCTCCTACCTGCAAGGTACCATATATATGTGAGCAAGGAACATTTCAGCTATGATCAGTATCCACCATTCTTGAATGTTATAAGCTATGTAAGAACCCTGGGGGAAGATGAAGGGATGCTGGTTAGTGTAGGTAGAATGAGAATTAATATAATTTTAAGAAATCTGAAGAAAAAAATGTTTCTTCTTTACCTGCATGTGGTGATTACAAATTAATACCTGTAACATGTATATTTTATGTTTTTAGAAGAATTAGTGATAATTCTGATATGCAGTTATTTACTATTCACTTGATACTTTTCATTTTCAAGGTATGGCAAATATTTATTTTTAAAAAGCTCTAATTTCTTGTATTTTTCCTTTTTGAACTGATGACACATTTAAACATTGGTATGTGTGAAAGCATTTGGTGACAATTTCTATAACACAGATGGTGCATGCCCCACCTCATCTACAAAATTTGCCAAGCACTGAGAGTATTGTTATTTCAAAAAAAGTCTTGCAATTATTTTGTAAATGTATTCATGAGATTGCTTTATTGGTTATTTCAACTTGACCTTTCTGGCAATCTGCTAGCTTCTCTAAAATATGAATCTCAACCATTTCTATCTACAAGGTGAAGGGCTTTCATTTATTATTTGGATCTATTCTTTCTTCCTAATAGGAAGGCAAAGTATCCTTCTTAGAAGATTCTTTCATTAGTCTTTGCTTAAAACTGACATTTCCAGAAATGTTTTCTCATCTATAGTCGTTATAGTAACTTCCTTGTAATGCCTGTCCCGGGCCCTTTCTCTGATCTCTATCTTCAAACTACCCCATCATTGTCCTCAATAGATGACCATACATCCTTCATCACTGATAAGAGGGAAGCTGATTGGAATGAGGAAGTTCCTTCATTCTCCCTCAGGTTCCAAATCCTCTTTATCTTTGTCTTAAATCCCTTCATTTTGTTCCAAATGTCAGAGGAAGGGGTTGTGGGAGGGCACCTCTTCCTTGGAGCAGAGTCAACCCTGTTGCTGTCCTGAGGAAAAAAGTGTTCCTATATAAATGATCTTTCCTCAATCCATCCATCTAGGCAGGCATTACCAACAACTAATTAGTGAAACCTGCTATTTTTGGCAATCAGAGATGCTTAAGACACTGTCCTTGCCTTCAAGGACTTCAAAGGACTAGCCAATAAGACAACAATTACAAAAGTTTGTACAAAAATACCTAGATAACACAAAGGAGGTGGCAACTTATTCTGGCATGAGGTGGTGTTTCAACTAAATATTTTTATGTAACAAACCACCCAAAACATAGTGGCTTGGAACAACGATAATTTTTTATTTATTGTGATTCTACAATCTGAGCTCAGCTTAATTGGGGGACTCCCCCACTCCAAGTGTTGTCTTTCTGGCTGAGGCCAGAAACTCCAAAATGGAATCTTCATTTCCATGCCTGATGATTCATTTGGGATGGCTGGAAGAGCTGGATGCTGGTTCTCATCATCCATGCAGCATCTTTGCCTGTCTTGCTTGAATTTTCCTCTAACATGGCTGTCTCAGGGTAGTCTAACTTCTTTCGGCAGTTGGCATCTAAGAAGGAGGAAGCATAAACTGCTAGTTCACTGATGAGAGTCCCAGAATGTTATTTCACCGTGTTCTATTGTTGAAGCAATCCATAGGTCCAGGCCAGAGTCATGAGTTTCAATTCTTGTTGATTGGAGTGGCATGCATATACAGGGAGGGAAAAAATTATGGCAGACATCTTTCGAGACTACACAGGTGGGAAAGTCAAGGAAAACATTATAAAGAAATGATTCAAGTGGCCAAGGAAAAATTATCCAAGCATAAACTCACTTATTCTTTTTTGGGCCCTCTGGATAAGGAATTCCTTTTCCACCAACACCTACCACTCCCCACTCAGTTCTCCAGGGAACAAGTATAGTTCACTTCTGCCATACAGATAAGATCTGGATGTAGCTATTTGTCCATACTAGGCCCTCTTATTGATGAGCATGAACTGCAATTGTCCTCTCCCCATCAACTGCCATTTCTTTATCTCCCCAAGTTACATAGCCAGTCCAACACAAACCCGACAATAATAAGGAGAAGAGGTATGTCTCTAAGAAGGGAATAGAAGGCTGAGGGAAGAGTCGATGTGGGTTCAAGAAGAATAATGAAGACTTGGACTTTTTTTTAATCTCACCTGTAGAGGAAATTAGAATATAGGATGTACTAGGAACCTAATTAATATGATAGAGAAACAATGATGCTTGTTGAAGAATATAGAATGGGAGCTGGGGTGGAAAGCAGTGTGGTTAGGGGCTGATAAGGCCTGCCAGCTCGCAGGATCAGAAGTTTCTGTGGCCATCCTGGAAACATGGACTTGGGAAACCTGGCTGTTTCTATGGAGTCAGCAATTTCTGTAACCTCAGAAACTCTGAAAATAAGGCTATTTTAATGCTATTTGCATTAAAAGGAGGAGGGGGTTCTATATTACTCTCTTTCTGAATTTAATGGAGTTTCTTCAGAATTTCCTTCTTTCTTGGCTGTGCTATATGTTATTTCTAAGGGTAGGAATTTAAGCCCATTTTTGGGCCAGAATCATAATACAGGAGCTTTGGCCCTCCCCCCAGGGGATTGCATGGTGGTGGTGGCAGGAAGGGCAAGTACAAATATCCCAAGGAACAGACAGGGGTCTTTGGTGGGGAATTCTTTGGTCAGTTACCTCTACTTGCCAGAGTCTCCTCCTTCTCTTCTCAAATCTGGGAAATTCTACAGTTTACTGTTTTTTTTGTTTGTGTGTGTGTGTGTGTGTGTGTGTGTGTGTGTGTGTGTGTGTGTTTTCATGAGAGGTTATTGCAAAAGTCCCAGAAGGAGGCAGAGGATTTGAACTGAGCTGGTGTGTCGGAGCAGTTTGGCAGGGCATCTCTACCCATGCCTACTCTCCACCTCACAGGCACACACACTTGTACCCCTGTCCTGGGCCCTGGAGCTCAACATTTCTGCTTTACTTGCACAACAGCTTATTTTCCTACCTTGCTGGATTCTTGCACTTTTTCAGGGCACTGGCAGCTCTGTCTATGAGTCACCCTTCAGCTGGGAGTTGCCTGCCATCATTACCAGTATTTCAAACAGTCCCTCCTGTGTTACTTCAGGATACAGATGCCACTTTATCCAATCTAAAGATAGATAGAATAATAGAGATTGCTGCCCTTAATGAAACAGAGGTTAACTTGGAAATTAACAGCCTGAACTCCAAACCACCCATCCCTCTTCCGACTCTAAGCTGGACCTGGTGGCAGAGCCTCCCTGTTGTTCTTGGAACATGGTTGTTCAGAGAGGAAGCTGCCAAGCAGGTACATCTTACCTAGAAAGGCCAAATGCTTTTTGGGAATTAAGAATTCCTGGGAAATTTTGATATCATGGCAGGGAGAAAAATGAAGGAAAAAAAATCACAACCACTTGAAGAGGCTGGAATTATTCATGTCCATTTTACAAAGGCCCAGAGAGACTTAGAAACTGGCCCGGGTTCACACAGCCAACAATGGCCAAGATTTGAACCCAGGACAATTTGGCCCTGGATCAACCAGGCACAGAGAATGATATTTGGAACTTAGCCAGGGCCTTTCTGTTGCTCTGCCCTGGGATCCTTTCTTAGGCCCAGCCAGCTCCCCACACTCTCATTTTTCTTTTCCGGTGATGTGGTCTGCTTTTCTTTCTCAGGGGAGCTTCCTTCTCCCCACTCCCCCAGCTCTGGGTCTTCTCCCTCCAGGCTTAGATGCATGGTAGGTTGCAGTTTTCCAACTCCCTGTTTCCTTTCTCTCAAAGACAAGCACTTAAGACTTGTGCTTTAAGGATTTCACTTCAGGTCTACAAGGACACAGAGAGGGGCTAATGGAGATAAGAATACTGCAGAGCCTTGCAGTCCTGGTCTCTGGTCTAGAGTCCCTGACCCCTTCAGGTCAGGGAAGATGAACGAGGAAAGCCCTGGTGGCTACCAAACATGAATTTTTATTTCAGAAAGTAAAGCTCACTAGCTCCCTATTGCTCCCCAGCTTAGGGATGAACATTGGATCCTTCTCTCCCAGAGGAAGCTTTCCCCCCCGGCAAGCACTGGAGATTTCTTACCTCAGCTGGGCTGTTTGGCTCTCTGGAACCTTCCAGATTGAGCCTCACTCAATTTCCTGAATTTTGCCATTACTGAACTGTCCTCTGGGGGTGCTGTCTTATTATAACTGAGCCCCAATCCATCCCGGCATCCAGAACCCTGGCCCAGTGAGAGGCAGCTGCTCATGGCGGATTAGGAGACCACCTCAGAAGGCATCACTGGACACCACAGACTGAAGATATAGGTCCCATCCACTGGGTCACTGACCAAGAGGCCAAATATTTTCTCAAAATATGGAGCATTCAGTTTCTTACTGCTTAAGAAATATTCCATATGGAAATTTGAGTCACAGATAAAGAGGGATACTGCTATGGATTTGTCTTCCTTTGTCTTTCTCTTTTTTTAGTAGAGAGAGAATGCAATTAAGTTGGAGTAAAATAGATGATTGTTTCACCAGGTGATTCTTAAGGGAAAGCAGAGATGTTGTAGCTTGAATACAGTCGGTATTAGATACCCACTGCCATGGAGTGGGAGGGAGGGGCAGCATTCTCAGCAGGCGGTGACAGGCAGTTATTCATTAAGACCAGGACATGACAGAATACTGAGCATCCGACATGGTATTTACGCTGCATAAAAGAACGTGATACAATTTTTATGACCCTATTTAATCCAGTAGAGGGTATCAATTTAATAAAGACAAGGACAATAGAATTAAAATTATCTATAGATCCACATAACAAAAGACTAATAAAAAAGGAAATTGCACTAATTTGACAGGAAATAGATAGCCTTGTCGTATATTTGTAAAATGGAGAGAAAGCGCCTCACTCTGAATTTGTGTGAGTTAAGTTGACAGGTACTGAGCTCTATAAAAGAAAAAAAGTGAAAACCATATGGCAGTCTTTTCAGAATTCCTAGGCCAAGCACCATTTCGCTACACTTTTTCATTCTTCTGAAGGCAAAATAGAGTAACTGCTGTAAAAAACTTGAATGTGTTAACAAGTGTCCAAAAACAAGCATACTTTCCTGTGGTTGTACATGATTTTTCAAAGTTTAATTTCATTCCACATTGATACCTTGTTTACCTCTTAGATTTCCATGGCACCTGGCTGGAAATGGCTAGTATAAATATAGAAATAGCAGCACTAGCTGCTCCCTGGGCTCAGGAGGGAGCCTGGATGCCCAGAGCTGAGTGTGGCTTCACAGAGCAATGAAAAGTTTCACAATATGTGGGTGGAATTCAATTTTGTACCTCCAAGGATTTCACTTAATTTTTCCTAATAGTCTACCTCAGAGCTGAGTTCTGTGGGGTCACGGAGAAGTCATTGATCAGTTCTTGCCCTCAAATTGCTCACAACTTATAGAGTAGGTGAGTTATGCTGAGGCATTGGCATTTCTTTTAAAGGTTTGCTAATGAAGGTAAATCCTAATGAGATTTGTTCATTCTGCTTAAAGATTTTTCTTACTTACCCATGTTCCTGGACCAAGTTCAGGGTGGGGGCAGCCCCTAGATCTCTTTGCCGCTTGTCTATTGATCAAATCCCTTGAACTACAAATCTTCCCCTTCCAGCCAATATCTAACCCTGGATCAATCCAGCTTCCTTTACCCCTACTCAGGGTTATATGTGTGGACTTGGGGGTGCTAAGTTTCTAACCTGTGTCAGTCTGATCTCAAATCCTGGGCTCTTCTCTGCTCCTCAGAACTCCAGGGCTTCCGTGAGGTTCTTCAGGGAATCTTACAGGGAAGGAGGAGACTGAATAGTTTGGGTCAGGCCTTTTTCCTGGCTACAATCAGAGTAGCTGCACTTTTGTATGTTCTACATATCAACTCTAAATAAATTGTCTCAAACCCATCAGGAAGGATGGCGACTGTGAGGCAACCATCGGGTTTGACCATTAGTGGCCTTAGGTCGATCTCAGTGGAGTACTCAGGGAAGAAGCCGGAAAATGAGTCAATGGAATGTGAGGGAGTGAAGGTTATAAATATAAACTTATGTTTTCAAGAATGAATATAAGGCAGTCATTCGAAGTGAGGACATAAGAGTTAGATGGTGTTTCCTTCAGAAATTCATGTGTTTCAAAGCTGAGGAGAAACTGCCCGCAAGCGGAAGGGGAGTCATCGAAGGTATGTGTGATAAAGGCAGCTGGTGGAACATCATCCCCAAGATGTGGGTAGAAAGGGAGCCAAAAGCACTGTCTGGCTGGGTAAACCCAGACAAGTTACTTACCCTCTTGAACTATTCCTTCATTCATCAACATCAGATCATAACGTCCACTTGAGTGGGTTGGAAGGGTTACAGAGTACATAAACACAGATAGTTTCGGGCCTGATACATAGAGAGAAGCCACAACTTCCTTCCTTCCCTCTCAACTTCCTTGACACCACTTTCTCCTGGTTTCCACGTCTACACCTGTGATTTGTGTAAGACCAGGATTTATGCCCATGGCTATACCACACACTGGCTGTTCGACTTTAGTCAGGTTATCCAATCTCCCTAAGCCCTACTAATGACATCTGTAAAAGGGGAATGATATTTCCACTTTAGGATTATACCTGAAGGTTAAATGGGATTGTATACAGAAAGCAATCATGAAGTGTCCAGCTTACAGAAGACATTGTCAAGGAAAAGAACAGTTTCAGTAACTCAATTGGAGGTGAGAGATTTTGTTCAGCAGATGCACCTTGGGGAGCACCTGAAGATCAGGTGACGCCCTGAGTCAAAGCAGGGTTGTGGCTTCACCGGGAAGGGAGAGAAGAGTCGTGTCCTTGTGGTCTGGCTCAGATGCCATGTCTGTCACTAAGTGCTGTGAAATTTACTATTGGAACTGTTGGAGAGTGTTCATTTTTTGTTCCTCTTCTTCAGAATTGTCAGTGCAATCCTATAACAGTTCTTTCAAAAGCCATTTTTTTTAAGCCTTGTGGTTTGTTTAGGGCGATGATGGGGTAGCAAAAAGAAAGAAAAAGGAAAGGGGAAGAAAGAAGAAAGGAGACAAAGATCAAAGCCAGGAAAATCATTTAATTCTTTTGTAATATCAAGTAAATATGCTGAATGAACAAATAAATGAATGCATGTCTGGCCAAGGGGCTATCTTAGTATATTCAGCTGAGATAGAGTTGTCCAAACAAAAATTCCTTTTGCCCATGCTTGTTTTTAAAACTAAGACATTAAAAAAAGCATATAATGCACATTTACTCAACCTCTCTGCTCTAGTTTGCTAGCTGCCAGAATGCCACACACCAGAAACGGATTGGCTTTTAATAAAAGGGGATTTATTTTGTTGGTTCTTCAGAGGAAAGGCAGCTAATTTTCCACTGAGGTTCTTTCTTACGTGCAAGGCACAGGATGGTCTCTGCTGGCCTTCTCTCCAGGCCCATGGGTTCCAACAACTTTCCCCGGGGTGACTTCTTTCTGCATCTCCAAAGGCCTGGGCTGAGCTGCGAGTGCTGAGATGAGGTATGCTGAGCTGCTTGGGCTGTGTTATGTTGCGCTCTCTCATTTAAGCACCAGCCAATTAAGTCAAACGTCCTTCCTTGCAGCTAGGCACCTCCTAGCCAACTACAGATGTAAATCGGCAACAGGTAAGGTTCACGTGCCATTGGCTTATGTCCACAGCAACAGAACTAAATGCCTTTACCTGGTCAAGTTGACAACTGAATCTAACCACCACACTCTCTAACTATAGGAACACTCTTTCTTTTAAGTACCCCCCAAAATGGTTCAAAATTCCCTCCTTTGCAATTATACTAATTCTGGGCTTTCACGTACTTTTCTCAAGCTGTACCTCTGAGATTTCCCGAAATGGGTCCTACTTTTGTTAAGAGCCAACCGTCTTACTCCAGAAGGCTACTTTGTGAGCTCTGGGTCACCTTTGCCAATTTGCCAGGTTCTCCAGATACTCCCTCTTCTGGGTAGGCTTCCTTTCCTCTTTCTTCAGAGCATAGCTAAGTTCAACTCACAAATTTCAACAAAATTTAATTAAAGGTCTGGGTATAACAGCTTTACATACAGAAAATAAATCTTTAACAGGGTCCCAAGCATCTCAGCAAGAAGCTACCAAAGGACATAGTTCCTTTAAGAGGTCACCCTTCTTTTTTACCTCCTACTGCCACCATGTTGCAGGGGCCAGTTGGCCACCCTCCCACCAAACACAAATAGCTATCCCCTCTGTCCAAATTCAGGCCTCAAATTTCCTTTGTGGACCACCAGGCGGGTATATGGGAAAACCTGCACCTCGCTCAATCCATCATCCTCCCTGTCCTCATCAGGAGCCACCCACCCACCTCCCTCCACCATAGAGACAGCTATTACATAAATATACAGAATGTTTAACTGCTCCATGTGTCAACATCAACATTCAAAAAATAGTGGAAGAGGCTTTATCTTTGCTAAACTAAAAGGCTGCTTTAAAGTGTTTTGCCTTCCAAAACAAAACATTATTCTGATTTCAAAGATGATGTATTCATTTCCTATTGCTGCTTATAATGCTTGATGGCTAAAACAACATACGTTTGTTATCTTACTGTCCTGGAAGTCAGAAACCTGAAATGGTTTTCACAGGGCTAAAATTGAGGTGTAGGCAGGGCTGTGTTCCTTTCTGGAGGCTCTAGGAGAATTGGTTTTCTCATCTTTCCCAGCTTCTAGGGGCTCCTGCATTCCTTGGCAGGTAGATGTAGCCCTTTTTATCTTCAAAGCCAGCAATGGCTGGTAGAGTCTTGATTACATCTGACACGGACTCTCCTGCTTCCCTTTTCCCTTATAGTTACCCTCATGATTTCAGTAGGACTGCCTGAGAAATCCAGGATGGTCTTTCTATCTTAAAATCCTTAACATTCACAACTGTAAAGTCTACTTAAGCCAGCCAGCTTTTTCTGTAGAGTTTGTAAAAAAATCTTCATTGCAGTTCCTAGCTTGCAACCTGCCCTATGGAACTTGGACTTAAGCATTCCTACTGTTACACAAGGCAATTTTATAAATTTCATAATATTTATAGATATTTCCTGTCAGCTGTTTCTCTAGAGAACCACAGCTTTGGTACTGAGAGTGAGTGCTATGATTTACAAATACCAAAAATGCTGGAATGACTTTATAAAGGTAAGGAGAAAAAATTGTGAGATGTTTGATAGGAAAGGCCTCAATTGTTTTGAAGAGACTGGTGGTAGAAATATACACACTAAATATATTCTGAGGATGTCTTAGACAGAAATGATAAATATGTCATTGTCAACTGGAAGAAAGAATATCCCTGTTTTAAAGTGAAAAAGAATTTGGCAAAACTGAGTCCTGGTGCTGGATAGAAGGCAAAATTTGAGAGTGACAAGGTTGGATAATTAACTGGGGAGATTTCCAAGCTAAATGTGGAAGTTGAGGGGCCTGCTTCTCTCTCCAACTTATAATAAAATGTGAGAGGAAAGGGAGAAGCTGAAAACTGAACTCCCGGAAATGAATAAACCAGAAATTGATGGTTTAGAAAATTTTGAGCTTCTGGAAAATGAGTCCCCAGAGAATAGAGCCCCATGTGAGGAGCTAACCAGTCAGCCATTGCAGTGCAAGTCAGGATTGGAAATGCAGTAATTCAGAAAGGATTTGTGGGAAGTTCTTTTACCTGATGGTTGAAATGCTTGTGTACTGCATGCAAAACTGACAAGTTTTTTTTTTCAAGCTCTGTATGAATGTAACTACCTCCAGCCTGGACTGAAAGAGAGAGAAAAGAGAAACATTGAAGAAAAAATGACTTCAAGGGCAGAACCATGGAAGCTGAGGTCTGGAGCAAAGATACCTCAGGCCAGGAGAGCAGATTCATCCAATGCATGTGGAATGGATGAATATGATCCAGAGCTTGGAGTGGGTGGGCCTTTTGCCTATCCTCGTTGTTCAGGGAGAGTACTGCTGGCCCAGTCTTCAGAGAGGATGGAGCGCATCCCCCAGGGATTGCAGGTAGTCAGGCCACCATGTGGATGCTTGAGGAGGGTAGAACCGAGAGCATGGCTGCTATGCAAGCCCTTGGAAATGGTTGGGGCTGCTGCACCATTAGGTGCAGAGGACAAGGCATCTTTCTATAGATGACTCTCAGGTCTTAAAATCTAATGAAGTTTGCCCTGCAGGATTTCAGAATTATTTGGAATCCGTGACCCCTTTTTACTTTCCAGTTTCTCCCTATGAAAATGGAAACATTTATCCCGTGACTGTCCCTCTTCTACATACCAGAAACACCTTGTTCTAAGTTTCACATGTCCACTGCCTGAGGGAAATTGTGCCCCAGGACAGACCACACCAATCATGATTTGAGGAGATTTTATACTTAATATTGTTACCAAAATGATTTAATACCTTTGGGATATTTTGATGGAATGAGTGTATTTTGCATATGGAAAGAACATGTCTTTATAGAGTCCAGAGGATGGAGTGTGATGGTTTGGAGGCTTTATGGACCTCAAAAGATCATATTCTTAAAGCTAATCCATTCCTGTGGGCATAAGCCAATTTGGGGTGAACTTTTTTATTAGGTTATTTCAGTTGAGGCATGTCACAGGTGGATCTTAATCCTCTTCCTGGAATTCTTTATAAGAGGATGAATTCAGAGACAGAAACAGAGAAAAAACAAAACAAAACAGGAACATAGAGAGAAAGACCTGGAAACCAGAAACTGAAAGCAGTGAAACCCAGAAGAGAAGGGAGAGACTAACAGATGCTGCCATGTGTCTTACCATATGCCAGAGGAGTCCAGGATCACTGGCAGCTGATCTTCAGAGAGAAAGTATTGCCCAATGTGCCTTGATTTACACATTTTTGTGACCTCAGAACCGTAAGCTGGTATAAGCTTGGAAGCTAATTAATCCCCATTGTTAAAAGCTAGCCAATTTCTGGCAGGCTAAAACACCATGTAAGATATCATATTCACAGGTTCTGGGGTAGGTGCAGGATTGAGGAGACAAGAGAACAACTACATTTGGGTTGCAAATGACATAGAAGTTAATTGTGTTTCCTCTTATTCTGCTTAGCACCAACCGAACTCCTTGTCAGGCCTACATGAGTGACCTGCATTATCTGGCCACTTCCATCTCTTTAACCACCACCCTTCTGAGTACCCTCCCCTTGCTACCTTTCCTTAATGTTCAACCCCTTTCTTCATACTGCTGGTTCCTCTTCATCTTTCAAGTCTCAGGTTAAATATAACTTCCTAGGAGAAGGGTTCATGACCACATTGTCTCAAGTAGCTTCCTAAAAGTTTACCATTTTAGTTTGTAAGCTGTTGGAATGAAATATACCAAAAATGGAATGGCTTTTAAAAAGAGAATTTATTAAGTAGCAAGTTTACAATTCTAAGGCCATGAAAATGTCCAAATTAAGGCAACCAGATAAAGATACCAAAGAAAGATCCGATGAAGTTTGAGGTTTCTCTCTCAGATGGGAGGACACATGGTGACATCTGCTAGTTTTTTCTCATTTCATAAGACTTCCTTAGGGCATTTTCCTTCATCATCTCCAAAGGTCTCTGGCAGTGTGGGCTCTGTCTGTTCCGTTGGCTCTGGAGCTTTTCCAAAATGGTTCCTTCTTAAAGGGCTCCAGTAAGCAGCCCCACTTGAATTGGTGGAGACAGCCCATGGAAACCATCTAGTCAAAAATTACCACCCACAATTGGGTCACATCTCCATTAAAGGACATGGCTTTTCTGGGGTACATAATAGCTTCAAACAGGCACATTTACTCTCATAGCATTCCATTCTTTGCTTTCAGAGGCTTCACCCTGATTTTCTTGTTTTTATGGTTATGTCTATCTCTCCAACTATTCTTTAAATGCAACAAAGGCACATATGCTTTCTTTCATCACTATATAGCTAGTATCTAGCCTCTATCTGGTACACAGAGAGGTGTACAATATTTGTTGAATGAATGAATGAGCCATCTTGAGTGTCCTTCACTTTTTGGTTTGTCTCTAAGTCCCAACTGGTTCCTTCTTCACTCATTTTTGATACTCATCCCTTCTTGTCCATATCCTCTGCTTTTGCCCAAAGGGGATGCAGAAGATAATGAGATGGACCAGAACATGGTAAACAAAACATGCATCTAGAGTGGAGTAGATTATAGGGGTAAACGCCACCTCAGAGAAGAGGAAGTGAGATGCTGGGGGTGGATAGGATAGAGTCCAGTGCCTGGGGCTCAGGGTTCAGGTAGATCATGTGGCCTCATGCTCCTATACACGAAGGAACATATGTGTGCTCTGGCAGGTGTTGGGACTGCTGAGATCTTGAAGAGGAGGCAGATGTCTAGAGGACTTAGCATGAGGGAGTGGTGTGTCTTTCTTTGTCTCTGTGTGTATGGAGGTATGAATGTTCAAATTCTCCTACGCGGGGGAAAAGAATAGAATGAAATGGAGAGAAGGCAGTGGTCACACAAATAGGATAGCAGCCTTAGCAGTAGAACCTGAACACAGGATTAGTGTGTAGCTAACTCTTCAAAGAACAAAAGGGGTCTGAGTTTGCAGATAGGCTCCAAGTGATTTCAACGATGGGATAGATGGTAAGGAGAAGGAGGAAGCCAGGCAGACTTAGACTCCACCAAGGTTTGTTAGCTTCTCAACTCTGAACCATTATAATAAATTTTAGTTTTTTTTCCCACTTTTTTTTGCTAAACCTTCCATGTTCCCTATTGCCAAAGTAGAAACTTCTCAGCTTGACATTCAAAGCACAATCAAATCCTCCTCTTTCTCCCCAGATTAACTGGATCACTCCTTGTTTCCTTAATATATGTTGTCCTTTCCTGCCTTCAGGCCTTTGGTTTTGCTGTTTCTTTGCCTTTGGAAACCTTCTCCATTTTTTTTGCCCCTGGAAAATCAGATCAGTGCTATAGGGAAAGATACAACTGGCTTCCATTTTTGTTATATCCTCTATTAGTTGTGAGTTTGCTGGTGCTTTAGTTTGTCAGTTGCTAACACAAATATCAACCAATAGATTGACTTAAATAATGAAAATGTTTTGGCTCAGAGTTTCAGAGGCTAGAAGGCCTTCTTCCTTCTGGGGTTGGTATTTTCAAACCAGCAGGCAATTTTTGTCTTGGCTTTTCTATCACATGGCAATGTACAAGGAGACATCTTCTCTTTCTTCTTCCAGGTTCTGTTGACTTTCAGCTTCTGGCTGCTCACCTTGGCTTCCTCTATTTCCACATCCAATTTTCCTTTGCTTATAAGTAAGTGGGCCATATAGTAGTATTAAGGGTCACCCTCTTTCAATTTGGGCACACCTTAATAACATCTTAAAGTCCCTATTTGCAAATGGGTTCACACCCACAGAACCAGGGGTTGGGACCCAAACATGCCTTTTGTGGGGGACTTGACCCAATCCTCCCAAAGAGGGCAAGTTGCAAGTTTCTCTCAGACCCTCACTTTACTCATCAGTTCAATGGAGAGAGCAGTACCTGTTTGGTAGGATTGTTGGAAGGAGTAAGTGTGATTTTGCAAGTTAGTACTAGGTACATGGCAGTCTCTCAAACTGTTGGTCTCCGATTCTTCAAATCCATCTTCAGGGTCCCCTCAACCACAGGTGATCTCATTTCCTTTCAACCCCCATAAAGTCTTGTTTATACCTCTCACGGCATTTGCATTTTCTGTGTTTTCTTCCTCTTTAGGGAACAAGACTGTGTCCCTATTTAGGTCACAGCTCATGAGGACAAGGCCTGAATTTTTTTTATCTGAGGAGCCCTTGCAGAAGGTGCTGCAGGATTGTCACAGAGACTTGCTACAGCATGCAGAGTTTTGAATATATATTTGTTAGATTTAATTGAAATGTCCAAATAACCTGATCCCATTGTCTTTCTGAAAAATACCAATCTTAAGTCACAACTATCCCAGGCCATCATGTGCTATGTATGCAAATCTCACCCTCAAAACTCTTGTTTCCTGGTCCACCATTAGAGGAAGAGGCATGGCAGGTGAGTGGGCTGCACACATTTACATTTCAGAAAATCTGATCTTTCTCTCCATCTGCCAGTCCTATCCCCAGTGAGGTTAGCTCAGCACTGCCAGTTATAGAACCATAGTTCTCATAGTTCTCTCTCACAGAAGCACTGGCAAGAATATTGGGTTTTCAATGTAATACCTGCTAAAAATATGTGTTCTTTTTAGATTTTCAGTATTTCAGAAAAGTAAAACTCTAGCACTAGGTGCAGACCCAGAGGAGAGAAATTGTCTAGTAAAACAAGACATAGTCTTAAAAAAGTATTTAGGGAAGGGAGAAACAGAAAATCTGGATATGGATCCTTCATGAGATGACACAGACTCTTCCTTTGTTTTTATGTCCTAATTTGATATAAAGTTTGAAGTTTTATGCTGTCACAAAGTAGGTAGACCTATGATTTTTACATAGCTGATTTCTTGTACTTTTATCAGTTCCATCACATTTCTGACAGTTAAAAGTCCATCTCCCACGTCTTATCACACAGGAATGTTGATTTTGTATTGGTGTGTTCTGAGAGCACCTACGAAATCAAGGTTTTTCAGAATCTTTTTAGAAGTTAAAGAAAATGTATTTTTCTATTAAAGAATTATAGGGTTAGAAAAAATTGTGCAGAAAACAGAGTTATCATATACCCCCCTCACACCGGCAATTTTCCCTATAAGTAATACTTTGTATTAGTGTGTTACCTTTGCTAAAAACGATGAAAATAATTATAGTGCTAACTATAGCCCATGGTTTACATTGGGGTTCACTGTTCATATTGTACAGTCCTATGGTTTTAAAAATATTTTTATTTTAGTAACATATATTGAACCTGAGAGTTCCCCATTTAGCCACATTCAAATCTATAATTCAGTGCCGTTGATTACATTCACATTCTTGTGCTCCCATCACCACCATCCATAACCCAAGTTATCCATCCCCCAGTCAGAAACTCGGTCCCAATTCAGCAATAGCTCCCCATTCTCTACACCTTCTACCCCTAGTAACCTGCATTCTGGTATCCGATTATGAATTTGGTTATTGAATTATTTAAAATCAGTGAGATCATACATTGTGTGTCCTTCTGTGTCTGGCTTCCTTCATGCAACATGACATCTTCAAGGTTCCATCCATGTTGTCACCTGTATCAGGACTTTATTTCTTTTATGGCCAAATAATATTCATTGCATGTGTTTTAGTTTGTTAAAGCTGCCAGAATGCAATATACCAGAAATTGGTTGGCTTTTACAAAGGAGATTTATTAAATTACAAGTTTGCAGTCCTAAGGCCATAAAAACGTCGAAATTAAGGCATCAACAAGAGGATACATTCACTCGAGAAAGGCCAATCATATCCAGGGTTTCTCTATCAGCTGGGAATGCAAGTGGCTGGATTTCCTGGCCCTTTGCTTCCAGTTGCATTGTTTTCTGATTCCAGTGGCTTTCTATGCCAGGTCTCTAAACATCTCCAAATGTTTGTGTCTAGGCTTCTGCTCTCTGTATCAGCTCTGAGCTCTTTTTCTCTGTGTGAGCTCTCTTAAGGACGCCAGTAAAGTAATTAAGACCCAACTTAAGGCCACGTACTGGGCAGGACAGGAAAAGCACAGAGGCTAGAGGCTTCATAAGAAAGTCTGACAACCTGCTGGGTCTCACCCTCAGGGAAAACTGATGCTGGCTACTCTGTCCTCCTGAGACATGGGCCTGTTCAGTCTGGGAAAATCTGACTGGGGTCTATATCCGAGGAGACCCTCATCAGGAAAAATAAAGGGTCCATAAGGTAGGTAAGAAACAGAAAAACAGAGCTGAAAAATTCCAAACAGTTAAACAGAACCTATGCTAGAGGTCTAGAATAAGTTGAACCAAATGTCAAAGAACAGTTAGAGAACAAAGTCAGCCAGCAAGAAAATCCTAGGCAAAAGAGTGAAAGTAACCCCCAGAATAAACTAATTAAGGAAATCAAATGCCTAATTCCAGCAAAAAGTAATGAGTGATACCAGGTGAATGGAAGATGTGGTCTAGTCAAAGGAAACACCAACATTTCAAATGAGATACAGGAGTTGAAACAACTAATTCAGGATGTTCAAACTGATGTGGAAAATCTCATCAAAAATCAAATCAAAGAGTTGAGGGAGGAGATAAAGAAGATATCTGGTGAATAAAAAGAACTCGGAAGTTTGAAAAAACAAATCACAGAACTTATGGGAATGAAAGGCACAATGGAAGAGATGGAAAAAAATCAATGGAAACCTACAACAATAGATTTGAATAGTCAGAAGAAAGGATTGGTGAACTAGAGGACTGGCTATCTGAAATCTGATACACAAAAGAAAATACATGGAAAAGAATGGGAAAATATGAACATGGTCTCAGGGAATTGAATGACAACATGAAGCACATGAATATATGTGTTGTGGGTGTCTCAGAAGGAGAAAAGAAGGGAAAAGAAGAAAGACCAATGGGGGAAATAATCACTGAAAAATTCCCATCTCTTATGAAAGACATAAAATTACAGATTCAAGAAGTGCAGTGTACCGCAAATAGAATAGATCCAAACAGACATACTCCAAGACGCTTACTAATCCGACTGTCAAATGTCAAAGATGAAGAGAAAATTTTGAAATCAATAAGATTTGTGAATTTTTCAGCAGAAACCATGGAGACAAGAAGGCAGTGACATGATATATTTAAGATTCCAAAAGAGAAAAACTGCCAACCAAGAACTCTATAGCAAGCAAAACTGCTGTTCAAAAATGAGGGGGAGATTAAAATATTTCAGACAAACAATCACTGAGAGAATTTGTGACTAAGAGACTAACTCAGCAAGAAATACTAAAGGGAGCACTACAGGCAGATAGGAAAAGGCAGGAGAGAGAGGTCTGGAGAAGAGTGTAGAAATGAAGACTATCAGTAAAGGTGAAAAAAGAAAAAAATTAAATATGACATATAAAATCCAAAAGACAAAGTAGTAGAAGAAAGTATTGACTTTACAGTAATAATATTAAATGTCAGTGGATTAAACTCCCCAATCAGAAGACAGATTTGGCAGAATGAATTATAAAACAGGACTGTGCCAGTTTGAAAGGATGTATGTACCCTAGAAAAGCCGTGTTTTAATCCTAATCCCATTTTGTAAAGGCAGCTGTTTCTTCTAATCCCTACTCAGTACTGTATGTTTGAAACTGTAATTAGATCATCTTCCTGGAGATGTGACTTGATCAAGAGTGGTTGTTAAGCTGGATTAGGTAGAGATGCATCTCCACCCATTCAGGTGGGTCTTGATTAGTTTACTGGAATCCTATAAAAGAAGAAACATTTTGGAGAATGTGGGAGATTTGGAGAGAGCAGAGAAGAACAAAAGAGCCATGAAAAAGCCACAACAGAGAACGCCACAGAACCATGAAGCAGAGAGTCCACCAGCTAGCGACTTTTGGAGATGAAGAAGGAGAACACCTCCCAGGGAGCTGGAGAGGAGGCTAGCAGATGATGCCATGTTCGCCATGTGCCTTTCCAGATGAAAGAGAAACTCAACTTCATTGGCCTTCTTGAATCAAGGTATCTTTACCTGGATGCCTTAGATTGGGCATTTCTTTAGACTTGCTTTAATTGGGACATTTTCTTGGCCTTGGAATTGTAAACTTGTAACTTATTAAGTTCCCCTTTTTAAAAGCCATTCCATTTCTGGTATATGGCATTCTGGCAGCTAGCAAACTAGAACAAGGACCCATCTATGTACTGTCTACAGGATACTCATTTTAGAACCAAGGTCAAAAATAGGTTGAAAGTGAAAGAAGGTTAGGAAAAGATATTTCAGCAAACAACAATCAGAAAAGAGCAGAAGTAGCTATACTAATACTGACATATTAGACTTTAAATATAAAACAATTGAAAGAGACAAAGAAGGACACTATGTATTAATAAAACAAACAATTCGACAAGAAGACCTACCAATCGTAAATATTTATGCACCAAGCCAAAATACATGAGGTAAACTCTGAAAACACTGGAGGGAGAAATAGACACCTCTACCATAATAGTTGGAGACTTCAATTCCCTCCTCTCATCAATAGATAGAACATCTAGACAGAGGATCAATAAAGAAACAGAGAATTTGAATAATATGATAAATAAAATAGACTTAACTGATGTTTATAGAACATTACACCCTGTAACAGCAGGATACACATTTTTCTCAAGTGTTCATGGAGCACACAGCTATGTGATGATATTGTGAACTGGTTGTATACCGTGTATGGGTTGTGTATGTGTGAAGATGTGTCAATAAAAATTAAAAAAAATCTTTCAAGAAAGAAAAACCCGGGATCAGATGGCTTCACAGGGGAATTAAAAAAAAAAAAAGAAAAAAGAAAGACCTGCCTTGAACGGGTAGGGCCACTGGTCCATGCAAAAATCTAATCTAAAGGTCCCACCCACAGTTGGGTGGGTCATATCTCCATTGAAACAACCTAATCAAAATATCCCACCCAAACAGAGGTTTGCCTTCAAAAAAATGGATTCAGATTAAAAAAAACATGGCTTTTCTAGGGTACATAACAGTTTTGAATCAGCAGGTATAACATAGGTTATACCTATGTTTTGGCAACTGAATTATGTCACTGTGAATATCAGTAGTCAAATATCTGTTCCAGTTCCTACTTCCAATTCTTTTGTGTATATATCTTGAAGAGGGATTGCCAGGTCATACGGTAGTTCCAAATTTAGCTTTCTGAGGAACTGCCAAACTGTCTTCCATAGCTGCTGAACCATTTTACATTGCCATCAGCAATGAATGAGTGTTCCTATTTCTCTGTATCCTCTCCAACACTTATTATTTTCCATTTTTTAGTAGCAGCTATTCTAATGGGTGTGAAATGTTAATACACTTTTGATTTGCATTTCCTTGATGACTAATGAAGTTGAGCATCTTTTCAGGTGCTTTCTGGCTATGTGTACACCTTTTTTTGGAGCAAAGTCTGTTCATGTCTTTTATCCATTTTAAAATGGGGTTGTTTGTCTTCTTGTTGTTAAGGTGAAGGATTTCTTTGTATCCTGATATTAATTCCTTACTGGATATGCGGTTTCCAAATATTTTCTCCTATTGTGTAGGTTGTCGTTTTGCTTTCATGATAAAATCTTTTGAAGTGCAAAAGTATTTAATTTTGGTGAGGTCACATTCATCTAAAATTGCTTATTTCTTGTGTGTTGGTTGTAAAGTCTAAGAAACCATTGCCTAACATGAGATCCTGAGGGTGCTTCCCTACATTTTCTTCTGGGAGTTTGATAGTTCTAGCTCTTATATTTAGGCCTTTGATCCATTCTGAGTTAATTATTTGTATATGGTGTAAAGTAGGGGTCTTCCTCCTTTTTTTTGTTTTGCAAATAGACATCAAATTTTCTCAGAACCATTTTTTGAAGAGACTTATGCTGGTTTGAAAGGATATATGTTCCCTAGAAAAGCCATGTTTTAATCTAAATCCCATATCAGGAAGGCAGAATAATCCGTATTCAATACTGTATGTTTGAAACTGTAATCAGATCATCTCCCTGGAGATGTGATTTAATCAAGAGTGGTTGTTAAGATGGATTGGATGATGACGTGTCTCCACCCATTTGGATGGTCTTGATAAGTTTTTGGAGTCCTATAAAAGAGGAAGCATTTGGGAGAATGAGTGATTCAGAGACAGCAGAGCAGAATGACATAGCCACAAGAGGCAGAGTCTACCAGCCAGCGACCTTTGGAGATGAAGAAGGAAAATGCCTCCCGGGAGCTTCATAAAACAGGAAGCCAGGAGAAGAAGTTGGCAGATGATGCCATGTTCTCCATGTGCCCTTCCAGATGAGAGAGAAGCTGTGACTGTGTTTGCCATGTGCCTTCTCACTTGAGAGAGAAACCCTGAACTACATTGGCCTTCTTTAACCAAGGTATCTTTACCTGGATGCCTTTGATTGGACATTTCTATAGACTTGTTTTATTTTGGACATTTTCTCAGTCTTAGAGAAAATTAGAAGGAAAGTTCCTTAACATAAAGGGCATATATGAAAAACCCACAGGTAATATCCTACTTAATGTTGAAATACTGAAAGCTTTCCTTCTAAAATCAGGAATGAGACAAGGTTGCCCACTCTCATTACTGTTATTCAACATTGTACAGGAAGTTCTTGCCATAGTGATTAGGCAAGAAAAAGAAATAAAAGGCATCCAAAATGGAAAGAAAGAAGTAAAACTTTCTATGAATACAGAAAATATAATCCTATATAGAGAAAATCCTTAAAAATCCTAGCAACTTATTAAATTCCCCTTTTTAAAAGCCATTCTGTTTCTGGTATATTGCATTCTGGCAGCTAGCAAGCTAGAACAAGACTATTCCTCTTTCCCAATTTAGTGGTCTTTGCTATCTTGTCAAAAATCAGTTGGCCATAAATGTGAGGGTTGATTTCTGAACTCTTGATTTGATTCCATTGGCCTATATGTCTGTCATTGTGCCAGTAACATGCTGCTTTGATCACTGTGGCCTTGAAATTAGTTTTAAGATTGGGAACTATGAGTCCTCCAACTTCATTCTTCTTTTCAAAATGGCTTTAACTACCTGGGGCCACTTACCTTTCCATATAAAATTGATAACTGGCTTTTCCAATTTGGCAAAGAAGGTAGTTGGAATTTTTAGGGAAACCTTGAATTGCTTTGGGTAGTATTGGCATCATAGCAATATCTAGTCATCCAATCCATGATATGGATATGAAATGTTCTTCCATTTGTTTAGGTCTTCTTTAACTGTTTTCAGCAATATTTTTGTATTTTTCTGTATACAAGTGAATGGATTTTTTTCTTGACTTGTACTTCATTGTTTATTGCTTATTGTTTTTTAGGTGTTGATCTTGTACCCCACCACTTTGCTGAATTCGTTTAACTTTAGGAGATTTGTTGTGGATTTTTAAGGATTTTCTCTATATAGGATCATATTTTCTGTATTCATAGAAAGTTTTACTTCTTTCTTTCCATTTTGGATGTCTTTTATTTCTTTTTCTTGCCTAACTGCTATGGCAAGAACTTCCTGTACAATGTTGAATAACAGTAATGAGAGTGGGCATCCTTGTCTCATTCCTGATTTTAGGAGGAAAGCTTTCAGTATTTCAACATTAAGTAGGATATTACCTGTGGGCTTTTCATATATGCCCTTTATGTTGAAGAACTTTCCTTGTATTCCTAGTCTTCTAAGTGTTTTTATCAAGACCAGGTGCTGTTTTTTTTTCAAATGCCTTTTCTGTATTGGTTGAGATGATCATGTGTTTTTTCTCGCTTCATTCCATTAATGTAGTGTGCTGCATTAATTAATTATCTTATGTTGAACAATGCTTGCATACTAGGGATGAATACCATGTAATCATGATGTATGATTCTTTTAATGTACTATTGGATTCACTTTGCTAGCATTTTGTGGAGGATTTTGCATCTGTATTTATAAGAGATATTGGTCTGTAGTTTCCTTGTGGTATCTTTATCTGGCTTTGGTATGAGGGTGATGTTGGCCTTGAACAATGAGTTACAGACAGTTCCCTGTTTTTCAGTTGTTCGGAACATTTTAAGCAGAACTGGACTTAAGACTTGTTGTAATGTTTGGGACACTTACCCTGTGAAGTGATTTGGCCCTGGGGTTTTCTTTGTTGGAAGGTTTTTGATTACTGATTCAATCTCTTTACTAATAATTAGTTTGTTGAGATTTTCTATTTCTACTTGAGTCAATATAGTAGTTTGTGTGTTTCTAATAATTTTTCCATTTCCTGTAGGTTATTTAATTTATTTAAATAAAGTTGTTCATAGTATCCTCTTATGATCCTTTTTATTTCAACAGGGTCAATAGTAACATCCCTCTTCTCATCTCTGATATTTTTATCCTTTCTCCTTTTTCTTTGTCAATCTAGCTAAAGGCTTGTCAATTTTATTGATCTTTGGAAAGAACCAACGTTTGATTTTGTTGATTCTCTCAATTGTTTTTTTTCTATTTCATTTATCTCTGTTCTAATCTTTGCTATTTCTTTCCTTCTGCTAACTTTGGGTTTAGTTTACTGTTCTTTTTCTAGATCTTCCAGTTTTGAGATAGGTCTCTGATTTGAAATCTTTCTTCTTTTTTAATATAAGCATTTAGATACATAAATTTCTCTCAGCACTGCCTTCAGTGCATTGCATGAGTTTTGGGGTATTATATTTTCATTTTCATTTGCCGCAAGATGCTTGCTAACTTCATTTTTATTTCCTTTTTAATCAATTGGCTGTTAAAGAGTATACTGTTTAATTTCCACATATTTGTGAATTTTCCATTTATTCCTCTGTTAGTAATTTCTAGTTTAATTCCATAGTGGTTGGAGAATATACATTGTATGATTTTAATATTTTTTAATAAATTGAGACTTGTATTTTAATACGGGACTTTCTTCTGCCATTTTGCTATTTAGTCTTTTGTTTTACATGGACAGGCACAAGGAATCAAACCCAGGTCTCTGGCATGGCAGGTGAGAACTCTACCTGCTGAGCCACCGTGGCCCGCCCTCGCTATTTAGTCTTTGTAAGTCATACCATTTCTGTCCTTCACTTCTGTTAATGTTTATTTTTTATTTTTATTCTTTTTTTGTGTTGCACCATATTGAGTAGCCTCTCATTTCTATTTGGATATATTTTTCATCTATTTTCCTTGTGGTTACCATGAGGTTAAAATTTAACATCCTAAATATATAATAATCATAATTGTTTTGATAACAACTGGACTTCAATAGCATGTACATATACTTTTCCTATACCCCTATTCCCCCATAATTTTTTGTACTTGTAACCACGTATATCATTGCACATGGCATGCCCCAAAACCTAGATCTATCATTACTTTTTTATGCATTTGCACTTTAGCATCTGTAGGAAGTAAGCAGCAGGGTTACAAACCAAAATACAAAACAATAATAGTGGCATTTATAATTATCCACATGGTTATCTTTCCTGCAGGTCTTTATTTCTTTTTGCTGCTTTGAATTGCTGGCTAGTATTCATTCCTTTCAGTTGAAAGAATTGCCTTTAGCATTACTTATAGGACAGGTTTAGTGATGATGCACTCCCTGAGCTTTTGTTTATCTGAGGGTGTCTTAATCTTCCCCTCACTTTTGAAAGAGAGTTTCACAGGACATAAAATTCCTGGTAGGCAGTTGTGTGTTTTCAACACTTTAAGTATTTTAGCCTACTGCTTTCTTGCCTCCACAGTTTCTGATGAGAAATTGACATTCAATCAAATTGGGACTTCCTTCTATGAAATACATTGCTTTTCTCTTGCAGCTTTCACAACTCTTTCCTTGTCCTTTACATTTGATAGAGTAATCAGTATATAACAGGGTGTATTTTTCTTCATATTTATTCTGTTTGATGTTCTCTGAGCTTCTTGGATGTGCATATTCGTCTTTTACTAAATTTGAGAAGTTGTTATTTCTTTGAATATTTCTTCTGCCCCTTTCTATTTTCTCCATCTGGGACTCCCATAATCCATATATTACTGCTGTTGATGGTATTCCATAGGTGTCATAGGCTATTTTCACTTTTAATATTTCTTTTTCTTTCTGCTCCTCAGCCTGACTCATTTCAAGTATCTTGTCTTCAAGTTCATTGATTCTTTCTTCTGCCTGCTTCAATCTGCTCTTGAAATGTCCCAGGCATTTTTCACTTCAGATGTTGTGGCCCTTACTCCAGTATATCTGTTTGGTTCCTTTAAAAAAAACTTTTTTTAATTTAATTTAATTTTTATGATCATTCCGTTCTATATATATATAATCAGTAATCCACACTATCATCACATAGTTACATATTATCATCATGATCATTTCTTAGACATTTGCATCAATTCAGAAAAAGAAATAAAAAGACAACAGAAAAAGAAATAAAACAAAAACAGAAAAAAAAAATTATACATACCATACCCTATACCCCTCCCTTTCATTGATCACTAGCATTTCAAACTAAATTTATTTTAATATTTGTTCCCCCTATTATTTATTTTTATTCCATATGTTCTACTTATCTGTTGACAAGGTAGATGAAAGGAGCATCAGACACAAGGTTTTCACAATCACACAGTCACATTGTGAAAGCTATATCATTATACAGTCACCTTCAAGGAACATGGCTACTGGAACACAGCTCTACATTTTCAGGCAGTTCCCTCCAGCCTCTCCATTACATCTGCATTACCTCTACATTACATTGAATAACAAGGTGATATCTACTTAATGCTTAAGAATAACCTCTCTCGACTCTGTTTGGAATCTCTCAGCCACTGACACTTTGTCTCCTTTCACTCTTCCCCCTTTTGGTCGAGAAGGTTTTCTCAATCCCTTGATGCTGAGTCTCAGCTCATTCTAGGATTTCTGTCGCACTTTGCCAGGATGGTCCACACCTCTGGGAGTCATGTTCCGCGAAGACAGGGGGAGGGTGGTGAGTTTGCTTCTTGTGTTGGCTGGAGAGAGAGGCCACATCTGAGTAAAAAAAGAGGTTCTCTTGGGGGTGACCCTTAGGCCTAATTTTAAGTGGGCTTGACCTATCCTTTGTGGGGTTAAGTTTCATATGAACAAACCCCAAGACTGGGGGCTCAGCCTATACCTTTGGTTGTCCACACTGCTTGTGAGACTATCAAGAATTCAACTTGGGGCTTTTTTCTTTCTCCGCCGGCCCGCTGCGCAGCGCCCACGCCCCGCAGCAGCCGAGCCGCCCGACCTCCTTCTCCCCTCTCTTTCTCCGCCGGCCCGCCGCGCGGCGCCCACGCCCCGCAGCAGCCGAGCCGCCCGACCTCCTTCTCCCCTCTCTTTCTCCGCCGGCCCGCCGCGCGGCGCCCAAGCCCCGCAGCAGCCGAGCCGCCCGACCTCCTTCTCCCCTCTCTTTCTCCGCCGGCCCGCCGCGCGGCGCCCACGCCCCGCAGCAGCCGAGCCGCCCGACCTCCTTCTCCCCTCTCTTTCTCCGCCGGCCCGCCGCGCGGCGCCCAAGCCCCGCAGCAGCCGAGCCGCCCGACCTCCTTCTCCCCTCTCTTCCCCCTCCTGCTCCGGCTGCTCTCCAACCACCACGGTGCCCTCTTCCCCCGCCTTCACCGTGCTCCTCCGCCACCAGCCTCGACAGCCTTGCCGCCCTCACCTTTCCTCCTCCAGAACAGCTACTGGGGGAGTGGAGATAATACAGAGCAGCTCCCGGAGCCACGACGGAGATCAAAGGGACAGCAGACCCCATCCTGGAACGGCTGACTATCTGGGAGAACCAGCTCCGGTGAGATCACCAAGGGGCACGGGCTTTCCTGGGTGGGACGACAAGCGACCGGAGTCCCTCCCTTCCACCTTCCTGGGCCAGCTGGTAGAATTGGACAGGCGGTCCCCTTAGGCCGCGGCGGCTGGTGCCCCCACCACACGAGGCCCCCCGGAACAACTGAGATAGTTGGGTCGGAAACCCCCAGACTGCGGAGAACAGTGACCGGGGGATCCCTTCCAAACACGTGACTCCCCCGTCGGCTGGGAACAGTGTACTCTCCCGGGCTGCGACAGCTGGCGCCCTCCCGCCACGCTTGGTGCCCCGCGCCGACTGGCTAATTTGGCCGGACGCTCTCCTGTGCTGCGACGGCCGGCGACCCTCCCCACGTTTGGAACCCCGGGCCGGCTGGCATTCTTCCAAGACGCTTAGGTTGCCGAACCTCCCCTACGGTGAGAGTTTTCCAGAGTTGAGGGACCCACAGCAACTTTCGCTGGTGGAACCCACAGACAGGCGTGTGCCACGAGCGCCACCTACTGGGCAGGATAGGAAGAACAGAACCCAGAGATTGCGCAGAAAAATCTTTCAAGCTGTGGGGTCGAACACCCGGGGAAATCTGACTAAATGCCCAGACGCCAGCAGAAGATAACGGATCACGCTCAGAAAATTGAACATATGGCCCAGTCAAACGAAGAAACCAATAGTTCAAATGAGATACAGGAGCTGAAACAACTAATGCTGAATATACGAACAGAAATGGAAAACCTCTTCAAAAATGAAATCGATAAATTGAGGGAGGACATGAAGAAGACATGGGCTGAACATAAAGAAGAAATAGAAAAACTGAAAAAACAAATCACAGAACTTATGGAAGTGAAAGATAAAGTAGAAAAGATGGAAAAAACAATGGATACCTACAATGACAGATTTAAAGAAACAGAAGATAGAATTAGTGATTTGGAGGATGAAACATCTGAATTCCAAAAAGAAACAGAAACTATCCGGAAAAGAATGGAAAAATTTGAACAAGGTATCAGGGAACTCAAGGACAATGTGAACCGTACAAATATACGTGTAGTGGGTATCCCAGAAGGAGAAGAGAAGGGAAAAGGAGGAGAAAAACTAATGGAAGAAATTATCACTGAAAATTTCCCAACTCTTATGAAAGACCTAAAATTACAGATCCAAGAAGTGCAGCGCACACTAAAGAGATTAGACACAAATAGGCGTTCCCCAAGACACTTACTAGTTAGAATGTCAGAGGTTAAAGAGAAAGAGAGGATCTTGAAGGCAGCGAGAGAAAAACAATCCGTCACATACAAGGGAAACCCAATAAGACTATGTGTAGATTTCTCAGCAGAAACCATGGAAGCTAGAAGACAGTGGGATGATATATTTAAGTTACTAAAAGAGAAAAACTGCCAGCCAAGACTCCTATATCCAGCAAAATTGTCCTTCAAAAATGAGGGAGAAATTAAAACATTCTCAGACAAAAAGTCACTAAGAGAATTTGTGACCAAGAGACCAGCTCTGCAAGAAATACTAAAGGAAGCACTAGAGTCAGATACAAAAAGACAGAAGAGAGAGACATGGAGAAAAGTGTAGAAAGAAGGAAAGTCAGATATGATATATATAATACAAAAGGCAAAATGGTAGAGGAAAATATTATCCAAACAGTAATAACTCTAAATGTCAATGGACTGAATTCCCCAATTAAAAGACATAGACTGGCAGAATGGATTAAAAAACAGGATCCTTCTATATGCTGTCTACAGGAAACACATCTTAGACCCAAAGATAAATATAGGTTGAAAGTGAAAGGTTGGGAAAAGATATTTCATGCAAACAACAACCAGAAAAGAGCAGGAGTGGCTATACTAATATCCAACAAATTAGACTTCAAATGTAAAACAGTTAAAAGAGACAAAGAAGGACACTATATACTATTAAAAGGAACAATTAAGCAAGAAGACATAACAATCATAAATATTTACGCACCGAACCAGAATGCCCCAAAATACGTGAGGAATACACTGCAAATACTGAAGAGGGAAATAGACACATATACCATAATAGTTGGAGACTTCAATTCACCACTCTCATCAATGGACAGAACATCTACACAGAGGATCAATAAAGAAATAGAGAACCTGAATATTACTATAAATGAACTTGACTTAACAGACATTTATAGGACATTACATCCCACAACAGCAGGATTCACCTTTTTTTCAAGTGCTCATGGATCATTCTCAAAGATAGACCATATGCTGGATCACAAAGCAAGTCTTAACAAATTTAAAAATATTGAAATCATACACAACACTTTCTCGGATCATAAAGGAATGAAGTTGGAAATCAATAATAGGCGGAGGGCCAGAAAATTCATAAATACATGGAGGCTCAACAACACACTCTTAAACAACAAGTGGGTCAAAGAAGAAATTGCAAGAGAAATTAGTAAATACCTAGAGGCAAATGAAAATGAAGATACAACATATCAAAACTTATGGGACGCAGCAAAGGCAGTGCTAAGAGGGAAATTTATTGCCCTAAATGCCTTTATCAGAAAAGAAGAAAAGGCAAAAATGCAGGAATTAACTGTCCACTTGGAAGAACTGGAGAAAGAACAGCAAACTAATCCCAAAGCAAGCAAAAGGAAAGAAATAACAAAGGTTAGAGCAGAAATAAATGAAATTGAAAACATGAAAACAATAGAGAAAATCAATAAGACCAGAAGTTGGTTCTATGAGAAAATCAACAAGATTGATGGGCCTTTAGCAAGATTGACAAAAAGAAGAAGAGAGAGGATGCAAATAAATAAGATTAGAAATGAAAGAGGAGACATAACTACTGACCTCACAGAAATAAAGGAGGTAATAACAGGATACTATGAACAACTTTACGCTAATAAATACAACAATTTAGAAGAAATGGACAGGTTCCTGGAAAGACATGAACAACCAACTTTGACTCAAGAAGAAATAGACGACCTCAACAAACCAATCACAAGTAAAGAGATTGAATTAGTTATTCAAAAGCTCCCTAAAAAGAAAAGTCCAGGACCAGACGGCTTCACATGTGAATTCTATCAAACATTCCAGAAAGAATTAGTACCTACTCTCCTCAAACTCTTCAACATAATCGAAGTGGAGGGAAAACTACCTAATTCATTCTATGAAGCCAACATCACCCTCATACCAAAACCAGGCAAAGATATTACAAAAAAAGAAAACTACAGACCAATCTCTCTAATGAATACAGATGCAAAAATCCTCAATAAAATTCTAGCAAATCGTATCCAACAACACATTAAAAGAATTATACATCATGACCAAGTAGGATTCATCCCAGGTATGCAAGGATGGTTCAACATAAGAAAATCAATTAATGTAATACACCATATCAACAAATCAAAGCAGAAAAATCACATGATCATCTCAATTGATGCAGAGAAGGCATTTGACAAGATTCAACATCCTTTCCTGCTGAAAACACTTCAAAAGATAGGAATACAAGGGAACTTCCTTAAAATGATAGAGGGAATATATGAAAAACCCACAGCTAATATCATCCTCAATGGGGAAAAATTGAAAACTTTCCCCCTAAGATCAGGAACAAGACAAGGATGTCCACTATCACCACTATTATTCAACATTGTGTTGGAAGTTCTAGCCAGAGCAATTAGGCAAGAAAAAGAAATACAAGGCATCAAAATAGGAAAGGAAGAAGTAAAACTATCACTGTTTGCAGACGATATGATACTATATGTAGAAAACCCAGAAAAATCCACAACAAAATTAATAGAGCTAATAAATGAGTACAGCAAAGTAGCAGGCTACAAGATCAACATTCAAAAATCTGTAGCTTTTCTATACACTAGTAATGAACAAGCTGAGGGGGAAATCAAGAAACGAATCCCATTTACAATCGCAACTAAAAGAATAAAATACCTAGGAATAAATTTAACCAAAGAGACAAAAAACCTATATAAAGAAAACTACAAAAAACTGTTAAAAGAAATCACAGAAGACCTAAATAGATGGAAGGGCATACCGTGTTCATGGATTGGAAGACTAAATATAGTTAAGATGTCAATCCTACCTAAATTGATTTACAGATTCAATGCAATACCAATCAAAATCCCAACAACTTATTTTTCAGAAATAGAAAAACCAATAAGCAAATTTATCTGGAAGGGCAGGGTGCCCCGAATTGCTAAAAACATCTTGAGGAAAAAAAAACGAAGCTGGAGGTCTCGCGCTGCCTGACTTTAAGGCATACTATGAAGCCACAGTGGTCAAAACAGCATGGTATTGGCATAAAGATAGATATATCGACCAATGGAATCGAATAGAGTGTTCAGATATAGACCCTCTCATCTATGGACATTTGATCTTTGATAAGGCAGTCAAGCCAACTCACCTGGGACAGAGCAGTCTCTTCAATAAATGGTGCCTAGAGAACTGGATATCCATATGCAAAAGAATGAAAAAAGACCCATCTCTCACACCCTATACAAAAGTTAACTCAAAATGGATCAAAGATCTAAACATTAGGTCTAAGACCATAAAACAGATAGAGGAAAATGTTGGGAGATATCTTATGGATCTTACAACTGGAGGTGGTTTTATGGACCTTAAACCTAAAGCAAGAACACTGAAGAAGGAAATAAATAAATGGGAGCTCCTCAAAATTAAACACTTTTGTGCATCAGAGAACTTCATCAAGAAAGTAGAAAGACAGCCTACACAATGGGAGACAATATTTGGAAACGACATATCAGATAAAGGTCTAGTATCCAGAATTTATAAAGAGATTATTCAACTCAACAACAAAAAGACAGCCAACCCAATTACAAAATGGGAAAAAGACTTAAACAGACACCTACCAGAAGAAGAAATACGGATGGCCAAGAGGCACATGAAGAGATGCTCAATGTCCCTGGCCATTAGAGAAATGCAAATCAAAACCACAATGAGATATCATCTCACACCCACCAGAATGGCCATTATCAACAAAACAGAAAATGACAAGTGCTGGAGAGGATGCGGAGAAAGAGGCACACTTATCCACTGTTGGTGGGAATGTCAAAGGGTGCAACCACTGTGGAAGGCAGTTTGGTGGTTCCTCAAAAAGCTGAATATAGAATTGCCATACGACCCAGCAATACCATTGCTAGGTATCTACTCAAAGGACTTAAGGGCAAAGACACAAATGGACATTTGCACACCAATGTTTATAGCAGCGTTATTTACAATTGCAAAGAGATGGAAACAGCCAAAATCTCCATCAACAGAAGAGTGGCTAAACAAACTGTGGTATATACATACGATGGAATATTATGCAGCTTTAAGACAAGATAAACTTATGAACCATGTAATAACATGGATGGACCTAGAGAATATTATGCTGAGTGAATCCAGCCAAAAACTAAAGGACAAATACTGTATGGTCCCACTGATGTGAACGGACATTCGAGAATAAACTTGAAATATGTCATTGGTAACAGAGTTCAGCAGGAGTTAGAAACAGGGTAAGACAATGGGTAATTGAAGCTGAAGGGATACAGACTGTGCAACAGGACTAGATACAAAAACTCAAAAATGGACAGCACAATAATACCTAATTGTAAAGTAATCATGTTAAAATACTGAATGAAGCTGCATCTGAGCTATAGGGTTTTTTTTGTTTTTGTTTGCTTGTTGGTTTGTTTGTTGTTGTTGTTTTTTACTATTACTACTACTTTTATTTCTTTTCTTTATATTAACATTTTATATCTTTTTCTGTTGTGTTGCTAGTTCCTCTAAACCGATGCAAATGTACTAAGAAACAATGATCATGCATCTATGTGATGATGTTAAGAATTACTGAGTACATATGTAGAATGGTATGATTTCTAAATGTTGTATTAATTTCTTTTTTTTTTTCCGTTAATAAAAAATAAAAATAAAAAAAAAAAAATAAAAATAAAAAAATAAAAAAAAAAAAAGAATTCAACTTGGGGAGGTTGAATTTTCCCCCATTCTCACCATTACCCTAAGGGGACATTTTTATTCACTGATTGAATCACTCTGGGATTCATCAGGGCATCACTCTGGACAAACCAACAAAATCTCATATCCTTTTAAAAAATTTTATCTCTTTACTTAGACTGTCAGATAGCTCATTCATTGTTTTCCTGCTATCCTTTAATTCTTTCTCTGTATTTTCCTTCATCTCCTTGAGCATTTTTAAGTTCATTCTTGAAATGGCTCTGTTTGGCAGGAATAGTCTGAAATGTATTTTGAATAGTTGTTTTGTGGCAAGACGGACTCCTGGAGCTCTCTTCTCTGTCAACTTCCCGAGAAGTCTCTCTTACCTTTCTAAAAACTGCATTTTCTTTATCTGTCACTTGCCTTGTTACTGCTGCCCTTTAACTCTTTTCTGGTTTTTGCTAGTTGTTCAAAGATTCTTGGAGTCTTGACACTCTGGAGAGTCTTAAGCTGCCATCTTGGTTAATAAGATGCATCAAGGATACTTATTTTGAATTGATTTCCTTACAAAATGATATATTTCTTGAAGGACTAAACAATTAAGCTAAAGAGTATTTCAGGTTGACTTGCAGGAAAACACAGTGAATTTGCCTCACATACGTTCTTCTTACCCTGGTTGTAGCATGCCTTTCCCAGTCAACTCACCGTATCTTTGCAAATTGTGTTCCTTCTGCTTATATTGCTTCCCATGCCGTTGTCCTTATGGGGACAAGGTCATCTTTAGCAAGGTCAAATTATCTTTTCCAACCCCAGGCAGAGTGACTTGCTCCCTCTCATTGAACCCACATAATTTTATGTACCCCTTTATTATGCTGCTTTTTATATTGCTGCAATTATTTGTTTCAATGCCTGTCTGTTTTTCTAGATTGTGGATTCTTTAATGACAGAGATGATTTTCTTTTCTGAAGCCATTTTCTGCTTCTCTTTGTATTCCATGACCTGCAGGAATATTAAAATAAAATAATTCCTGTGAGCCAATCTCAAGGAATTAGCAGTTATGAATGTAAATAGAACACCTTAAAATTCTGCTCTATAATGATTCTACAATGATTAGAATCATAGAAAACACTAAATAAGGTAAAAATGGCTACTATGGAAGATTATAATAGTGAAACAGCACATAGATATGATCAAAACATACTGTCTTGTATGTAATAGCAAAATATTGAAAGCAATCCAATTGTCCATCTACAGGAGATGGTTCAGTTATATAAATAAATGCTACATCAGTAAATATGTATACATTCCTGGGCCCTGCACTTGCCAAAATAGATATATATATAATATATGTATGCATATGTGTGTGTGTTTGCATGTACACACACATATAAAGCAAGATGCAGAACTGTTTGTTTGATAAGTTACCACTTTTGTAAGGGGGGGAATAAGAAAATATATATATATATATTTTTGTTTGTTTGTTTATGAAGAAGAAACTTCTTCCAGAGGTTGTATTTATTAGTTAGATATAATAGTCCTTACTTGAAGTGAGTGGAAGTAGAAACCAGGTGGATGGGGGAATAGGATTGGGGATGTGTGTTTCACAATATCTATCTATAATCTGTTAGCTATACATTATCTCTTCAAGATGTACTACCTGTAACATATCCCAGTGGGTCCAAATCAGGATTGTTTCATATTCTTCTACTACAACTTCCAGTGTCAGAAGTTGATGAATTCTCTTTTCAGATTTTTAAAAGAAAAAGAGTAAAATAAGTGACTATGTCCATTTAAGCTGTTATTCTTCCACGAAGTTAAAAAGAAAGACTTTTTAAGACCCGAATTTTTTCAGAAACTGTGTAACTCAAATAGCTCCACTGCTAAAATCATTGAAAAGCATTACCTAGAATGACAAAGGCTATTAAAAGGAAATTTTTTTGCTATAGAAAGGTGTAAGTGATGACTAGTGAAACCAAGTATTCCACATGACACGGAACTGATAATTTCAACTCTCTATTACAAAAATAAATAAAAATAATAAATGAAGAGGAGTGGCTGCAAAGAGATCCAAGAGTAAATAACGAAGGAGAAGGGGTCCAGATATTAATTTAATTTGGTTGAAATGAAAACAGAGTACAGAAAAGAGGGCTATTTGCCCTCCAATTAAGCTAATGAGTAAAGAGAAGGCATGCAGGAAGTAAGAATATCCAAAATAGACCTAATTCCTTGATCTACCATAAAATATAGTCCAAAGACATGCTGGGATAGACAGAAATAAATAGATGGTTATAGCATATGGGAGTTTACGGAAGGCCTGAAGATAATTACTGATAATGTTAAAGTGGAGTATTTGCCTTCTAAATCCTAGCACAATGAAAAAGAAACTAATGTTACTCACACATCAAAAGCCATAATAGAGAAGAGACATCAAAGGAAAATAACATTTACAGACATAAGCTAGATGGCAAGAAGTTGGTATTGCAGTGATCATCATGCCCTTCGCCCTGAAACGGTTTGTGGTTTACTGGCCCTTTAGAATGTGGTAAAGATTAAGAAAATAATCTTTGTAAGGACTGAGGGGTGATGAGAAGAATCATTTAAAATATGAAATTCAGTGAAGAGCTGATATATTTAAGTGTAGTTAAAAGGGGCAATTTTAGGATACATATACGTTGTCTAGAGTAAAAATTTTTAAAAATCAAATGACTGTACAACACAGACAGAAATCCTAATGTAAACTATGGATTACAGTTCGTATAATTATAATAATATTGTTTCATCAATTTTAGCAAATGTACCACACTAGAAGTGTTAATTATAGGCAAAACTGTGTGTGTTATGGGGGATATTTTCTGCGTGATTTTTCTGTAAAACTACCACTTCTCTATCAAAAACTTTTAAAAACATTTCTTCCAACTTACCTCCACTACAATCCTCCTGAGTTTACCAACACTAAGTAACAAGTTTTCCACAATTTCCTTTATACTCAAACAGTAGCCTTGGTGCAGCCACGCTGCTGCTGTTTGTTTTACAGAAGTGGAATAATCTGATAAATGAAGTTTTGTAAATTGCTTTTCTCATTTAACAATAATTCATGGACAATAGAGATTGATCCATTTTTTTTTTAGTGGTTGCATTATAGTTCACAGTATGGATATATCACAACTGGGTCAAGAACATCCCATGTTGCTGTACATTTAGGCTCTTTCCAGGTTTTTGCTTCTATAAACAACAATACAGTAAACATTCATGTACATGTATCTTTAAGTATTGGAGCTTTAATTCCTGATAGATTCTTCAAAGTTGGGGTTTTCGAACAGTTGGTTGTATTGCCCATTAAAAAAGAAAAGAGCTGGAGATAAAAATGACTTTTTTTTTGTAAATCCATGCTTTTTTTTTAATGAAGAATTTATTTATTCATTCATTCATTGTTACATGGGCAGGCACTGGGAATTGAACCTGGGTCTCCAGCATGGCAGGCGAGAACTCTGCCACTGAGCCACCGTCGCATCACCCTGCACATTTATTTTTGAACTGTTTTTCTTAAGTGGTTGTTCTTTGAAGTATCAAAGATAAAAGTTAAACACCCACCTCTTCTAGGCCCCTCCTGGTATATTCTGGATGGAATTTTATGTTAGAAGATGAGAGACATTTTCAGGGAGAAAAGAAGAGTAATAGAAGGAGTCAGGGAAGAAGTGATCAGAGCTAAAGAGAAGAGAATGTACAGAAGGAGGCAAGGTCTGCAGAGTCTAACACTGCAGGGTGGCAGAGGAGAATGTGGCCTGTGAACTGTCCTTTTATTGATGGGGAAGACAGCTGTTCACAGAAACTCTGGGTGCATAGTACAATGGCATTTACTCCATTCCTTGGAAGTTAGGGATGGCCACGTGTCTTGTTTTGATGAAAAAACCATGATCAGAAGTGACATGCATCACTTTGAAGTAGAAAACTTTAAGAACCAGTACTCAAATTTCTCTATTTCTTTCTCCCTATCAGAGGGACATTTAAAATATGGAGACTTCTTAATCTCAGTCCCTGCATGAGTATGATACAGGGCAGAGCCTCTTTACCTTCCAGCCAATGTAGAATGGACATATGTAGCATAAGAGAGATACGAATCTTGCTGTTTTAAGCCACTAAGATTTTAGGATTGTTTATGCCTGTACCATAAGTCATCTCATCTTGACTAAAAGAGGTTCAGTTGAGAGATCCTGAAGTCAGACCTCTTGGGGGTCAAGAATTGTCAGACTGTAGTGCAGGGTGTTATAAAGAGTAGGGGGTGGTGAGGAAATACAGTAGCAAGTGTTGAATCTCTTTCAGATTTGCTTTAGGAGCTGTCCGATCTGCCAATTAGTGAAATAAATGCACTTTGAAGGAATCTCGGAATAATTTGGGAACATTTTAAAAATAAACTTAGAAAAATTAACTGCATAAATAATGATAAAACCAAGACAAACTATGGGAGTCTTTATACACACAGACACACACATAAGATCCCAGCAGCTTTTATGAATCCAAATGTGCAATGAAGATACAAAAATATCGCACAATAAATTCCTCTGAGTCTACTCCTGGGAAAAAGCTTGTTTTTCCTGATGAAATACATTTCCTTTTATTCGTTAATGAGAATTATGTCAACATCCCTACGCAGCGCTCGTTCCCTGTTCTCTTCCTTGCCTTGCTTGCTGATGGAGGGCGGGGGGGGGGGGGGAGGGTTGAGGGATGCTGGTGGTTCAGAGCTAAATGTATGTTCAAGTATAAAAATTATTCTTTTCCTAAATGGTTTGGTCCAGCTCTCTCCAGTAAGGTTTAGCTTGAGGAGCAGGGGTTCCAGGCCTGGGTCTGGACTGGTACATGTGGAGAACCAGGCAACCAGGGTGACTGATGGCAGCAAACTTGTGTAGCCAGGACGATTATGGTTATTTTATAACTGGAAAAGACCGATCAAATGCTATGGGAGCAAAAGAAAATAGGAAGATGTGTATGTGTGTGTGTGCCCGTGTGTGTGTTATGCCCCTGAGGATGCCCCTAAAACCAGCATCCATGGAACTAGTAAAATGCAACAACACCTTGATAATCATTCATCAATAGCCCGACGACCTAAAAGTAAAAATACACCGTAGTTACGGAAGGGCCTGATTCCCTGGCAGAGAAGACAAGAAATTTCTATCACATTAGATGAGAATTTTTGAAACTGTAGGTCACATGCTTTTAGTAGCTTGTGACACTGATTTAGACCATCTTGACCAGAGTTTTTTTTGTTTTTTTTTTTACCATGGACAGGCACTGGGAATCGAACCTGGGTCTCTGGCATGGCAGGCGAGAATTCTGCCACTGAGCTACCATGGCACCGCCCCAGGGTATTTTTAAATATGAAATAAAATAGAACACATCCGCATGCATCCTATGTGTAAAGGTAGGTTTGCTTGTTCTTTTTTCTTTTTTTAAACTAAACTACTGTTTTATTGTGTGTTTATCTCTCTCTCGGTTTGTATGTGTAATGGATTGTGATGAAAAATGTATTTTGTGACTATGGGTTCTGCTCAAAAAAGTTCAAGCCTGAGGAAGCCTGAATTTATTCCATGAAAACAGGAACAGATCAGCAACATTAAGAGACCAAAACTGAGTTATACCAAAAGATAGGCAAAAACTGGGCACTCCTGAGCAGGGACACTGCATGGAACTCAAGCTGGGGTGCTCCACTGTCCCTTGAGTGAGCAGTGGCTGCCCAGGCATGCGGGCAACACGGACCTGCCCGCACGAGCGTGCAGCGTTGGGATGGCCGAACACAGTTTGTTAGAGTCAATAAGCGTTGGTATACCTTGTCAGTAGCAATTTGTGTTAAATCTTTCTCCTTGATCTTGGATCAATTTCCTCCTACATAATAAGCCATAGGGATAATCCCAGAGGAAAGGGAAGGTCAAAGTCAAAGGAGCGGTGCCAAACAGAAGGGCCTGAGGTGAGGTGAGTGCACCTGTGAGTGGGAAGGGGACCGGGGAGGGCAGAAGTCTGGCGAATTAGCAGCAAGCCAGAGTGCTGTCAGGTCAGGGGGTTAGGGAAAAAGACCTGGAATTGTGGGAATGTGCTGAAGTTCTGGTTCTCGGTGGTTTTGCTGCTCAGCACGAGGACAAACTTGAGAGATTAAGATACCTGGGAAGGACCAAATTCCCTTCGTTACATGGCCTTTTGGCTTTATCTTATTTTAGGAGGGTAGTGTCTTTGCATCTTTTGTGAAAAGTCACTTCAAATCCTTTCCATAAACTAGTGGTCTGTAAGTGATAAGTAAGGGGACATTGGTAAGACTGCAGCTCATTTTATGTCTTATCTTCTTGTTCTTATCCTTCGGTGAGATTATAGATTTTTTTTCCCTATCAATAGAGGTTATAGAACACATCCAACATGCCAAAAGTGATAATTATATGTGGGATGTACAGATACTTTAAACTGTCCCAATGGTTTCTTTTATGTCGTTGCCTTTGATATCTTAATTTTACTTGCACAATTATCTGACCTCTAAAGAATGTTCTTGCCACAGAACCAGAATTATAACAGTATAGAGATTTTCTTTATTTCCAACATTTTGGCTGTGCCTGCCATGCAGCAAATATCTTATTGCCATCCAGACCAAAATTGTAATTCTGGGAGTGTACAATGTCACTGCGGTTAAAGTGCTGATATAGAAGAATTCTGTTTAGGTTATGTCAGTGATAGAGAGCAAAACATCTGGCTGTTTGAACATTTATCATTTTCTCTTTGTTTTCAGGAAGAGTATAAGAATGAAAAAATTCTTCATTAGAATGGCAATGTATTTTATTTAACTTAACACTGTTTAATAAATATGAACATATGTAAGGAAACACAACACAGAGCAAAATTTGTTTTTAAAAGGCATAAATCTTTACTAAAAATCATTAACCTGTCACAATCTTAATTACCTTTTGGCCACTTCTTAACCACACTCATGTTTGTGTTTATTTCATCTTATGTGGTTTTGTTTAGTTTTTCTACCACTTGCAGAGAAAACCGAAGTTTAAAGCTTTGCCCTTTGGCCTTCCACAGCCTCTAAGAGGCTGGCTCTCACTTCAGGCATCAGCTCACATCATGATCACTGGCCCTGTATATTCTTTGCTTTGATTAATTCTAAAACACAGGTTTTCCCCGCAAGACCACAGTGCCAGCTTCTTAAAGGAATCAGGCTCTCAAACGCCTTAAGAAGATTTAAATCTTATAGGAACAAACAAAGCAACGTAAAATTTAAAAGTCCCAATATATCTTTTTCATAGTCTCAAGTACTGCTTTTCCAGTTTTAGAAATTGTCAAATATATATCTCTGATAAGAAGATATAAAATACTATAGAAAAAAGGTATATGCTCTTCTTGTCCGTATACCACCCTATCCCCACACACACCCCCACCCCCAAATTGCCAACAAAAATTTTTTAAGGGAGGTTTAGCTTGCATTTGGAGGTAGTAAAAGTGGACTTTAAAGAAGGCATGGCTTACAAGTGGGCTGGGATTTCTAATCACTCCTTCTTTGGTCAGCTTGAAAAATTAAACGTGCTGTGTCCTGTGTACAACCAGATGTGCATGGCTCCTCATTGCTTTGAACAGTTCCAGATTCTTGGTAATTTGAGTTTATCTCAAAAATTACTGAACTGCATGGCAAGAAATTAAACAAAATTATGTTCATCCATCACCTTTTATGAGCCATGAAAAACTACATGGAAAATAAATCTTTGCAAGCAAGACAGTTTCTGTTATAAGTGCTTCTTCTCACTTCAAGTGCATTAATATTCAAAACCATAACCTGTCGCGTGCTCAGCTTTGCCTGAGAAGGGGAACAAATCAATTCCCTCCTTCTGTTTACTGTGTTGATTAACACCGTTCTTGTCTGTGCTTGGGGTAAGGGGAGGCATTCCTGTTTCTTCCTTAAAGGGGTAGGCACTCAGGAAATCCTAAAAGGGAGGGAGGAATCAGCGTTTATTGTGAACCTTCTATGGGCCACATCCAATCCCCCCGACAATTCCAAGAGGGTTCGGAATAACAGGAAGTGGAGTAACATGACGCTCAGAGAGCCCGTGGAATTCCAATTTGCTGACATAGCTACCCACGATGAGCCCGTCCTGGGTCCAGTTCAGCCTAACTCCAAAAGCACCTGGGAATCCTCCATGAACCCCTCAGAAAGCAGTCAAAGGAAGCAAGAGAAATGGGTGCCTCAAGCAACTACAGCCCTTCAGGGGTCTACAGGGCAGAGAATGGAGAATTCTACCTATCACTGGTTCTTAAACACAGCTCCTCCACTCTGCTCACCATTTGCCCAGAAATCTTTTGAGCTGTAGGTGGGAGGCTGCCTGGAATGACTCAGGCTCTGTACCCCCACACAGCTCCCAGGAGGGTCTGGAATGCTCCCAGCTCAACTCACTCAGCAGTAAATGATTCCTGCCTGGATGCCACAGGTGTCCCCTAGATTTCCGGCAGCAGACCCTTTGCTCTCCTGAACTGTTATCAAAGTTGGGATAAATGTCTTTCAAGCAGAAACCTGATCTCTCTTTCCTTTTGAGAAAGCCGAGAAGTAGTCTCCATAGTTGATGACCAAACACAAGGCACCAGGGCCTTGCTGGCTCTTTCCTGCTCCCAGCTTGGACCCTTGGCCAGGTTGGTGCTGAGCACTGTTCCTTCCATAGCTGTCCTGAGTCCAAGTGTTCAAAGCAGCAGCCTCAGCTGACTCCAAGTCTTTCATGGCAGGGAAAAAAAAAAACAATTTTGAGCCTTTTCGACAATCAAGATGTCCTCTGTGCATCTCTTTGGTCTGCGATAGAGAGGCTAGCATGCCTGGTCACTCACTGCCGCGCGAGGAAAGCCTGCAGATTCTCACCTGTGACAGCTTCCTTAGAAATAGCGTAATGCCATGAATGACATTACCTCCATCCTCAGCCCAGCCCTCCCTTCTGGCCTCGCAGTCTGCACTTTATGGTCCTTCTAATATCCACTCTATCTTCAGTGCCTTGTGCACCCACTGTGCCACCTTGCCAATCACATCCCTGCCTCTGCCCACCAGCAGCTACGCTGTGCCGGAGAAAAATCACTCAGCCAGGCCAAGTGAGGCCACAGCGGTCACACTTTGAAGTTTAGCTGGACTCTCGAGTTTTCACGCTGGATGGGCAATACTCATCTATCACCTGCAGTCATTCCCCATCACATCCACACCCCTGGTGACCCATCAGAAGCTCTTCCATTGTCTCTGGGATGGCTACTCTCTCCCATTCCCTTTCCCCATTCCTAATTCTGCAGAAGACTTCTGAGTTAAGGAGTTTGAGCTCCTCAGTGGAGGGGCTCATGCTTTGTTTATATTTGTGGCAATGATGCGTTGAATAAGTGATTGAAATGAGTGAATGGAATAAAACTGTTTAACCTGGGTCCCAACAGCTTCAGTTCTCTCCCCCATGAATCCTAATCAAGGGGAAGGAAAGGGGAGGAGAACTAATTTATACGGAGTGCTGTGATTAGAACTTTCACATATATTATCTCATTTAATCCCCACCAAACCTTGTGAAGTAGGTAATATTATTTCCATTTACATGTGCAGAAAATGAAATGATCCAGCTTCCTCTAACGCCATAGCTCATGTGCTTTCCCACTGATTGACTATTTGACTTCCACTTGCTTTTCCACCTTTCTCTCTCCAATTCCCTAACAACAGAGAAAGCTTGGAGAAGAGACCAGTGCTTCCAACATCTGGCGTTAGTGAAAGTTTCTTAGAAGGAGGGAGCATATGAGTTGGCCCCTGCAGATAGTATTATGGGTGGAGTGGGTGGTCCCCCAAACGTCAAAATTCTGCCAACAGTGAGCAAAGGAGGCAGGAGAGAGCTGAGGGTGGGCATCACTTTGAACATGTTTGCTTTTGATTGCAAGTGGCAGAAATCCAACTTAAATTAGTGAAAAAGAACAAAAAAGGAAATTGTTGTGTCAAGAGGAAATCCAGAGGCACATTTGTTGAATGGCTGGATGTTGAGCATCAACAATGTCAGCAGCATGTTGTCATTCTCCCTTCTCTGTCTGGGTTTTGCTCCGCTCTGGGTTGGCTTTACCATTAGACAGGGATTCCCTACATGGTGGCTAATGTAGCCGCCAGCAAATCTAGACCTATGTTTTCTCCTAGATTTCCACATAGTGCCCTCCTCCCTCGCCTCTGCCACCCCTCAACCTCCCATCTTTGTCTGAGCTTCTCCAAAACAAGGTCTGTACCTTCAACTTATCCCCAAGTCCTGGACCAATGGCACTTGCTGAAGAGATGGACAAATACAACCTGTTGTTTCTTTTCAAGTCCAAACGTATACACTAGCCAAGTTACCCCACTGGAGGGCAGTCAGATGTGGGATGAAGTTTCTCTTTGTGCCTCTTCACATTTAGTTTCTAATTCTAGCACTACCTGTCTTTTGTTCTCCAGTGATGTTTTTTTGTTTGTTTGTTTATCATTATTGTTCTTTTGTTTCTGGCTTATTTTATCTCACCAAATGTCCCACATGTCCATTCACATCACTGCATGCCTCATGATTTTGTTCCTTTGTGTAGGAGCACGACCTTCGTTCATCAGGATACACCATGGTTTGCCAATCTACTTCTCAGCCAATGCATCCTTCAGCCACCTGCATTCATCAGGGATCATATAGGGTCCAAAGTCCATGTCCGTCAACATTCTCAATTTTAGACAATTTCATTGTTCCCAAGAGAAGGAAAATCAGTAAACACACCCTCGCCAAATAGGAAATCCAAACCTCCTCTTAACTCTTGTCCCTTCCCCACTTATTTACCTCTGCCGTTGCTGTGGTATCCAGTGATTTTTTTATTTTTTCACATGGGCAGGCACCGGGAAACGAACCCGGGTCCTCTGGCATGGCAGGCAAGCGTTCTTGCCACTGAGCCACTGTGGCCCGCCCTCCAGTGATATTTTTGATGGATCTTTTTATTATTTAAACCTCCATTCAAGAGTTAGGTGGGGAGCCCAGGGTGGGGTTGAAAGTGGGTAGAGGGGTTGGATAAGGAAGAGCAATGGGGACCAATTGCTGATGGGTGCAGGCTTTTTAGGTGGGATAAGAATGTTTTAAAATTAGATCGTGGTGATGATTGTGCAATCCTGTGCAGATACTAAAAAACATTGAATTGCACACTTTAAATGGATGAGTTGTATGGTATATGAGCTTTATCTCAATAGAGCTGTTACAGAATTAGAGGGAAAAAGTCCAGAAAAGGGTAATATTCCAACATAGAGTAAAACAAAAAAACCATGTATATTTCTTCTCCCTATATTTACTCCTTAGAAGCAATATATGTTATTACTGATAAAGTACTTACACAGTAATCATTTATTGCTATAATTATGATGCATATAAAAGGTGTCTAATTTTTACATGGGGATACCCCAAGTGTCTAGAACAGTGCCTGCCCTATGGTAAATTGGGGAAAATGGTCACAAGTTCTTTGTAGCTCCTCCCATCAAGAGGTAAACTTTTTCTCCTCCCCTTGAATCTGGGCTTGGACATATGGCTTGCTTTGGCCAAAGAGACATTAACTAATGTGATGCATTTAAAAGTGCTGGAGGCTGCTGAGAGCCTTCCACCTCCACGTGAAAGAGCCCAGGAGGTCAGCCTATTGGAGCATTCTGCCTGGGGCACAGATGAGCCACCTCAGCTAAAGTCCCCTAGTCTAACCAGGCTGTCAGCTGCCAAACAGGTGGATGAGGCCATGCTAAACCACACAGACCCAGCTAAGTCACCAACTGACTGCAGAGATAAGAAATACAAAAACAAAAAAAAACAAAAAGCAGACCAGAAGAATTGCCCAGCTGACTCATTGTACCATCAATTACGTTGCGTTGCCATTTTAAACCACTAAGTTTTAGGGTTGTTTGTTACACAGCAATAGATAACTGAAACAGTGGACTTTCAGCAAACATAGAATGAATATAGGTAAAAAGCATCTGCTGGTTGGTTGAGGAGGAAAGCTTGCCCTGGAGGCTGAGAGTAAAACTCTGATGCAAGCAGAAGCAGAACGGGAGCCATAGAAAGGCAGGAAAAAAACAATAGCAACCACAAATGGAAAAAAAAAATGCTTCCCTTCCCCTTATGAAATCAGAGTGTGTTTTATATATTTGAACATGGTTTCATGCTATTTGACTCTTCAAACACAGTTCCCCACACATACACGCGCAAGGCAGCACTTGGCCCACCAAGCCAGCTGCAATGACTCCGATCCAGAGAACTGCTCTAGACCTCTCCCGGCTGCTTTGAATCTCAAACTCTAGGTTTTAGTTCCTTGGCCGTGAGATTTCATAGTTATACTTTGCTTTTTGCTACTTCTGACCCTTTGGTTCTGGAAACCTTTAGGACTCCTTGGCTTTTTGGACTCATCAGTCTATTCTAAGCTCTACTTGCTCCCTGGCTTCGGCATCCCCAGCAGCTTTCAGCTGCTTCTGGAAGAAATCCTCTAGCCACAGGTAAAGACTTCAGATCCCCGAGGCTTCCTATCACCCTGGGCAGAGGGGGCGGGGGTGTATCACTGCATCTGACTCTTGGTGGGTGCCGTGCGGTGGTATAAAATGAGGGGCTATGTAACAAATTTCCTTATTCCAGTAGAGAGATGAGAATCAAGCTATTTGTCCAATGCTCCCAGGCAACGTGAATTGAACCACTACTTCTGCCACTGCTTTTTTTGAAAGATTCAGAGAGCTGGGGTCAAGAGTTGGTGGTCAGGATAATACCAAATTGTCCTGAAACACAACGTGATAAGTGCCACAGGCATTCCTGGATAAGCTCCAGGACGATCCACCTAAAGGACGAAGCAAGAGGAGAACAGAGACATGACTGCTTGAGAGCTGGCCCTTTCAATGTGGCCCACCCACCTTGTACCAAGCTACAGCTAGCAAGTAAAATCCACGTGTTCTAAGTAATTTTCCCAGACCACACCCAAGTATTCAGACCCTGCGTTCTCATATTAATTTTCCTGACCTGAGCGCCCAGCCTTTGTGCTGTTGGCTTTTGCCCTGCTTCTTCTCTCTTTAGTTTGGATGAACCATTTGGATTCCCTCTTTGGTTCATAGGACTCCAATTTTCACTCAGAATATGGACCTGTTCTTTCTTTGGATTTTCTTGTCCCTTCAAATCTCAGGTAGGTATTGGGTGATCAACTTGTTTTGGTTTCTCCAGTTTTAAAACTGGAAAGTCCAGGGTCTCTAGAAACATCGCAGTCCTGGGCAAACAGAAACACTAGGTCACCCGAGGTAAGAGATCCCCAGAGACCACAGATGGCCAGGCTAATCCCCTGCTCTCCACAGGCAGCTGGGGAAGCTCTCAGCCAGGGATGCAGCACCCTCATCTATAACATGAGGGATAACAACGGTACACATCGGATCAGGGTGGGGGGTTGAGGAGTAAATGAGATGGAGCCTACAGAGTACTTAGTGGCATATAGTAAGTGGTCAGTGAACATTTATTATTGTTATTGTTATTATTATTATTTAACAACAGATCCAAGAAGGGGTAAATCGGCATAACCCTGTATGAGAGTTTAGGTAGTGGTGCTGCAGGACCCATGAAAACTAACGCTACCCTAGGTAAAGTGAGTAAGATCAGAACTTCAGGGCCAAAGTTCTATTATTGCCATAGCAATAATCAAACTAATATTATTTGATCTGAGTTAAACACTGCTCACCTAAAGTTTTGGGAAAGAGTGGTTGTCTTATATTTAAGATATTCCCAGGAATGCTAGAGAAGGGGGACTTATGCCAATGAGATATTATTACATGAATTAAACTACCTAAAGAAGTTTATGAAGAATGCACTATATGCATTTTAGCTTTGGGGACTAACATCTATTGCAGGCGAACTGATTCAGCAACTTTGGGAGTGGATCCCAGAAACCCACACTTTCAGCACATTCCTGGGTGACTCTTCTGTACACTAAAGCTTGAGAACCTCACATGAGACCTTGATTGCTGGCAGATGGACATTGTACCTTGTGCACTGTTTTATCCCCAGACCCTAGCACAGAGCCTGTGCTCCCCGAAGGTGTATTTGTCATTCTGTCCCTTTGCTTCTGATGCTAAAGATTTGGTTTGCCCAGAAAGTATTTTTCTGTAATGAGATACCAACACATGTTCTAGTCACTGAGGCATTTATTTCAACTAGTTTTTCACCCCAGTGGTAATGATTAGGGAGGAAAACACTTTGGAAATTAACAAATTTCATAACGAAAGGAGCACATTAAATCTGTGCAGGAAAGAGGCTTCAATTAGATGGAAACAACATTAAAAACAATAGCCTGGCCTGCTAAGGAAGGTACACTCGCTTCCCGTAAATTAATGCCATCTGGCTCTCCACTGCAAGACAAAAGCCCCTCCCAAGGAAACACCAAGCTCCGGAATGAGGACAAGTAATCTAATTCTCAACGACACTTCCATCTCCATTTTAATATGGAAAATCTCCATGAAATGGATTCTGCAAGAACAGATTTTCATTATTGAAAAACCATGTCAGAATAAATTAGCATGAAGGAGAAGCAGGAAAACACTGGATTGGAGTATTCAGAACAATTTGATTACCCACCTATTTGCCAAGTTGTTTCATATGCATTTAGTAGGCGTTAGAGACACTAAGTATTGTTCTTCCTGCGAGTGAAAAAGCCGAATTATCAATCCTGTCTTGTGAGTGAAAAAGCCGATTTATCAATCCTGTCTGAATTTCTGAATTGCTCATTTGAGTACTATCCTGCCATTTCCATGTCATCTGGCTATTTTGCATCTTGGGTCAATAATGATAGTAACAAAGCAGTGGCTGGAAGAAGGGCCAGCCGAAATTGATAGAGATTGGCAAATTCAGGGCCACAGGAGGCCAGAGTGACTTCTCCTGCATGGTGAGTGAGAAGGATGGCCCCAGGGACCTCAGCTGCTGGAACTTGGGAGACAGCTGGGGGTGGAGCAGCTTGCTCACAGGTTTGATGCCAATGTGATGGGAAGCTCATATACAGATGGGACCCAAGAGCCCCTTACCCTAAGGTGACTTAGGCAAAAAAAGTTTCCCCTCCCCACCAACTTCTATGCTTCCTTCAGCATTCTCTTGCCCCATTCAGATTCAACCACTATTGCGTAAATACTTACTATGTTCCAGGTTCATCTCTTTTACAGTCTTTATCCACATGTAATTGAGTATTAGAAAATATATGCAAAAATGGGAGAAAGAGCCAAGCTTCTCTGTGTTGTGATTTTTCTGTTTGGGTGCCTGTCTTCCTGGCTAGAGGTGAAACCCTGGAAGGTAGGAACTGGGTCTTGTTCATCCAGCAACTCTCTCAGTGCTTGGCACTTGGCAACAGCATAATAAATGCTCAATCAGTAAATAAACAAATGGACAGTAACTCTGTGACGTTGATCTCCTTGTTCCCATTTTACAGATGAAGAAACTGGAACTCAGAGACAAAAATGTCTTTCCTGTGGTTCACAGAGCTAATGTGTAGATTGTGGAGCATCTTCCCCCACCCCACATTTGCCTCTTCTTTGATGGACAGTGTCATGGTTAGGGACAGGTGTCAACTTGGCCAAGTTGTGGTACCTGTTTATCTGATTGGGCAAGTGCTGGCCTGTCTGTTGCAATGAGGACATTTCATAGGATTAGGTCATGATCACGTCAGCTACATCCACAGCTGATTCCATTTGTGATCAGCCAAAGGGGAGTGTCTTCTGCAATTAGTGATGCTAAATGCAATCATGGGAAGCCTTTTAAGGAGGACTCAGAGGAGACAGGTCGCATTCCTGCTTTGGCTGGTGAGCCTCTCCTGTGGAGTTCGTCCAGGCCATCCATTGGAGTCATCGGCTTCGCAGTCTGCCCTGTGGATTTTGGACTCGGCGATCCTACGGTCACGTGAGACACTTTCATAAATTTTATATTTGCAAGCGTTCCCTGTTGATTCTGTTTCTCTAGAGAACCCTAACTAATGCAGACAGTATGATGGGTGGCCCTGAAGACCTGCTCCCTTCTATACTGTCAGGTGTGTGGATCCCACACCTCTTGATTAGGTGGACTGCTTAAGGAAATACCTGGTTATCTTCAATTCCCCTACAAAAGAAATTTCAGTTTGGTCCCTCCCCTTCCTGACTGATAGCTTTTCTCAAATGACTATTAGGGTTGGGTCTCTTCATTGCCCTGTAACACTTCTGTCTTAATGTTCTTTCTGGTCTGAAGGCTTTACGGGGCTCGAGTGAACTGTCTCATGGAGCATTACTGCCACCAGCCCGATCAGGAACTCATCCTTGCTTCTGCTTTCCCTGTGCGATCTGCAGTTCCAAGCCCCTGGGGCTCCAGCATCTGCGCTGGGTCGCTGATACCTCTACTCTGGTCCCTGAAGGAGCCGAAGCTCCAGGAGGTTCTGCTGTGGATTTTCTGTCTGCTGATGACTGCGTTCAGGGAACCGTGACTGGTGTGTGGAATGAGAGAGAGATGAAACACAGTGCTGGAGGAGCACCTAGGGCCAAAGCATGATGGGTCTTATGTATCATGTTAAGTTATTTGTGCTGTTTCCTAAAGGCAATTAGCTCACTGGCTGTCCCCCCAGACTTTCCTAACTCACCATCTGTGAAATGGGTAAAGCGTCCTCTCCAGCCCAAACCACGGTACATGATCACTAATCAATCACAGTACTTCTTCCTCCCCTGAGCCTACATAGAGAACTGCAATTCTTCTCAATGGAGTCTTGCAGGCAGTCACCACCACTGGACATGAGATGAGATTTATTTGTCATCCTTATTCTTAGCATGCTTCCATAAGTGGAGAAAGAGTCTGTTGTCCAGGTAACCCCAATCAATCCTTACCTCTGCCTTCTCTCCCTTGCTCCAGGGATCTCTGTATAAATAACTGCCCAGGATTAGTCATGTGTCCACCCCAGCTCTCCCATTGTCTAGTCTTACTCCAAAGAGTGAAAACCTGCTGGCTGTAACAGCAACAGCGCTTGTGGCTTTCTCAGAGTCCCTGTACAGTGGTAAACCTCTGGATTAGGGACAGGCTTTCCTGCAAAGCTCTCTCAAACCTTCACTGATTAGGGGTCTAATTTTATTCCTCTGTCAATATCAAATGACAGTGCCCCATTTTCTAAAGTTGCACAAAAGGCAGCAGGAAGTCAAATGGCATTATGCAGCTATTAACAAGAACAGCTCTTCATTAAATGGAAGCTTATAATTTTGTCAAAAAGTTCCGTCCTGGCTCCCTTGTAGTTCTGGTTTCCTTTGTTAAGAGAGGGCTCAGTTTTGAGCTTCTCCTGGGGCAGCAGCTGTGCTGAGCAGCGAGTGTCTGACAGCTCAGAAAGGCGATATGGGGTGGGGAGAGGGAGGTGGGGGGAGGTAGGGTGTCCCATCTCTGGCCTCCTCAGCCAGCGGCCGGTGGGACTAGGACTCTGTTACAAATCAGAGCGAATTCACACTGTTGTCACCCATGAGCAGAGACTGATGTGTGAAGAATTTTAAACTGGAGTTTATTCAGGTCCAATTAAATTCCATTTTACAAATTCCATACGACTCCTCACCAGGAGAAAGCTCATTAATTTTTTTTTTCTGCGGTAAGCTAGACTAGACAGCAGTACTGGGCTGTGCGGATGGAGTGCGGGCTCTTGAGGAAGACTTTCAGAGCAGAGTTCTGTGGGTTCTTAGAGAAGGCAAAAGGATTTATGTGATATAACTAAGTACCTGAAAGACAAGGCTATTTCTAAGCAGGTATCAGAAAATAAAACCACTGGCACGAAATGGGAAAAATAATCTTTGAAGAGGAGCATTCGAGCAATCGAGAGGCTCACAAATCAAAAGAGAAAAGACTTTTTTCTTTGTCTTTGCTTCTTTAGAGGCCAATTCTATCTAGTTGGTGATATCCAGTGAGAATTTGGGGCTTTGTGGTGGCTCATGATTAAAGCAATTTTTAAAAGAGCACCAGAGATAAAGCCTCCTGGGTTGTCTTTTAGCTATTGAATGGGACACCAGAGGATTAGCCCATTATTCACTTGACACACACCTAGTACTGAAATCATTAGGATTTCCTAGTGTTAGGATTTCTTCTCCTCCAGTCACCTTTTGGCCCTCTTAGTTACCTGGGAAGTCCAACATAGGGGATGCAGACTCACCCTTTATTCCTGACTTGGAATCAGCCTCAAATCCACCCCACCCCACCCCACTACTGCTCTGCTTTCTGTCATTGTAAGTGTGGCTACACAGGATAGAGACTTCAAGGGCCCTGTTAAGCCTCTCCATTAAAGCCTAGGATATCTTTAAATCCAAGTAGCCAGCTACTGCCCCTTTTTGCTTGGGCCTTGCTTGACCTATTTCGGCTCCCAGAACCAAAGAGACCTCCCCTGTGCATGGCACCCCAGACTCAATTCTGGCCATTGGTGATGCACTCTTGAGGGCATAAAAGAGAGATGAGTGAAAAGTTAGAGGAGAGAAGCTGTTAACATCTCATCATGAGCTTTGCCTATGAAAATCTTCTGGAGGCAACTCACAGGTTGAGCACAGCACATGAGTGGGGTTGACCAGCTGCTCTCAGCCTCTCCTTGTGATGGGCTCCCTGCTTTGGATGAGGTTGGCTCAGATCTTGGAGCAAGTCCATCCTGCATGAGAACATCAGAACTTGATGGTGTGTGTGACTGAAGCCTTTCCTTGTATCCATCAAAATGACTGGGTTCCTATTACTTAGAGCCTTATTTCCCCCATCTGTCACATGGAAATAATGATCCCTGCCTCTTAGACCACTGTGAGACACAAACGTATGTGAACCCACGAATGTAAGTGTCTGTCCCCGTGGGGTTGTTGCATAACTATGCTCACATGCCAATAAGAACAGATTATTAAAACACTGCTCAGGAGGAGACATCAAGAAATAGTAAGCGGTCTAATGCACAGTATCATTTAAAAAATGTACACATAGAAAAAAAAGCTTCACATTTTAGAAGGGATCACAGAAATCCCAGGATGTGTTTCTAATCCATGAGAATGGTTGCTTTCAGGGGACTAGAGATTGGGAAGAGGGAATAGGGATAAAAGGAAGTAATCAGTCAATCCAAAGAGCCACCTTGCACGAGATGAAAACGACAGCCTGTCATAAACTGAGGCAGAGGATTAACTCAACTTTCTGATCTTGAGCTCCAAACCTTCCTCCACTTTAACTAACACATGCAAGGGATCCTTAGTCAAAATGAAAAATGAGGGAAGGTGTGGATGCATGGAGGAAGGAGATCATCTGGGCCCAGCTTACTGGAACAACAACTGGTAACTAGATAGACTTTTCTGAAGTTGAGATTCTGATTTGAACTTCAGACTTCCACAGTTCTGTTCTCACATGATGAGCCTTTGGGCCCATTCTTTCTATTTGAAGTGCCCCTCCCCTTGCCTGTTGTGACACAGGGTCCCCTGCCTCCTTGTGGTTATGTATTGCAGAAAAAACTCATACCTAATCTTAATCCACATCCCTATGGATGTGAGCCCGTTGGAAATTGGTCCTCCTGAAGATGTTATTTTTAGCTAAATTGTGGCCAACTGAAGCAAGTGGTCCTTAATCTAGATTACTGAAGGATTTATAAAGAGAAAGCCACAGGAAATAGCCAAAAGCAGGATTCAGTGGGAACTAGAAGAGAAAGGAGAGGATGTCACCACATGACGGGAGAGCCAAGGAACCCCAAGGAGTGCTGGCCAGCCAGCTCCAGAGCGCCACCATCTTCAAGGAGAAAGCATGGTCTTGCTGACACATTGATTTTGGACTCCTAGCTTCTGAATGAACCCATGATCCAATAAATTCCTATTATTTAAACCAACATATTGTATGTGGCATTCATACTAGCAGCTCTGGCAAGCTAAGACAGCCCTATTCTAGCCATTCTGGTTGTTTCTTTCCTGACTCATCTTCTTTTACCTTCTCCACAATTCATTCTTCTTTCCCTGTTTCAACTTGTCCCTTTACTTTATCCTATGGGAATTCTGATGCAAAACATACCTGCAGACCAGGCCACACATGTTTTATAGCAGTTATCCTGGCTATGGGCATGGAGGTTAGTTTGCCTGAACTGCTTTTTCTTCAATTTTCACTTCATTAACTCCCACTCACATGTCATGGCTCTGACTAAATGTCACTCCTCAGAGAGACTTCCCTGTCTACCCAATTTAAAATAGGTATTTCCCCATCAGGGGTCCCTGTTCTTTTCTACCACCTATCACTTATCACAGTTGTAATGGTGAATTTAATGTGTGAATTCGTGTGTAATGTCTGTCTCTTCCTTTACATTGTGAACACCATAGGATTCCCATCATGTCTCTGTTATTTCCCACTCTAAAGTGAAGGTGGTTTGAAGCTGTTTGTGCCCCCTAGAAAACATGCTGTTATGTTTAATCCATTCCTGTGGGTGTGAGCCCATTGTAAGTAGGGCCTTTGAATGAGGTTACTTAAGCTAAGGTGTGGCCAGGCCACTTGGGAGGATCTTAATCCTACTGTTGGAGTCCTTTATAAGCAGCATGAAATTCAGACAGAGGGAGAGGAAGCCATGGAAATAAGAAGTTGAAATTCAACAGGCCCCAGGAAAGAACAGAGAGGCCAGGAGAGGCCACCATGTGCATTGCTATGGGACCGAGGAGCCAAGGACCAAGGATCACTGACAGTCAGCCCCAGAACACCCATCTTCAGGAATAGAGAATCACCTTGTGATGCTTTGATTTGGATGTTCTTTTAGCCTTAAAATCATGAACAATTAAATTCCTATTGTTTACACTCAACCATTGCATTGGTATTTGCTTGAGTAGCCTAGGAAACTACAACAAAGCCTAACCCCACATGCTCCATAAGGAGTGATTCAATCAATAAATATTGAATAAACACATGGATAACATGGTTGCATTCATTCATTTATTCATCCATTCGACAAAACTTAATTCAGCACTTACTGTGTGCCAAGCACTGGGTAAGAGAAAGATGGAAGACGTTGTGCCCTGGCCTTCAAGGAGGACACAGGTTAATGGGAAAGTTAGACAAGTAACCAGGCTAATACAGTGCAGTGTGATTGGTAATGAGTGAAGAAAGTACAAGTTATTGAGAATTAGGTTGCAGAAGACAGATCAGAGAATCAGTGGGCAACTGAGAGAGTCACAGTCTAGAAAAGGCACAGACAGACACCAACCCTGGGACAGGGATGTGAAAAGTTACGTTTAAAGCTAAAGATCAAGCAAAAAATGCCACAAAGCAAAAAACAAAACCTACAAGGGTAATGAACTTAAAAGTGACCAGAGCAGGTAGCTGGGCAGCCAGATTCCTGACTTTCCTGGCACAGTGTTGTTTGTTTCAGTTCTGAGGGGCTTTTCCTAGGCCCCGGATTTTGCACCATTTCTCATCGACAAGAAATGAAATAGAATTAATATCTTGAGCAGATAATATTCCTTAGACCCAAATGTCCCTCCATCCCTTTTTCTTTTCCTTTCTCTCTCTGTTTCCATCTCCTTCTCTTCTTTTTCTTTCTTCTGGCTTACTTTTTAAAGTCTGACTAGGTGAGAGGTAAAATTTGATTAGTCATTCAGTTCCCGTAGATTTACTGTTGGCAAAAGAACACTTTAATTATGAAGAAAGGAAATAGGAAAAATAGTCTTTTCTGCAATGTTTCCTTTTGGAACCGACGAAACCCTTTGGGAGAGTTGAACTAGAACAGAGTGTAGCAGCCTTTCATCCTTATGCAAATTAAAAATATAAGGGAATGAAAAGTGCATCTATTAAAGAAGAGCTGAACACCTGTCTGCTCTACTTCTCTCTTTCTGCCCAAACAGGAGATCTGGGCGCCTTTGGGTGGCAGACTTCCCAGGGATCTTCTGGCCCAGGCCTTCACAGCACTGAAATTTGGGAAGTCCTAGCAAGACTGAGCTAGCTGGATTGAGTTTGAAGACAAAGCCTGGGAAAGTCGGAAGCCAGGGGCTGGCCCATGTTGAGGCAGGCAGGGCTGAGTCATGCTAGGCTAATGGTAGGAACAAGCCATCAAAGGAAAGACTATTGGTGTGGAAGTCAGAGAGCTGAGTCCATTGGCAGAAAAGGGAGCTGCGCGTTGGGTGACTGACAGAACAGGGTCACCAAGTCATATGCCTAGAAAGGTCCGACTGGTAACTTAAATGAGGGCAGAGGACAGAGTATGACACAACAGGGAGTGGTGGGGACTGTGTTAAGCTGGAGGTCAAGTGCCTCTGTGTGAGGGAGGCATATGCTACTCAGATCCCATGCATTGTGGCCATGAGTGAAAGCAGACCCAGTATTGCAGATCTTCCCAGTTTTAGAGAAAAGTCTGAAATCTGGATTTTTATTTGTAATCCCTCAGTTTAAGAACACTGGGCAAGTCAACAAAACCCAGGGTGGGGTAGGGCGGAGAGGGCAAGAGTAGGGAAAAAGGGTAGCCACAAGCCTTGTGACCTGCGTACAATTTACGTGAATAAAGGAAAGAGCAGTCTGCCTCCCATAAAGCTGAAGGTGGTGCAGGTGGGAATGGACAGGCCTCCAGGATGGGGTGAGGCTGGGAAGAGGAAAGGACCAACTTTATGGGAGGCAGACTGAGCAGGACCACAAAAAGATTTTCAACACCACAACCTTTCTGCATTGCCACGGAGGCTTCGTTCTGCCAGCTCCCTTTCTGCTTCTGAAGGACAAAATAGCTCCCTTGATGCCAGAGTGAAAGTGAGGTTCTCACAGTGGCCTACAAGCCCCACCAGGATTGGGACCCCAACAGCTGAGTCGCATCATCTCCCATGGCACATTTTCCTCCCCCTCCTCCAGATCCATGGGCTTCCTTGCAGTTCCTAGAAAATACCAGGCACACTCCTGCTGTAGGACCTTTGCACTGGCTGCTGCTTCTGCTAAGAACGTCCTAAGCAGACTTCTCTGATCCTTACCCCCTTCCAGTCTTTGCATCCTGTCATCTTCTGACCCCACTCTATTTGAAATTTAACTCGCCACTGCACCTGGTTGGCTTTCCCAGTCTCTATTTTCTTCATCCGAATTTTTATCACCTTCTAAAATATTGCACAATTTTCTTACTTATAGCTTCTTTTCTTTCTCATGCCACTAGAATAGAAGCCTCTCAGAGGCAGGGTAGGGTTTGTTCGCTTTATCACTGATGTATTGCTAGAACAATATTTTTCACATAGGAGGCACTCAATGAATGCTTATCAAATGTATGAATTCCTATTTCTTCCCACTGACCTAGAGCTCTAGGATGAGTTATTGAGAAGCTTCCCTTTCCCTTCTGTATTTCATCCCTCCTCTATCCTTCCCAAAATTCCATTCACTTCTGCTAATGTTTGTTGAGCAGGTTTGCTGTGCCAAGCCTCACACTCAGTGCAGAGGAGAAATGTTTTCCACCCTCAAGAAGCTTATGAACTAAGACGAGAGACAGACACATAAACTCAAAACCAAGATGTAACATTTTATATATTATCGCAAGGGTATGTGTAAGGTGCAATGGGAGTACAGAGGAGGTGTCACTTGTGTTGGGTCTTAAAAGATGTGCAGAGTTCACCAGAAGACAAGGACATTATGTGCATCCAAAAGGTCAGGGTAGGGATTGGGTATAAGTAGAATCAACAGGACTGATGCTGTGAACTTCATTTTGTGGAGCATTCAGAACGAAGTTGCTTGGAGGGTACTAGCTTATATCCCAGTGGAAATAAGGTCCATAGATATTTTGATGTTTTCCATGGCTTTAAAATTAAAGTTTGCCAATTGAACATTTCAAAACCTGTTTCTCTTTTGCCTTGAACACTTTACTTGCAATTTAAATCTCTGACCACTAGGTGGTAATAGGTTTCTGGGACACAGGGCTTGAACTGCAAGCCTTCTACTTTACCTCATATTTATTTAGATTGCTGACATAATTTTCCACTTATGTGGAAAACTTATAAAAATATAAGTTTTATTGAAACAGGGAAACAAAGTAAAATAACAAAACACTGTTTCTATATGTTATTTACATATTTTCAGTTTTTAAAACAAAATAGCGTCTTAGATGTACTCTAAATACCTTCTCCTTTTGCCACAGTTGCCCAGCATTATGACTTCACTTGCATCAAAAGCCTTAAAGTCTAGCTTTTTCTGAAACTTATTTAACTATTCAAACAAGAGTGCTTACTCAGACTTATTCAAAGAAATGTCTGTTTGTCTTTCTACAGTGTCCTGTGTTGTTTTTCTACGTGGCATGAATACAAAATTAAACAGTCTGTCAAATTGGGATGCTTCTGAAAGTGGGAGAAACCCTCTGACTTTTCAATCTCTCAAAGCCTCTGTTCAAAGGCAATTGTTATACTCTTGAATCCTAAGTCAGAATGAAGCATGCTCCCTCACAACAGGTATTTCAGATGTTCTAAGTGTGACTTGAACCAATGCAAGAATAGCATGTCTCAGGAACAACTTGCACTCTTAATTGACATATTTAAAAAATCTTCCAGTTACAAATTCATACTTAATGCTGAGTATAACTTTTAAACGAAAAAAAATTAAATAGAGATTTGGAGATAAATTAGTTTCAGCTAGAATAAGCAAATATTTACTGAGCGCGTTATTATGTAGACATTCTACTAGGTGCTGGAGACATAAAATAAATAAGACATACCCCTTTTACAAGGGATACAGTTCATAGGTCAGCTAGCTACAGAGTCATATACACTGTATATTTATATATAAATAGTATATACATTGAGTAACCCAAATCATTTGCATTATAAATGCAAAAAACATCACACGGACACAGACAAATGTACACACTTTAAGTTCTTTCATAGTTTTCCTGATTATAAAAATAAACTCATTATATATACAGGAACTTGTTAGAAAAGTTTGCATCTGATGCAAACCATATTTTTGCTTCCTTATGGAGTAAATACGAAAAAAATTTAACCCCAGATGTTAAATATATTTCTTAAAGGCCTCCTAAGTATTAGGGAGAAACTCGTCCTAGTTATGATTAGTGCAGAACTGATTATTTTCCTTCCAAGTCCGATACCAAAGCTGATAGCTACAGGACTAGGGGCAGGGTGGGGGCTTTTATTCAGGCTATTCACACTTAGGCGTCTACATGGCATATACAGGTGAGTGAAATAACAAAGGGATACCTCAATAGCTAGAATTAAACTGCCACTGGTGGCAACTTTACTCTTGGAAGACTGAACTTTGGGCAATCACAGAAACTGGGACTGAACTAGATGGATTCTGGTACAAGGTTGTGGCTGATGTCATGTGAGCTGGTGTAGGTCAGCAGGGGGTCAGTGAACAGGACAGAAAGTGGGAATGACAAAGAAAAGGGGAGCTGGACCCAAACCAGAAAATATCAGATTTCCTAGATCCCAAGACACTGTCAATTGCAAGATAAACCATTAATTTAGAAAAAGTTTTCAGGTAAAACAAAACCCTGGATTAAAGCACACACTTTTTTGGGTCACTTCTCAGCTTCATCTGTATAATTACACACTACCTGCTCTTTTAGTAATATGATCAAATCTTGAGTCTAAGCTTTTCTCAAACAACGAGTTCAAATTTTTTTCTAAATCTTTTTTGACCAATAGCAGCTCTGTTTACTATCATATAACATATTGCTTTTTCACAAATAGTGCTTTTGACATCTTTGATACCTATTACCCTTAGAATTGAAAATATAATTTTGAGGTATATAAAAATTCTCATCTGCATTTCCTGTTTGAATGTGTAGTCATTTTTTCTCTTTTGAATCACTAGGAATTAAACTGGTACTGTTGAGGAGAGGACAGAAAAACATTTTTCTTGGTACCTAAGGTGCACAGCTTAAATAAGCACCTTCATTGCTGAGCAGACTCTTTTCTGGTTGTGTATGTAGGATACCAGCAAGAAGTGCTTACTACCTGCATTTTTCTTTTATTCAAGACAAAGCAGGATCTTGAAATTTGATTTCTATGAGCTTTTCCACTGTGCCCTTCACTCTAGAGCAGATGGAAGGGAATTTTTACGCACATACTATATGCAGGCATTTGGGCTGATAACTTCTAACCATCAGGTTCATTTATTCTTCACAATGATCCTGAAAGGAGGTACTACCCTCATTCTACAGTTCAAGAAATGGAGGATCAAGAAGTTATATAACTTGCTTGAGGTCAAACCCTGATTTGCCTGTTTCTGAGGTCCACGAGGTCACAGAGGTCCTCAGTTGTGTTTGCTTTCCTCCAAGATCAAATGAAAAATGGGTTCCTAGAAGCTCCAAATTAGAAAGATGCCATTCATAGGCACCCCAAACCCTACTGCCCCACCAACCCTGATCTGTCTGATCAATTCACCCAACCTTGTATCCTGACCTGGGACCTGCTGACCTCATGCCTCTCCCCACACCTTTCTTTGACTGCAGGAGTGTCTTTTTCAAACTTTAAGACTTTTATGAAATCTGTCCTCATGCACCCATCCCCAATCACTTATTATTTCTTTCTTCTCTATAACCACATACATTTTGTATCCTCCCTTATGGCATTTATATTCTATCTTGAATTATGCTAGGTATGTAACCATCTTATGTTCTCCCCACAGTTTTTTGAAGGGCCATGAGACCAGCATTCAGGGAGACCAACATCCATGGTTTTGCAGGTATTCCAAAGAGGGCTGTCAGACTTGCCAGCGTCACTATTTGTCTTTCTTCCCTGACGCAGCAGCCTTCACGTGGTCTACCTGCTGATAGCGCACGCAGGCACCTCCTTCCAGAGCTGCTGTGACTGGTTAATTGGTTATTTCCAGCCCACAACTACCCTAGCCAATGCCCAGAAGAACGATGGGCCGCTCAAAAACTTTTTAAAGAAATCCTTCAATGTAACAAATAATATTAATACAAGCTGCATTCCGTATATGCATTGCAATATATATGTAACAAATTTTTAAGTGAATCTTTTTTTATTTATCAGTTAAAAAAATTAATAACAAACAAACAAAAATATTAACATATCATTCCATTCTACATATATAATCAGTAATTCTTAATATCATCACATAGTTGCATATTCATCATTTCTTAGAACATTTGCATCAATTTAGAAAAAGAAATAAAAAGACAACAAAAAAAAATAAAACGATAACAGAGAAAAAAAGTTTATACATACCATACCCCTTACCCCTCGCTTTCATTTTATGTAACATATTTTGTAACAGCAAGTTAGTACTTAACCCTGCCTCTCTAAACATCTTGGCTCTAGAATTACACCAAGGGAAAGGGAAAGGGAAAGGATTTTCTTTATCTAAATTTACACTAATCAAAAGAAGCAGTAATAAGCCTCAAACCAAAATAGAATGCAAAATGACTGCAGATCTCAGATAAGGAAATGCTTGTATCGCAGATGACTTCTAGCCAAATGAATTAAGGGGAGCAGAGGAAGGCTTGAAAGCATCTGCCAGGTGCATTGGCTTAGCCAGCATGAATTCTGCTTAAAATCCCAACACCTCCCATATTTTCAGCTCAAGTAGTGCAGGATGTACCCTTTAAGATAACAAATCATCCAACCTACATCTTTACTGTTCACCTTCCCTCCTCTGGTATTGACTCCAACTTTGATCACTTCCACAATTCACTAGTCAGCCCTGATGCTCCAAATCGATGCTCCAAGTTTATCAACAAAGAGTCATGCTAGTACCATTGGCACCATGTCCTACTTTAGTAGCTGCTTCCTAGGAAAGGTTGCATTCAAAGGAATGGAAAAGATTACTTATCTCAGGACCATCTCCACAAGCATGGAAGTCCTGCAGTAAAGGAGCCTGTTTAAATTAGTTTAAATACCCATATAACTAGATTTATTTTGACAGAATGCCACACCCTACGTCCACCCAACTTTTGTTGCTCTTTGTCATTCCAGCTAAGAGACACTAGCCTTCTTTAGAACACAATTTGGAAAACACTGATTCTCCTTTTCTGGTTCATATCTATGGCTATTCCCACATCTTCAGTTTTCTCGGAACATTTACTCAGGAGACCTCAGCTCACTATATTTTCCTGAGGGAGTTCTATTTTTGAAAACACAATTTTACAACAAATATTCAGTAATAATGTGGACTCTGACAGTTTCTGCCAAATGTAGGGTCATCCCATTAAACCACAACAATGCTTGAGTTATGTGGCACTCTAAAATTTCCATTTCAAAGAAGAATTCCAAAGATACTTTAGGTTAGAGTAGGTGGATTTTTGTTTTGTGCAAAAAGTCCTTATGGAAACCTATTTATGGAAGCCATTGTTTGCCATATTTTATTTAAATAGATTTGTTGTTTGGAAAACTACCTTTTAATATACTTTCTTTCATTAGTAAAGCCTTGTCTTTTGGAAATGTTCCATGGTGTTCAAAATAATTTGCATTCAAACAAAAATGTTTTGTTTGAAGAATCTTGAGTGACTTCTTGTTTCAAAATATATCAGCCTGTCTGTTCCTAAAGACTTAAAGTTATCTGGCTCCAGCTCTACCCAATGCCTACAATGTAAGTTAATAAGTTAATCAGACAGTTAGTTGGTAAATATTTATGGTGCTATATGCTTTGGGCATGACTCTGTTCTTAATACTGGAGATAAAGTAGTGAATAAAGACAAAAGGTGCATGCTTTCTTGGATGTGGTGCAGAGGGGTGGAAATAAATGAGAGCATTTCATATGGTAATAAATGCTTAGAAGGAAATAAACATCCGAGGGGGAAAAGGGTGACTTGTGAAGGCAGGCGAAGAAAGGCCTCTCTGAGAAGGTGATGTTTCAATGGAAATCTTAATGAATTTAAGAAGCCGTGGGTAAGGGAAGAAGATGGCAGACACAAGGAGCAGCAGCAGATGGAAAAGTCCTGAGCTGAGAAAAGGCAGAAAGAATGCAAGTGTGCTCGTATGAGGAACGAGGGAGAAAGTGGCAGGGTATGAAGTTGGCGCGGGGTCAGGGACAAGGCCAGGTGGGGGATGCACGTGCCCCCAGACCATACCACCTGCTACCTCTCCTTGTTCGCATCCACCAATCGTCCCCACGCCCTAGCATTTCTGAAGACTGCAGCTCGCCACATGGTTCCTAGCATGAACAATCAGGTTGCTAATGTTACTATCCATGGAGAAGACTCAGCCAGAAACTGGCCTCAGTTATTCCGCCTCTCACTTCCTGAGATGAATTTCTTCACTCCACTTCAGCAACCAACTCCCATGGGATGCTCTCATCTAGAACCCGTCATCACCAATATCTGCACCTCCTCTTGAAATCTCAATTCCAAGTCTCCCATCATCTCCTGCTAACCTTGCAGAACGTGCACTGAATTATTCATCCTTCATCCTCGCTGGGGCCTTCAATCTGTGTTCCCATTTTGCCCTCTTTATTACCAGCTCATATCCTCCTCTCCTAGCCATCCTAGAGTCCATCTCTATATTTAGTCCCTTTGAATTCAGACTAAGTTGCAGGCAAGTGCTAGGTGCTGGGGATAGAGCAAAGGAAAAAGGTGACCTGATTCTGTGCTGATGGAATTTACAGTCTAGTGGGGGAAATAGACATTAAATACACAAGGAAACATATAGATGTATGATTAAAAAATATGAGAACTGCTTCACAGGGAAAGCACAGGAGGTAATGAGTTGCAAAATAGGATCATCTAATCCAGTTTTAAGGGATGAGGAAGGATTCCCTGCAGAGTATTAAGAGAATTTCATTTAAAAATGGGAAAAGCATTAAATGTTAATTTTTAATCATTTCTAAAATCCACTCAGCCTCTGCCTAGAAAAAGCACTGATAACTTCTTTCTAACATATCTCAGTATTTCCAATCTTTTCCCATGCCCTCCTGGGTATGTCACCTTTCCTTGGCATCTCCTGTGGTCTGTGTTCTCCTTCTATCTTTCTTCCTGCTTCAGGATGCTCTGGAGATGCCATCAAATGATCAGAACAGATCATTCCATTGGAATTCCTGAAAATAATTGTTTCCTGTCCTGCCATGTGCAACACACAGACACAATGTGCCATGTTTGTTAATTAAAATAAAAAGTGACACAGATTTCGTGATCAAAATAGGTGGACTGGCTCCCTGGCTCTCTCCCTACATGGCCCTCTATCTCTGGAACCTGCCCTATATATCCTGAATAGGCAGCTCAGACCTTCCCCAGAATCTAGGAACCATCTGCGCCCTATGCAAGGAAGTATTTGCATTTGATCTATCTCCAGCCATAATCTGACTGCTTAATGCCTGAATCACTGAGCTTTTCTTCCTCCCAGGCAAGGGCATCTGCTGAATTTATTACAAAATGCTTTTGTCCCTCTTTCATGCCTATAAAGCCCATCCCACTGTTCCAGGGAATAAATCATTCCCTTGTATCTGATTGGAACAAATTACAACTGCTCTCTGATAGCCAGGGCAAGCTGTCTGCTGAGGACTGGCTCTCCAAAAGGGAAATGTCTGAGCTTTACAGCCAGCCATGTCTTTCTTCCCACTCATTGGGCAGTTGTCACCCGTGGTTCACTAGAGCTTTCCTCTGGATGCTTCACTCCTCTGGAGCCAGGAGCAAAATGACCAGAACAGATGATGAGGCTACTGGAAGAATGAAGGAAAATTACTGGTTCCCTAAAATTTAGCATTTAAAGAGTAAAGAAGCTCTTTGAACTGGTTATTCCACATACTTGAATAAGGACGCCTTGGAATGCACTTAGGAGATCAGCTAGGAAAGTGAATGGAGAGAGAAAAAGACTGAGCAGGAGATTGAGAGGAAAGGGGTGGGGGAAGAATCAGAACAGAGTGCAGGGAGTGAGGAAAACTAGGTAATTATCTTGAATTTTAGCCACTGGGAGGCCAAGGAGTTACGAACTGCCTGGAGCCATTTCAGACAACTCTTTCACATTTGAAGAGCTCCTCCTCTTTATGTGGAGGCTTTCTAAGTCTCTGATTCTTGACAGAAGCTCTCTTGGCATTGTGGCAGGGTGGATGACAAACTGGATGGGGAGAGATGAAAGTCAGATAGATCCATTTACAAAGGTGCTATACTCATCAAGGTGGGAGTTGAGCTAAGACAAAGGCTATGCGCATGGGAAAAGGAGGAGAATGGATTAAAAAGAACTTGAGAAGGTAGAACTAGAGGGATTTGACGATTACCATTTCTGCAGAAAAATAAAAAAGGAGAAGTTAATGATAAGCTCTAAGTATCTGGCTTGAGCCACAGAATGCATTTTCACCGGTAGGTATAGGGGTAGATGAACGTGGACAAAACAGTATCTTAGGCTGCTCTGGGAGGGGTCCAGGGAAAGAAGAGACCCTGACAGCCATTAGGATGTACGTGAAAGGAGGGCTAGAGCAGGGATAGCAGAGAATAGCACACATACGACAACCCCAACCCTGCCCAATCAGATCTTATGGCGGATATTGCTGGTCATTTGTGGCACTCTTTTGTATTTGAACCCAGCACCAGAACACTTGGCAGTACAAATGCTCCTGGTTGCTATTTTCCATTAGTTAAATTTAGTTTTGAAGATATAAGCTATTTGCCTTTTCTTCGTCTGAGAGGTTTGGAAGTGCAGCTTGTGGCTAAAAAGGTTGTTATGCGCAGACCTTAACAGACAGTCTGTGCTTGGAAACTCACCACCACCCAGGCCAGCTTCCCCACTGCCACCTCAGTCCTGCTTTCCTCTGCCTCTGCAAGGACTCAGGGCAGGTCTCAGCAGCCATGATCAGAAAGTGAGCTGTGAATGGCCCTTACTGGCTCTTCCTCCTGTTGGTAATTTTCATATAGACCAAGCAGCACCAAGTTTCCCCTCACCAAGTGCAGCCCTTTGTTCCCCCACCCCCCTTTCACAAAACCACGTGGACATCTACCCTGGACAGTCCCCTAGAGCCTCAATCTTGGGAGGCTGAATGACAAACACTACCCATCAAGGGAGACAATAGTGTCATTGACCTGCCAATGTCAAGTAGGCCTGTCGCAGGCTCAGAGGACAGCTTGCAGACAGCTTTTTCCTCCCATATAATGGCTGGCTGTTTCCCATGTTCCTCAAGAGAAGGGGTGCACATTCCAGACAAGGGGACTATTTATTTTCCCAGCGAAGGGGACACGTGGCATCCAGAGGTCAAACCCAGATTGGGGCCATGTTTGCTAGGCTAAGCCTAACCTTTTCCCAGAGGCCTGGATTGTTCTGACAACCACCCCAGCTGTGTCCCCTGGGCTGGGAATGTTTCCTCAACTGCTTTGAACAAACACCCATCTGGGCTACCCAGTCTCCATATTTGTTTATAGACTGAAGTCAAAGAATAAGTGAACACTCTAGAGCGTGGTGTGTTCCAGACAGGGTCCTGCCACACATAGGTGGGAGAAGGACAAATATGGGACCCCCAGGCTGCTCCTCTCCACACAGTCAGAGAAAGACAAGCAGAATTAAGACTCTAAAAAGGACTTCCGCCTGCATTTTTATCCCTTAAAAAGAAACTCTGCAAGACTGTGCTCTGTCTAGCAAGAAAGAACAAGTAGAAAGACTTTCTTTCTTACTTACCTTTTCCAACGATATGCAAATTCTCCAATAACCTCCCAAAGAGTTGGAAATTTTCCTGAGATGGCAATAAAAATAAAAATGATGTTGAATCTTATTTGAACAGCACTTAACATTTTGTAAGATGCTTTTACAAATATTTCATTAAATTCTCGGTACGGCCAGTATTATTAGCAAGATGTGTTCAGATGTGTTCAGAGCATGTACTGGGTACGGGCATAAGGGATGTATAAAGGTTAATGACAGAGTCCCTGACCTGTGGGAATTCATGGTTGTGTGTGTGCATGCACATGCACATGTACGTGTGTGTGTGTGTGTGTGTGTGTGTGTGTGTGTCAGTATGGGGAAGACAGCAGGACATTTTGACTCTGTCTCTAGGCTCAAGGGACTCTCACATTTTGACTGCTCTTCAGGAACCAGTCTGTGCAGGAGAATAGGGTGACACTTTAGCACAAATGTCGATTCTATTCAAAATTCAGCAGCAGCAGCCAAACCTGAATAGGTTACCTTAAAATCTGCCTACAAATTGCTTGAAGGATCTGTTCAGTGTACTTCAGAGATGGCAGCCAGGCATCTCGGATGACCAGTTCTTACAGGAACCTCAGATGTACTGTTTTACTAACTGTGCAACCTTGGGCAGTTGTTCAAGTGCTTTGCATGTCAATCTCTTCTTCCTTAAAAGAAGTTCCTACTTATTTCATATGTTGGTAGTGAGAGTTCAATGGATGAATACTGAGAAGAGTTAGGAGAGCCTAACTAAAGTAAACACTTCATTCTCCTCTATGTTCCTCCTTTCTTTTTGTTCCCCTCCTTCCTGCCCTTATTCCTTTCTTCTTGCCTTCCACCCTGCCCATTGCTCTGTGGGAGAAGAGTGAATAGGAGGTGGGAAAGGTAAGGCAGATTGAGTGGCTTTTGGTGAGAACTAGGTTATGGTCAGGTTCCAGGCTTTGGGAAGAACAAAAGGACGTGTTCAAGCTCAAGACCTGGAGGGAGAGCCCAAGCCCAGTGCTGGGAAACCAAACACAAACTCCATGTGCAAAGGGCAGAGGCAGGCTAGGAATCAGAAGGTATTCACAGAGACCAGAAATCACAGTTGCGGGAATGTGGTCAGGACCAGAGCTGGATGGGACAATGGGATAGGTCAAGGAATTGTCACTAACTGGACTAGAAGATTTAGGTAACTACATTGAATGGTCTAAAAGGATCAGAGACAGGAAGAAAACAATCATTTGTCACCACCACTACAACCGCTGCCATCGTCAGGTTAATGGCCAACATTTGTTGAGGGCTTATTTTGTTATGGCAATATGTTAATCCCTCTGTGAATGTTTCTCATGGAATCCTCACACTATATCGAGTGGATACTATTATTTTCTCCATTTTGTAAACAAGGGATCTAAGGTTCAGAAAGGTGAGCTTCTCGCTCAAGGTCACAGAGCTAGACATGATGGCACAGAATCAAGCGTGGCACTATTTGCCTGGGAGCCTGTGCTCTACACTCTGCTGCTGCCCTTTGTTCAAAAACATCATCCAAAAGTCCCTAAGGTCCTGGGCTCTGGGTAACATGTTCTTGATGGTGACTGGTGAATTGGACATGGTTGCAGCAACAGAAGTAGATAATAGAATCAAAGTGCAATTTGTTACAGACCATAATAAATATATCTTCTGGTAGAAAGTGGTCAGGATTTTCCACCAGCAAAATCAGGAACATGAAAGAAGCTTGGTCCACCATGTTCTGAATTAAGGGAGGGGACTAATGGAAGCAGCTGGTCAGGGGGATTTTATGGAGAGACTGGACGAAAGGTGGAGAAGGGACTGGCCAGATGAACCCGCCCCAATGGGAGGCAGCCTGGAACAGCTGAAGGAACACAGGTTTGGAGTCAGAGGGAAGTGCTGCTTCTTGGCCCTGAGGCCTTGAGTAAATCTCTTAACTTCTGGTGTCTTCATCTGAAAAATGGGAATACAGGTACATATCTCAGAGGGTAGTCACGAGGATTGGTGGAAGGAAGTCATGTACAGAGCCTATTACAGTGCCTGACATTGTAGAAAATACTCAATAAATGATGAGTGGATGGAGAAGGTGAGGAGTTGGAAGGAGGAAGAAGATGGAGAAAAGAAGACAATCCCTGGAAGAGAAACGCTTACAGCTTTACAGACATCTGTGCCATCTGCTATGGAGGAGCAGAGGGGCTTTCTGATCCCCAAATCCATGCAGAGCTACAGAGTAAGAAATAATACTCGTGAAGTCTCAGCAACACAACGTAAAATGCCCCTGTTCTCCCAAATTCACAAATTTTACTTCACTTGTACACTTAAATATGAGTGTGAAACTGTAGTGGGTGTAATTTTCTAAGGAAAGGGAACTATGCTTGGAGGAAGGGGGAGAGAGAGAGAGAGAATGTTTGTGTACTGGAGGGTGTAGAACACAGGGTTTGGCTCTTGATCAGAAACTATTTACTTAATAAGTTTAACGGAGCACTTGGTGTCATACGCCCAACCCTTGAAAGGAAGTCTGAGACTTAACCTGTGGACAGGACAATGTCAGGCCATGTGACAACAGGCCCACCAGGAGTAGGAAAAGAAAGGAGCATTAGGAGGAAATGAGATAGATTAGCAGGCTCTGGCAACTCCTTGGGGATGGGGAGTAAGGGGGCATTGTTACCTGGGCTTGTTCCAGCTGCGTTTCGACCAGGAACTGAGCTTTGAGGAAAGATCTAGGGAGTCCAGTGACATAGAACGCAGCTGGGTAGGCTTCACTTGGGTGTCTGTTCCAGCAGACAGATGGGAGCAGCATTAAATCCAGCAGGCCCAGGCCCAAGAACAGGTGCGAAGGAGATGCTTGCACATTCCTGTCATGTCTCTCCCCAGCTATCCCTCCTTTGGCTCTGGCACATTCATCCCAGACGGGCCCTCATTGTCCCACTTTTTCAGCCCAGACACAGAGCTGTCCTCCTTCGCTTAACCGTCACACTGTGTCTAAAACCTTGCAGGGTTGCCTCAGTTCTCTGGCCAGGTTTCTGAGAACTCCCTTTCTCTCCATTTTGCCTCAGGCCTGTTCAGGCTACTCAACATCAGGAACAACTTCTCCATCCATCTTCTGTAACTGTAGAGATCTAATTTTTTTGTTTATTTAAAAAAATTTTTATTGTGAAATATAACATATATACAAAGAAAAAGCAATAATTTTCAAAGAACACTTCAACAAGTAGCTACACAACAGATTTCAGAGTTTGCTATGGGTTACCATTCCACTATTTCAGATTTCTCCTTCTAGCTGCTCCAAAACCCTGGGAATCTATGAGAAATATCAGTAGAGTGATTCATCAGTCACACTCAAGGTAACTAATTTAAAAATATCTCCTCTAACCTTAACTTTTCTTTTGTACTTTCTGCTTAAAGTCTTCGGCCCCATTCGGTGATATAACACAGATATCAGCTACCTGGATGTCCCCAATCCTCCATCCTGCTAGAGCATTTCCATTCCTTTTCAATGGAAATTTCCCATTTCCATTGAAAAATGGCTCAAATCCTTTTCTGTATATGCACAGCATCTCCTAATATCTTTAGTGTTCTATCTTTCCTGGATTCTTGCTCTTTACTGTGACTTACCTCCTCCAAAACCTTTGTCCCATTCCCTGCCTCACCCCAGTTGGCTTCATTTCTCCCTGGCTTACTCTTAGCACAAGGCCTCCTACAGAGTTGACTCCCCCGAAGGGCTTTGGGGTCAGTGTAGAGTGTAGCACAGCACATGAGAGATCACCACCGACAATCACGTACTACTTGTCATCGTTTGGGAGGCTGATGGAAATTTCCCACGCTGGGAAATCTCTCAGCTGCTGGGGTTCTCACCAGGCTTTGCTGTTATCTTCTCAGGTCTGCTCTCAGCCTCGAGAATCTCCCCCTTCCCTCCCTTGCTGCAGCTCCCACCTTCACACCAAGTTCCTACCAGTTTCTAACTCTGAACATTTTAACTATTCATCCTCTCCCCAAGACTGAAGCCCTGGGGGCTCTGCTGAACTCTGTCACCTTTTCAGGAACTTTATCCAAAGGCAGCTAAAGAAGTTACGAAATAACCATTTCCCTTTCGCATGCCAAATTCATTACGGGGGGCTTCTTCCTTTATCAGAGGAGCATCCTTTCCCCTCCTCCACCCCCAACCCCCCACCAGCAATGTGGGATTTGAGTTTGTTTTTCCTCCTCCATCTGGTTTCCCAGCTTCCATCTCATTACTTAAGTTGGATTTTTCTATTCCACTTAACCTCTGGGTTGACCATTAGGTGCCTGGATTTGATCTCATTTTCTTGCCTCACCGCCCTTGACCACGCCTGCTGCAGCCCAGGTCAGTCACACTGGTGACTGGCCCTGGTGCCGTGTGACTTCTGTCTGGAGGGGGCCCGTGACAGTTCTTTGGAAGCTCCTTCTTATCACCCATCCTGTCCCAGGCAGCGAGACCACTTGTTCAGTGGGTAGTCACATCATCCCTACACAGGGGCTGGAGATAGGTCTGGGGGCTGGTCTCTGATGTTGGGATGTCAGGATCAAGGGGACGCAAGGAGGGCTAGGAAATCCATTAACAGGGAAGGAGGGAGCTAGGCGGACTCTTGTCTTGGGGACTGGCTGGACGAAGGTGACATTAATGGGAACATAAGCAAAGCAGGTTTGGGGAGGAAAGCCCCCTTTCGGGCATATGAGGGCTGAGACCCTGTGGGATAACTAAAGAGAGAATGTCCTCAAGGGAGGCAGCTGGAAAAACAGGTTTGGAGCCACTGGAAGGAAAGAGGAAAAAAAATGGAGGTGAGGAAGGGGAGTAAAGGACAAAGGAAGTGGCGTTTTAGCCACAAAAATGACCTCTCGGATGGCTTTGCTTTTCCAGAGATCCGGGGGGGGCCAGCAAAGGTTTGTGACCTCAGCTCTCCCCCCACTATGGGCCCAGCTGCACCCCCTGAACCGCAGTAACAGCAGCCCTCGCACTTAGCCAGCACAGGCAGCAGATAATGCGCTCCGGTGTTCAAGGACAATCAGATTCAGCAAAGCGTGAAATCAGTTTTTTCCAACTAACTCACTCTGGGCTGAAGGAACAGTTTCCATCTTCAGAGAGAGAGGACTAACCTGTCATTCCTTGAAGCAATTTACCTGTTTCAGTGGAAGCAGACATTCTTTTAAAGATCAGGGGGCATCTGTGCCAACGTAGGAACAGGATGTGTGTGTGTGTGTGTGTCTGTGTGTGCGTTTCCAGGCTAATTCCTTGGGATGGAACCTGGAAGCCAGGCTGACTCTCTCTCTTCTCTGCTTCACGTTCAAGGGCTTGTGGTGGTGACAGCTGTGTTAGGAAAGCAGATGTTACACATCAGGAGCCCAGGGTCACTGCGAACCAAGAAAGAATTTCCTTCATTTGTTTGTTCAACTTTACATTTATTAAGCACTATCTAGGCACCAGCCCCAAGCCCCACTGTTTCATAGAAGAGACAGAAAAATACAGTAGTGTTAGGTGTGTAGAATCCAAAGTCATACTGCTTGAGTTCACATTCCGGCACGTCCCGGCCCCATCACCTATAGCTGTGTGACCTTGAACAACCCGTCTCACTTCTCTGTGCCTCAGTTCTCTTATTTGGAAAATAGGAACATAAACATTTTGCCTACACAGTGGGATTGCTGTAAGGAAGAGCTGTCAGAATATACTTCTGGCATATAAAGTGCTCCATAAATGTTAATTTAGAAATGAAAGACAGTTCAATTCATGTGGCACATACAACGTTGGTAGAATGATGCAGCAGGTTCTCTGAAAAAGGTGTTTCTTGAAAGTCCACGGAATGGTGATGGCTGCACTGAGTCTTGAGGACCGATAAGGTGTATGTACAACGCATTCAGAGAACTGCAAATGGACTTCAGAGAACTGCAAATGGTTGAGCCCAGGTACATGGCAGGTAGTGAGGGGAAAGGACAGGCAGAGGTAGGTCCCAAAGACCTGGAATGCCAGGCTGAGATACTTGGTATTTGGTACAGTGTTGTCAAGATGATTCTGACATCATTTCTAGGAACTAAAAAGCCACAATATTATTCATTGGCCTTGGAAGTATACTCTGATCAGGAAGGTGGAATTATGGTTTGTTTATTTTTAACAAAATTGATTTTTTTTTTAACCTCCCATCTCTTTGCCAATAAACCATTGCGCTGCTGAAGCTGCCACCTAAGCCCATGCCTGTGCTAGCTGGAGTGTAATAATTGTTTTTCCTCATGGGCTAACTGAAGCATTGGTCTGTGAGGCAGAAGTTCAAGTTCAAATTAGGTGGCATTTGTTCCTTATTTAAGCTCACCTGTTCTGAATATTTAACAGAGCTAGGAAAAGATAAATGAAGAAGTAGACAATCCATGGTGGTCTTAGGGTGGTGGCAAAAACTCTCCTCGTAAAGGAAGGTAAGTGTGTGTCTAGGTATGCACCCCTCACAATGGAATCTTTCTAAGCCTTACACCTCTCTGGAACGAGGGTCCTTGTCAGGACCTTTCCATTTTCACCTACTAGTGACCTCTCCCCCTGCCCAGGTACAGGTTCCAAAAATAATTGAATCAGGAGCATCACGGGCAGTGCATTAGGAAGTACATCGTTTTCACTGACAAAAGACCTAAGCTCAATCCCAATTCTGAGCCCTTTGTGTCCTCATTTATAAAGCGGTTGGTGGGGGGCTACCTCAGCAGGGGGGCGGGGGCTGAGAGAATGGCGTGAGATCACGTGTGGAGGCTCGGACCATTGCTACTCTTATCCACCCCAAGCCCTCTCCTGCCACTGCCACACCTTCCAAGTGCATCCATAGACAGGGTCAGGCTTCCAGAATTCGTATTTGTGCAAAAATGAAGCAGTACTAAAGACCAATGCTGCTTTAGAAATGCAGGACCGTGCTGCCCCCTGGGGGTTAAGAGCTCAGATAGGGGCTGGAATCTGACCCTGGGCAGCAGCAGCCGTCCTACAGGTTCTTGTGATGATTCAATGAAATGATGCATATAAAGTGTTTTTCTTGGTTTCCAGCAAATCGTAAATGCTCAATAAATGGCCCACCTACGGTAGGTGTTTGGGAGTGAGTGCAGTGGCAATGGTTTGGGGGAGTGTGTCAGTCAGGGTTCTCCAGAGAAACAGAAACAATAAGGCATACATACACGTACACACCCCTATATAACTACATATTAACTCATGAGATTGCGGGGGCTGGCAAGTCAGCTTGGAAACTCGAACGAGAGTTGATGCTGCTGTCTTGAATCTGAAATGTATAGGGCAGACAGCAGCCTGGAAACTCAGGCAGGATTTTATGCTGTGGTCTTGTGGCAGACCTTCTTCTCCAGGAAACCTCAGTATTGCTCTGAACGCATTCAACTGGTTGGATGAAGCCCACCCACATTATGAAGGGTAAGCTCCTTTACTTAAAGTCAATCAATTGCAAGTGTTAACCATATCTACAAAATGCCTTCACAACAGCACCTAGATCAATGTCGGATAAAATGACTGTGCTATAGCCTAGCCAAGTTGTCATATAAGACTTACCATCATGGGGAACTAACGAAGATGTGGAAGAGCTAGGCATAAGAGAAGACTGGAGACTCAAAAGCACGAGACAAATGTCAGAGAGAACGAGCAAGAGAGAAAAAGAAGGACTCACACAGTATAGAAAGATGGAGTAAATGGGAGACAAGGGTAGTCAGTAGAGAGTGAGGGGAAAAAAAGAGGAAACAAGCCATTAAAGAGAGGGTGGGCCACAGTTCTGTAACAGGCTGGTGGCCCTGGAAAACGGGACAGGGGGCAATCACTGGGAGTCAGGAGTGTCGGCTCTCTGAGCCTCAGTTTCCTCATGGGCAAAAGAGCCCTGAAGCATGAGGGGAGGCGTTGGTGTAATGCCTTATGAAGAGGCAGCATCCACCTACCGCCAGGCATTGTTGGGACAGCTAGGGAGGATACGGGCTGATGTCCTGGCACCCATCCTGGTCATAGAACTGGTCATCAATGTTCCAATTCCTTATACAGAGAAGATAGAATTTAACAAATGACCTTGAATGCTGAATCATTCGATTGATCTCTCTTTCAATCTCCAATATCTTAGAACAGCTAGAAGTAAAAACCTAAAATTGTGAAACTGGAACCCACGTCAAAGTCTGAAATATGTTCTACAACTAATTGTGGTGCTGTGCTTTGACATTTATAGCTCTTTTGTATATTTGTTATTTCTCACAGAGAAAGAAGGAAAAAAATTCGATTGAGATGATAAAAAGTATTTAAGCCCTCTAGCCTCCTATATTCTGGAGCACCTAGAAGGAAAAACATGAGAGGATCATATGGTAGCCTGGGACAAACTCTGGGATCTGACCTGTAACCATTTGTTGAAGTGTGCTTTGAAAATTATTGGTTTTTTACTTCTTTGCTTTGTATATATGTTAAACTATGCAATTTTTAAAAGTTCAAAATCAACCAATCAATATGGATGCCCTAAAAAAAAAAATTCCAGTTCTTGAAAACAAAGCAGCTAGGATCTAGAGTTGCCGAATAAAATACAGGGTGCTCAGTGAAATTTAAATTTCACATAAGCAATGGATGATCTTTTATTGTCAGTACCGGGGGACCAACACTAAAAATTATTCATTGCATGTCTGAAATTCAAACTTCTCTGGGTGTCCTGTATTTTTATTTGCTAAATCTGGTAACCCTTTCTGGATGGAACATACGATTCAATGGATTTAATTATTAATTAAATAAAATGCTATTCAGTAAATGTCTTCTATCTGCCTGGCAAAGTATCAGATGCCAAGGTGGGATCCCAAACGATCAAGCCACAGTTTCTGCCCCTCAGGAATTCAGAAGCCTCTGAGGAAGGAAATAGACAGGAATTGAGTTGGCATTTACTGAGCATGCATTAGGATCTGTGTGCCGTCCTTGAGGATTTATGTGTTATCTCAGTATGTCCTCAAAATCAGGGCTATTTTGGTTTTACAGATGAGCAAACTAAGAGTCAAAGGGAAGTCATATGCCCAAGTTCTCAGAGTTCATCAGTGGTGAGCCAAAGTTAAAACTAAAATCTTTGTGGTTCCAGAACCATGCTCTTTTTCAATGAAACACACTTTCTGTAAATGCACACACAAATAATTGCAACATCAATAGGCCGTGAGAGCACAAAAGAGGGAGAGATAAACGCTGCTTTGGGTCATCAAGGAAGCTGTTACCATCAGCTTCTTTTTGTTACAAGTCAAATTAATTCAATAAAAGAGTGGAGGCTACTATAAGGAAAACACAGGGATTGTGATTGGAAATTTGTTGGGAGTTGAGGCACCTCTCTGGACCAGATGCCCCCTCTATCACCCTCAGGCCTTGTGGTCTGTCCCGCCTTCCCTCTGCTGTCCTGATTCTTTCTCTTCTCACTACTGGCTGCCTTTCTTTGCTTAGTTATAGATTCTGCTCCTCAGAACTTCAGCCTGTACATGGCCAGCATGGCTTCTCAGGGTCCAAACGTACCTCAGGCTTTCAGCTTCAACTCCCACCACCAAATGACTCAGTGTTTCCAAATTCCTGGTTTAATTTCTTTTTTGTATGCTGTGTGAGTGGGGTCACTTCATTCTTTTTCCATGTGAGTATCCCGTTATTGCAGTACCATTTGTTGAATTTTTGTTGTTTGTTTCTGGGAAGTGCATGGGCTGGGAATCAATCCCCCATCTCTGCATGGAAAACGAGAATTCTACCACTGAACTACCCTTGCACACACAACCCCCCCCCCACACACACACACAGTTTAATTTTAACAGCTTTATGGAGGCATAATTTGCATGCCCCAGACCATACCCAAGCTTATGAATGAATTGCCCTTGGGCGGGTTCTCATCCCCCTGTCAGGTACCCACCCTGGTCCAATCAGCTGTGACCAGAGGCTGGGTCACATGATGGTCCTTTGAGCAAATGCTGAAAGCTGAGTAGTTTCAATTAGGCGGGACTGAGGCTCTTCAGACATTGTGATGAGCATCTCTAATACAGAAGGATCTAGAACAGATGACATTTGAATGAGTATCCACCAGGAAGGAAGAAAGGAAAGAGAACATTTTAGCCAGGGATCAACATGTATGAACATAAAGAGGCATAAGAGGATTGCACAGGAATGGTGAGTGGTTGGGAGAGTCTGGAGCACAGGGTCCTAGTTCAGAAGCCCAGGTGGTATAGAGCGAAGGCAAACTTCCAGGCTTCTTGCTTGGTTACCTGGGCAGAAAGTGGTACCATTCACTGAGTTTATACTTCTAGGAGAAGTAGAAGTTCAGTAGGGAAGATGAAAAGGGATTTTGGACCTGCTGATTTTGAGAGGCTGAAGAACATAAAGTGGGAGGAGGTCCAGTAAGTCGTTGGGTACATAGTTAGGAACCTATAAAAACAGTCACCACAAACTTATTATAAAGTGCACCCAAACTCCAGCCTTGAAAGACATTGATGCTGAGCTATGAAACAGTACAGTAGGAAAATGAAGCCATTCCTCCGAAGATGCCTGCTCAAACCATCTGGAGAGTGAGCCACTCTAGATTCCACATTGTTGATTCAGCCCAAATGCAAATGTCTATGCACCTTATGAGGAAGTGGAAAGCAGCAGAAATCTGGACTGCTTTATGTGAAATCTCTGCTTAGCCAGCAAGTTTAGATATTAAATGTTGAAAAGAAAAATATGACCTGCCATAAATTCTCATTACATACATTATTGCCTTAATGGTAAAAGTACAGATAGGCCCCTAAAGAATTTTCTGATTTGTAGTCAGTATTAAGTTTTAGCTTTTGATTTATTAATGTGTCCTTTCTCGTGTTTGCTTATGGTAAACATTTTAGAAAATATTGATATCTTTTTAAAACTAGGAAAAAAAATCACCATAAATCCCACTATCCAGAGATAACCACTGTTAACCATTTTGAGCATATGCTTCAAGTTCTCTTTCTTTTTTAAAAATTAAATTCTAATTGCTATTTATGCCGAAAGTTACATATCATATAGTACAGAAGAGTTTATGATAAAAGCCACTGGGCCCCATATCAACCTCTTTATAGTGTCTCACTCCCAAAAGAGAACTAATTCTAGTGGAGTCTGTTTTCCCTGGTGGTTGCCTCCACAGCTCTTGATCTGCATTGTTCAGTATGTTAGTCACTAGCCACATTAGACTATTTAAATTAAAATGAAATAAAATTTAAAAATCAGTTTTTCTTTGTAGTAGCCACATTTCAAGTGCACAATACCTGATGTGGCCAGCAGCTACCATATTGGACAGCTCAGATACAGAACATTTCCATTATCATAGAAAATTCTACTGGATAGCACTACTGCATATGAAAATATGCTTTCAAGGGTGGGCAGCGGTGGTGCAGTGGCAGAGTTCTCGTCTGCCATGCCGGAGACCCAGGTTTGATTCCTGGTGCCTGCCCATGCAAAAAAAAAAAAAAGCTTTTACCTGTATTATTTGATTTATGAACTTTAGACAGCTTCACATGCCCTAATTCTGTTTCCATTCAGATATATTTTTACAAACTTTAAAAAAAATTGAAATATAACATACATAGAAAAAAGTATATCCCTCAGAAATATAAAAACTTATCGTAAAGTGAATAATCCATGTAGCTAACCCCAAAACAATAAACCAAATGTTACTAGGAGCCCAAATTCCCTCTTATGCTTGCTCCCAATTACCAATCCCCCCTCTCAAAAACTTCACTGCTGTCGTGGTGGACATGGCTTCTTGCATGCAAAGTATATGTGAGATTTATCTATAACATTGTGCAGGGAGTTCATTCATTGGAATAGTATCACTGTATAGTTTCCACCTTATGAATAGACTACATTTTATTTGTCTAATCTACTAATTGGAGACATTTGAGTAGTTTCCAGCTTGAGGTGATGAATAATGCTACTATTAATATATACATGTGTACATGTCTTTTGATATGCACGATGACACATTTCTTCTGGGTATAAACCTAGGAATCTCTGGGTTCTGGGGTATGAGTATGTTTAGCTTCAGTAGATACTCCAATCATCTCCCTAAAGGGACTGTACCAGTTTACATCTAATAGTGTTTGATATTATTAGCTGTTGCTCTGTATCATCACACACAGTTGGTATTTTGACTATTATATCATTATTATTATTATTTTTTGCATGGGCAGGCACGGGGAATCAAACCCAGGTCTCAGGCATGGCAGGCAAGAACTCTGCTGCTAAGCCTCCATTGCCTGCCCCATATCATTATGTTTTAAATTTGCATTTTCCCATAGCTAATGGATTTTAACACCTTTTTAGATAATCTATCAATTATTTGAATATTCTCTTTTTGTCCAGTGTTTGAAGGTCTCTTGTCTGTTTTACTACTGGATTTTCTGTCTATTTTTAAATACTGATTTGTAGGAAGTTTTAACATATGGATATGAGCAGCTCTTCGGTTATATGTGTTGCTAAGAGCTTCTCCCACACTGTAGTTTACCAATACCTTTTTTCTTTTTTTTTTTTGCATGGCCAGGCAGCGGGAATTGAATCTGGGTTCTGGCATGGCATGCGAGAACTCTGCCACCACGCCGCATTGCCTACCCACCAATACCTTTTGTTGCACAAAAAGTTCATAATTTTGATGTAGGCCAATGTACACCAGTCTTTCCCTTTATAGTTAGTGCTTTTTGTGTTTTACTGATATTCTTCTACATACTTTCTATAAGCTTTATCACTTGCTTTTTTACATTTGTGTCTATAATTGAGATGGAATTTATTTTTATGTATGATGTGAACAGGGATGAAGTTTAATTTTTTTCGATATGGCTATCCATTGGACATGCATCATTTATTTAAAACACCATCTTTCCCCTTCACTCTTCAATACCATCTTTGTCATGAATTACACATCTATATGTGAGTTTGTTTCTGGATTTTCTATTCCAGAGATTGCACAACAAGGCCATTGTGGAAATGAAGTTTTATTGGAATACAACCATGCCCATTCATTTGCATTTTGTTTATGTCTGCTTTCCTGCTACAACAGGAGAATTGAGTAGTTGTGACAGAAACCATCTGACCTGCAAAGACTAATGTATTTACTATCTGGTCCTTTTTGAAAAAGTTTGTGACTCTTGCATTATGTTCCTTAATATCTGTTTAAAAAATTATTCTTGAATGGATACTATACTGTCTTAATTACTGTACTTTACAATCAATCTTGATTTTTGGTAGAGCAACCTTCCAATTTTGTTCTTCTTCAAAATTGTCTTGGCTATTCTTCTGCCTTTGTATTTCCATATGAATTTTTTAGATGTATTGTGATTCTAAAAATGTTTTTATAAAAATTATATTAAAAGTTTTGTAGCTTGTTTTATAAATTACTTAGTACATACTGAAAATCTTTCCATGATATTAAATTTTCATCTACAACATTATTTTTAATGGCTTCATAGTATTCAATTGTACAGAAAAAATATAATTTATTAAACCAAAGAGATCGATTGGTCATGTGTCTTTCTTATTTTCCTACCCCTCCCATTAAATTGTAAATTGCTCTTTTAGATTGTTCATACTCTTTCACCACCAAATGTGATAGTTAAGTTCATATGCCAACTTGGATAGATTCTGGTGTATAATTGGTCAAGCAAGCCCTGGCCTGATTGTTAATATGAGGATATTTCATGTATTTAAATCATGAGTCATTTGATTGCATCTATGGCTGATTATATCTACACTCAACAAAAGAGACTGCCTTCAGCAACAAGTGAAGTCTCATCTAATCAGGACAAATTGATGATTTCAATTTCAATCAGGACAAATCATCAAGGACAAATTGATGATTTCAGCAATCAGAAGAAAGATTTCTATCTCTACTTCAGCCAGCCATCTTCTCCTCGGAAATTCATTGAAACCTTCATCAGACTTCCCAGCTTGTGGACTGTCCTAGGGAATTCAGACTTGCCAATCCCACCAACGTTTATAATAAATCTCATAATATTTTTATTATATACATATATATGTTCCTGTCAGTTCTGTTTCTCTGGAGACACCTAATACACTAAGTGAATCCATCTATGGGAACTGAACCAAAGTAAATGCTCTTAAATGAAAATAAAAATTTTGCATGAAGATATTTGTCATGGCATTATTTATAGTCATGAACACTGGAACATTTTCCAACTCACTTGGTAAATGGCTAATTATGGTATTTCTACTTATTGGAATGGTACACAAATGTTTAAAAGAATTATTATGGAGATTGGAAAATAATTACATGAAATGTTTTATACAAAAAAAGTGTATATACTCTTTAAGTATTAAAAAAGCATCTAGGAGGATATACACAAAATCAATTAGTTAATACTAGGGAGTGGCAATTGTGAGGGGAGGAGAAGGAAAGGTCTTTATTCACTTTCGTAACACTTGAATGTTTCAAAGAATTTGTATTATCTTATAGTAAAACATTTAAAAATCATTTCTAAAGTAGACTACATGATGCATGAGATGATAAAATGGTAATATCCCAGGGGAAAAAAATGAGTTTACTGTAAAAAGCAATACTAAAGAATTTGTTTTTACCAAGTCCATAAATAGAGACGAAGATTTAAAGTGAGAATGTAACATGTCAGCTTGGCCTATGATTATGGCGCAAGAGCACGGAAGCCATCAGGGGTGACCCCAGCCTGACCAAAACCAGGCCTTAGTCACATAGGACACCCTTATCAGCAGCCCCCCAGTGAAGGTGAACTAGAGACCCAGGTCAGAACCCACGGTGGGCCCTTAGGGAATGCTGGACGTAATCAGAGTAAACGGCATGTAGTTCTTATTTCAGAGGGTAGCTCAAAGTGATCCTGGAAATGACTGAATATGATGTTGGAAAATATATCATACTGGACCACAGAAACAGACTGTACTCTGGTGGGTGGCTTGAAATTTTACCCTGAAGAGGGTCCATTTCTCAATAGTCAACTGTCTTGAGAAATGTTCATAGGGTGTTTTTTTTTTTTGGACTAGTGGAGAGAAGAACATGCTCTCCCCTCTCATTGCCCCCATTGTACCAGCCAGTTGAAGCAGGGCCCAGACGCTGAGGGAAGGTCTGGAGACATTTTGGTGGTGGATATAACCCACCTCTGGCCAATGTAGAGGATGCAGCAGCAATGCAGTGTAGTTTAATGGCAGCAGAAGCGGAAAGACTGCTGTCATCCACTTCTGGAGGCAATGTCTGTGGAACCTGACCTCTGACCTCAAAAGGCTCATGTGCAATTGCCAATACCACTCTAAAAACTACCGATGCTCCAGTCTTACTGCACACCAGTTCCATCAGAACAGCGAGGGTGTGAAGCCCAGGCATCTGTTGATTGCAAACCTCTCCAAGGGACTGTAATACACAGCCTGCTTTGAGAACCGTTGCTCTAGGATCAATGCTCCTCCCAGCCCTTTGAGAGGCATACTCTTATATAACTGGATCCAATTTAGATTGTGCTGCTCTGCAGATTAATGGTGGGTAAGAGTTTCATTCATCAACAACAAGCCACAGAGTCCCACAAAATGACTCCATTAGCCCTGGCAAGCCGCCAGCCCTACTCTTCTCTCTTTGCCAGAAATTAATGAGACTATTTATTGGAAGTTAGAAAACTAACCACTCAATTTTGTTGCACCATGGGTCAAGCTGTTCACTTTCTGCTAAACTCACGCCTCCATCAGGAAGGGGTAGTAAGGAAGGACTCTGGCAATATGGCAATCATTCTTTCCATACGTTACTGCTCTGAATCTTCACCCTGGAGAGTAGATCTTATTATTAGCTCCTTTTCGAAGGTAAGGAAACTGAGGCATAAAACAGTTAAGAAATTTGACCAAAATTACAAAGGTAGTGTTACTGGCAGAGTGGAGATTCAAGTATGGTTCATCTAATTCAAAAATTCATCTTTATCTTTCTTTTCATTATACCACCTTTCCTCTTTCGGTTGTTATATACAAAGTACTTAATGTCTGGCAAATAACTCAAGCTCAATAAATATTAGCAATTACTCCTGAGATTTTTACTGGAGGATAGGTGGTGGGCGGGATGGGGCACCAAACACTAAGCCTGAACTATAGTAACTAAACTTTGCAGGAGAAATGTAAGGAAGTTGGTACTAGGCAAAAATATTTTTCTCAGCATATGGCTGGAACCCTCAATCTATGGAGTTAGAGTCCTGTCAAATTGTTTACACAAAACAAAAGATGATGATTCAACTTTGCTAAAATCGAATGCATGTGGTGTGTTAAGTGCTTTAAAAATGCAAAGCAGGTTATAGAACTCTTTTCTTAATTAAGCAAATCCTTTATCCAGCAAAGGGCAAGAAGTTTCCTGAGTTGCAGGTAATCTCAGCAATGTCCACTGTTGGTAGTGAGGAAACAAGGTGATCACTTTTTGGCAGAAAGCCATACTGGCTCCTCTGCAGGGAAAGGGAAGGAACAGCAGGTGAGGGCAGGCTCAAAAAAGGGGATGGATAACAAATCTATTTAAACACCATGTCAGGACTAGCTCCTGGCTAAAGCAAACTACAGCCTGTCCCAGGGCAGAGCAGAGAGAGTCTCTGGAGTGAATACCTCTCCAGTCATGCCTGAATTCTCCCTCCTTTAGGGGGGTTTCCCACGTGATCCCTGCTGTCACCCTCTCTGATCTCTTGAGGATGTCACACACTGTCTTTGAAGAAATGGAAATATCTTCTGAGACAGGCTGACTTCCCAAAGAAATTTTACTAAAAGAGGAAAAACTTAGGCAAAGTACATATGGCATAAAGATAGGCTTTCAAAATGCTGTTTTATATTTGCTTATTTTATTCTGCCATAAGCAACTTCTGCCCAAGGGGTTGTTTCACATCCCAAGCCCCTCTGTCTCCCTTTCTTTGTACCTCCCAGTCTATCCCCACCACCCACAAACCTGTCTCCTAGGCATCCTTAACCCTTAAGGAAAATGACCAACTTCTCCTCTGCACTCCCCCTTGGTCTAGTCTCTGGTCTGAGTGGCATGTCCTTAATCTCTTCCCAGCAGACCCAACCAAGTCTGGTTGTTGAATCAGGCGCACACAAAAAAACCTTACTCTTTAAATCCTGTTTCCTACTCACAAAGGTATGCTTTGTCCATTTAGATTGCAATAGAATAACACCTTTAATGCTAAACAATACCTCATTCTATGAGACACACAGTGTTTTAGCTTGTAAAAGAGGCTGGAATGCAATGTAACAGAAACGGAATGGCTTTTTAAAAGGGGAAATTTTTAAGTTGCAAGTTTACAGTTCCAAGGTTGTGAAAATGTCCAAACTAAGGCATCCAGGGACAGATACGTTGTTGTAAGAAAAGTCGATGAGTCCAGAATACCTCTGTCAACTGGAAAGGCTTATGGCGACATCTGCTAGCTTTCTCTTCTCAATTTGAAAGGCTTCCTGGGGGGTATTTTCCTTCAGTATCTCCAAAGGTCTCTGGCTGTGTGGGCACTACTGGCTCTTTCAAAATGGTTCCCTCTTAAGGGACATCAGTAAGCAACTCCACCTTGAATGGACAGAGACACATCTCCATGGAAACCATCCAATCAAAAGTTATTACCCAAAACTGGGTGGGTCATATCTCTACGGAAACAATAAAAAAAATCCCACCCAGCAATATTGAATGAGGATTATTCATTCAATACATGGCTTTTCTGGAGTACATGACACTTTCAAAGCAGCACTCACTTAGAAATATATGTATTTTTTAAATAGAGAAATCACAGCAAAGAAAAATTGCTGTTTTTTTTTCCTGATTCAGTTCCTGGTGGTGTTAGATGCTAACTATAAGGTCCGTTGCCCATGGGCTTTGTTACAGCATTAGAGAGCACCAATTTTGTTCTGAAGTTGGAAATTGCAAGATTTCCAAACTCAATAATGCAGTTTTCACAAGCGAATATCATAGGCAGGTGTGGAGATAGTAAGATTTCTGTGTTCGTTCATGCTGTGGTTGTATGTTCTCATGTGCTGCATAGCAAAGGGGCAGTTACTAAGGGTAAGAGAGTGCCCATATATGGCTTGCAAAGTCATGCTAGTTGTATGTCTGCTAGGATATAAATAGCCATAGGCTCTGGTAACAGAAGTACAAAGTGATAGGAGAGGCTCATCTGCAGTTAAAAGACAGTTGGAGCAGATGAAAATAAAGATGACTGAGAAATGAATTACAAAGAAATTAAAAATGCAGTAGCAGAATTAATATCGACATTGGAGGACTTACAAAGTGAAGTGGTATTTCAGAGAAACAAATCAGTGTTGCGGAGAGCAAATTGTGGAAGTCCTCAGAATTCAGAAGAAAAAAGAACAGAGAAATGAAAACAATTAGAGATAATATGATAGCTATAATAAAAGTAGAGAAAATAGAGCCAATCTAAAAACTATGTCTATTTTTGATAAATAAAAACAATAAAAATAGAAGCAACAATCAAAGGCATATTGAAGAAAACCTTCATGCGCTAGAAAACCGATATATATAAACACGAATATAGCTATAAGAACAAATGCATATTTATTTTAATAAGCTTTTAATTTTGGAATAATTTTAGATGTATAAAAAAATTGCAAACACAAAGTTACAGTAAATCCTTGACCCAGTTTCTCCCACTCTTAACATCTTACATAACCATGGTACAGTTGTCAAAACTAAGAAATTAGTATTGGCACAGTACAGATAACAGACTTTATTTGGATTGCACCAGTTTTTTTCACTAATGTCCTTTTTTGTGCTCCAGGAGTCAATCCAGGATCCACATTGCATTTAACCTTTATGTTTTTATTAAAAACAAATTTTATAAAACCAGAATACAGGTCTATACATTTGAACAAAAAATCACTCCTTATACCTCACCCTGTTTCACTTCCAACTCCTCTGGCCTCTGATTTCTCACCTCCTCCTGGGTTTTCACCTCGCCCTTCAGATTTGATGCACACCACAACCTTATATCTATTAATAATGACCTTGTTCTCCTTACACACACTATGTCTTCAGTGCCTTGGGTACTGCCTTGCTCAGTTCACCCACTATATTCCCAGGACCCTGTCACCCCAGTGCTTCTTCTCTGGGGGGCATCACCCCATCTTCCCCTGACTAGTGGTCAAAAAGTAGCCACCACTGATTTTTTTCCTATTACATATTCTGGCTGAAAAGACAATTTAAGTCTAAAGAAGTCAAAGAAAAAAATCAAAACATTTCTATTTACAGACAACTCAATATGCCTCCTTCTTTCCCTTGAAACACGTTAAACCCTTTGAGAGTGTCATTGTTTCAGCCTCACAAAAGAAAAAAAACTTCTAATGACTAAAAAATGGTGGGAGGTTCTCTGTTGGTGTTGCCTTATGAGCTCACCACAGCCTGGGATCTGACCCTCAGCCTAGCAGGTTTAGGGGCCCAAACTCATCAGCTTACCGGATCACACTTAGGAATGCTCACTCAGGCTAGCAAAATCTCTGAGAAGTGGAGATTGAACCAGAACACCAATATACTAATTTATAGTGAGCAATACACCTGACAGGTGAACCCATCATCATGTAGACCTGGCCAGCCAGCGACACAGGGGCCAGTTATCAAATGGGTATTGATGAGTATGGAAGCAAAACAAGGGAGTTATGAAATTTGAAAATTTAATGACATCAGCTTCTAAAACACTGATGCTCTCATATCCCCATTCAGGACACTTATCTGACCTGGCTGGGCACTCTCACCTTGAGTCACTACGTGGACAGTGCTTCTTTTCTTGGTGCTTCCTGGCAGAGCAACCTCTTGACTCATTTACACATCACCTTTCTTTGGAAGAGATGATACTTGTTTTTAATTCTTACCCAGGTCAGGGAGCCATTCTAGCTCTTTAAGATGACAACGATTCTAATCAAATTAATGGGATCTGGGTTTTAACCCTCCAAGAACTCACTAGAACTCACTTCCAAGTACTTCCTGGAGGGTCTGTGAGTGTGCGGGTGTAGGGGGTGGGGGTTGTACTTACTTCTTGAATGTAAGTCTCGCTGAACCAAGCAAAGTGGTGAGAACCTCAAATGGAACAGCAAGGGCATCCAGAACCTACTTCATGGCAGGCTTGTGCCAACAAGCAGCCTGTCCTCATGGGGCTTCCAGTCTGGTGAGGTTCCTTCTATTAATAAAATAATCACAGATTATAATAAGAAACTTCAGCAAATGTGGAGGATAAGGACAAGGAAACACAGGACTGCCTCTTGAGACAGCTGCTCTAGATTTGGTGGTCAGGGAGGGTTTTCTTGAGAGAGCTACACTTAGTCTGGTATTTAAAGCTTGAGTGAAAACTAACTAGAGAAAGGGAGGAGGTCAGAAAGCTAGACATATTCCAGATCCATTCTCCACCCTGCTCCATCCTGCTCTCTGACCCAGACGCTGACTTCCTGGGACGAGAGCAACAGTTTCCCCGCCCTGTCTGGCTTCCCATTGGGTTCATCCAATGGGGAACCATCACTCCTTAGAAAATCAAAGGGAGAGAGGAGCCAGAAGGCAGGGTATTTATTCCTCCACATTCATCCCTGTGGAGTCACCTCCAGTTGGCTAGGTTCTTTAGCAAAAGGTCACTCTTCTCACTCTGTCTCCAGCTGTGGGAACCATGCAAGAGGGTTCTTGCCCTGGCATCATACTTTAGAGCTCTGGCCTTCATCCAGCAGCACCACTACTCACAGTGTAAGAGGCACTCCTCATGCCTGTGCCTGCCCCTCCTTTCCCTGTGCCCAGCACCCCATCTCTCTATAAACATGGTGTACATGGTGCTAGGCCTGGGGGCTGGCCAAATTGTGGCTATGTGTGTTGGGTTGCGGGGACAGTGTGGGCGTGAGGGCTGCGGCATCCACCTGCCCTCCAACTGAGTGAGGTCACCTGCAGTTATAGGCAGAGATAGAACCAGGAAGAGAAGAAGACAACTGTGAGCCACAGGCCAGTGCCCAAATGTTTTCATATTGCCATGACCCTACATGGAACTCTCAACAGTGTGAGGCTCCTAAATTCAAACTTAGTCTTCCATGTTGTTATAAAGGTGTACCACCAAGGCCAACAGATAAAATATATGTTAACTGTTTGCTAGCTTGCACTTAAACTTTCAAATATTTAGGCATATGATGGGGGGGGGGGGGTGTCTCCAATTATTCTCTTGCTCTGGGCCCTGAGAATGGGTGGGACAAGCTTGCCTTCTAGTAGCCATTCCCTCCCCGGCACCTATCTGAGAAGCCCCAGGTTACTGCACCATCTCCTGTGCTTCCCCTTCACCCACACCTGTGTAAATGGCCCTTTGTAAGTATACTCTCCTCGAGTGATACTATTTTGAGTGTGCCATCTGTTCCTGTCGGGATCCTGACGGATTTAGCAGGTGTTTCAGGCAGAGGGAACAGAAGGTGAAAGCACCCCTCCCACCTCCATTTTTACTTTTACCTTTCCATTGTTTTACAAGCCATTAGTTATAGGAAACAAGGTGAAGGATGTTAAGAGAGAGACCCAAGGGCTAGGGGTTACCGTGGCTGATAAGCCAAAGTATGTGCGTGGGAGGGGTCTGGGGGGAGATGGTATCTCAGACAGGTACTCTCAGTGCTCTGTCTCTCATGGCTCCCCCCACTCCCCCCCCCCCCCATCAAGAGGGAGGGCACTAAGCCCTCTGGCAGCACCTGGTTGGGAGGAGCTAAACCCCTGGTGTCTTCAGATGCCCTCTTGACCCAGGCTGTCTTTCATTGCCAAAGGAGGGTAGAGGCAGCCCTCCCCCTCAATCTCTTAAGCCTTTCTCTGTAGGAAATTGAATTCCCATCTCCTCTTGCTTCTCTTCCCAGTGACACTATTTTCTCAGTTTTGCTCACTTGGCCTCCCTTGCTTCCCAAGTGCCATAGGAAATATGCAAATTCCCTCCCTTGCCCACCCTTCATAGGTGCATTAAACCAGCTCAGGTGAGGGTCATCATTACAAATAAAACTGGGCTGTTGCATAAGCACTGCTTGTGGGATAATCAAAATACAATTTTAATTTTGTCTCACACAACCCTTCTGCAATTTATTCAGTAGGGATAATTCTCTCTTTGCCCCTGGATGAAATCTCCAGCAGGCTCACAATTATTCTGCTCAGGCTCAAGTAATAGATATTCCTAAGTCACTGTAAATTGCAAACACTGTCTAATTCAGTCCTTAGAATGTCCAGTTCCAAACTCTAATCTTGATTTACCTTAGTGTCTTCTCCTCTCCCTCAGGCCAGCTTCAGGATGGTAGACTGCAGTGGGAAATAGGGTGGTGGTGTGGCTGGGGTCCCCATTTATCCAATTTGGGCCCCCCCATTATCCTCTCAGGTTGGGGGAAGGCAGAGTTGAGTGGGGGATAGGAAAGGCCTTACATGAAACGTGTGTTCTCATGTGGCATCTTTTTTTTTTTTTTTTTTGCATAGGCAGGTACTGGGAATTGAACCCAGGTCTCTGACATGGCAGGTGAGAACTCTGCCTGCTGAGCTACCATGGCCCACCCCTCATGTGGCATCTTGTTCTCTGAGCCTACTAAATGTTCGAATTGGCTCTTTGTTCTCTGTTGTTTTCTCAGACTCTCTGGAGATTCCCAGTTGGGGCCTTCTTGCCTGCAGTTCTCTTCACCCAGGAACATGAACCTTTTTCCTGTAAAGTCCTTGGTCTCCAGAACCCCAGGCTGCCCTTGAGTGTGGCCTGTGCCTGTTCCAAAAGAACATATTTATCCTTGCCTGCATAATCTCTAGAAGTACAGGAGATCTGAAGGCAGCAGCCTCCCTGACTTGGCAGGAATGCAGTTAGTCAGCCTCTTGTTCTCATCCTCTAGATTTCCTGTGTGTGTGTGTGTGTGTGTGTGTGTGTAGTTCAGAAGAATCCCCTCCTCACCAGGTTTGTAGTGAGAGGACAGACACTCAGTGTGCTGGTTTAGAGCTGTTATGCACCCCACAAAAAGCCATGTTCTTTTAATCCATCCCTGTGGGGGCCGATATGTTTTTGGTGGGACCTTTAGGTTCAATTGAGATGTGACCCAGTTCCCTTCACTGGTGTCCTTTATGAGGATAAGTTAGAGAAAATGTCCAGAGACCTTTGTGGAGAGCCATTGAAATCAGAACCCAGGAGAGAAGGACCTGCAGACGTTGCCATGCGCCTTCCCATGTGACAGAGGAACACCAGATGGCAGCAGCCTTTCCTCAGAGAAGGTATCTTCCTCTTGATGCCTTAACTTGGACATTTTCATGGCCTTAGAACTGTAAATTTGCAAACTAATAAGTCCCCAATGAAAAAGCCAACCTATTTCTGGAATATTGTATTCCAACAGCTTTAGCAAACTGCAACCTGAGGAATGCCCCTCCTACTTGAGGGTAGGTTAAGGAAGAAAAGCACAGCACAATTTTTCCCAAAGCTTTTCCTCACAAAATGCTCTCCTCTTTCAAGAGGGTGAATGGGTTTGAGATAGAGAACAGTTGCCAATTATTTCTGTTGAAAATCTGCATGTGGTGATTTAGCACCTCACTCTGAAAGTTCACAGCATTTCATTTTTAGTAAAGATGGGAGAGAAAAGTAAGGGAGTGAAAGCAAGAAGGGAAGCAGCCAAGAAAAGAGAGGAAATCAGAAGAGAGAGAGAGTGAGAGAGTGAAGATCCCCACAGGATTTGAGAAGAAATACTCTTGAAACTGCTGCATAGGTAGTAGAACTGTCCTGCGCTAGTGACTCTGCCAGTCCCTTGTAAGCTTCAGGAAGGAGCCCTGCTCTTCCCTCGTCCAAAAGGGTCCAAAGAGAGGTATCTTTGAAGCTCAGTTTCAAGGACCAGGACAGAATCCCAGGGATATGGACCCAGTCAAAACAGAGGGTGAAACTAGCTCTGCTTGAGGGCTACTGCAAAGCCCTGTGATTGTCCCTGGCTCCAACAGTTTTGTCCCCTTTATGAAGCTCACTTACAAAAGAGAAAGGGTTGGTTTAGCATCAAATGTCTCATCTGCGACGCTGGAAGCTAGTAGATGGTGAGATAAAATCAACGGATCGCTGAGAGGACAGACCTGCAACCCTAGAACCTTGTACCCAACCAAGGTATACCATTGCTGATATGTTGAAGATTCAGTGAATATGCCACTCACCTACTCCATCTGAGGGAAACAGTCTAGAATCAGAATATGGACCCCAGGATAAGGGAAAATAAGCAATGAACCTTACAATATATAGTCAAATCTAAATGGATCATTTATTTACTTAGTTATTCTATTTTGCAGGTATTTATCGGGCACCTAGCATGTGCCAGGCGCACTACTCTGTGCCCTGGGCGATAAACAAAAAAGACAAAGACCCTGCTATCATGGAATATACATTTGAATGGAGGAGAGACAATAAATAAGTAAAACAGATATACGATTTCAAGTGAAAATGAGGACAACTAGGCAAGGTGATGGGATAAGGAAGGAAGAATAAGTGGGAGAAGGGCTGCTATTTTAGATAAAGTGGACAGAGATTTGGGGGAGGTGACATTTGAGCAGAGACCTAAATGAAATCAAGGAGGAAGCCATCGGGTACTTGGGGGAGGGGGAGTTCTTTGCAGAAAAGCACCGAAGCAAAGGCCTCTAAGAGAAATATGCTTGGTGTAAGTGCCTGAGAAACAGCAAGAAGGAAAGTGCCTGAGGGGCATGGTAAGAGATGGGATCAGAAAGACAGGTGGGGCAAGACCAAGGAGAGTCTTCTAGACTCTGGTGCGGGGGTTCCTGGTCAGTCCAGGAGTGACACACAGCCATTGGAAGGTTTTCATCAGGATACTTAGGTGATGTGTGTAAATTTTTTTCAAACAGTGCCCTGGCTTCTGGTTGAAAGATAAATTGTAGGGGTACCAGTTAGAAGGATATTGCAGTAGTTCAATCAGGAGAAGGTTGCTGCCTTTGACTGGTGTGGGATGGGTGGAGGTGGTGAGAAAGGATGAGATTCAGGATATATACTGAAGGGTGAGCTATTTTTAGAAATTATTTACATCTGCATGCACAAAAGGATACATGAAAGGATAGTGAGCAAAATGTTATTGGTGGTTTCTGGGCAATGAGATTTGAGGTGCTTTTAGTTCCTACCTTATACCTTTATGCGGTGTTTAAAATTTTTCAATGAGTAAGTGTTATCTACATAAACAGAAAAAATTCAACAAAGGTATTTTCATTGTGATGAAAAAAAAAAAGATGCAGACTTTGGGATAGCAAAAATGCCTCCAAGATGGTCCCTAGATTCCTAACTTTGTTGTCTTCATGTGTCCATTTTTTCTTCACCTGTCAGGAGACTCAGAGGTAAACTGGCAGCTCACCTTTAATAAAATCATTGCAATTCTATTAGTACAGCAATCCTGTGGCTTGTACATCTGTTTTAATTTTTCTGCTGAGCCTTGTTTTAGGAAGCATTGCCATTCAGGCTCTCTGGGGAAGCAGACACTGAGTTGGAGATTTGTGTACAGAAAATTTATTGGGGTGGGCTGAGGATAACAAGATGTGCAGGAGAGAGAAGGAGGCAGAATTGGGTGGATCTAGGAGTTGAACTGTAACACAGTCACAATGAAAACTTTCAATTGATTCTGTGGAGAGCTCCGAATTGTGGATGGCCCTTCTGAGTTGTCCTGGCCTTCAAACTCCCCACATGGACCTGTCACAGGGAGGCGGGGGGAACGTGGCCTTGGCCAGGTGGCTCAGTGAGGTGTTGGGCTTCAGCCATTTACGTTCTGAAATGTGAGTTTTGGTCCTGAAGGTGAGGGATCTGGGTGGCCACCACAGGAATCACTACAATATGATATCATGGTAAAGCTGCTAGGCCCCACACTCACGCTCTGTGTGTTGGAATTCTGGCTCAGCCACTACTGACTGAATAATTTTTGGTAAGTTCTTTAGTTTCCTCAACTACACAATAATGATGATGATATTATCTATCTGTCCACTTCTTGTGAGGATTTACTGAGTCAATTCATGTCCAGGGCTTCAGAGAAGGCTCACAGTAAATCACCCAATACATGTTAACCATGAACATTATTTGTGCTGGTCCAAACTTTTAATTCATTATTTCTGTGTTTTTATTACATGCAGTGCTCAAAACCTCTGAGAAATGAAGGGTTGATTCTAGAACCTGTTCTGATCTGTGGTGAAAATGACGTGGTGCTTGGCCAAGGCTTCAGCCGATCTAACCCGCTTCACTGCACCCCGGGTGTGTGAGCCCCATCAGGTGGGGAGCTGAGGTTATTTACAAACTATCTGCCTCATAGCCCGGTTATGCTGGGACCTGGAGTTGGAGAGAGTCTGAAGTTGGAGCAGAAAGAGCCCCAAGGCTGACAACTGCTCGACAGCAAGGTATTTACAAACGTTGCCTCCAAAATATGGCTTCTGAGCAAGGCCAGAATATGATATTATCTACCATAAAGAGATTTTCTGTTTCCCTTGTAGAACTCTGCCAGGCGGTTAAATTACACAGAAAACATGGTGACAGCTTGCTGTGTCTCTGACCCCATTATGCATCAAGTGCATGAAATATGTCTCCTTTGAAAATAAACAGTTATTCATCACGTTGTCTCTCACTAGCATCATGTAATTATCTTACCAAAGTTGCGAATGAAATTATAGGTTCCCAACAAAAAGCGCCTTTCATAAAGATGGGTTCAGCAGCACTGGTTTGTTCCTAAGGGAAAGGTTGGGCCTGCCTCTCCCTGGACTGCTTTTGCCCATGAACCTGTCTCAAACTGACTGACCCCATGAGGTGTATGAGAGATGGAGGGGTTCCTTGGGGGAGAAAAAGAGGTTTTGGGGACAAAACAGGGATTTGTAGGGACATTCTAGTGTGGCTGTTGCAAGATGCTAATGTTTTCTTTTCCACACTAAGGCTGAGTGGTCCAGCCTTACAGCCCTGATTTTCAGGAAATAGGAATGGGTCCAAGAGATGAAAGGTTCGAGAGAGTCCTGGGCTGACCCAAGGACTCAGGCATTGTCCATGGAAAGCAACTGAATGCATCCATTGGGACTGAATGCCAACTTCAAATATGGGTGTGGGGGCTGCCTGGCCATGTCACAAATCTCCAAAACCAGAGAACCCTTCCTGCAGTCTACATAATTCCTTGTTCGTGTTTTGCTTTAAGGGAGCAAAACACATCAGCTATATTCAGTCATTTCTGCCTTTTGGTATATTAGTGTTTTAGAGTTTTATCTAACACAGGAGTCCCCCCTTACTCATCATAGGTGAGACACCTCATTCTTTGCAGAGAAAATGAAGCCACTATGCTTGGTCCTCTCTGCACCTCTCTGCTCTATCGACACACCAGAGTGCATCTGTGCCATTCTTTCTTCTCACCCTCCTGTCACAGAGCAAAAGCTTCCCTATTCTGTCCACAGCTAATCTTCTTCACCTGGTTCTTCTCTCCATAGCAATCTTGTTCTATCAAATATATTCCATCATCATGCAAATAAAATGCTTGGCATAGTGCCTGACATGTAAGAATTCAACTTGCGTTGGTCACTCCTACTATTATTATCACTAAGAACCCAGAAAGCTATTAGCACGTATGGATCAGCCCATGTCTTTCACTCCTTGAAACAGTGCCGGACACTAAGTGCTCTCCAAGCGTTTGCGACCATCCTCAGCCTCACTATTATCGTTGGTGTCACTGTTTCCCACTTGGGTAAAATTTCTGAGAAGGGTGGCTTAGGTGAGAATTAGGGTGGCATGTACATGATGGCAGGTCTCAAAGTGAGGAACTAAAAGCCATAGAGTCCTTTCATAGGTCACTGTGAACTGTGACAATATATGGTTTATAAAGCAGTATAGACTCAAGGCTTCGTTTCTTTTTTGCCAGTGATTTAACTAACATTGTTTTCTACGGTGATGGGTGTGGTAGGGATCATGATGATGATGAGAAGGGGACCCTCATGAGAGTAGTAACCCAGCCTAAGGTACCAACAGAGGTACATTCCATCATAGCTTCAGCCACTTTCCACTGCCTTCTCCACCTTCATCAATATTTGCTGTATCAAACATCATCATGCAAATAAAGTGCTTGGCATAGTGCCTGACACATAAGAATTCACCTGGCTCCTAATATCTTAAACCCATCCATCATCTCAAGATCCCTCCTCAACCTGCCATCCTGTGTTCCTTTGCAGCACTGGCAAACTTCTGGAGAGGAGAATTTGCATTTGTTGTTTCTTTCTCCTTCCAAGCTACTGTCTCCTGCACTCACTGTTCCCATCACACCACCCTCCCCAAGGTTATTAGTGGTTCCTGGGACAAAGTGCCTTAAGAAGGATCCTACTCTTCTGATTTTTCCTTTCCTATTTTGTTTATTGGCTTTTTTTTTTCTACCCACACCTTAAATGCCAGAGTTCTGTCCCCAGTAGGGTTGCTAGATTATTTTCTCTGGCAATCCTAGTCTGCTCTCTTCTCATCTGTCTATATTCTGCCTGGACAATCATATCAACAGATTCTCTCTTCTCTCTGTAGAGATGTCTCACGAAGCCATATCTCCAACTCTGTCTCCTGTGACTCATACTGAAAAGACTGGTCACCTCCTAGACTACAGATGTCACCAAAGCACCTCAAACTAAATTTGCAATCTGCAGCCTTGCTTCCTGCTCCTCCTTTTATGTGCTGACCTTGTTATGCAGCTGCTTTTATAGGAAGGCGTTTGAGACCACTCTTTCTCTTACCACGCTCTTCCTTGCTTCTCCCAGGGATGAGGAATTGCTATGGGCCAGATTCACATCTTTATTTATTGTGGTAAAATGTACACAACACAAAATTTCCCATTTTAACCATTACTACAGAAAATTCAGTGTATTTATTACATTTGCAATATTGTACCACCACTACCACCATCTGTTACCCAAATTTTTCATGACCTCAAACAGAAATTCTGTGCCAGAAGGGTCAAATTTTAAAAATCTTATTAGGCCTTGTTTTCTTGGGTGACATCACTGGGCTTTAGAGCAAGGGCCAGCAAACTTTTTTGGTAAAGGGACAGATAGTAATTATTTCAGGCTTTGCAGTCTATTGCAAACAAATCTCTGTTGTTACAACTAACCATAGCCATAGACATTATATAATTGAATGGGTGTGAATGTGTTCCAGTAAAACTTGAATAGACTTTGAAATTTAAATTTTATGCAATTTTCTTATGTCATGAAATATCATTCTTCTTTTGATTTTCTTTTTCCGCCAACACTTAAAAATGTAAAAACCATTCTTAGCTCATGGGTTGTATGAAAGCAGGCAAAAGGCCACATTTGGCCCACAGTTGTTAGCTTGCCAACTTCTATTTTAGAAGGTCACAACATCAGCAGGACTTTCTTGATCGTTCTTCTTCCTCCAGTGTGGCAAGAGTAGTTCATTGACCCCGGGGCTTCTCCCACCAGGCAGACCTGACCACCCATCTCATATCTCCTACTTCTAAGTGCATAAAGCCATAAGGGCCCTGGCTGCTTTGGGCTGCCTCCGTTTCTTTGCTTCTTCCAGCCATGTGATCAGTGTGGCAAGAACTGAATCCCAAGTTTGGGCTTTGAGGGAGAAAGACCAGCAAAATTAGGCAGACGTCCTCATCTGCTTTGTCCTATTCTTTGATTTCCCATTGTTTCTTTGAATACCTCTCTCTGTTCAACCCCAGTTTTCTGGTCAAATGCTAACTAATAGCACCTCAAATCTGAGCACCTCACATTTCTAACAAATAGCATTACCATCCTTCCAGTCACCCAAACTAGAAAATGTAGATCATCTTTGACTGTTATCTTATCTTTTATCTCCCATATCCAACCAGTTTTGAATTGCTGTAGGTGCTATGGCTATTTTGTATCTTAATATTGATCCCCTCCTTCCTTCTACTGTTGATGCCCTTGTGATACATTTACAAGGGTATGAAATAATTAAAAAATTGTGCTAGAGAGAACCGAGCCCAGCTTTGGCAAGAACGGGGGCATTGATGACCTCAGAAACAGCCATTTCCAGGGAATGTGGGAACAAAGACCAAGTGAACTGAGCTGAGGAGAGAATGTGAGATGAGAAAATTGGGAGAAGTGAGTGCATGGAATTTTGCTAAAAAAAAAAAAAAATCTCACCGGAAATAGGATGATATGATATCAGAATTAATGAGATATTTAAATCTGTTTGGAAAACTGATGAAAAAAGTAATAATGGGGGAAAACAGGATGGTCACTATGAACAGACATGCATTGGTGGCCATATCGTTCAGGAAAGGTTGACACCAGGAAATACCAGAAATCTTTATTGCTTGGAATGGTGGATGTTCTAAAAGTGTATTGGAGATTGTCAAAGAATTAACAATAGAAACACCTTCTAGGAACAATTGCAAAGAGCAATGGAGAGACTCCCAGAATCTGGGAAAATGGCCCTTCACCTCCCTTGTCTTTTCTCAGACTTTGGGTTTATGAATATACTCACCCACCTATTAGAATAAACTTTTCAACATGGATTAGAAGATTTAATATCTATGATATATTTTCTATGCTAAATAAATTCCTCTCTATGGCCATATATTAAAGGTACTTACATGGCCCTGGCACCATGAGACTGACAATGCCTTCTTGACCAAAAGAAATGCAACAAAATAAGGTATCAGTGGCTAAGAGAGTTCAAATAGAATCAAGAGGCTATTCTGGAAGCTACTCTTGCTTCACCTAGATATTGCTAATTGCCGCGGTTTGCCAAACCCCAACCAGGATCATTCCTATTAACCCTAAAGAACACCCAGGGCTCTATCTGAGATCCTACAAAAGTTTCACACACTACATTTGCTTTTCAGAAACCTAAAACTTTCGTGTGGTTCCTAGGCCAGATAAGTCCTGAAGCCCAGAGGGGCCAGCCTCTCCAAGAACATCAAGCAGTTCCATCCCCCATCCCATATTGCTGGCACCCCCTTTTCATATGAAAAATGTTAGAATGAGCATAATCTAAATATCCCTAAAGATTGGGAGAAGGATCGATGGAGAAGAAGTTATTACAGAGAAGTAAGCATTTAACAAATGAGTATGACTACTGAATCATTATATTGATATTTCTTTTTAACACCCAGTGTCTTGGAGCAGCTAGAAGGAAAAACCTAACTTGTGGAGTTGTAACCCGTACCAAAATTTGAAATCTGTTCTATAGCTACTTGTTAAAATGTACTTTGAAATGTGTTGCTTTTTTGTATATATGCTATATTTCACAATAAAAATGTTTTTTAAAAAAGTGTTTATAAAGAACTGGGCATACACAACTCTATCTCATATGACAAATATTCCCAGGTCTGTTGCAAATAGCAATGTCACTCCAGGCCACTTTTCTTTTTCACAGTATCCCACAGCATATTACCACTTCCTTTGTTAAATATCTAGTTCCTTCTGGCCTCTACATTTGATTGAACATATGTTTATACATAAATATTTACCTATGAGCTTCCTGTACCAGATACAACATCAGGTACAGGAGATGAAATAGGAAGCCAGATAGAAATCCAGACAGTCTTCCTGACTGCACAGAGCTATGAGGACCACTGTTCCCGGAGCTCTTAACAGCAGGCGTGGCTGAATGAACTGGGGTGTTTCTAAGCAGCATGAATTAGGGAGGGATAAGCAACTAGTCTGGATCTCTGATAGGGTTTTGCTATTCAGGGTATGAAATTGGAGGGAATAGCAGAATTTCTTGGGACAATAGAGGGGATTTTGAGAAGTACCTTGACAATCTACAGGGAAGACACCATAGAGACAGAAGTGAAAATGCAAGGGGAGGTTGCCTTAAATGTTGTATTGCATGTAATGAAGTTAGATCTTGTATGGGAAGTATTCAGCATCCTGCCTGAAACATAGAAAGCAGCAATAAAATTTCATTATTATTATTATTATTATTATTTTACTCCTTACTCTGAATCTACATGAAATCTTCAGTAGCACTATTATGATTTGCCAATCCTGTTGGAGTTGGATTTTTTGGGGGGGGAAAGAGGGCATTGGGAAAGATGGAACAAACTACTGAGTCTGACCTTAAAGTGAGCGTGGGAGTGAAATATAAGGCTGCTCAAAGATGACCAGTCGCATTTGAGATACATGCCATTTATTGGCTGTTTGTCCTGTGCCAGGAACTGAGCTAAGTGCTTATTGTGCATTATTTCATTTAATTCTCAAAACAACCCTGTGACGTAGTCACTCCCATTATCCCCATTTTAGAGATGAGGAAACGGAGGCACCAAGAACACATCATTTGCTCAAAGTTACAACAAATAATAAATGGATAAAGTTGGTATTCAAATCCCCATCTGACTGTCTCCAAAGCCAATCCACTCCACCACTTTACCCTAATGTCTCTCCTCTAACTGTGAGCTCCATGGGACTGGAAAAGATATTGTTGAGGTAGGCACGGCCTCGGGTATTACCCCTATTTAATAAATAAGAAAATTGAGACTCTGGAGAATTAGGTGACAAAGTCAGTATGTTTTGAAATCAGAATCACAACCTCTGTCTTCTGACTCTTACTCAAATGCTCTTCTCATTATACAAGGTTGAATTTATGTGCGGACACGCCCCATGTCATGTCAAAGGCTGTTTCCACTCCTGGGCTGATAGGATCACCAAGGCCAAGCCAGGATTAGAGCCTTCTTAGGTTTATGGTCTTATTCTTTTCTGGTCTGGGTTATTCAAAGGTCAGTTGGGTGGGCTAATGGATGAGGGCTGCTCTGCAGTCTATGTGTGATGCCTGTCAGACTTATTATTCTTAAAAGGAAGCTGTGATTTAGAGATGATTCTGTGATTGGTTTTAGAGAGTACACTTCAGATATGATTCAAAAAGATAGCGCTGAAATTCATGACATATGGAAAAAAGGGACCTAAATTCTCAAATGAACTCCTGATAAGTATGAAAAGATTCTCTGAAATATTTCACAAAGTCTTTTGAAGTCATTAAGAAAGTGCCTGGCCAGAGCTGAAAAGCACAGTAATAGCTATTTCTACCCCACAATTGAATTATAGAGTCAATCTCCATCTAACTTGAATCACATTGAAGCAGGTTATTTTAAAAATTAGATACAAGTATTCTGGTCTGAAAGGTGACTCACTGGTAACCCCTGACACAACCTCTTCCAACCTCCCAATAAAAGTCTAAGAAGATACAGAAAACATCAAAAACGCATTTTAAAAAACTGCCAACTAAGACTGACAAACTATTGTAGAATCTGGAACTAATTTACACGAACTTCAAGGCCAATTCCATTGGCCTGAGAATGCAGATTTTATTCTGCCCTGGCTGTGCTATTAGAAGCAACATGTCTGCCAGGCTGAAAACACTGATAGTAATAATAGTAGATAACACTTATTCAGTGTTTCCAGGCACCACTCCCAGCATTTTGCATGAATTAACTCATTTAATCTTTTCAGCAACCTGATGAAGTAGGGATTATTATTTCTCCCAATTTACAGATGAGGAAAGAGAGGCACAGGGAGTTTAAGTATATACTTAGGGTCACAAAATTATTAAGTAATAAATTTCCTCCTTCATTGTGTGACTCCAGTTCAGAAATACAAGATCCTCCTATCAGAAATCAAGACTGCCATGTCTCTACAATGTCCCAGCAAAAACAAAGTATATTGTCATAAAATTTAAGTGCCAAATTGCAAAAGATTGAACCAGATTATTAAAAAAGTTAACAAATATAAGAAGAAATGAATAGTCATATAATTATTTGGGTAACTTCCACAGATACATTAACACAAAAAAATGAGGGTTATAAAGAATTTGAGCAATAAAATATATATTACAATATACTATTTTATAAACACAAATATACGTTCTTTTAAAATGTTTGAGAAGCATTTACAAAAACTGATTTTATACTAGAACAAGAAAAGTTCAATAAGTCCCCAAAAGTAAGATTGTGTGAGCTACATTCTCTGCCTAACATGTATAAATTTAGAAGTCAAGAATAAAAGTTTAAGCATAAAATCCTCAACCTTATAGAAACTAAAAACCCTTTTTTTAAAGGCCATCATTCAAAGAGGAAATCAAAAGTAGTTACAGGTCATTTAGGATACCGGTGAGAATCAGTGTGTCAAAAGCTGTCCCCATAGTCAAATTCATAGCATAAAATGATCTCATTATTTTACAACAACAAAATAAGATAAGCAAAATTCCTTATCAACTCAATAACTTAGCAAGGTAAAGAAAAATGATATGGAAACAGAGTGGAATGTAAGAAAATCATCCTACATTCTTAACACCCAATCCTCATCCAAATTTTCCCTTCTTCTTGGATAGGATCTGGAAAGTTAAATCATTCATTTCCCATAATCCCTTTATATTAGAAGTGTCCATGCGAAATAAATCTCAGCACTGAGGTATAAGCAGGAGGTGATTGAGGGGACTTCTTGGAAAGCTTTTGTTTTCATGGTAAAAAGGGATATAGACAGAACTGGTGCAGTGCCTACCTCTTCCCAGAACACATTTTCTGTTTAAAATGTACCCCTGATGTCTGAGTTCCTAACTCATCTCGGAACCATGCAACCACAAACACCAGGAGGAAAGCCAGTGGGCTAGGGATAGAAAATATGAAAATCGGAGTAAGTCTGGCTCCCCAGTGACACTGTGGATGTATAGTAATGTACAATGGGAGCAACCAAGTACCTCTAAGCCTATGTTATGTGAGAAAAAGAAACACACCTTTGTTTAAGCCATGGTTAGTTTCATTTTCTGATACATGCAGCTAAATATACTTCTAACTCAGCAGTTTACAAACCAAAGAACTGTATGCTTCCTAACGTAGAAAGCAAAGCCTCTGGCAAATCTAGTTTTCAAAAAAGTAAAAAAGAAAATAAATAAAATTAAGATTTTGTCCTGTATATCATGGATGTAGGGGAAATTTTAAAATTTCAAGAGAATGCCATGCTAATAAAATTGGCAATCTCAAAAGAGATTATTTAGTACACAAAAAATAAATGAAAAATAATGACTGGCTAGTCAGTTTTATAATTCTTTTATTTATTGTATTAGCCAGGAATTGGTCAGGAAAACAAATTAATCTGGGTATTTTAGATAAATAATGATTTAAGATAAAGTATCATATTAAAAATCATTGGGAAAAACAAACAAAAAAGCCATTGGAAAGTCCAGAGAGGCAAAAGTCAGGGAGGATGGCTGGCAGTAATCTGTTTCTCAGCTCACTTCCAAGGAATCAAGAAGTTGATACTAAGGATGGTGTGGTGGTCTGAAGCTGTTATGTACCTCAGAAAAGACCATGTTCTTTTAATCCATTTCTGTGGGTGCAGACCTGTTGTAGGTGGGACCTTTTGGTTAGGTTATTTCAATTGAGATTTGACTCATTCTATTCAAGGTGGGTCTTAATCCTTTACCTGAGTCCTTTATGAGAGGATGGGGGACACAGAAAAGCTCAGAGAGCTCAAAGAGAGAAGAGCCACAGAGAAACTAAGAGAGGATCCACAGAGGAAGCCACTGGAACCAAAGCCTGAAAACAATGAAACCTGGAGGCAAAGGACCAGCAGATGCCAACCAGGTGACTTCCCATGAAACAGAGTGCCCTAGATGCCAGCAGCCTGCCTTCAGAGTCCACAAATCATCCCGTCGATGCCTTAATTGGGACATTTTCATGGCCTAAGAACTGTAAATTGCAAATTAATAAATTCCCATTGTAAAAGCCAATCCATTTATGTATATTGCATTCCGGCAGCTTTAGCAAACTAAAACAGATGGCTATTATTAACAACAACAATACAAAAACAAAAATTTATAAAATTACAAGTGTGGGTGAGAATCGGAAAAACTGGAAGCCTTGTCCATTGTCATTGATAGTGGGAATATGAAATGGTGCACACACCATGGAAAACAGTTTGGCGGTTTCTCAAAAAGTTAAGCAAAGACTTACCATATGACCTGGCAATCCCACTTCTAGATATATACACAAAAGAACTGAAAAAAAGGACTTGAACAGATACTTGTACACTAATGTTCATAGCAGCATTATTTGTATAGCCAAAAAGCAGAAACGACCCAAGTGTCCATCAGCAGATGAATGGATAAACTAAATCTGGTACATCCATCAATGGTGCATTCATTCCTTTTCAGGCATAAAAAGGAATGAAGTTCTTAAGCACGGCATTACATGGATGACCTTTGAAGACAGTGAAATGAGTCAGACATAAAGGGATTGATATTGTATGATTCCACTAATATGAAATATATTGCATAAGAAAATTCATAGAGACATAATGTAGATAAGAGGCCAGATGAGAGGAGGAAGAATGAGGTGTGATTACTTCATAAGTGATAAAATACTTTATGTAGCATAATATTGTGAATGGAATCAATACTACTGAATTAAATGCTAAAAATGGTTAAAATGGGAAATTTTGTGTTATGTATATGCTATCACAATAAAAATTTTTTACAAAAAAGAATAAACAGAAAAGAAGTTGCTGTTGTGTCCCTAGTCAGCAACTACAAGAAACCAACTCTTGCCAATGGTCAAGGTTGCTTGAAGTACCAAGGTGGGTGTATCTGGCAGGAAATGCCCCAAGGTTACTATATGTTAAAAGAGACATGATAGCATCTGTTTCCTTTCTGCCTTCTAAAACTTACAGTGAGTGCTTCTCATTAATGGACTATAAATCAGAACCCTACTGGTAAAGAATTTGGGGAAATGTAGTTCTCAGTGTTCTAGCCCCTGTGATACAGAGAGAGGATAAAGAGGTTAGGAATGAGAGAATGGTCCTGAGTCTGCTGGCTCATTGATTTAGAAAAATTAAAATCCCTGAAATGAAGTTCCCATGTTATTGAACTGTGCTTCCCCTGCCCCTAAATAAATTGTAGCAAAATCTTGGAAACAGAATTACATTCAAGATGACTTAAATGCAGATAACTTAATAAAGGAATTATTTAAAGAGGTGTGGGTAAGAGTTTAAGGGAGTCAGCATATATATTGAGGTATTCAGGGCTAGCAACAGTTGGAAGCCATTGCCATCCTCAGGCCAGAAACAGATAAAGGGAGTGTGATGGTTTTAAAACATATCCACAAATTGTTTGATACGCCTCCCTTGAAAAAGTAGAGATTAATTCTCAGTGCTTGGATGTGGGCTAGACTTAGGGACTCTCCTCTAGTGAATACATATGGTGGAAGTAACAGTGTATGACTCCTGAAACTAAAAGGCGCTTGCTTTCTTCCTCAAATCTCTTGCTTGGAGGAAGCTTGCTGCCATTTCATAGGTCATTCAAGCAACACTGCAGATAGGCTCACAGGGTTAGGATCAGAGGCCCCCTGCCACCAACCACGGGAGTGAGTTTAGAATCAGATCCCCCAACCTCAGTTAAGTAGCTCCAGCCAACATCTTGACTGCAACTTCAGGAGATACCCTGAGTCAGAACCATCCAACCAAGCCATTCCTGAAAACCCAACTGTTTTAGAAACTATGTGAGATAATAAATGTTGCTTTAAAATGCTAAATTTTGGGGTAATTTGTTCACAACAACAGATAACTAATACATGGAGAAAACAATGTTCCCAGAGATGTGGCTATTTGAATTGTGGAAGAGGGGCTTCCAGGCAAGAATTGTAGCCCTAGAAGATAAACTCACTGCCAGAACCAGTAGGCCCAAGCTGGGAGGGAGAGACAGGAAAAAGCCTTGAACTCTTTCTTCTAGGATCCTTCGACCTTCTGCCAGAGCATATAATGACACAGCCCAACTGAAGCCTGAGGGCAGGTGAACCCCAGTCTATACGGATTAGCCCTTCTGGGGCACTGAGCCGGGCTAAGAAGGTGACTCTTCCAGAGCCAGTGGAGAATAACCAAAATGTATTTAGACCAATCTTATTTATGAATGTTGCTTCAATCAGTTTGATCAGAGAAGGAGAACCACTAGAAGCTATGTAAAATAAGGGATGTATTACCAGGATTTGACGTTCACAATTGTGGGAACTGGTTAAACAGTTTATATATGGCCATTGCTTCTGTGTCTGGTGCTGGAAGTTGAAGTCAGCAAAGCAGGCAGTGGGGAAAGAAGGATGAATGTGTAGTGGGGGCAGCAAGAACTGGGACCTATGAAGACAGAATAGAACCTACATCAGTCTCTCAATGCCTCCTAGCCTCCAACTTTGATGATGGGGCATGACCTACAGGCAAAATTAGAGCTTGTCCTTGTGAAACTGAGATGCTCCTGTTCCAGGAGTCAGAGAGGCTGAAGGCATTGGTCCAGCAGGTGTTGGAGGAACTGAGGCCCAGCTGCTGCCCCACCCCAGCCAAAGAACCTGCAAAGAGTGACAACAAGCTGAAGATCATCAGTCTTTTAACTCTGCACCAACTTTATAATTGTAAAGGCTCTTCCTTCACTTTGTTTTCCAAATTTCACACAACTTGTCTCTTACGGCTCAACTAACCCAGAATATTGCAGAGAAGGGAATTCTGGAAACATAGCTCCAACTGAACTAAACTGATACAATACAAATTCACCATAGAGTTGCAAAAGTGCAAAATATAATAATAACAAAATGAAGTATTATTTTAAAAATAATCTACCACAGCTAAATCATGTTTACTTCAGAAAAGCAAGGATAGTTTCATGTTTGAAAAATCTATTAATATAGTGACATTGGTTCAATAACCCAGTAAGAAAAACTAAATGAGAATCTCAACAGATGACAAAAAGGAATTAGAAAAATTCAACATTCATGCTTAATTAAAAAAATTCCTCTTAGAAAAATAGGACTAAAAAGATACTCACTTTAACATATGATAAATTGACAGCCAGTATCATCCTTAATATTGAAGTCCCAGAAATATTCCCACTAACACCAGGAAAAGGCAGAGATGCTGGATTTCTTCATTATTATATAGCACTGTTCTGAAAAAGTCATCTGATGCAATAAGACAGGAGGCAGAAATAAAAGGTAAAATTATTAGAAAGGAAGAGCCAACATTACTGTTATTTTCAGACAACGTGAGTATATGTCTTTTTAAAAACCACAAGAGAATAAGCTGAAAACTTTTGAAACTAATTCATAAAAGGTAAGATGGTGGCATATAAGAAAAATGTACAAATTCCAGTAACTTTCCTCTGTATCAGCAATAACCACCCAGACTATATAAAGGAAAAAGAATCCAATCACAATAAAACCCTAAAACATTAAATGCCCCATGACATTGACATTCTTAAAGAGTAAAGATCATTAATTTGTTGAATGTCTCTCAATTTGGGTCTGCCTGATGGTTCCCATGATCAGACTGAGGTTATGCATTTCTGGCAGGGGTACCCAGAAGTGATGTTCTGTCCTTCTCAGTGCATCATATTTCGAGAAACATGATGCCAGTTTGTGCCATGGCTGATGTTACTGATTTTGATCTCTTAGTTAAGGTGGTCTTTGTCAGGTAAAGCTATCCGTTTTCCCTCTGTAGTTAATAAGCACCTTGTGGGAATTTATTTTGAGACGATCTAAGTATCCTGTTTCTCATCAAACTTTCGCCCGCTGTCAACTATTTCAGATGGCAATGCTGGGAAGGATGTGGTGAGATATACATTTTCACACAGTACCAGTGGAAGTATAAATAAGTCACATTTTCTGAAAATCAATCAAGCAATCCTTATGAGGAATGTTAAAAATATTCATAATCTTTGATCTAATAATCCAACTCTTAGGAATCTATTCTAAAGAAGATAAAAAATCAAATGTGTGGTCAAAGAAGTATTGTTTTCATTTCAGAAATATTTATGATGGTAAAAATTTGATAATGAGGATATAGCCAACAATAGGTGGGGTGGGTAAATAAATTAATGTAGCTCTGCATTATGGAATAATACATGATAATTATAATATTCTTGAAGACTAATGCAACAAAAAATAGTCACCAAACAACAAATAATGTTGTTTGAAGACATGATATTTAAAACTGCATATACAGTATGTATTTATATGGGTATTAATTTTTTTTAGTTATACCAAAATTTTAGTAGTATTTGCTTCTAGAGGTGGTTTTGCAAGTAATTTTAATTTTCTCTTGTATATTTTATTGTATTTTTCCAATGTTCCACAATAAGCACATATGATATTCCTGTTATAGTTGAAAAAATCATAATAAATAAAAACCATGTAGAAATTATTTTTCCTGCATAGTTTCCTTGTACAAATTTGCCATCAATGCATAATCTACTCTGCAGTCAGCATCAAAAAGTTGCTAGAACAAGCTGACAAAGTAGATGAAATCACTTTGGTGTGTTTGGTAGCCCTTAAAATGTGGTATTTAACACTGTACAATTACATCTATCTGACCAGACTCCTTTACTTATTAATTTCACTGATTTAATCAATAATTGACCCAATAATTAGGCAATATTTTACAACTTGTAATGCATTTTCATCTACATTGCTTCATTTATTAAATGCTGACCTGTTTTAGGTTTTATCCATGGATAAAATCTTTAAAACGTCATTGGAAATTGAAGTCTTTAGCCTCATTAGAGCTCCCCTTCTTTGCTATAAGCACACTGTGGGAGAAAGAGCTTAGCTCTGAGACTCTAATCATCAGGATTTAAGTTGTCTTCTGCTCCTTATTAGCAGTGTGACCTTTGTCTGGTCACCTTTTTTGTGCTTCGTTCTTTTGGAATGAAGGATTCCTAAGCTTTCATTTAGCTATGTTAGGCTAGGGTTCTTGTACGATGCATCAGTTCCTTCCATGTCCAACATGCTTGGCTTCTGTGAGTTATAAAGGTCAACAAACATCACTGGTCTTGTAGTGTCTCTGCTAATATCCTCACACAGTGGTGCCTTAACAAGTTCATACCAGAAGAAGAGTGTATTTAATTTTCCCCTGGCAATCATAATCATTGGCCAGATTGGATTTTAGTTCCATTTCCCAGAAACTCTGGGACTCTTCCTAGCATGATTCAGTTTTTTGACACCATCTTCCTTCCTTTCCCACTCCACCCACCTTGAAAGTCCATAGACCACATTGTAAGAAAAGGAATTTTATAAGCAAATACACAGCTATTAGTAGCTATTCAACAGGAAAGCCACTGCATTTCAAGCCCTACAATGTCTCAAATGAACACTTCTAAATGAGTTGGGAGAAATAGGTAGCAAAGGGAGTTCACGCTCCCAATTGTTCTCAAGCAGACCATGCCTTGAGCAACTATTTACAAGACTATGTTTTTCAATTGACCCTCACACTAAACCTTGTTCTTCCCAGTAAGAGCTATAACACTTTTAATAAAATAAGCCCCTTATAGGACACAATATGATTAATTCCTGAGTTGCTGCATCTGAGGTTTGCTTTGGATAAGACTTGCTAAGCTTGCCAATTTTTTATGGCTTCTAGTCATTTTTGTCAAACCAGGAGCTCAGAAGAGGATAATATTTATTGAGGACCAACCATGGTAAAGTTAAAGTTAATCATTAACCCACAACAATCTTGTAAACTATTTTATCTTCATTTTAGCAGATGAGTAGAAAGTCTCAAATAAATTAAATGTGAGTTACTCAAGGTCATACAACAAAACAAGTCTGCCTGACAGAATCTGTGATCTTTCTACTACACTATGACTATATATATCTGGATGAGTTTTAGTCCATTTCATTGCATTAAGTATAGATCATTTATTCATTCAAAAATGTTTTTGAGTATCCTTTATGTGTCAGGAACTGCACTAAACTCTAGGAATTCATCATTGAACAACAACAAAAAAGTTACTCCACTTGTTGGCCCTTACCTTCTGATGCAGAAGACAGATAGTAAACAAATAAGTAAAATACATAGTATGTGAGTAATGAAATGCTACGGCGAATGGTGGGATTAAATTGAAAGAGATCAGTTTTTGGACATGGTTAATTCTGAGATGTCTGGTAAACTTCCAAATGAAGATATCAGGAGGACAGTTAAAAATATGGGTCTGGAGTTGAAGGGAGAGGTGAGTGAAAACATTTCTGTAAAAACAGAATTAGAGCAGAAATCCTAGATTTTTCTCTGTCTGTACTAGATCTCCCGGTCTCGACCCTCTCTGCTGGGTCTAAGCAAGGACAAGGACCTGGAGGTAAGAAATATTGGTGTGTTTCAGAAACTGAAATTTGCTCAGTGTGGTTGGAGTGTGGGATGGGGGTGAGGGGAATGGCTAAAGAAGAGACCAGAGAGGAAACCAGAGAAACGTGCTTTAGAGAAGTTAACTCTGGCTTCAGTGGACACTAAATTGGAGGACAAGACTGCAGGTGGGGAGGCCTATCCAGAGCCTGCTGTAATCTCATCCAGATAAGAAAGATTGGTGGGCCTCACCAGGGCGGTGGCAAAAAGATGAGAAAAGTGGTTGGATTCTAGTTAGGTTTGAATATAGAACTGACAGGGCTTGGCGATTGGTTGGAAATGAAGGGTAGGCAAGGGCAAGGAGGGAGTTGAGGATGCCCAGGTTTCTGACTGGGCATACAGAGATATAGAAAAAGAAGCAGATTTGGAGAGGTCAAACATGAGTTGCATTTTGCAAATATTACATTTGAGGTGGTTGTGGAAAATCCAGGTAGACAGTTGAGCATGCAGATCTGGAATTCATGGGCGAAATCTGAATTTCAGATATATATATATATTTTTTAACATGGGCAGGCACCGGGAATCGAACCCGGGTCCTCTGGCATGGCAGGCAAGCATCCTTGCCTGCTGAGCCACCGTGGCCCTGAATTTCAGATATTTTGTGCACACATACACACATGCATACCACAAAGTAGATGGGGTCACCCAGGACTAGTGTAGAACATGCAAAATGAGGAGTACAGAACCCCAAGGGACTCTACATCATCCACATGCACTCTCACATTCTTTTATCAACCCTGTGAGATCAGTTTTATCTTCTTTCTCCAGACTCAATGATTTCCCATCTTCCAGTCTCGGCTTTATCATCTGTGTAACCTCTGGGACCCCTTGTCAAACCTCCTTATATGTGAATTATACATTGCTAGGGAAAGTCACCAGACACACCTAGCGGCCAACTCCCAAACCTCACCTACCCCCACCCCCAAGTCCTCACCCCATCCCCCACTCCCCATCTCCTTTTCATTTCCATTCTGCAGCTAGAAGGGATCTTAGGTCTAATGCAATGGCCTGACTATGCCTTAAACCCCAAAACTGGGAGCAAGCAGTCCCAGGTACTTATCAAAGCTGGAACTCTCAGTGGCAGGGCGGCACAAATTTGTCCCTCTTCAATGCAGAGTGAGGTGTGCCATCCACCAACCCTGACCCCAGCAGTTGGCCTCCCCAGCCATGATGGGATCTCTTCCTCTGCTCTTTTGGACACTTCGTATGTGTAAATAATAGAGCGGCCAATTGCTGAAAGTCTTTGTCGTGCCTGAGCCTGTGATGCGCCAGACAGCAACTTGCTCCACACACATTATTACCTGAGGAGCAACTGTTGTGTGAAAACATGTGGAGGAAGTTTGAATATTGTCATGGAGATTGTATGCTAGAATGACACACAGTGCATACTCCATGGTCTGCATAGCTGACTGTCCCGGAGCATCTCGGGAGCGAGCCTGGTGTCTGCAATGCCACTGTGGAAGTACTTATATTAAAGCTATGCAATATTCTACACAGGTTAAAATGAGGAAATCCCTATTTTTGCATCTTTGAGGTGAGGATATTTGGACTGACACTGCAAGATTGGGAGCCAGGGAAGTTACTGATATGGTGAAGTTTTAGAGATCAGATAGGACAAAAGATTTAATATATGAAAATGATCTTTTGGTTCATGAAAGTGAGAAAAGTAGTGAAATTCCCATATGTTCCTTCTAGTAAGATATTTGGTTGGGGGAAAAGCTGGTTAGACAAAGAATCCTCCACAGGGAGAAATGTCTCAAAATGAAAAGTATTTTATTACTTTTAATTCCTTTCTGGTAAGGAGTTCATGGGAGTAAAAGGAAAATATTTCAAAAGAGTCCTAAGAGAAGCTTTCCATGTGATCTGATCCCGAATACATAAGATAGAAGAAAAGCTCTTGAAAGGGACATTTTTAAGTAATAGAAAATGGTTTTTTACGTCTTGAAAAATCTTTATACTATGTCACTTAAAAACATTTTAAATCCCTGAACATAAATCCACGGAAATGCAATAATTTCATTGTAGGATCCACTGAAAATAATATTTAACTCAGTGTCTGAGCATCAAAGTGAGGAAGGTAAAATGCTAGTATGACACACAGCGCATGCTCCTTGGTCTGCATCGCTGACTGCCCCGGAGCACCTTGGGACCGAGCCTGGTGTCTGCAACGCCATTGTAGAAACATTCTCATTTGGCTTAGCCGTGAGAACACGACTCCTGCATATATATAAAGGAGAAAGGAGAGTCATCATCCAATTGTGTTTCCACAGCAACATTATTCCCTATTTACTTCTGGATCTAAACATGAACAAGTTTCAACTAGAGGGGGTAGAATAAAATCCTTGCAAAATCCCAACTAAGACACACTGAGCTTGAAAGGCTCAGTGACTAAATTTGTTCAACAAGTATTGATTACCAGCCAACCCTAGGCCAGAAACTGTCCTGGCCCTGGAGATGTAAGTGTATAGAAAACCCAAGGTCTGCCCTCGAGATAGGGTGAGAGAGACAGCCATGGAAAAAAATGACTATAATTCAGTGTGACAAGTACTTTTAACAGAGGTGCATTAGGAGTATAGGAGGGAGCAAATAATATCCCAAGTAAGTCATGGATATTTTAACTAGATCTTGAATTTGACAGACATATTTGATCTAGATCTGAATAACTAATGAGTTTGGGCCAATAAAAAAGAGAAGGGGATGGGGAAGAAGGAGGTGAGTGAGAGAGGGTGGACAGTTAAGGCTAAGAACAGGCATGTACACAAACAATGGCGGTATGAAAGAGCAACATTAGAGTGAGAAAAGCAGCTTAGGATGGCTAGAAGAGAGGTGGAATGGAGTAGGGGAAGGGTAAGGAGCATCGTATGAATCTAGAAAAAGTAGCTGGGGCTGCTTGGGTGGGGCTGTACTTGCTGTGCTTAAGTGTAAGGACTCGATTTTATAGATGGATGGTGAGGATCTACCAAGCATGTTAGAGGCGTGGTCACATTTATGCTCTTAGGCTATCCATATCAGCTGCCCTTGTAGTTCTGTGTGTCTCCTTATCCCAGGGCTAGAATTGCTCTCTGCAGTCCTAGATGACCTCCCTTTTTGAATCCCAGGGTCCAACATGTACTAAACCTCCTCTTAGAGCCCCTGATAGTTTTTTCCCTTTAAGTTCCAAAAGTGGGATGCCACAGAGCCCTCTTGACCAGAGATCTTACTTGTTACAGAGATAAACAATGTTGCTAAGCTGCCACTCTAACTAGATCCCCACCCAAAGTTCTCAGCCACTTAATCCAGGGGGAACCCAATCATTAGCTGGTCAGGGGCCAATTCAATTCTCTCTTTCTCTCTCTCTCTCTGAGAATCAGAGACTGAGTTAGTCCCTCTGAGATACTGGACCTTGAAAGTCAGACAGGGCAGAAGCTTAGGCTCTGCTCATGGGCCACTGGAACTGGACTACAGAGGAAAGTGATTGAGGGATCATGTAGTCCCTTAACCTTGGTCCATGACTTTAATTTATATTATCCTCCTGGCTACACTTTCTACACTTGGGATCTGTGAGATACCCTTTATCTGCTTCCAATAAGCACTCCTTTGGGATCCCATCATTTTGAGTGGGTTTCTCTTTCTTACAGTCATATACTCCCTGACTCTGCCTCATAGCCAAAGGGTGGTGTTCCTATATATGAGGTTTATGTGTGCCCAATTGTAAACCCCATCAAAATCTGATAAGAGGAATGTTAGAAGAAATGATGAAATCCTGAGACTTAGCACTTAAGGTAAATGTGTCTGCTCATATCTTTTAGCAATGTTGTAAAATAGGCTGTTTCTGTTGTCTCTGTGTCTTTTTTTTTTTAACCCTCAGGTAGTCTATGCCAAAGTGCTCTGCAAAGCATTTCTCCACTTCAGGTTAGATTGAAATATTTGGCCAACCTTAGCCTAACCATCCTTGCTAAGTATGAGAACTAATTACAAAGATTTATTACAACTAATTACAGTCCTAAGAATAATGGTACTGGAGAACACACATGTAGAGAAGGGCACTCGATAAATTTTAGGATTCAGATACTGCATCTGTTTGTAATTTTCATAAGTCCCCGCATTGGTTCCCTCCTTCCTCTGAGACACAGGATTCCACAATACAAAGACAGTCCTCCTTTTTTTCATTTTGACAGTGAGCTATGCCAGGTGGTCAATTTGGATGACCATTAGTCGATGTGATGGGGTGTCAAAGGAGACAGGAATCATTAAGAACACATTGTGTCTAAAAGATTTTGCAATTTTCCAAATTTATTTTTGTCTAAAGAGACTCATGAGGCTTCACAGTGATATATGTGTCCTATTTACTCCATCAGAAACAGGGTGGCCTGGGACAGATGCAACTGATGAAGGGTCAGCTAAATGAGGCTGGAAGCTGTTGTATTCAGAGGGGTCAGAGCAGACTGCACTAAAGGGTCATCTCTGGGACAGCAGGAAGCAGCACCGCCTCCAAGGGGGTGTGTGAAGTCGGGATTCCCTAGTGGGACAAAAGCTCTGAACATTGCCAGGTCTCTGGAGACTGGTGTTATCAGGGGACACCACTGTCCCAAGAAGGCTAGTCAGGTGCTGTGAAGGTATAGGGAGGCTTTCTATCTAAGAAAAATAAAAAAAAAACAGTTTTGAAAGAACACAGCTTACTAGTCACCATCAGGTATCTAAACATTGTGATTAAACTGTAAAGCTGTCAAAAAAGGAAGCTTGAAGATTAATAGATACAATTCTTCAGCACTTTAATTTTGTAGAGTTCAAAATATAAGAAAATGAATTTCCTGGCCCCTCGCCAAAGCAGATATAAATAAATAGCTATCAAAGTTCTAATTTCCTGAGAATTTTAATAAAGAGAAATATTTATGGTTTAAAATTACCTCTGAAATTATGCAGTGAAGAATACATAGATAATGACTTCAGAGAACAAAAAGAAACTTGCAAATACTTGATGTTGGCAGATCAATTAAGTGGTAATACATGCTACATTATAATTTTAATCACCATGAAATTAAAATATGGTAATGAGTGCTAACATGACTTTATCCTTTCAAACTATGATTTAATTTATGGAACTTTTCTTGACTACTTCCTTATTTCCTTGGTTATTTTTCTTACTCTGTGTGCTAGTTTAGATGATAGGTTTTCCAATGCATATTATTCAAGACAGCTACCAATTAAATGAGTTCTCCTTCCCTTATCAATTAAGGATCTTGTAGACTATTCTTACTCATTTTAATCTAGTTCTTTCTGCCTCCCTGCATAAAACATGTGGGAAATTAGACAAACTCTTCAAAAAAACAAAAAGACTCTTGATTCCCAAATTTGTTTATTTTTTCCAGTGATACAAAGGCAACATGATTGCCTTCTTCAAGGGTCATCTTCTTAAATATCTGAGGGGAAAAATAAGGTACTTGTTCTTGGTATCCCCGTGGCAGCTACTTAGACATGAACACCCACCTCCTGCCTCTCCCCGCTCCGTGGGTGAAAACCCACTCAGAAATGGCTCTGCCTTCTTCCACATGATGCTGCCACCAACGTTCACATCCGTGGATGGATATAAAGGCCACATTTTGTACCACATTTAGATACATTACAAAAGCCACATTTCCCTTTGCTGCTCAAGCCTCTAATTCCCAGAATCTCACTTTCAGAGATCTATGCTGGGATGTTTAAAATCAGCTCAATTAGGAAGAAAAAAAATGTAGTAATACACCAAAAAAATGACTCAGATCATTTAAGGGAAAAGAATAATAAAAAAAGTTTAGCCCTTCCCAGAGGATCCCATTGGCTGTCACCCAAGGTACCAGTTTGTCCTCTCACCTTGAGGTCAGCACTCCTCTGTGCACCTGATTATGTCTCTCCTTCCTCAACCCCACTCACGGAAAACCCTATCCTTCTCCACTATTTGGGAAACCTTTACCCAGAGCTAGCTTAATCTAGCTCTGGATCCATGCCTTCCACCCAACCAGACAACCCTAAGATTACAATAAACCCACATACCAAAATGCATTTTAAAAAGCTGATTTATTCAACCAAAATGCCATGATGGAGGTGAAACACAGTGGGGTAAAGGAAAGACTATAAAGCATGACAGTCTTGGGTAGGTTGCAGTACTGAAATCAACATCATTTCATGCCCCCGCCCTAAACTACACTGGGACCAAGCACACTTTCCTGTGCCTTTGAGAAATAATATTGAGACTAAGCAAAAAATATTTTAGTTTCTTGTCACAAGAAAAACCTATTCTTGCAAAATGAGGCTGTGAATCAACTAAACAGTTTAATTATCAAGACTAATAGTCTGCTCATCAGCACTCACTTCAGAATCCCAACCTTGGTGTGCTCAGCTATCTAAAGTTATTATGCCACAAATTCTATTCCATCCTAATGGGTTCCTTTTCTTGTAAGAGCTGTCTTAAAATTCCTCAGCCCAGGCCCTAAAACCCTATGAACATTCTTCCATAATTTCCCCTAAGACTCTGCCAAGATTGTGTTCTCCCTGACTGCAGTGAGTGAAATAAACTTACCTCTGCTTGATCACCAGGTTTTCTGGTGGTCTTTTGGAGAGTTAAGGATATCCTCCAAAGTTTCTCCACCAGTACAGTGAAAACATGCCTTCTTATTCTTTCTGATCATTTAGCAGGAAATCCCTGGATCGTACTAGATCATAAATATTCACATATGTGCACACACATATTCAAAGGACCAATAGCAATGTTTTAAAAATATAACCTAGATTTATCTTAAGAAAGAGGCACATTTTAGTAAATACAATAGAATTTTGTTGAAACTTCATACCCGTAATAGAGAAAAGCCATTATCTTATTCTGCAAAATGCTTTCATCTCACCCTTTTATACATCCTTTTGCTTGGATGAAGGATCTATGCTCTAAATACTCAACATGGGATGAAGCCCAAGATCCAATACAAAACCCTTTTACAGATAACAGAACTATATCTCCCCAATGGTCCTCTCTAGCTACACAAACATCCACCTGGAACTTTGAAAAGATCACTTATCTAAAGAAAAGGTCAGATCAAAATTTTGCTGTCACATTGACTCCTTTTCCTGTCTTTGTCCCTAAACATTGATATGCAAAGAATTCCTTCCTTTGCCCAGTGTTTTTCTCAATCCACCTTCACCTGCTCTTTCTGTGAAAGTCTATTCATTCTTGTGGCTGCTGGCATTCCTGGTTCTCTTCAGTCCTTACCCTCTCTGACTTTCAGGCTCAGAGAGCCAAGTCCCAGTGAATACCACCACCTGGATGTCCCAGATGCCCCTCAAATGCTATCTGTCTAAAACTGAATGCATCTTCTCTTCCTTCAGCCTACCCAAACCTGTTTTGTTCCCGAGCACCCCATTTCATCTAAGAAAACTATTATCCACCCTAAGGGCAACTCTGGGGGGCTCCTCTGTCTCCCTCACCTTATCCTCACCTCACCCCATCATTTAAGCAATAAGCAAAGACAGTCAATTTTACCTCCTGCTAACTATCTCTTCAATACATGGCAGAACTCCATCTCCAGCACATCTGTACAAGTTTATTTGTTCATATGGCTGTTGTCATAAAAGCCCGTGAGGATTCCTTGCTTTTAGTCTTGCCCCTTCTAACCCATTCCCCATTGTATTGTCAAAATGCACAAATTGCATTCTGTAATTAGAACTCTTTATGACTCTCTGTTGCCTATGGGGTAAAGTTAAAATTGTATACATTAATCCCTTTCTACCTGTCCAGCTTCATCTTCCCCATCTTAACTTCATACTTTATCTCAGAGCACTGAAGAATGTGCAACCACCCAACATGCACCCACACAACAAGATTTTCAGTTTTAAGCACTCTTTCTACTTCTCTTTGTTGCCCTGGATAGCTCCTATTCGACTTTTATTAGTCAAGAACTCCTCTTCAGGAGACTTTCCCTGCATCCCGGACTAGACTAGTCCACTTCTTTCCTCTTTCCTCTAGCACCTTGTACGGTCATGATCTTCCCACTGACGACACTGCCCTGGAATTGTTGGTTTCTATGTCCCGCTCTCTCTGCAGCACCCCATGAGAACAGAAACTGTGCTTTATTGAGCGCTGCTAACTCTGTATCTAACAGTTCTAGTTACATGGGGGATGCACAGCTGATATGTATTGAATTGAACTGAAATGAATTTTGCTATCATAGTAGTAGCAAATATGTTTCTCAGTTTATTGTTTGCCTTTAATTTGAATTGTGAGGGTTTGGGATATAGAGTAATTTTTAATTTTCATGGGCTCAAATCTATTGATCTTTCTGTGATTTCTTCTATCGATTTTGAGCTTAAAAAGTGAAGAACTGATTTTTAAGAGACTCTTCAGGACTTGGATAAGAAATTCTGCCCCCTCATCCTCCTCATTGGAGCAGGAAAACAGTATGAGGCAGAAGAACGAAGGAGACATCTTACCCATTCATTCTCAGAAATTCATGGCTCTTTTCCTTTCCTTTTCAGTAGGGGATGGTATTTGAGTCAAAGGCACAACTTATATTTTGTATCTTGGCTTTTATAATTTTTATCATATGTAAATCTAGGACTTTCATTTGTCTTTAGGCTTCAAAAGACAGGCTACACTTAAATGTGTTCGGTTGAAAGGAAAATATTTACTGTTTTATTCTTCTCTTATTTTATTTTTAAAATAAGTGAGATATACCCCCCAGCAATTTGCTCAGTGGGCCATGCTTGCCTGCTCCATGCCTGCCATTGCCTTTTATGCATCTGAAACATCAGCGCACCCTCCAAAGGCCAGCTCATATGTCATGGCCTTGATGGACCCCTTCTCTGATGAGCTCTGACTCCCTCTAGCCCTCTATTTTTCCCCTCGTAGACTTGTGATTGTATAGTCACATCACTAAAATGTAAGCACAACAAGGGCATGGCTGATACCTGACTCATTCATTCATTCATTCGTTTGTCCATTCATTCATTCACTGTCCAGACACTATCTAAGCACAGCAGGGTCTCTGCTTAGTGTAGGAGTGACAGGAATGAATGAGTAGACATGATCCCTGATCTCATGGAATGTGCAGTCTGGTAGGGGAAATAGCCATTTATAGCTATTCACCTATTTGATTTCAAACTTTGAAAGTGCTAGGAAGGAAAAGTGAGATGAGGAAAGAGGAAGTCAGGAACAATGTCTCCAGAGTGATATTTTAAACTGATATCTGAAGGTTGCCTAAGCATTGGCAATGTAATGTCAAAGAAGGGGAGGGTGGGGCTTGCAGGCAAGGGAAAAACATATGCAAAGTCCCTGAGGCATATCACCACAGGACTGGCTAAAGGCACGGTCTTGTATACAGAAGAATGCAACACACATGTTTTAAGGAAAGAAAATACTAATATTTATTAAATAAATAAAATATTATTGTGTAATAATATTTCTTCCCGATGCTCCAACAAGTTCAGCTGTTCAGAGTAGAAGCAACGAGATTAAAGTTAAGAACCGTCCATTTAGTGGCAGGCACACTATCACAGTGATTGAGGACTATGCCTCTGGAGTCAGAATGAGTTTAAATTCCAGTTCCATCATTTATACCAGGTGTGCAACCCTGGGCAAGTTACTTAACCTCTTTGTGCCTCACTTCATCTGTAAACTAGAACAATAATAATAAAATAATAGTAACCACCTCATAGGGCAGCTGCAGGGATTGAGATAAAAGAGCTGAGGAGCTGAGAGTACTTAATAAAGGTCAACACTCATCATTTAGCCAAACCAACGTGTCACCTGCAAATCATCTCAGTATCACTAACTAAATAAATATTTATTTGAGGTGAAATTAACAATGTTAATACTTATTAGGAAAGCAGAAAGTATAATTTTTCTTTTCTGCCTTCTACTTAAGAAATTTCCCCTGTGAGTCTGTCTATATATAACATCGTCGGTGAAAAGTAGAGCAAAGAATAAGATTTTCAAGTGATAAAATTACATTTCAGTTTCAGTCATAAGTAGATAACTGCATAGCTACTTTTGTGAATTCCAAGCATAGCTTTTCCTCTGTTTTCACTTTTAAATACTGATTAATTTCTGGAATCCTTCTGGTAATCTTCTATAACTTTCAAACTGGGGCAACTAAATTCGAATCCTGACTTCTCTCCCTTCCATCAGCAATTGCACAAGTTCTTTAAAAATATTGTGCAAAACAAAGGATGCAGGGAGGGTGCCAGAAGGTCAGGCTTCTCTTTATTTCTGAAACAAAACCGTGGGGAGGAAAATAACTTGCCAATGATTAATAGACTGGATGGTTAAACTTCTCTGGGCTTGCTTTCTATCTTTGAAACTTGCATTTAATTTTGAGAAAGACCAGGCTGTCACTGCACTTCGCATTTCTCCTTTGGATCGACCAACCCACCAGCCTTTCATCCTGTTCAACTGAGCTAGACAGGAGGCAAAATTTAAGGAGGTATTTGAGGGACAGCTGGACTGGACCAGAAGAATAACTGTATATTTTTTCCCACCTCACTCAAACAATGACAGGCAGTTGGACCTTTTCTCCCCGCTTGGTGAGCCTTAATCAGAATGTGTCTGTGCAGGTGTCTGAATTGGTACATGGGTGGGGTGAGAAGTATAGCAACATTGTCAAGCCCACCTTTGTTGACCTTCAGATTTGGAGACAACACTTACTTATTTAGTTTACTTTTTCTTTTGTAACAGCATTCAATGAGACATAATTTACATACTATGCAATTCACCCCTTTAAAGGGTAGTTTTCGGTATGTTTAATTCACAGAGTTGTGCAACCAGCATCCAATCTGTGTACCCTTCAGCTATCACTTCTCTACCCCTTTACTGCCAGCCCTCGGTAACCACTAATCTACTTTCTGTTCCTTAAAGATTTACGTGGTCTGCACGTTTTGAATAAATGGAATCACATAATAGGTAGTCTTTTTCAACTGGCTTCTTTCACTTAGAATAATATTTTCAAGATTCATCCATGTTGTAGCGTGTAGAGTACTTCATTCCTTTTTATGGCCACATAATATTCCATTATATGGCTATACCACATTTTGTTTATCCATTAATCAGTTGATGGACATTTGAATTGTTTGCTCACTTTGGCAACTATTAAGTTGCCATGAACAATCGCATACAAGATTCTGTGCGGACATATGTTTTCATTTCTCTTGGGTTTATAGCTAGGAGTAGAATTGCTGGGTCAAATTTTCTTGGCATTTTAACTCACAAAACAAGCTTCCAAATTTGTTTCCAAAAACAAATCAAACTAATTGACAGTGTGTCATAAAAATCAAAGCACTCATTAAAATGAGGTTTAACTATAACTGTCTTTCTTCTAGAGTATTTAACCTCCTAATTTATGCCACTAATGTTGAATTAGTATGTACTTTTGGGCTAAAGATCCAAAGAGAACAAAGACAAGTTCACTAGCTTGAAGGGAATTACTGTTTATAAAAAGAACTAACATGTTCTGGATCCTTACTCTGTGCCAAGCATGATACTAAATGTTTTATTTATATTAAAACCCTGACTTCTACTTCTAACCTATGAGTTGCATTTTACAGATATGTTAAGTATCTTGCCCCAGAATATGTGAATAGTAAGTGGCAGAGTTGGGTGGTCTGTCTCTGAGCCACCATACTTCATCGGTTTCCTGCGCAGCTTTATTAGCAGCAATATAGTAGAAGAGTTAAGAGTATGTCCTCCAGAGTTGGACATTTGGGTTTGAATGCTGCCTCCACCGCTTACCATGTGACCTTGGGCAAATGAATCAAACTTTCTAAGCCTCAATTGCCTAATCTGTAAAGAGGGATTAATCCAAATAACTACTTTATAGGGTTGCTGTAAGAATTAAATGCAATAAACATAGATAAGGTGCTGGATGAGTAGTGAGTGCTTAAAAAAATATTAGCTATTGCTATCATCCATAGAAGCAAAAGGACATGTGATATATTTTAAGGGTTTCCAAATGCTGCAATTTGTCTCTACTGGAAAGGGGGGGAAAAGGCAGGCTCAGCTGCAGAAATACTGAGTCTGTTTGCCTCTTTTTATCGGAATTCCATCCGTTGACATAAACAACTGAAGTCTTAAAAGCCGGCTTGCGCTTATCTCGTGTCCTTCCATCTCCAGTGTTGCTGGAGAGCTTAATTCAGGGTGGCAATTTTATTCTCTAAGTATCTCTTGTCTCATCAAGAAAGGGGCCCATCCAGGCTCATCTTTGGGTGAGTTTGAACCTAACACTCAGGAGATGGGGTAGCAGCAAAGGAATCAACCTAGGCGTCCATAGAGATGTTAGCCAAGCAAGATTCAGCCCTCTGCAAGCTTCTGCAAGGAGGAGAGAAGGCAATAGATTATGCAAGGGAAGGTCTCAGAGAAATGTATGATGCTTTTAAACATAAATGCATTCTGCCCTCAATAACTGGGGGAGTTGGAGCTCCAGTAAGGTCAGCCTGACATAGGATGGAGGAGGATCAGGGTGCAGTGTGACTTGTCACACAAAGTACACTTGTCTCCCACGGCAACGGGTTACTGGGCAGCGGGAGACAGCAGGACTGGGAAAAGCATTCAGGGGAAGGGTCAACAGGGAGCCTGTTTGCATATTTATCCAGCCCCAGATTTGGCTGATCGGTTTCAGAATGTGTTACATGGTCATCAGCATTCTCTGCTGTTCTTGGGGACGTGGTTGCTCCGGAGGGAAGAAAAGTCGAGATTGGCTTCCTGGAACTTATTACAGGAAAGTCAAACATCCAGGGAACTGTGGAGGAGGCAAAGTCCAAAATGAGTGTGCATTTATAGTCACACATATTCATAAACACACCGCAGTGACTCTCCTTAAGGATCCCTCAAATTCACGGAGTCGATGCTCAAAAAAATATATATTCCCTTCTCCCTGTTGCCCCCAAAGAACTTCTCTTAGAGATCTAATTATATTATTGTACTTACTTACATTCTGTCTCTACCATCAGGATTTGGGAGGATCTGAGGGGGGAACAAGGGCTGTGTGCTGCTCCCTTGGTATTCCCAAGACCTAGCATAGAATCCAGACCGTGATACATGCTGAATAAATGTGACGGAATAGAATTTTAGGGATGTGTATAGACTTTTAATCTGGGATTCTATTTGATTTAATTATCACATCAAGCTTGTGCAATGGGTTTTATTTTACTTACTTCAAAGGTGAGGAAACTGAGGTTCAGAGAGGTTAAGCGACCTGATCAAGGTCATAGTCTTATGGTTGGTGGAGCTGGAATTGAATTTCAGGTTGAACATCTGATGGGTGATTAAGACTCACATAAAAATCAATCAACCTATTATCACATTAAGACACTAACTAGGATGACTGAAAGAGAAATGCCTGAAGCTTCCAGCAAGTTCAATATCATCAAAGAGCTTATATTAATTGCCTTTGGACCCATGGCACAGAGCTAAGCACTGCAAAAGGTAATCCACACAGATGGCATGACTCTCCAGTGGATTTTTAAAAAATTAAAAACGTGTATGTAAAGAATAATTATGTAAAAGATGAGTGATAGCGCCACAGTGAACTTATATGGACCAGATGGAGGTGAGCTCCCTGAAACAAGGACTGGGTTGGATTAATTTCTGTCACCCTTGTGCCCTCCACAAGCTCGGCGCTAAACTGGCCTCAATAATTGCTGTTGAGATGAATTCCATTCTAAGGTTTTAGGCTATGTAATCAATGGGTTTGAAATACAAAATGTCAATCAATAGGGTCAAAATGAACACGTCCTTCCTGGGGCTTCCTCACCTACAGTAGGTTGAACTGTGCACTCCAATAAACACATGTTCTTAATCTTAATCCATGTTCCTGTGGATATGAACCTATGGTAAACAGGACCTTCTGAAGACGTTACTTTCAGTTAAGGTATGGCAAACTGAACCAGGGTGGGTTTTAATCCAACTTACTGGGTGCCTTTTAAAGAGAAAACCACAGAGAGGGGCCAGGAGCCAAAGAGCTGTGGAAACCAAAGAGCAGGAAGAAAGCAGAGGATATTATCATGTGACAGAAGGCAGAAATACAAGCCAAGGAACCCCAGGGATTGCTGTCAGCAAGCCTCAGAATGCTGGGGAGAAAGCAAGCCTTGCCAACAACTTGATTTTGGACTTTCTCCTAGTCTCAAAATCATGAGCTAATAACTTCCCTGTATTTAAGCCAAGTCAATTGTGCGGTATTTGTGATAGCAGCTCTGGGAAACCAAGTCACCACCATCAGGCCTCCTCTGCCAAGATCTATAGGGTCTTTGCTTCTTGGGGCTTAAGCTGAACGCTGTAAGAAAGACATCTTAACTGGCATGTCCTTGGGTTTAGTGGTTACAGCTCTTGCTTTAGGCATGAGATGGATGGTCCCAGGTGGCTTGTATGACCTGCAGGTCCAAAGAAATGAAAGAATTGCTCATCTCTTTCATCCCTGCTGACCTGGAAACTTGTGGGTGGTGCAGAGAAGGCACTAGACAGGTGAGTAGAAGGTAGAGACAGAGACAGAAACTCTGTTAGCAGAAACCTGGGGGCACTGCAGAGTCCAAGGAGCAGCCATGGGAGGTGTGATGCTGAGCTCTAGAACACAGGGCTGCATCTGGTCCAGTCCTACTGCTTCAGGTAGAATTGGTGAAGGTACAAGGTGGGAGCAGAGCATGCTGGAGTGGGGCTTGGGACCTTGGTTGTGCAAAGAAGGGCTGGTACAAAGGTAGGGAGGTCAACTAGGAAGGGTACATACATGCAACAAGGGCTTACCATGTGCTTGGGAGTAGAAATGAGGTGCTGTGCTAGGAATAGGAATACAGAACAGGAGTAAGCTCTGGGATTCACAGCCTAGAGAGGAAGGCCAGCACAGACATAGCTAATAGTGTTTCTATGTGCAAAGTGGGGAAAATAAAGATAGAATACAGCTTTACAATAATAAGGAAGGACAAAAGAGGGAGCAAGTTATTGAAAGCCAGTAGGTGTCACTAGTCAAAGAGTTTAGAGTTGAAATCCCAGCTCTGCCACTTACAAGGTATGTGATCTAGTGCAAGTCATGCAGTCCTATCTAAGCTTCAGTTGCCTTATCTATAAAATGGTTTTGATACCTACTTCACAACATTTAGTAAGGAATAAAAGGAGATAATATATGTGAAGTGCTTAGCACGTGGCCTGGAATAGTAAGTGTTCACTAAAGATTAGTTGTTATTATAGCTACTACTACAAATCCTACTTGCTAGGCTCTGCGCATGGGGCTATGTCTATGTTGTTTAATTTTTACATACATTTTGCTAGCAGCCAATTATTTTATTTTTTTTTTAACTTTTTAAAAAATTTTGAAATAATTTCAAACTTACAGGAAGTTGCAAAAATAATACAATACCCATACGGAGAATTCCAATATACACCCCACCCAGATACCCAGATATAACAACTCTTAACATTTTGTTACACTAGCTGTATCATTATCTATCTATCTATCTATCTACCTATCTATCTATCTATCTATCTATCTATCTAATCTATATATAGTATCTATCTATTTTCTATACATTTGAGAATAGGTTATATACATCATGTTCCTTGAATACTTAATACTTCCGTGTATATTTCCTAAGAACAAGCATGTTCACTTACTTGACCAATTTAAGTACTGACAAGTTCAAGAAATTTAACATTGCTAAAAACCTTAGAGTCTATAATCCATTTTTTTCATATGTCCCAATAATGTCTTTTTGGGCGTTTTCTTCTCCATTATTAGTCCAGGATCATGCATTGTATATGACTGCCATTGTCTCTTTAATCTTTCATTTTTCTTAATTGTGGAAGAATATATACAACAGGAAATTTCTCTTCTCTGTCACTCCCAAGCATGCCATTCAGTGGAATTAATCACATTCACAATGTTATTCTACCTTCACCACTATCCATTACCAGAACTTTCTCATTACCCCAAATATAGAAACCCTGCACCCACTATGCATTAACTCCCTATCTCCCCATCTCCTCAACCCCACCCCTGGTAACCTGTACTCTACTTTCCATCTCTATGATTTTATATATTCTTGTTATTTCATATAAGTTGCTAGTCAGTTATTTTTATTCTTATTTTAAAAATGAGAAAACTGAATCTCTGAATGTTTAAATAACATAAATAGTACATAGCAGATCCAGGACTCATTTTCAGTCATGTCCAGTTTATTAGACATTGCACTGGATTCGCTATATTGCTACCTTATTACTATAAATATATTATAAGTACCTATGAAAACTACCTAGGTTAGTGCCTGAATAATAATAATTATAATAAAAACAACTATAAAACATTATAATTATATTTATTAAGTTATTATAATTACATTTATAGTAACAATTCTATGTATTTATAATTATTATTATTGCAATTATTAATCAGGCACTAAAGTAGGTACTTTTAATGACTTAGCCCATTTAATCCTTACAAGAATCCTATGAATCAGGACTATTATTTTTTCCATTCTACAGATGAGGTTACTGAGTTGCCCAAGATTACAAACCCATTAAGTGGTAGAGTTGTGTTTTGAACTGAGATGCTTTTCACTCCAGACTGTATATTTTGCACTACTCCAGCTTGCTTAATATTGGTAGAGCAGCTTTTGTTTTCCCTCTTCTCTCTCCTTCATCTCCTTTCTTTTCATTGGTGTTTCAAGGGCACTTCTTCCCATTTCCACAATCAGGTTTTACATTCACCCAAAAGGGACTGCGAAAGGAACAGGAGATATCAATCTGGAAAAATGACATTTACCCTCACTAATAAGCAAAGAAATATAAATTAAAATAAAAATGACATTAACTTAGGCAAACATGATTGAATGAGAAAAACCCAGGTCCATAAGGAAGAAGGTCTAATTTCCTGTGACGATGGAAGCTGGTACAGGGAATTTTGCACTAGGTAGGATTAGCCGCTAAGGGTAATTCATTTAACAGTCGTGTAACACAGTGATAGAGCTGCTCAGGGATGTATCATAACTCCATGATGGAAATCACTTTCTTCTCTTGGGAGTTCCACTTACAAAGGAAAGGGGTTGCATGTTACTATTTACTATTCCCCAACCATCTGCCAGTTTGGTATCTCTGCCCAGGGGGCTAGCTGGGGCAGGCTAGCTGGGCCACAGGGCTGCACTTTTGACCCTGACCTCCAGGACGCCATGTCAGTAGGAGGGACCCAGTGGGCGTAGGGCTGCTCCTTAAGTGTCCACCAGGGATGCTCCTTAAGTGACACATGCCTGCTTCCTAATGTGCGATGCCCACGGAAGGAAACTGAATTCTTATCAACAGAAATTTCCTAGTTTTCCAACGTTGAACAGTCCGACTTTGTCACCAACATCACATTCCCCTCAATGCCTGTTACTGACCTGGCTGCATCATCACTCTGGCCTCAAGGGAACACTGCTCTCTCTCTGTCATTCTTACTTCCATCTTGAGCGCTGTTTCCAGAGCAAGTGGCCCCACAGCATTCTGCCAACCATTTAGTTCCAAGAACTGTTTCTTCACCACCCAAGCCAGGGTCCCACTTCTTTCCCAGCAGTCAAGACCTTTTAGACAAATGAATCCGTGACAATTGCCCTCTAGCCTCCCAGGACCTGGTTGGTCTACTCTTGATGCTCCCCAGTCTTGGGCAGCATGCTTTTAAATCTAAGTACTGTCAGCTCTGACTGGGGGCAGGCGGCATCAGGGAGTCCAGGAGCCAGGCATTCTCCTGGGTTTGCCATCGCCTGATATTGATTTTCTCCCATTCCTCGCTCTTCTACTGCCCCATAAAGAAGCCAAAGTAGTAAAGCTGTCAGGACGTTTTCTAAAAGAAAGATGTGCTGAATGAAAGTACTGTTAATGCCTCTTAAACAAAGAGGGAAAGGGCGGCTCTGTGGGAGCCTCTGGCATTGACTTGAGCTGGGAGTGGAGGATGGGGGAGGGATGGGGGGGTGGAAGAGACCCACAGTGTCAAGGTTGTGGCTGTGGATGTTCCTGTAGCTGAGGGCAGCACTGTGGGGCTAATTCTTTCTCTCTAAATAAGAAGCACAATTCACGATGGAGCTGCTATGCTGCCTGGGTTTCTCAAGGTGAAGCTGAACACTTGAATTTTAGGGAGTCCCATAGACCAATGTGACTCAAAGTTTACGCACCTTCTTGGATTATAGTCTGAGTCCAGAAAAGGGAGGAGGCTCATAGAGCCTGACTCCATACACCATGTCCACCTGCTTTGACTGTAGGGTACTGCAAAAGTGTTCTGTTTGATGTAACCATCTCACAGCAAGACCCATCTCTGCCACTTACTAGTTCTGTGGCCTCGGGCAAAGTTCATAAACTTACTGAGTCTCAGTCTTCCTCCTCTTTAAAATGGGGATACTACTCCCTACTTGCAGAGATATTGTGAAGATTAAAGTAGAATCCTATAAAAAACAATCAAGTCTAATGCCTAGCACACAATATGTTCAACAAATACTTCTTCAAGGGGGCTGCATGGACCCTCAACTGAAAAGCCCGAACATTTCTGCAAATGTTATCATGGACAGATGACAATCCAGAGCAGATAATGCTTCCCAACCCTGCAAGTTGGTCCAGACTTCCAGGAATGGGAGTGGGAAGGTGGGTGGTGGGTGGACAGAGACTAAACATGAGGTTTAATTTTTACCATCCAGCAGGAAGAGGTAGGAGTCTTTTAATACAAATTATATTGAGTTCTGCCAGCTGAGTTTTTCAACTGAGATTTATATTCATTGAAAACGCTTCTCAGACACCCAGTGAGAAGTAAGGGATCCATTTCCAGGAGGAAGGGGACTGAGATAGATCTTTACAGTAATGACCCCAGTGAATTCTGCTTCCCAGTATCCCTGACCTCCTTTGATCCTCTCCCCGGCCATTTCTTCTAGGCAGCCTTGGGATTTCCTTAAGAGCAGTAACCACTGTGAGTCTCACAGAGACTTGAGCTTGCACTTTGGGGCTTGCCTTCATCCTCACTGCTTTCAGAACAGCCTGCCGTGTAAAGAAACCCGGGCTAGTCTTCTGGAGCAGCCAACACCAATGCCAGAGGCATTGGGGAAATCCATTTTAGACCATTCAGTCACAGAAAGGTGCCAGATAACTGTAGTGCATGAGTGACCCCAGGCAAAACCAGTGTAGGAATCTCTCACCTAACCCGAGTCTAATGTGCTGACCCATAGAATTATCTTTTGTGGTGGTGTGTTAGGCAGCACAAGATAACCAATATAGTGGCATTCTATGAATGCATCTATTCTGAAGCAGGAACCTATATTTCGTTTGATTTTCCACACTGACTGTGGAAAAGTGTGTGAGGTGGGATTGACCATAGGTGAAACTCAGTTGGTGAGACTATTATCTCAGGCCAAAAGAGTGCTGTCAACAGCCCCTGTTCTTCCCATTTAGTCCTGATTTGTCCTTTTATAAAACAGTCTCTCATTTACTCTAATGCTGGAACCAAATACCTCAATGAGACCCAGAATGCATAATAATTAAGTCTCTTTTCCTTTCTTGCTCTTCAAAACCCAGTCCTAAACCTGAAACCTTACCTACCATAGCAGCCCCTTCACTGCAAAATCAAACAGAAGAGTTAAAGGGAAGAAAGAAGGAGGGGAGAGAGTCTTTGTAACCCTGTGGATGAGAGGTAAAAATCACCATGGATTTCAGTGGTCTCATAAGAAACAAAGGCATTGAATCCCCCTCTGTTTGGACAGCTGAGACTGTCCCCTTCTCCTACCACTGCCCCCACCTCCCCACATGCATATCAGCAGACCCAGGCTGCATCCTAATTCCGGGCAGTAAGAGGGGGCTTCTCAGGGAAGATTTTCCAACAGCAAATAGGTGAACATCTCCAGAGGCCCAATATTGTCTTGCAGGAATACTTGGGAAAAATTTTGGCTCTATTTTCTATCACTTCTGATTTTTACCCCCAGTCAGACTCAGAAAGCAGAGTGATATGAAAGCCAAGTATATAATGAGGAGGAGGGAGAGAAAGAAAAGTCTTTCTTTTACTTCATCTCAGAAATTCTCCTGGGTCTCGTAAGTCGAAAAAACGGAAGATCTCCATCAAGAGATCTTCTCTCCAGAGTAGTTCTGACCCAGCTGTTCTGCCATTGAAAATGTTGTGGCAGCTAAGGCATCAGAGACTAGCCGTCAGGACATGGTATCCTCTCTAGCTGTGCTACTTCTGGAAATGCTGGATCTTTTGTCACATCCTAAACTCGGAGAAGGTGTTCCATGTGCAGAAGGTGGTGGGGAATCCTAGCTCTGGCTCAACAGCAGATCACTGGGGGCCTGAGCTTCAGCATCTGTAGAAAAGGGATTAAAACAATGCATGCTTTGCTGTGTGGTTGTGAGGATTACATGAATAGTATATTTAAGGACCTGGCATTGTCTGTGCACATCTTAGGAGTGCCTGACACTGGCACTCACGATAGGTGATCATTAAGTGTTAGTTCCTCCTAATGTTTCCATGGGTTTCTTTATTGCAAGTGATGAATGCTCAGCAGGTTATAATTTTTATTTTGCTCAAAAAGGCAGGGACTCTTTATTTTGTTTACAGAAGGCAGGAATGCTTTGTTTCGCATTTCTAAAAAATCTTTCCAAAGGCTATTTGAGCTCTCTGCTGAATTGGAAAATCCAATCAATCCCTCTGGAGTGGACTCAGTTGATTGCTTACCTAGCATACATTTTCCCCCACCCTCTACCTCCCTTTACTTTCTCCTACTTATAGAAGCCTGATTTCATACTGATATTCATGCTTTTCCCTTACCTCAAGGAATTAGATGCTTCAAGGAAGGTGGCTCCAGCGGGGAGTTCTGATTGGTCTAAACCAGGATTTCTCAAGCCCAGTACTATAGACATGTTAAATTGGATGATTCCTTGTTTGGGGGGAGGCTGTCCTGTACATTGTAGGATGGTTTAGCAGCATCCCTGGCCTCCACTTATTAGATTCTAGTAGCAACCCCCTCCTCAGTCGTGACAATCAAACGTATCTCTAGACATTGATAGCGTCTCTTGGATAGGGTGGGGGGATTGCCCCCAAATGAGAGCTACCAGTCTAGACTAATGTAGTCCCATTCCCCTTGCCAGTAATTATTTTAGACATTGGCATGTGATGCATTTTTGGCCAATAAAACTGATGTTTCTGAGAAGGGTTTCTTCATTCTTAAAAAGAGACTCAGGGAGTAGATAGCTCCCTTTCCTTCTTTGGACTTTTTTGGATCTGGTTGTAATGTGCAAAACTGTTATCAGCCATCTTATAACCAAGGAAGTCTAGCCTGGAGACAAAGCCAACTCGCCAAAAGATAGACTGAACCTGAATCCTTAATGATGTTAACGAACCACTGAGTTAACCCAGCCTGGAGCTCACTTACTGTTATAAGAGATCTTCACTTCTTCATTCAACACATATTTATGGGACATCTACTCTGTGCCAGATACTGTCCCAGAAACCAGCCGGATCAGTAAGGAAGATGGGTAGATTTTCTCCACTTATGACACACTCTAATGAACTTTGTGCTTAAGCTGCTCTGGGAAGATCTCCTATTATTTGTTAACAAAGGTGACCAAACTGATACACCCACCAAATGCTGAAACTCTTCAGCATCCTGTGGGCCTTCGAAGATACCTGAGAGTGGTTTTCCCCTCTAGTTTAACACCTACCTCATTCTCCACATGGGTTATCAAACCATCTACACTTTCCTCAAACCTCTGACTACTACGCCTCTCCCTGACTTGGTCCTTTCCTCTCAGCTACTGACCTTCTGTAAGACCTAGTGACACCCCTTGCATACCAATTCCATTGCATTTGCTCCAGTGTATTGGATTGTCTATGGCTTTAGCTGAGAAGACTCCGAGTGCAGAAGGGTAACTGGCTAACCCTAGAGAAGGAGTCAAGGCTAAGTGATATGGAGGAGTCATGAGGGAGACCACTCTTGGCACAGCCTAGACTAAAGTCCCTGACAGCTTTCTATTCTCATTCTCCAATTCTCATATACTTTTGCCATAGCTTTATAGAAAATATTACTTTCCTTGGACCAACCCTTCGGATATCTCTGTCAGGGGTCTGCCTGCAAGTCAACTCCAGCCTTCCTCCTCAGGAGCCAAGAAAAGTTTTTACATTTTTTAATGGTTAAAAAGTATCAGGGCCACAGTGGCTCAGCAGGCAGAGTTCTCACCTGCCATGCTGGAGACTCGGGTTCAGTTCCCAGTGCTTGCCCATGCAAAAAAAAGAATCAAAAGAAGAATAATATTTTATGACCCATGAAAATTACATGAAATTCAAATTTCAGCATCCATCATTAAAGTTTTATTTGAACACATTCACACTTATTTGTTGATGCACTGTTTACAGTGGCTTTCATACTTCAGTGGCAAATTCGAGTAGTTGCTACAGAGGTCACATGACCTGCCACGCTGAGAAAGTTCGTGGACCCCTGCTTGACTGACACAAGTACCTTCTAAAATTATAGAGTGTGAGGCACTTTAAAGTGAAGAATGCCTCATAGATCATTTAATGTGTTTCTAGTTGGTTCAAGCCTGGACCTGATGGAATCATCCTCTGCTCCTAATAAAATAGAAGACAAAAACAAAGAAGGAACTTGGATTTAGCCTGGCAGAGAGGAGAGCTGGCCCAAGTGATAATAAATTCAGGCACTCGTCTCTCTTGTAGATTGTTTTCCGTCTATATTCTGCTGAGGCTCCCCAGTATTTTTGAATAGCGAATGTTGCTGTACAAATTGAGTTGAGATGTACAGTCAGCACTCACTGTACATGTAGCAGAAACAAGACACCATGCTATGACTGCACTCTCTGAGAGACTGAGCATTCCCTGTTGAATTTCCACGGTTGATTGAATTCATTAGCTTGTTCATATCTTAGATACATTCATTCATTCTACAAACATATACTGGGAATAGTGTCAGGAAGGTTGGAGACCAAATTGAGCAGAGATGTGAAAGAAATGTCAATATCAACAAAATAGACTTTTTTCTTCTGTCCAGAAGAATAACAAGCACAGGGCCTGACATCTGTGACTGAAGGAGGGGTGTTAAGGGTGGTGGGTGACAGAGAGAAAACAGACCTGCTCTTCTCCTTGGCCTCTGCCTTTGTGGGGGACAATGCTTGTTGGACTGCAAAGGGTGAAACCTACACTGGCACCAGAGACCTGAAGCCCAAGAAAAATGATGAGAAAATTGAGCTGCTCTGAATAAGGCCGAGTCTCCTGGCCTAAAAATTACCTACCTGGGCATGAAGAGAAGAGCCAACAAAATCACCAACATGTAGACAGTGGAATTGTGGAGAATTCAGTGGTGCTGGAAATCAGAACAAGTCAAATAGCATCTTAATTTCTATATCATGGAAGAAGATGGTGCTTGGAAACTACAGAGCTGTGGTGATGGTCCTGGTCGGAACTCTAGGACAGCCATATCACTTAGGAATCACACCACTATTAGTAATTAAAATTCCCAGAAGAATAACTTAAGCAACTTAGAGACTTATTTTTCTCATTATGTGGGTAGTCCTAAGGCAGGCATTAGTTAAGCTGCTCAAAGATGGTAAGACTGAGTTCTCTGAGATCCCCTTGGCCTTTCCTTTATTGTCACCTCATTGTCCCCAGATGGCTGCTCTTTCACCAGAATAGCATCTGAAAGAAGGTGGAAGGACAAGAACAGAAAGTGCATGAGCCAGCTGACTCTGCTCCCCCTTTAAAGAACTTTCCCCAAAGCTCTACCCAACAACTTCTATTTATCTCTCATTGGTCAAAACAGTATCAGGTGGCTGCCAGTGTCTGTAAAACAAACTGGGAAGTAGAGCTTTTATCTGGACACATTGCTATCCCCACTCAAACAAGACCAGGGATTTGTTAGTCAAGAAGGAAAGAATCGATATTAGGTAAGCAACTAGCAGTCTCTCCCACAGCATATTTTTCAAGGAATGGGTTATAAGTATGTTAAAAAAAAAAAAAAAGAAAGAAAGAAAGTCAATCATTAGGAGCTGCCATGAGTTTGCAAAGAAAGTGCCAAGCAGGTTAACCTACTTTTCTTTCATAAAAATGTTAGTAGGTTGGTAGAAGAGGGAAATCTGGAAGACACAGTGCATGCATTTATCAATCAGCAGCAATTCAACAGAGTCACTTGGGAAGCTCTTTAGATAAGATGGAGAAATACATAGAGAAGTACTGTAGAGTAAGGGAGATTGGTTGAAAGACTATCAAAAGATTGCTTATTAGCTCAGTAAGCAATAGCTGTTATTGTTCCATCATACTATTTTAATTCATTTCAGACTTATGAACAATAATAATATTTAAAACCGACAGAAGATTCAATCCTTGACCTAGTCATATTCCACATTAATTTTATGGAATAAGGATGTAGTAGACTTTATAGACTTGAAGTTGATGAAAATGTGGAGGGTTAAAGAATATCCTGGTACTGGCGGGCCGCGGTGGCTCAGCGGGCAAAGTGCTTGCCTGCTATGCCGGAGGACCTCGGTTCGATTCCCGGCCCCAGCCCATGTAACAAAAACGGAGAAACAGAATACAATAAAACCAGAAAATGTTTAAAGATGTTTCCCTTTCTTCCTTCCTTCCTTCCTTCTATCCTTCCTTCCTTCTCTCTGTCTTTCCTTTAAAAAAAAAAAAAAAAAAAAAAAGAATATCCTGGATGACAGACCCAGAAACCAAAATCATCTAGGTAAGCAGGAATGGTGGCCCAAATAATATTAGCTATCATTTATTGAACACCAACAGCATGCCAGATATTATCTTAAATGCTTTCCATACATTATCTCTCCTTCTCTAAATAACTCCACAATGTAGGTCTTCTATTCATTCTGATTTTATGGATGAAAAACTCAAGTCTCCAAGAAGTTGAGCAATGTATCCAGTATTTATATAGCTAACAGTGCAGGAACAAGGACTCCCCTCCAGGCCTATCTGCCTTCAAAACCTATTCCATTTCCCCTACAACCTTCTACTTTTCTATGCTAGTAAATATAAACCTTTCATTTTAGGAGCAAGCAGAGGATGGGGAAGAAATTGGTAGGGGCAGGCAGCAAGTAATGAAAGGACTTGGAGGTTTTGGTTGGCTGAAAGGCCTATGTGAATATCTGCAACTTACTCTGGAATACATGACAAATAAGAAGGACTAACGAATGGATATTGGGATGGATAGATAGATTTGTGATAAAACAAGTTCAGTGAAACGTTCATCTGTTGAATCTAGGTAGTGGATATAAGGACGTTAATTATAAATGTCTTTCGACTCTTCTACATGTTTAAAACTTTTCATAATAAAATGCGGGGAAAAGTCAATGTAAAAACTGACCTTACGTTGATAATGGGACCGTGTTTAGTTGAGGAAGATATAGTCCCTCCCCTATGGGATGGCACAGCCATTCCTGAAGTTCTCTTTTAGTTCTGGGTGCCAGCCTTTTTCAGCATTGGTGACAAGCTGCAACATGCCCTTAGGAGAGAGAACAGGGGAAGCAAGGGATCCAGAAACCATGTCTAACCTAGAAAAGAAAAAGGAATGGTACAACATGGTAACTCAGCAAATATTTAAAGGGCTGCCAGTTAATTATCTTATACTCCATAACAAATTACACCAAAATCTAGGGCTTAAAACAGCAGACATGTATTATCTTACAGGTTCTTTGGGTCAGGAATTCAGGTGTGGCTTAACTGGTGGTTCTACCTCAGTGTTTTCCACATGTTTGCAGATAGAATGTCAGCAGAGTTTGAGGTCATTTGAAGGTTTGACTGGAGGAAAGGATTTGTTCTCTGATAGCTCCTTTACGTGGCAGGAAGCCTCAGTTCTTTGCTGGCACTGGCAAGCTGCTACAGTTCCTGTGACACAGACCTCTCCCTAGAGCTGCTTGAGTGTTCTCAGTACGTGGTGGCAGATTTTCTCCAGCATGAATAATCCAAGAAAGCAAGGAAGAAGTCACAGTACCTTTCATGACCCGTCTCTGAAGTTGCATGCCAAAACTTGTGCTTTATTCTATTCATTATAAGCTAATCACTGAGTCCGGCCCACCTGGTGGAAGGGAATTAGGTTTTACCTCCTGAATGGGAGGAGTATTAAAACATTTGTGGACATATCTCAAAACCGCCATGGGCAGCTTCATGGAAAAGAGTCAAGTTTCTTCAGTAAGGTGCCAGAGGGCAAATCCAAGATTAAAGGCTGAAACTTAGAAAGGTGGTATTCATTTCAAAAGAAAAGAAAAATCCTAATAATTAGAGTCACCTAAAAAAAAAAACAGGAAGGAATTGATGAGTCTCCTCTCACTTAAGAGATCCAAAAAGAATGGGGCAATTAACTGGAAATGTGATTTATTATTTTATTCCACAAAATCTGAGAATTTACTATGTGTCATGCCTTGCATATGATACAACGGTAAGCAAGATGGATGGGGAGGCTGCACCCAGGGAGTTTCTACAGTCCTAAGGAAGGCAAGCAATAAACAGGTAAACAAGCAAATCACCATGATTACACGTTGTGATGTGTTAAACAAATAGGGGTCATTGCAATGGCAACTAAGAGGGTGCCCTACTTTGGTTTTATAGAGGATTCATAAGAGGGATGAAGGTTTGAAACTTCCAATAGAACGGCAGTCACTTATCCATTCATTCATCCATCCCTTCATTCATTCAGCAGACACTCAGGAGCATCCACTCTGAGCCAGGCACTGTGCAAGGCACTAGTGGTACTGAATAAACAGCTTCATCTTTTAAGGATCATGGGATCCAGTGAGGGATAATAAGATGTGTGTAGGTGATGATCCCAAGTAATAATGCTCTAAGAGGGTTATGCGGAAGGAACCTGATGCACACAGGAGTGACAGCCTCTCCTGGAGAGGTCAGGGCAGGCTTCACAGAGGTGCCATTTGAGCAGCATTTTCAAGGGTAAGGAAGGGGACTGATAATCTGCATGCGAATCTTTCCAAAAAGGTCAGCGTCTGAGATGCCAGGACTTGTAAAGAAGAACGAAGGAACAGAAATAAAAGTGAAATGTAATTTTAATGAATTAATGGGGCCTGATGAATGAATGAACTCTGAATTCCGGCTCCTGTGCCACCACATTAAAATGCACTCAGCCAAGAACGAAAGCTCATTTCACATTTAAAACTTCTCAAGAGGAACTCAGATCCACAGGCTCATTGCAGCTCTTCTCCTATCACAACAGATCCCTCCATGACCTCCTGAAACAAACTTCTGTCCCCAACACGGTGGCCCCCTTACGACTGGGCACATGCTCCAGACTCCTTCAGTCCACGCTACTTAGGATGCCTCTTTCCCTCCTCTCCTCAAATCCTCCCGGTCAGTCAAGTTCTACTGCCTCCCTGAATTCTTCAAAACATTCCAGACTGCAGGGATTTCTCCCTTTTGGATACTAAGAGAAACAGAGAGACCAGTTGTCTTGTTCCTCAATTAGCACCTAAATGTCTCTTGTAAATTTGCATAGACTTTCAAATAGATTGTGACTTTTAGCAAGTGAGTCACCTACCCACTCTATGCCTCAGTTTTTTCATCTGCAAAATGGAGTTAATAAAAGTATGCAGATCACAGGTTGTCTTGAAGATTAAATGAGTTCACATGTGTGAAGCATTTAGTACATTGCCTGGTGAGGGCATGATTATGAGTGTTAGCTGTGATTACTGCAAGCCCTTTCATAAGTAGAAGGCATGCCTTCCTGTCCTTAGGGACGCAATAAATGGGTCAACATTGTCAATGTCATCACTATATGATAAATGAGTAAAGGTGTTTTATTCTTACTTCCTCTTGAATCGCAGACCAAAAGACTTGGGTCCAGTTTTGTAAGACATATGAGCTTGGGGGCTGAATTATATTCTGGAGCTTTTTTTTAAAAAAAAACATGTTCTAGCTCTTTGGGCTGTGTATTTGGAATAACAGTTGGAAGAGAATTTATTTCAATCACAATCCAATATGTACGCCTGTCACTTTGTCATTATATTTTCCAAATGGGGAGAGGTACAAACTTGGACCATGGCTAATTGGAAGGCAAAGAAGTCCTTTTTTATTACTGCACATGGACACTACATTATGGTAACAACAGGGCAGGAACATCTTTCTCTCTGCCTTATGTTATATGTATTCCTTTCCTTAATTCTATTGTGTACTTAGTATCCTTTCCAGTTATTTCTATCTTGTCCCCTTATCATTTTTTAATGCATCTTCTTCCCTCCCTTTTCTCTCTTTTCTGCATATCTTCAGACTGGAAGGATGTAGGCCCATTTTCTCCTCCATTTTCTTCTCTTGGTGCCACCCTCCAGTACTAGCCTTCTGTGTGAGCAGAGGAGCTGTCAGTCCACGAGCCCTGGAAGCTTCTAGAGACTACAGGGATTGTCTAGATTACAGACTATAGATCCTCTATCTGTGGCTCACCCTAGGACACCATTGTGAGCAGCCACATGTGTTGCCTGGAAAGCCTCGTTGACAACACAGGGAGACCATTGTTTTCCTATTAGCACCCAGCAAGGGTACATTTGTCAAATTGGTCAACTGGTTTAGAAGTCACAGCACAAAGCTGAGAGGAAGCCACAAAGGACAGATAAACTTTGAGAGGACCTTAAAGGAATTTTTGGAGCACAATACCTTACTGTCTCTCAGGTGTCTCAGCTACACTTGTCTTCTGAGGTCAAACCTATTGTCTCTGATGGTGCACCAGACATCTCTCTTGGAAAGACCCCTTAAATGTGACAATATCCACAGCTAAAGATATATTATCTCATTCCATCCCTTCTCCTATTCCCACACTCCCCATGACTTCTGTTCTTGAATTTATTATCTTAGGTAATTACGTTCCCAGTAACCCAAGTGACAAGGATCAGAGTCATCCTTGACCCCCTTCTCACCTCCTACACATGGTCATGCACTACATAATCTCTGCCCCACTTCCTAAACAATCCTCTAATCCATCCCTTCCTCTCTAGCCTCAGCCCCTGCCTTTCATCTGTACTGTTGTTAAAGCCTCTTAATGTCTCTCCCTGCCCCCAGACTCTCACTCACAATGCATCTTCTTCCAGCGCTGTTGAAAAGGTCATTCTATTGTCCCAATAACAGATCCTGCTTTTTCACACCTCTGTGCCTCAGGACAAAGCTGTTCCCTTTGGCTAGAATGCCATTCCTTTCGTCTAATTGGTGAGTTCTTATCTTCCCTTCAAGAAGATGTTGAGTGCCTTTTCAAATGTCCCCTGGGACCCTCCCTTCAAGAAAAATTAGTCACTTCCTTCTTCTGTGTTTCCATAAGATTAGTATATATGGTCCTTCATTTTGAAAGTATCTGCTTTATCTCCAGAGCTTCTTGAAGGCAAGAATTATGTCTTATTTATCTTTATATAATTAACCAAAGTTAATTCCTGGTTAACCAAAAAATGTTTGCTGAATGAATAAAAGGCTTAAACTTCATTTAATACTTACTTTATGCAGATGCATACTCTAAGCACAGTAGAAAACTCAATGACTCCATTCGCAACCAACATACATTGTAGTCTAAAACAGGGCCAAGGAGGTGACCTTAAGAGTGCCTGGGCACTTAAGTTTCTTTCTTAATATCTCTGCATTTCAGTTTGTTGTCACCAGATGGCAGTAGCATGCCGTAACCATGTGGTCCAAGCTATGAGGTTCCCAGAACTTCAAAAAGGTGGCTCTCCTTGGACCGATTCAGTAGATTAACAACAAGGGAGCCACAGCAAGAACGTGGCCTGTATCTGGTTTCTGTGCTTGGTTGGTCTTGCTAGGGCTTGCCCTTGTCAGCTGCCCAAGCTGCACCCAAAGTGTTGTAATGTATTCAGAGTGCTTTTCTAATCCATGGACTGGGAGGTCTCCAAGCTGGGAACAGGGATCTACACCTTGCAAGACCTCCTGCCGTGTGCTTCCCTTTAATTTCTCCCAGGGGTGAGCTTCCATTCTGCTCTGCAGTCACAGGGCCCTTACTCACTGCTTTTATCTATTTTCATTCAGACAAAAGTTAGAGCAATTAGGAAGTCTTCTATGATCTCTATTGGAACAACTGTAACAAAGAGATATGAACCTGGCTCAAACGCGCTGGTCTGAGAAATGAATGGAAACGGAGGAAAGCGGTGGTAGCAAGTAAAGATAATTCTCTCAACGAGTTGGGCACTGAGCATAGTAAGGGAACAGGTAGGGAGGGAGACAAGGTTGGTGAAAAGTCTAGTCATGCCTACCTCGATCCTCTAATCTACCTCCATTCCCAGGGTAAGGAGCACTTGCCCATGTCTGCAAGCTAAGGACGCAGGAGCCCTGTAGAAGGAAACAGAAATAGAAAAGGGGGAGAAAATAAGAGCTAGATCAGTGTACAGGAGAAGGCAGGAGGGAACAAGGACAAGAACACAGAGGATTAGCCATGGAAGAACTAAAGTGTCAAAACTTCATCCTTTGAGGCAAGAAGTGAACTTGGCTTTTCCCAAAGTTGGGTTTAAGGACAGAGGAGACAGAGATATGAGGAAGTTTCTGCTTAATGTCTTCCCTCTAGGGGATGAAATGAGACCAGGTCATCTTTCAAGAGTGACACGACAGACTTGGAAACAAGAGTGATAGAGCAGACTTGAAAAGATGGCAAGGACTAGAAAGAGATAAGGCACCATGAAGAACCGGAAAGGAAAAGGATTAGAAACAAATTTAAGAATTATAATCGAGGGCAGAACTTGTAAGTTTGTAGTAGAGCAGTTGTTGGCATTACCATCAGATTCAAAGTCTGGGATAGTTCCATTATTTTTCTTGTTTGATCTAGGGCTAAGGGTTTAGAGAGGAAGCCCAAAAGTAAAAGAGAAGAGCTAATGAAGAGTGCCTGTGAAGATGGGGGCTAAATGATTAAGCGTGGTATCTAGACTGGATGGGAAAGGAAATGAGAATAAGATGGGCTGGGAAGATCAGAAATGATTAAGTGGTTGTAGGCCTGAATGGCACAGAGAGGTTGCAGCGAGGGGGCGAGGAAATGGGAAAGCTGGAAGAGGAATGAGAGAGAGCTTTCGGGAGCTCCAGATTCCAAGGTGATGAAGATAAGGCCTAGGGTGTTTTTGTGCAAGAGGGTTGCCGATATGGAGGAAGGCCAAGTTCATTGGAATAGAGGAGGGTAAAGAATTGGTTGAATCATCAGCTCAGGCTTTCTAGTCTCCTAGGCCTGTAGCATAAGTCAGGACAGGCAGGAAGCCAGTGAGCCAGGTGCAGAGTCTTATATGGTTGCATGGGAGTGACCTGGTAACTACAGAAGATGAAGGTAAGATTAGGGAGGACAAGGGAGTATAATTTGGATGCTATGAGCGTTAATGTAAGAGGGGATCTTGAAGGATCTGGACATGGCATTGGGAACCAGGTAAAGGAATGCTGACCTCAGCTCTCTGCATTCTTGCTCTAAAGCCAGAATAACTGCACTTGATTCATTTTACATGTTGTGTTTCTGAATAAGATTTCATTTGAAGAATGAGTTCTGCTGTTTAAAGTCAGTTTAAAACCATGCTTGGAGAAAAAGGTTATGGACATAGAAAAAATTATTGGCAATAGACAAGAGCACAGGGAAGGGCGAAACTGAATAGGGACCAAAGTCTGGCAATATATGAATGAAGGGGAAGAGGATTATGGGGTAGGGGTTATGGGATGGGCCCGATCATCTTCAGAATTCCAAAAGTAAATTAATTATGTATGATTTGGTCAATGCCTAGAACAGCAGGTGCTGAAGAAACATTTTATAATGAATTAAGAATGTTTGCTTTTAGGATTTTCTTTAGCTTTCATATTCATCTTCTGTAAGTTTGTCTCCAAACCTGCTGGCTTGCTGGTAGACAGCTTTCAGGCTTTTCCTCCGTGACCAATTACAATTAGATTGTAATTCAACTTCATTGTCAATCTACTTTCTTATACCAGAAATCTCTTGCCATTAAACTTCTGATTTTAACTCCATGAGTTGGAGAAACAAAGATAAAATATTTCTAGATTCTTATTCCACTTTAAGAAAATAAGAATAACAATAATAGCTAATATTCTTGGTGAATCCTTTTCAGTTTACAGATTATTTTCTCAGCTAACCATTTACTTGTCAAAGCCCCAGGAGGTAAGCAAGATGGGCATAACCATTCCCAGTTTTGCCCATAAACAATTTAGACAGGTCCTATGACTTCCCACAATCATCCAACTTTATATAGCTTAAACCTGGTAAAGCCAGGCTGGTACCCAAACCCTTCAAGTCTGAATTCCAAGCTGTAGAACAGTGGAACTTTAGTTTGAGTTTGTTCAAAGTGCAGATTCAGATCTGGGATGAAATCGTGGGATCTGTATTTGAAGCACAAATCTGATGCTGGTGTTTCAATGACCACATTCAGAGAAATACTAATCTAGAAAATCTTTTTTTTTTTTTTCCTTTCTCTCTTAAAGGAAGGAGGAAGGAAAAAAGAGTGTAATCTTACCTCTTACCAATCAAAGAAATTTTTTTTTCTTGGAGAAGTGGAGCCCCCAGCTCTTCTCTTCTGTGACCTACCCACACACACTGACAAAGTTAATTATCTGCCCTGGGTAAATGACTTTTCCTAGCAACACCCTAGCAACTAACATCAGCTCTGCCTTAGGCTGCAAAACTGGAGAGAGATTTCTTGAAGTCCAGTGTATTTTACAACAGAGCAAAACATCTGAACAGGAAATTAAACAGAAAGTAAACTGGATTTCTAGGACATGAGACATAAACCCATGAAATAGTTAATGCAATCTCCTGGAATATAAAGGTCAAGATAAGAAACCCTTTCTCCTCATAAATGCTACTGAAGTCCAGAGGAGGTGAGACTGCAGAATCTCGTACCATGGAAGAGGAGAATTTCAACAGACGGGAGGAGGAGGGAGATCTCGGTTATAGGGAAGCTATAAGCAAAGGTGCTGAGACAAGACTGAAGGTGGAAGATGCACGAGACCCAGCTGTGGTGCAGGGCAGGGCTGGGCTGGGCTCAGAGTTTAGCCTGGGATCTAGAAACCAGCATGTCCAGGCAAATGCAATGAGACCAGGTTGTGCAATATCTTAAAGGGCACTGGAAGAAGGTGGCTTGAGTCAGAGGGCACTGAGGGAATGTTAAAAATTTTTTAATTTATAAAACAAACTTTTTGAGCCTTTCTATGAGCCTGGAACTATAATATACAGGGAGAATACAGTGGTGAGCTACAGATAGTCCCTACGCTTATGGGAGCTTAGAATCGAGTGGTGGAGACAGACATTGAACAAATAAAACCTTAAAAGGTAAACATACAATAAATATGTAATTCTAAGTCTCAAGAATATTAAGAGAGGAGAAACCAGGTTTCAGGAGAACATATAGAAGAGAGGCAGCGTCTGTTCTGGGGACTCAGGGAGGACTTCTCTGAGGAAGCAGTTTTGTACTGAGAGCTGACTAATGCGTAGGATTTGGGTAGGAAAGGGGCAGTGGAGCGGGAGGGGGCTGCGGGGAGAGACTAAAGAGCATTGCAGGATTTCAGGCAGAAAGAACAGCACAGGGAAATACCTAATGGCTGGAGTCCATGAGAGAGGCCTGAGAAGCGGATCAAGTAAAGCTTTAGAGTTCATGTCACAGATTCTGTCTTTATTTTGAGAGCCCTAAAAAGCCAGTGAAAAATGGTTCTAATCTCAGGATTTTTATAAAGATCACCAGGCTTCAATGAAGGGGACAGATTGGAGGGGAGCAAGGGTGGACAAGAGCAGCAGTTAGAGGGCTGAGAGATGATGACAACTCTGACAGCAATCGTGGCAGAGGAGATGGAGGCAAGAGAACAGAAGATTCAAGGGGTGGCAGGACCGTGAAGCGATGACTGGGTGATGGGCTGGATGTGCGGATGAGCACAGAGTTACCAAGTGACAGCAGAGCTGGTTAGAGAAATCTATCTCGTGTGGGCGGATTAGAGCTTGCTGGGCTGGTTAGAGCCTGCTGTCAGAGGCCAGATGTTGGAGTCAACACTGCGTAATGGAGAAACCCCATTCTGCTGTCGGTGGGGACTGTTTTGAATCCTGACTTTTTCTCTTACTAGTTAAAGCACCCAGACAGGAAATTTTATCAGCGCCAAATCTGGAAAATGGGAAAATAGGGTTTCTAACATCACGGGTTTTCTTGGCTTAGACTTTAGTTAAGATTCTTGGTCTCCAGTGGCATATTATGAGACACCTTTATGTATGTAAATGCTTATTACATTGTCAATGTCCAACATAAAAAGTAAATATTACATCTTGGCCTGCTCCGTGCCCACCCACCTCCATATTAGATTTGGAGATGTTGATTTATCATATCATTTGGATATGATGATTTGATGAAAAGGCATTCAAGAACATGTACTTGGGCTATTGGATATAAAATAAACTAAATGAAGACAGGGATCACACTTCATTTATCTTTGTAGTTTTCTGACCTCTGAGATGAGATTGGGTATCCTGTTACACTTACTCTAATGAACCACTTATTTTCGTTTGTAGCATATACCACAATTATAATTTGAAAAGATTTGTATAACTCTATATTCAAAATTTGCCAGGCCAGGTGTTTTACATGCATCAGCTCATTTAATTTTAGTTACCCCAAGAGGAAAGTTTTTGTTAACATCTCTCTTCTCTAGAGGAGGAAACTGAAGCTTCAAGAGGTTAAATAACGTGTCCAAGTCTCACAATGGGTGGATGGCAGGTCTGACGTTTGAATCAGGTCTCTCTCTCCAGGCACACATGGAGAGGGACTTCTGCACTCTCGTTTCTCCCATCTGGACCTCGGGGTTAGTGACAGAGGCTCTGGTCTTTGCCCAATGAGTCCCCAGGCTCTGTGCATCTCAGAATATGTCACTGGAAACCGGGAACCTTAACCAAAATCTAAGCCAAGAAACACACTCCTCTTTGAATGCTTCAGAACTCTTTTCCAGGGATGTATAATGATTTGTATGGGGTTTAGGCACTTTTGCGTCCATGCACTCCTTCCAAGTATTAAAAATTATCTGTTATGACTGTGTTGGTATAAATATGAATATATTAATACTATTAAAACATTTTCTTTGACCTAAACGTTTTCTGTCAGAATTTAAAAGAAAGCCTTTTCAGGGTCCTAAAAGTATTGTGGACCCTCGGCAGTGTGCCTACTGGGTTTAAAGGGCCTAATGGATAAGCCTGACTGTCCCTTTCTCTTCTTCCCTTCTGACTCGTTTCAACAGGCCCTTGGGAAGAAATAAGGCATCTAACCTTGCCTTGGCTGTTCTGCCACAAGCCTCAGTTTGCTCATTTAATAAAATGAATGAAAGTAATGTTAGCTGTATAAGGTGAGAGTTTGGAGAAGGTGAGCAGATACCCTAAGTGAACCGCCCAGCATATTGCTAGGCACAGAGCATATGTACAATAAAAGTTAGTTCTCGGTTCTTCCTTCCTCGAAGCCTCCCTCTTCATAGGCCGGGTCATCAGCTCAGCCGGGGCTTGGGTAGAAACCTTCTTGGAGATGGGACAGAACCGCAGTGTCCCTGTGCCCTACGATTCCCTCTCCAGACCCTGAGAATCCAGCGAAGCAAAATAAATACCGCTTCGCCGCTAATCGCCAGCTCAGAAACAAAACAGCGCTGCGCTCCGGGATCTGGGCAAAATCAGCCCTCCCTCCTCCTCCTTCGCCGCCGCCCTCCCTTCCTCGCGCTGCTGGGCTCGCTCGGCTCAGCACAGCGCTGCGCAGCGCAGCTCGGCAGCCGCCAACCAAGGCGGGCACGGTATCTGAGTCTCCGGAGTGGGCTCCGGGCTCCCGCTCGCCGCCCGGGCTCCGCCAGGTCTTGCGTCCGCGGGGACCCCTTCGGGCGGGAGTAGCGTGACGAGGGCCGCCGGCCGCGGAACAAAGTTGGGGGCCCGCGAGAATGAGGCTGTCCTCGGCGCCGCTGAGGTTGAGCCGGAGTCCGGCGTTGCTGGCCCTGGCGCTGCCCCTGGCCGCAGCACTGGCCTTCTCCGACGAGACCCTGGAAAAAGTGCCTAAGTCGGAGGGCTACTGCAGCCGCATCCTGCGCGCCCAAGGCACGCGACGCGAAGGCTACACCGAGTTCAGCCTCCGCGTGGAGGGCGACCCCGAGTTCTACAAGCCCGGAACCAGCTACCGCGGTAAGTGGCCCGGCATAGCGTTGGGGGCGCGGGACCGGATCCCTGGAGGGCGCCGACTGCGCGGTGCCGGAGGAGGGCGCACGGTTCCCGAGCGCACAGTGCCATCGCAGCCGGGCAGAAGCCCTTCTGTCCCGGCTGCTCTCAGCCGCTTTAGCCGCGAGCTCGGCGCGGAGTTCCAGGCCGTCGCGGGGTCTGCAATCAAGGCGAGGCAGCCCCAACCTCCGGCGCGTGGTCGCCAGGCGTGGATTTTAGCGAGGCGACGCGTCACGCAACCTGACCAGGAGAGAACTCGGCTTCTCTTCTGGCCGACTGTAGGGTAGCAGACCCGCTTTCGTTCGGACCAGTCTCTAGGGTGGAAGGGTTCCAGGCTTCCCGAGTCAGATCCCAGGCAAGGCAGGGATTCCCACTTTCCCCGGTGGGAAAAGAGGTTACCGGCTTCTCTCAGACCGGTCCCAGGAGAGACTGCCACTCCGGCTTCCTCGGACAGGTCCCTTCAGGACAAGAGACATCGACTTCCCTAACTGGTCCTGAGGCATGTGGAAGGGAGCAGAGGGAGAAAGAGCCTGAAGCTCCTCGGAAGAGTCCCTGCAAAGGACCCCAAATTATTCTCTGATGGTCCTAGGCAAGGGAGAGGACTCCAGTGGAAACCGAGTCCCCAAAGGGCTCTGTGCAAGCTCCAGGAGGGGAGGGACACCGGATGAAGATGCAAAGGGAAACCCCGAATTCGCCAGGTTCCCTGGGGAACCGAGTTTTCTGGTTTCCGCAGCCGCGAGGCTTCGCGTCCCAGGGCTACTCCGCTGAGCGCAGGGAATCCAGAGCGCAAAGGGCTGTCGGAGCAGGTCAGCATCTTCTTAGCCACCCCACGGTCCTCTGCCTCCCTCTTCGGCCCACTCATCTCCTCATATATCTTTCCCCGGTGCAGCCGCCCGCTTTCCTGGTGGGAGACAGGACACCCGGTAGGAAAGAAGTCTGTTTGGCCTCAACTAGGGCCCGGCGGGCAGTGAGTGACTGGGCACGTGTCCACACTCCCCAGTCCCTTCATGCGTCATCCCTTGTGCCAAGCAAGGAAGAGCGGGCCGCTTCCGCATCTTTTGGGGCACCTGGTGGGGCAAATGGGCTCACAGTCGCCGCCGTCCCATCTGTGCCTTCCAGGGTCTGAGAGGGTCGGGAGAGGAAGCGGTGAGACCGACAACGGGAGAAAGTTTGGGGTATTGCCCGCGGGCGTCGCGACCAGAACCCCGTGCTCCACTTCTCAGAATGTTTCTTCCATTTTCCCGGGCTCGTGTCCCGACTTTCTCCACCTGGAGATACGCAGAGCCCTCGGCACATTGGCGCGCTCAGCACTTGGCGAGGCGCTGCTCAGTCCCCGCGCGCGGGGCCGCGGGATCCCGTGTAGTCCCAGCAGACTAGGGCGGAGAACAATCCCGCCCAGCCCGGAGGGAGGCGGCGGGGAGGCCTGGCGTCTGGAGCGAGACAGCCAAGGTCCGTCGACCGCCACTCGGTGGAGCCCCGAGGCACCCAGTGCTTCCTCTGGACTCAAGGGAAGTCGGCGGCGTAACTTCATTGGCTTTTCCAGTCCTTTTCAAAACGGAGGCCTTGGGTTCGCTAGGGGAAATTGCTCCAGCTGTTCGTGGTGCGGAAAGAGGTGGTGACTCTGGAACCAAACTCGAGTTTAGTAGCTGTGTGACCTTGTGCGAGTCATTTAATTTCTCTGAACCTGTTTCCCAACTGGTTAAGTATCTATATTCCAACCTCTCTGGATAGCTAGAAGGAGTAAATCGGTTGACAAAGGTGAGTGTACTTGAACCACAACAGGTCCCCAGTACATGTTAGATGAGGTTGGACAGGCGACCTCATGGTTTAATGATGGAAGATGAGATGATCGTATTTGTTGTGTGTGTGTGTGTGTTTAAAAGTAGATTTCCTCAGCCCTTGTCCAGTCCAGTCTCCCAGTGAATGGTCTTTATCTGGGCCCTCATAAATTAATTGAATGAATGAATGAATGAATGAATGATTTCTCCATACAAGAAGCCTCTCCTAAGATTGTTCCTAATTTAAACCTTGGGGGATTTTTTATGTGATTTAGGCTAGTTTGGAGCCCAGGCCAAGTGTCCTACCAGGCATCTCCCATTCTAATCCTCCCTCCACATTGGAAGGACACTGACAGAGGTGGCAGGGAGAGGACACTCAGTATGTGGACGTCCAGAGAGGGTCCACAACTCCCTAAGTGTCCACTGCCAGTAGTTGGGGGCCCTCTGGCTTGGGCTGGGGGAGGGTGTCTCTGGGCTTTCACCTCCAGCTTAATCTATGACCCTTCTTGAACTGTGAGGCCCCACTCAGCTGTAGAATGGCAAATCATCTTCCCTCTTGCCTAGTGGATAAGGGTTCTGAAGGGAGAATTTTGCAGAAACCACGCTGAGGCCTTCTGAATAAATACTCTGTGATTAACAAACCTGAATCCACCACTCAGTGTCACAAATCCGCACGGGCTTGATTTGTGACATTTTCTGTTGGCTATACTTTCTTGGATTAATTATGTTAAAAGGAAATCTAATGCATACTGCTCAGTGTATTGACTTGGGACTACAGAAGTTAATGTTCCTTCAGTGTTCTATTTGCTTTCTTATTTTTTCCTGAATTAGGGCCACATGTGATCCTTGAGATCAATGGCTTGTTTTCCTGCCTCAAATCTTTCCCTGATGCTATAATTGTTCTCAGGATTCCAGTTTATCCCTTAACAGCATCTGCTCTCTGTGTCCCACCCTGCTCCAGTACATCTTTTTGGTATTCTAGACTGAAATGAAATAATAATCACCATTTTTTTTAAATACTGGAATATGGGGGTTATTTCCCACAGCCTGGGTCCAAATGAAATTATTATTCAGCCTTTTCCTAGTTGTTAACAGTATATAGACTTCTCTCTCTCTCCCACCACTTCTTTCTTCTTTCTCTCCCTTTATTCCTCCCCCACCCCCTAGCCCTGCAGTATTTGTATTTTAGATGCTCTGAAAGGACTGCTCTGTTTCTGACCATGGCTTTCTTTGAAAAGGAGTGATTAAAAATAACAAGCCAAGGATCCTCGAGGGGCTTCCTTTATAGGAGGACAATTGGTAGGACCAGCCTTTCCCAGATCACAATTTCAAACTAAATAGAAGAAAATCAGATGAAATGTTCAAGAATTGATTGAAAATAAACGAGACTTTTTGGGGGGAGGGGGGTTGTCTGGCCAAAGATCTGCTTATCAGGGAAATAAAGTCAGACCCTGACTAATGGAGACTTTTTCTAGATGCTCTTTAAAGTGAAACTTTAGAGGAACTTGAAGAGAAAAGATATTCCAGGTAAGATTTTAAAAGCTCAACCAACTTCAAACATAATTGGGGGATTTATTTTAAACTGGGAATTTTGGAGACCTTCGAAGCAGCTTTGTTTTGTTTTCTTTGTCCCACTTTGGGGCACGTACTGCCCACAGTAGCAGGCAGCTCACCAGGTGGAAAGAGCACAGACTTCACTGGTAGGTCAGTTTCAATTACTGCTGGGTCACATCTTTGCTGAGTAACTTCACCTCTTGGAGCCAAAATTTCTCCATCTGTAAAATGAAGAGGTGGTAATAATACCTTTTCTTAATTCAGCATTACTATGAGAATTAGTGATAATCTATGTCAAAAGAAACTGCCACACAGATGTGTGTATATGATGATTATTTTAGAAATAGAAAATTACTTTGCAAGGAAGCCTTAGATAATACTTTGTGTTAAGTATTTCCTACTCATTTTACCTATTCCCTACAGTACTTTGAGGCAAGTTATTCATATTATCAAGTCAAGGGCACTAAGTTTCAGAGAAGTTTAGTAACTTGACCATGGTCACACAGTTAATAATCAGTGGAGTCAGGATACAATCCTCAGGTCTGTCTGATGCCTAAATCAGTACTCTTAACTAGTCTTCTATTCTGACTCATTAAAATGAGTTGGGAACAGAAGGAGTTCACTCAGCTATACTCAGCCTTTTGGATGATGAATCTTCATTGAAGGAAAACAGTAACAACAAATTAAAATAATAACTGAGACACATGGTAATGCAAAGTAATAAAGTGATGGATCTTTATTTATATTTGCTTTTTCCTTTTTATAGACTTCAGTATTGCATTTCCACATAAACCAGTGGAGTAATTTAGAAACATGCACAACTTTGTCAGCTGATGGGAGAACAGAAATTAGGAAAAAACTAATTTGTCTAATAGATATTACAGGACCATACGTGTAAAACTATGTGTTTGATCTTAGACATTTAAGTTGAGTGAGGTTTTGAAAATAAACTACTTCTTATATATAGTGTTTTTAAAATTAAGTATTGCTGATAATATTGCAATTAATTATAAATTACCCCCACCTCTTCTCTTTTCTTTCACCCTCCCTCTTTTTAACTATGTATTTTATTTTTAACCTTTATTCTTTTATTTTTTCAAATTGATAATAAAAATTAAAAGATGTACAGGAAACGAAATACTAATGATCATGGTGTTTATTGCTTCGAGTTTCATGAAATAAAAAAAAGGCAGGACATGCAAAAATGAATACATATTACATTGGAATTTTTCAAGGTTTAACACTTGAGTACTTCCTCATACACATTTTGGCAACCATGGCATACCCCTATATTGCACTGTAAAAACAAAAACAAAAAACCAAACAAACAAAAACTCTCACAGTTATTGATGCTCCATCACTAACACAGCCTGATAGATCAAAACCGTTTCACCATCACACAATTTATTTGCTTATTATACAGAATGTCGGATGCAGGTCAATGATCAATTTCTGTGGGGAGATCCAAATTACAGTGTTTCAAACAAGAGGTAAATGGGAGAACCAAGATGATGGGAGCTTTGCTGCACAAGATCGACCTTGTAATAATTGTAGAGGACACAGACGGACACACAGGATGGAAGATGGAGGTAGGCAGAGATTGGAACGATGTCACCATAAGCCAAGGGAAGCCTGGAGCCACCAGACGCTTCCAGAGGCAAGGAAGGAACCCTGCCCCTTCTTTGATTTCTGACTTCCAGCCTCCATACTGTGAAAGAATAAAGCTGTTGGTTAAAGCGACCAAGTTTGGGGCAATTTGTTATGGCAGCCCTAGAAAAGTAACACACCTGTTTTGTACATTTTTATTGGACACCTGCTAACAATACATTGTTAAAATTAATTTCACCTGGCTTGAACTAATTTCTATTGGACAACACTGCTCTAGGATGCAAACCACAAACTAGGATGTGGTTTGCATCAGCCTGGTTATAGCTAGCTCACTACCACAATAGCTGAGTTCCAGTCAGCATGATGGTGGGAAAGATTTCATCACATAGTGAGAATTTCATCCCATGGCCACATCTAGCTGCAAGGAGGTTGGGAAATATCTCATTTCACTTGGCAGCCATATGCCTACCTAAAATTTGAGGGAAGGATTTATTTTCCAAAAGCATAAAAGGGAAAAAGGATTTGAGGGGGACAACTAGCTGGCTTTGCCACATGTTTTAATACATAGTCATGTAAAAACACAATATGTCCTTTATCTCAGTGAAATGTTATCTGGGTGGGCCTCTTTAATGGCAGGTGTTCTTGATATTCCTGATAAATGAATCAATAGAGAAAAGAGTCTCTATTTATTTTTGCATGTGTGTGTATGTTAGTGGCCTGTTCTTCCTCCTTCCAAGGTAAAAGGAAATAAGGAAAGAAAAGAAGGGAGAGAAGAGGGGAAAGATGAACAGAGGAAAGGGGAGGAGAGGGGAAGAGAGGAGAGAAAATGAAAAACCCATTGGGTATCCATTCAGAATGAAAAGGAGAGAAGTTGATACAGTGGAGTCCCATCTAACCTGAGGGTGAGATTCAAAAGGCACCATGGAAAGCAAAAGTCACGTAAGTCAAAATTATTCCTTGAAAATCCTCTGAAATTATACATAAAATACAACACAGGTATTAGATTTACTCACCCTTCTAGATGCTCTTGGTGGGGGAATAGAAAGGTTTTGCCATTTCTCAACAAGTCCAGAATGTTCAGTTTTCCCTCCAGCACTGGAATAAATTAGAGTTCCTTCAATTGAGTCTCAGATAGAAATTGGTTTGCTCTATCCTTAAACAACAAAACGACAATTGCCAAATACTCACTCTATCATGATGGATTGAGGGAACTAAGGATCTCATCTCATGCTTAGTCAGACACATACATGCATTCAATGAAATGGCAAGTACCCAAATCATTTAAAGTATTATTTCCTCCCTCTTTTTTTTCTCCAAATGCGCAAAAACACCTCTTCTGGAGCACCTATGGTGACAGCAAGCTCACCATCTCACATAAAAGAATTTTGTGTTGCTGATCAGCTGTTACTGGTACAAAATTTCCCATTTTTGCATGGTTCCTTCACTAGGCTGGTGTTGAAGCTGACAGGTCAAGGAAAGAAGTTAGAAGATACCACCAGAGGTCATTTGTGACCTCTACTGTGCTGGTTTGAAACTATTTTGTACCCCAGAAAAGCCATATTTTAATCCTGATCCAATTATGTGGGACCAAACTTATTGTTTAGGGTGGGAAACTTTGATTGGATTGTTTCCATGGAGATGTGAAACACCTCGTTGTGGTTGTCACCTTTTGGTGAGATTACTTTCATGAGATGTGATATACCCAATTGTGGATGTGGCCTTTTGATTAGTTGGAGATGTGACTCCACCCATTCAAGGTGGGTCTTGATTAGTCTATTAGAGTCCTCTAACAGGGGAAACATTTTATAGAAACCTTAGATGCAGATGCTTGGACAACAGTTGCTTCAGAGTTGACAGAGACACAGATGTTTGGAGATACTTGGAGTGCTGATAGAGAGAGCAGATGCCTAGACATGGGAAGAACCCAGCAGATATCAGCATGTGTATTCCCATGAGATACTAAGCAAGCTAGAACCTGGAGATAGCCAAGGGAAGCCAAGAGATGAAACCCAGCCCTGGAGAAGTCAAATGAAGAACCCCCACAGGAAACAGAGACTGAAAGCAACAGAGCCCAGGAGCAAGGGACAAGCAAATGCCAACCAGGTGCCTTCGCAGCTGACAGAGATGTTCTGGATGGTATCAGCCTTTCTTGAGTGAAGGTAACCTCTTGTTGGTGCCTTAACTTGGACATTTTCACAGCCTTGAAACTGTAAACTTGTAGTGCAATAAATTCCCTTTTTTACAAGCTGTTCCATATCTGGCATATTGCATTCTGGCACCTTTAGCTGTAAACAATGCTTCCAACTTTCAGAGAATTTTCAAAATTGTCATTAAAAGTTCAGAGAAATCTAAACAGGGACCTACCCATTCCCCTGGCTTGCTTGAGTCCCAGCAGACCCTTGGGGAACAATATGAACCCTATCTACAATTGGCAAATACGTCTCATGGATTGGGAAGGGAGGGGCAGGGAATGGTTCCAAGAACAGATCACCATGTGTCGGGTAGAAATATGGGAAGGCGAGCAGACTCAGAAACAGGAAGAAAGAATTGAAGAGAGTAGTGATTCTAGGTGCTCTCAGGGAAGCTTATTTTGGTGCTTTACTTTTTCTTCTCTGTCTCCTCCTCCTCCTCCTCTTTTATTTTCCTTTCCTCCTCCTCTTTCTGCTTCTTCTTTCTCCTTCTCTTCTTATTCTGCTATTGCCATAGCCACATTGCCCTGTATTCACAGGGCAATTTCCTGAATGCACCAAGCTCATTCCCACCTCAAGGTCTTTGTGCTTGCTTTTCTACATGTCTAGGATGCGCTTCTCCAAGACTTGCATTGCAAAGACTTCTTGTCTTTTCAGTCACAGCCCAGATGTTAACTCTTTAAAGAGACTTCTCTGACCACCAATTTATACTTCCCATCACTTCAGCCTGTTTTTATTTTCTTCATAGTTTTTAACCCTTCTTTGAAATTATCTTGTTATCATCTGCCTCTTCCAGCTAGAACACAAGTTTTACGACAGCAAAAGACCTTGTATACTTGCAGTTTTCTCTCCAGTGCTTAGAACAGTGCCCAAACAAAATAGGCACCAAGTAATTATTTTTTGAAAAAATCAATGCGTTATTTAAATCCCAAGAAATCCTGGTGTGAGAGTGCTCTGTAAGAAAACTGGACAGAAGAAGGAGAATGCATTTCTCTCTCAGAGGTAAGCACAGAGAATGAGAGGCAGAAATCAAGGAGCTCTGGGTGTGGCAGCAGGAAGGATGCCTGGTGCTCTAGGGACATTGTCTGGAGACTAAGAGGATGTAGATAATCTGTGTCTAGGGCAAGGACTGTTGAGAGAGAAGAGATCAGCAGTTCTGTTTATGATGGAAAATGCGAACATCGATGGTTCTGAGATACAAAGAAGAGCAGCAGTAAATAAAAAAGCAAAAGGGAAAGGTCTGCCAACTTCAAGTACTGCCTCTGATTATATAGGGAAGGAGGGCAGATAGATGTTCTACCCTCATCTGGTAGGGTTGTTTATCCCTCTGACCCAGACACCAAATATTAAAGTGATTTTAATGGAACCATGACGAGGTGAGTCATTTATGGTAGTTCCCTAACCTAGCTATGCATCTGTATTGGCTAGGATTCTCTAGAAAAACAGAATCAACAGGAGATATCTGTAAATATAAAATTTATAAAAATGTCTCACATAACCATGGGGATGTAGAGTCCAAGGTCTGTAGGGCAGGCTGCAAGCTGGCAGCTCTGAAGAAGGTCTTCAACAAGTCTCAGGAGAGACTCTCTGGCTGAAGCAAGAAGAGTGACTGTCTCTTCTGAATCCTCCTTAAAAGCCTTCTGGTGATTAGATTAAGCATCACTTATTGCAGAAGACACTCCTTTTAGCTGATTATAAATGCAATTAGCTATGGATGCAGCCAATGTGGTCATGATTTAAGTCCATGAAATGTCCTCATAGCAACAGACAGGCCAGCACTTGCCTGACCAAATAACTGGGCACCATCACCTGGCCAAGTTGACACATGAACCTGACCTTGACAACATCAGATCACTTCATGAATTTTCAAAATAAAATGGCTTCCTGGGCCCCATACTGATGAAGGGCTAGATTCCAGGAACCTGTATTCTTTTTCATTTGTTCCTTTAAATCAAAATAGTGAGACTCAAAGAGAAGATAGCCAAAAGGTGTTAACTTTTCTATGAGCATGTGTCCCCATCACAACCTCTCCCAGTCCCCAACCCACCCATTTATACCCACTCCCATATTTTAGAACCTGGTCACATCACTGCTGTAATTTGTTAGGGTGGGGCGCCATACAGTGGCCAGCGTGATGTACTCAAAGCCAACTGACAAAATCCCCTGCCTTGGCAGTAGAGTGATACAATGAGGAGAACCATGAATTTTAGGTGACAACAGAGACTGATAAAGTCTGTGCTAGAGTGGGCCTAGTTGTGCTTCTCTGCTTCCAAAGTCTGCCTCCCTTGTAATTTCCACACATCAGTCCAGGTTCTGTCATTGAGGTCAACCAAAATAAGAGCTTCCCTTTGCCATGTGTCAACCCTTCAAACATCTGTGAATGAATAACTATTACAGCTTCTCTCTGACTTTAAGGTCCATTTATTCTTCTTTAAAACCATTCTTTATAGGTTGCTCTTTCTTATTCCCTTGCACTTGGCATTCCAGATGTGCTCAAACCAGGGCGGGGTATGACAAGATGATTACCTCCCTTGTCTTGGACACAGTGTTTGTTTAAGCTTTCCAGGTCTTGGGTTTGCTATTTTGGCAGCTGTGTCATACTCTGGGATCACATTGAACTTACAGCCAGCTCAAACTCCTGCAATTTGCTTGGAAGACCTGCTGTCCTCCTTAGCCAATCCTGTTGCAACTATTCTTTGAACATAAGATTTTACATCATTCTGCATTAAACTTAATCCAGCATGTTTGGGTCCATTCCTGTGGCTGTGAACCATGCATGAATCTGGATTTTGTCATTTGATGATTTATATATGTAATCTACTTTTGGATTATCCACAATTTTGATGAGCAAGGCTTTAAAATCATTATAAAAGAAACTGATAAGAATGTTGAGCAGTTCAGGGCTCAGGACAGAGCCTCCTGACATGCTTAGGGTCTTTTTCACAAGATGCCATCTCGTTAAATAGCAATCATCTCAATCACATTTATATACCAACAGCCACCCGCCTGATCTGCCACACCAGTTTAGTTGCAAATACTGTCCCCTTAGCCTGCTAATGATTTTTATAGTCTAGGCAACATTATTTTCTTTATTTGCTTCAAAACTAGTCAAGACATTTTTATTGCAAGAGACAGGAACAAAGTAAAACTAACTAAAGCAAAAAAGTTAATTGACTCCTATATTGGGAAAGTCCACAGGTGGTTCTGGCTTCAGACATAAATTATTCTTAGGGACTCAAGTAGGATCATTAGGTTCCTTTCTTCTTCTCTATTAAGTCTGAGCTAGAGTGGACCTAGCTGTACTTCTCTTCCCTTCCACCTTTGCTGTCTCACTCCCTTCCATCCTTCATCTCTTGGTCAAGTTTTTGTGTGTTGTCCTCATTCTTTCTTACTGCACATAAACATTTTCCAAATATCAGGGGAGGATGGCTGCCAATAACCTTTATCTAAAAGCAAAGCTCTTTCTTCTCTACTCCAACGTGAAAAAAATCTCAGGTAAGAATTCTGATTGGTCTAGCTTGGGTCACACGTCCAGGGAATGGTTTACAGAGATTACATGGATCTGGGCCACAGTCACTTTTGTGATTTGGGATTTCAGCGGGGAGGAGGACTATGGTTGGCAGCCTTAAAGATGGCATGGTTGGAACATGGGAAGAAGTGGGCATCCTGGACAGCGTATGTCCCCCTGGAGCTTCCTGCCCACATTCTCTTGGCTGATATATCACAGATTTCCCAGGAGCATCCTGGGAATGCTCAGCTCAGGACCTGAACATCTGGCTTCTATGATCCCATGATGGGGTAACGCATGAGGAAAATAATTAACTTTATTAAGCTGCTATAATCTGCTTTACATACATTATTTCCTTTAATCCCCATGACAAATTAATGATATAATTAAGATGACCAATTTAAACAGGAATCTGATTTATTTCATAATATATTTTATGCACTTTTTAAAACTCTTTTATTGTATAATGTAACATATATACAAAGCAAAGAAAGAAAAAAGCAATAGTTTTCAAAGCACTTGTGTTAGTTAAATTCAGTTGTCAACTTGGCCAGGTGAGCATACCTAGTCTTGTTGCTGCGGACATAAGCCAACGGTACGTGAACCTCATCTGTTGCCAATTACATCTGCAGTCAGCTAGGAGGCATGTCTGCTGCAATGAGTGATGTTTGACTTAATTGGCTGGTGCTTAAATGAGAGATTGCAACTAGCATTGCTAAGCAGCTTTGGCATTCCTCATCTCAGCACTTGCAGCTCAGCCCGGGCCCTTGGAGATGGAGAAAGAAATCACCCCGGGGAAAGTTGTTGGAACCCAGGGGCCTGGAGAGAAGACCAGCAGAGACCATCCTGTACCTTCCACGTAAGAAAGAACCTCAGTGGAAAGTTAGCTGCCTTTCCTCTGAAGAACCAACAAAATAAATCCCCTTTTGTTAAAAGCCAATCCGTCTCTGGTGTGTTGCATTCCGGCAGCTAGCAAACCAGAACAGCACTCTTCAACAAGTAGTTAAAGGACAGATCCCAGAGTTTGTCATGGGCTGCCATACCATCATCTCAGATTTTTCCGTCTAGCTGCTCCAGAATATTGGAAGCTAAAAGGAATCAATATTTTTTTCATCATCACAATCGACTTTTTTTTGTGTGTGGGAAAAATAGCATATATACAAAAAAGCAGTAAACTTCAAAGCACAGCACAATTAGTTGTAGAACAGATTTCAGAGTTTGTCATGGGTTACAATTCCGCAATTTTAGGTTTTTATTTCTAGTTGCTCTAAGATACTGGAGACTAAAAGAAATATCCATATAGTGATTCAGCAGTCATTCTCATTTGTTAAACCCTACCTTCTCTGTAGAACTCCATTAGCACCTTTGATTTTTCTCCCACTCTTTAGGGGTATTTGGGCTATGCCATTCTAACTATTTCATGTTGGATGGGGCTGTTGATAATATGGGATAGGGGGATGGAACTATTTGATGTTCTGGAAAGGCTGGCCCCTCTAGGTTTCAGGATTTACCTGGTCCAGGGACCCATCTGGAGGTTGTAGGTTTCTGGAAAGTTACCCTAGCACATGAATACTTTGTAGACTCTTATATGTTGCCCTAAGTGTTCTTTAGGATTGGCTGGAATGGTTTTGATTGAAGTTTGGCAAGTTACGATAGGTAGCAATGTCTAACTGCAGTTTGCTTAAGCCTCTCAACTCTATTTGAACTCTCTCAGCCACTGATACCTTAATTGTTACACTTCTTTTTCCCCTTTTGGTCAGGATGGCATTGTTAATCTCACAGTGCCAGGGCCAGACTCATCCCTTGAAGTCATCTTTTAATGCACCTTCATTGAGATATATTCACATACCATATAATCGTTCATAGTGTACAATTAGTGGTTCACAGTATCATCGTATAGTTGTGCATTCATCATCACAATCAAATTTTGAACATTTTCTGTACTCCAAAAAAAAAAAAAACCACTCCAAACATCCCATATCCCTTGTCCCCCTCTATTATTTATTTATTTTTGTCTTTACTTTCTTACTGTTCTGTCCATACACTGGATAAAGGGAGTATCAGTCACAGGGTTTTCACAGTCACATGGCAAACACTCTGAAAACTATAGAGTTATACAAGAATCTTCAAGAATCAAGGTTACCAGACTACAGTTCAACAGTTTCAAGTATTTCTTTCTAGCTATTCTAATTCACTAAAAACTAAAAAGGGATATCTATATAATGCATAAGAATAGCCTCCAGAATGACCTCTCGACTCTCTTTGAAATCTCTCAGCCACTGAAACTTTACTTTGCTTCATTTCTCTTTCCCTTTGTAGTCAAGAAGGCTCTCTCAATCCTATGATGCCAGGGACAGGCTCATCTTGGGGAGACATGCTCCACATTGCGAAGGAGATTTACATCCCTGGGAGTCAGTCCCATGTAGGGGTGGGGGCAGTGAGTTCACATACTGAGTTAACTTAGAGAGAGAAGCCACATCTGAGTAACAAAAGAGGTTCTCTGTGGGTGACTCTTGCGCAAAATTTTAAGTAGGTTTAGCTTCTCTTTATTAGGTATAAGTATTATAAGGGCAAGTACCAAGATCGAGGGTAGTCCCCAGTGCTTGTGAAAATATCAGGAATTCCACAGGTGGGGAAGTTTAAGATTTCCACTTTTTTCCTCAGTCCCCAAAGTGGCCTTTGCAAATTTTTTTTTGTGAAAGATAACATATATACCAAAAAAAAGCAATAAATTTCAAAGTACATTGTAACAAGTAGGTTTCAGAGCTTGGTGTGGGTCACAGTTCCACACTTTCAGGTTTATCCTTCTAGCTACTTCAAGACACTGGAGACTTGAAGAAATATTGACAGTGATTCAGCAGTCATACTCATTTGTTAAATCCTATCTTCTCTGTTATAACTCTTCATTCTCCTTTGATCTTTCTCACAATTTTTAGGAGTGTTTGGACTATGCCCATTCTAACTCCATTCTAGCTTTTTCATGTTGGATAGGAGTGTCAGTAATATGGGATAGCGGGATGGAACTAGTTGATGTTCTGGAGAGGTTATCTCCTCTTCCTCTAGGCTTCAAGACCTACCTGGCCCAGGAACCCATCTGAAAATTGTAGGTTTCTGGAAATTAATCATAGTGCATGGAAGTTTTGTAGAATTTCAGATAGAGCCCTAAGTGTTTTTTAGGGTAGGCAGGTATGGTTTTGGTTGGGGTTTGGCAAACCATGGAAAATAACAATATCTAGCTGAAGCTTGCGTAAGAGTAGCCTCCCAGAATACCCTCTCTATTTGATCTCTCTCAGCCACTAATACCTTATTTTATTACAATTCTTTCCCCCCATTTGGTTGCAATTCCTTTTTTTTTTCTTTATTTTCTGCCTGGTTTACCTTGGGATATATTGGAGCATCACACTAACCTGTACAAACCAACAAGACCTCACTTTCTATTCAAGTTTCCATGTAATTATGGTGTTTGAATAAACTGACCATACCTGCTAAATTATATAGTATGTACAGAAAATATAAATTTTGCATGAAATAAGCATCTCTACATTTGGTTTTACACAGAAGTTGAAGTTTTAAAAATAATCAATATCAACTTTTGCCTTTTAGTCTGATTTACCTAAGTTTTAACTAGATCAGCTTCATTTATATCACTAAGTGAAGTATGATCTCTTTTTCACGTTTTTAAACAGATTCTGTATGGGGTGATGCTCTCTTTCAGAACTGCAGAACTCTAGCTCTGAATCTCAGGTGTCACACAAATACTGGAAGTTCCAGGGGACAACCGGTTTATACATAAAAAGTTCAGCATCTCAGAATTTGGAAATAATCATTACAACTCAGGAACAGCTGTGACTGTTATAAGAGCTTAAAATCTAGGAACCTTTACAATAAGCCTTTTCCTGATAATCTGTGCTATCAAACCTTATAGTTACTCCATATTAGTCTCCATAATACAAATATTATAATATTTATAATATTATATATTACAATAAATAGATTAAATAATATATTTAATATTAATTAAATCAAATATTTATTAATATTTAATAAATATTAAATATAATATATAATATTTATAATACAAATTATAATACTCCATAATACAAAATATTATATTTGTCTTTTTGTTTCTGGCTCATTTCACTCAACATATAGTCATCAGTGTTCATTCACCTCATTGCATGCTTCATAACTACATTCGTTCTTGCAGCTGCTCAATATTCCATTGTATGTATATGCCACAGTTCCTACATCTGTTATCAGTCAATGTACCCTTAGTCCACTACCATCCATTGCAAATCATAAATACTGCTGCCATAAACAGCAGTGCAAATGTCTATTCGTGTCCCTGCTTTCATTTCTTCCAAGTATATACCTAATAATGGGGTTGCAGGATCTCATGGCAACCCTTTACTTAGTCTCCTGTGAAATCACCACACTGCCCTCTAGAGGGGCTGCACCACTCTGCTTGCCTACAAACTGAATAGGTACCTCTTTCTCTCCACACTTTCCCCAGCACTTGTGTCTGTTTATTTTTAAACAGTTTTACTCACACATCATACAATCCATCCTAAGTAAGCGATCAGTGGTTCCTGATATAATCACATAGTTATGCATTCAGCACCATAATCTATATAAGGACATTTCCATTTCTTCCATAAAGAAAGAAGAGAGAAAAAATGAATTTAAAAATTAAAAATAAAATAAAAAGAAGAACAACACCAATGACAGTCCCTCCTTTATGTCCCCCTCTAATTGACATTTAGCTTTGGTATACTGCCTTTGCTACATTTAATGGAAGCATACTACAATGTTACTGGTAACTATAGACCCTAGCTTGCACTGATTGTATTTTTTCCATATGTCATCTCCAATTTTTTATACTATCTCCCATTTTCGGTACCTTACAATGCTGACATTCATTTTTCCTCCCTCATGTAAAAACATTCTTATATTGTACATTTAATCACCATCATTGTCCATTCTAGGTTTCATTAAGTTATATAGTCCCAGTCTTTATCTTCTGTCTTTCCTTCAGATGTCATACGTGCCCCTAGCCTTCCTCTTTCAACCATACTCATACTCAGCTTTCTTCAGTATACTTAAAATATAAGGCTTCCATCAAATAGTGTTGTGCTATCCATTTCTAGATCTTTTACAATCAATCCTGTTGAACATTATGTACTTCATCAGCATCAGATGCTCAGTCTCTACCCTCTTTCAATCTCCTGATAATCTGTGTTCGCAACTTTAACTCTAAAGTTCATTCATTCATTTTTTCATATTAGTGAGACCATACACTATTTGCCCTTTTGTTTCTGGCTAATTTCACTGAAGATAATGTCCTCAAGGTTCACCCACATTGTTGCATGTGTCATGACTTTATTCTGTACCTTTAATGATAGTTTTCATTTCTACACTCTTCTCCAACTCTCTCTCCTGTCTTTTCCTATCTGCCTTTAGTATTTCTTGTAGAGCAGATCTCTTGTTCACAAACTCTCTGTGTCTGTTTGTCTGAAAATATTTTAAGCTCTCCCTCACTTGTGAAGGACAATTTTGCCAGATATAGAATTCTTGGTTGGCAATTTTTCTCTTTCAGTATCTTAAATATATTATAGCATTGCCTTCTTGCCTCCATGGTGTCTGCTGAGAAATCCACACATATTCTTAATGAGCTTCCCTCATATGTGATGGATTGCTTTTCTCTTGCTGCTTTCATAATTCTCTCTTTGTCTTTGACATTTGACAATCTGATTAGTGTCTTGGAGTAGGTCTGTTCAGATCTATTCTGTTTGGGGTACGCTGTGCTTTTTGGATCTGTACGTCTTTCATAATAGATGGGAAATTTTCAGTGATTATTTCCTCCATTATTCTTTCTGCCCCATTTCCCTTTTCTTTTCCTTCTGAGACACACATAACATGTATATTCAAGCACTTCAGTGGTATCATTCAGTTCCCTAAGATCTTACTCATATTTTCCCATTCTTTTCCCTATATCTTCTTTTATGTGTAGGATTTCAGATGTCTGGCCTCTAGTTCACTAACCCTCTCTTTGACCTCTTGAAACTGCTGTTGTAAGTCTCCATTGTGTTTTTCATCTCTTCTATTTTTCCTTCATTCCCATAAAATCTGCCATTTGTTTAGTCAAGCTTTCGAGTTCTTCTTTATGGTCGCTCAACATCTTCTTTGTATCCTTCATCTCTTTTGCCATATCTTCCCTTAACTGGCTGAATTGATTTTTATTTGATTTTATCAGACCAGACAGGGCCAGTTCTAAGGAGGAGGGTGTAATCAGTATCACATTTCCCTGAGGATAAGACCCAGCACATTGTCGGACTTCCCTGTGATGCCTCTACATTCTGTGATTTTCCTATTCCTGCCTGGTAGGTGGTGCTTGTCAGCCTGCACCTCCCCACTGGCATAAAGCAATGTGGTATCTTTAATTCTCAGAAAACCCTGTCCCTGCCAAGGGCAAGGTTGAGACAGAGGCTAAGATAGAAGGCAAGCTTAAGCTGTTTCTGTTTTCCAGCAGTTGAGGTCTGAATTCTCTGAATAAGAGCCACCACTTGAGCTGGGCTTGCCCCACATTCTTTTCTTGGAAAAGATACACCCTTTAGGGAATTTTCTCCCTCACTTGACTAGTTACTTTGCTTCTCAGACCTATCTTAACTCAACTCTACCCTTGTCTGGGTCAGTGCTGACAAATGAAAATTCCTGAGGCTTTCTCCAATTACCTAAGAAAAGTTTAAATAAATAAATAAGAAATCCCTTTTCAGAGCCAGTCCCCCAACCTCAAGTTTTGCCCATCAAGAACAGGAGTTGGTACCCAGCTTTATGTGCTCCTTTTCTTGGGGCACAGCCCTTTTCTAGCATTCTTAGCTTGGTTAATTCTAAAAGCCTCTGTTTTTTTTCCCATTAGCCCTGCTTCCTCTCTGCCAAGAGAGACCTCAGGATTCCTTTCCTGCTTGTGCTGGGTTTATCTGTGGTTGGAACGTATATTCAGCAGTCCAGATTTGTCAATTAAAACTACAATTGAAGCTTGGTTGAGCTACCTTCCTTTGCCCCTAGTCAAAACTGCTTCTTTTTCCCATGAGGAAGTGTCTCCACCACAGCCTGCTTGTAGTCTGGGAGGGGGCACCAGCCTCCGCCACTTGGGCACTTTACTTACAGTTCTGCACTGTGATCTTGGCCCTCTCACCCATTCCAGACTGGTGTGCAATGTGTGTCTGGACATGATGTCCCCCAAATAATTGTTACAGACAGTTCCTGGCTATTTACTAGCTAACATAGGGGACTAACTAAATTCCACACCTCCCTATGCCACCATCTTGCCCCACCCCCATGTAATATATATTATTGATTTAATAAATATTAATATATGCTTACTATTACAAATATTGATCCATTAATTGCTATAATAAGAATATGAGGTAAATACTATTATCATCACTTTACAGGTGAAGAAACTGAGACAAAAAAATTAAGTAACTTGCCCAAGGTTACATATTTAGTTAAGAGGAGAATTTAAACTCATAATTATGCCACTGTGTTTCCCTAGATAGAAAATGGCCCCTACAATTTTAAATATGCATGACCTTTAATTTGAAATACTAAAATTAGATTTCATTTTAGTCTGGAAATGTGTCAGCTGGGAGCATTGGATGAAGATCATATAAGGAGCAGCATAATCCAGTTCCACTGTAAAAGCCACTCATCTTTCCACTATTAGCCCTGCCCTCCTTTCTCCCAACTCATTACCAGCAAGTGTTCTCCTGCCTTACCCTGGGTGTATGGGCTGAATTGTTGTACCAACCTCTAAGTGAATGATAGCTCTTTAGAGCTCAGAAGGTTGTGTTGAGTCGGGGGTAGGGGGTTGGGGACCACTGTACTCAATCTTTCAGCTTGCCTAATAACACCAAGTGACAAGTTAAGGCAGAAACTGAAGCTTCCTATGGCTGAGGTCTCAGGTATGAAGACTGAAGCACATCAGTAACAGACAGCAGGTGGATGACGGCATATGGGATGTTACAATGGCTCAAGACATTCTCACTGAGGTTGAAGTTCAGATTCTGAAGCCCCAGAGTTAGAGTGAGGATGGTGATAACATTGGGAAAGTTCCAATGGGGGTAATAGGCTTAGAAGATTATTTGAATAACAGTTCATTAGAGTTTCTATTATACAGTTGAGACACCAACATTAGAGGGGACTCGGGAAGCAATTGGGAAATTAGTTGGGACTGGGAGGTCTCCCTAAGAAAGAGGAAAATGCTGCCCTGGGTGGAGATTTGAGATCTGTCTCCAGTGTGAAATATCAGCCCTTATTCACATAAGGCAGGCCAGACAGGTCCTCATCCATGAATTGTTTGAGGACAGGGTCATAATCCAGTAATCCCACAACCTCCATCCTGATCTTCCTCAAAAATAAATTTGAGTGTGACATTCTATAGCTCAACCCTCTGTGCCTACTTTTCACCTTCAGGGTGGTATCCATACTTCTTAGCAAGAAATCAAAGACCTTTGATCAGCTATCCCCTAATGGCTTTCCTCCCTTAGCCTCTTATCACACCCATGCCCTACCTTGCAACTTTTGAAATGTAGAATTACCTCTGGTTTCCAAGGCCAAGACTGCCCCATCATGCTCCTTCCCTCTATCTGGGATGCTTTTGCTCCTCTTCACTGCACAGATTTATACCTCATGCAATCTGCACCTCAAATGCCCCACCTGATCCTTGAAGTCTCCTCTAATTCCTTCCTCTGGGGTCCCAGAACACCTCCTTCATACCTGCGTGAAAGCACCTATCAGATGTTATAAAAATTATCTGCTTGTGTCTTTTTCTCCCAGTTATTAGATTATATGCCTAAGGGGCAGATACTATTGATTTTCTCTGTTTCTCTAGGGACCTGGAACTGAGCTGGCACAGAGCAAGTGCCCATTACAAAAAAAGATAACAGAGACTGGCATATTATGCATGGTAATGCATGGGAACTAGAGAAGGGACCAGAACAGGGATGAATAAACTGTTTGAAGACAAATGAACTCCTTCATCTAACAGTATTTGTTGAACATCTGCTATGTGTTAAAAGTCATGCTAAAAATGCTAAGGATATGGTGAGTTTCAAGACAGACATGGGCTGTGCTATGATGGAGCTTGAATGAGCAGTATTCTGGAAAAGCAAAGGAGTGTCATATTGTGTGGAGGTGTATGGGTTGGGAGGTCCTCACGGGGATACTCTATCTTGAGTATGATGAGACGTTTATTATAAGGACTAACTCAAATTCCTCCATAATCTGTCCCTGTAAGGATCATCATCAAAGCCAATCATCTCCACTGAAATCCTCTAGTGGTCTTCACTGGTGCTACTAGAGATTTCTTTGGAGGTTCAGTCATTGCTCCTGAGGAGGCAATGAAACTCACTACTGGTTAATCAACCTGTGAAGCTTATCATCATCTTCCTCATCATAATCATCATTATCTTCTTCGTCACTGCCATTACCACTACCTCATCACCACCACCACCACTGCCATCATCAACCACATCATCATCCTTTACAATTATTGAACCTTTTAGATGTTCCAGGCACTGTGCTAAATATTTACTTAATCTTCTCTACATTCCTATGAGAAAGGAAATAACATTACCTTCTTTTTATAAATGAGGAAACAGTGAGGATAAGTAACTTGCCAGAGGTCACACAATTAATAGGTGATAGCTCTAGAATTCTAATCCTAAATCTTTGTTCTCAACCAGTTCCTTGTATGTACTCACAGAATGGCTCTGAATGGCCTTTTTACTTTTTTAATCCTATGTAAGCATTTTTTCTTGTATTTCTTGAGTTCTCTTAATGTCCTCTCTTGGGAGACACTTGGGAGGAGTCAATAGAGAGAAGAGTCTATTATTTATGGCCAAGCAGTCATCTTCAGTCCTTACTGGGACTCAAAACATGCTGCAAATTTGTTTCTTTCAGAAGGAAGCGATATATAGGGCCTCTCTGGAAGACTAAGGTCCTCCTCTCTTCTTTAAAATTATACTGTGTAGCACCACCACCACCAGTGATAATTACAGACTGAAATCCTACTCTGAGTTCAGCCTTCAGAACCTCCATCTTGGGTGTTGTATTCAATAAAGTAGAGTAAAATTTTAGCTTTCTAAAACCTGCAGGATTGCAGTATTTGGAGAGGTTGAGCTTTTTATCCTTTTAAGTGCACTTCACAGATGTAAAAGGATATTTTTTTTTCCTTCAGAAACATTTAAAAAATTTTTATCAAAATGTAACTTACGGATAGAAAATTTCACAAATCAGACCACTTAGTGACTTGTCACAATGAACACACACAAGCACCCAGATCAACAACTAGACCGTGACCAGCATCTGAGAAGCATCCCCTAGGTCCCCTCCAAATCAGCATTCCCTCCCTTCTCCCCCAAGTGTAACCACTATCCTAACTCTAGTACCATAGAGTACTCTGCCTGCTTCTGAATATTACATAAATATATTTATAAATGGAATTTGTATTCTTTTGTCTCTGTCTTCTTTCACTGGAGATTATGCTTGTGAGATTTATCCATGATATGTGAAGCAGTAATTTGTTCATTTTCATTGCTATTAAGTATTCCCTTTTATGAAAATGCCACAATTTATATTTGCATTCTACTGCTGATGGACATTTAATGTTGCCAGTTTGTGTTGTTACAAATAATGCTACTATGAACATTCTTACAGATGTCCTTTGGTGTTCTTATGTATGCACTTCTGTTGATATAGCAGTGGCATTGATGAATCATCAGGTATGTGTATGTTCAGCTTCAGCAAATACTGCCAGAGGGTGTTCCAATGAAATCTGCTAATTTTGACTTCCATCAGCAGTGTGTGAGACTTCCAGTTGTTCTATTACCGTGTCAACATCTGATATTATTAATTCTTTTAATTTTAGTCATCCTGGTTGGTTTATAGTAGCATTTTATTGTGGTTTTAATTTTTATTTCCCTTTAGACTAATAAAGTTGGGTATCTTTTCAAATGTTTATTGGCCATTTGGATAACTTCTGTGAAGATTTGGTTAATTGCTTTTGCCTATTTTTCTTTCCTATTGGGTTGTCTGTCTTGTTCTTATTGATGTGAAAGAGTTCTTTATGTATCCTGGCTGAAAGTCAATTGTTGGTTTTATGGATTGCCAATATCTTCTTCCAATCTGTGGCTTGGTGTTTCACTCTTAATGATGTCTTTTGATGAGTAACAGTTATCATCCCATTTATCTATATTCTCTTTTAGTCAGTCCTTTTTATTTGAAGGGTCTTAAAACTTTTAATAATTGCCCATTCTACCCAAAAGAATTTTATATAAAACAATCTAATCATGTCCATGTTACCTTCAGGAAAGTAAATTTATACCATGTATAAAGTATTTAAGTATTTCTAAGATTTATTTTCATTTTGGGGAAAGGAATTTATGCTTTGAAAAGGGAATATGATCATGAAAAATGCTCTCATTCCACAACCTTTTTGAATTTAAATATGCATTTTTTTCAATCTAGATATTTTTCTCTAATCACACATATTTCCTAATTCCCTGTAGTATGCCAGTTTTCCTCCAGATAATAGAGAAATTTCTTACACAGGAATAAGTGAGATTTATAAGAGGCTACTTGTTCAAGGGTCAACTCAGGGTCCATGGTCCCTAAAAATATGTGGTCCATCCTGTTCTTAGGTAAATGGAGCATATCCCTAATGTATTCAACCACTATACAAACCTTTGTCTTGATGGGAATCATTTCCTTTTCAAATAATTATCAAATATTCCAAAGGTCTGAAATTGTATAATTCTGAAATATAATTCTACAAATGCTTTAGCCTTACAAGCTCTCCATCCTCATTCATTGTTAATTGTGATGCATTTTTTTTAGTCAGTGTTTTTTAATGTCCTATTTAGCAAATCTTTTCTACCCCAAGGTCATTAATATATTATCTTATGTTATCTTTTAAAAAACTTTATTGTTTTACTTTTCAATCTACATAGATTTTATTTTCTGTATGATACAAATTAAGGGCCAAGATTCGCCATTTTCTATTTGGTTTTCCATTTGTCCTGGCACCATTTATTGAAAAGATCATCTTTTCCCCACTGGTCTGCAGTTTCTCCTTTATCACATATCAAGTTTTCAAATATCTGTGGAAATTTTTCTGGGTTCCAACCTGTTCGACCACCCTATTTTTCTTTCTTTACTATTAGTACACTGACTTAATTTCTGTAGCTTCAAAAAGTCTTGGCATCTGGTAGTCTAAGTCCTCCAGTGATGCACTTTCTCAACGTTGCTTTGGATATTCTTGGCCCTTTATATTTCCATATAAATTTTAGAAACAGTATCACCAAAAACCATGCCCTCATTTTAACTCAGACTGCACCAAGTCAATAGACAAATCTGAGGAGAAACGATATTTTACGATATTGAGTCTACCATACCATGAACACCATTTGGTAAATTTAATTATGCATTAACTCTGTACTAATCACTGTGCTGAGTTCAGATGTGGTCTTTGCCCTTACATGACTTACAAGTGGGTAAACACACATTTAAACACAAAATACAATATACAGGGATAATTTGATTACTGATTATAATAACAGTTAACATTATCAAGTGCCCATTATATCCCAAGCGTGCTTTTAAGGGCTTTACATGTGTTTGTTAATCTTGCACGCTAAACTGAAGCTTTAAGATGATTGCTTTTATTATGCCATTTTATAGCTGTTTTTAATATCAGTAGGGTCAAAGAAGAAAGCACCCAGGTCTTCATGGAGTAGTTAGAAGAAATATCTTACAAATGGTGCCAATTAAGCTAGTTTGCTAGAAGTGGGGAAGTGAAACATTCCAGGCATATTAATAGCATATGAAAAATACTGCAGGGTCAAATGATATGGCTTTTCAGGCAACTGCCAGTGAGTCCAAGGCTAAATTGTAGGGTGGTGGGGAATGAGAATATGGGCGACAAGGCTGGAGAGGCCAAGTCTGAGGGCTTTTCAGTTGATGGAGTTTGAGCTGTCTCCTGAAGCACACTCCTAACTGTGGAGCAGGGATTGATGATCTGTCATAGGGCCAGTTCCCCAGAAGCAGACCCTGAGGTGAGGATTTGAGTGTAAGTGATTTAAGGTAGAGCTCCCAGGGAAAATCAAGAGGTGGGGAAGCAAGGCAGAAAAGGCAAAGGAAGCCCAGCTGGTCTGTGATCCCAGGCAAGGTCCTTCAGTGTAGGTTCAGACTGATCCTGCAGGGGCATTTTGGAATGTAAGTGACCCCTCAGAGTTTTCGCCTGATTCAAGGTTGCTGAGCCTTTCAGATTAGGCAAAGCAGGCGCCAGTAAAGAGCCACAGGTGCTGGACACTGAAAGCAAAACACATCAGTGCCAAGGTCAATGTAAAAATGGTAAAAAGGAATTTGAGATCTGAATGAAGCACTGTCCCCTACTGTGTCTTCTGCTCCCCTTTCTCTAGAATTGTGTATTAATAGCGTTCAAGGTCTACCCACTCTAGACATCCCTAGACTGCTTTGGGACTGGCTGGCTGTTCTGTCTCCTGTTATCATTATCACAGTTTTCTGCTTGACACTGCTGAAGACAACACTTTTTGAATTCTTCTTCACTTTACCATACTTTTCCCCCAACCTTTCTCTCTTACTTTTTATCTGATCTTTTAGAGACATCATTACCCAGTCAAAACGCGCCTTTGCTTTTAGGGGACAAACAGAGAGCAATTGCAGCATGATATTCATATTTGCCATCTTTTTGTTTTAAAGTTCTCTGAGATCTTGTCATGTTGGGGCTCATGGACCATGTCTATGTTATCCAAGATAGTGGTTTTATTTTGGGGAAATTTAGGGTGATTCCTTTCAAGGAATTTGGAAGACTGAATCCCTGTCACCCCCTGTAGGAGAGTATCGTAAACACATACATATTATATGTTAAATCAATTAGTTCTTAGTTTTTTAAAAATAATAGCTAATGAATAATTGTGGAATATTCATACTATGATGTGTTTATTCAGTATGTAAAGTTAAACTAGGGTCGGGGTATATGGGGAGCTATACTTTGGTTCTGGCCTTAAATCTGCCTCTGGATGGTTTTATGACCTTGGATATGTGTCCTTGTTTCCCTGCTGTGGAATTGGAAGGCTGAATTGGAGGATCCTTTGGATCTCTTGAAGTTCTAATGGTCTATAATTCCATGTCTAAAGGTTAGAATCTTAATTTAATGCAAGTAATAAGGTAATTTAAATGTCAATTTATATCAATTTCAAGAAACTTAATTTAAGCATCTCTTAGATGCTGTGCTCTGTGCTAGTTCTAGGGATACCAAGGGAATTAAAACCCAGCCCCTCTCCTGCATTAATTCACAGTCCAAGTGAAGAAGGTAGAAAGAGAATTGTAATTCATTGTGAGAATTGCAATAAAGGATATACATTATAGAAAGTGAGAATATAAAGGAAGGGTTGACTATCATTGCCAAACTGAGAAGTCTCTTGAGCTAGATTTCAGTGGAAAAATAGTTCTCTGGGTACATGTGGGAAGGAAGAATGTAGAGGCATAACTCTATCTGCTGTAACAAAGCCTCTCCACATAAATGATTTAACAGTTCATGCAATGTGCAGTATGAATGCTTCTGGTCAGTGGGTGATACTCTGCGAGATTATTTAGAAGCTCAGGTTCCTTTTATCTTGAGGATTCATCATCCTTCTCCTGCTAGATATTCCACAGGCAGGGCTGAAGAGTGAGAGTAGAAGATCATGTGAAAAGTCTCCAAGAGCTGGGCTTGAAGACTTTTAAGTCTGTCCATGCTTTCCGCTGGTAGAATGAACACACAAGCAGACCTGATGCAAGGGAGGCTGGGAAATATGGTCTTGCTGGGTACCCATGAGAAAAAGGAAATGTATCTTGGAGAATACATGGCCACAAAGGGAATCTTACAGGAGGTGGTGCTGTGAGCAACTAAATTTCCCCTTGGGCCAGTCTAATGGAAGATAACATTAGCAAACTATCAAGATTGAAGTATCTGACCAGGGACAATCTTCATCAAATTGTAATTACTGGGAGAGGGCACAGCATAGCCTTGATTGGCTCAAGAATTTCCAAGTGAGCTAGAAATTCAGGCATTTAGCAGGTTCTGAAATATAAGAGGGAGCTGGAGAGAGAGTGTGAAAGTCCTCTAATCATTGAGACAAGTCTCTCCCATTGTCCACTGCCCCTATGACCTGGGGATATTGATGGGGAACTCATGTCCATCCCATTTGACAAATGGAAGACAGTTGATTTCTATGCTTATAACCTGCTTCCTTCTCTCTCCACAGTGACGCTCTCAGCTGCTCCTCCCTCCTACTTCAGAGGATTCACGTTGATTGCCCTCAGAGAGAACAGACTGGGTGATAAAGAAGAAGACCATGCCGGGACCTTCCAGGTAGGACCCCTCCTGGATTTATCCAATGGCCCGCCTAGCTCTGGTAGGTAGAAGCCAATTAAGAAGGGAACATATTGAGGAACCTGGGTCCAAGGAGAGGTGCAGACATCTGAGATGGCATCTCATGCAATTGTCTTAACCACTGCCCAGGTGTGCCTGGTCCGTTTAAAAGACCCATAATGTAGTAGGCAGTAAATGCCTCAGGTCTACCTTAGCTGCCTTTAGTGTTAGCCAGAGGCAAGGTTTCCTGATGGTTCTCTTCTCAGCATTCATAGTCTTTGGCAGCACACCATCTGGCATGGTGAGAGCACTCAGAACCCTGGCTAGGCCTGGCTGTTTTTCCTATGCAGTAATTTCATGATTGACTGGTATGGACAGAACAAGAACTTGGGATGGTCAGACTGGAGGGAGGTCAAAGCACAGGAGAAGGACTATGAAGGGAATGAAGAGATTGATTTATGAGGGGAGATTAAAAGAATTAAATGTGCTTTGCTTGACTAAATGAACAGGGCAGTGTTTAAGAGGTGGAAATGGTCTTTAAATGTCAATCTGCATAAAACTCCCTCTTCAGCGGGAGGCTTCATTTGACTTTGTACAAAAGGGCACAGCAAGACAAAAGTGGGTCAAGAGAAGAAAGGGAATCTCAAAGGCAAGGGCCCTGACAGTGAGCCATATTTCAGCATGGAATATTCTTCCAAGGGAAGTGGCAGGAACATCATCCATTTTCAGAGGTTTAGAAAGAGGCCGGCAAGTTGTCAGAACAGATTCCAGAAGCACTGGGGCAATCCTAGGAGGAGGCCGGGCCAAATTTGCAGTAATCATTTCTCATCTAGAATTTCCATTGCTCTGGAATTCATTTCTGCCTGGCATTTTCAAACTGAGAAGAAGGGAAGAAAAATTCGGGAAGAACAATACTTATACTTGTAGCTGACTGTTGGGGATTCTGGTATAATTTGAGGGTTTAGCAAAGGACCCTGCCCCAAATTGTTTTCTCCATCCTAAGGTAACTTTTAAGCCTTTGTGACTAAATTGGATTTTTTAATCCCTAGGGGAAATAATCCCCATTGCTTGGGATTCTGGGTTTGTGGCCAAGTGGGACTGTTAATTCCATGCTTTGTGTCCTTATATGTACGTAGATAGCAAAGACTTCTTGGCAAGTATCTGAAGGAGAAATCAGTAATAATACTAATGATGGCCAATATTTGTTGGATGCATACCATATGCCAGGTACAATGCTGAACTGAGTGTTTTCACTTACCCTAGTTTATCTTGTTTTAGTATAATTAATTTACCTTAGTTTATTACTCAAAACCACCCAAGTAGATAAGAACGATTATCCCCATTTTACAGATCAGGAAATTGAAACTAAAGAGATCAAATCACTAGCCGAAATAGAGTAAGGCCAGGGGAAGAAAGAAGAGCAATCTTCTTAATTTTCAACAAAGACAACATTTATCTGCTTTAAAATAATGCTTAGAGTCAGGCCTTTTGAGGACATGGCTCCTTCTGTTCTAATTCAGTCCAAGTTGACAATCCTCTCTGCCTCACTATTGTTTTTGCTCATCTTAAGCCTGGTTCTTGCAACTGATTGGTGAATACTGGTACTTCTTGCGTCGGGCAATGAGTAAATAGTTGTTGAATGAATGAATGAATGAGTAGCTCTTTCTACAGTATCCATAACTCAGTACTGCTTGGGGCTATTTCAGAACTCTTGTCTCTATCCATCCATCCTTCTCTCTTCCCTCCTGACATCTTTTCTTATTACAACCGCAGTAGTTCTAGCAGCATCGGCACCACCTGGGAACTTGTTAGAAATGCAATATCTCATGCCCCACCCAGATCTACTGAATCAGAAACTCTAAGACTGGGGCCCCCACAGTGTGTTTTAAGGAGCCCTCTGTGTGATTCTGATATCCACTCATTTGAGAACCATTGTTGAAATGAAACCCAGATCCATCCCGTCCAACGTCAAGTCCTCTGTCATCATGTTTGTCTGTTCCTATCTATCCTGTCACTACTCTCACCAGCCACAGAGAGATCAAAGTGGGATAAAAATGTGAAAATGTCTAGCATACAATAATAACGACAGCTGATGCTTACCTAGTGCTGGTGTGCCAGAATCTGTTCTAAGTGATTTATATTTATTAATTCATTTAATCCTTAGAGCAATATGTGAAGTATGCATTATTTTCCCATTTTGAACAAATAAGGAAACTGTGGTTCAGAGCAATTGATTAATTTTCCTCAGACCACAGCTCTGAGTGATAAAGCTGGGATTCAAACTCTGGCCGTCTGGCTCCAGCTTCCCTGCTTATAAACGCCACACACACTACCTCTCAATGTGTACATATTAAGTGACAAATGAGGGCCTGCTGTGACTTTTCATGGCAGCAGTCTTTGTGCCGGGTGCTTTATCTGCATTATCTGACTTAATTCTTGTAACAATCTGGTGAGGTCAGTATTGTTATCCCTACTTTTCAGATGATGAAACTGAATCTCCAAGGGCTTAAGTCAATTGACCGAAGCAATTCAATATCTATGGGGCCAAACACTGCCAATGAAGAAGAATCTCACAATCCTTCTCTCCACCCCTTCCATGCCCTTGTGCTGTTCAAATATACACTTCACTTGGGATCCCACCATCTCAGAGATTAGAGGGGTAAGGCATCATAGCCCATACCTGTATCTTACCTCACCTGTTCCCAAGTGATGTGAGTCCTAACTATGCTTTCTCCTCTCTGTCTAACAGAGAAGTCTTTTTTTTCTCTACCAAAGCCATCATCTTTGGAGCCCTTCATTTATTCACCCATATCTACTGAGCTCTGTGATGTGCCAGGCACTGGGGATACAGTGACGAGAAAAACATAGTCGTACCCTCATGGGGCTTAGTGTCCTCTTTGCTATCGTGTCTTGAATGACCTCTGCTGCCGACAGGTGTAGTAGGTCAAGTCCATCAGTTAGAATGTGAGCAGACAACAAGAAGTTACAAATGCCACTGTATTTTTTTTAAATATACACAATGATTAACAAATATTTAGTATACTTATTTAACACCCTCACCTTAAATATGACACCTTTGTGGGCTCCACAACAACAAAAAAGATTCTAATACTCTTTAAAGATTACAATCTAGTTTCAACAGGGACTCTAGGAACGGGTTATTTTCCTTCTAAGTAGGTGAGCTTTTACACAGAGTACACAGACTCGCCAGGCACAAGTACAACAAAAACAAACTTTAATGCCGCCTACCCACCCCTTTGGACTCAGTGAGGAAGGGTTACGGTTCTTGCCGCTCCCCGCTCCCAGCAGACAGCCTGGGGAGAAGGGGATGGGGTCTGTTTCCTTGGGTGCCAGCAGCAGGCGCCAGCCTGGCAGCTCAGACACACACTAGGGTATTTGTCTGAGAGGAGAGACACAGGATCCTCTCTTTGACAAGCTAAGTGGGGGTACTCGTGGTTAATCGAAAGTGGCAAGGAACTCAGGGGCTGGACTGCCCGCACAAAAGTAACCCACCAGTCCTCTAAAATTGCATTTTGAAAACTTACTGCTCCCTGGAATGCTCTTGGCCCGGCCAATTGTCCAGCTCATTCTTGGGCCCCCTTCAGGTCTCTGCTCAGAACTCTCTTTCCCAGGGAGGCCTGCCCTATTCACCCCATTTAAAATTAATCCCCGCTTCCACCTCTTGCTGGACTCCCCATCTCTCCCTGCTACTTAATTTGTTTTCATGGCACTTCTGCCGTCTGACATGCTATATATTTTACTTGTTGATTTGTGTATCATTTCCTCCTTCCACTAGACTATAAACACTGTGGTAGGTTGAATTATGTACCCCAATGACAGACACGCTTAACCTTAATCCTCATTCCTGTGGGTATGAATGCATTTGCAAATAGGACCTTTTGAGGACGTTATTTTTAATTAAGGTGTAGCCAGTGGAATCAGGGTGGGTCTTAATTCACATCACTGGAGGCCATATAAAGAGAAGAACCTGGAAGTCAGAAGTTGGAGAAGGCTACACAGGAAGAAGCTGCGAGTCACTGGAAACCAGGAAAGCAGACACAAGGAGAAAGAGAGATGGCCGTGTGATGGGAGGCAGAGATGTAAACCAAGGAGCCCCAGGATTGCAGCGAGCAGGGACCAGAATGTTGCAGACTCCAGGAGGAAGCACTGCCTTGACATGCCTTGATTTCTAGCCTCTGAAACAGTGAGCTAATGAACATCAGTCATTTAAGCCAACCCCTTGGGTGATATTGGTCATAATAGAATAGAAACGGAGAAAAACTCCATGAGGCAAGGATTTTTACCTACCTGGTTTGCTTCTCTATCCCCTACACCTAGACTCGTGTCGGCACATAGTTGGCACACAAATACCTACTGATGAAATTTTTTTTTAACTCTTTTTGTTGTCTGGTATAACATATATACAAAGCAAAGAAACAAAAAAGCAATCATTTTCAAAGCACTCTTCAACACATAGTTACAGGACAGATCATGGGCTCCCATACCATGCTCTCAGATTTTTCCTCCTAGCTGCTCCAGAATATAGGAGGCTAGAGGGCTTAAATATTTTTTTTTATCACCACAATCGACTTTTTCTCTTTTTTTTTTGTGAAAAATAACATATATACAAAAAAGCTATAAATTTCAAAGCACAGCACCACAATTAGTTGTAGAACATTTCAGAGTTTGACATGAGTTACAGTTTCATAATCTTAGGTTTTACTTCTAGATGATCTAAAATACTTGAGACTAAAAGAGATATCACTTTAATGATTTAGCAATCATATCCATTTGTTAAACCCTATCTTCTATGTATAACTCCACCATCACCTTTGATCTTTTCATCCCTCTCTTTAGGGGTGTTTTCCCTGTGAGGTTTTGATGGGCTTCTCTTGGAGGTCTGTCAATAGTCTGCCAATCAAATGAAGAAAGTCTCATTTTAAAGGGATTTTTGCCAGAGGAGCTTCCCTATCAATACCCTGCAAACAAGTATCTTTTGATAATTAATCTTTCACTATTCTCAATCACCTGTTTTAAAATTCTTTTCATTATCTTTATCATAAACACAAATATTTATTAACATCTAATGGGTACTGAGCCATGTCAGAAGCTAGAAGTTTTTGACATACTTTTCTAAAAATAAAATGCTGTTGTGAGCCTGTTCTCAGGAATTCTTTCTGAGTTTATAGAAAAACTTTCTCTCATCACAATCACCCAAGCTTAATCATGCCCTTATAATATATTAGAAGTTGTTAACTGACGTTCACTGTCATAAATAACGGAGTGGAAAAAGTTTCTCGCAAAAAACTTTTTTCCTTATTTGGTGATATTTCCCTAGGCTAGATTCCCAGAAGTGCAATTACAAATGCAAAGTACATGGACATTTTTATGCTCTTGATTTGCATTGCCAAGGTGATTAAAAAAATCCACTCAACACTCCTTTTAACAACCTGAATCTGGGCATTCCATCTTGGTAACCATATCCACTGATAACATAAAGGATGCAAAGAGAAACATAAATTTGAGATCAGAACTGGACATCACACGATTTTGGGCTGTCAAATCGAGAGGCCAAATCTAAGATGAAATCCAATGGAGAAACACGTCAAGTTTCCTACTTAGATCCAAATAACCAGTTGCACAACTGCATGAAGACAGGTTGTAGTTTATGGCAGTGCATTAAGCAAACGTAAAAAAAAGTGTACCCAAGGGGTCAGTGCTCCAGAATCTGGTGCCACCTCCACAGTGAGAATGGAAGCGTCATCCTTGTGGGACCCATGGTGGTTGGCGGGGGTGACGTACATGGCTCTGGGACATCTCAGACCACATCCACAATTAAAGGACTGATGACACTATCAACTGTACATAAAGAGTCCTCCATGAATATGGAACTTGTTCTAGAAGAGAAAAGAAGCTCTGAGCACTGGAATGGGATGGAGGCATTGTCGGTAAGTCTTAGTTTCCTTGCACTTTTGGTTGGTGTGAGTTAAATCAGCCTTAATCAGTAGGGTTACTTTGAGGATTAAATAAACATAAGTCTCTAAGCACATTAAATACAACCATTTTATGGTTGAGTTTTCCGGACTCAGGTACAGATGGTGCTTATCTGGTTGTGAATGAAAGCCCAGGGGAAGCCAGTTGTAAGCTGAGTTATTGATAACGCAACCACTGGAGTTAGGGAACTGGATAGATGTAGTTGTAGACTTCACCCAGGAAGAGTGGTCCCTGCCGGACACAGCCCAGAGAAAGCTGTTCAGAGATATGATGCTGGAAAACATCAATCATCTGGTCAGTGACAGATAAGGTCTTCAAATCAGGTGTATGTTCCCAATTGGACCAAGGAGAGGAACTGTGAAGAGAAGGAATTGGGTTCCTCCAAAGCCAGTATTCAGGGATGGAAAGTGGGTCTTAAAAAGAAATGCTATCCACGGAACATATACGCACATGGACATATCTACCATCATGCCATTGGAAGAAGGCACCTGTATCACCTCTTTCTGTTAATATCACTGCAGCCTAGACCCCAATTACCCCTGGAAAAGATCTCACTTCAACAGTTTCATTCTAAGCAATGCCCAGGGTAGTTCAGGTGCTAAATAAGTCTAACTTTGGACCTAAAAATGGCCCTGACTTGGTGGAGATCCCTGTGCGGGGCCCAAAACTTCCCTTGAGAGTCACTTGAAATCCTTGAGATACTGTGGGGGGTCAGCAGATGGCATGGGAGTGTAGGTGGCCAGCAACCAAGCTATAATTTCCTTCCTCTTCCTTGGATCCACCTCCTGCCTCTCTGTTCCCAGCCAGCATAGCATTTTGTTGTTGTTTACATGGAGATGCTTATATCTCACTTGGGCTCATGCAGCTAGAGGGGGGCCAGCACCTCAACCAGTCCATTACCCCCCAGGGAGCTGGTGCTCCCGGGACAGCTGAATGAATCCTTGTGCTTCCACCATGCCATGGGGTACTTTGTTGGCATACAGACCGCTGGGGCAAGACAATTATTACCACCTGTAAGGAAAGAGTCTCACTGCATGGAGGATGACAAAGAGTCCATGCTGGTGTTGGGGTAACCATGAAAACACACGACTTACACAGGCACTGAATGGAACAACATTTACTGCAAACGGAAGAGACAAAGCAAGGTCAGCTTCAGTAGTGGGATTTTGCTCCTCATGACCTATGGGTCCTACTCCACACCCACCTCGGGCACTGTGGGTGAGGGACCCAGCTCACTTCCCATCAGGAAGAGATGTAACCACAGGGGTGGACCAGGTAGTATAAAATAATGCACATACCTGGCCAAACAGTCTTCAGTGAATACTTACAAAATGCTCTGGGCAAAAGGGGAAGGACTGGTCCAGCAGGAATTTGTGAGATGTAAATTATAACTAGCAACTCCTTCAGGCTGATATTTATTCCTAAAACCTCCTTCAACTGAAGTTTAAATGAATTTTTATTATTTAGCCACTATAAAAAAATTTGGTTGGAAATGCAATATGATGTAATCTACCTGATGTTTATGGACTTCACAGAGACTGCTGGAAACAAAGAATAGTTTACCTTGCACAATAAATTCAGCTGTCTACCTGCATTCATTTTATATTGGTGTTGTACAAAATTATCACGAAGTTACCTTCTTGAACAGAAAAATTTACTATCTTCCAAAATGTTTCCTAAGACTTTTATTTACCTATTAGTATGTTCAGAATGAGTCATTGATGAGATGGGGCCACAGAAAAATGATGAGGCTTTAGGAGGCATCATAGGAGTCTGGTGTCCAGAATTCAGGAGTTAAGATTTTCTTATGAGATTCTTAATCCATCCTGAGAGAGCCCACAGTATGATTCCCTTCCATTCCTTGTAGTGTAGACCTTTCTAGTGAGCGAATATCAAAGTGTGAAATATACAGGTTTCTTTTCGACTCATCATTCATCACACCCTCTATTTTTCCTTCACAGTGGTTATTAAATTTACAATTATGTGTTTGTTCATAGGATTATTGGTTTAATATTGCTGTGCCCCACCAAACAGAAGGCAGGAACCGCATGTGTTTTGTTTGCTACTGTATTTCTAACTATGGCTGTGCCTGGCACATAGTGGACATTCAATAAGTATTTGCATAATGTGTTAATGAATGCAACAAACTAGTCCCTGAGGATATGGAGATGAATAAGTAAGATCTAGCCCCTGGAATTAGGAGGACACTCTCTTGAGCAGAGCTTCCCAAGCTAGTATGTTACTACAGCACTGCTGGATCACAAATAAGTTATAGGCAAACCTGTATATTTATTTCTTCGGATACTAGGGTGACTTCATCTGTTTACCATAGGGAAATAATATTATTTCCAACGTGTGACATAAAGAAATCTGTTTAGGAAAAAGTTATATAATACTGATGCATGCTAGGTGCTATAATTGCTGCATGTGTGCAAGTAAGAAAACGGGGTGGGGAGAGAGTGCTGACTAGGGAAGACAGAGAGGACATTTATAGAGAAGCTAACTTCTGAGTTTCTTCCTTGGGTGGTTGGAGTTTGGAGCTGGACAAGGGGTAAAGAGGAAGGGTGTGGTGAATGCCACTCTCATCTTTCCTCACAACTCTGTTTTAAAACTCGGTCCATTTTAATGCTTCAGTGTCTTCTTTGACAAGTACATACAGCCATCAAATGAAAGTTTTCAGAAGGAAGGAAGGAAGGGAGGGAGGATGGAGAAAGAGAGGGAGGAAAAAAGTGGGGGCAGAAGGAATGAACTGGGGGTGAATGGCGTGCTGTGTCTGCTTACCTTCCAGAACTCACTCCATGGGAAGTGCCTCTGTGGAACTGCATTCCTAAACGAGCAATCAAAAGATAAAATAATATATGTAAAATGCTCAACACAATGCTGAGCCATAATGGGCCCGCAACCGCTATCTCTTACTTCTGAGCTAGCCCTTAGGGTGCCCTTTCCATGTCCTCAGAGTGCAATGTATCACAAATTCCATCCTCTGTAGACACAGGCTGTCAGGAACCACCAAGGAGCAGGGTTGAATGTCACCCTAAGTATAACTGACCTCCTCTAGAGTCAGTCCAACTCTACCAGTTGAGGGGAGAGATGGGTCCCTAATTCTTTCTGTTTTCATTGTATTATGATTGGGAAAACTATAATGTAAAATGAAAATTGTAAACATTACAGGGTACATGATACCCAGGAAAGAACAACAAAACTGTCCCATGTGGGTGCTAAGTCCTTGGCTAGAATCAATTACTGACTTTATGATTTACTTCCACATCAAAAATGGAGTTCAAGTTATACCTTGGTCAAAGGCTCCATGCCAGGGGAATGAACAGATAGAGGAAACCATGACTATCACCTTGTGGTGCTATTCTCATGGCTTCATATACTTTAAGGTTGACGTATTTGAACCTTAGGCTGTAAGTTCCACGACAGCAGGGACGCTGCTTCTTTCATGACAGCCCATCCATCAACCAGTTCAGTGCCTGGCACAGAGTCAGTGCTCAGTAAATTTGGTCATGTAAATAAATAAATTTATTCATCTCCTATCAATGTTAGACCCACCCCCAAGAGGTAGGCACTATTATCCCCTTTCACAGACTAGGTAACTTAGAGCAGAAAAGAAATTTGACCAAGAGTACAAAGCCAGTAAATGGCAATGGGAGAGACAAGGACAGAAATTGGTCCCAATAAAGTCCTTTCTGGGCCTGGTATGCTCAGCTCTGTCATTCCAACCATCACTCCAAGTTTATCCATTTCACAGATCCTTTATCCTCCAGGCCTCAGCCCTTCAAATGCCATCACATTTGAATTTCCTGATATATTAGTCAGGGTTCTCCAGTGAAACAGAATTTTATATAGATACAGAGGGCAAGGGAGAGATTTATTATACCAAACTGTCTCACAAAACCATGGGGTTTGGCAAGTCTAAACTCCAATGGGAAAGCTGAAGGCTGGAAACTTTGATGTTGAAGTCCTTAGTCTGAATTCTGAAAGAGAAGCTGGTGGCTGGAAATACCAGCAAGAACCAGTGTTGACACTGAAGCAGAAACTCTTTTTCTAAACTCTGAACTCTTTAGTTCTGGTTTTTAAGACCTCCAGCTGGTTGGATGAGATTACCCACATTGCTGAGGGCAATCTCCTTTGCTGATTGTAGATGCCATCAATTGATTATAGATGCAGATCCTATCTACAAAATATCCTCACAATAACAGCTGGCCAGTGCTTGCCTAAATAACTGGACAACATATTCTAGCTAAGTTGACTTATAAAATTGACCATCACCCTGACAGCTATATCTTACTTTCACCCCACTTCACAACTCTTAAACACTTGGCATATTCCTTTGTGAAAGTTCTTAACATGCTCTGTTGCCCTAGTGTGTTAAATCCCCTTTCCCCTGTTAGACTCTACAAAGAGGCAGCAGCTTGGGCCACAGCCATCTCTATATTCCCACAGTCTCACCAAGGCCTGGCACACTGGCCAGTTGATAAATGCTTTCCAAATAGAGGGATGATTGCTGCTGGAATTTCTGATCCTATACCCTTGTTAATTGGTCTTATGCTTTCTTACATGGGAAGTAGCATTGTTTCAACATCTGTTTTCTAAAAGTCTGGAAGTCATTTTCAAATGTTATGAGATTGTCAGAAGATAATATATAACTTTTACTGCCAAAAACCCTTTCATCATGTATGTTTTAAGTAGTTGAAAATGCCAAGAAGTCACTGTGTAGCTTTGCAATTTCTTCATCTTTACCATGAGACAGATGAGCCTCTAGTCCAGATTTAACTACTTTATGGGGCAGGTCTTAATTCTGGTCTCATGAATAATTAAACCACTATGTTTGCCTTTTCTAATAAAGTTAAATCCAAAAAGTGAATGGATCATAGTTTACTTAAACTGTAAAATACTGTAAGACATTTGGTAAACTTTGTAATACTATAAATAATTTAGCAATGCACATTTTTATTAAAATCTTTTTTCATTACTTTTTTAAATTCATTGCACAAATTTTTTTGAGCCTACTCTGTATCAGGCATGTTCTAGGCTCCGTGGATAAAGTTGTGAACAAAACAGACAAAAATATTTGCCCTCAGGGACTTTATGTTTCTATATGTTAGATCATTTCCATGGGATAGAGTCCCAACTTATTGCATCAAAGCATTGAAACTGTTCATGTACTATTATATTGCTTTCCATCATACCTGATCAAGTTAGGAATTTGAGTAGAAGTGTGACTCAGCTTACTTTTAAAGAGAGTATATAACCTTTGCCAAGGTACTTTGCTCAGTTTCCATCCTTGAACATAAAACTGTCTTTCTAGTTGGACCTCTGTGTAATACCTGATGTCTCTTAGTCCTTTGTTCTCAGGGAGGCCAGGGTGTTGGCTGGAAAAAGTTCCCATCCTGGGAAATTTCCCATCCATCTACCGTGTGGCTACTAAACTGCGTCTTTTAAATCCTGTTTTTGTGCAATTACCGTCTGGAATAAAGTTCAAGGCTTTAGTTTTTCCCTGTTTAATTAATTATTCAACACAGACCAACTCTCTAGCCTTGCAAGATCCTTCTATATTTGGCATCTTTTATCCAGCATAGTCACTGTCCTCACAGATTTATATTGTCTGCAGATCCTCAGCTAGGCCATTAATGTATGTGTCAAGGACTGTTTGCTGTTCCCTCTACCTGAAAGGCTCTTTCCCCAGATATCCATAAGGCTTGCTCCCTCACTTATTCCAGGTTCTGTTCAAATGTCAGTTTTATCAAAGAGTATATTTCTGACCATATTTTATGAAACAATACCCCATCCCTCTAAATCCCATTTGTGTTGCTTTAGTGTCCTTCTTTTGACTTACTTGTCATGTTACATGCTTGCTTATCTATTCCACTCACTGGAATATGAACTCCACAAGGATAAGGGGCATTGCTTTGTTTGGCTTTGTATCTTCCATGCCTCTAACAGTGCCTGGTGTATAGCAGGCATTTAATAAATAGCTGCCAGATTGTAGGGAATATCAGACTGGATGCTTGTTTATAATGCAGCTCTGTGGCTCCTCCACAGAGCCTCTGATTTTATGTCCTATAGAAGAGAGAAGTTGGGGGTGAGGACAGTGCTTTTTTTATTCTTTTGTATGCTGTATGCAGGGTCATATTTCATTATTTTTCCATGTGAATATCCCTTTATTGCAGCACCATTTGGTTGTTCTTTGTTTGTTTTTTGGGAAGTGCATGCACCAGGAATTGAACCTGTGTCTCCCACAGGGCAGGTGAGAATTCTACCACTGAACTACCTTTGCACCCCCAGGGCCTTGCATTTTTAACAAGTACCTCCTAAGAATCTGATATACATGGTCCACAGACCATCTTTTAAGAAATTTATAAGCATTTTGCTTAGAGCCTGGCCTGAGACACGCTCAACAAATAGGCTGAAAACGGCCTATTTTCAAATAGGCTGAGCCAAGCTCATTTGCAGAGGGGAAAGGACAGGGCTGAAGGCTGACTGAGGAGCAGGAAAGAGGCTGGGAACAAGTGTAGGAGGAATGCTGTGGGGCATCTGTGAGAAATGGATGGAAGAACTGCCTGGCAACAGAAAGACCCAGTTTAGAAAACACACATTCCTAGGGGAACCTTCAGACTGGAGATTGTAGGAGCTAATCGAACAGGTGGTGTGGTTTTCCCAGGGCCGATAAACCCAGTGATACATTTTGGAAGAAGGGAGGACATGGACATCCAGCCAAGGGTGCTGGGGACCAGAGCACCGCTGAGAAGGGTCAGCCTGAGTTCCAGGCTAAGGAGAGAAAGGCCATGCCTCCAGTATCTCCTATTATAAAAAAAAGAAAAGATTATCTGGCTCCATTCCCTCCAACCACTACCTCATTCCTCTTCCTCCCTCCAGAGACATGCATCTCATGAGTTGTGCCTACACATTTCTTCCCCTTCTTTGCTGTCCATTCATGTCTTATGCCCACCTACCTTGATTTAGTTTCCTTACTCCTCCAGAAATGGTTCTTACCCCTTTCTTCAGTGGCCTCCCTGTTGTCAATCCACACATCTCCTCCATCTTCTCCGCATCACAGAGAGGGCTTACCACTCCCTGCTTCCAAAAACACTCTCCTCTCTGTCTTCCTGGTTTTACTGAATTTTCTTTTTCTCCCTGGCTGTGCTTCCATGTGCTCTTCCCCTCTACCATGACTTCTAAATCATGGTTTCTCAATCTCAGCACTATCTATGTTTTGGGCCAGATAATTCTTTATTGTGGGGGTCATTTCCATGCATCGTAGGATCTTTAGCAGCATCCCTTGCCTCTACCCACTAGATGCCAGTAGCATCCCACCCTCTAGTTGTGACAGCCAAAAATGCTTCCAGACGTTACCAAATGTCCCCTGGGGAGAAAAAAATGCCCTCAGTTGAAAACCTTTGCTCCAAACATTGCACTGCCCCAAACTCAGCCCTACATTCCATTCTCTCTCTACACTCTAAGTTAGACTCAGCCATTCCTACTAGGGAATAACATGATGATTAGATTGGCATTTTAGGAAAGTACTCTTACCAATCTAGAAGAGAATAGGGAACTGTAAGACCAGAGGTGGGAGGACTGGCTAGGAGCTTGTGGCCAGAGCACCAGTTAGAGATTCAAGGGAAGCTCATCAAGAGATGAATGCTAGAGACATTAAAGAGTTCGCATGAACAGGGTTCCTGGTCAGTTGTATGAAGGGAGCAAAGGAAGGACTCAAAGGCTTTTTGCTTGGGCCACGATGGTGGGTAGCCAGTCTATTGAGTCTGTGTCTGTATCCCCATCTGTATTAGTTAGGGTTCTCTAGAGAAACAGAATCAACAGGAAACATTCGCAAATAAAAAATTTATAAAAGAGTCTCATGTGACGACGGGAACGCAGAGTCCAAAATCCGCAGGGCAGGCTGTGAAGCCGACAATTCCGATCGATTGCGGGTCTGGACGACTCCACAGGAGAGGCTCACCAGCCAAAACAGGAAGAGCCTGTTTCTTCTGAATCCTCCTTAAAATGCTTCCAGTGATCAGATTAAGCATCACTCATTGCAGAGGACACTCCCCTTTGGCTGATTACAATTACAAATGTAATCAGCTGTGGATGCAGCTGACATAATCATGATTTAATTCTATGAAATGTCCTCATTGCAACAGATAAGCCAGCACTTGCCCATCCAGACAAACAGGTGTCACCACTTGGCCAAGTTGGCACATGAACCTAACCATGACACCATCCAACTACCCACATCTCTTCTCTTTCCTCGTTATCTATGCTCATTGTCTCAGTAACACTCCCACCTTAGCTCAAAACTTCCTTGTCCCTTGTCTTCACACCCACCTGGCAAAACTCCAGTCCACAATAAACACTTCTCCTTTCTTTCTTTGTACTTGCACCTGTACCCTGTACCCAGGGAAAGTCACATTTCAGTGCAGATTGTGGACCTACATTCATTTAGGATCACTGCCATCAGACAGACCTTCAACCTGCCTGGCACTCTAAATCTAAATATCTCCTATTTCTCTGAATAAGTATTTTCTCAAATTCTTGACCCTTTCTCATCGACCCTTTCAACATCACTCTTAAAAAATGACCATACCTCTTTCTCCATGGGGGCACAAACCAAAAAGAAAAGCACTAGATTAGAACTCTATAACTTGCTGTCACCGAGTTAATAAACACACTAGCATCTTTCCTTGCCTTCCCCTCTATTAAAAAAAAATGGAGTATTCCCTCTTTCTCCCTGTGCTGACTTAAAACTGTTATGTGTCCCCACAAAGGTCCTGCTCTTTTAATCCATTCTTGTGGGTGTAGACTTATTGTGGGTAGGACCTCTTGATTAGATTATTTGCATGGGGATGTTGCCCTGTCCATTCAAGGTGGGTCTTAATAGTTTACTGGCATCTTTAAAAGAACCAATACAGAGTGGACACCTAGATACAGACATTTGAAGATGCAGAAGGAATATACCCCAGGGGATGTCAGAAGGACCCAGAAGACCTAAGAGAGTCATTTGAACTGGGAGAGAAGGACAACAGATGCTGTCATGTGACAGAGAAACCTAGGACACCATAGGCCTTTCTTCAGAGTCAAGTTATCTTTCTCTGGATGCCTTAGTTTAGGCATATTTATGGTCTTATAACTAAAAATTTGTAACTTAATAAATAAGTAAATAAATAAGTAAATTTGTAACTTAATAAATCCCCTTTGTAAAAACCAATCTATTTCTGGTATATTGCCTATCAGCAGCTTTAGCAAACCAAAATACACCCTAAGGCTAAATTTTCAACTTGGAGTCTGGATGCCACCCCCCTCCGGCCTTCTCAGGAGCCTAGATTCTTATAGAGTAAATGTTTCCCTGTTGATTAGAACCTTCCCTTCAACTCAAGTCTTATGACTCTTCCTTCATGAATCTCCCTTCTTAAACAACAATAACAAAATCCTATAATAAACAAAATTCCTTCCCCAGCCAATCCATCCCTCAGTCTTATTAATCATACCTTCTAAATATCTTTCTTACCCATCAACTTATTTCCTTCTCAGCCTAGTCTTAGTCCAATCTATTGTCAGGTATCCCTGGGAGACCACAGTAACTTCCCTGCACCTACTTTTGTCACCTCACAATGGTTCTGCTAAGCATCCTTCAGTGATGCATATGACCTATATGTCAGCTGTACGAGGGCAGGGACTTTTTTTCAATTCCCTGCTATATTCCTTGTATCCACATCATCTAGAAAAGTGCCTGGCACATAATAGGTGCTCAATAAATGATTATTGAAGGTAATCAATACTTTCAATTTTCAAAAAGAAGACAAAATTCCTTAACCTATAAGGTCCAGCAAGGTTTGGCCCTATTTCTCTCTCCACTTTTTGTGATGTCAACTCCCTCTTGCTTCTTGGGTTCCAGACTCACTGGTCTTCTGTGAATGCTCTTCATAAATTAATGTGTTCCCATTGCTTGGAACACTCTCTCTGTTCTTAACCTAGCTCTATTTTTTCTAGTAAATGCCTACTCAGCCTTCAGCTCTCAGCTTACATATTGCAAGTTGTCTTACAAAAACTTTCCTTAGCACTTCCCATCCCCATCATATGATCTCATAGCACATATGTCCTTCTTCAGTAGACAATCTCCCAGATATAATTATGCTTGTACTTGGTGATCATCTCAGAACTCTCTAACTTACTGCTACCAAGATAATGTCCAGCTTTCACACCAGATTGCATATTCCATGAGAACAGGGGCGATTATATTCCTAGATCTTAGTATGTTTTTCTGACACACATAGATGCTCAATAAAGAGCACTGCAGAAATGAATGAGTGGATGATGGAACACTGGCAGGGCTGGGATCAGATACAGAAGGAGGAGACAGTTAGGGCTCAGCAGATACTTTAGTGAAGAGATTTACTGTTGGTTGGAAATTTAGATTAGGAGCTCAAGACAGAGTTCAAGCTGGCTACTTAGACTTTGGTGGTTGTTGAAACCATGGCAGACAAGAAGGATTAAAGATCAAAGGGGTTAGTTTATAGAGATGAGAGGATGGTGGGATTAAGAGCAGATTGAAGTCATTCTAAAAAGGAGTTGGGACAGACGTCAAAGATGGATATGGACAGAGGTAAGTGCAGAGATGGAAGGGAGGGAAAGGGTGAGAAGGATGTGAAGCAAAAGGCAAGGTCAGGTGAGGGCGAAGGAGGAGTTATGGGTAGAATAGAGAGCTGGGGAAAACGGCGAGTATTTAGATTTTCTGAGAGAAGGAAAGCACCTGCTGACAAGGTCAAGCAGGTAAGCTACACAAATGAGTGTGTGAGTGAGTGTGTGTGCTTGTGTGTGTGTAAGGGAAAGCCATCACACTGTTCTCAATGTGACTCTATTCTCAGTAGAATATCTGGCACCTGTTCCCAACAACACAAACTCTCTGAGGCGGGTAAAGCATGCGAAATGACTTTCTTTTCTAGATGTGATATTAAACTGGATTCAGATCCTATGCCTATGCTCTTTCCACTAACCTCTGTCACCTCCTGCTCTACCTGCCTGGGGGCTCGAGGATGTGTTGCTGTTATCTTTTGGAATCTCTTCAACTGCAAATGAAACTGATGCCCAGCTAGGCAGAAAAAATGCCTTTGGTGACTGGTGATATAACAGGTCCTTAGCTTTAGCACATCATGATGTTCCTTGTAACAAACCTCTTTCTTTTTTCTTTTTTTTTTTATGAGGAAACTTTTTCTCTTATTTTTGCTTAATTTTTTTAAGGAAAAAAATGGGCAGCCTTCAGGAGTCTGTTACATCCTCTTAGTCACTGTAGGTGATCAGGACAGACCAATGTTTTGCACAGAATGTGACTCCAGTCCAGGGTGGCTAAATGCGAGGAGTACCTGCAGGCTCAGCTCTCTCAGCTCGTCTGTGTGAGTTTGAATTTAGCTGAAGAAGTTCAGAAGAAAGAGCATTAGACGTGACTGAAAATGAGGCTTAGACGCTACTTTTCATTCTTGATTCAGATTTGTGTCTTTGTGACTTCTACATATGGCCCACCACTGGCACTGGACAACTTTTCAAAAAAGAATAGAGCAAGGTACTATGGTTTGTATTTTGAGAATCAAATGAAAGCCATGTACCCTCTCACCAGACAAATGCATTTACACACGAAAGTTTGCTTATAATTTCAGGGGGTTCTCTGGTTTCCTGAAGCCGGCCCACGGCTGTTTAGGGAACCCTCAGCTCACGCGTGGACTTCTGCCGTGGTCTCCTAACTGGTCCCCCCTCTTTGGTCTCTGGTGGATTTTTCACAAAGCAGCCTTTCATCTCCAGCTTAAAAACCATTAGCAACTCCTATTGTTCTCAAGGAAAGTCCAAATTCTTTTACGTGGCTTCAAGGCCCTTCATGATTTCACCACCTGCCTAACATTCCACTTTTATGCAGCTATGACATTAGAAAGATATGCTTTCAGAATATTTCACTATTCCCTTCCTTTTAGCTTCCACTCTTCGGTACGAACTCCACAGGCTAAAGGTAGCCCATCTTCCACAGATGTCTTTTAGACATCTAAAGACAGGACCCACAGACTCCTTTTCTTAGCTCTTCCAAGGCTCCTTACATGTCAGGGCAGAGGGCCAGCCCTTTGACCATCCTAAATCCTCCCATGTCACTATGATCCAGTCTGCCTCTGTGGAATTAAACCTGCTTTAAGCATCCCTCTCCCTGGTCCTGGAAACCAAAATTGGTTTCCCTAGCGACCAAAGGAACCACTCTCTTAGAAGACAAATAACATAAGCATGTATCTGAAGAGCTGGGAGATTACGCTCCCTGCCCTGCTGCTGTTCCAGCTTCTCCCTTAGGGAATGAATTTAGTACCCCACCCTCCTCCCCAGTGCACAGCTGGAGACCTTCTCCCAATACCTGGAACTAGGAATGGTCATTGTGCTTGAAATCAGATTATCATCTCTGATCTATATTTCTGTGTCATGCTCCCTTCTGGATACTTACTTTGTCCTGAATCAAGCCCAAGTCCATTTTTCCTTTTAATTCATAGATTCAGGGCTGATGGTCACCAGCCTAGAGCTGTGACACTTCTCTCAGGTCAGATCCCACAGGGTCGTAGCACTGATTCTATGTGCAACCTGCAGCAGGGTGCTGGGGATGAAACAGTGACAAAGACTAATGAGTTCTCTCCCATCATGATGCTTATGGTCTCCTGGGGTGACTGAAAATTAAGCTATCAGTTAAAACCCAGCAGTATGATGTCGCAGGTTAAAGATGTGGTAGGCACATGGGGCTGGGGTTATGAGGGAAGGCTTCTTGGAGAACATATCTAAATGAGGACCTGATGGACAAATAAGAGTTAGGGCAGTAAATGAAGATGAAGCAGGAAGAGAGTTACTAGCCCTGAGGTTTGAGGGACCCATGGAGAACCAAGAAGGAGCATACACTTTGGAGTCTGATGTACCAGGGTTTGAATCTGGCGCTGCCTCTTTTTAGCCCAGTGACCCTGGCAATTTTCCAAACCCTCTTTCTCCATGTATAAAATGGCAATAATAATACCATCTTCAAAGGATCGGAGTAGGACAGCCAGGCATAAGCATGGAATATGTTTAGCATAGGATCAGGCACCAAGAAAATTGGAGATGAATGTATGATGGTAGGGATGCAGTTGAAGGTCAGGTCACCAAGGCCTTCTTTACCAATCAGCCTTCCAGAGGCCTGACACCCAGGCCTTCCAATCCTGCACCTGGTAATTTGTTGCTGCAAAACCTCCTCATACTGATGGCAATTGTGTCCCAAGGTGACCCGGCCCTCCTATTCCAAAACTCACCTTGGCCTTTCACCTGGGGGTCACAGGACCGTGATAAGGAAGCTGATGCTGTGCCATAGCTGTGCTTCTTGGGACCACAGTGGGGAGTCAGGTTTTAACCCTGGTGAGAGCTGTCTGGGAGCCAGACAAACACCTGCTTCCTTAGAGAACAACTCAGTTGTGGTAAGCGTTTTGTTACTGTGGCAACAAGCAAGCCACGTTTATCCTGTGTGGTAGGGAATGAGCTTTTCTCCATAAGTGAATCATTGCATCTTGCAGTCTTCTAGGAGCAGTGTTTTATGAGTTTGCCTGTTGGCCTGGTAATCACAGACTCCTCTTTAATTGACTCAGTTCAAGGTCACCTTCTCTGTGAAGCCAGTCCAATTATCCTTATATGGGTGAATTTCACTGATATTTGCACATCTTTGCCTCCTTATTCTAGACCGCAAGCCCCTGGAGGGCAGAGCAGTGTTTAAATTATCTTGGCATCCCCAGGGCCCAGCATAAAAATTGTTTCTTGCTAATTAATTAATAAATACTTATTGAACAAAAGGATGGCTACATTTTATTCCCTTTTCCTTGGTTTTCAAATATTAAATATGTGTATTTAGAAATCCTGCCTTACTGAAGAGTGCTACTTGTCCCTGCACAAAATGGTCCCAGATGACAGTACTCTGATATTTCTTACATCTTTTCCCTGTAGATCTGCTTCTAAAAGCGGCTCTATCTTCCACATATTCACACATATTGCTAAATCAGTTTGCTCCAGCATGGTCCTAGGTTCTTGTTTCTCTTTCAAAATAAGTTGCAGGCTGGGAACACGGACCCAGGCAGACCCAGAAACTTCAAGTCTAACAATTCTGCCAATTCCCTGGCTGATTATCCATCTTTTAAACTCTCCATATTCAGCCTTGTCTGTTCATCAGTACCTGCTCCAGAAGGGCAAATGTGAGGGATACAAAGACTGGCAAAACTAAGCCCACTCCACTCTAATGCCATTTGGCTGGGTTTTGGAATATAAAATGGGTTTGGAATATAAAATTCCTTCATATACATGAAGGAATGATAGTGATCCTTGAGCCATTCTGAGTAAGACTGCAAACTAATCAAATTTGGATTTGTTAAAAAAAAAAAGGGGGGGGGGGAATAAAGGGCTTTGTAACAATTGTTTCCCCAAATTATCAGACTCAATGAACATTTTTTGCCTCCTACAGCAGAAATCCCATTCACTGCATGACATGAATATTGAGTGGGATCTTTCGGGGTATGTGCAGTTTGAATGCAGTTTGAGAAACTTGGATTTAACTCAGATCTTATTGCTACTATTGAATACTTTTTCTTCAATAATCAGTGTAACCCCACTGAGGGAAATCTAGCTTAACATATTAAATTTTAAGTGCATCCCAGCCCACTTATTTCTCAGGAAAGATAGATTGTAGGAAACAATTCTGAAATATCTAGACATGCCAAGTGATTTTTTTTCCTTGCATGGGCAGGCATGGGGAATCAAACCTGGGTCTCTGGCATGGCAGGTGAGAACTCTGCCTGCTGAGCCATCGTGGCTCGCCCAGGCTGCCTCCAGCTTACCTGAACTGTCAGTGATTTCTGTATCTGGCTCTTCTACACCTCTGAGCCCCAGAAGAATGGACCAAGAGGGCCGAGCCCAGGGACTCATGACTGTGCAATGGCTTCTTAGCAATAATCAAGATGGCGGCAAGCATAAAATTCCATCGGTGGCTAAATTAAAGCGAGCTACCACAGGCCGAAGAGAGTAGTGGCAGCATCCCACCAAATCTAAAATGCCTCTTTCTACATTGAAACATTTTGGAAATCAGAATGCACCTTACGATTGATATGTACATACAGTGTAGGATTCCTTTTCTCCAGATAAATTGTTATTACATCATTGATGCCTCATAACTGTCTTAGATTCAAGGAACATGGTAGGTTTAATCTTGTGTGTCAGTTCAGATCAATTGGTGGAAACTTTCTGGAGTTTGGTATGAGAAGGTTTGGTGCCATGTCCTCGTACAGTGGGAAAGAATGCTAAGCTACACCATGGAGATGGCATGGAGGCCTTCACCCCAGGTCTTTGGTAGATATTGGAGAAATACTTGTCATGTCTTAAACTGTAAACTGAGGGAAACAACTGAGTGACCAGTCAGGGGCCTATCTCCTCTCTATGAATTTAGTCTTTTGTAAAAGCTTTAAAAAATATTAGTTTGACGACATGCTATAAAACAAAAATTCCAACAAGTATGAATAGAAAATGAAAATCCTCAATTCCTTTGCAAATTTTAGTTTCAAGGTATAATAATAACCACTATTATTAGTTTACTTTGTATCCTTTAGTCTTATTCATGCACATAAAACCAATCTATGTATGTACGTACATATATACGTTTATATGTAATTTTTTTACAAAAGTGGTATATTATGTACAGTATTTTACAACTTGCTTTTTCTACTTCTCAAGTCAAAGTTGTCTCATTTTTTTCTAATAACTGCCCACATGTATGGATGCCATGATTAATGGTCACATAGATTGTCTCATTTTTCTTTTGAAGACAAATACATGTGTGTATATACTATGTAGATGTATAGGTATACACACACATATACAAACATATGCATTTATCTATATGGTAAAGTTTAGAAGTAGAATGCTTGGTAGGCATCATTTTTTTTTTTTTTAAACTTGTGTTCTGCTGGGGTTTTTTGTTTTTGTTTTTGTTTTTCATGGGCAGGCACCAGGAATTGAACCCAGGTCTCTGGCATGGCAAGCGAGAACTCTGCCACTGAGCCACTGTTGCATCACCCTAGGCATCATTTTTAATGGGCACAAAATAATTCACTTAACCTTTTCTCACTGATGTGTGACTTGTGGATTATTTCCTGTTTTTCACTAGTATGGGAACTCTAATAAACATTTTTGATCAGAAAAGTTTTTCATATGTTTTAGATTGGTTCACTAAAGTAGTTTCCAAGAAGTGGAATTACTATTTTAAGGGGTATGAACATGCTTAACATTTTTGTTAATTTTTAAATTCATATTCCAAAGACTTGCTTACTTTACACTTCCAACTATGGTAAATTAAGGCTTTAATTTTAAGTCTTTGTGTTTATACTGCCAAAGAAGAGATGATTGAAATTTAGTGTTCAAGGAGCATACTGTATACCATCTACTTTCAAATGTTTAGATAATAGATGAATAAAGAGATACAGATGTAGGTGGATGGCTGGATGAATGGATGGCTGGATGAATGGATGGCTGGATGGCTGGATGGATGGATGATGGATGGATGGATGGATGGATGGATGGATAGATAGATAGATAGATAGATAGATAGATAGATAGATAGATAGATAGATGAAATGACACAGCAAATGTGCAAAATGTTTAAAGTTGATAGATCTGAGTATCTGGGTGTTTGGGTAGGAATTCTCTGTATGGGTTTTGTATTATTTTCGCAACTGTCCTATAAGTTTGAAATCATTTCAAAATAAAAAATTTACTTAAAAAAAAAAGACCCTATTGGAAATGTCTCAATGGACATTCATTTTGGGTGTTTGGTGCCTCCCCTTGCTAGGAGCCGAGCAAGCGTTGCTGCGTGTGTGCAGTATGTCACAGGTTTGGGCACCAGGGATACCTCCCAGGCAATCTTCAGGCCCTAAGTCACCATTTGCTTTACCTGCCTGGGCTGAATGGCTTATAGCAGGCTGGGACAGTGTCTCTACTACCAGAACTCCAGGAAGGATCTCTGAAGTGTCAGGCCACAGCTTTTACCTTCAAGTTTAAGGGCAAATGGCAACAGAGGGCTGGGTAGTTGATGACTTGCTCTTTGGGGTCATCCAATTTTGGGACTTTTTATATTCTTTTGCAAGAGCAGGGAAGGGAAATAATGGGGAGAGGTTCTCTGATTGCAGTTTCTGTTACTGGACACCCTATTTGTGATGCCTTAGGAATTTCCTTTCCTTTGTGGCTGTAATAACAGCATCAGCACTTCACGGAAGCACTTATCATACATTTGCTCATTTAATACAATTCATTTAACTGAATTGCCAAGAAGCTAAGTGGCTTATGAAGCTTAAGAAGAATTTACAATCTGTGCACTTTCCACTTGTGCTAGTCCATGAGAGGGTTTAACTGGTGAACTAAACAGTTGGATTCGTCAGTTGGAATCCATTGTAGTACTTAGGTTTCAGCAAGAAGACCAAAGTACATGCATCAAGCTAGACATTTATATCAAAATAACAGTCAACTTATTTGTTCATTTATTTAGAAAAGAGCTCGGGTAACATAGCATTGATTGTATTTTCCCTAAATTTGAATAGCAGTCAAATGAGCATACTGTTCATTTATTATTGCTAATGGGTGCTTTAAAGCAAGTTCTCAGAATCAGGTTCTTTTTTCTGTTATATTTTTATAGTCACATTAAAAAAGAAATATATACCCCACTTTTCTCAAGAAGAATTTTAGATAGCTCCTATCTGGTTTAATCTAAAATTAATACTTTTAAAATAGAATTTTAAAATAATCGTTTAGTAGTGCTTGGAGGATTTAACTGGAAAAGTCAGGAAGCATGGCCTTGACTGCCACAATTGCTTTTACCTCTACAGAAATTAATGGGCTGTTATTTTCATTTTAATTCAGGCAACACTTGAGTACCTACTAAGTGCCAGGTGCTGCATTTGGCCAGTAAGATCTCCATGTACACTGCACAGAAGCTGACCACAGATCAGCAGATATTTGCTTCCAAGCAATTGGGAGCAAAAGGGCATTGCAAACTTTGCAAAACAACCTTTAGCTCCCCGTTGCCGGTGGCCCTGGAGTGCTAAGATATTGAGGGAGACTTTTGTACATTAAGATGTTGGTGTCAGGCTTGTTTTAGTTGGCAGTGACGCTCCTGGAACATGTAGCATTTTCCTGAGACCAGATGAGAAATTTAATTTTAGTCTCCAGAAGTATGAATTATTAAGGCAAATATTACAAACCACTTTTCAAGTTGAGACTGAACTGATTGGCAAGTATAACTGACTTCAGGTCCCCAAAAGAATGGCATTGTTACTAGAAAGCAGTTTCATTAAATTGAAAGCCATTGAAGTCACAAATAAAAACAGCTAAGCTCAGTTAAAAAACAATCCTCAACCATTTAGTTAATAAAGAGAACCAAATAGAGAAATAAATGAAACATGTTGATTTTAAAAATCAGCATCAAAGAGTTTTTTGGTTTAATTAATATCATTGTTTCTGGACTAAGCATTAACTAAAAGTTTTTTAAATGTGCTTAATTTCCATTATCTTTGTTCAGTAATCTGTGAATAAAGTTTCTCTCTTTTTTGGGCTAGTTTGAAGATGATTTTCCAAAATGCATTCATTATTTCTAGAGAGCTTAGTGTAATTTCTGGAGAATTTAATCGTGTTCACCCTCTCTCTTGAGCTCCACAGCAGCCCTTCTGGGATGGAGATAGATCTGGGTTCTTATCTACATTTCACAGATGAACAGCCAGAGGTTGAGCAACTTGCCTTAGGTCACCCAACCAGAAGGGACAGAGCCATTTACACCTTAGTCCAGGCATATTCCATGGGACCCTGCTATCTTTCCAAATATTTGCAAAATTGAACATTTAAATGGAAGAACTTCACAAAAATCCCCTATTAAAGCTATCACAAAAGTTAATTATTGAGTTAGCTGGAACTAGCTAAATGTTTTATAAAACATGTACATTTGGATAATAGATGCATAACATCAACTCAGTATTTTTAGGCTCCTGTGTTTTTGTATTTGTTACATCTTTGGAAAGTATTGATCTAACTCATAAATATAGATTATTTGGAATGAACAGCTCATTATTATTCAATGTTGTTTGATATTATAGTTTATTGATTGCTTGCCTGATTGATCAGTTTATACTCTACCTGGTTTAAGAGGGCTTGGCCAGAGCTACTAAGCAGCTCTTTAATTCACTTTTCTTATGGAATAAACCTGGGGCAATAAAGGTACTTTATCCAACAAGTTGGATCTTGTTGATAATTTGTGGGTCACAAAAGGTAAAATGTTTTACAATGCATGAATTATTCATATTCCCAATTATTTTGGAGATTGAATAATTTCCCTCTACTCAAAATCGAACCCCCATTTAGATAACTTCTTCCAACTCTCAGCTCTGCAGAAAGCTCTTGCTTGCTCACAAAGAGAAAACAGGTCTACTTTGTCAAAGACATCGAGGCTAAGATGGCAAAGCATCCAGGTAGTCACTTGGGAATGGAGGGGAGAGGATGGTTTTAAATCATATTTTAGCAGAAGTTCCTTGCAGGATGGGGGGTGGGGTCGGTTTAAAGAGGACACTGAAATTTCTAGTTAATGGTCCCCATAATTGAGATAAAGAATAAAGGAGGGGCAGGGACTGGGGAGCTTGAGACATTGTTTCCTACTCCTGAGGAGCTTGTAACCTGCTTGAGGGTTGAGGGGAGCGCCAGGGAAGAGAAACAGATAAACCAATGATTAAACTGCAGTATGACGAGTCCTACCATGTTGATCTGCATAGCCTGCTGGGAGGACGATTTGTTGGAGGTCGGGAAGGAGGGAAGACCTCCTTAGGCTTCATGGACGTGACATTTAGGCTAAGTTGTAAAAATTAATTAGAGAGAGTGTAGTGAAGGACATTCAAGACAGAGGGGGCGATATAGCCAAAGGATGGAAGGTACAAAGAAAAGCCAGCATATCAGGCAAATTCAGCGGGTTGGAGGGTTTTGGACGGTGAATGTTGAGACAAACAGGCACAAGCAGTTAACCGTGAAGAACCTGTAATACGATTCAGCAGTTATTAAGCATTAACTGAGGCCAGAGGAATAGAATATGCTCTGAAGTTAGAACTGCCAGCATGTGGACCTGATTGGACTAGGGGAGAAGGAAGAACCATGACGTCCAGAAGTGTCCCATGTTTCTGCCTTGGCTAAAATGGGGAGATTGAAGGTAGGACCAATGTATGAAGGAGGGGCATATTGAGCTGTGTTTGGGACATGTTAAACTCAAGGACCCTTTAGTCATCTGGGTAGCTGTGAGGCAGTATAACATAATTTGGGCATGACTCTGAAACTAGACTGTCTTGGTGTGAATTCTAGCTTGGCCATTTACGAGATTAGGTCCTTGGGCAAGTTCCTAACCCTTCTGTACCTCAGCTTCCTCATTAATAAAATGGGGATAATAATAGCACTTACTTTATAGATTTGTTGTGCTTTAAAATGAAATATATATACATACACATATACAATTTAGAACAGTTCATAGCTCTAAGCAGGCACTTAATGTTTATTGTTATTATTAATTGCAATTATTAGTATCATTGTGCATAGCTCTGAGGCCCAAGAATATTCAGTTTGGATGACTATTATGTACCTGTTAGGAGGTATTTGGCTGTAAGAAACAGGAAATCTAATACTCTACATTGTTGGTGCCAACCCAGGTCTCTAATCAAGGCTTTTATTATGCATAGGGCCTTTTATTGTTTAACAAGGAGTTTGGAGATAAGTGACATCAGCATTCTTTCAGCAGTTAGGTGTGTCAGGACCCTGGGTTGATGGGCTGTGGTTCACTTGGTCCATGAAGTGGCTGCTGTAGCTCAAAGCATCCCACAGGAGGTAAGAGGCTAGTGGGAGAGAGGGGACAAAGTGCTCTGCTCACAGGCCTCTCTTCTTTTTTTCGGAGAGGAAAATCCTAGAGGACCCTCAGCAGACTTCCCCTTAGGTCTCATCGGCCAGAACTGGGTCTTCAGTAGCTGCAAGGAAAGGGAACCGAGTTGCCATGATTGGTTTAGACCATTCGAGGTTTATCGAATGGGGCTGGATTTTAAGCCCTGTACAAAATCACCCATCACCCTTGGGATCCTTTTAGCAAGGAAAAAGGAGGGAATGACTGTTGGCGGGCGACTAAGAAAGTCTGCTACAGCTAAAGAGACAGAGGGCCTTACGGGGGAGAAGGGGACCGGGGGCAATCTGGAATCCATGGCATTCGTGGATCACACAGAGGCAGAGGTGCCAGAGACGAGGTTTCAAATACCAAAGAAATGGGAGGAGAGGAGAGTCAAGGAGTCACAGGGACCTCCAGGAGGGCATGTCTACAGGGGTACATGTGGCAGACCAGTTGAGCAGGCTGGCCGGTGAAGAGCTGTCATACTTGGCAGAAAGGAGGCCATAGTGGCCACTGCCAGAGCAGATTCAATGGCACTAAATTTTGGAAAGAGACTGGCAATCTCCATTATATGCTGAGAGAGCAAATTAATTTGACATTTCTTTCAGTTTGGCAATGTGTATCAAAATATAAAATGTACATACCCTTTAACTCTGAAATTTCACTTCTAGGATTACTCCAATTAGAAGAATGAGACAAGTCTAGGCTGATATAGGTACAAGGATGTTGATTGCAGCCTTGTATATAATAGCAAAAAAAATAAGGGGGTAATAGATCTAAATATCCACCCATACCAGATTAACTAAAACAAATGGTGGTCTATCTTAGCAATGGAATACTATGCACAGTGGCTCGAGCAGAAGTTCTGAACTCAGTCTAGTTCAAATTTTGGCCCTGCCATTTACCAGTTCGTTGACCTCAGCTCTCTAGGAAACTTTCTGAAGCTCAGATTCCTTATCTGTAAAATGGGCCAATTATTGCCCTACTTCACAGAACCATTGTGAGGATTAAAGAAGTTCATAAAAGTGAAATACATTGAATTATTCCTGGTAGTCATTTATTATGCAGTCATTTAAAACTATACAGATAATATATATGAAAAGAGAGAGCTGTTTTAGAATATCAAGATAACATCATCTAACAGTTAAACAGTGGTTTGTCTGGAAAGTGGGAGGATGGACACTTTCTACTTTATGTATTTCTGTACTTCCAATCTTTAAAATAAAGGTATTTAATATCTGATTCTCCTGGTGGACTATAAGCTGCATGAGGACAGGGACCATTTCTGTTTTGTTCACTGCTATATGCCCAGGACCTATCATGGTAACCTGACACATTGCAAGTAGGCAATAAATACTAGTTGAATGAATGAATGAAAATAAGAAACTGTATTAGAAGGAAATGTCATGGACCAAGATTTCAGAGATAAAGCAGTTCTTGAAATGACTAGTCCCAGAGTATCCCGCAAGCAGGAGGAGGCAGAAATGGAGCAGAGCAGGTTAGGGCTGAGTATCGTATCCACATTATTGTGGACACTGCAGTTTTCCAGAATGTAACAATATAAGAGGAAAAGCGGGAATTGGACCCAAAAGCACTGGGATCCAATCCCTGCCTCTACTCAGTGCTTCCCACATAGCTTGAATCTGAAAGCAAAACCATATTTTAAAACTGCAGAGGATTTCAGTGCCATTGAGCCATTTTTTATGTGAGAAAACCAAGATCTGGAAAGGTAAAATGAGTTGCCCAAAACCCCACAGGACCTGGCATATGGGACCAAGATGTGGATCTCCCAATCCTGCTCTGCTACTGCCCCTTCCTCCAGGGACGAAATTGTGGGTATTTCTGATATAAATGAAGTTGTCTTGAGAGGACATTCACTGGATCCTTAAGAAGTTCATTAAATTTTATTGTGTGAGGTATATTACTAAAGTTCACTGATTACCCATCACCCTTTTTTTGTAAAGAATAAAAGGACTAAGAGCATAATTAACTCACCCACATCTCCCATTGTCCTTAAATCTTTTGTGCAAGCAGTGATTGTGATTTTTATTGTTGAAGTTGAGATTGTTCTCTTGGCAACACACAGGTAGCAAGGTGACCCTGGTGAATTTTGACCTTATGATGCTGAAGAATATAAGAAAAAGGCAAAAATAGCACTAATTGAGTCAAGGGTCATTTTGCATTGGTCACCAATCTATACAATAAAATACTTTGGGAGGAAATGACATTTGGTTATGTTCAAGTATATTTAGGAATTCAGAATGTCAGCCAACAGAGCTCTTAGGGACAGGCCCTTAGGGCATCCAACTTAATTAATATTTAAGACAACTTGCTGTTAAGGTATTACAATCAGCACAGGTAAATGGAGGCTTCAAACATGGTTTTGCAAAACAGCTTTTTCTCATTTTTTTTGGACAGATAACACAATTGGTGGCTATGCTTTTAGGCTCCTTTCTCGCATAAATAATGAAAGTCCCCTACCCCTCTCTATATATACCTGGGATTTTAGTTCTTTGAGAAAGATAACAATAGGTTCTCTAATATAAGTATTCCTAAAAGCTATTTCCAAGCAAAGACTAACATATACATATTTTTACTTGCATTTGCAATGAAATAATTGCAAAGCTATGCTAAAAAATAATGGCATTGACATAGCACTTATTGCATTAAGGCTGACCCACCTTTTCCTTGAATTTGCATGTAATGTCATTTTGTCATATTTCCTAGACTTGCAAATGTGTCATAATTGGCTATCTCCCAGGATCCCCGCACTCAAACTTACTGTGATAAGAGTAGAGCGGCATTTAATCAGCCAGTCATTAGTCAGCTTTCCTTTGTTTTTCTATATGGTTTATTGGGCTCAATGATCTACTCTGGGAAAACCTAAAAAGGAAGGTTAATTTTGTGCTGAGCTGGTAAACAAAGCCTAATGTCTCACCATATTTTAAATCAGACAATGAAATGTGCCTGTAAACACTTGTCCCTAAGAGAAGATTAATGAAAATAGAGATCTATAACTATGAATAGATAAAATACTTTGGGTTATATTGCGTCTTTGTAAATGATGCACACAAGCTAAATTGGCTTCTACTTTAGAGCATTCTAATATTGATTACTATGTGCTGCATACTGTATTTACTATCCAGCTTCCTATGGAAACAATCCCTGCCTTAAGGGTTTACAGCTTGAACATTCAGAATTATCCAAGCAGTACAATTCAGATATATGTATCTTAGCAAGACGACTGATAAAAAGCTAAGGTAAGGAACTCTCAGTTAAGTTCATGAGTCTGTGGTAATAGATCTGAATATCCACCCATACACAAAATCCACCCAGGCACAAATTGGGATGGTCTGTTCTATGTTTGTGACATAATCAATGAAACTTTAGTAAAATACATCTAAAAGATTTCCACAGGAGTTCTCTAATATGATATTACTAAACTGAACAAATAATGAGAGAATTGCAAAATATTGTGCCCCTACTCTTAATATGGTCTGTTTTCTGCTTAAAAATCAGTGGTTCCAGTTCATGTTTAAAAACAAATGTAGTTCTGGGCAGTGCCATGGTGACTCACTGCCACCAGAATTCTCGCCTGCCATGCCAGAGACCCGGGTTCAATTCCCTGAGCCTGCCCATGCCAAAAAAAAAAAGCAAATGTGGTTCTTTTTACTATTATGAAAGAAGTTGTGGGTTTATAGAATCATGCATAAAATGTAGGATTCCCATCTACTGCCATATTATTAAAACCTTGCGTTGGTATGGTACATTTGTTACAATTGACGACAGCACGTTTTTATAATTTACTATTAACTGTAGTCCATGGCTTCACTTAGGGTTCACGCTTTGTGTTTGTGTTGTGCAGTTCCATGTATTTTTTAAAAAATTGTTATTCTTTTTTTTAATTGTTATTCTTGAACCATAGATATACAACCTAACATTTCTCCTTTTAACCACATTCAAATATATAATTCAGTGCTGTTAATTACATTCACAATGGTGCCTACCATCACATTTTTATATCTTCATTGTACATTGTTTTATATATCTGTCTCTATATTATATATATCTTAGGCATACATTATTGCTTACTCTGAGGCTGTTTCCATTCTGAGGATAAGATGTGGTTCATGAAAGAAAGGTGGTGTGGTACGGGAGGGACCCTGAGATTGGGGATCTGAAACATTTGAGTAAAATCCTGGCTCTGTCCATTAGTAAGCCTGTGTGCTCCTCAGTTTCCTCATCTGTAAAATGAGGATCAAAATGCCTATTTCTGAGGGTTCTTATAAGGATTCAACAAAAGCATGCTTATAAGGCCTGACACCTAGCTTGATAAATTCTACTTTCCTTTCTCGAGAATCAGACTTCTGATCGTACAAAAGAGCAAAGTAGGAACTACTGAGATCTTGCAGTAGGTGAAGAGAAGACAGTGAGTTTGTTTTTTTTTAACTCAGAGTTTATGCATACGCTTGACTTTATCCATAGAATGCCTTGAGCTGCTTGATCCACTTGCAGCAGAAAGCAAAGGTGAGGACCAAGGGTAAAAAGCAGGTTACTGTTAGTTCAGCTGGAAAACCATCTGCCCCAGCAAGCTCAAGCATGTCTAAACCAGATCCACACTCTTTTCCTCTCTGACTCTGTGGGTGGGATCCTGGAGGGTGGAGACAACAGAAGGGAACCTTCAAAGGGTCCGGTTTTGAACCAGCTTGGCAGGTGTAAGGGACTGGAGCAAGGTGGAAAAGTCAGTGACAGGAGATGAAGTCTGAGAAGTTGGCAGGGGCCAGATCAGGTGGGGCCTTGTGAGCTGGTGTTACAAAATTTGTATTTTAATGTGAGTGCATTGGGATGCCATTGGAAGTCTTTAAACAGGAAATGACATGATTTGATTTATTATTTTAATTATGCACTCTGCGGGGAGATTGAATTGTCAAGGTTAACTATGGAAGCAGAGAGATACGTTAGGAGGCTGCTGCAGGGGCTTACCGGGAGTTGGTCCTTTGGGGTGCTGGCAGTGCAGGTGGGGAGAAAAAAACAGACAAGCAGGCTGTGGTGAGATTTAAATTACGATAACAAAAGTGAAGTTCCAAATGTGTAGTAGACATTTAACAAGTACAGTTCCCTTCTTCCTTTGTGCTATAACTACAACAAAAAGTCATGCTTTTCTCTGGAATTGAACTCGGTGGGGGGGGGGGTGATAAGTTAATAACATATTTCTTCATTGTGCATTTGCTTTTTGGAGCAAGAGCTGACCAGGAGGTGGAGGCCTGCTTGCCAACCAGCCTGCCTATCAGGAACACTTGCCAGACAGGGAGAAATTAAGAGGAGGAGGAGCAGGAAAAGAGGGAAGAGAAGAATTGGAAGAAGATCAAAAGGAGTGTTCCAGGGGCACATGTTGCTAGGTGCAGGAGGTGCTGGCATAACAGCTGGCTTTGCATCCTTAAAAGTGACAGCGTAGGTATGTTGGGGTAGGAAGCTGTGATCAGAGCCATCAGGAATCTTCCAGACACCCTCTCATCCAACTTCCTCATTTTAGGAAATTGCGATTCTGAGAGGAGAAATGACTTGTGCAAAGCTTCACAGCTAATGGTAGAGGCAGGACTGATAGTGAGATGTAGCGGAAAGAGAATGATTTTGAAGTAAGACAAACCCAGGTACAATCATAATAATAATGTACTGAGCGCTACACACTAGAGACACAGAGTGAAATAATCCAGACAAGGTCCCTGCCCCATGGAAACTTTTAGTTTGATTCCTCTTATGGCAACTCTACCAGGATAGCCAGCTATTTGATGTCCATGGATCATTTCCATTTCTCTAAAAAGAGAGTGATAATATTTCTTTGATTTTCATTAATAAATTTATTCATTCCATATTGATTAGGTGTACATGACATGCCAGGCATAATGCTAAGATGACCACAAAACAAGGTCACAGCTTTTACAATGACAGACTAGACTTGTGATGGTTTTCATCCTAAATGTCCATCAGAACCACTCATTGCTGGGGCCCTTGAACAACTCATCGCTGCCATGGTCTCCCTCTCAGACCTCCTGATGCCACTGGGCTGGGGTGAGGCTGAGACACTATACTTTTAAAAAGTTCCTCAGGGCATTCTAACCACGATGAAGGTGGTGACTGGGCCAGTACAGACGTGTCACTGGGTGACATGGCAGCACAGCTATCTCAAGCTCTGGGGCTTTCAGGAAGGCTTCCCAGAGGAAGTGGCATTTAAAGTGAGACCATGAGTAGGAACTATTCCTACAAAGAGAAGAGGGAACGGCATCTGGGAAGGCTGGAGGCCTTTAGAGATTCGCTGTGAGGGTTGAAGGTGGTAGCAAATGCAAATTTTTAACACAGTCCTTGGCCAGTGCTAAGTTCTCAGTCCAGGCTCCTTTACCTATTTCTCTTTCTCCTTTTGTTCCTCCCTGCCCCACTCCCTTGCTAATAATGTGTTTTCTCCTATGATATACCGTGTTGACAGGACAACTGATTCTCTGGCTTGTAATAATTATCCGAAAGAGCTTTCTCCTGTCAGCCATGAGCTGAACTGCTCACATCTACAGCCCCTCAGAAAGCATGAGGAGGCTCTCCACACCCTCTCTCTGTCTCCCAGCTCTTCCACTTCAGTACAGCAGAGGGATGTGCCCCCTCCTCACCACCCGTTTTCTGTGTGATTTGATCACTGTTCTTCCCCTAACCCTTCAGGGGCACAGAGACAAAATGCGTTCTCTTCACATATTTGATTTATTTTGCAAGTCCTCGGTACCCACTAGCTGGTAACCACGTTGGTTGTGTCTGACAAATCGCCACTGAGATTTACTGTAAATCCACTTCTTTAAGAGAGATTCTTAATGTTAAAATATAATTAGATCAATATAGGGCTTCTTTTCCCAGGGCATTGAGTAGTTCACAGATGCGGACCATATTCAGTTAAATAAAAGTCCATGATACCTGCCACCTTCAGTCTAACACAAGAGGGAAATCTAAAATGCTTTTAGAACCAGGAGAATGAAGACATTTAAAGACCTGTGTAAGTCTCTCCTGAAATAACCTCCCAGCGCAACCGTAATGGATTCTCAAGGCGAGGGGGTGGAAGGAGAGAGAGAGAGAAGCACAAAGAGGTTTGACCCCTGCAGGCATGTCTGCTGATTTAGCAGAGTACCACCAAGCCTCAAGGTGGGGAGAAGGACACTGGGCGGTTGTAAAGAAAAATCACTTGATTCTGCTGGACATGCCATTGCAGAATCACCCATGCCAGGGTGGGGAGAGTTGGAGCGCGTCGTGCCCTTCTATTTAAGATCTTCTAAATGCAATAAAAATGAAGGGTGACATTATTCTTTTTTCCTGCCTGTGAGGAAACAGATACCAGAGGCAACTCCATCCTTTTCCTTCTCCCCTCTCCCCACTTCTTCCCATTTTTGGCTACTCTGACCTATGGGTGAGTCCAGAAACAAAGGTTACAGTCTCATCCAGTGAACAGGATTTGCCAAGAACTCCCACTGGGAAGGTTCCCGGGAGAGACAAGACTCTAAGCATGTGCCTCTGATAAAGCCCGGAGCCTGATCTTGGCAGGGTGAGGAGGCTGACTCCATGGGAAACTGGGTCAAAACTGATCTGCCTCCCTCTCTGCCCGGAGGTGCTGACATTGTAAGAAATGAAGGAATGAGGAACTGGGTGTGGGGTGGGGGGAGGAGGGGATCAGAGCATCGGGCAGGGTCCAACAGCTCAGATGGTTAAAGAGCCAGAGATGCAACTAAAATCTGGCAGGGATTATTTTTCTTCTGAGTCTGACTGTACTAGATTCTTCTTTCCAAAAATATAAGCCCTATCAGAACACACAGGGTCTTTCTGGAGGCTGATGATGTGGTGGGAAGGTCACTCACTGGTTTGGGGCCAGACTGCCTGGGTGTGAGTCCACTGTGAGCCTTGCAACTATGAGTAAGTTAGTCCATTTCTCTAAACTTCGGTTTCTTCTGTGAGTTGGAAAATAGAGTCACCTCCCATTACTGTTATGTAGTTTAAATGGGCCAACACAGTTAATACATATAAACCCCCAACATGGTGACTGAGACATGGGAAGTCCTCAACAAACTTAGTTTTCGATTCTAATTTTTTCCTCTCCTAAATGAAGTCAAATCATTGAAAACCCCATCAGTGTCCAAGAGAATTCATTTGGCTATCCCAGGTGGTGCTAGCACGATATGAAAAGGCTTCCTGAACAACCAAAGGCAGAGTAGAATAGAAAGAAGCATATTCTGCTGAGCTGATCATAAATCTGAATGAAATAATTATGTAAAGTATTCAAGAGCAATTCAGTGAGAAGATGCCTCATCTGCATTGATGGGCTTTTCAATTACTCATTTTTAGTACTGCATTATACAGTTCTCTGGCAATAATTATTAAACATTTCAACCGTAATGCAGTATAAAACTTAAAGGCTGATTTATTTCCTAGGCATTAAACTACCTAGCCTAACATTCCCCAATTATATGGTTCTGTTTGTTTAAAACTATTTGTCAGAGTGATTTTCTAGCATTGAGTTGAAACTGACACGTTACCCAAGTGGAAGATGAGGGGACAGTAAGTTAAGTTCAGCAGTATGAGTATTAGCTTTGAAGTCCTGCACGATGTGAGTCCAGATTCCCCAGTTTCTAGTCCCGGCTTTTGGATCTGTAAAATGGGAATAATTCCTTCTACATAGGATTATTGGGATTATAATGCGAAATAATATATATAACCTGTCAGTAAGAACACAGAGTACGTATTCAATAGGTACTAGATATTATTGCTGCAACGGAGCATTCCAGGATTCCCTGCTTTCTTCTCGGTTACTGGGAATATCTGCATCAGTCACCTATTGGATTCTAGGCACCAAAGATGCTGTCAGAGCACGTCTCTGTAACTTTAAGAAGTCAAAGGAAGTCACAGTTATGGGGCCCCTAATTGCTCCAGTCACCCTGCAAGATGCTTGCAAATTACGATGCTGAGGCACAGAACAGTAAATTACTTAATTCAAGGCCATTCATGGATTAACACGGAAATTGGACCTGGTCTGCCTGACTTCAAAGCCCACACAGGCTCTCTCAGAATTCCATATTTCACCTGGATTGCAGGAGACTTCTTCCATCTTTCCTTGATATTGGCTATGGAGATATTGTTTTCTTATTGAGGATTACCCACCCTTGGCCAATTACCAATTCTTCCCAAACCCATCTCTGCCTTTCTCACCATCTCTCTAACCTCACCTGGAAGATAAGCCTTATATATTTTTTAATGCTGTGGGTAGAGTGGTTAGGTAACGACCTCTACACTCATGCCCATGAGTGTGTGTGCACACACATGCACAAACACATGCCCACTCACACATACCGGTTCCACTGGACCCTTTCCATTGTACTCATAGGCTCCCAAGCCAAGCTGAATTTAGGTACAGGCCAACTGGGCTGGTGCCCAGGAAACCAGCCTGTAAGGAGCACTAAAATGTTGCTGAAAATGTAATGAGATGGAGAAAATGGTCTTTACCCAGAATTGTGAAAGCGAGCACAACATGCAGATAATAACAATATAAATTATTACTATTGGTGGTTATTTTGTGCCAGGAGCATCTCTGATGCTTTACATATATTAATTCATTTAAACTATGTCAGTCCAATGAGGTGAGTACTATATACAGATAAAGAGACTTGTCCAGAAAGGCCCTTCACCATTGCCTTTTGGTGTAGGAGACAAATCCTCAGGAGCACTTATGTAACAGGAGGTGACATCCAAGCTGCCTTCCAAGGCAGAATGGGGCTCATTCTTGTTTGCCGGGTGAAGTGTGCAAGTTTAGCATCAAGAGTTGAGCTACTCAGGGCTATAAAAAACTGGCAGTGCTGAGCCAACAGTCTTCTGCCTCTTTTCCTCCAACTGAACATTGGGCAAATAGAGAATACCATTTTGAAAGGAGGCCAGGTGACTAGACTTCCCAAGGAACCCATGTGTGCTGGTCCAAGCCTGCTCCCAGACGGGCCTGCTATGTCACTCCCCATATGTGAAATGGCCCACGTGGCATGAAGGATTACTCTGCTTTCCTGGGAGAACACAATCCAGTGACTCTTGGAATTCAGCCTCTGGAGATCTGGAGGCCACGTGCCCAGGACTGGGTGCTAGAGGGACCCCTGCAAAGGTGGCGGGAGGCAGAGGGTACATCTCGGAAAGAGAAAAGAAAGAAAAAAGGGTGAAAGAAAATGAGCAAAATGGAAGGAAAAATCTGTTTGAAAAGATGTTAGTGCAGAAAGTGAAACTAGTAACTTTGTTGAGGGGGTCTGGGAACCTGCAGAAGAGAGTGTTTAGGGGAAGAGATCCAGGATTTGGGTCTAAAACTCTATACATTAGGAGAGGGGTTGCTTCAAAATCTCCACTGAATAATGCAGTCAATGCAGCCATTTGAATTTTGTTTCTGATGAGTTCAGAGAAACCTGGAAAACTTTTGAGGCTCCGAAAACAAATGGAAAAAACAAAACACAGTGTAATGCACACAATGTGAACACAAATATATACAAATTTTAAATGTAAATATAGAAAAGGGCTGGGAGGAAACAAGCCAAAATTGTTAAAACAGTGGAGGATTTTTTCCCTTTATGTCTCTGTTTTTATAAACTTCTCCATAATGAATTTACTTTTTAAAAATAAAATCTTTATTTAATTTTTAAAAACCTATGTTGAAAACTCTCATAAAAAACAAAGCAGCTGTCTTCCTTTCCATGAGTTTTAGACTTAATAAATACACATGGGAAACTAGAAAGAGATGATTTAGTGATTGAGATTATTTTCTTTGGATTCCTTCATAGATTCCACTTAAATGTTTCAAAATCTATTCCCGGACGTATTTAGCAATAATAACCTGCATTAATTTCACTCTCCCCCAAGTTAAAGACATGAAATTTAACCATAAAGGATGTTATAATAGCCCAAAATTGAAACAATAAAATGTTCAGTACTAAGGAGTTTGTTAAGTAAAATGTGGTCTTTCCATGTGATGGGATATTATGTAGCCATAGACAATTGTATGGTGCTATATATATTGAATAAAAAAGAAAAATGTCCAAGACTGAATGAAAAAGAAGGACGTTGTTGAGTGAAAAAAATCAGATTACAGAACAATAAGTATAGGATGATCTCGTTTTTTGGAGTTGTGTGTGTGTGAACGTATATATAATCTGAAAAGATAAACACCAAAGTGGTAATGATATGTATCTTTGAGTGGTGGAATTATGAGCAATTCTTGTTTCACATTTTTTGCTCTTGTGTGCTTTCTGATTTTCCTACCATGAGTACATATCGCTTGTATAGACACCTCTTTGGAGTGTCTATTTCCTGAGCTAATACGCTCAGACTAAGGAGTCTGGGGGTGGACACTTCCCTCGGGGGATGGGCATCTTGATCGGTGAGGGGTGTGGTGCTCAGCATAAAAGGGGAATGACAGGTATCGAGGGTTCATTGCAGGGGCTGGACGCCCTGTAAATACTCGTGTTCATGCCTCATGACTTGCAACTTCATCTGAGACCTTCCTGCTATTCAGGCCCATCTCTTGAGGCTTGTGTCTGTAGAACAGAAAGGCTGAGACAACCTACTGGGAGAGAATCCAGGTCCGAGTTGAGGAGGGAAGAAAAGATTAGATTTAGGGAAGATGTATTGTGTGTGTGACTCTGACAAGAAAAGTAAGACCATAGGTTAGGATGAGGGAACGTAAAACTAGGAAATTAAAAAAACAAAATAAGTATGGCGTGTGATTCAGAACTAAGGTTGTGATCACTAGAAAGGTTTTGGAAGCTTTTAAAGTCATGATGACGAGGTGGCTTGAGAATGTACCTACTGATTGAAAAGACCTGTTTCTGACCAGCCAGCCCAGTGAGTTATCTCAACTATAGATTACCACATACTCTAGAATTCAGACCTTGCCCTCTTGCCTAAATCTTGTCTAATATCTGGGTTTGCCCCACGTGGCTGTCTCACTGCTCTGGATGGGGACCAGTCACAGGTCCCCAAACCGCTCCCTCTCTTGCAGGTGGCAGCCAGCCTTACCAGCAAATCTCTCCCATATGTTGGTATATATGATTCAGGTTTTATTTATAATCATTTTCCTGGAGCTGCAACTTCCTAACTTAGCTTGAGAAAGTTTATTTTAACTTATATGAAATAATGGAAATATTATCCATGGAATATTGTAAATGAGATCTTTTAAAAACCTCTTCACTTAAAGTATTACATCATCATTGTAGAAAATTTAGTAAATACAAAAAGTATATAAAGAAAATAAAAACACCTATAATACCACCAGATACAACCACCCCATTGAAATAATGTTTTAATTTTCTGGTCTCCAAATAGTCAGAAAGAAAACATAAATTGAAATGCGTAGTGAAGACTTTTTATTAATGGATTTGGTTAGTTAGTGAGTTCTAAAGTCTTCCCTAGACCATTACAAATGTGGTGATGTGAGGTGGATGTGAGAGTAGGTTCTGATAGGCCCAAAGCTGTGTGAAAAAGCTCGTATTTTCTGAGAAGCAAACAACTTTGGGAGCATTCCCTGAATCCGAAGAAACAACCCCTTCTATTCAATGCTTAATTACCATCTGGTAACTGAGGTTATGGGTAAACAACAGTATTTACCTGAGGTGGCTTCTATGACTTGGAAAACATTATTTGTTTCCATTCTGGGCCAGAAGTCTTAAACTTACCCCTCTCTGGGATCTTTTTGATCCCAGAGACAATTGGAAAGAGAACAGGCTTTGGCCTCATCCAGCCTTGGGTCAGAACTCAGCCCAAATCACTTTGAGTTTTATTTTCACAGCTGTAAAATGGGAATAATTATTTCCACTAAGAATTCAATGATGTGACCTTGTTAAGTATCTGGCACATAGTAGGTATTAATTAAATATTAGTTTCCTTTGGCTTTCTCAATGTAGTTACTCATAACCATTGCAAGTATTTTAAAGGCATATGGTTAAAAGTACCTGCAAAAGTTTCCTGTGGTTGCTAGAAAGGGACCTTCATTGGAGGCCAACTATGCTAGTCCAAGCAAGTTACATTGTTTGGAAATCTATCCTAACACCAACAAAGCTATACAAGAGATCAAAGTACCCCTCAAGAAATCACAAAGCAAAAGTAATATTTACATTTACCAAGTGTGTGTGTGTGTGTGTGTGTGTGTGTGTGTGTACATGCGCGCATTGGAGGAGGGTGCTGGGTGTTGTGGACTGGTCCAATGTGTGTGCTCCATGGAACTAGGCTTGATAAGAGATGCAGCTTCTTCTCTAACACAAGGGAGATGACACCAACTGAGGGACTGTGGTGCTGTGGGGGGAGAGTGGAGGCATTAGAAGTAGGTCAAGCTCAGCTTAAATCTGATTCTGATACCGTGGACCTTGGACAGATTCCTTAACCCATCTGTGTCATGGTAGTTCACTCAATGATAGGCTTAATATTTCTTATATTTTGTATTGAGGGGGAATGGAAATACTTTTATAAAGTCTCTAACCAATAGAAGGTAGTCAAAAAATTGTTGGCTATTATTATTATCAAGACTTTTAATAACCATCTAGGAAAAGCAAATCCAAAGTCAGAAATCTGTCCAAGGAGTTGCCTAATTAAGGGAGCTAGGGCAGATACTGTAGGCAGGGTAGAGGCCAAGAATCTAGCAACCAAGTTCAAGGAGGCAAGTGCACTTAGTTTTTCAGTTCAAAACTATTAAGCACCAAACACTGCGCTGACTGCTGGGGAAACAATAATAAAAAGCAAAGAAAAGACATTTCTTGTGCTTGACCTTGTGTAGTTTACAGACTGTTAGAGAAATGACAGTTATCAAAGAATCACACAAGTAGATGTAAAACTAAAAGAAAAATAAAGTGTTTCAAGGGAGAAGGATAGATGCTATGAGAACATAGAATATATGAGTCACAGTTGTCAAGGAGGTCAGGTAAGGCTTTTCATGAAAAGAATGATTAATCTGAGATCAAAGAAAGGAAAGAAGTGAGGGAGAGAGAGAAAGGAGGTGAGAAAGGAAATAGGAATTGACCAGGCTTTGGCAGGAGAGAGGACACAGCCAATGTAGATAAGTGTAGAAAGCAAGGAGGGAGATGGTAGGATTGTGCAATGTGGGCTAGAGAGGAGGTAGGCAGGAAATAGATGCTGCTAAGGATTTCAGTCTCAATTCCAGAGGCAATGAAAAGCCATCAAATTGTTCCAAAGAAGGAGATATTATAATTATATTTGTGGTTTTAAAAGATAACTCTGGCTTGCTGTATAGAGAACTAATTGGAGAAAGGCAAAAGGGGATATACCTAGCCTCGTTAGATTGATTTTATATTCAGAGAAGAAATCTGATGTGGCTTAGTCCAGAGTGGTGGTGATAGATATGGAAGCATGTAGGGTGGATTCAAGAGTTAATTTGGAAAGTAAAATGGGCAGCACTTAGATATGGAGGGTGAGGGAGAGAGGTGCCAAGGATTGTGTCCAATGTTGTTGACTCGCACAATCGGAGTAGGACCAGATTAGAGGGAAAATGGAAAGGTTAGTTGTTGAGTGGTGGATTTGAGATGTTATCAATATATACAAGAAGAAATGAAAGTAGAAGGTAGAAATTGGGAGATACATGCTTAGAACTGTGAGAATGGCCAACCTGGAAACATAAGCTGTTAAATCGTTTGTACAGAGGTAGTGATTAAAGTCGTGTGTTAAATGAGAACATCTATAGAAGAGAATAAAATCTGAAGAGGAGAGGGCTTCAGACTTAGCAATTTCAAATTTAAAGTAAAGTAGGAGAGGATAAGCAGTCAAAGAAAGGAGCGAAAGAAAGGGCAGGAAAGTAGTAGGAAGATCAGGCAGAAGCTAAAGTGCAAAAACTAAGGAAAGAGAGTATTTCAAGAAGAAGGACCACAAAATATCATATTCAGCATTGCAGAAGCCATTAATGATGTTGGCTATGGCTATCTGGGTAGCATGATAGGACCTGAAACCATCCAGGCTGGAATGAAGAATGAGTGGGAGGTAGAGTGAAGGCAGTGAATACACAGTTGTATTCAAGGAATGTGATCATGATGGAGATGAGAAAGTTAACTAGAGGGGGATGAGTGGCTAAATGAGGGCTTCATAATTTTTAAATATGAGAGACTTGAGTGTGTTTAAATGGCCAATAGGGATGACTCAGTTGGAAGGAGAAATTACATATAGAAGAGAGAAAGGGATCACTGTTAGTCAGGAAGAGGGGAGGGGACCAAAACAGAGATGAAAGATAAGTAAAGCTCCTCTGTTATAATAGGAATGAAGGAGGGCAGAGTGTATGTAAATAGGAATATGAGGGGCTTTACGTGAGGACTCTCTATTTTTCTGTAAAGCAGGAGGCATGGCAATATAATGAGAGTGAAAGAAGAAAAGAATGAAAGTTGGAGATTTGAAGATATTGGAGATTTGAAATCATCATCTGTAAGAGTGGGGCAGTAGCTGGGTTTACAGAAACATACAGCAGGGCAGCAGGGCAGAGCTGAGGCTAGGAGTCAATTCATGTAAGAGTCCAGTGACCTTCCACAGAGCTTTATTCAGCAGCATTAAGCTGCACAGGTGTGAGCAAGGAGGTGTAGATAGTTCCGTTCATCCTAGGGGTGGGATTTTATCACCTCAGGAATTTAAAAAAGACAAGAGAGGTGAGGAAGGTTTGAGAGTATTTATGCCTTATATGAAAACGTAAATGTCAACAGATAGCTAGGACAATGTCCACAAAGAAGAGAAAGGAAGGGGTGGTTGCCCCTCCAGATATTGAGATATATTACAATGCTTTGGTGGAAAGAATATGGTGGAAAGAAGTGAGGAAAAATTAAAGAATAGGGATCCTAAAAACAACATATGTGTTTGGGAACTTGGTATATGATTGGGTTGAACATAAGCCCCATTAGCCTAGGACAGTATCAGTACAGGCTGTGTCCCAGAGTGATTATTAATAATACCCCTTTTCGTTCTCATTTTCACAATATATCACATGGCCACCCTTTATATGAGAGAGGTGGTGTCACAAAAAAATGGGACAAGGTCGGTTAAATGGTGCTTAACAAGTGGCTTACAGTGTGGAAAAAATGAAGTTAGATTCTTACTATATCATATTTAAAAATAAACTTCAAATGAATTGAAGACCTAAATGTGAAAGGTAAAATTATAAAGCTAATTAGAGGAAATGTTGGAGAATATCTTTGTGAGCTCAGTTTTTTGGCAAGGCTACAAAAGTACAAACCATAGGAGGGAGATTGATGAATTTTACTAGATCTAAATTATTTTTATTAAATGATAAGATTAACCTATGGGTAATAGAAAGAAGGAGATGTTTGTAAATGAGGGGTTCCTATCTAGATGGTTTTACAAATTAGCAAGAAATCCAATGGGAAAATTGGCAAAGATTCTGAATAGGTAATTTGCAGAAGGGGAAACCTGATAAATGTATGACGAGATGCTCAAATTCGCTCGTGTTAAATTAAAACAACAAGATCCTAATTTACAACTATCGGACTGAAAACAATTAACAATAATTAGGAAGTCCAGTAATAACAACTACTGATGGGGAAATAGGAGCACTTGTGGATAGCTGATAGAATTAAAGTGGGCTTAGCCATTCTGAAGAACAATTTGGCAGTCCTTTGTGAATTAATATGACTATACCCACAACACAACAACCCAGCAACTCCACTCTCACAGGGGTTGACAAAATATTGCAGCATGAAGCTCTCCATTGCAATGCTGTTTGTGAAGCAAAGAGCTGGAAGTCATCTAAATATCCAATACTGTGAGATTGGGTAAGTAACGTGATCTATGCATACCGTGGAAATGGAATACAGGGCAGCAGTCAGAAGCAATGAAGTGCCTGCACAAACAGTAACATCAACATCTCAAAAGCAGAAAGCTGAGTAAAAGAAACATAATGTGACATTGAAACACTAAACAATTGTATATAATTTCAAGGAAAAGTGTATATGTATATGCATACATACTAACAGGACATATGTTAAATACATAAGAGTGGGTGCTAAATAGAACAGAGAACTAGAAGTGGGCCGAAGAATGTAGAGGCAAACAAAATGTAATAGAAAATTGCCTTTGCTTTTCCCAGTAATGGAAATATACTATAGACTAAGGAATTTGAGTGAAAAATCCTTTTATCTACTGTTCTAAAAAGAAAATAAATTTTTAAAAAGTAAAATAAATACAATAGGGGTATAATGACTTCATTGGATTGTGTTTGAAGATTAATTATTCAAACAAAATACTTAGCTCATTGCCTAGCACATACTAAACACTCATTAATGTTATCTATTAATTTTATTAGCACAGCTCATGACATAGCTACTGCCATGCAAAATTGGAGTTAGCATGTAAGACCAATTGTATTTAGTTGATTTACCCATGAGATCTTCCAGTTCTAATACTATGGTTCTACCAGAGAGATATGTAATAATCACTGGCAGCATACCCAGAAGCAAGCAGGCAAGAGAAGACATTGAAATAGCCTTGCATAATGGGAATGGCTACAAGCTTTTTTGCAGCATCATAGAAAATTGTAAACACCAATTAGTAAATAAAATGCACAAATTAAGAAAGAAGAAATTGCACAAGTAAAAGGTGCTGTGAAGCTGCAAGGCTTTATGTACTTCAGTATATTTCCTCCAAAGGTGTGTTTCCTTGTAAAATTCAATTTTTCTTGTAAACTTGTAGTTGCATTAAAAAGTCTAGCGATATAAAGACTGTATGCTTCGGATTATCCCTTTCCCATCCTCATCCTCCTCCCTTGAAAAAGTGGGCAACAATTCTTCAAGATAGCACCTAGTGGCCATTTCCTCAAAGTGCCGACGCAAGGTCCCTGGACAACAGAGCACAGGAGAGGATGTGACCAATCCTCTTATGATGTCAGTTCAACAAATGTTGACTGTAACTCCATGCCAGGCTGTATTCTGGTGTCTAGAGGATACGGAACTGCTAAGACAAAATGACAGGTTTAAACTAAAATTAAGCAAGTGTCAACTTGGAAACTGAGGAAATTTTCCAAGGTGGCATTGCATTTTTTCTTAATTTTTTTTTATTTTTTGGCATTTTTTATTGATTTATATCATATACTCACATACCAAGTAATCATCCAAAGTGTACAATCAATAGTTTTACAATATCATCATATAAATGTGCATTTATCATCACAATCGATTTTTTTTTCCTTTTTGTGAAAAATTGCACAAGTAAAAGGTGCTGTGAAGCTGCAAGGCTTTACATTTCATAGCACACTGCAACAATTAGTTGTAGATCAGATTTCAGAGTTTGGTATGGGTTACAATTCCACAATTTTAGGTTTTTACTACTAGCTGCTCCAAGACACTGGAAACTAAAAGAAATATCAATATAATTATTCAGCAATCATACTTATTTGTTAAATCCTACCTTTTCTGTATAACTCAACCATCACCTTTGCTCTTTCTGTCACTCTTCAGGGGTTTGGGGCTATGTCCATTTTAACTTTTTCATGTTGGAAGGGACTGTTAATAATATGGGATAGGGGAATGGAACTAGTTGATGTTCTGAAGAGGTTAGCCCCTGTGCATTTTAGGACTTATCTGGTCTAGGGACCCATGTGAAGGTTGTAGGCTTCTGGAAAGTAATCTTAGTGCATGGAACCTTTGTAGAATCTCATGTAACACCCTAGGTGTTCTTTAGGATTGGCAGGAATGGTTTTGGTTGGGGGTTGACAAACTATTATAGGTAGCAATGTCTAACTGAAGCTTGTACAAGAGTATCTTCCAGAGTAGCCTCTCAACTCTATTTGAACTCTTAGCCACTGATACCTTATTTGTTATATTTCTTTTCCCTATTTTGATCAGGATGGCATTGTCGATCCCACGGTACCAGGGCCAAACTCATCCCTGGTAGTCATCTCCCATACCACCAGGAAGACTTTCACCCCTGGATGTCCCACATAGGGGGAGGGCAATGTTTTCACTTGCAGAGTTAGGCTTAGAGAGAGAGGCCAAGCTGAGCAACAAAAGAGGTCCTCCAGAGGTGGCTCTTAGGCATACATATAGGTAAGCTAAGCTTTTCCACTACATACATAAACTTCACAAGAGCAAGCCTCAAGTTCAAGGGCTTGGTCTATTGATTTAGGTGTCCCTAATGTTTGACACAGTATCAGGGGTTTCCCCAGTGGTAAATTTTAATTGTTCCATATTTTTTCTCCACATCCTCTCCCACATTTGTAGTTTCCTGTCTGTTTAATAGCAGCCATTCTTATAGGTCTCATTATAGTCTTGATCTGCATTTCCCTTATAGCTAATGAAAATGAGCACCTTCCTGTGCTTTTCAGAAAAATGCCTATTAAGATCTTTAGCCCATTTTATAATTATGGTGTTTGTTCTTTTGTTGTTGAGTTGTATGATTTCTTTATGTTTACAGGATATCAAACATTTATGCAATGTGTGATTTCCAAATATTTTTTTCCATTGAGTTGGCTGCCTCTTCATCTTTTTGACAAAGTCTTTTCAGGCACAAAAGCTTTTGATTTTGAGGAGCTCCCATTTATCTATCTTTTCTTTTGTTGCTTGTGCTTTGGGTGTAAAGTTTAGGAAGCTGCCTCCTATTACTAAGTCTTGAAGATGTTTCCTTACATTTTCTTCTAGGAGTTTTATGGTACTGTGGTTTTTCCTTTTCAATTTGTTAATGTGCTTTATTACATTAGTTGAGTTTCTTGTATTGAACCATCCTTGCATTCCTCTTATAAACCCCTCTTGGTTGTGGTGTATAATTCTTTTAATGGCATTGTAATTTAATGTGTTTATTTTCCCCTGGTTTTCCATAGATCATAGATGAGGAAGAAACACAGTTTATGAGTAACTGCCCCGTTGCGGTCACTGAGAGCACACCACGGAGAAGGACACGAATCCAGGTGTTTTGGATAGCGCCACCACCAGGAACAGGCTGTGTGATTCTAAAGTAAGTGAGGATAGAACCTTTGTAACACTTCATTTCCCATCTCTGCCTTTTGACAAAGACTTCATGGTGTGGTTGCAGAAAGAAAGTGTGCACCAGGCAAGTTGTGTCACCCCTCTGGCCCTCTAAAACAGAACAATGGTCCATCACTGGTGAAAGGCTACATAAAGGAGCATTTGTGAGAATAATTATGTTCACCTAATTCAATGATTTTCCTGGTCTCTCTCTATCTTCCTACATTTCATGATACTAGAGGGGCTGGCTAAGAATAATTATGAACCAGAAGAAATTGCTCTTTGGTTAGGGGATAATATTTGGCTTTCTTGCATGGACCACTGTGTGGGAAGGGGAACAGAGGGAGGATAGAGAAGCTGGCAACTGGCAGTCATTGACTAAGTCCTGACTTTTCTGGCCCATTTGCTGCTAAGGTGGTTGTTTGGCTTCCAGGGCTGCAGAGGTTGAGGGTAAGTTCTATTGTCATACATGGTCTGTCTAATATCATTGGTAAAAATATCTCACCCTGGAAATTGGACCCTCCCATGCCCCTATCCATAGCATGCCCAATCACTCCACAGAACTTGGGGTTCTATAAAAGATAATTTGAAAATTTCAGATCAATGTGAAGAGTCTTCTTGCTCTAGAAATCCTTACCCCTAAGACCTATATTCCTGGTTTTCTTTTATTTATAGTTCTCACAAAGCAGAGGTAGTTGATTGCCTAACGGAAGCCAGAAAGGTCTTTCTTGTTTACCCATTAACAATGAACATATGTGGCTTGTTCATTCATTCGTTCTTTTAGCAAATGTGACCAAACTTCTATTTGCCCAGGAACCAGGATTCACAGGCCACAAAGTACGTTTCATGTCTCCAAGGTTCTCACCGGTCAAAGAGGGAAAGAGACTAAGAGTCAGCCAATACTCTCTCTGTACCAAGAACTCAACTGTGTGTCTGGCAGGCTTTACCTAATTAAATCTTCATGGCAGATGGGGAGATAAGACACAGGGAATTAGGCAAATTATTTGAAGTCACATGTCTATTTAACTCCAAAGCCCATGTTCTTTCATCAATTCATTTTATTTTAAAGCTTTAAATATAAGGTGCAACTATTCTTTTAAAAAATAACAATTTCATAGGTACGATGTGAAGACATTAAAATTAAAATTTCCAACAATTCAGAAAAAGTGAAAAATCCCTGATATTCCCTCTAAATAATTCCCAGTCTCCTACCCAAAAGTAACAAAGATATCAATCTGGTGTATACTCTTTAGATTTCTATCTGTGCATATATATGCATATAAGTTAATAATATAAATAAAAAATGTAAATAAAATACATTATTATATACGTATAACTTAAAAAATAAAAGTGCATAGTTTCATTTTGTGGGAATTTAAATTTACACAAAATGGTATCATGGTATAGCAATGTTCTAAATATGAATAGTTCTTTTACTTAATAAAACTTACTAGAGATACTTCCAGGGCAGTACATCTAGATCTACTTTATTTTTTTAGCTGTTGCATATAATTTACAGTGTGAATATATCATAATTAATTATTCCACAGTTGATGGACATTTAGATTGTTTCCAGTTTTTTACTTTTACAAAAATGCTATGATGAACATCCTTGTACATACTTCTTTGAGCAAAAATGCAAGTTCGTGTTCATGGTAGATGCCAAGAAATGAAATCATAAGGGATGCACATTTATAATTTTAATAGATCCTGCCAGATTTTCTTCCAAACACCTTGACAACTTAAGCACTCTCTTTGACTGTGAAGAAGATTACCCATTTCCTTACTTGCTCAACAGCCCTGGATGCTATCAATCTTTAAAATTCTGCCAATCTGATAGTTAAAATTTTTATCTTATGTTAATTTTGCATTTCCTTGATTGTTAATAATATTAAGAATACTTTCATACATTTAATCTATTTGTATTTCCTCTTCAGTGCATGGTTCATTCATACCCTTGTCCTTTTTTTTCTAATGTATCTTTTAAAAAATGATTTGTAGCAGTAGTCCAGATAATACTTTGTCATAAGCTTAAAATAATTTCTTTCTACTTTTCTTTTAACTTTGCCTATAGGTATCAAATTATACAAAATTTTTAAATTTTGATGTATCAAGTATTTCCTTAAATCAAATGCATCAAGCCTTTCCTTTATGGATTTTGATTTTGCATCTTGTTTAAAGAGAGATTATAAATATATCCTCATACTTTTTATATTTCTATAGAGTTGTTAGTAAATTATTTATTTAATCCTCTTGGAATTTAATTTTGTGAATGATATTGTATCAATAAGCTTCAGGAAAGACAGCACCCTCCAAATGAAATGTCAGTGAAAGAGTTTAATAAGGGGAATATTTACAACAGCTTGGGCAAAATAACAATATGGTGAGATTTTAGCAACCCAGGCCTCAATGGACAAGACAAACAGACACAGAAGATAGGGATGGAGAAGACTGTCTTACAGAAGTTGTGAGGGTAGGGAAAGCAACTAGCCTGAAGTGGGCCCACAGAGACCCCAACCACCCTCCCTTCCTTTTGATCTTTTCGTGGCTCTCCCCTTTGGCCCAGCTCAAACTATGAGGACAAGAGAACCAACCAATGTAGGGTAATCTCTCAGGCAAAGCTTAGACCCACAAGGTTGGAGGAGGTCTCAGGAGGAGCAAATCAATGATAACCAGCATAAACATAAAATTGAAATAGATTTTTCCCCAAATGGATAGCTAGTTATTCCCAGTGAATGTCTGTCCTTTCCCCAACAGTTTGAAATGCCACTTGTACAAATGTAAAATTTCATACGTCTGTTCTTTTTTATCCATTCCTCCACGAAACACATGTTGCTATATAGTACAATTTTACATTATGTTTTGATTGAAAATCACCCCTCAATCTTCTGGTTCAAAATGTTCATGGCCATTCAAGCAGCTTCATAATTGCAGATTAATCATAGGATAAATTTGTGGTGTGAAACGACAATACAAGTGAAAACTTATATTGGGATTTTGAATGGTGTTGCATTGAAATAATAGTTTAATGTGGGGGGGGTGTCAGGATCCCCAAAAAACATCTTGACAGAAACATGATTGTCCCTCTATTTATGGGGTCTTTTCAGTAAACTTATGTAGTTTTTATTCATTTAGATTTGCACATTCTTGTAAGACTTTCTTCCCTGTGGGCATTTTATAATTGTATTGCTTTTGTGAGTGGGACAATTTTTCCTATTATATTTAATAGTCATTGATTGCTTGTGTTTAGGAAAGCTGGTGGTCTTTGTACCTTGCCTTTGAACTGGATGCTGCTAAACTCCCTCGATAGTTCTGATGGCTCTTTCTTTTGGGGGAAATTGTTGATGTGAATAATCATATCATCTGAAAATAATGAATATATATACTTTTTTCTTTTTCATGTTTTAGTTCATTATCTAGCACCTTTAGTGCAATATTGAATAGTGATATTCATGCTTATTCCCAATTTTAACAGGAATACTATTAAATTTCACTTTTAAGTATAATATGTGGTTCAGGTATCATATCAATTCCTTTATCAAGTATAGGAAGATCCTTTATCTAGTTAAGGAAGATTCCTTCTTTGCCATATTGCAGGATGGTACTTGAGAAACCAACCTAGTATTCAACCTATTATTCAACCTATCAAACAATCAGGCAAACAGCATTACATGTGCATCTATCATGTGTCCAGAATATACTAGGTGCTGAGAAAGACTCAGAGTATAAAGGACGATTCTGATTTTCAAGGCTCTTTCAATCTAGTTGTGGTATAAATAAAATATACACATATGTAACAGATATAAAACAGATGGATAGATAGAATGACATTGCAAATGGGGCAAAATGTTAAAAGTTGGTGGATATGTTATCTAAGTTGGGAGTATGTTGGAATTCTCAGCCTGGATTTTGTATTATTTTTGCAACTGTCCTATAAGTTTGAAATTATTTCAGAATAAAAAATTTTGAAAAAATAGATATGCAAGAGTTACCAAACCAAAGACAGCATGAAATAGGTACAAACTGAACATGCTTAGAGTTCAGAATAAGTGACTAAGGCATGAAACAACCAGAGTTTCTTGGAAACATTAGATTTTATATCTTGAAGGCAAGAGTAGGGTTTGCCTAAATGGACAAAAAGGCAAAAGTTAGGTAAGGGAATTGAGGGTGAGGATACCAACTTTGACACATAGTCCTCACTAGAAAAAAGGGGAATGTGAAAAAGGGATTTTCACTTTTTCTGTGGTGTTTGGGTAATATCCTTGGGAAAAGGCAGCCTGGTAGAATAAGCTGCAGAATGATGGCTCTAACACCTGCTTGGTTAGTTGTGTTTCTTTGCCCTAGAGTACTAGGAAGAAAGTGCATAGCAGTTACGCCTCCCTTTTGGCACAAACCTGACACTATTTCCATTTTCCATTTGGATGCAAAGATTTGAACATTTCTAAATGACAGGCTTTGCACTCAGCCCTCTGTATAGCCTTCACCCCAAGGATGAATGACCCCGTCCTTTCTGTTTCCCTGGTACACTACACTGCAGCAAGAATGCTGCTAACCTTTATAGCAAAGTAGCAAGTGACCAAAAGAAAAAGCCCCTGAGAAGATGTTTATAGACCCAGTTGAGGGAAATCCTCCCCCCTTAGTCTGACTAAAGTTTTGTCCCATAAAGAAATCCTCTCTCCATGCATTTATTATATTTGGGGAGCCTTCTAACACCCAGTTGTCCCTTCCTGGAAAGTTCTGAGATAGGGGTCATCCTTCTCCTAAGGCAATAACTATTTTAGTGAACCATTTGAGGAGCACAACCTTATACAACAATGATTGGTGTTCTAGTTTGCAAGCTGCTGGAATGTGATATACCAGAACTGGAATGACTCTTAAAAAGGAGAATTTAATAAGTTGCAAGTTTATAGTTCTAAGCCTATAAAATTGTCCAAACTAAGGCACCCAGGGAAAGATACCTTAATTCAAGGAAAACCGATAGATCAGGAACACCTCTATCAACTAGTCATGGGGTTGGCATCTGCTGGTCCCTTGCTCCTGGTCTCTGTTGCTTTCAGCCTCTGTTCCTGTGGAGGTTCCTCACTTTGCTTCTCCAGGGCTGGCTTTCATCTCTTGGATTCTCTTGGCTCTCACCAGGTTCTGACTTACTTAACATCTCATGCAATGTCTCCTGGACTTAAAGCATCTCCAAATATCCATGTCTCTGTTTTCCAAGTGTCAGCTTCTCTGCCAGCTCTGCTCTGAAGTTTCTGTCAGCTCTGAGGCTTCTGTCATTTCTGGCTCTCTCCAAAATGTTTCCTCTTTTAAAGGATTCCAGTAAACTAATCAAGACCCACCTGGAATGGGTGGAGTCACATCTCCATCTAATCAAAGGTCACATCCACAATTGGACACATCATATCTCCATGGAGATAATCTGATTAAAAGATTCCAACCTGCAATATTGAATCACATTTTTTAAAGAATTGGCTGCTCCACAAGATTGAATCAGAATTAAAATATAGCTTTTCTGGGGTGCATAATACTTTCAAACTGGCACAGTTGGTTATAGGCAGTAATAATAACCACAAGCCAAGCACTGGTCTAATGCATAGCAAATACTTATTTAATCTTCAAAACAACCCTATGGACTAGCTACTGAGGAGAAAGTGGAAGCACAAAGAGGTTAAGTAATTTTCCCAAGGTCAAGCAACAGAGCTGAGATGTGAACAGAAGCAGCAGGGCCCCAGTCTGTTATTTTAGTTCTGCACTTGGCCACCTCAGACGGGCACCACTGGATCAGATAGAACTCCTGCCCTTCCTCTTACCTAACATCTTCAGTTGCCAGGTCCTGTCAGTCGGGCTTCTTAAGTGACTCTTTTGTCTCTTGTTTGCTTTCTGTTCATTTTGGGTCAATGAAATAACCTTCTCCCATCTGCAGCATCAACAAGATCTGAGGATGTATTCGATGTTCCCCATCAACAAAAAATAAAGTCAAATTTCCTTAGCATGGCATTCAAGGTTCTTCATGTCTTCCTCCAGATATCTTGACAGCCTCATTTCTAGGCACTCCTCTTCCCCACACTAGACTATGGGCTTCATGAAGGCAGGGATCATTTCCATTCTTCTATGTGACCCTATGTAGAAGCTGCAAACTACAGTCTGGGAGCCAAATCCAGCCAACCACCTATTTTTGTAAATAGTTTTATGGAACAGCCATGTTCACTCATTTACGTGCTGTTAATGACTGCTCTCACATGACAGTGGCAAAGCTGATAAATTACAACAGAGATCATACATCCTATAAATATTTACTATCTGGTCCTTTATAGGAAAAGTTTTCCAACTCCTGTTTAATGCAAAGTCCAGTGATACTAAGTTAATAATTGTTCATTCCTGGCCTGGGTTCTCCTAAAAGTCCAGCTGAGACAAAGAGATACATGCAAGTAGTTTATTTGGGGGCTAATCCCAAGCAGGATGAGGGAAAGGAAGAGGATTTGATATAGTCTTATTGACTTGGCCATCACCACAGGAAACTAGTGTTTGATCCTACTGGGACCTTCTGAGGTACTTATGACATAGTGCTCAGAACAGTATGTCCAGAAATGAAAGGGGACTTCTTTACCCATTGGCTTCCATTCCCCATTGATCAAGGATGGCCCCACCAGCATTAACTCCTTATACTTCTGAGTTGCACACATGTGGGTGTTCAGCAGGTTCTGAACACTGCAGCATTATAGAAGCTCTCAGGCAGGAAGCAAGTAGTACACTACCCAGCCAAGGTGAGCATCATTTGATTACAGTAGGGCAAAGCTGCTCAAAGTCTGGGTAGAACTGGACACTGCAACAGTGGCTGGAGGCATGGTTGGGCTGAGATGATATGAAAAGGTACATGGAGGTCGAATGCATTGATTAATATGAATAATGGTGTTAGTGGCTTAAATGTATTGCCAAGCGCTATGCTGGCAGCATTGCTTCAAAACCCTGTTGGTAACTAAAAATACTAAGCTACACTGGTGAGCTTGACACCTCTCCTCCTTCTGCTCCAGTTCATCTGTGGGGAGCAGGGCAGAGTCCCCATTGTAAACCAAGGGGTAAAGGACTGACTGTGGGGGGTGATGTTTTCCCCAAGTGAAAAAATTAAATATCATTTAGAAAATTGAAAACAAGCCCAGGGACCTGGCAAGAGACAGGCTCATTAGTGGTAAGAGAGGATAAGTATTAAAGAGGAATTAGCAATAATTAGTAGTTCATAGGGCTCACACACTCATTTCATCATCAAAGCAAAAAATATAGAAGACCCACATGAGATGGACTCTCTATGTGATTTAGAGGAAACTGGCAGGGTAAGGAGGATCTGATGTGGCTGGGGTGAGGTTTATCCTGCAAATATTTCTGGCATTAGGCGGCAAGAAGAGCCACAGGCTCCATTGTTGTAAATCAGGTGCCTTTCACTTGTGGCAGGCTAGAACCTTTTCTTCGGAGAGCAGTTGAAAGTCCAATACCATGGCTAAAAGGGGTGATGTGTGTTTGGTCCATGTCTTCATTTGCCAAGCTGCTGTGATAGATACCACACAAAGGATTGACTTAAACAAGGAATTTATTTTCTCACAGTTTTGAAGTCTAAAAGTTCAACATCAAGACCTCAACAGGCCTGCTTTCTCCTGGCATCTGTAGCATTCTGTGCTGGCTGGTCGCAATCCTTGGGGTTCCTGTGACTTTCTCGGAAGGGCTGCATCCAAAGTTCCTCTGCCTTATAAGGACTCCAGTCACATGGATTAAGACCTACCCTGATTCCATTTGGTTTCATCTAATTAGGATCATCAAAGATTCTCTGGACAAATGAGTCCACACCTTAATTAATAACATCTTCAAAGGTCCTGTTTATAAGTGGAATCACATTCACAGAGATGTGGATTAAGACTTGAACATGCCTTTAAGGGGGCCGTGATTCAATCCCTATCAGTTCAGGAAGACCTAGATCCTACCATCCAACAGAATTCAGATGGCAGGGATTTCTAGGGGACCAGAAGGAGCAGTTCCAGGGGAGCAGTCCAAGGACAGCAGAATTTTATTCAACAATTGGAGTCCCTCAAGTGCAGGATCCAGTCCCTCGGGAGGAACCAGCCAAGAGTGAACAGCTGCAGAGGAGCAGGCACTAGACAGAGCTCCAAGCCATAGCAGTAAACTGAAGCCCAGGTGGGAACCAGAAGCCCTGAGCTGTGGACCATGCCAACATGGTGGGGGCTGGGGAATCTAAAACTTGGTGGGCTCACAAGAGTACCTAGCCCACCCAGTTTTGAACCAGGGCTCAGGTTTATGGCAGTAAGAACATTTCCAGTCCTCTCCCACTGAAGAAGCAGGAATTGCCAATATATTCTATGCCCTGGTTGGGAGTGGGATCAAAACAGGATGTTTTTACCCTGTAGATGTTTTTTGACATAAGATGATCAAAAGATAAAACCGAACTTTGCATAATAGTGAGAAAACACCAGAGGGTATCAGACCTAGTTTTTAACATTAAGAAACAAATCATTAGCCTTTCCACACGTATTTTTAAACCAGAGAGTACACACAATAGACATGTTGCTCCACCCCCAAGTTTCAGCCCATCCCTGGGAAGGACAGTGATGGCTCTGATGCAGGAACAGGAAAGGGCAAAGACCACAAAGTCTTTCAGAGTCATGAGTAAATGGAAAATACTTTGACATATTTTATCCTGCCATCAAACAGCTTGAAAAGATGCTTTACACTTACCATGTGACCACAGTGCTGCAAAGTCACATACCCAGGCAGTAGTTATTACATCTGGAAGAAGCAAAAGCTGGAAAACCATCAAAGATGCAAATGATGCTCCAAAGACAAGCCGAGTCCTCAATGCTATGGAAGACGGCATCCTTCTATTGATGCCCGCCAAGGATCTCAATCACTGTTCATTTCACTATTGTCAAAGAATTCTTCTTGCCTTATTTGCATCCTTGAGCTTGCTTGCCATGGAGAATCCCCAGGATAAAGTCAGAGAAGAAATGAGATTACATAAGAAGAAAGAATGTCCCCTTTCCTTCCTGATTAATTATTGCGAGCTGATATCAGCTACATTTTTCCTTGGGCATTTCCCTAACATTTCACACTTAATAGCCCTTGAAAGCAGGGAATACAAAGGAGAAAAAGCTCCTTTATTTCTTAGTTCTATGTTATTCATAAATGAAAATCATTGTTAATTTAGGAGTTTGACAGCTGGGGTACATTTGTAAGTCCAGAGCAGCTGTCACCAGCACTCCAGTTTATTTTTCAAACAGATGTTTAATTTGACTTTAGTGCTAGTGCCAGTTTTTTTTTTTTTTTTTTGAGGAGAAAAGAGGGGGAAGCAGAAATAGAAATAATCATTATATTCATCATTTGGTTTCCTTTCAAAACATAAATCGGCATGATTAACGATGACATCAGAATTGTTCTAATTGCAGTTTTGGGTGCAGGAGCTATCATCTCCTACGTGGTCCAAAGTCCATCACTGCCCTCTCCCCATAAAGTCAAAGGCTCTTTTGTGGTAATTACACCCACATTCTGAGCAACAGTTCCAGCTACTCAGAAGAGCTTTCCAGAGTGCAGAGAAAAAACGGGCAATGGGTGGTGAATGATAGGTGACTGGGACATAACCCCAGAAGAAAGCCACAGGGCTGAGTCTGGTCTTGTGGCTGTGGAAGCAGGAAACCAGGGAGAGCAGAGTCCTTGGAATGGTAGCCAGGGTCACACATTCACTCTACTATATTCACCATGCCCGTGCAACCCCAGGCAGCTGGATTCATGTATGCTCACAGTGTGCAAATTGGTCTCAGTGTACAAAATTAAACACATCTGTAGCTCAACATAGACATCTGATGAGTCAGCATGTACGTGCCAGTCCACATTACTTGGAGGCAACTTCCTTGCAGTAGCTGTGTGTCTAGGTAAACTCACCAGTTGCCAGGTCTGATTTCTCTACCCTTGCTTTTTGTATGTTTGGCTTTTGCTTCTTTTTACTTTCTATCAGTTGGCTGGTCAATGGCGTCTTGACAGTGCCTCTATAGTGTAGACACTATTTGCAATCACACACATCTTTCTACTTGTTTCTTTGAACGTTGAGTTGGAAGACTCGCCTTGCCTTCTTTGCAGTTGACAATGGTGATAGATGCTGGCTGAAGAAGAAAACACCCAAAGGAAAAATTTGGCAAATGTTCTGGATATCAGCTCTTAAATCACTTTGATGGAGGAATAATCCACATGCTCACTCAACCAGAGCTAGAAGCAACAGAGGACACTTCAAAAAGAACCAAAGGATATGGACTCTAATGGACAAGTCTGTCTCCTGAAAGGGCAATCTCCAACCGTTTTACATACAAATTATTATTTGCAGATTATTTAGTCCCAAGGCAATTCTTACTTAACTACAGAAAGACCAGCCTTCTTCCAGGTTGACCTCCCAAGAGTTTCTGGGAATTCATGGAGAATTCCTATGAATTATTACATGTATCCCCCAAACCTAGCTGTTGTTTGTCATCTCAACTATCCACCTGGGTCTAAACTATGGGTCTCCTCCACAGGCACCTGCTCCCAGTGTCTTTGCTCCAAGCTTGAATTCACAACCATCCTTTAATGCCCCAAACCACAGTGGTTAATAAGATGTTGAAAGTTTGAGGAGTGCCAGGAGGGAATCATAATGCAAAGGACCTATATAACTGGATTATAGGATTGGCTGCTCTCAAGGTCTACAAACCCAAGCCTATCTCTGGGTGTCCCCAGCTCGCGTGGCTCCTGTCTCACATTGGTGGACATCAGGTTCCCTGTCTAACCTCAGTGGACAGTTTCCTTTCCCCAAAAGATTGCCCCTGTACAAGTCTCACTTGCTCCCAATTCTAGACCCAACTCCCTTCAAGACCAGCTTGTTTAGCATGTGGTTAAGAAAGTGGAATCACAGATCAGCATGTCTGAGTTTGATTCACACTCTACCACTTACTAATGACTTTATGCAAATAATTTTAAACAGTGCCCAGATGCTGCCCCTGTAAAACGGGAATGACAATAACACCTACTTAGTGGGGTTGCAGTGAGGATCAAATGAGTTATTACATGTAAAGTGCTTAGACCAGTGTCTGGCACAGAGTAAACTCTATATGGGGCTATTTATTATTATTATTATTGTTACTTTACATTTGCATAAGTAAAGATCATCACATAGGTTTTTTTCCAAAACAAAGGCGTGATTTACCTCAGAAGTGAATTTCCGTTTCTGGCACTTAAAAACTATAAGTTTTAAAGATGTTTTTTTGAGCTTCAAAAACTGGTAAGTTCTAGTCTCCTGTGAGTCTGCATTCCTTTTACTTGTTTGCTCCTTGCCATTCCCATAAAGAACATGACATCAAGAAATAGGTATATGTATGATATCAAGATATATATATATAAGAAAACCATAAAATAATGTCATCATATTAAACTTTAAATAATCAGGACCAGGGAAAATAAAAATTAAAACTGAATGTTTACACAGGAGGAAAGCCAAGCACAATATATATGGGTGCTAAGTTCCCATGCAGTTATTAGAGTAAAGGATTATGATAATAAACAAGTGATAAGCAAATAATAACATAAAATGGAAACCCAGAGGTCATCTGATATAAATAAACACATAGGTAAATGAAATAAATGAATAATTGAAAAGTTTGGTAAGGAACAGGATATTAATATAATCTTGAATCACCTGCCCTGAAAATATCTAATAACTACCAAAGGAAAAACAGGAACTTTAAAGTGGAGTCGTCTAGCAGACACTGGTAACGGGACAAATCTAAACTTAAATGATGTGCCACCTGATAGGATGTCATGAGAAGAATGTGGCATCACTTCTATCATGTCCCTGCTAAAGACACATAACCTGAATCTAATCATGAGGAAACATCAGACAAATGCATTTTGCAGAATAACTCACATATAATCTTCAAAAGTTTCAAAGTCATAAAAATTAAGGAAAGACTGAGAAACTGTTCTAAATTGAAAATCACTAAAGAGACATGAAATCTAAATGCAAACTGCTTTTAACTCCACTGCCAGATATTTTTGGAAACGTGAAGGAGTCTAAGAATGAGAAAGATGGTAGTAATGTATTGTGGTATTGTGGTTATGTAAGGAATATCCTTCTTTTTAGGGTAAAGTTCTCAAAGTGATTGGGTATCATTTCAACAACTTTCAAATGGTTCAGGGGGAAAAGTTCCTTAACGGGGTATAGGAGGATTGGGTGCTGGAAGGGAAAATAGAAGGGCTGCATTTGCATATTCCCTTCTTTTCTTTCTTCATCCAGAATTGTGGGCTAAGATTTGGATTAGAAGACGGTGGGTTCAATAGAGAAGACAGGCGAGGACTTGCCAGGTCTGAGAGACTAGGCTGAATTCATTCCTTCTCTGATTTCTTCACCAGCGGGTGTTCCATACCAGGCACCATGCCAGACTTCAAGGATGCAGAGCTGAACAGGACACAGCCTCTGCCTGCCAGGAACTTGTGGAGTGCTGGGGAAATTGACAAGTCAATAGGCAGCAACTAGGTGGTATGAAAAGTACTACCGTGGAAGAAGCAATGGAGTGGGGTGGATGGGCACCCAACCAAGTCTGGGGGTGGAGAAGAAAATCCAAAGAGTACAAGGTAACAAACAGCAATGGCAAAAAATAATAGGGGAGAGCAAGAAGAGGGAACAGAGTATGGGACAACCCGTAGACCAGAGAAAGCAGGAAAGATTTGGAGACCTGCAGGTGGGTCTGATGATGGAGCAGGAAAGGGTGCAAGTGGGGAAGAGATGGGGCCATGCTAAAGCATTTGACCAGGACTTGAGGCTCAATGAATGTTAGTTTCCTCTTTTCTTCTCTTCCTTTTCCCTTCTTTATCCAGAACATCCTTCCTCTGATCATTCAGCTCAGCATTGATCTAAATTGTAATCACAACAATAATTGCTAAAATATGTACCAACAGCCATGTAATGAAGATTCTATTGTTTTCCCCATTTAACATAGAAGGAAAGTGAGGCACAATTTGCCCAACTAGGGTTTTTTTTTATTTTGCTAGGCTGCTATAAAAAAATGGTTTAAGGCACACAATGGTTTGCCTTAAACAACAAAAATTTATTGGCTCACAGTTTTACAGCTAGAAGTCTAGAATCATGGTATCAACAAGGTTTGCATTCTCCTGGGTCTGTAGTACTTGGGTGCTGGCTGCTGGTAATCCTTGGGTTCCTTGACTTTTATTTCTGCCTCTGTCACATGGCCATCTCTCTCTCTCTCTCTCTTTGTGTCTCTTCTGCTGGTTCCCACTGACTTCCATCTTCTTCCTGTATGGACTTTCCCAACTTCTGGCCTCCGGTTTCTTCTCTTTACAAGGCCTTTAACAATGTGAATGAAACCTATCTTCATTCAGTTGGGTCACTTCTTAACATCTTCAAGACTTCCAATTATGGTGGGTTCCTACTCATAGGGATGAGGATTAAGATTAAGAGCATGTGTTTGTTGGGGTACATGATTCAGTCTACACAGTAGTAATGCTGGGATTTGAATGCCAGTCAATTTAACTCCATAACCTAAGCCTTTGATCTGCCAGAGCGTGTGAGTGCACCTTTAATAAGCCTTAGTTCTCCCAAGGATTATCTGTCTTTTATAAAGCGGACTCATGGGCTTCAATAGTTCTCTAATTAGAGGGGCAAATTGGGGAGATGCTTGTGGACTGTGGCCTGTCGGTCCATCACCTCCCTTTCATCTCATTCACTGCCTTCCCATCCCTGCACTGCCGCAGTCATGTGAGACCCACCGACCATGGGGCCAGGTGAATCTGGGCTGGATCAGGTGAGAGTTTTACCCAAGGTGGCTACAGAGCCAGGGCAATTCATAGTGGAGTTGGGCAACAAAGGTCGAATCAAAGAAGAAGCACTGAGGATCAGGTCCTGAGGGCCCTCGGTGGGACAGGTAGTAACAAAGAAAGACCTAGGCACAAAATGTGAGCCAGGACAAGCAGTCAAAGGTGGAAACTGCAAATAAGGCAATAGTGTAAGAAGCTGTCCATATATGTTGACAGGAGCACTTGACTTCAGGCAAAAAGGAATATCAAGACATTTTTTTCACCATTCCTGATCCCTCCCCCCCACTACACAGGACTCAGTTACTCGCTTAACAAACATTTAGTGAGCACTTTTCATGTGCTAGGCCTTGTGGTAGGTGTGGGAGAGGGTAAAAGAGAGACCCAGGCAGAGGGACAGGCCTGTGAATATTCATCTGAGAACCCAAAGCCTCTTTTGAACAAGGCTGCATTTCCATTTTCACTTTAGCCTCTAGAACCAAGCCAGGAAGTGACAAACAGTTATGGCCTGGGTACTGGAAAACATCAGGCTTCCCTCAACAACTGATGCCATAGCCAACTCTGAAACAACTCTTCACACAAAAGTTGAATGATTCCTCCACAGACAGGAAAAGCTTCCCATTCTGTACCTTTCTGGCAATCACTAGACATTCTCCTGTGTGCTGTCTTGAAGCTGTTATGCTTCAGAAAAGTAATGTCCTTTTTCCTGATCCGATCTTATGGGGACAGCCATGTTTCTTTTAATCCTGATTCAAGATTGTGGGGTAGAAATGCTGATTGAGTTGTTTCCATGGAGATGTGACACACCCAGTGGGAGTAGGACCTTTTGGTTAGATGCAGATGTGACTCCACACACTCAAGGTGGATCTTGATTCGTTTACTGGAGTCCTTTAACAGAAGAAACATTTTGGAGAAAGCTCAGAGCTGACAGAGATGCAGACATTTAGAGATGCTTGGAGTGCCAACAGAGAGAACAGATGCCTAGATGCGGATGTTTGGAGATGCAAAACCCAGCAGACAGCATCATGTACCTTGACATGAGATGCTAAGTGAGCCAGAATCCAGAGTCACGTCCCAGGGGAGCAAAGTGAAGGCCCACAGAGGCTTAGAGAGGAAACCACTGGCATCAGAACCTGGAAGCAATGGAACCGGGAATAAGGGCCAGCAGACACCAGCGTGTGCCTTCCCATGTGACAGACATCAGCCTTTCTTGAACCAGGGTATCTTTCTATGGATGCCTTAGTTTGGACATTTTTATGGCCTTAGAACTGTAAGCTTGTAGCTTAACCTTTCTATTTCTGGTATATTGCATTCCCGCAGCATTTAGCAAAGCAAAACATCCTGCTGATCATACTTTTAGAGATAGTTCTTGACTGGTTGAAACTAGTCCATTAGACAAAGTTTGCCCGCTTGCAGGTGGTCTTTGAGGTCAAATGGGTCAAGGTTGGAGTCCTGGCTCTACCCAGTGTGAGCCTGTTTTCTCCATCATAAAGTGGGGATAAGGAGTTAAGGCATGGGAAGTACCCTTTTACATTTTTGAAGTAATTTAGGATTTACAGAGCACCTTCACAGCTTCTCTTATGGGGTTAACATCATTACCACCATGGGAAAGCTGGCTCAGAGAGGTACCAGGATTTGAGCTGAGTCATATAGACCCTGGGTGTAAAAGTCAGGATGGAAATCTGTTTTCCATCACCGCTTTTAAGATAGAAAGGATTTGTTGGTTCCTTTACACATTTCTTTTTATGATGATTCAAATGTACTGTGTAACACTCGGGATACCAGAATGCTAACTTGTCAGATGGGAGGCAGGAGAGCCCATTGGATAAGATTCCGGATTGTGGGGTTGAACTCATTGGGTTACTGATCCTGAATCCACCTCTTAAGAGCTGTATCAACTTGAGCAAATTACTTAATCCCTCTGTGCCTGGACTTTTTTCATCTGCAAAAGAAGATAGTAGTACTTCATAGGAGGGAGAATTAAAGGAGATAATTCATGTCAGTGGTTCTCCACCCCGGCTATACATTAGAATTTCCTGAGCAGCTTTTAAAAACCACCAATGTTCCAACCCCAACAGCTGAAATTCTGATCTAATTAGTCTGGGATAAATCAGGGCATCAATACTTGTTAAAATCTCTTACAAATGATTCTGATGAGAAGCCTGGGCTGAGAACCCCTGAATTAAATAAAATGCTTAGCCTGGCACAGAATAAGCACTCAGTAGATGTTAGGTATTCCTGTTATATGGGTTGATGATAAAGCCAAGGCACATGGGCTAACACTAATAAACTGTATGAACATCCAGTGGGCCCAACTACTGTGCAGTGCACTGGGGGTAGGTGCAGAGATAAGTGTGAGAGAATTCCTACCTCAGGGTTTAATTAACTCTCTAAATGGGCAAAGAAGACATAAATATATAAGATGTTAAGTAACAAGACAAGGTTTTAGGTAGAAGGATGATAGCATTTTTAAAGCACCTACTATGCACTATACACTTTCCATACCAGCTTAGCTTACTAATGTGCATAAGAGCCCTGTTAGGTAGGTATTAACCCCAATTGGTAAGGCAAAATACTGAGATTCAAGGATGCAATCACGTACTACATACTGAAGAGGCAGATCCAGGACCAAACCTGATCTGCCTGACTACGGAGATCTTTCCATTATTGGTGCTCTTTTTACTACACTGATCTGATGGTGATTGTAAAGAGAAGTACTGAACTAGTTGGGATTAGAATTTAGAAGGTTCAAATCCCCAACCTTTAAGGTCTGTCTATGTATGTATGTATGTATGTATGTATGTATTTATCATTCTATGTATGTCATTCTATACATTTATCCTTCCAATTTTCCACCCGTCTACCTGATTCTGTTACCCAGTGTTTTAGACTCCTTGGTTGCTCAAGCAAGTATGATGCAATGGGTTGGCTTAAACAATGATAATTCTTAGCTTATGGTTTTGAGGTTAAGAGAAAGTCCAAATCAAGATGCCATCAAGGTGATGCTTTCTTCCTGAAGGCTGGCATTCTGGGGCTGGCTGCTGGTGATCCCTGGTCCTTGACTCCTCTGTCACATGGCAATGCATATGGTGGCCTCTTTGTTCTCTACTGGGCTCCACTGAGTTTCTTCCCATGGCCTTTTCTCCTATCTGTCTGAATTTCATTCGGCTTATACAGGACTCCAGTAATAGGATTAAGCCCCATCGTGATTGAGGTGGGCCACACCATAAGTGAAATAACCTTATCAAAAAGGTCCTACTTATAGTGGGTTCACACCCACAAGAATAGATTAAGTTTAAGAACATGTTTTTCTGGAGTACATTCAGCTCCAAACCACCACACTCAGCATGATTTAAAATAAAATTTTCAGTCTAATTAAATATGTTGCTTAAAAGGTCAACTTTTGGGGTAAATTTTAATTACTTCTCCATTTGCTTGTATAAAGTTAAAAAAAATAGCATTAAGCTAAACAATATAACACTTCCAGTAATTCATAGAGGAAATAGGATAGCTGAGGTTATGGCTTAAAGTGTATGTAAATGGTTTCAGAGCATTTAATGTAGATTAACTAACAGTCCTAAACAGTAATACAAATAGGGAAAAACAAATTTATCGTGATTAAATACACTCAGAGACTATTTATTCTGTTAATTGTTAAAGTATAGTCAACAGTCAGATTGCAGAGATACTTGCAGCTGCAGCTCCGAAATAGCCCGTCCTCCACTCAGATGTTGCTAATTAATACGATTTTCCTAATAACAGTTTTCTGATAGCAGACAGACAGTAGCAAATCAAAACAACTTCGTTTTTATGCTAATGAGCCCCAACAAAAACAAACGAAAAAAAGAGAGCCCAACAGGATCCAAATGAGGATGTTCCTAACTGCAGATTTACATGTGGTATTTGTCATGCACAGTTGACCCTCACTGCAGGAAGTTACTGCACAAATACACTGGATGTGGGATTGCATGGAAAGTCACATCATCAGTTACAATCATACTGGGTCACAATGGGATATGCCACAGACTCCATGAGGGAGCAGAAATTTATTTTTTTCCAAAAGAGAATTCAAGCAGGCTGCTTTGCATTCTTCAATATATGGACCCTCTACTGGGGAAAATTATCAGGAAGGCAACCCAAAGGTGGCCAGCATCCTTCATGTCCAACCCATCTATGGTTTTCTCTGTCTTATGTATTGGTCCAAAGTCCAATCAGTTGCAGCTAATTGGTTTTGCCCGAAACAGTTTGCATAAATCATAACAATTTATTTTTCACAATCTGATTTGGGTTTGCAAAGAAGGGCACCAGGCACATGGAAGACACCAGGATTTGTTAGCTTTTTCTCCTGATAATCCAGTACAATGGCATTGCAAATGGGACCAGTCAGTGACACTATATCCCCAGCCATGAGGGACTTCTGGGGGTATCATGTGGTCACCCTAAGGCACCCTGAATAGAGAGGAAACCAATTCGTAGAAGGTTGAATTATAGATTTTCAAGATTATTTATGTCAGCCCAAAGAAACATTATGCACCTTGATATATGGGGAGGGGAGAGGGGGATTAAATACAATGCATAGTGCTGTTGCCAAAAAAGAAAAAAAAGGCCATTGCCAAATATCTTCCTAGAATAAGAATTCTGCCAGTTCACTTTCTTGAAACATATCTCATTTTGTTTCAGAAATGTTCTTAACCTGGGGCCATCCAGAAAACTAGATAAATGCACATCCCAATCTGATGGCACATACTCCCTCGTTTGAAACCAAAAACAGAGCTTTGACCAGGACCCAAACCCTGGCAGCATTTTCATCTGTGGGGTCTCCCACACCACAGGGGCCCCGTTCAGGACTTCTGTTGTGCTGTCTCCTGAGGGTGGCAACCATCTAGTTTTTCCTGCTGTTCCCTAAAACAGAAGAGGAGTAGGAGACCTCCCCTTCCCTCCCTCCCTTTCCTCTGCACCTCCACTGGAACCTCTCCTATCCCTGCTTTGTGAAGGAGCCAAGCATTTCCCAGGGACACATGATCTGAAGTTCAAATCCCTCATCACTCCAAGACATGGAATTTGTAAATGGGGTTACACTGTCACTTTTAGGAGTAGTATTTTTATTGATTTTGGGATTTTAATTTATTACCTATTTGAAAAAAGAAAAGATTTCATTACCTTGCTTAGGATGAATAAGGGGCTCAAGCATCATTCCCAAAAGTCTCCCATCTTAAGCATTAGTAGATTACCATTTAAAAAAAAAATCAATTGCATTCCATTTTGCATTCAAACGAGGTTCCATTAATTTCTCACCTGGATTTTTTTTTTTTTACTCAGAAAACTAGAATCTTGACCTTTTCTTTTCTTTCCTTTCCTTCCTCCCTCCCTCTTTTCCTTTCTTTGTTTCTCCCTTTCTCCTTCCCTCTTTTCATTCCTTCCAGCTTATCTCTGCAAGTCTTCTCTTCTATGAGAAAGACTAGGAAACTAGCCCAGATTATACAGCTTATATATGGGCTCATGATGGGCCTCCAGAGATCTGTGGGATTTGATTCATGGCTTAAGTCTGATAAGCTCATGTGACATAAGGATGAAGTCATATGCTACATGAGGGTCTGGATGTTGAAAAGAATAGCATGGGGAAAATCCAGAGTGAGAAAAAAAAAAAAGTAAGATCCATGGGTACCTGTTTTTGAAGGGTCTCAATTCAAGGGATGGACAAAATTGAACGCATAAGGCAACTAGCAAGTGTCTTTTCCATAAAGAAAGCTCTGTCCTTGGTTTATCATCACCCTGCCGATTCTCAGCATTGTGGAAAGATTTTGAATTCAACCTGAATGGTTCCTTTTGAGAACAATGATTGACGTGAGCCAAGCTGCCTGGCTTGAACAAAGCAAAGCAGACATCACTGACCTTTATGCAGCAGGAAAAGTTTCATGACTCAGATTAGACACCATTCACTGTTCACCTAGTAGCCTGGGGGTGGCACTGATGATACAGAGGGGTTTATTCTTCTTGCCAGACTGTGGACCTAGAGTAGACACCCAAAAGTATGTGTCGGTCATAAAAGTATTGAACTGTAGGTAAGCTCACATGATGAAAACAGCAGATCAACATGCCTTGGATGAAACACGCTTTCGTACATGAAGGACACTGTGCTCGTTGCTAGAGGGGCATGATGTGAGGCCATTATGCTCAAAAACTCAGGCTTCAGTCAGAGGTACCAATTGTAAACACACAATGCAGAGTATTAAAGTCCAAGCAAGTAGCAAGAATACCCAGTGCCTGGATGCCAAATGAATAGTAAAGATAAACCATGTTCTGGAAACACAGAGGAGGAGCAGGTCACTTCTCACAGTCCCCATCAACGAGGTTCAGAGGAGAAGGTGAGCAGGAGCAGGTGAGTGGGGTTGGATTAGGCAGAGACGTGTGACATGCACTGAGTAGCATGAGCAAAAGCCAAGAGGGCCCACAGTGACAATGCAGGGCTGAGTTCATGTAATTGGGAAGAGTGGAGCATCTGACCTGAAAGACGGGTACCCCGGGTGTTCAGGGTTGCAAATGTTTAGCCAAGAGCTTGGACTGTATACTCAAAGAAGAACTTTGGTCTAGAGAGTACTTACTGTGTGCCAGACACTCTGCTGGGGGACAGGGGCAGGGCAATAGCCAGGACTGTGATGCCACTATGCCTAATAATCTGTGGAAGTTATAATGTTCTGGTGGGGTTGATTAATTCCCAGGCAGAGCATAGGTAAATTGGATGGGTGACAAGGCAAGGAGACCTGGTAGGAGGGTTACTGCAGTAACTGCCAAGGGAATACTTCATTTAATCTTCTGTGCATGTCTCCCCTGAGGCTGGGGATGAAGGGCCTGGAGTGAGTACTAACTGGCGTGAAAATCATGACCTCTAATTTAGAGCAATTATTCTTGTGGAATCTCTCCCCAAAGCAATGCATATGCACAAGGCTGCGTGCCGTCTTTAGAGGGTCAAGGATCCTTTGAAACCCATTCATAGACCATGAATCCCATGGCTAAGAAAAGTAACCAGCCTCCTATCCCTATCCCCCAACCTAACCCACTCTGGAAGAGGGGGCACCTCCCACCACACAGGTCTGCTACTCTACCCGAAGCACCCCCTTTTCCACGGCAGCAACCCTGATGATAGCAAGGCTCTTTGGGAAATGGGAAGGTTGGAGGGAGGTCCATGCTTGAGGACCTTGCTCTGCTAGCCTGCATTCCGTTTTCTTACACCTGAGAGAACATGCTCTGGCTGCAAATCCCAGCCTACAGGAACCTACAAAAGGTGGGGGTGGCTGGGCCAAGGCAGAGTCTGATGCATGCAGAGAGTAAGGACTTGTGTGAACCCAGGCTGGAGGAGCTTGCAGTGTGGCAGCATTTCCTCTTCCTTGGAGACTAGGGTTATTATGCAATTACACCCACATGCTGCCGTGGAGCAGAGACGGCTCTGCACCAAAAACCCAAGAAACCCGGGAGCAATGGCTCTCTTTCTATTTCTTGTTTCCCAGTCGAGACAGGTTCTATTTTGAATCAGAGTATAGTCTGGAAAGAAAGCAGCGGAAGCCTTAGAAGTTTGGAATAAAAATTTAACCTTAATATTTAGGGGTGGGGAAGAAGCAGAACTCTTAGTTGGAAGAAATTTTATGAAATGGAATGACAGTCATGCCATTTTATATATCTGCTATCATGCATTTCAATTCTAATGCTAGTATTTCAGCTTTTCAGGGCCAGGAACCCTTTTGAGAAGCAAATGAAAGCTATAAACTCCTACCCTGAAAAATGCACTTGTACACATCATACAATTTCATCATCCTAAAACCTGTCTGCAGACCCCAGATTAAGAACCCCAAGTTAAATAAGTCTTGCCCAATCCTCTGCTAGTTTCCAAATATGCAGCAGTTAATAAGATAAAGTCCCTGGGCTCAAGGGGCTTACTGTCTGGTGGGGTTTATAGATATGAGAAGTTGGAAGGGAAAGTCAGGCAGGCCACCCACTGCCATTTTAACTGTATGGGACATTAATAATCACAGGGGCTCAACAATATAGAAACTGAACCAATAATCCAAACTGTCACTTGTCTCCTGACTAGTAATACTCCAGATACCAAGAATCATATTGCAAAATGTTGAAAACTTGCTAAGGCTCATTGAAAAAATGTTTTCTAATTTTTCAGGAATATCAAAACCTCATGCTTTTCTAGCCTGAAAATAAGTATTCTTAAGAGAACAAAATTTCCTGGCTGAATGATGCATTGTAAAATAGTGCCTTCACTCAAGCACAAGGATTAGAAATAAATCTCTTTGCAAGGTTAGGAAATACCTATTAAAGCTAGAAGGAGGAAACCATTAAGGGTCTAAAGATGCTGGAAAAAACCCCCGATAATTTGGTTTAAAAGCAATTATAGAAAACACTACCCAGAATTGCCTACCTAATAGAGTTTCCACAACTGGGACTACATTCTACAGCCTATTTATTTTGTGCAAGTGAGTTTATTTAAGATTTTTCCAATAGCTGACAAATTTCCAGCTAGCGATCTAGCAGATATCCTCAAGGATTTATACTGTTTCCTCTGCCTGGGCTTATAGGGATAAAAACTGCCTCCAGAATAAAAACGATATTTCCCTCACCTGTGCCTTCCTGTCAAACTCTGACATCCTTCTCCCTTCCTTTACAGCCACATCTTTTTTCAAATTGGAGTGTGTTTGCAGGTCTGTTTGATCTCTTTCCAGTCACTTGAAGAGATGCCTGCTCCTTGCACCCCACAGAAAGTCCCCAGCAAAGGGCAGTGGTGACCTCCCAGCTTCTACAGCCTCATCTTGGGTTGTCCTTTTCAGAGACTCTTCAATTAAAGCATCTCTATCCCTCATCCCCACCAAAGACCTTCAGTGCTCTCACACCCTCTCCCTTGGCTTGGTATATAGGGCTAGGATCCTTGGTCCTCCTTACCTCTTGAGCTATCCTCTTCTGTATTCCCACAATATTGTGTTCAAACCTCTTTGAATCGGTTAGGCATGCTTTTCAGAGCAGTGTTCATTAGAAAACTTGACTACCAATTGCTTTAACAAATAGAGATTTACTTTTTTCATATAATGAGAATGCCAGAGACAGGTGGCTGCTGGTGTTGTTTCAACAGCTAAATAATTCCAAGACCAGGGTCTCCTGTGTTTTAATCTGGCCTTTTCCTCATGGTTACAAAAGAGCTGCCATGTGTCAGACATCGCATTTGTAATCAAGCCTGGAAAAAGAGAAACAGGCCACAGTGGCCTCATTAATTTATTTTATCTGGAAAACAAAACTTTCTTAGAAGTTCCTCCCTCCATTCTGCAAACCTCTGCTTGTATTACTGAGGTCACATCTGGATCACATGTTCCCTAACCCCAGTTCCCTACTCCCAACCACAAGGAAGACTGAAAAAATGGAAACAGGACTATCATGATTGACTTACTTGGTACTACCCCAAGCTAAAGGAGAGTTCTATAAGCATAAAGATGGAGGAATAGAAATTGGGTAGACTCTAGTACTTGCTATGCAGTATTCTGATTCATCAGGTTACATGTCTCTCTCCTGTCAGGCTGTCAACTATTTGCTGTCACACGCTACAGCTTATTCATCTTTGTACCTTCAGTTCCCAGCTCTGTGACACCTATTCATTTACATGAGTAAATGAATGTCTGTATGCTTTTAACGTCTCTCACATCTAAATTAATTCTCTTAAGACACAATCCAGTTTTATTCTTTTCTTTCTGCTTCTCTCTTATAATGGAAACAAATTCCCCATTGTTAATTTTCATTGGATTTTTTTTGGGGGGGGATAAAATTTAAAGTGTTAGAGTAGTAATATCGACAAGATTTTTTATAAAGATGAAGTCTGAAATTGAACAATAATAAAAAGAAAATAGAGCCATGTTAAGCTTGCTATCCCCAGGGTCATTCTAAGAGGAAATAAACTAGATGTTGAAACAAATTTTCCTCCAATGTTATTAAAATCAGAACCAAGGCTTTGTAGGTATAACTTTTTTCAGTGATGGAAATCCTATGATGGTACAAGGTTGGGAATGGGTTGTAGTCCTGTTAAGAATGGACTCGACCTCTTAGCATGTTATGGTCCTGATCTAACTGGCATGTGTGCATACAGTCCCTGATGGCTCTCCCTAGAGCTAAGCCCTGATTCAGGTTGAGATGCTGTTGCAGAGCAGGTGGCAGTGCTTCCAAGGCCTATGAATGATGGACCTGCGGGTGTGTAGCTCTGCTACAATGAGCCCAGCCCTGTTTCAGATTCAGCCTCTGGAATTCCAAGTTGAGCTCCAGGATCATTTTCCCCAGATTATTCCTGGTTGACCTCATTCCTCTTGACAATCCTGCCCCCAATTCCACCTCATCCCAGCCATAAATGACCTTTCCATCTCTGAGACTCAGCAGAGTCTTGTAGATGACTCTCCAATGGAGTTTTAAAACACGTGGTATTGTGATAGTAATTTGGGTATGTCTGGTGTTTAGTGTGGTTCTGAAATGATGCTAGACAAACTGTCATAGGCACTGGTATACTTTCTATGATATGGAGTGATCTCGTATAACCCGCTGCACCATTTTTTACTAACCTCAAGCCTCACTGGCCTTATTACTTTTTTTAAATATTTTTATTCATGTCTTCACATACATACATTCCATACGTGGTATACAATCAATGGCTCACAATATCATCACATAGTTGTGTATTCATCACCATGCTTATTTTTTAGAACATTTGCATCAATCCAGAAAAAGAAACAAAAAGAAAAAGCTCATATATACCACACCCCTTACCCCTCCCTCTCATTGACCACTAGTATTTCCTTCTACCCAATTTATTTTACCTTTTGTCTTCCTTATTATTTATTTATTTTATCATCTATATTTTTTACTCATTTATCCATACCGTGGATAAAAGGATCATCAGACGCAAAGTTTTCACAATTGCACAGTCACATTGTAAAGGTTATATCTTTATACAATCGTCTTAAAGAACAAGGCTACTGGAACACAGCTCAACAGTTTCAGGTACTTCCCTCCAGCCACTGAGGGAATACATTGTAAACTAAAAAGGGATATCCATATAATGCATAAGATTAACCTCCAGGATAACCTGTCAACTCTGTTTGAAACCTCTCAGCCACTGATACTTTATTTTGTATCATTTCTCCCTTCCCCCTTTTAATCAAGAAGGCTTTCTCAGTCCCTTGATGCTGGGTTCTAGCTCATGTTGGGATTTCTGTCCCATGTTGCCAGGGAGATTTTCACTCCTGGGAGTCATGCCCCATGTAGGCAGATGGCAGTGAATTCACCTGCTGAGTTGGGTTATAGAGGGAGGCCACATTTGAGCAACAAAAGAGGTTCTCTGGTGATGCCTCTTAAGCCTAATTTTGAGTAGATGTAGCCTATTCTTTGCAGGAATAAGTTTCATAGGGGCGAACCCCAAGATTGCTGGCCTTCTTTTGATTGTTCACTTGCCACAGGCCCTTACATGTACTGTCAGTTCTGCCAGAAAGAACCTTCCCCACTCTATCTGCTAACTTCTACTCATGTCTCAGGTCATCATTAGAAAGAACCTCTTGGATCTTTCAATGATGATGAATTAATTAGGTGCCTGCTCCTATTATTCTCTCTCACAATATGTATGTTTATTCTTATCAGACTAAGGATCAAAATTGCATTATTTGTTCAATATAAATCTCCTATCCTGGTTGTGGTTTTGTGTTTACCACTGCATTCCCAGGGCTACCATAGCATTTGGTACCAACTCAAAATATATTTGTTGAATGAGTGATTAAATGAATGAATGAGACAAAAGTACCTTGCATTGCCATGATACTGCTTTGACTTAGATAGCTCTTTGAAGCCGGTATTGTGATGACATGGTTACTAGAGCTTTTGTCATAATTGCACAGATCCTTGAGGCTCTGTTCCTTTTATTTTTTCAGTTTCTTTTCTCTATGTTGTCCAAATTAGGTAATTTATGTTGTTCTTAATCTTTCCTTTGTCCTTTCCACTCTGCTGCTGAGACATCCATTGAACTTTTTAAGTATTTTAGTTTCTGAATTTTTCAGTGATCAAATCTCCATTTGGTTCTTCTTTGTATCTTCCATTTCTTTGCTGAAACTTTCTCTTTTTTTCCACTTAATCCTAGCATGCTCAGAATTGCTATTAAAGCATCTTTATAATGACTGCTTTAAAATATTTGTCAGATATTTCCAACATCTGTGTCACCTTGATGTTGGCATCCATTGATTTTCTTTCCTCATTCATGTTGTAATTTTCATGGTTGTTGGTATAACAAGTGATTTTCTATTGTATTTTGGGCATTTGGGGTGTTATGTATAAGATTCTGGAACTTAAATATGTCTTCTGCTTTAGCAAGCTGGATTTGGCTTAAACAATGGGAAGTTATTGTCCCATGGTATTAGTTTGTTAGCTGCCAGAATGTAATATACCAGAAATGGAACAACTTTTAAAAAGGGGAATTTAACAAATTACAAGCTTGCAGTTCTAAGGCCATAAAAATGTCCCAACTAATGCAAGCATGTAGAAATGTCCAAACTAAGGCACCCAAGGAAAGATACCTTGATTCACGAAGGCTGATGAAGTTCAGGGTTTCTCTCTCAAGTGGAAAGGCACAAGGTGAATACGGCATCTGAGATGCTAGCTTCCTCTCCAGGCCTCTTGTTTCATGAAGCTACCCAGGGGCATTCTCCTTCATCTCCAAATGTCGCTGGCTGGTAGACTCTGTCTTTCTCGGAATCTTCTGGCTTTCTCCCTTGTCATTCTGTCATCATTCTCTGCTCTCTCAGAATCTCAAACCTTTTCCAAAAATGCTTCCTCTTTTAAAGGATTCTGGTAAAGTAATCAAGACCTCCCTCGAATGGGTGGGGACACGTCTCCACCTAATCAAGTTTAATACTCACACTTGATTGAGTCACATCACCATAGAGATAATCTAATTAAAGTTTCTAACATATGTTATTGGACAGAGATTAGAAGATATGGCTGTCTTTGCAAAATGGGATTAAGATTAAAACATGGCTTTTCCAGGGCACATAAATCCTTTCAAACCAGCACACATGGTTTCCAAGGCTAGAAAGCTTGCTTCCTCCCAGGGTTGGTAATGTTATGATGTTGGCTTGCTACAATCCTTGAGGTTCCTTGTATTGCTTTTCTGACTTTCATCAATGTCAGTGCTTAAACAATGGGAATTTATTTTCTTACAGTTAGAGTCTGGGAAAATGCCCAAATTAAGGCATCATCAAGGGGATGCTTTCTTCCTGTAGACCTGCTACTGGCAATCCGTGGCTCCTCTGCCACATAGCAAGGCACATGGCAGCATCTGCTGATCTCTCCCTTTTTCTCTACATTTTTTTGCTTTCAGCTTCTTGCTTCCATGGCTTTCTCTTTCTGCATTCATTGTGTTTATAAAAGACTCCAGTAAGAGGAATAAGACTCATCCTGAATGAGTTGGGTCACACCTTAACTGAAGTATTCTCATCAAAAGTTTCTAGTTACAATGGATTTACAGCCACAGGAATGAATTGGATTTAAGAACATGTTTTTCTTGGCTACATACAGCTTCAAACCACCACAGGCTCACACCCACAGGAACATGGATTAAGATTAAGAACATGAGGTACATAATTTAACCAACCCAACAGATCTCTTCTGATACTGTGTCCGTGGGAGAAGGGGGCACTGTTTTGTTACTCCCGGGAGAGAGGAGCATTGAAGTTCTCATTCGGGCACACTGAGAGAGGGAAATGTGCCTCACCACTGCTGGGTAGGGTTGGGAATTCAGACTCCCACCAGACCTCTGCCAACGCCATCCTAGTGCTGCATCATGCCTTGGGTCCCAAGGCCCCAGCTAGCCTGCCCTCTTCTCTACACCTTTCAGTCTTCTTATGATGGTTTTGTACATAGCATTCCAGCCTTTTAGCTATACTTAACAGAAGGAATAGGGAGAAAGGTATCTAATCCATCTTCTCCAGAACCAAAAGCCCCCCATTATATATATATATACATACATTTTTTTTACATGGGCAGGCACCAGGGATTGAACCCATGTCTCTGGCATGGCAGGCAAGAACTCTGCCTGCTGAGCCACTGTGCCCCTCCCCCCCATTATGTTTTAATGATTCTTCATCCATTCATTCCTTTGCTTACTCCATGAATTTTTAATGAGTGCCTATTTTATAACAGGCGTTAACAAACCTCTCCTTTGTTACTTCATTACACTTCTCACAATTTGTTTATATGTCTGTTTACTGGTCTAGTCTTTTCCTCTACCATTTGAAGACAAAGAAGTTTGATACCTCAAGGTATTCCCATTCCTAACATAGCGCCTACAAAGCAGAATGCTTGAAATACAAATCTGTTGATTGAATGGATGGATGTGAATATGAATGAATGAAATCTAGTTGCCACCCAGAAAATGTGTGGTTCATCTTGACCACATTTTCAGTGCAGCCTAAGGCAGGCTGTGATGTGTAGAGTGGGTGAAAGCTTCCCATTCTCTGTGGCCTCAGGAACTGGGAAGTATCTAGGTTGGTGTGTGATCTCTGGTATTTCCAGATCCATCTTCAGGCCCTGTGGTGGCCCCTGGTGAGTTTTTTCATCCGCATTTAAAATCCTATTTAACCCTTACTCCTCACATTCTAGAGACCACCTGAGAATATGAGGGATTACTCTGGTGTCCTCAATGAAGGTCACCAATGAGGCAGAAGTACAGGGGCACACCACTGTTCAGGGTACAGTCCTCTCTTTTGAAAAGCCATTTTTCGTAATGGCTAATTCTCTGAAGCCAGACTGCCTGCTTTGAGTCTTGAATCTGTCACTTGCTGTGTGTGCTTGGTATATAGTGGCACCTAAATCATAGGCTTGCAATGGGAGTTAACAGGGGCGAAAAGCTGCTAGGGCAGTATCTGGCAGGGGGAAAGTCTCCTTAACTGTTAGATTTTTACCATTTCTGATTTTTCTTTTATAATTCCCGGGCACAGTAATATAAAAACAAACTTTTATCTCTCTCCCATGAGGGTCTCTACAAACCCAGGGATTGTCAAAGATGAAATAAAGAACTTAACAAACTTTTTCTTCACTGCAGGGGTTAGGGCATGTGAGACCGGAGTGGGGAGAACAGGAGATGGGCATGGTTGTGGGAAGGCAATATAAGGTTTCCTTGTAAGGTGATACAATTGTACAGAACTAAATACTTGTACACACACACATATAAAGTACAGAAAAACTGAGGAAGTCTGAATAAGATGGGTGGATTTTGTCGATGTCAACATCCTGATTTTGATATTTTACTCTAGTTTTACAAAATCTGACCATTGGGGATGCCTTGGCAAAGGGTACAGGGGATCTATCCCTCTGCATTATTTCATACACCTGCCTGCGAATCTTCAATGCTCTCCATAAAAATTTTCAAAATTTAAAAAGAAAAAAAACTTCCTTGTCCCTTCTGTCTTTTGTTTTAGTCAGTGGCATCACCATCATTCCTTCTGCTAGTCAATGAAATTTACATGGGGAGTCAGTTCCTTAACTCTCTGCTTTGTTTTCTCACCTGTAAAACTGGGATAACAGTAGTGCCTACCTCATGGAGTTACTGCGAAGATTAAATGAGTTAATATCTGTGAAACACTTGGAAGAGTGCTTTGTTAATGAAGAAAAATAAGTAAATAAAATGCCTTGCACTCTATCTTCTCTTTCTGCCCTAGATCCAGTAAGTTACTAAATGCTGACAGGTTTTCCTACAACGTATCTCATCAATTCTCCCCCAGTTCAGAGCTGCAATGCCAATATTACTAGCTTCTGGGAAGACTTGCCATTGCAGATTAAGTCACTGCTCCTCTGTCTCCCAGGACTCCTCCATTTTCGTGTTCAACATCGATTTCCAGTTACCTGGAAGTGTCTGTTTCTCACTTTTTCCCACTGGAGTAGGAACTCGTTACTGGCAGACACCAACTCTTATTCATCCTTCGATTTCCAGCTTCTAAACAAAGTGCCTGGCAAAAAAGAAATGTTTTATGAATGAGTGATCAACTGGAAATGATCCTTGGCAGCAGCTTCTCTGCAGTGATGGTAGACTACTAGACCAGTGTCTGAGTCTATAGCTCTGTGGCCCAAACATAGATTGTAACCTTGCTCATAGGCAGCCATGCAGTTCTTGTGTGTCTTGTAGACAGAGCCCTGAAAATAAGCTTTCACTTTTCTTCTCCACGGATGCATTATTATGGGCTACCAAGATGCCCCTTAACTCCTGGACTTTACTCCGTTTCCTGAGATCCACCTAAAGCCATATCAAAGGTTGGTGAGAGTTTGGATCATGGAATGCACAAGGACTCTAAGTATTCGGTAATTAACCTGAGGCCAGGGACAAATGAGCTCTTGGCTTCCCTGTGAAGTAGAATAATGAGCTCACCTCAACTCCTGATAATACCACCATCACCAAGTTTCAATGTTTTTTCTTGCGTCCTCCCACTGAGTTTTACTTTGATCCATAGAAGGGAGTAGATGTTAGTCATCATTAAGTGGATCACCTCTCTGGAAAACATCCGTACAATCATAGAGAAATGTTTGTAAAGCATTCCAAGAAATGTTCAGTAATGGGGAAATGACTGGAGTTGGAAAGAGGTTTGGCAAAAATAGTCTGAAGACCACAAACCTAAGCTACCTTTGGCCTTTCACTATCTCTGCCTAAAGCAGCTGACCAAGCTAACACCCTTGCTTCTTCCTCCATAAGCGAAGGAGACAGATCTGGTATCAATCATAATAACAGTTAGTATTTATTAAGCAAGACACTTATTATTATTATATGCAAGACACTTTGTTAGGGGCTGGCAGTTTAGCAATAGCAGTGATAATGGTTACCATGTGCTGAGTGTGAGCTAGGTGCAGCATGCGATACTCAGCCCCTTACATGGATTATCTCTGTACACAGTGACCCAGTTGCTGAGATTCTATGCACATTTTTAAATCATTTCATGACCTGACCACTCTCATGTCCTTCAGTTTCAGAAGTCGCCCTGTCCCTTTTTGGTGAGAGCAGAGATCTCAGGCCTTTTCAGTGCTAGACCACAAAACTGCAACCTTAGCAAACTCTAGCTTCATCCCAATAGGCAAATTCCTCAAGGGGAAAAAAAAAGCAAGTAAATAAACCTTTCAGACATTGGAGGACCAAGTATTCAAGAGATCCAGGATAGCATTTCTGGAAATGTTCTAGTTGGGGAAAAAAGAAAACTTTTAGAATGATTAGTGAGTTCTTTAAAACCTTGATATTCCAAAGATTGAGAAATTTAGTTTAGATTTTCTTAGCATGTACTCTCATGATAAGGGAGCATTCAGTATATAAATGCTGTGCAACAGGGCTGCAAAATTGCAGCACAGAATGGGAGAAATTTGTCATTCTGAAATGCTAAGGGAATTCTTACTAACAGCTTTCTCATCTTGTAAAGCTATTATTTTTCTGAACTATAATATGATTTATAAGTCTCAGCTGAGTTTCATACTTTTTGTGGGAACAGCCTCAAAGAGAAATGCAATTTCTCAGAATATAAAATTTGCTCAGGATTTGGCCAAATGAGGATTAAAAAGAAAATATCTTCTGCAAACAAACATACCAAATCTTGGCTTCTGCCAGCACATCTGTAGGTGAATGTGGGTCTTCGCCAGAGTTCTGGGCTCAACTTGGCTCTCTTCTCATACTACACACTTTCCCTGCTGACTCCAGCCACTCCAAATGCTTCAACTCTTACCTGGACTCCAGTGACTTCAAAATCTAAACTCCCATTCCCTCATGACTCTCCTAAGTTAAAGGTCCATATATCTAACTACACTCACTAGACTTACACCATCACGTCCTATAGGTGCTCAATCTCAAATTCCCTTCTTTTCCATAAACCCGTTCCTTCTCCTGGATTCCCAGTATTGGAATGATACAAATACCCATAGAAATAAGCATGATGCAGTTCCTACTGTCAAGAAGCTTGTAATCTACCACAGGAAACAGAAAAGTAAACAGGCAATTATAAGACAGGTTAATAAGTGCCATGAAAGGAGAAACCCAAGAGTCTGTGGCTCTCATAGGAAGGACATCCCATCAGGAAGGCAACCTTAAGGAAGTAACTGCTTATTGGGTATAAGTTCAGTAACTGAAGTGTGCATGTATGTGTGCAGGCATGTGTATGTATGGGGGTGTATGTGCATATGTGCGTGGGTGTGTGAGTTTGGGAGCCACAAGGAGGTGCAGAAGGAGCCCTATGGGCAGAGGCCCAGGGGCATAAGAGCATGGAGGCACATATAAGGTATGGCTTGGATAAAGTGCTCTGGAGGGACGGAACAGAGGAGACCAGATCACCCAGGCCAGGTCAGGACAAGCCTTGTGTCCCACATTTGTTCACAGAGGTTGAAACCAAAAAAGCATGATGCAGAGGGTTTACCAAGCATGACCTGGGAATGTCTTTTCATGGAGAGCCTCAAATCGTCATGATCCAGGCTCCAGGGTGTCCCACAAGGTCACAGGTGCTCACACTGTGCTCCATGGGATGCTAAAATGGATCCAAAGAAAATCAGTTTGGGGTTACTTATGTCATAATATTGACCTCACAGGGTGATTATACTTTATACACATAATTAACTTTAATTCTTAAAAACACTCTGAGTGTGAGACAGACAATGGACGTTAGAGATAGACAAGGGAAACTTCAAAACCTTGGGCAAATTATTTAATCCCTGCATTCCCGTCATCTCAGCTGTAAATAAGAGTGGAAATCACAGGCCACAAAGCTTCATCTTAATCCCTCTGAAGAGAAAAAGGTTTTGAAAGTTTATCAAGCCTGACCTAAACAAATGTGAAATTATTCATAGTTTTTATTTACATTCTTCATATGAATATTCTTACATCTTGATGCAGAATATTGATATGTTTGATTATGGATAGGTGCATTAGTTTGTTACACTGCTGGAATGCACTATACCAGAAATGGAACTGCTTTTAAAAGGGAATTTATTAAGTTGCAAGTTTACAGTTGTAAGGCCAAGAAAATATCCAAACTAAGGCACCAACAAGAAAGTTACCTACATTCAAGAAAAGCTGATGCTGTCCGGAGGTCATCTGTCTGCTGGGAAGGTTCGTGGCTGGCATCTGCTGGTCCGCGTTCCTGGTTCCATTGCTTTCAGCTTCTAATGCCAGCGGTTTCCTTTCTAAGCATCTTTGAGCATTCACATAGCTGCTCCTGGACTAAACTTTGGTATTCATCATCTGCTGGGGCCAGAGATTTTTTCTCTTCAGGTTCTGACTGTTTCTGTGAGTCCTTGTTTAGCACCCAGGCTGTTTCTGTCTTGATTTCCAAACATCTGCATCAGCTGTCAGGTTTCTTCAAAATGTTTCCCCTTTTAAAGGATTCCAGTAATCTAATCAAGAACCGCCTAGAATGAGCAGAACCACATAGCCATCTAATCAAAAGGTCATACTCACAATTGGGCACTCCATATCTCCGTAAAGATAATCTAATCAAAAGTTTCTGCCTCACGTTATTGTATCAGGATTAAAAGAAATGGCTGCCTCGTCCCCCAAGATTGGATCAGGATTAAAACATGGCTTTTCTGGGGTACATAATGGCTTCAATCTGGCACATGGTGTTATATGGTCTCTGTGATATCTTAACTTTCAAAATCTGAATTCAAGATAAAAAAGCACATCTGGCCCAAGGATTTTGTATGAGGAATTTGAGGGCATGCAATATATAGAAATCATAAGGTAAATGAAGTAAGATACATAAAGTGCCTTGCTAGGACAGTGGCTGACACCTAGTGAGGTCTCAGAAATGGCAATTATTATTAAAAAGAGTGTGTGGGACACCTTAGACTTTATAAAGCATCAAGGAGTGTAGGAACCTGAGACATCTCAGAGGAATTCTGTTTCCCATCTCTAGCCTAAAAAATTTTTTACAAATACATTTTCAGACAATGTGGGTGTGATTTAACTTTTCTAAGCATGACTATGTCATTGGCTTTGCCACTGTTCTCTTATTCACAGCAGGAGGAGGAGCATTCAGAATTTCACAGATATGGCAAGGGCTGGTTATTAGAAGATAAGCAGAGCTTTTCTGGATGGACAAATTGCAGAAGGAAGATTCTGGGAGAGGAAACAACACAGGCAAAGGCCTGGTGGAATAGAGCAATTAACGGTTTTGCGTTAATAGTAGGAGTCTTGGGGCGGGCCGCGGTGGCTCAGCGGGCAAGAGTGCTTGCCTGCCGTGCCGGAGGACCCCGGTTCGATTCCCGGCCCCAGCCCATGTAAAAAACAAACAAACAAACAAAATATAATAAAACAAGAAAATGTTTAAAAATGTTTCCCTTTCTTCCTCCCTTCCTTCCTTCCATCCTTCCTTCCTTCTCTGTCTTTCCTTCCTTTCCTCCCTAAAAAAAAAAAAAAAAAAAAATAGTAGGAGTCTTTAATACACCTCTCTCGATATTGGCTAGAACATCTAGTCGGAAGATCAATAAGGAAATATAAGACTTGAACAATACATTAAACCAACTAGATATAACAGACATTTATAAAGCACAGCACCCAAGAAATAAAGAATACACATTTTTCTTTAGTGCGCATGGATCATCCTCCAGGATAAACCATATCTTAGGCCAGAAAACAAGTCTCAATAGTTCAAAAAATTTGAAAACATGCATATCCCCTTATTGACTTCAGTGGAATGAAGCTAGAAATCAATAATAAGTGGAGAAAAGGTAAAAATACAAAAATATGTGAAACTTAAACCACATACTGCTAAACAATCAGTGGATTAAAGAGAAAATTATCATGGAGATCTATAAATATCTTGAGATGAATGAAAATGAGAACGCAATATACCAGAACTTGTGGGATGCAGCAAAGGCAGTGTTGAGAGAGAAGTTTAAAAAGAAGAAATATTTCAATCAAAGACTTAAGCTGAAAACTGGAAAAACTAGAAAAAGAAGAGCAAACTAAACCCAAAGCAAGCAGAAGGAAGGAAATAAACATTAGAGTGAAGACAAATGAAAGAAAGAATTAAAAAATACAGAGAATAAAAAAAACCAAAAGTTGATTCTTTGAAAAGATCAATAAAACTGACAAACCTTTAGCTAAGCTGACAAAGAAAAAATGAGAAAAAATACAAATAACTAAAGTCAGAAATGAAAAGGGGGACATTATTACAGACCCTACTGAAATGAAAAGGAATACAAGAGGATACTATTAACAACTAATGCCAATAAATTAGATAACCTAGATGAAATGCAAAAGTTCCTAAAACAAACAAACTTCCTACACTGACTCAAGAAGAAACAGGAGATCTCAACAAACCAGTCACAAGAAATTGAATCAGACATCAAAAACCTCCCAACAAAGAAAAGCTCAGGACCAGATGGCTTCATAGAGAATTTTGCAAACAATTCCAATAAGAATTAACATCAATCCTGCTCAAATTCTTCCAAAAAATTGACGAGGAGGAAAGTCTTCTAATTCATTTTATGAGGCCAGCATCACCTGCATATCGAGGTCAAGACCATGAGAAAAGAAAAATCCTGCATCCCTTCTTAATTAGAACACTTAGTAGACTAGGAATAGAGGAAAACTTCCTCAACATGATAAAGAGCATATACAAAAAACTCACAGCTGACATCATACTTAATGGTGAAAGGCTGAAAGTTTTCACTCAAAAATCAGGAGCAAAACAAAGATGCCTACTGTGGCCAGTGATATTCAAAATTGTACTGGGAGTTCTAGCCAGAGCTATTAATGGCAAGAAAAATAAATAAAAATCACTCATATTGGAAAGGAAGAAGTGAAACCTTCCCTATTTGTAGATTAGTGATCCTATATACAGAGAATCCTGAAAAAACCACAACAGTGCTCCTGAGGGCTAATAAATGAACTCATCAAAGTGGTGAGGTACAAGACCCTAAAATCAATATTGTTGCTGTATGCTTAGTAGTGAACAATCAGAAGAAGAAATAAAAAAAATTTCCCTTTACAGCAACAACTGAAAGAATAAAATATCTAAGAATAAATCTAACCAAGAATGTAAAGGACTTGTACCCAGAAAACTACAAAGCATTGCTTATAGAAATCAAAGAAGACCTGGGTAAATAGAAAAATATTCCATCTTCATAGATTGGAAGACTAAATGTTGTTAAGATGTCAGTTCCATCCAAAGTGATTTACAGATTCAATACAATGCCAATAAATTTCAACATCTGTCTTTGGAGAAGTAGAAAAGCCAGTAATCAAATTTATATGGAACAGTAAGGGGCCTTAAATAGTCGAAGCCACCTTGCAAAAAAAGAACAAAGTTGGAGGACTCACAAAGCCACAATAATTAAAATAGCATGGTAATGGCACAAGGACAGATATATAGACCAATAGACCAATGAAATCAAATTGAGAATTCAGAAATCAGCCCTCACATTTATGATCAACTGAATTTTGACAAGGAGTAAAGACTACTCAATTGGGAAAGAATTGTCTCTTCAACAAATGGTGCTGGAATAACTGGATCTCTATTTGCAAAAGAATGAAGGTGGACCCCTACCTCACACCATATAGAAAAATCTACTCTAGATGGATCAAAGACCTAAATATAAAAACCAGAATTATAAAACTCCCCAGATAAAAATGTATGGAAGCATCTTTAGAACCTTGTGTTAGGCAATGGTTTCTTAAACTTTATACCTAAGCACAAGCCCAGAAGAAAAAAATAGATAAACGTGACCTCATCAAAATTAAAAACTTTTGAGCCTCAAAGAACTTCTTCATGAAAATGAAATGACAACTACACAGTGGGAGAAAATATTTGGAAATTACATATATGATAAGGGTTTAATATCTAGAATATATAAAGAAACACTTCAACTCAAAGACAAAAAGACAAGCAACCCAATTAAATAATGGGCAAAAGACTTGACTAGACATTTCTCCAAAGAAGATATACAAATGGCCAAAAAAGCACATGAAAGAATACTCAAACTCATTAACTGTTAGGAAAATGCAAATAGAAACTACAATGGGCTACCATTTCATACCCACTAGAATAACTACTATTTAAAAAATTGAAATTTAAAGTATTAGAGAGGATATGGAGGAATAAGAATGTGCATTCATTGCTGGTGGGAATGCAAAATGGAGCAACTCCTATAGAAGACACTTTGCCTATTCCTCAGAAAATTAAATATAGAATTATCATATGAGCCAGCAATCCCCACTTCTAGGCCTACATCCAAAAGAATTGAAAGCAGTGACCCAAACAGATTATTTGCACACCAAAGTTCATAACGCTATTATTTACAGTTGCCAGAATATGAAAGTAGCCCCAATGTCCATCAACAGATAAATGGATAAACAAAATGTAGTATATACACATGATGGAATAGTATTCAGCCATAAAAAGAAATGAGGTTCTGACACATACAGTAATGAGGATGAACCTTAAAGACATTACATTGTGTGAAATAAGCCAGACACAAAACAACAAATATTGTATGATCTCAGTGAAATGAAATAAGTAGAATAAGCAAACTCATAAGAAGAAGAATCTACAATATGGGGTAGGAATAGGGAGTTAAGACTTAAAATGCACAAGAGTTTCTATTTGGGACAGTGGAAAAGTTTGGTAATGAATGGTGGAGACACAGTACAACATTATGAATGCAATTAGCAGCACTGAATGAATTATATGTTTGAATGTGGTTAAAAGGGGAAATGTTAGATTGTATATATGGTACTATAATAAAAATTTAAAAATAAATCCATGGAATGGCACAACACAAACAGTGAACCCTTAGTTAAACCATGGACTACAGTTATTAGAACAATTATAAAAATGTGCTTTCAACAGTTGTAACAAATGTACCACCCCAATGCAAGGTATATTTGAACTAGGAGCCCTGTATTTTATGCATGACTTTTCTATAAACCCACAATTTCTCTAATTTAAAAAAAGGCTATATGCAAATTTAGTCCTTTGGTGCTTTTCCTCCACTGTGCTTTAAACTTTGAGAAGTAGCCCCAGCTGTATCATTCCCTAAAGTGTCCCTGGCACATCCCTCAGTGTCTGGCCATTTATTAGGACCCTCTCCTCCCAACTATTTGTTGCAAATACACCAGTAAACACAACAGGAAAACAAATGGTGGAGGAGGCTGCTCTGGTTGAAATGAGAATGGAGGCCCCAAGCCAAGCCTTAAATTGAAGCAATTGTATTGATTTTGGATGCTTCCCACTAGACCCACTCCTTGTGCTTCCCAGAGGTCCTCCAGGGACTTCTGCTGGGGAACACTCTTAAAAGCATTTTTGTAAATGATGGGCTGCTCTGACTAACAAAAGGTTTTGTTACTTGGCTTTGGGGTAGGATGAGTATTATTCTCTGCCTGAGGAAGCCTTCCTTTAATGACTTACAGAATGGATAAATGATCAAAGTAGCTTTGTGTAGACAGGAAGAATATTTCATTCATTTATTTCAACATCTCTGCTCCCTTGGGTGGGTAAAGATGGTTAAAGACATCTGTGGGCTGTTCTGAGTTGTATTCTTTTGTGCAAGACTGAATGTAGAGTAGACATTTCTTTGGAAAGTCATCTTGGCTTAGGCCCAGACCATGGAGAAAATTCCCTCTGTACTCAGCAGATCCAGGCACACATGGGCCCATTCCTGGATCTGAGATGGTATGACACAGGACACATGTGCCGTCACTTGTTCAATGTGGTCAGCTGTCTTGGAGTCGAAGGATCCCTGTATTTGTTGAATAGGGCAAATGGAAGTGAAAATTACCTTCCGATGGAGAAACATTGCTGAAGAAAATCAATAGAAATGGTCCAAGATCCATTGGCACCATCTCCATTTTAATTGTTGTAGACTTTCAAATGACTGGATTCAACCTCTGTGAGGCCAGATGAGAATAAATAGCAGGCAGGGTTAAAGGAGAAGCAGCTTGTCTGGGCAGCCACAGATTAAACCGAAAATATGTGCTGGCCAGAAGTAAGTATTTCAACCTCAAAATGTTCTTTCCAAATTCTAAGATCGTGTGTTTGACATGTTTAAGAGAGAGATGTAACAGCTGAAGTTGTCTTTGTTCAGAAAGTAGGAGACGGTTTTGTCTAGACTCTCAGGAATGAGGTAGACTGACATTTTCAGATCAAATGAAAAAATATTTTTAAATCTCTTTTTTTCCCCTTCAGGAAGAGGGTTTGACATGCTTCTACAACTTAAATTTGAGTGATCTAAAAATGGCCTCAATAATTTGCTATAAAAAATAAAGTAAAATGAACCATTGAAAATACTGTCAATTCATTTTTGTACCTGTGCTGGTTTAAAAGGATGTATGGACCCTAGAAAAGCCATGTTTTAATCAAAATCCCATTTCGTAAAGGCAGAATTATCCCTATTCAATACTGTATGTTTGAAACTGTAATCAGATCATCTCCCTGGAGGTGTGATTTAATCAAGAGTGGTTGTTAAACTGGATTAGATGACGACATGTCTCCACCCATTTGGGTGGGTCTTGATAAGTTTCTGGAGTCGTATAAAAGAGGAAACATTTTGGATAATGAGACGATTCAGAGAGAGAAGATCAGAATAACATAGCCACGAGAAGCAGAGTCCACCAGCCAGCAACTTTTGAAGATGAAGGAACATGCCTCCCAGGGAGCTTCATGAAACAGGAAGCCAGGAGAAGAAGCAAGCAGATGACGTGGTGTTCGCCATGTGCCCTTCCAGATGAGAGAGGAACCCTGACCGTGTTCACCATGTGCCTTTCCAGATGAGAAACTGTGACTGTGTTCGCCATGTGCCTTCTCACTTGAGAGAGAAACCCTGAACTTCATCGGCCTTCTTGAACCAAGGTATCTTTCCCTGGATGCCTCTGATTGGTGTAATTGAGATATTTTCTTGGCCTTAGAACTGTAAGCTAGCAATTTATTACATTCCCCTCTTTAAGGGCCATTCCATTTCTGATATATTGCATCCCAGCAGCCAGCAAACAAGAACAGAACCTTAACAATATTACCACAATCACCAGCAACACAATAACTAATAGCTTTTCATTTCCAGGTATGTGTTAAGCTCTTAATACGTATTTTCTTATTTAATCCTCCCAGCGACCCCATAAGGTAGGTATCATTATACCAATTTGTTGAAGAAGAAACTGAGGCACAGAAGGTTGGGGCAACTCACTCAAAGCTGACTGAGCAAGGACTGGGTCTGACTGACCCCAAACTTGCCCCCCTCACCCTTTACTATATCTTCTTTCTCCACAGGGCCAGCATCGTACAGAAGCGCATCATTTACTTTCAAGATGAGGGCTCTCTGACCAAGAAACTTTGTGAACAAGGTAAGGAGAGGCTGGCGCGGGAGGGACAGATAAATAGAAGGCGGCTCATTCAGTGTAAGCATCCAGCCACAGGAATTAAGACACTTGGGCTAAATTCCTCTGGGTTCTGCTTCCTCACGTAGTTCCGATTTTTAATCTGGCTGTGTGCTCTGGATAATTGGATCCGCCTTAAGCTCTAATTACCCAGCTTGATTCCCTGGGTAGAAGATAATGTGCCTTATATTGGTGTCATCTTATTTTTGTGAAGCAGTGATTATTCTGAAGAGGTTCCTTGGAATAATTCACAGGACTTAATTAAGGAATGCACAATTGTGCACCTTTAAAAAGTCTTGTTATGGTTCTCTGGAATAATCACTGCAGCAAAAACTGGCATGGTACCCGCAATAAGGGGGGTGGATTTTCTCCAGGGAAGACCAGTGGAATGCCGAGGGAGTACTGACCTTGTGATTTCACTGGAAGCCAGGATTTGGTCTTTGGATTTGCAAACTCATCAACTTCCTCTTCTAGGGTAGAAAGCATTTTAGCAAACTTCATAGACCCCAAGTAGAGTGGAGAGGTTAGAGCAGGGGCCCAATTCAGATCAGATCTGGATTTGAATCCTGCCTCTGCCCTTCCTAGCTATGTGACCTTGTGGTTTAATATACTTAAATGATACCCTGCCGCCTTGGCACGTAAGTGAGTGTTAGCTATTGTTATCTCTATCAGAAAGCTTATGAATCTACCATAAAAAAGATTTAAGACCCTAAAAATCTGAATGTATTTAGAAGTCATTAGAGAACTGAATAAAAATAGAAAAAGTCTACTGTTATACATCTGAACTCTCCTTTCTATTCATTTTTGCAGACTTTTAATGTGTATTTAGAGCAATTAGTGTTTTTAGAAGAAATAATCCTGTCCAACTCTAGTAGATCATAAGCTAAGGAAAGGAAAGGTTGATAAAGGTCTTCTGGGAAAATAATAATAGTGTTTTGGTTAGCTAAACCTGCCAGAATGTAATATACCAGAAAGAGTTGGCTTTTACAATGGGATTTATTAGCTTACAAATGTTCAGTTCTAAGACATCAAAATGTCCCAATTAAGGTGTCAAAAAGAGAATACCTTCTCTGAAGACCAGTTACCAGTGAGCTTGGGCTCCTCTGTCAGATAACAAGACATGTGGTGATGTCTGCTGCTCCTTCTCTCCCAGGTTTTCTTGCTTCTAGATTCTGTCTTCAGTGGCTACCTCTCAGTTCTCTGAGACTTTTTCTGTGAACTCCTCTCATTTCATCTCTCAGGTTCTATGGAGCTTCTCTGAACTCTCTGGGCTTTTTCTGTGTATCCTTTATCCTTTTATGAGGATTCCAGTAAGAGGATTAAGACCTACCTTGAATGGGGTGGGTCACATCTCAATTGAAATAACCTAATCAACAGGTCCCACCTACAATATGTCTGCACCCACAGAAAAGAAGTCAAAGAACGTGGCCTTTTCTGGGGTGCATGAGAGCTCCAAACTGCCACAAATAGATGATATTTTTAAAATTCATACTACCTACAATTCCAAGCACTTCATATACATTAATCATACAATCTGTACAACAACCCTGTGTGGTAGAGATGATTAAATCATCTCTATTTTACAGAGACATAAGAGGTTAAATGGCGCAGTAGAGGGTAAGGTTTGAACCCAGGCTGGCTATCCCTAAAGCCAAGGCCCTTAGTCACTGCCTTTCTATCAAAGAGGTGCCTCCCAATTCAGGAGCTTGTGCTCTTGCCTTTGGTAGATCCCAAAAGAGGAGTTAGAGCAGAAACTAGGTCCTCTGTGGAGGATCGCTTGGTAAGAATGGAAATAGGAAAAGGGGAGAGAGTTGCTGGCCTGCATTAGCGGCCAGACAGTCATAGCCTACTGACCAGGGCCTGGTCAACTTCTGGTTGGGCACCCCCAAGTGTGGCTTTTGGAGTGTTCTTTCCTTTCCTTGTATTCTATTGACCCTAAGTTCACTCAGGCTTTCTCCAAAAAGAGTGGCATCACAGCAGATAAGGCTCTTGATTCCTAAATGGCAATCATATCCCTGCCCTACCTCTATGAAATGACATCTAGGTCCTGTGAGTTTGTTTTGAGTGTTCCAGGTAGCACATTTAAAAGCCATGTTTTGGCCTATCCCTGCAAACAGCTGACCACAGCCACTGCAATATGGTTTTGTTAAATTGACTGCCAGAAGACAACTTTATTTTCTGGATTTGAGGATTCTTAGGAGACACTTCACTGATGCCTCCATGTGCTGAGAACTGTTCAAGTGCACCTCCCAAAGCTTCCATCCCGACATGGTTATTTGAAGTCTTATCTAAGCTGTGAATATGCTAAAATTCTGCAGATCTGGTGGCAATTGATGTCATGTCAAAACTCTATTCGTTATCACTTCCAAAGTAGAGACCTTATAAAAAAGATGAAGCAAGCATCTGTGTAAAAAGACCACTTCCCAACAGCTACTTGAAGAACCACAAAAGGCCCAACAGGACCTAGTCTGTGGGATCATTAGGTGCAGTCATAGAAATCCATCAGTTAGCAAAACAGATCACTTAAAGAAAATCTATAAAATATAAATACAGAGCAAAGGAATTTGCCTAATCAGTTATCTTTAGCGCTTTCATTAGATCTTTATACTCTTTGCTTGTTTGTTGACTCAAATCAAATCCATCAAGGAAGGGGAGAGAGAAATATTTATCTATTACTTTTTTCCCAAATGAAACCATTAATCCACAGGGGCAAAATTAAAAGCTGTAGAAATAAACAGCAACAGCATTCTGTGATTTTTTTTTAAAGAAACATAAAACATTAACTCACAATTAAGATAAGGGAAACATAAATAATAACAGTAAAATATTACTCCAGATGCAATGAATAATAAATATGGGCATATACACACACTTTAATCCCTATCACATACAATTAAGGCAGAGAGACAGGACAAGATGAAAAGAAAAGCAGAGAAGGAATAATGAGGAAAAAGAAGAAAAAGAGATGGGGGACAAAGAATAAAGGAAGAGAGTGGAAAACAAGTCAATGGATTAAGGGTAGAAATGGGGAACAAGGGTGGCTCAGGGCAAGTTCCATGGCCTAAAGTAACTGTGTGCTCCTCAGGCCCCTTGTTGTTGGGAGAAGAGGAGTAAGTTAACACTTATCACTGCCCTTTGAAAACCTGTTTCATTTTCTAATAGGATTTTCCTCGGTAGGATGCAGTATGTCTGTTTTCATTTTCAAACTTTAAAAATTATTTTTTTGAGTGAAAACTTATTTTTCTTTGGAATTCCAGAAGTTCTGTTATAAGTGTCTTCCCTTAAACCCCTGGAAATATCTTTAAGTTTGCTAGGTATAAAGCCCTTTTAATAAGGGAAAGCTATCCGTTTGCCTTATTTTGGTTCTTTGAGAGATTATTGCAGCCCCATTTAACAATGCCTTGTACTTATAATGGAGACCTCGGCATTTATCTCTTAGTTTTGAATTCCTTTTTCAAAACTATGTTGGTTTTTTAAATCATGGTTGATCATAATAGGAATGCAAACAATGAACTCTTCAGGAATTACTGATTTATGCTACCTTTCCTGAAATATATTCAACAGACCTTGCCCCCTTAACTATAAAAGTGGCTTACCCAGTAAACAAAGCTGACAGGCTGTCCCTAAGAACAGACAATGTTCTACTCTCTTCCAAGAATAGAAATATCACCAAACAATGTTCTACTTTGGGTGACTTCAGATGTCTTCTTTAGGGAATGTTTAGAAATCCTGGGACTATTTAGGGAAATAACTTTTCAAATGCACCATTCTTCGTTTGATAAAGCAAAAGCAAGAATTTATCACGCACCCCTCTCTCCCACCCCACTATTAGTGTTATGCAAACCTATCCAGAAAAGGTTGCTTTTCTAGAGGCAGTATAGTAAAGAGATTGACAATATGGGGTGTGGGCTTAAAATGAGGTGGGCTCCAGTTCTGCCTGTACCACTCGCTAACCCTGTCACCTAGGGCAAGTTAACTAATCTGCCTTAGTTTACTGATCTGCAAAATGAAGATATAATCAAACTATCTACTTCTTAGGACTGTTAAGATTAAATGAAGCACTATATAAAAGGGATTAGCACATATAAGGACTCAATACACGTAGTTATTATTTACAGTGTCTCATATGTTTGCCTACATCCTAGAACCCAGAATGTCTTCTTTGGTTTGTATATTCAAGCCAAAAGAACCCGGTGAATGCCAAAAGGAAGACTGCTAAAATGCTCTTCCTGACACTGGAAAAGATTTTCATACTCTTTGTATAATATTTAAGAATAATGTCCAACTTGCAAAAACAGAACATTTATGTTAATACTGCTAGGGCAACTGAAGAAAATGTATTTGAAGCAAGTTGCACCTGTAGTCATTGTTTTATCTTGCAGGAAGCTGAACAGACTAAAAGCAACAATGCACAGTTAGGGATGTGGGCTTGACAATCAAACATACCGAATTTATTTATGAATTCTCTTTTGCTCTATTTGTCCACTATTCACAGCTAAAAATGGAGGTGGAGAGGGAATCTAGTTCAGTTTTTCCTGATGGCTTCTATACCCAGAAGGAAATCTAAGCTTTTGAACATAGTCCCACAACCTACTCCCCCTAATACAATTTCTAAAAGCTTGGTAAGAAGTGATATAACTATAAACTCATACCTTTAAAAATATGTATATTTCAGCAGTCATTTATGTCTTTCTACGTGATCTTACTCTCCTTCAAAGCAATTCCTTCTTATACTGACAATTTGGATCCAGAAAATATTTCTTAGAGAAAATACACATATGCATACTGATCTTAAAATTTCATGGAGAAATCCTGTGCTGGGGGTGAGAGGGTGGGACGGCCAAGAAAGGATAACTGAGGATATCAGGATAAATATTACCCCTGATTTCCCAAGGTAGGCCCCATCTCAAATATTTTGCCCTAAATGGCTTCAATTTTCATATCTTCACATTCATTGATTTTTTTCTTCTGACAACTCCAATCTGCTGTTGAACCCCCTTAGGGAATTTTAAATTTTGTTGCTGTGCATTTCAGCTCTGTTTGGTTCCTTTCCATAATTTCTCTCTATTGATTTTCTCTTTGTGTTTACCTATTTTTTTCCTGACTGCCTTTACTTCTTTGTCCATGTTTTCCTTTAACTCTTTGAGCATATTTAGAACCATTTTTTTTAAGCCTTTGTGTGGTATGTCCCAGGTCTGGTCCTTCTTGTTAAAGTTTCTAAAGTTTTAATATTCCCTTTTGCCTAGGACACCACTTCTGTTTTATTGTATGTTTTATAATCTTCTGTTGAAACCTGGAGATTTTCATATTTTAGTGTGTTACCATTGGAATTTAGACACTGAGGCATCTGTTCCTTAAGTTGTATGCAGCTTGTGTTATTACAGAGCTTCCCTTGAGTGTCAGAAACTAGCAAAAATTGAGGAAAAAACACCTCCTTTCCCAGTCTTTGCAGATTGACCTATATAGTGCTCTCCTTCAGAGTTTACCTATACAAGAATTTAGAAAATAGCTCAAGGCGAAAGTGTAAGGGCTGCCCTAATCCTTTCAGTGCATGCATCTTGTCTCAGACATATGCATGTAGCTTTAGGAATTCTTCAGTTTACACAATATAAATGCCCCGTTTGCTAGGAAACAGCTTCCTCATGGTCCCAGGCACTTTACTGTATATCCTACAGCCAGCAATCTCTTATCCCAGGGAACCACTTGACTGCTCTTTTACAGTGTTCTGAGGAGAGTTTCTGTGATCCACCTTCTGCATGCAAAGTTCTGGGATGGCAAGTCCGTCCGGCCACCACCAGATGACATATCAGATGACCACCGCCATGGCCAGACATACATTCTCCCAGTATGCGCATGAGGGTAACTGTGCTCCCTCTGGAAGTGGGACCAAGAATCTGCACTGGAAGTGTGGGCCAGCTCTGCTGAGTGGTGACAGGAGGGTCCAGCCAGGGTTTCAAATGATCCTATGTTTTTAATTGTCTTTTTGTTGATGTGGTATTTGCCCTGTTATTGCAATACTTTTTTCTGGAGCTTTGAGAAAGATGTTTCTGCCAGTTCTTGATGGTCGTTCAAAATTTCTGTGGGGGAATGGAGCCTTGAAGCATCTCACTCTGCCATCTTGATCAGGGTGAGACTTTGGGTTTTCTTAATAAAGGTTAAGGATGAGATGGAAGGGATGCAGCCTTTTAAACAGCCCATTTTTACTCCTAACTTGATGGCCTTCCTGACTGTGTTTCAGACTCCACCTTTGATGGGGTGACCGACAAGCCGATCCTAGACTGCTGTGCGTGTGGAACCGCCAAGTACAGGCTCACATTTTACGGGAATTGGTCTGAAAAGATGCACCCCAAGGATTACCCTCGTGAGTAATGTAACTACTTTACGGATTGGGAGGGAACGCATTGCGAAGTTCTGTCTGATTCTGGGAAATACAATCAGCTGAAGTGTGTGAGGTATGCTCCCTTTTATCACTTGTTCATGAAACACATTCTGATAAGCAACTTCAGACATGAAGCAGACATAATAATGGTATGCTTTTAGTTTCTTTGCCCAGACTTGTGCTAAATATTTTATCTGTGATTTAAAAGAAATGTTCATGAAGTCATGCTGCTTATCTTCAGGTCAGGCATTAAGTAACCTCAGTTATCCTGAAATGGCCCTATCCATGAATTACACAACTGACCTATTTGTGCTGGAAATAACTGGTGAAGGGATCTTCTCTAGACTCCATAGACCAAGGTCAACAAATACTCAACATCCTCACTCATGAAAGGCATTGTTAGTGAGTCAGTGTGCTGGTTTGAAATGTCATGTACCCCAGAAAAGCCATATTCTTTAATCCTCATTCAATATTACTGGGTGGGATCTTTTTTATTGTTTCCATGGAGATGTGACCCACCCAGTTGTGGGTAGTAGCTTTTGATTTGATGATTTCCATGGAGATGTGTCTCCACCCATTCAAGGTGGGTTTGCTTACTGGAGCCCTTTTAGAGGGAATCATTTTGGAAAAAGCTTTAGTGCTGACAGAGCCCACACGGCCAGAGACCTTTGGAGATGAAGAAGGAAAATGCCCCCAGGGAAGCCTCATGAAACAAGAAGCTGAGAGAGAAAGCTAGCAGACATTGCCATGTGCCCTCCCAGCTGACAGAGGTGTCCAGAAGCCAAGGACCCCAGCAGACACCAGCCAGGTGCCCTTCCAGCTGATAGAGGTGTTCTGGACCCATCGGCCTTTCTTGAATCAAGGTATTCTTCCCTGGATGTCTTAGTTTGGACATTTTCATGGCCTTGAAACTATAAAATTGCAAGTTAATAAATTCCCCCTTTTTAAAAGCCATTCTGTGTCTGGTATATTGCATTCTAGCAGCTTACAAATGAAAACAGTCAGCATGCTCTTTCTCTGCTGATTCCCAAGGCCACATTGGAGTTCTTCATAACAACATGCTCCACATAGATAATACCAATCAATGAGAGCTGTCAGTGGTTTCTTAACTTGCTATTTTGAAGTATATCCTCAATCATGACACTTCCAATTCCCTTTTATATGCAATTGTCTCAACAAATGCTTAACATATGTAAGATACTACACTAAGCACTGGGCATATAATAGTGACCAAAAAAAAAAAAAAAAAAAAAGACATAGCCTGTGTCCTTATGCCATTCAGAGGCTGCAGGGGAGAAAGACATTTCAAATAATCATACAAAAAGACATGAAAATAGAACAGTGAACTTACTGTGTGACAAGTATTTTTGCATATATTCTATCATTTAATCCTCAAAATCATCTGTTTGTATGGATGAACTCACTGAGTATCAGAGCAATCTCCATACTTTGTCTAAAAGTGGGTCTGTGATTCAAATCTGATTTGTCAGGTTCAAAATTTGCAGTCTCCTTGTCCTGCCTTTGGTTTGGATTGTCTTGCCCATTCTATCTAAATCTGTGTGGCAGGATGTCTGTGTGCGGCACTGAGCGTGCTATTACTGTTCGTTGTCTGTTTCATTCTTGTTCATTTCGCTTTGGAGCTGCCACACACAGCTGGAAAAAAAAAAAAAGAGCAGGGCTGGGAGAAGATTAACAAGAGAAATTTGAGTTAGGTCCCAAAGGAAAGGGGAGAGAAGGGCATATGGCTGGGGCCTCAGAGGACCCAGACCAGACCAGAACCCTCAGTGACCCTCACCTAGCCCATCCAGAGGGAACTCCAGCATTTCTTGGCAGATCAGGAGCCCTATTGTTTAATTTTGCCCACGTGTAATCCAAGCCTGGGATCTTGGAAGCCTCTCAGTTGTTCAGTCTTCCTACTCAGGGATTCAGCCTGATCTGCTTCAGCTGGTGTGGGAGACCTGCCTGAGCAAACTTGGATTTTCTGCCTGGGGAAAAAAAAATCCACTTGGAAGAGCTATGATGGAAACAATTTCTTCCAGTGCCTTCCACCCACTAACCCAGAGGAAATAAAATATTCAGGGCTCATTACTCATCTTTTGTAATCCTAAGGAGCGTCTTGCTCTTTTCTACTTTGCCACTGTCATTTCCCAGAATTTAAAAACAAATAAAATAAAAAAGAACAAAAAGGTACAGAACCATTGTTGCTGGGCTTTTGAGCCAAATCGAGTACAGATCTAAGGAGACTTTCTGTGGAATTGTTAGGAGTTTCTTCGTAAATATAACAGACATGTTCTGATCCCCCAGGACCATCCCGTTGTCAGATAGCTATGTTGCATTGTCAGACTGTGCTGTAATTTTTTTGTGGGAAAACTTTGGTCCCTATTTGTGTATAGCATCAATCACATTATACTGTAATTATTTCTTCAAGAGTCTTCCCCTCCAAAATGAGAAGTCCACCTAGACAAAAACTGTAACATGCTCATCTTTGATCCTTAGCACCTGGAAGTATGATGTACTAAATGTTGAACTCGGAGTGATGTCATTATGACCTGGGAGGCATATTTCTAGCACACAGCTAGTCATGATGGCCAGTACTGGGCAGGAAGTATGGGCCAAGTCCGTCTTTGGAGGGAAAGGGTGGGCTTGTAAATTCAGGGGACAAGAGCCATTTGGAAGGGCCCAAGGAAGAACCAATCAGAATATCTGAAAGTTCAATGCCCTCAAGAGTGTTTTCTAGGAATCTTAATAAGATTAATAAGATTTCTTTTTACCTCTATAGGGATGATGCTGTCTAGATAACTGATCCTTGTTTGTTTGTTTTTTTGTTTTTGTTTTTGTTTTTCTGATCCTTGTTTTTAAATCCAGAGATACTTCCCCACAAAAGTGCAAACCGACAAATGGTGATTCCCTTTCTCCTTTATTAATTAGCCATTCAAAACACTTTCTCCCACCCCAAGATTTTTTTTTTAATATTTTTATTAACAAATCTTCACATATATACATTCCATACCTGGTGTACAATCAGTGGCTCACAGTATCATCACATAGTTGTGTATTCATCAACATAATCATTTTTTAGAACATTTGCTTCACTACAGAAAAAGAAAAAACTCACACATACCATACACCTTATCCCTCCCTATCATTGACCACTAGTATTTCTATCTACTCAATTAATTTTACCCTTTGTCTCCCCCATTCTTTCTTTCTTTCTTTATCCATATTATTTTACTCAACTGACCAAACCCTGGACAAAAGGAGTGTCAGATACAAGGTTTTCATAATCGCACAGTCACATTGTCAGCATTATATCTTTATACAATCATTTTCAAGAAACAAGACTCCTAGAACACAGTTCAACAGTTTCAGGTACTTCCCTCCAGCCACTCCACTACACCATAAACTAAAAAGGGGTATCTATATAATGTATAAGAATAACCTCCAGAATAACTTCTAGACTCTGTTTGAAATTTCTTAGCCACTGAAACTTTATTTTGTCTCACTTCTCTCTTCCTCCTTTTGATCAAGATGGCTTTCTCAATCCCTTGATGCTGGGTTCTGGCTCATTTTGAAACTTCTGTCCCATATTGCCAGGGAGATTTACACGCTGGGAGTCATGTCCCTCATAGGAGAGAGAGCAGTGAGTTCACCTGCCAAGTTGGCTTAGAGAGAGAGGTCACATCTAAGCAACAAAAGGACTTCTCTGGGGGTGACTCTTAGGCCTAATTTTAAGTAGGCTTAGCCTATCCTTTACAGGAGTAAGTATCATAGGGGCAAACCTCAAGATCGAGGGCTCAACCTATTGATTTGGTTGTCTCCACTGCTTGTGAGAATATTAAAAATTCTCCAAATGAATATTTCCTCATTCCTCCAAGGGGACTTGGCAAATATTTCCTCCAAGGGGACTTGGCAAATACTTGTTTATTCACTGTCCAGATTACTTTAGGATTTATCAGGGCATCACTCTAACCTTCCCCCAGGATCTTAATGTTCCAGTTTTCAAGTTTTTTTATTTCAGGAAACATTTACATGCTTAAAAATTATTGAGGACTCAGTACATTTTTGCTTATATGAGTTATACCTATCAATATTCACCATACTAAAATTGAAACTGTGAAACTTAAAAATATTATTAATTATTTTAAAATAGTATATCAGTTAACAATAATAAACCCATTATATTAACATAAATAGCATATTTTATGAAAATAACTATATTGTCCAAACAGAAGAAACTTAGAGAAGGGTGTCATTGTTTTACCTTTTTCGCAAATCTCTCCAATGTCTGGCTTAATAGAAGGCAGCTGAATTCTCATATTTGTTTCTGCATTCAACCTGTTGCAATATATTCTTTGGCTGATGTGTAAGAAGAAAATTCCATCTCACACAGATATGTCATCAGAAAAGGAGAAATATTTTAACAATCTCTTCAGAAATCTTTGATACTACAAATGGTAATTTCTTAAAAGGTTAGTTGTAATATGGAATATGGAATACATAACCACATCAATGAATTAGTACTCTATTACACTAAAATGCCTTGCTTTACCTTGCACTTTGAATGGATCTTTTACCAAGGCATGATTTTGTAATATTGCATATGGTCATTTGGAATATATTGGTTTATTAAGTTATGCAGCTCATCCAAATATTAAGACATTTCATTATACACTATCAAAAATCACATCCATTAATATCACCACTAATCTCATGAGAAAAGTCTTTAAGTATTTGAAAGCTGTGAAATTCTTGATAATGGGTAAAAGTTTTCCAAAGTTCTAATTTTTTGTCTGAAACCTCAAATTTTATCACAGGCAATAAATATTGTCTGTTGTTTTCCTTGAAGTGATAGGCTCACTTCATTTTTGTGAAAATTCCTGCCAAATTCCCAAGTCTGAATAGCCATAATCTGTTTGTCCTTTGTCCTTGCAAGTAACAGTGATGTTTATGAAAATAAAAAAGTAGCTAGTCCAGTTTGCACCTCAAACAATCTAACAAGTGCTCTTCTTCAAAACAGCTGCAGTACTTTAGTGTATAGCAGGAATGTTTATGCATATTTCCCAATTAGTCACACAGAACAATAAAAAGATGTGTAGTCAAAGGTAAGGATTTTAAAAAGTTAATAAATTTTTTTGGCTTCATCAAGAGCAGTCTTGAGCGAAACTGTCATTTTTGTTGTTTACTGCAAGTGTGTGACACTTTAGAATACATTGGTGCATTTTGAGGTCACTGCTATGATTTGTGCCAAGGAACCAGCAATTTTACTCACCACTGCTTTTGTACCATTAATGTAAATGTAAATGTAAATGTCAACACTTTGAGAGAGAAAATTATGAATGTAATTTTGACCTCATAGACCCCCTGAAAGGATCTCAGGGTACCCAAGGGTTTGTGGACCACACTTTGAAAACCTTTGCTTGATGGTAAGTTTCTGCAGAGAAAATATTGTGTCCCCCCCAAAAAAGATATGTTGAACCCCTAGTTCCCAGTACCTTAGATTGTGACCTTATTTGGAAATAGGGCCATTACACTTGGAATTAAGGCAGGCCCCTAATCCAATATGACAGGTATCATTTATAAGAAAGAGTAGAAGAGACAGACTAAAAGAGAAAGTCATGTGATGACTAAAACAGAGCCTGAAGTACTGCAGCTGCAAGTCAAGAGATACCAGGGATTGTTGGGAAACCACCAGAAGCTACAAGAGGAAAGGGAGAATTCTCCCCTACAGGTTTCAAAGGGTGCTTGACCCTCTTGACACCTTGATTTCAGATCTCTAGATTCCAGAACTGTAAGACAGTAAGTTTCTGTTGTTTTAAGCCACCCAGTTTGTAGTACTTTGTTATGGCAGCCCTAAGAAACTAAAACAGATAAGATGGTATGCAAAAATGTCTCTTTGGGTAATCTGCCTTTGAGATTTCATGTTGGGCTCTCCATGGAAGATTGGGCAACCCCCATGTACTTTCAGGAATCTCTTCTGGTGAGCCATTTCTTAAGTGACTTTTCTCAACCATTATCAAAACGGTTTGTTCCAAATTCAGTTTCTGGGGTTTCCTGCATTGGAGTATAGAGCACACTCTGCATTTATGACATCCTTCTCTCTAAGAGGTGGTCGAGTGGAAAGATAAGAGAAGCCAGGGGACGACCTTAATGACATGTCATTCCCTCTCTAGTATAATGTCTTACATCTCTGCTGACCACCGGGAAGTAATGAAATCATTTTAAAACTAAGTAGCTTCTGCAAGTCCATTTTAAAACTGTATCACACAAATTTTACCTGCTTATTTTATAATGGTCAAAGGAGTTATGGGCTCTGATCAAAAAGCCTGTGAATGTTGGAACCAAACCAGAACGTGGATCTCCTAATTCCCTTTTGCCTTCCTCTGAGTACTGTCATTCTTTTCTCTGCAGTAAAATGAAATATCTTATGTGCAAAGCTTCTTTTAGACCCTGCTGCACTAAAATGAACTCAACTTATAACAAAGTCTCTGCCATACTGAACTGTTTTGCCCACTGTCAAAGATCTATACTGCAGAGACCCTAGCTTAGAAGTCAGAAAGAGAAGGTCTGGATTTTATGAGCCAGCGAGAGTTCCTGAACCTCTGAAGTGTTAGAGGAAGTGGAAGGGCCCCAGTGTCTGTCCTCTACACTGTGAGTTTGAAGTACTCTGAAATGGTCCAGAAGTACCTGCTTTATGGGAGCGCAGAAGCCTGGCAGTGTTAACATACAGGGATGTCCTGGGGATTGGAGTCATGCCCAGGCCTTGCCAGTGGGTTGGGAATTGCCAAACAAATGCTGCATCCCTTTGGTTTCTGGCTCTGAATAAAACTCTTGGGTTTTTGACAAATGGGTCTACCCAGTAGAGACTCTATAACCTCCCTGACAAAGTAAGCTACATAATATCCCCCATTTTTGGTATAGCATCAGTTTTAATACTATTTAACAAATACATATTAACAAAAATAACATTTTTAAGAGGAGCCAATTTTTTTTCACTTGACAACACATTGCTTAAAATATAAAAATGGCCATTGGGAAATAAACTCTACATAGTCAAAATTAATTTTACAATGAAATTCAGCCATCTTTTTCACTGGGTCACTTAATTTAAAAATATATTAATTATTAAATCTAATCTGGCTTGGCAACTATTTTCATGGTCAATAAAACTCCATCCATATACAGAGTGTTTATATTGCATTTAATCATGCTATATCCTACGTTTCACATTTAGTTTTGTTTCCATAGTCATAATTTAAAAATTTATTGAATAATATTATATTAGCTTGCTCTAAACAACTTAACTATGTTTTTAATGAATATTTAAGTAGTATAGTATTATTGCTATCATAGAAAGTAGTGCAATAAAAACTTACATATAAAAAATTCTTCCTCTTTGCCCTTCCTTTGGATTATTTTCTTGAAATAATTTCCCAAGAGTAAATGAATTTTTATTTTTTTGGCCCTTGAGATCTATTGCAAGAGTCTCCTTTGAAACAGTTGTGTCAATCCACCAACAATGAATAAATAAATCTGTCTCTTCTAGCCTTCTTAGCATTTGATTTAGCCATTTTGTTTTGATTTTGCCAATTTAATGGTTATGAAAAGTTAATCTTGTTTTAAATTGGGCATTGGTTTAATTACTAACATACTTGAACCTTGAACCTTTTTAAATGTTTATTTGACTATTATCCTTTGCCTTTAAAACCATTAGGATGATGGCAAGAAGAAAATCTGATTTTGTTCATTAGCTCCTCAGGGTCTGTCTCATTATCTGGCACATTGAAAGGACTCCATAAATATCATTGAATGAATGAATGAATGAGAAGCAGTTAAAATGAGCAAGGAGAGTGGAGTGCGATGAGCAAGGAGAAACCATGGGAGGGGTTAGACCAGGAGAGTGGAGAGCAGAATAGAAGTGGCTGGAGGTATGTGGGACGATGGGTTAGGAAGATGTTGCAATGGTGTAGCAGGAGATGATGATGACTTTGGACTAAGGTGGTGGAAGCGATAATGGAGAAATGGATGGATTTGAGATATCTTTTAGGGAAAGAAAAACATCAAAGCTGACAATGAGGTTTCTGGGTGGGAAATGGAGGTGAACTTTCTTTCAAAATATTCTTCAATATTATGTGTTTCTATTTTTACAAATGATTTTGAAATTATTTCATCCAGTTCTTTGAAGAACTGTGTCATAATTTTAGGTGGGATTGCATTAAATCCCAGAATTACCTTGGAAAAAGTTGTTAGCTTTATCGTATTTAGCTCATTTGGTTTCTTTCCATCTATGGATAAGACCATTCTCCTCAGCCCAGTGCCTAGGACAGTGAGGAGATGTCTGTGGACCACAGCCTCCTCTCTAAATTTGATATCAAAAACAAAATTAAACAGTCAATAAATATCAGTTCCACTCCCTCTTCCCTCATTGGGAAATCCCTCTCCAAGATGAATAGTTCTGCCCTTCAGAGCCTCCTATACTTCTAACTGGTCTAACTGGACCACAACCAATGCTGAGACCAAAAATTTTAGAAGAAGGGATAGTAACAGTCCTTAAAGCATCCGGAAAAGCAGGTAACAAAGTGTCAGGAACAGAATGGCACCAGATCTCTCTAAAGCAACACAAAAGCTATGAGACGATAGAGTAATGTCAACTCCAAACCAGTGGTACTAAATTCTCAGAGGAGACATTTTGTGTTGGGCCCAGAGCCCCAGCTGAGACAGATAAGCTCTCTTGTTGTCTCCAAGTTCTTATTGGATTTCTTTATGGTTCGCCTTTTCATTGAAAGTTTGGCCCTGCAAGGGGTCTGGTTTTAAGGGGGCTTGCCCTCTGACCCCTTGCCTTGTCTCCTCTCTCCCTGTGTGCCCCTTGAAATCAAAGCAGCCGCAACATCAGTCCAAGATTGTAGTTCAGGAATTGGTTCCCTCTTTGATGAGACCCCAGGGGATTTCTTTCACTTTTTCCAGTGCTTCTAGGTATTTTGCACAGGGCTTTTTGGGGGGTTCTATCTTGACCCCCAGATGCACTCTCTGCCTTTCTCTACCTCATCACCTGGGCTCTGTTGCTGTTGGGCTTTCTGTTATATCTGGTCAATGGGAGGCCAAGGAGGGAGGAGAGGAAGGTCAGAATCTTTCCATGCTCCCTCTCTGCTGTGACTCCACATTGGCAGGGGCTGCCTTCTTCCAGAGGCCACAGCTTCTGTCCAGCTGCCATTACTGCGTGCTCTCACTCGCGGGCTCTCTCTCTCTCTCTCTCTCTCTCTCTCTCTCTCTCTCTCTCTCTCTCTCTCTCTCTCTCTCTCTCTCTCATCTAGGTCCTGAAAACTCTTCTTCCCCAAGGAAAATACTCCAAGCTTAGGGGTGATCGTGACTCTGTAGGAGCTCACCTTCCCTTATTGCTTTCCTAGAACCCTGCAGTCCCATGTAAATTGCCCTTTGTCAAACTCTCCTCAATTTCCCCTTTTGAATATGCCATCTGTTTCCTGTAGGACCCTGACCAACACTGCCATATTTCCAGAGAGTCATCTGTAGACTCTGTATATGTATTAATTTGATAAAAGAAAAAGCAAAAGTTTTTACAAAGACAGTGAAGTCAGTTATCACTACAAGTCTAAAGTGGTTGCCTATGCCCCATTACACTGCCACTTTCTTTGACTCACTCAGAGTCCCCTCACTCTCCTTCCCTCCCACCTAAAAATGCTGCTTCCATCCCATTGCTGCCCTAGAACCTAGGACATACAGTGGGATGGTCTTTTTTTTTCCTCTGGGACTGTGGCTAAACTCTGATTCCAGTTTAGATCCCATTCCAAAGTTCTTTCATTCCTTTCCCCCTTTTCCAACACTAGGGTCTCATCTCACCCAAAATGTATTCAGAGGAAAAGGTTATAAGCAGACACCTCAGTGCTTGCTTGTTAAGTGAATTCTAGAATTTCAGCTAAGACGGCATTCATTAATAAAGGAGAGAATAATTGCCCAGATCATATTTCCTGGTTAAATATATGCAATTTCTGTAAAAATGAGACATATAAAAATTTTAATTTTTCCTTAATGATTTTCTTTCCTCCATGAAAGCTTTGAAGTTTCTTTCTTATATACCTTTCATGAGATTAATTTCTAAGATTATTTTCTATTTTTGCTATTATTACCAATGAAATTTACAGTTGTCATTATGCTATCTAGCAGGTTATATTTAATATACAAGAATTCTATTGCTCTTTTATTCACTTTTATTGTCTATATGCTATTATTTCTAATAGTTTTATCTCAAATTCCTTGAATTATGTAAGTAATCAGTCATAATTGCCTATGAAAAACAATGTTTTTGACTTTTTTCTCTAATTGCTATTCTATTATTTCTGAGGTCTTCTCTTATTCACTGACAATAACTTCCAGTACAATGTTATATGATAATGACAAAAGTAGGTGGCCTTCTTTGTTTCTGTAATTGAGAGGTTAAGACTTAACAAATCTTTATGATTACTGAATCTTTATATAGATGCCTTTTTACTTTCTAGTATATTGTGGACTAGCCAAAAGGAAAATACCTGAATCTACTGAAACTCACTGAGTTGTAACCTAAATGCCTTGATCTTTGATAATGATTGTTTCTTTACTTTGTGATTATAAAACCTTCATGATAATTCATGACTGGCCCTACTTGTACCCCCTTCTCCTGTTTTACAACTCTGAATTCTGGTGATCATTAGACAGCCCTTTAATGTTTATTAATGAAGAAACTTGAATCAGCTGAGAACTAACCCAACTCAATTCCTAAATTACCTTACTATTCCATGCTAGACCTAACCAAAATTGGCCCACCTGACAGATGCAGTAGCTTAAAATGTAACCTATAAATGATCTATACCTTATTATAATACTAAAAATTATGCCCATCCTGTTAAGGCTGCTGTTTTCTTACATACATTCTGTGACTAAGCATGTAATCAGTCTGCACATGCCCAATAATTAGATCATCTCTAACTTCATCTCAAACCATTATACTTATTATCTTAAAATCTGCCCATCTTTGATATTATAAAACTTTCAGAGTTACTGCAGTTTAAGGAGACAGATTTTAAGCAGATAAGCCAACTATTCTCCTTGCTTCACATGGCAATAAACACTTTCTTCTTTTGAAACCCTAGTGTCATAGATTGACTATTATGTGCATCAAGGAGAGAACCACACATTTGATCAGTAACATCTCTATTTGTAATTAAAATGCCCTAAATTAGGTACCATGTTGACTCTTGGCTTCAAATATGTTAAATCCAGATGTTTACTTCTAATTTTTTAATGCACGTTGGATTATTCAAATGGCATTTTGGCAGCTATCAATATGAACATAATTGTTACTACTTAATCTTGTTTTGGATTATTATATTAATATTTTTACATTTGCTAGAATATTCTTCCATTCTTGGCAAATCTAACTTGGTCATAGCATGCTTTTTCCCTTAGTATATATGCAAACTATTCTTCCTCTATTATTAAATTTTTACAAACATTTTCTCAATAATCCTGCCTCAGCCCCATAGGATGGATATTATGTTCTCCGTTTCAGAAAGAGGAAATTGAGTCCCAGGAAGGTTAGCAATTAGGCCTAGTTTATAGAGCAAATGCATAGTAGAGCCAGGGTCCGACTCCAGCTCCATAGGGCCCCAGAGCCCTTTCCATCTCTCCTTTGAAGTTGCAAATTACCAGTATTCATTTTAAACTCTTTACATTGCTATGCAAGTGTGGAATTGATCTATAACTTCTGATTTTAAAATTTACTCTTGATCTGATTTTAGTGCCAGGACATTATATTTGAGGAATAAATTGGTAACTACCTACCCATTTCTATTGGTTATTGATACTTTGAAAAAATTACCTTCATACACTGAATGCTTTTCTCTCATCCTCACCCCCAATGCCCTTCCAATTTCATTATCATTTATTTATGATTCATGGTCTTTCTTTTGTGTTAGTTTTAGACTTTTATTTCCTTCCTCAAAGATCCTCAATTTTATTCAGATTTTCATAATCTTTAGCATACAATTATCAATTACAAGATACTTCTCCTTTATTTCTTCATTAAATTTAACCTGTTTTGGCTTTATCTAATAATTTTTGTTCATTTTATTAGACAATGCTATTTCCTATTTACACATATGCTTTATATATACTATCCTGTGTTCCTATTTCATTTGGATTGTCCTTTGTTCCTTTGAAGATTTTTATATTGTTTGCTTAGTATGCTGATTTCCCCATTTCTCTTTTATTAATAATAAATGCACTTACAACTGTGAATTTTCTTTCTCGTAGAGCACTGAGCTCCTCCTAGGGATTTTAATATGTAGCTCTCATTTTCATTATTTTCTTAATATTCTGCTTTTGTGCACTTTATCTTCCTGACGTAGTTGTTAATTAGCAGAGCGTTTTAAAATTTCCGTGTAGTCAGGGATTTTTGGTTTGTAGTTTTGTTCTTAATTTTGTTTCTTATTTTGTTTTGCCAGGAGAGTGTTATATATAATTTCTGCTTTTTAAAAATTTACTGAGTTGGCTTTTTATAGCCTAGTATGTGTTTACTTTAGAAAACATTCTTTTTTCTTATTTCACCCCAAGAGACAAGGGGTACGTACGTTATTTAAATGTATCACTTCATGGCACGTTCACATCATCATCCATGTAAAACCCCTCAGGCCTTATGTTTTGTTTTACTCCATTTATCCCCACTCCCCACTCTCATCACCATCATGCACCCATTCTTGATATATATATATGCTTTCATTTGAATCTGTTCTTGTTAGTTGTGTATTACTTGTTTTCATGTATTTTATTTTGTGTATGTGGTATTTTGCTAAAATATCATTCTCTTTCTTACTTTTTTCTTGTGGTGCTATGTTCTTAAGATCTACTTATGTTGCTGTGGGTATGTCTAGTTCATTGTTTCTAATTGCACGTATTTTCCCATAATGCACTCCTCCAGAGGTGGATACCAACTCCCCACTCCCCCCAAAAAATGCTGGAATAAACACGTCTCCATGTTCCTTTATTGACAAGTGTGGGGATTTTTGTGAAATAGATCTGTTGAGAAAAGAACTTGACTACGGATACTTATTTTACTTCAGATTCCTCTCCAGTTTGTTGTCAATGAACAACAAAAGACTAGCATTTTGGAAGAATAACTAAAATGTGCATGGGGGGAGGGTGCTGTGCGGCAGTGGATCAGTGACAGAGACCTGGGTTCTATTCCCGGTGCCTGCCTATGCAAAAAAAAAAAGGAAAGAACCTGGGGATTCTATTCTTCACATCACTGTCAACGCTTGACATTACCCACGTTCTAATTTTTGTTGATCTACTTGGGATAAAGTGATCTCGTCTTGTCCATACTTGCACAAATATTCTATTTTTTTTTATTACCGTAGCTATTAGTTGTATATACTACTCTTAGTGGATGTCTTAATATATGTCTGTCCTACTTTCTTAGAAGTATTTCTTAATATTTAGTAGGGCAAGTCCCTCCTCCTTTCTTACTCTTTTTTTTTTCAAAGTTCTCTGAGCTCCTAAAATTAAAAATCCAGCTGCTATTTAACTTAGAATTACATTGAATTTATAGATGCCTATGGAGAAAATTGGTGTCTTTATAAAAAGGAATCATCCCATTCAAAAGTGTGTAATATCTCCATTGTTTCAGGTATTTGTAGACTTTTAAAAGATTTTGAAATTTTTCTTCATGGTGACCTTATGTATTCATTGTTATTTCCCAAGATACAATATAGCTTGCATTGCTACAGTTAGTGATGTATTATTATTATTATTATTATTATTATCATTTTGTATGTTTATGTATTTATTTTTTGCATGGGCAGGCACCGGGAACCAAACCCGGTCTCCAACATGGCAGGAAAGAATGATGTATTATTTTGTACCATACCATGTACTTGGTTTATTACTGATGTAGAGAAATTCTATTGGTTTTTACAATTTAATATCATATCCAGAAATTTTGCTGAATCACCTTATTAATTTGTCTATTGATTCTCTTGGTTTTACGGATGATAATAATGTCATCGGAAAATACCAGTTGCACATCTGTCTTCACATCATTATGTATTTTTTCCATATAGCCTTGGCCAGGATTTGAAGTTCTAAACTAAATGGTAGCAGCCATAAAGTACATCTTTGTCTTGTTTTTTAACTTAAAGGCATGCTTCTAAAATTTTTCTGTTCATATACTTGCCATAGGCTATGGAGATAAAATGGCCTCTCTCAAGTTAAGAAAGTATTTTTCTAATCTTTAGTTTGCTAAAAGGAGTATTTGGTTTTGTTTTTTAATCATGAAGTATTAAACTTTATCAAATTATTTTTTGCATCTCTTGAGCTATTCAGTTTCTTTTTCAGTTTATTAATGGGGTGAATTTCAATGGTAGATTTTTCTGATGTTATTTTTCCATTCCTAAGATAGATCTTACTTGATCATGATACATTATTTTAAAAACACCATTGGATGCAGTAAGATAATACTATTAGGAGTTTTGCATTTACATGAATGAGTGAAACTGACTTGCATATTTTTCTTATATGATTTCTGAAACATGATTACTCCAAGCCCATAAAATGAGCTGGAAAGCTTTTGTCTTTTCCTATTTTCTGGATCACCTTGTATAAGACAAGAATTTGAAAGTTTGGTTAGAACTCACTGCCAGTTATCTGGGTTTGGAGTTTTAGGAATGAAAGGTCTTTTGTTACTATTTCAATTTGTTGAAGTTTGTTAGTCTTTCAAAGTTTTTAATTTATTATTGCACCAGTTTGAACACCTTATAAGTCTTAAGACGTTTGTTTCTCCTGACTTTTCAAACTTATGAATATATGGTCATAATAATTTTTATTATTTTATTCTCTAACGATAGTTATTTTCCATTTCTCATTCTATGCTTTGTGTATTTGCAAAGTGTCTCTTTTTTCTTAATCAGACTTGCCAGAGATCTCTTTTATAGTTAGTCTTTTAATAGACTCATTTTTTAGTTTTGTTAATATTCTCTACCATTATGGTTCTTATGATTTTTGTTCTGCATTTAATTGATATCCAGGCTAAACTTGATTTCTTTCCCTCTTTTCACTTTAAGATTATTCTGTTGCTCTTTTTCCAACTTCTTGATTGGAATGTTAGCTTGTTTGTTTTCATAAATATTCATTGCTTCCTAATCAATGTATTTAAAACTATAAATTTTCCTTTAAGGACTGCTTTAACTCCATCCCACATATAACAGAGATATAGGGTATAAATTGTCATTCGGTTCTAAAAATTTTATAATTTCCCTTAAGATTTCCTTTTTAAGCCAAGGGTTGACATTTTTGGAAGAGTACCGGGCACTATTTGGTAGACTTTCTCTCAATTTGGCATCATCTGATGTTTCCTCATGACTAGATTCAGGTTGTAAATCTTTGGCAGAAATGCTACAACCATTATAAATATTTATTAAACAACTAATTTATATTTGGTGCTTCTTTACTTCTTGTTCTTGCTCTATGTTTCTAATGTCCTCCCTTCTGTCTCTGAGGAAATGTTTTGAGCTTATGTTAATTTAATTTTTTTACCTATCTGTTGCAATAAAGCTGTTTCCTGTTCAGTTTGCATTCCCGTTTACTGGTTATATTCCTTGATATTTACTTATTGTGGCAGGGGGTCTCTCGTTTTCCTAGTGATATAACTGCTATGTGTGGTAATGTGTATTGGAAAAAGGCCAAGTCATAGTGGTTGTCTTTTCTGTATGTTTAAAAAGGAGGAAGGAGGTGAGACCCAGGTCAGAACCCCCAGGTATCACATCACTGCTACCAGCTCCCCCCATTTGCTGCCATTCTAATGAATAACTCCTCCCTTCATTGATTCATCCTGACACCCTTAGAACAAAGCAGGTATAGGAGGAGGTGATCTCCTTAGGTTCTAATCTGTACATTTGGAGCAGGAAAGGATAGAGGAGTGCATACCCAAAAATTACTGTCTCCCTTCATCCCCATCTTCCCACAGGAGGGCCTTTTTGCTGCCCCAATATTATTCTGGGTGGGGATGGGAATAAGAATTAACTGGTCCTTTAGATATCTGGGGTTGCAAGACTGGAAATGGCCCTTCCTTGTCCTCGTGGGAGAGGGGAAATAAGAGAACGCCACCATCCCCCAACATCCACCCTCCCATTGCTGGGTCATAGGAAAGAGAGTTCATCATTCTCCCTCCATCTCCTGCTGGTCAGTGCGCCTTCTACCTCAGGATACCTCCACCCTGCTCCAACCCTCCCAGTTAGCAAGTTTGTCATCTCTCCTTTTATCACTTCCTCTATTAGTTCCTTGGCTCTGTGTTTCCTTCTGCACAGGAGTTTCCCCAGGATTGAATTTAGAGTAGGAATGCATGCTAATTCACTATCTCATCAGAAAACAGCAATAGACTTTCAGAAGACTATTGGAAATAATTTTCTTTTTTGTCCAGTCCATTTAATTCTTAGCAATATCTACCCATTCTGCTGTATTCTGGTGCATTTAATTATGCTTTACAGGCTGCCTATCACTTTATCATTTTCTTCTTGATTTATCATATTCTGATAACACACCTTGTTCTAAAATTCATACGTGCAAACATTTCTTTGGTTTTTAGCAGTGGCTGAACTCTACTTGGTTGTTAGGTATTTTGGACCTGTAGGCATAATATCATTATGTTCTTATTATTAACTCTGACTTTTATCATCACATAACTGACATAATTAGGTTGCTTTAATATTTTTTGCCTTAAATTCCACCTGGTCTGAAATTCCACCTAGTTTTTATACACTTTAATTAATTAGTGTTTAAAAAAAATTTTTTTTAGTATTTTTACATTTTCTAATGTTTTTTAAAGATTTCCCAGTAAATTCTTATATTAATCTAATGGGAATAATTTTATTTATTTATTTATTTTTGCTTCCACATGATTATTTAAACTTATACTTATTTTAACCTCAGTCCTATTCAGTTAATTTTCTACCATTTTACTTTTTTTTTTTTATTAATTAATGGAAAAAAAGAAATTAACCCAACATTTAGAAATCATACCATTCTACATATGCAATCAGTAATTCTGAACATCATCACATAGATGCATGATCATCGTTTCTTAGTACATTTGCATCGGTTTAGAAGAACTAGCAACACAACCGAAAAAGATATAGAATGTTAATATAGAGAAAAAAAATAAAAGTAATAATAGTAAGAACAGAACAAAACAAAACAAAAACCTATAGCTCGGATGCAGCTTCATTCAGTGTTTTAACATGATTACTTTACAATTAGGTATTATTGTGCTGTCCATTTTTGAGTTTTTGTATCTAGTCCTGTTGCACAGTCTGTATCCCATCAGCTCCAATTACCCATTATCTTACCCTGTTTCTAACTCCTGCTGGACTCTGTTACCAATGACATATTCCAAGTTTATTCTCGAATGTCGATTCACATCATTGGGACCATACAGTATTTGTCTTTTAGTTTTTGGCTAGACTCACTCAGCATAATGTTCTCTAGGTCCATCCATGTTATTACATGCTTCGTAAGTTTATCCTGTCTTAAAGCTGCATAATGTTCCATCGTATGTATATACCACAGTTTGTTTAGCCACTCGTCTGTTGATGGACATTTTGGCTGTTTCCATCTCTTTGCAATTGTAAATAACGCTGCTATAAACATTGGTGTGCGAATGTCCGTTTGAGTTTTTGTCCCTAATTCCTTTGAGTAGATTCCCAGCAATGGTATTGCTGGGTCATATGGCAATTCTATATTCAGCTTTTTGAGGAACCGCCAAACTGCCTTCCACAGTGGTTGCACCATTTGACATTCCCACCAACAGTGGATAAGTGTGCCTCTTTCACCGCATCCTCTCCAGCACTTGTCATTTTCTGTTTTGTTGATAATGGCCATTCTGGTGGGTGTGAGATGATATCTCATTGTGGTTTTGATTTGCATTTCTCTAATGGCCAGGGACATTGAGCATCTCTTCATGTGCCTTTTGGCCATTTGTATTTCCTCTTCTGAGAGGTGTCTGTTCAAGTCTTTTTCCCATTTTGTAATTGGGTTGGCTGTCTTTTTGTTGTTGAGTTGAACAATCTCTTTATAAATTCTGGATACTAGACCTTTATCTGATATGTCATTTCCAAATATTGTCTCCCGTTGTGTAGGCTGTCTTTCTACTTTCTTGATGAAGTTCTTTGATGCACAAAAGTGTTTAATTTTGAGGGTTCCCATTTATTTATTTCCTTCTTCAGTGCTCTTGCTTTAGGTTTAAGGTCCATAAAACCGCCTCCAATTGTAAGTTTCATAAGATATCTCCCTACATTTTTCTCTAACTGTTTTATGGTCTTAGACCTAATGTTTAGATCTTTGATCCATTTCGAGTTAACTTTTGTATAGGGTGTGAGATATGGGTCTTCTTTCATTCTTTTGCATATGGATATCCAGTTCTCTAGGCACCATTTATTGAAGAGACTGTTCTGTCCCAGGTGAGTTGGCTTGACTGCCTTATCAAAGATCAAATGTCCATAGATGAGAGGGTCTATATCTGAGCACTCTATTCAGATTTCATTGGTCGATATATCTATCTTTATGCCAATACCATGCTGTTTGACCACATGGTTGGTGGCTTCATAATATGCCTTAAAGTCAGGCAGTGCAAGACCTCCAGCTTCGTTTTTTTTCCTCAAGATGTTTTTAGCAATTCAGGGCACCCTGCCCTTCCAGATAAATTTGCTTATTGGTTTTTCTATTTCTGAAAAATAAGTTGTTGGGATTTTGATTGGTATTGCATTGAATCTGTAAATCAATTTAGGTAGGATTGACATCTTAACTATATTTAGTCTTCCAATCCATGAACACGGTATGCCCTTCCATCTATTTAGGTCTTCTGTGATTTCTTTGAACAGTTTTTTGTAGTTTTCTTTATATAGGTTTTTTGTCTCTTTAGTTAAATTTATTCCTAGGTATTTTATTCTTTTAGTTACAATTGTAAATGGGATTCGTTTCTTGATTTCCCCCTCCGCTTGTTCATTGCTAGTGTATAGAAATGCTACAGATTTTTGAATGTTGATCTTGTAACCTGCTACTTTGCTGTACTCATTTATTAGCTCTAGTAGTTTTGTTGTGGATTTTTCCGGGTTTTCGGCGTATAGTATCATATTGTCTGCAAACAGTGATAGTTTTACTTCTTCCTTTCCAATTTTGATGCCTTGTATTTCTTTTTCTTGTCTAATTGCTCTGGCTAGAACCTCCAACACAATGTTGAATAATAGTGGTGATAGTGGACATCCTTGTCTTGTTCCTGACCTTAGGGGGAAAGTTTTCAATTTTTCCCCATTGAGGATGATATTAGCTGTGGGTTTTTCATATATTCCCTCTATCATTTTAAGGAAGTTCCTTTGTATTCCTATCCTTTGAAGTGTTTTCAACAGGAAAGGATGTTGAATCTTGTCAAATGCCTTCTCTGCATCAATTGAGATGATCATGTGATTTTTCTGCTTTGATTTGTTGATGTGGTGTATTACATTAATTGATTTTCTTATGTTGAACTATCCTTGCATACCTGGGATGAATCCTACTTGGTCATGATGTATAATTCTTTTAATGTGTTGTTGGATACGGTTTGCTAGAATTTTATTGAGGATTTTTGCATCTTATTCATTAGAGAGATTGGTCTGTAGTTTTCTTTTTTTGTAATATCTTTGCCTGGTTTTGGTATGAGGATGATGTTGGCTTCATAGAATGAATTAGGTAGTTTTCCCTCCGCTTCGATTTTTTTGAAGAGTTTGAGGAGAGTTGGTACTAATTCTTTCTGGAATGTTTGATAGAATTCACATGTGAAGCCATCTGGTCCTGGACTTTTCTTTTTAGGAAGCTTTTGAATGACTAATTCAATTTCTTTACTTGTGATTGGTTTGTTGAGGTCATCTATGTCTTCTTGAGTCAAAGTTGGTTGTTCATGTCTTTCCAGGAACCCATCCATTTCCTCTAAATTGTTGTATTTATTAGCGTAAAGTTGTTCATAGTATCCTGTTATTACCTCCTTTATTTCTGTGAGGTCAGTAGTTATGTCTCCTCTTCCATTTCTGATCTTATTTATTTGCATCCTCTCTCTTCTTCTTTTTGTCAATCTTGCTAAGGGCCCATCAATCTTATTGATTTTCTCATAGAACCAACTTCTGGCCTTATTGATTTTCTCTATTGTTTTCATGTTTTCAATTTCATTTATTTCTGCTCTAATCTTTGTTATTTCTTTCCTTTTGCTTGCTTTGGGATTAGTTTGCTGTTCTTTCTCCAGTTCTTCCAAGTGGACAGTTAATTCCTGCATTTTTGCCTTTTCTTCTTTTCTGATATAGGCATTTAGGGCAATAAATTTCCCTCTTAGCACTGCCTTTGCTGCATCCCATAAGTTTTGATATGTTGTGTTTTCATTTTCATTTGCCTCGAGGTATTTGCTAATTTCTCTAGCAATTTCTTCTTTGACCCACTCGTTGTTTAGGAGTGTGTTTTTGAGCCTCCACGTATTTGTGAATTTTCTGGCACTCCACCTATTATTGATTTCCAACTTCATTCTTTTATGATCCGAGAAAGTGTTGTGTATGATTTCAATCTTTTTAAATTTGTTAAGACTTGCTTTGTGACCCAGCATATGGTCTATCTTTGAGAATGATCCATGAGCACTTGAGAAAAAGTTGTATCCTGCTGTTGTGGGATGTAATGTCCTATAAATGTCTGTTAAGTCTAGCTCATTTATAGTAATATTCAGATTCTCTATTTCTTTATTGATCCTCTGTCTAGATGTTCTGTCCATTGATGAGAGTGGTGAGTTGAAGTCTCCAACTATTATGGTATATGAGTCTATTTCCCTTTTCAGTGTTTGCAGTGTATTCCTCATGTATTTTGGGGCATTCTGGTTCGGTGCGTAAATATTTATGATTGTTATGTCTTCTTGTTTCATTTTTCCTTTTATTAGTATATAGTGTCCTTCTTTGTCTCTTTTAACTGTTTTACATTTGAAGTCTAATTTGTTGGATATTAGTATAGCCACTCCTGCTCTTTTCTGGTTGTTATTTGCATGAAATATCTTTTCCCAGCCTTTCACTTTCAACCCATGTTTATCTTTGGGTCTAAGATGTGTTTCCTGTAGACAGCATATAGAAGGATCCTGTTTTTTAATCCATTCTGCCAATCTATGTCTTTTGATTGGGGAATTCAGTCCATTAACATTTAGTGTTATTACTGTTTGGATAATATTTTCCTCTAACATTTTGCCTTTTGTATTATATATATATATCATATCTGATTTTCCTTCTTTCTACACTTTTCTCCATACCTCTCTCTTCTGTCTTTTTGTATCTGACTCTAGTGCTCCCTTTAGTATTTCTTGCAGAGCTGGTCTCTTGGTCACAAATTCTCTCAGTGACTTTTTGTCTGAGAATGTTTTAATTTCTCCCTCATTTTTGAAGGATAATTTTGCTGGATATAGGAGTCTTGGTTGACAGTTTTTCTCTTTCAGTAATTTAAATATATCATCCCACTGTCTTCTAGCTTCCATGGTTTCTGCTGAGAAATCTACACATAGTCTTATTGGGTTTCCCTTGTATGTGATGGATTGTTTTCCTCTTGCTGCTTTTAAGATCCTCTCTTTCTCTTTGACCTCTGACATTCTAACTAGTAAGTGTCTTGGAGAACACCTATTTGAGTCTAATCTCTTTGGGGTGCGCTGCACTTCTTGGATCTGTAATTTTAGGTCCTTCATAAGAGTTGGGAAATTTTCAGTGATAATTTCTTCCATTAGTTTTTCTCCTCCTTTTCCCTTCTCTTCTCCTTCTGGGACACCCACAACACGTATATTTGTGCGGTTCATATTGTCCTTGAGTTCCCTGATACCCTGTTCAAATTTTTCCATTCTTTTCCCGATAGTTTCAGTTTCTTTTTGGAATTCAGATGTTCCATCCTCCAAATCACTAATTCTATCTTCTGTCTCTTTAAATCTATCATTGTAGGTATCCATTGTTTTTTCCATCTTTTCTACTTTATCCTTCACTTCCATAAGCTCTGTGATTTGTTTTTTCAGTTTTTCTATTTTTCTTTATGTTCAGCCCATGTCTTCTTCATGTCCTCCCTCAATTTATCAATTTCATTTTTGAAGAGGTTTTCCATTTCTGTTCGTATATTCAGCATTAGTTGTCTCAGCTCTTGTATCTCATTTGAACTATTGGTTTGTTCCTTTGACTGGGCCATATTCTCAATCTTCTGAGCGTGGACCATTATCTTCTGCTGCTGGCGTCTGGGCATTTAGTCAGATTTCCCTGGTGTCGGACCCAACAAGGTTGTAAGATTTTTCTGTGAAGTCTCTGGGTTCTGTTTTTCTTATCCTGCCCAGTAGGTGGCGCTCGTGGCACACGTTTGTCTCACGTGTTTGGAAGGGATCCCCCCGGTCACCGATCTCCGCGGCCTGGGGATTTCCAATCCAATTCTCTCCGTTGGTTCGGGGGGCCGCACGTGGTGGGGGCGTCAGCCGCCACGGCTTGAGGGGACCCTGTGGCTGGTCGCCGGCCACAGCGGGCCCGGGGAATTCGCCACCGGACCAGGAAGTCGCCCGCAGGGGAGGGCCACCACGGCTTGGGTAGCCCTCTGATCCGAGACTCGTAGCCGGACCAGGAAGCTGCCCGCAAAAGAGGGGAGCTGGCCGCCTCGGCTTGGGAAACTTGCCTCTCCGAGACTCTCAGCCAGCCCGGGAAGGAGGGAGGGAGGAGCTCCGGCCGCCACAGCTGCCGCTGCTCGGGAAATCGCACGCCATTCGGGGATCTACCATTTTACTTTTTACCCCTCAGTTTTTAGTATTAATTTTCCTTTTTTCTAGACTTTCTTTGGTAGTAGTATATAGACAATGCTTTTGCTTGTTTTTGGTTTTGTTTATTTATTTTTAATTCCCTTTAAAAGGACTATTCAAAAAAAGACTATTGTCTTTTTCTCTTAGTTAGCTTTCAATTTAAAATAAACAACAAAGATTCCATTGCTATTTTATCCATACATACATACCTTATTAGAATAGCATCTTTTGATTCACTTTTATTGGAAAAGTTTGCTCTTTTTCATTTTTCTCAACTCTCTTGCTTCCATTCTCTATTGATTTAACTTGCTGTTCAATTTACTTATTTAATCTACTTTTACTCTAGCAATTCTCCTAATCCCCAACTCCTATCACAAACAATTCTTACATAGTATTGTTCTTAGTTACTTATCTCTTCAGTAGATACTAACTCAGAGATTTCTTCCTGTTTTTAACATCTGTTCTCAGGTCCGTCTTCTAAGACCACATTTCTTTTTGAAGTAATCTTTGGAGCCAACACTTGTCCATTAAATGGGTTTAACCTACTTTAAATTTAACCAAATTTTTTAAGACTTGGAAAACCTATGAAAGTCTTTGCATTTGGATAGCAATAAGACTGTATAAAAACCCAAAATATGCAGCTTTTTCCTCTGACAATGGTTTGTACATGGTGTTCCATTACAATGAAAGACCCTATTCCCTTATGACTTATATTCCTTTATATGAAATCTGCACCCTTGCTCCTTTTATGATGATTTCTTTTTTGTCTTGGAATTAAAATATATGATGATGCTTATTGATCTCAGTTATTTAAAAAGAGAGTCTATACATTTATACTTCAACTCTTATATTGGTGGTGACATTTTTCTTCTGCTGTATCTTTATCTTTTATAATCTTTGATTTTTTGTTCTTTACCATTTGCTCATTCATTCCACAAACCTATTCAGAACATCTGTTGTGTGCTAGGCAGAGAGCACTCAGTTTATTCCACCTCTTACTTTTTAGAAACTCCTGTTGCTTCCCGAGTGCTCCATTCTCTGAATCTGTCTTCTTTTGCATTCTTTTCATATCTGTCTCTCTTATGCACTGCATACTTCCCTAGTTAATTTTCTCTCTCTTTTTTTTTTTAGTTTCCTATATCATTCCTTTCCACATTTTACCAATATAAGCATTGCATACTTTTTCCCAACCTTTCCTCCCATAATGGGCTCCTCTTAATAAGGTACACTGTGTTTCTTCCACAGTTAAAGAATAGATCACAACTATACTCTAATTTCTAATTTGATTCTCATTTCATTTCCAGGTTTATTGACTCCACCCCCAACCCACCCCACACCCAAGTTCTTAATGCATCTTTCCTCTCTCATGTTGTAAAACATTGTTAATAGTTCAAAGTCATTTTTCCCATTTTACTCATTCTTCCCTGGTGTCACGTGATGATGCTAACTGCTATTTCTGAAACCTTTGCTGCAGACTATTTTAATGGGACTTGAAATTAGAAAGCTCACAGCCTTGCATTCTACCTTACTTCTTCGAGTTCATGAACTGTATTTCTGGAGCATATCCTTTCTTAAATAAGGTACACCTGTATTGAATTGACCACTAAAAATTATATATTGCATAAAGTATTTTTTTCCAAATATCTATCAAGGTAAAGTCCCATTACCTCTGAGAGTGGTAAGTTAATTTATTGATAACTTGCTTGCCATTTACTCCTGTCAGTTGGCAGTTTAAAGAGCACATGGTTCCTGCATCTCATTTATGTGACCTAAATAGTCACCTGTTTTGAACTGATTTGGGCAGAAGAAAGATTGAATTCATTGGCAAGTCATGAATCAGTTATTTTGTAAGCTCCAACACTACTGATTTTCCTGGTAAAATGGATGTGATTAACATTTAATATGACACCAACCCATGCATTTTTCATTTTTTATATCCTTCAAACTTGTTTGTCAATTCCTGTGTTGTGAATCCAAGAAATGCATACTTCAATAATAAAGATTTAATTTTCCCATTGCAAGCAAATATTCTAAAACACCAAAAAGCCTTATGAGGTTGTAGGAAGGAGAATATACAAAATCCACTAAGCAACAGTATTAGGAATTTGCACACAAAACTCTGTTAAAGCTGATGGCATTTATGTACTTAAGAGTTCCAAACAATGAGTTGAAAAATATACCCCCCAAGAATTGTTTGTGCCAAGAAAGACCCACTATTTATAATCACAAATGGGGTTTCTGCAGAAATCTGTGCCAGATTCTATAGTACTGGCAAACATCCTTCCCAATTTGCAAGACTCTACTGTTTGCAGTTGGAAGTGAAGCATGAGTCCAAAGAAATACTTGCAGATTTTTCCTAACCTCAGTTAAATTCAGAGTGAAAGAACAAACATATAACAAACAAAGGATATAGCAATCAGTGCACAGGCAGCCCTGCCCTATTTTTAGTGAAAAGGATTAGCACGGGTGGCCCTGCACTAAACCAGGTCGCTTGCAATCAGGGAGTTCCATAGTCGTGCTCTGTACAATACCACTGAATTGATTGATTAAATTGAAAGTTATGAGTCAAATGCCCTCAGAGCTTCTTGGAACCTTCCTGAGTCTATGCATATTCATTTGGTCCTAATGACCTTCCATTGGAAGGGAAAAGTATGTACTACCTGCAGGGAACACGTGAAGAAAGGACTGGGAGGAGGTGAAACCTTTTTCACCACCGCCAGCAAGAGCTTAATTAAACTTTCTCTTATATAATAAGTTTGGCTCAATTTAAGAGCAAAAATATACCATGCTTTCCCCACACATGGAGTTTCCCAGGGTCTTGAAACACAAATGGAAAGAACAATGGAAAGCAGAAGGCTTTCTCTTCACATCTGGCTCCTCCAAATGGGGCTAAGAGGCTTTCTGGAGGGTTTTGCTAGCCGGGACAGTTAGTGTTTACAGATGTGAGTGGCTTTCAGTCATTGAATGCAGATTGCCTTTTCTTTGTTGTGCACACCCTGGGAAAACCGAGAGGAAGAAGAGGAATAATGTTCCTTTATCCACCCACCCACATTGAGATTCAAGGCACAGTCTTTTCAGGTTTATTGGGTCCCTAAGCAACCTTTGAAGAGAGCTGTACATATGTCCGGCTGTCCTTACTTCAGCGGCCATGGATTCATTTGGCTTTGCTTTTCAAGCTTCTTGTTCCATCTTTGGTCCATTGAATGAGTTTTTAGGTAAACATTTCTTGCATTCAGACCGGAGTGGCTTCCCAGCTCCCGAGCTAACTCGGCCTCCTTCCCTCTTAAACTTCAGTCTGCATTCTCAAGGCGAGTTCATCAGAAGAAAGGAAAGAGGGCTAACCTTTAACGTGGAGGCTGAAAGCCTGAGACATAAGTTAAAGCTGGAAAATGGGAGGGAGCAGGTTCTTACTGGAATACCGAATTTCAACATCAAATTTCAGAGCAATGTGAGAGCTGAGAGAGCATTTCTGAAGTGAGAGAAACTGTAATTCAGGTTTCTGGTTCCCGAAGAAAAGAGTAGCCAGTGGTCAGCACTCCACTGGAGGTAGAATGTACTGGATACAGTGGGTAACTTCATGGACTTGGGTGTCAGATCCAATGTGGAATCTGACACCTAAGGGATGCTAGGAGAATTACTTAATCTCACCATGCCTCAGTGCCCTCATCTATGAGTCAGGGATAATAAAAGTAATTACCTCAAGAGACCATTTGGAACACTTCCTGTGTTCAAAGCTAAGATCTGCCATCTACTAGCTGTTAGACCTTGGAAAAGACACCTCCACACCTCTCTGAGATTCAGTTTCCTCTCAGTAAAACCAGAATCTCATCACTGGGTTATTATAAGATTAAAAGAGTCAATATTCTACCAATCACAGGCTAGGGATATAGTAAGAGCCCACAGAGTGTTGGTCTTTATTGTTTTAAAATGAGCCAATGAATCAACAGTTTTGACACAGTATCAGACACACAACGAGGGCTGTGTTAGCTGTGACTGCAACGTGTCCATTTCCTGCCTATCCTGATACCCACCCAAGATCTCAACCTGTAAGTAAGGATTTCACGCTGACCTCCCATTCATATCGTGGGCGAGTCTTCTCCTCTGATTGGTTTCCATCATCCTGTGAGAATTTGCTGATGTGCTGACGTGGCTTCTGAATTATCTCTATGTCCTTAATGGAGGGAGGGCTGACTTCCAAATATATTTCATCATCCATCACTTTGCAAATACCACTGAAGATGAACATCCATGAACTTTAAATGAAAAGACACTTTACAAAAGCTCTCATACTATAGAAAGCCTAACCAGTTTGCATTTGTGACTTTTCCCCCTCAGAAAGGAATTGAGTAACAAATCCAATATACATTTCATAATCAGCCAGACAAACACATGGAACTAGTCAGCTAATTTAATTACAAGCTGACTTGGGGTTTCGTTTTGTTTTGTTTTGTTTTTTGTAAATAAGCTAAGGGAAGAAAATAGAGTTGGAATTTATATTTCTTATGATTTCAATTGGCCATGTTTGGCTTTACTTGGCTTCTTTTCCCTGTTCCTCTTCCTGCCACCCCAAACCCACAAAAACGATTCTTAGGTGGAATCTGCCTCGAGGTATCCTAGGGACTGAGTACCAACCAATCAGAGAAGAAACCAACCTGGGATGAGATAAGGAAGCTGGCCCAATTGTTGAGTTCCCAAGTACTTCCCTTCTCCTCTGCATAGCCATATCTTAATCAGCCTTCTTAATTTAGCCTAAACTATCACTTCTGGAGGACTTCCTTGATAACCCACACTGGCTGAGTTTTTTTCTCCAAGCCCCTCTACAGCCCTTCATACCCTTGCAACTATTTATTGTTCAGCACATTGCTTTATATTTTATACACAGAGGGATTTTATTAATATTTTATATCTTTTTATATGTCTTTAATAATATTTTTATGTATTTCTAGATCCCATGATTAACATCCACATAAAAGGAGACTGCTCTGAAATTATTTGTTTAATTAAGTTAGCTGCGTTCCCCAATAAAGGATAACTACCAGAAACTGACTCATCATTCGTTGCAGGACACCCAGTGTGCAGCAAAGTGCCGGGACATGGTGGACACTCAAGAGAACCAGGAGGGGCTGAGGAGGGTAGAAACTGACGTTTTCTGAGAATCTAAAAAGAAGACCAGCTTACTTTTGTCCAAGGGCAGGAAAGACAGGAGAGAGTTGCCATTTCCTCTAGTCTCCATCACATCCTGTGCAATTCTACATCATGCTATAGATCCTAACTATGTTAGACTATTAGCTGCCTGCGGGCAGGAACCATGTCTTGCTCATATGTCTGTATTACTGTCATAGGGACTCTATCACTATCTCAATGTGCAAAACAGAATAGACACATAGGAATATCAGATGGCTGAGGGATGAAAGGATGGATGGATGAACTGGGTTCCTGGGGTCCACTCCATCCTTAGTAACGATATCAAGGAAATGTTACAGGAGCAGAATCTAAACCTTTCCCAAATCCACCTTAGTTAAATGCATCCTGCCTCCTTTAATCTATAAGGCCTGGAGAACTCTCTCATATTACCCTCATCCTTGGCACAGATGATTATAATGAGCATTTTCGGTGTACTATGTGTATTGGGAATTTCTTGTGTCCTCTTTGCCTTTTCCCCACATTCTAAAATGGTTTGAGGGCCAGTCATGGAGAAAGCAGCAGAGTTGGTTGTGGCAATTACTGTATCCCCAGGTCTAGCACAGTTTCCGATATAGATTCAGTGCTCAGTGTATGTTGTTTAATTTACTTGCTGCAAAAAAGTCTTCTCCATCTTCAAGAAAATATTCTAAGTACTTAAAAATACAATCGTAGGTAGAGGGAATGTTTATATTCCAATAATCTTAATAAGGTTACTCAGTAATTGTACATACAAAACTCTGTTGTAGCTAACAGCTATTTACGTGCTTAAGTTTTCCAAACAATGAGTCGAAAATATACCCTGAAGAATTGTTTATGCCAAATAAGGCCGAGTATTCATGGTCATGAGTAGAATTGCTGCATGTTTTGTGCCAGCCCTTTCATTCCTGCCAAACAACCTCCCAATATGCAAGAATCCCTGGGTTTCGCATTAGAAATAAAGCAGTGAATGTCTCTTGAACCCAATTTATGTGAGTACTGAGTCTTCACCAGTACTTACTTAAGCCACACTGATTTGAGCAACATCTTAACTTGGTTTTAAAATGCTTTATTTGGTTGACAAAGTGACATGGATTTTTAACCAAAGAGCATGGAAACAAGTTAATAGAATTATGACGTCAATTGGGCTCTGAACACAACTCACAAAATGGAACACACTACCTTTTGTGCCAGAGGCACTGGGAACCTGGGAAGTTGTCAGTCAGATATTTCTATCAGGAAAAACAAGAAAATAGCTCCTCTTCCTGGAAAAAGAAAAAGCATAGACCAGGCAGACTAAGATCTTAGATATGCTAATCACAGCTATTATAGATTATATGCTTGGAAAATAACTCTTGACAGGCAAGGCTTACAAACAGAAATACTCCTGAAACGTGAACCTGCTGAAGACTCTCAGCTCCTCCTTCAGACAGTCCAGTCCCCAGGTTCTGAGATCAGCAATTTTCCTTCTTTGTAAGAATTTTGAAGTTGCTTAAAAACCCAGCATTGTCCCAATTCTAACACTTTAATGGTGAAATGGGTGGACTCTGAAACCAGACTGAATCCTGCCTCCACCATTTACTATCAGTGAGATGTTCAGCAAGTCACTTAACCTTTATGTACCTTGGTTTTCTCAACTATAAAATGGGGACTGTAGGAATATTGACACAACAGGAGTGTTGTGAAAATTAAATGAATTACTGTGTTAACAGCTTAGAAGAATGCTGGACCTATATTAATAGTTATATAATTGTTAGCTATTAATATTATTTTAACTCATTTTTTCCATGATCCAGTTCTTGTCTTGGCCTGAAATTCTCATAATTTGGTCTCAGTCTTCATTCGTTAGTTGATTCCATAGATATTTAGAAACTGACTAGTCAGTCAACCTTTAATGTTGCCCCATTCCCCAGTGTCCTTAGTAGAAAGGACACTTTCTACCAAGTGCCCTGTCTTTAACCTTTACGAGATGAAGTACCTCCCTTGCTTTTACCAGTCCTTCCAGTCTCTAGAATGCAGCCTCTTCTTGCTACCAAACCTGCCTGACGCTCAACGTCTCTCTAATGCCACTGGCTTCTCACCTAAAACTGGTCGTTTCCCGATCTGCCTGCTCACCTCCACTACCAGTCTTTTGGTCTAGTCTGCAAGCTCAGCTGCCTGGCCTTGATTCTGACAGCACCCTTAAAGTTTGCTCAAGCAATGAATAAATTATTCAACTCTTTATATCCCTCCAAGGAAGAACTAGGAAGCCAGACTTCATCAAGTCAGAGGAATTCCTGCTACCCCCTTACTGCAATAATTTAATCTCTTAAGAAGCTCAAGCAAGCACTAAGGAAATATCCCTCTAATGGTAAACTGTTCTTCGTTGAGAGAAAGCAGACCTCTCCTGCCTAGAATTATATAAATAGAACTCTTCCGTTTCACCAGCGCTCCAGGAAATAATAGGCCACCAGCTGCCACCTTGGCTGCAGGTTTCAGGAACTTGGAAAGGGGAATTTTCCAACCTGATTAATGCCTGTGCAATGTTCTCAGCTCCCAGTACATGGTGTTGTGTGTGAGTCTGTGCCAGCTTTTGTGTTCCTAAATAATAAGGCTGAGATGCTGTCCTCCTTAGCTATAGAGCCCTGGGACACTCATCAATCAACCAACTTTGCTGGGTGTATCTACCACCTGCAGGTCTTTAGAAAACAAATCACCTCTTTATGTACCTTTAAAAATATTGGAGGGAAAGCTAATACTCCAGGCAAAACTAATAAAGTTCTGATGCTACTAAAGCAGAAGGAACTTGTTCAAGGTCACAGAGTTCAAATGGGGCAGATTCAGGATTCAATTACATCACCCTGGATTAAATACAAATTCTTCAACAGGGATCATTAAATTGACTGAGACCTGGCCTGGCCCAGCCTTTTCCCTTTCCCTCTACGACTTACACTCCTGGCTCCACATCTATATTTAGGTTCCTAGGCAGCACCCTGCTTATTCTGGCCTTCAGGCTTTTGCACATACTCTTTCATGTGCTTGCAACACATCGTCCAATCCGTCCTGCACCTGGCTGATGGCTGCCCATCCTTTCATGCTCAGAATAAACTTCAATGCCTCAGAAAGCCTTTTCCAGTTCTCCAAGTCTGGATTAGCAGCCCTCCTCTTTTCTGCCTGAGCTCTGTGATTATCCTACAAGATACTCTCCATGCTGCTTTGTAATTGCCTGTTCACATGCCTGATCCTGCTACTGCACTGAAAAGTCCTCACGCACAGGACCCTTATCTTATTGGGCTCTGAATTCCCAGCGCCCTGCACAGATTTAGAGCATAACATGTGATTAATGAATATTTGTTGAATTAAGATGAAATGAGTCACTGTCTACCAAGCTGCTGTCCCAACAATTCAAATCCCAAAATAAAGATAACAATTTTGCAATTTCTGGCAAATGACTCCATGGGGGCCAAGATCCTGGCAGAGAGCAACTGATCTCTGAACTTTAAACTGTGCTAGATTAAACTTTGACCTCCCACTTCAATAACATTTACAGTTTTCTTTGGAGAGGTCTTGCTCATTTTTCACTAGATTCATTCCTAGGTATTATGTTGTATGTATTATGCTATTGTAAGTAATAGCTTTTTGAATTTTCATTTTCCATTTGTTTGCCATTAGTATATAGAAATGAAATTGATTTTTATATTTTGACTTAGAATCAAAGGCCTTGCTAAATTTATTTATTAATTCTATTAGTTTATATATAGATTCTTTTGCAACTTTTGTATACACAATTATGTTTTCTACCAATAATTCTCTTCCAAACTCTAGGCTTTCTATTTCTTTTCTTGCCTTATGGCACTGGCTAGAACCTCCAGTATGATGTTGAAATGAAATGATGATAGTGGGCAGTTTTTCCTCATTCCCAATCTTAGGAAAATGATTTTAGTATTTCATCAAGTATGATTTCACTGTAGCTTTTTATACATATTTTTAAGTTACCTTCCATTCTTAACTTGCTGATAATTTTTTATTGTGAATGGGTATTGAATATAATCAAATGTTTCTTTGGAATCTGTGAAGATATCCTTATATTTTCTTCTTTTTTTGTGTTAATGTGGTGAATTACATTTATTGACTTTTTAATGTTAGACTACCTTTGTATTCTTAGAATCAACTCTACATGGTTGCAATAGAGTATGCTTTTTCTAAATAACTGGATATAGCATTTCCTAATCATTGGTTTGGGGATTTTGAATATGTGAGCAATGAAGGAGATTGAGCTACCTTCGCTTTTACCTTCAAATTCAAATTGGAGATGAAATTTTTACCCCAGCCTGATTCCCCTTTTGTTCTCTATATAGGCTTGGTTCAGAAGATTTTGCTTCCATCATTAGCTTAACAAAATTTCCCCAGGGCCTCGAACTTCTCTCTCACTGGCAGAACAAACACCTTTCCCATGACAGACCAATCATGATTCAATTCCCGGATCAACCACCCACTGGCAATGTGTCCACTGAGAAGTTACAGGCCTTCTCTGAGCCTGCTTCCCAGTGAATGAAACAGGATTGAGAAATAAATTAGATATTGCATTTGAAAGCACCTGATACAAGTAGGTGCTCAGTAAATCCTATTTCTCACAACTGTTCCTCTCTGCTGCTTAAAAACTTTTCAGATGCAGAAGAGTGCTGGCTTACTTGTTTACAGGATTTAGCTAACAGAGTTAGGAGTGAATTCTGAAAAATGAACTAATGAGACTGGGAGAAGTTCATTCTTTTTGTGACATCCTAAAAAACAAAGCAAAGTTATTTACTGCTCCTGCTGAATTTTTAAGTACATGTACCTAAAATTATATTGATTAAAATTATATAAACATTGCTTAGAATTTATCATCCAAAGTGCTACAGTTCCTTCCCTGGAGTTTCCAACTCAGGTGCTAATGACGTATTAAACACTTGGAGGTTGTCCAGGAATATAGCTTCTCTCCCATATGCAACAACGCTTATGTGGAAAAGTCAGCTTGGAAGGACACTTTTAAATAAAACTTCCCTTTCTAGGAATGCAACCCCAGTGCTATTTCAACTTCTAACCAGTTTCCACATGAACATTGGGTCTGGGAGTTTGGGAGAGAGGACGGAGATTATGTTCTTTGCTTCTGAAATGAGAATCAAGAGGTGATTGACTAGGCTGTAGAGATGCCCAAATAAATCAGGAATCAGAAGTTCAGAAAAATTGGGTCGGGAAGGCTGAATCCAAAGAAGATCAAAATTTCTAAACATCAAGAGGCCAGCACCCCGTGTTGTCAGGGGCCCTGGATAGGCATCATCCTTCTTCTCCCAGGGAGAAGATTCTGGGGACAGCCAGGAGGGACATCTGAATGACCCCGTAACTGTATCTGGACCTGCCTCAGGCAGATCCCCAGCAGGGCCTTAACTTTGGCAGATCTGATGCCAGTTCCCAGCTCTGCCACTTACTAGGAGCTCGCTTTCCTCATTCCCAACAGGTGAATGGTAACTGACCTACCTAGAAGGACCACTGTGAAAACTGAAGGACATTAGCTAATGCCTTCCAAGTGTAGGATGCCAGGGAATATGCTCAATATGATAACTATTGATAATGATGAAAACAATGACAGTGAGGATGATGACAGTGACAATGGAGACAAGTTCTTAGGGTGGAGGGGTGGTGGAAGGTCATCAACATGTTATAAGACCACTCTGCTCACAGAATCAGGAGGAGCAGCTCCACTTGGCACTTGTCTAATCCCCACTCTGTTACTTTGGGGATCTCTGGGCCCAAGCACATGATATTAGTCGGCTGACCCATGTCTGAATCTGAGTTCCCTCAAAAGCAGAGCTTAACTCAAGGACTTATGTTCGGGTAATTTATGCTGAAATTGATCCAGGGAGCAGGAGTAGGGAGAGGGTTACAGTGGAGGAGCAGTCAGTACAAGAGTACATTTTTCTTATGTGAAATATCTAGAATAGGCAAATTCATAGAGATAGAAATAGATGTGAGGTTACCAGGAGCAGGGGGGAGGTGGAATAAGGAGTTATTGCTTAATAGATACAGAATATCCATTTGGGGTGATGAAAAGATTTTGGAAATAGATAGTGGTGATGCTTGCATAACCTGTGAATGTAATCAATGCCACTGAGTTATACATTTATAAAAGTGTTAAAATGGCAATATTTATTTTATATGGTTTTTTACCACAATTTTTTAAGAGTGCATGACTGAGGTCATTGCTCTAGGCGTCAGGAGGTTCTGTCAGCATCTGGGAAGTATACTGAACGCCTTCCAGAATTTCCACTAGCACACCCCAAACCCCACAGATCGAGGATTGTCTCCAGGGACACTAACTTCCTTGCACTCCCAGACACTTGCTTGTTGGCCAACAAGGTTCATGCAACTTCCGAGAAGACCATGAGAAAGGAATCACAGTATACTAGGAAATGTCCTTGGAAATGGAAAGAAGCACCATACACTTGAGATGGACACTCACTGACAGCATGAGCGTGTGCTTGCAGCTGCCTGCCTTCCCATGTGGCTGAAATCAGATGTGGACAGAGGGTGCATGATGCAGGGCACCAAATGCTGTCACTACAGGCCAACTCTTAGTTCAAGTGCAGGTTACTCCTGCAAGCTGTCTACTTGCCACTGTAATTCAAAATAATTGCAAAACACCCAGTCCCCAGTAGGCTCTACCCTCCCCTCCCATATTCCCATACACCTGCGCAGTTGGTTCTTAACTTAGCAACACTCAGACCTACCCCAGGTTCTAGACCTGTGCTGTGCAACATGATGCCACCATACACACGTGGCTATTCAAATTTAAATTGATTAAATAAAATTTAAAATTCAGTTCTTCAGTCACATTGGCAATATTACAAGGGTTCAATAGCCACATAAAGCAAGTGGCTACTACATTGCACAATGTGGTATAAAATATTTCCATCTTCACAGAAAATTCAATGAGACAGTGCAGCTCTAGAGCAAATCCTGACTCTGCCACTTACTCGACTGGGTAACACTGGGAAAGTCCTTTTATTTTTATGTGCTTTAACTTCCTAAACTACAAAATGGGCTTGTCTTGAGGATTAAATTAATAATGATATGAAAAGCACACAGTAAAATATCACTGAGAGTTAATCACTGTTATTTTTATATCACAGTTCCCAGGGCAATTCCTATATGAGGCAGGCAGTTCATAAAGAGCCTCCAGCTCCCAGATCCAGGCCCTGAGTCCCTTGCTCCTCAGCCGTGTCCTTCTAAATTGTCTCCATGTTCAAGGTGTCCCTGATGATGTGCCCCCAGATCTCAGAGCAGCGATGCTTTGAACCCTGACCCCCAGGTTGTATCAGGGACCCTATTACTTGCTTCTGGGAACCTCTGTCTGTATGCCTGACTCATTCTGCTGCCGTTTTCCCACCAACTGCTCCACTTATGCTATGGGATTCTATATTCCTCAGTATTGATTCCTGCCCAAACCACAACTAAACTGATAACACCAGTTGAACCATACAGCTATCCCTCTGCAACTTTACTCTATCCTAGGGGACAGGTCCTGTGCATGTCCCAGTTTTCTCCCAATCCCTACCTTCCCTGAAGAAATGGAATATTAATATTAAATATAACCATTTATTGAATGTTTATTAGGTACCAGGAATTGTGTTGTGCTTTTATATGTATTCTTTCCTGTAATAACTATAAAGACCCTAGACAATATATGAGAGGGCTGATTACTCTTAGACAACTTAGGCAACTTGCTTAATGTCATAGAGCTATTAAATGGTGGAAACAGGAACACGGTGATAACCTTCAACCAGTGGGAAGTCCTTTCATTCTTTCAAGACAGTTGAAAAGGATGAGCTGATACACACAACATGGATGAATCTCAGATACATTATGATAAGCAGGGGAAAAAGCCAGACTCAAAAGGCTACATACATGGTGATTCCACTTATATGATATTCTGGAAAAGGCAAAACTTTGCAAACAAATAGATCGGAGATTGCCAGGGGGCTCAGTGTGAGGGAAGAGACTACTACATTGGGGAGTTTGGGAACATAATGGAACCATTCTATGTTTTCGTTGTGATGGAGATTCTAGGACTGCATGCATTTGTTAAAATTCATCAATAGACTGTACATTAAACAAAGTGAATTTTATGGAATTGAACTTATATTTTCATTGAAAAATGGGAAAGAGAAAAGCAAATAGTAATTTCTTCTTGATTGCCCCTAGCGATTGTCCAACTGCGGGAATAGACCCCAAAGCAAAGTCAAAATCTCAAAGACTTTACCAAGGAAACATGCTCAGATGGGAGTTCAGGGTCAGAGTGCAAGGATTTGAGGAAAGACTCTAAGGAGAGGAGGTAGAAACGATGAGCCCAGACTGACATTCTTGAAAAGTCTGGAGGTACAGGAAGGACAAAAGGTAGACTTTTGTAGGAAAAGAGGAATGATGGAAGTTTTTGTTGTTGTCATTGTTTTACCTAGAATGAGAAACCTTGAGCCTCTGTACCTCAAGGAAGAAACTTTCCAGTGAAGAACAAATTGAAAGTGTACCATCCCCGCATATTCGCCATTTCACGTACTCTTCATTCCATCATGTAGACCCAGGTTTCCATATGTTTTCATTTCTCCTCACCCTGAAGAACTTTCTTTAATATTTCATATACTGCAATTGTGTTGGTAATAAATTTACTCAGTTTTCATTTATCACAAATGTTTTATTTTACTTTTTTTTTGAGGCGTATTATTTCCAGGATACAGAATTTTAGGCTAACAGGGTTTTTTGTTGTCATTGTTGTTTCCTTCCAAGGTGTCATTCCATCACCTTCTGGGTTGCCTTGTTTTTGAAGCTTTGTTTTGAAGTCATTCTTACCTGTGTTTCCTTGATTGTAATTGTCTTTTTCTCCCTCTGACTGCTTTTAAGATTTTCTCTTTATCGCTGGTTATAAACAATTAATTATGATATGCCTAGGTATAATTTTCTTGTGTTTTTCTTACTTGGGGCTTGTTAAGCATCTTGGATCCGTATTTTGATATTTTTCATCAAATTTGGAGAATATTCAGGCATTATTTCTCAAATGTTTTTCTAAAGTGATCTCTCTCTCTCCACCCCTTCTGGGACTCCAATTGTCCATGTATTAAACCCCCTATTAGTGTTCTGAAGTCCTTGAGACTTTGTTGATTTTTTTCAGTCTTTTTTTCTATGTGCTTCATTTTGAATTGTTCCTATTGCCCTATTTTCAGTTTACTGATATCTTCCTTTGCTGTGCCCTAATACAGATACCATATTTTTCAGTTCTAGAATTTCTAGCTGGCTTTTTTGAAAAATAGTTTCTATCTTTCTGCTAAGCGTCTCCCATCTGTTCATTATTATGCCATCTGGTGATCATTATATTTTCCTTTAAATCCTTGAACATATTTGTAATAGCTGTTTTATAGCCCTTATGTGCTAATCCTAGCATCTCAGTCATCTCAGGAACCATTTCTATCCTAGTTATAGGTCACATTTCCTTGCTTCTACACAATTTTGATTGCATGAGAGACATTGCAGATGCTACAGTGCTAAGGGTCTGGATATGGAAGATGGTTAATTTACTAGTGAATATGCTTGACTCCCTTGAGAGGCTTGTTTTCTAAGTTTTGTTAGGGTGATCTATCTTATTCCTTGCTTAAGCACTAAAATAACTATTCCAAAGTTGTGCCCTTTCTAGGGCCTCAAGTGATTGCCCAGAGTGGTTAGCAGGGGCTCTTTTATATGAATGGTTGGAGCTCTTACATCTCCAGCATTATGTAACCTCTGGGTATCTCCATTTGCCTCATACCTCCTCTGTAGCTATCTTCTGCCAGGCCTTATGGAATCTTGCCCTATGTATGGTCAGTTTAGTGTTTGATCAAAGACATAAGAGGACTGTTATGGATATTTTTGATGCTCTTCCACTGTGCATCTCCCCACTTTCTGACATTCTTACCAGTAAATTCATCTACCTCAACAGCCCCGAATTCCACTCTCAACCCTTCAGCTCAATCAAATGGTCCAGCTCTGCTTGTACCCCACATTCTTGTATCACAAACCAGAAAGTGCCCCCACAGAAAGCTAGGACAAACATGAAACTTGCCCCTTGTGTCACCTTCTCTCAGGGATCATAGCCCTTTGCTCTCTGTGTTCTAACAGCTGGAAACTGATGCTTCCTATATTTTGGCCAATTTTATATTACTTATAGCTGAAGGGCTAGCCCAGTGCCATTTGCTTCAACAGAGTCAGAAGCAGAAGTTATATTAGCATATATAGGCTTGGGACTCACCTGTAGACAGTAATATCTTATTCTCTCCTCTACTTCACATTGCTTTCAAAATAAATAAAAAGTTCTTATTAAGACATTCACATCCTTTCATGAGGTTGAATGGCTTCATCTTGGATTATCCCTTCCTTACAAACACACACACACACACACACACACAAAATTCACCTACTTATGGTTTTCCACATACATCAAGATTTTTTGTATGCCTTTGCTTTTGCCCATACTATTCTTCTAAAAGATACCTGCCCCCCCCAAGCCCCAATCAGCCTTGCTAATTCTTACTTATTCTTCAGAATTTACCAAAGCTGCCATCTCCTCCAGGAAGCCTTCTTTGGTGCAGTCTGTGTTGTGTCCACTTCTTTGTGTTGTCATATCATTTTTTATTTGCCTTTATCAAATCTGCATCACACTTTATTATAATTGCCTATCATGATCTATCTATCCCTCATACCCTCCATCTCACCCTCAAGACTGAACATCTCAAGGGCAGGACCGAGTCTGAATCATCCCAGAGTCTCCATGGCTTGACACAGGTTTTGGCAAACCATACAAATGACTAGACAGTAAATATATTAGGCTTTGTGGACCATGTTGTCTCAGTTGCAGTTAGTCAACTTTGCTGTCATAGCATAAAAGTAGCCATAAACAATATGTAAGCAAATGAGCATGGCTATGTTCTAATCTTTATTGAAAACAAACAGGGTGTAGGCAAGATTTGACCCAAAGACCAAAATTTTCTAATCTCTAGCCTAGCCCATTGTAGATTCCCAGTAATTTTTATTGAATGGATTAATTGAAAGAATAGAATATTATTATTGAAAGCTTCAGAAGAAATAGAAAAGAATTTAATAAGCATAACATAAATGCAAGAATCATACTGGAATAAGGGAGGGACAACTCTTTTGAGAACTTAGGGAAATAAAAATGGTTAGTTGAGTGAAGAAGGCAGAAAAATACAAAGCTGAGGAATTTCTGGCCCAGTTGACAGACCTCCCCATGCAGGGTTTTTGCCAGGAGGTCATGCTGGGATGGAATCCCAAAAGTCAGAATTGCTTGTTCAGAGTGAGTTCCTAAAGTGCCAGCAGCAAGAAGAGCCAGAGCACACAGTATAAGCTGTGTCCTGGGCAGTACCCAGGGGCAATCTCATAGGAGCCAAGTTCTGTGGCCAACATTAAAGCATCAGAACCACAGATTCTGGAACTCAGCCTAGAGTGAAAATACCAAGGGCAAGAGAGAAATGAGATCCAAGACATCTCTTAGCAATAGGGCTGGCAGGTCCAGAGCATTTTTCTGTTGGTCACTAGCCACATGGTATGTGGATGGGTTGACTTTGGTCTTCTCAGAAGAGTTAAGTAGGAGGGTCATCTACTGAAAGAAAAAGGCAACAAGGAAGCTGAGATTTAAAGATTGGGAGAATTCTAGTGTAGCTATTATAGCAAATTCTGTGAGGACACAACTGGGGCTCAAAACAAAGGTTTGTTCACTTCAGAGTGAGACTGAGGTTGTGTAACAGGAGGTTGTAACACATCTAGTCTACAAGGTTGTAGAATATTCTCCAGTGAAGTGCTATGAATGGGTGTCAAGGAAATGAATGGTGGGCGTTCTGTAGGACTGGGATTGGCGGGGGAATGCAGTCACTGGCAAAGGAAATTTGGACTGTCACTGAACACCTGCCATGTGCAGAAGACCTCAGAGAATCCACTGACCATGCAGCATGCCCACTCCAACGTAAGGCCAAACAAAATGCCAGACAAAACTTGTCCTTCTGTGATAGGTGCTGACCTTTCAAGCATCATTGTGAGCCCTGATACTTTAGCATCAGTTCTGACAACAGGAAAGGTAGTCACTACACACATATTCAGGATATCTTTCTGGAGTGGCTTTTTAGACAAATTCACCTGGTTGGCTCATCAGTATCTCAAATGCACACTAATTATTTTTATCACCTAACGTTCCATCTGCCTCTGTCCCATGTAAGCCTCATGCAAGTTATTGGGAATAATTGTCTAGACCCCAGAGATGTGTAGGCCACTGCCATAACCAGTGAGGGGCATGCTAAACCAAAGAGCTATGGTTCTTACCCAAGAGCTGAAAGAGTTGTCAATAGTCTTTGCTTCTCTGCCCCTGTCAATCTAGGCCTGAAGCCTCATATTTGATCAAGGACCCCAGAGGTAGCCTGCTTGAGTACTCCTTTGGGAAGGCCACAAGCATTAGACTAGCCACTTTCTCCCCAGGTCACCTAATACTTTGGGCTTCCTTCTCTCTCCCTCCCCCATTTTCCCAAAGGTGATAGGGCCTTAGGGAAAACTTCTCTTTGTCCCAGCTAGCTGGGGCCTTTTATCTACCTCATTCTGCAGGTCCCAGACTTTCAGATTCAGATCTTTGCATCCAACATTCTCCACCCATAAATTCTAAATCAAACTGCTACCCAATCACCTAATTAGATTCCCCTCAGTTCCCATGCCTTCCTAAAAGCTGTCTGGATTTGCCCTATCCCCATCTAAATTTAATTTAACCAAATAATATTTAATTGAGCCCATTTCATATGCCAGCCACTAATCATGACCTCATGGACTTCGGCCTCAGAACAACACTAAGAGGCTGGTCATATCAATAGCTCCACTTTACAGGTTTAAAAAATTGAGTTCAGCAGTTGAACAACTAATTTGTTCAAGCTAGCAAGTTACAGAACTGAGATTAGAAAACTGAGTTCAGACCCTATACAACCCATGAGGGAATGTGTTGAAGGAACTCCTATTTGGTGTCCTTGCCTTTGGGTCCTCTCCCTTTCTACCACTGTGCATGTCCTGTCAGAGATACGGGACCTTGTGATGGAGAAAGGCTGGACACTGGTGATGGACAGAATCAAGTTTAAATCCAGGTTCTTCTCTCCCCTGATTCTGTGTCTTGGGTTAACTCATTTAGCCTTTCTAATTAAGTTTTCTCATATGAAAGATAGGGATTATGATAGTATTTGCATCAAAAAAGCTTCTTTTTTGAGTGTTTAGTGAGATAATATATGTCAAGTCCTTGGCACTGGCCTGATAAATAGTTAGTGCTCAGTAAGTGGTAAAAATTGTCATGTCATTCTTCCCAAAAGGATCCTTTCATCATGTCTTTCATTTTCCTAAACCTTTTCCCATGGATAAGCACTCAGCAACCTCCACAACCTAGCCCTGACTTTCTTTTCATCTTATTTTTTTGTCCTCTACTTCCATTCCCTGACCTCTCAGTGGGATGTAGTGAAAAGAACATGAGCTCTGAAGTCAGCTGGGCTTGAAACACACCTTTACCCTTTGCCAGCTGTGAGTGGGGAAGTGGCTCAAACCCTCTGACCCTCACGTTCATCATCCGTGATCTTATTTCTATAATAACCCAGACCATGCTGGATTGCAATTAATCCTTTTATCCATCTGTTCGCCACCCCCACCCGTGTCCTTATTCTGCTCCTGCTGCTGTGCTTGGCACATCATGAATGGATGTGAATAAACCAAAAATATTCATCTGGATCCATCTCCTAAACCTTGTGCTTGCTCCTATTGTCTTACTTATCTTACCCAATGTATCATTCATATTTCTTACATTTTTTACTGATTTAAGGGCAAGACTCATGCTTTACACATTTCTGTAAACTTTCTAACAGCCAGGGAGGTGGAAACTATAATTATTGAGTGCTTTTTTGTGTGCCAGTAATGATTTCACATATATATTATTTCATTTTTAAAATAATTTAACTTAATTGTCATAAGTCAAGATGGCAGGTATGATCATCTTCAAAATACAGCAGAGGGAGCCAAGAGTCAGATAAACTAGGTAACTGGAACTTGATCAAGTTTACACAGCTAGTTAAGTGGCAATGTTAGGATTCGAATCCCTGTCTTCTGGCTTGAAACCAATGTCTTTGTTTATTGTTTTTATTTATTTTTTTTAAATATTTAACCATATGCAGGAGACCAAGTGCTTTAGCCTAGAAGATGCCAGAAATTTTGTTGAACGGAGACTTGAATTTAATCAGATTCAGTCAAATCTATGCAAGTTGGCTCCTAGATGGCTAGTACATATGCTCCCACCTTCCCATGTTATGGTTAGGATGAAATACTTCGATAAATGTGTACTAAAAACTCGCAAAATTATCAGGCACAATGCTAGGCACTAGGGGTGCAGCGATGAAACAGGTTTTCACAGGGCTTACAGTCTAATGGGGACACAGGTGTGTAATCATGCTAATAAATGTGATCTGTGCTATGTGGAGACTGGACAAGAGCTTAGGTCTGCCTGGGGTGATCATGGGAAGCTTCTGGGTAGATCATGAAGGAGAGTGAAAGTTGACCAACCAAGCAGAAGGAGAGCCCAGAGGGAAAAGCATGAGCTAAGCCACTGAGGCATAGGATTGCAGATAGGACAGGCCTGGAACAAGGAGTTATCTTGTGGAACAGGATAGGGAGAGCAATAGACCTGAGGCTCCCTGTGTTCATATCACAAACCGAAGTTGTATCAGCCAGCCTTTTCCCTAAGCAAGCAGTACTTTTGGCTTCGATGACAGCCAGAACATGCTCCTCACCCAGGAAATGAGTTACAGAAACATCTGGCATCCTCTCCCATCTGTCTTCTCTGGGGAAAAGAGGAATAAACATGGAATTTCCATTTTCCTGGATATGTAGGAAAACACAAGCAAGAAATTGGGCATATCCACATGGTGAGGCGGGTTATGGCTGCACTCGCAGGTCAGGAGGTGCAGCCTGACTCTGTGTCCAGGTTCTTAAGCAGAGGGCCCTAGGGTTGCAGGCAACAAGTGTAAGTTGGGCCACGACTTGTTCAGAATCATTTTCTTAGGTGATGGAGAATAGTGGAGAGTTCTGCCCACACAAAGCCATCAAGTGGTAAACCTTCAAATATCAGTTGAGTCCATTGAGTTCAAGTTTTCCTCCTTGCCTATGCTTGAAAGCATTCTTTAATTTGAGGCTTCATAAAACTAAGCAAAGAATGGCTCAGAACTAGGCCAACCTTACGATGAACAATATGTAATGTATACCATATTGAAATATATAACAAGAAGACATTACAATAATAACATGATAATAAATATATATGTACATCTGTATTCATCACATGCAAAAATAAATCCAGTGCTGTGTTGATGTTTACTATCAATCATTCCCCCTTGCTTTCCCCCAGGGACTTTGATAGAATCCTCAGGTCAAGTTTTGTACCTAAAAGCTTATTCTGTTTCCTCTACTCTTGTATTGTGTATGGTCTACACCAAACCACAGTCAACAGGTCACTTCTATGTCCCCAAACTGCATATTCCTGTCCTTTAAACATGGCTAGCCTACCTGCCACTGATACAGAAAGAAACATAAAATCAGCTGAGGACAACACTGCTAATTCCTGAGAATTGGTCTAAGGCTATTCCCCCCACTTAAATCCTTGACCTTTTTGTTCCTTGTTTGCTTTTCCAGTTCCACACTCCAGTTTGACTCCCTCTAATGCACTCTTAACACTGCTGCTTGGTTAATTTATCTAAAATACGAATAACATCCAAATTCCCAAAGGGTTTAGTACAAGGCCATCCATGAATGGACATCTTCCTATCTCGCTGGCATCCTTCCCTACCTCTCCCCTTGACAGTTTGCAGCACAGCAATACTGAATTACTTATGGCTCCCCAAACACACAATGTTACCTGATGTTTCCAAGTCTGCCAAAAATAGTCTTTCCTCTCTACTCTGTCTACAACCCGGATTGGCCTTGACAGTTCTCTCAAGGTGCCCCATTCTCTGAAACCCTCCCAGACAGAATCTATCCTTCTGGGATTCCTCTGGGTTTCGTTCATGCATCTGCTGTTGCCCTGTCTGTACATTCCCAAGACTGACTACGTCTTGAAAAAAGGAACTCTGTCTTACTCATCACCAGGGCCCAACACAGAGTAGGGGTTTAGTTGGGCCTGGTTGAACTGCAATCTTATACCGCCTCCCTGACACTTAAGGGACTTGTGTTTTAGCCATGGTGACACTAACGTCTGCAACCTGATTTGTTTTCTCAGGTCGGGCTAATCACTGGTCTGCAATCATTGGCGGGTCCCACTCCAAGAATTATGTGCTGTGGGAGTATGGAGGATATGCAAGTGAAGGTGTCAAACAAGTGGCAGAATTGGGCTCACCAGTAAAAATGGAGGAAGAGATTCGACAACAGGTAAAATATATATATATATATCACAGAATGATCAAAAACCAGAAATGGAGTTAAAGCATTCTTTGGATTTCTTCCCTGGGAGCTTGATATTTGTTGTACAACGTGCTGGAAAATTGGTACCAGAGGAAGCTAAATCTATTTGCTGAGTTTGGGGGTTTTATGTTAAGTAGAGGACAGAGGAACATCTTGTTCTCTCCAGAGTCTTCCTGAATGCATTTGTGTTTTCTTCAGCTTGTGCTAAAAGCTGCTGTTGTGGCTGCATTGTTGGGATGTTATGTCTCTGGTCTCCTGAGAGTCAGTGTGGTGAATGACAATTTTTTAATTGTAGTCCTTGAGAGGATCTGAGGAGTGATATTCAAGCTGTCTAAGGCAAAATCACCATCTTGGAAAATAAACATTTGTGCGTCGGTACATGTTTTTTGCAGCTATGTCCTGAGGAGTTTAATAAATTAGTCAATCGTTAGTCATTGTAATAATTTGACTGAAACACCTTTTTGTACCATGTCTTGTAGGCCCAACAGCTGTGCACCTACTATGCACCTGTGCACCTATCTAGGAACCCTTAATACCGCTGAGAGATAAGAGGCAAATCACCCATAGTTCTGCTAGATTTGTTAGGCTTGCCATGCCACCACCCCTCATCTAAAGCCTGATCCAGTTAACACTAGAGAGAGACGGATGAAAGGGTTTTGGAAGACTAGGTTTCTTCTGATGGCCATTTACATTTACATGCTGCACTGAGAGGCCTTGAGAAGTGTTAATCATCACAAAAGCTCCTCCGGCCTGAGAGGGCTCAGCAGACAGCCATGCCTTACTGCCCACCAGGCACTCGGGAGGAAGTTAAGAAAGAGCAACACCTATTTGTGATGTGGTCATTTCATAAAATGTGCCGCTGAAAAGCCGCTGTCCGACCTGTGTTCCCTTCCCACATCTCCTGAGACTATGCGGTAGGCCCCGTGCCTCAGTGGGCCTGAAGACTGGGGGAGAGGCCCAGGCCTGCTCTCCCCGGCACAAAGTGCACATGCTCAGGGGCCTGACCAGCATGGGAGCATGAGTATGGCAGAGGCTCCGGTGCCTTCTCTTGCAATCTACCATTTGGACTCCAAGCTGCCCACAAACCCAAGTTGAATCCAACAAAAGTCACCCTGACTCCTACTATAATCCTCTGAGTTATCATTTGTGGACCAGAGCAGAAGCAAAATGCCCAGGAGTTAGCCTGTGTTTCTTATTAATTTGATTCAAAGTCTTTTTTCCTTTCTTGGAAAAAATGTCCAACTGGATGTTTCAAGATGGCTTTCTCTTTGTCACAGGTTTATCCATCTCACTACTTGGGATTTCTATGACTGGGTTTCTGTGACTGTAGCTGCCATGCCTCCTAACTGGTGTCACTCATTCAGGCTACAGCCCGGCCACGTACACCTTCACCTTCAAAATCATGGCAGTCTCCATATAGGGCCTACTTTGCCTGGGCTGTCATAGGGGGAAACCCTTGCATGGGATCCTGAGGACCACATTCCTGGTTCTCAGACATGGACTTGTGACACACGGGCTTGTCAAGATCTCTGTGTGGTATGTGGACAACAAATTTTTAAAGATAATAGTTAAAATAAATTAATACATGAGTTAATAAACTGACAAAATACATTAAATCAAGGTCAAAAGGATCTTCATAATGATGTTAGTCTCACTTGTAAGCTGTTGTAAGAGGTTACTAGAGAAAAGGGAAGCATGCGAGGATCATGAGAAAGTGGGTCTATGTTGTATTGTTGATTATCTGTCATGCCATAGTAGTATAAAAAGGTTGAAAACCGCTGGGTAAGACCCCAGTCTAAGGACTATCCCTTTTAGGAAAACAGCCCTTGCTTGGTATGTTCCTAACCAGCATACCTGGGATTAGCTTCTATGCCTCACATTGTTTTCCTTTCCCAGGTGGCCAGTGTCCCTGACATAAAGTCATAAAAAGAAGTTTAATTATGAATATTGCCTATGGAAATGAGAATCCTACTGGGCATGTCTCAGGGTCTGTCACTACCTTTCAGGTCCGTTGAATGCCAGACATTTATTTATTTTTACCCCTCACGTCTAGCCTGAGTGGAAGGTATATTTTATCTGGTTTTACAGATAAGGAAATTGAAGCATGGTCAATAACTAGAGAACATGTACGTCTTAAAGCCAAGTTTGTCTGGCTCCAAAGCTATACACAGAACCAGATATTCAATTTGCAGGCCCCAATGCCAAATGAACATGTGGGACCTCTTGATCAAAACTTATTAAGAATTTCAAGACAGTAATAGCCAAATACCAAAGCAAGCACGAGGCCCTTTTCAGTGCAGGCTCTGGGGCAGTATACAGGGCTCCTCCACGCAGCTGGCCCTGCCTGTACACCTTCCCTTCCCCACACAACTGCCCCAAGAGGAAAGTCCTCTCACCAGCCTCTGAATTGGGCCTCTGAAATAAGCCTTGTTTCTAGTGCTTTAATAGCCATGCTCGAGCTCCCCTGCTCCTTGGAAAGTCAGTTGAATATAGTGATTTCAGGGTCCTTGCACTTCCAAACAATGCATGGTTCTGAATATTGCTCTCTGCCAGCACACAATTTATTGTATTTTTCTAGAACAACGTAAAAAGGACCAAGAATGTGAATTATCCTAGAATATAAGATTATCCTCTGAATTACCAAGAATTGTGTTTGAACACATCTGCAAACAAACACATTGTTCTCAGTTTTTAGTACCTTTTATCCTCTATCAAAGAGCTTGAGTCCAACTATGATGAAATAAAAAGCCTTCTTTTCCCAAGAGAAACATGCTTACCAGGCATTCTCTTAGTATTGACTTATCAAAAATTCCAAGGACATTGAAAAGCACTGTAATATTGTTGGAAGTGAATTTTATGCTAGTGACTTTCAAACACAAATGACCAAAAAAAATAATTTCATTAGTAGTGGAAAATTGTAATAATACTGTTGAGTATAAATTTTAATGTTACAATTAATGTAAAATACCAAGAGAATTAATGAAAATCTACAGCAGTGTCACTGATCATAATGACACTGGTGGCTGGAAAGAGTGGGGGAGGGTACAATACACACTCCTTAACTGGTGGTCAGTGGGGACTGGGGGTTAGAACCACTGAGCTGTGGCTATGCTGGTAGGTCATGAATGGGTAATCCAAGGCAGGCAGAGACAGTAGGAAATGGTACATCATACGTGGAAATCAAAAGTGAGCTGACACACAATCATGGTTTTGAAAACTCTATATCCCACTGAGACACTTTCTACTTCAGTAAACATAGATTTATGAGGCATTTACTAGATGTTGTGGTTCTCTGGTGGATACTGACCCAAAGTGCCTCCCCCCCATTCACCTAATTACTCATGCTAGAAACAAAGGTACCAGCCTTCATTCTCCTCCACCGTCAACTTTCTCCTCTCTTACGATCATCCAGTTCACTCCACCCTCATTGCCACCACCACATCTAAGCCATCTTCATATCCTCCATGCTCCCCCAAGGCCATCTTTATGAAATGCCACTCCCTCAATGAAAATGTTTGATGGTTCTTTATTGATCCTAGGACAACCTCCAAACTCTTTATCGTTACTTGAAAACCCTCATGACCAGGTCTTGCCTTACCTCTCCACTTTTTATTTCCTGCTGCAGTGCTAAGCTTTGCCTGTGTGGAATAACTTTCCATTTTCCCCAAAGAGCCATGCCGCTCTTCTGTCTGGGCTTCTCTCAGCCTGGTACATCTTCCATCACCCCTTTAACTGGAGGATTATTCATCCATCTGGCCTCAGCTTAAATGATGCTTCCTTCTGGAGGCCTTCCCTGATTCTGTACTAAACTGATCCTCTTGCCAGGTGCTTCCCCAGCCTGCTGTGCCATCCCTATCATTCCAAGGTCTTGTTGATGTTTCTCCTTCACTAAACTGCAAGGTTCATGTCTATCCTTTCCACCATTGTATCCCCTGAGCTTGGCATAAGTTTCATAAACATTTCTCTAGTGTATTGATTTTGTTATTCACTAATTTCATAATATTACCTGAATTTATTAATTTATCCATTCAATAACTGAACATCTACTCTATGACAGGCATTGGAAGTACAGCAGTAATCAAGATAATTCCCTGCCTCTGTAGCCAACATTCTAACAGAGGAGATGTGGAAAAGAAGTAATAAAGAAATAAATATTATGGTAAATGAAAAAAAAAAAAAACAAGCAAGGGGTGAGATAGAGAACAGTGTTAGAGATGGACTTGCTTAAGATAACATGGTGAAGGAAGGCCTCCCTGATGAGTGGCCATTAAGGTGAGACCCAAAAGAAAAGTGTGAAGGAAAGATTATTCCAGATAGTAAATCTAGCATGTGCAAAGACCTGATACAATAGTTTTTTGAGCTTGAAGGACTAGATGAAGACTGGTGTGGCAAGAGGAGAGTTGATGAATGACCACTTCATGCCTATTCTGAAAAAATTCAGGTTAGGTGGGAAATATCCCTTTCCATGTAATGTTGTACTTAGTGTCTTTAGGGAAATCTCTGTATCAGCAGAGGAACTGTAGACTCACACTGGACTGGGGCAGTTTGGAGTGTTCTATTCTTGAAGTTACCCCAGACTTTAACACCCACTGTTCTCTTTGGTCTGAAGACTTTTCCTCCTGCTCCTTTAAGTGAGTAATGGTGTGATTCCCACCTCAGATTAAAGATCATCTTCTCTGGTAAGAATTGCTCTAGTGCCCCTTCTCTGGGCTTCCATAGCTCTCTTTGCTGTCCCTCTTCTAAAGTGAATTTTCACCCCTTCTTCTTTCTTTATCTGTCTTCCAACTAGACTGTGAGTCCCTCAAAGGCAGGATCTTTTTGGTTTTCTTCATTGCCGTGTCTTCTATTCAACCCCACTTTTGCTTCCTTTTATACTATCTGTGCTGGTCTGACACTGTTTAACACCTCAGAAAAGCCATGTTGTTTCAACTCCAGCCAACTTCTGGGACAGACCTATTATTTTGGTGGGATCTTTTTTAATTAGGTTATTTCCATGGAGCTGTGACCCACACAATTGTGGATGGGACCTTTTGATTAGATTGTTTCCATGGAAATGTATCTCCACCCATTCATGGTGGGTCTTAATCTGTTTACTGGAGCCCTTGAAGAGGGAGCCATTTTATTAAAAGCTTAGAGCCGACACAGGCAGAGACGTTTGGAGATGCAGAAAGAAAATGCCACTAAGGAAGCTGTTTGAAACCAGAAGCCAAGGGGCCAGCAAACACCAGCTATGTGCCTTCCCAGATCAGCCTTTCTTAAGTTAAGGTATCTTTCTTTGAATGCCTTAGTTTGGACATTTTTATGACCTTAGAACCATAAACTTGTAACTTAATACATTCCCTTTACAAAAGCCAACCCATTTCTGGTATACTGCATTTCCAGCAGCATTAGCAAACTAAAACACTATCCTATTCCTTAATTATAGTTACTGTTATATCTTCAATAATTTTAAACATGTCTGTTTCAGACTTTTCTATTACCTCAGGGATAATTTTCATTTTAATTGAACTTATTCTCTTTACCCATCACAGTTCCTTTATTTGATTTTGGATTGTATATTCATTTTCTGCAGAGTTTTTTCCCCTATGGAACTCCTCTGTGGAGCCTCCTCAGAGTGATTTGTTATTTGCTTCTCCCATTCAACCCAGGTTGTTATGTAATTTCTCATCTCAGGATGCTCCACTGCTCAGCTAGTGCAAATATGGACTTTGCTTATATGTGGAAGAAGGTGGGATTCCATTTCTTGGTGGCTTTTTTTCCACTCAGAGCCCTGAACAGATGGCAAGCTTCCTTGCCATATTCCCTAGCTGATTGATGAAGGGTTTTCGTAGACCCTTTTCATAACCCAGGGCAGCCGTTCAGAACATCCAGTTTTATGCAGGAGTCATCTTACCACATTCCACCTCACAATGGCTCAAGACTTCCCCTCTTCTTCCTATATGAGATTCAAAACTGCCACCTCTAGCTCCTGGGATCCATATTCCAGGCCAGGGCCCTGACAGGTCACCATGTACCAGATCCCACTCTCTATTCTGGATTAGACTTTCCTCCCCACTTACAGCATCTGGAGAATTTTTCTAAACTCAATTATTTAAGTTTACAATTTTATTTTGGTATATTTTGTCCAGGGCATCTATGTGTTTGTAGTGGGAGGTAGAACGTTTTGTGTTGGCTCAGTCTTCCATGTTTCCAGATGCTCAGCAGAGTATCTCTAGTACTTAATACAGTGTCTTGCACCTAGTGGGTGCTCAGTAAATATATGCTGAATCAATGAATTACTACTCAACAAGCAAGACTTATGAATGTCTCCTGCATAAAACCATGAGCTCTGAATGGCTACCCCATTCATGGAACATGCACTTGAAAAACAATTCCAACTTTGATATTTCACTGGACTCAAGGCTTCTCTGACCATTAAGAAATCAGACAATGGTGGACCTCAATATGAGCATTATTTCTTCCTCAGGAGGCCATACTTTGGAGGATTACAGAAATCAGTTGGCAGGATTATCACACCATTTGTGGTGTGAGAATCACAAAACAAGTTGGTATTCTTTTTCTTTAAAGTTAAACAGTTTATAAGTCACTAGGAACTGGCAGATGTCTGAGAATTTTGTTTTCTCATCTCCTTTAGGTCATTGGAGATAGCATAGGTCTACTAAACTTTCGTTTTTCCTCATTTTTAATTTCTAAACTTTTAATCACTTTCCTCTAATTAAAACCTTTGCCTAATTTCTTGTGTTTTCCATGAATCACAACATGTTGCCACATTTGACTAAGAAAGTCACACACACATTTTATCAGCTTTCATTTATAATGACAAAGCACCAATGATCTTCGGTTACTTATGAGAAGTAGTCTGGTATAATGGCAAAAGACACAGGGTCTGAATAAAAATGTTCTATATCCAAATTCTGGCTCTACCACTTACTTACTCTGTGACTTTGGGTTAGTTACCTAATTCCTCTGTGCCTCAGTTTTCTCTTCTATGAGATGAGCACAATAATGCCAACCTCATAGACTTGTTGTGAGGATTAAATGGCTGATATGTGTAAAGAGCTTGGAACAGAGCCTGCCCTGTAGAAAGTATTCACTAAATCTAACCTGTTTTTACTATATTTTCATCCTTAGATCTCTACTTCCTCATCAGTAACATGAGGAATTTGTCATACAATTGCTCCTAGGAGCTAGAAAATATGATTCTAATTGTTCAAGGTCATCATGTCATTCCTCAATTTCATTATGTCATTTCTCAATTTAATGGTGCCCAAGTGCGAGGGTCTACAACTCTTTGCCTGGCATTTTCCTATCCCCCAAGCTATGCCTCTGTTTGCCCCTCCTACTCCTGTTCAACAACCTCATCTCCCAGTATGTTCTGATCATCTGCCCCACACTTGAAGATCAGCAACTTAGAGAAAAGAATTGTGCCCCCAAATTAAAAAGGAGCCACAACCAACTCCTTGCCTTTTCCCAACACTAATCCTTATTTCATGCTTGTCCCCAAATTTGGTTTTTCCTGGAATGCCCTTAGGTGCTATTTCAACCACCTCTTAAAGAAGGTCTAGAAAAAGTAAAGAATAGGAGATATTTCCATATGTAACAGGACACCAGCTGAGGAACTGGAGTAGAGACGAAGCTCCTAACCTATGAAGATGATCCACTGATATCTCTTTTGATTGTAGGTAACCAAAACCCACTCTAACTAACTAAAGAACAAAAGAAACTTTATTGTAGGGATAAAGTAAGACTCATAAGAATCCAAGTTTAGACATCAGACTGAGACCACCACTTTCTCCATTGCTCTCCCACTCCTCATAGAGCCACGTGGCTTTTTCTATGTTCCTTTATATCCATCTCTTCCCCTATTCTTTCACGCTAGACCTTCTGACTCTACTTACTTATGTTGTGCATGGCCCCAAATGGATCATATATGACCATCCACCTTAGTTTCACACAGCCAACTGAGCAGTTTTGGTAACACCTGGTTGAAACACTGGAAAGACAGATTGATCACTGGACAGTCTGTTTATCCATGCCCCACATCAGGAATCAACCTCTAGTCCAGTCATGACCATACCTGTTTTAGCTTGCTAAAGCTGCCAGAATGCAATATACCAGAAAAAGACTGACTTTTAACAATGGAAATTTAGTAGCTTACAAGTTTACAATTCTAAGACCATGAAAATGTCCAAATTAAGGCATTAACAGGACAATACCTTCTCTGAAGACTGGTTACCAGTGAGCTTGGGGTCCTCTGTCAAATAGCAAGGCACATGGCAACTTCTGATGGTCTTTTGCTCCCAGGTTTCAGGTTTCATCGTTTCCTGCCTCTGGTTTCAGTGGCTTCTTCTCTCAGCTTTTGTGGGTGTGTCCTTATCTCTCAGCTTCTCTGGGGCTGTTTCCCATGAGCTTTCTGAGTTTGATCTCTTCGCTTCTATTTGAGTTTTACCCTCTGTATTAGTCAAGGTTCTCTAGGTAAATAGAGCCAACAGGAGATCTCTGTAAATATGAGGTTTTATAAAAGTGTCTCTCATAACTGTGGGGATGCACGAGTCCAAATTCCAAAGGCAGCCCACCAGCTGGCAACAACGAGACAGGTGGTCGATGAATTCCCACTAGAGGCTAGCTGGCTAAAGTAAAGAGGAAAGGTGTCTTCTGACTGCCAAAGATACCACCTTTCCCTTAAAAGGCTGCAACTGATTGGATTATCTCATTGGAGAAGACACTCTCCTTAGTTGATCACAGATGTAATCATCCATAGATGCAATCAACTGACTAATGATTTAAGCCCATGAAATGTACTCACAGTAACAGTCAGGCCAGTGCTTGCTTGACTAGACAACTGGGCACCATCACCTGGCCAATGAATCTATCACATCTTCTTATAAAGGACTCAAGCAAAAGACTCAAGACCCATCCTGAATGAGGCAGGTCCAATCTCTATTGAAATAACCTAATCAAAAGGTCCCACCCACAGTAAGTCAATACACATAGGGATGGATTAAAATAACATGACCTTTTCTGTGGTACCTAATAGCTTCAAATTACAACAACACCTATGAAAAGAACCACCCAGCCTATTTCCTCATAAAGGGACTGTGGGTAGGACATTTTATACTAAAAAGAGAATTTAAAGTAGAAGGTAAAATGATTGACATTTCAGGAAAGCAGTGGACTGACAAGAATTAGAAGCATCCCAGGGCCTTGGTCGAAAGACTGGGACTTGAAGGCAGAATATCAGTCTTACATGGGAGAGTAGCACTAAAGAGAGCAGAAGTTCATCTCAAAGGAGAGGGAAGATCAACAGAAACTGAGAGTGCAGAACTAAGCCAACTGGGCCACAAAATGCTGGGTCTAGAGATTAGTTCAGCAAATGAGGTGGGACCAGTGGACATGACTAACCCTAACTGTGAGGATTTGGAAAAGCAGAGACCAAACAGAGAAAGGAGCTGAGGATTGAGAGCACTGTCAAGACCATTTATTTGCACATGCACCTGTTGTCCTGCATTGTCACTTAAGACCTATAGAGATAGTACAGGGCAAGTAGGTGAGCTTTAACATGACTTTCTAAGTCTTTGACCTTGAGTAGGTCATGTAAGCCTTAAATTTCTCATTTGCGAAATGGTAATGATACAAATATGAACAGCTTGTGTTAGCAATGAAGTAATACATGTACAGTGCCTGGCTTGGTATAAAAGCCTATTATTACTCTTATTGCTGGGGAAAAAAATTAAATTTGAAGGATTTAAAAATCTCCCTTTTTGAACCGAGAATAAGAATGAGGGTCTTTAATCCTGTATAGCTTAGTGTAATGCCTGGATATATCCTAGAATATATTAAGCAGATAATCAAAAAGTACTGGCAAAGTCTGTTAAAGGATGGGGAAAAAATATATGTAACTATTAAACTTTGTCACAGGGAAGCTCCTAATACTGTGTCAAGCATTAGGGACATCCAAATCAATAGGTCAAACCCTTGATCTTGAGGCATGCTCTTGTGAAGCTTATGTATGTTGTGGATAAGCTTAGCCTACCTATAGGTAGGCTTAAGAGTTACTTCTGGAGGACCTCATTTGTTGCTCAGATGTGGCTTCACTCCCTCCAAGCCCAACTCTGCAAGTGAAATCATTGCCCTCCCCACTACATGGGACATGACATCCAGGGGTGAAAGTCTTCCTGGCAGCGTGAGAGTTGACTCTCAGGGATGAGTCCAACCCTGGCACTGTGGGATCAACAATGCCATCCTGACCAAAATGGGGGAAAGAAGTAAACAAATAAGGTATCAGTGACTAAGAGAATTCAAATAATAGTTGAGAGGCTACTCTGGAGATCACTCTTCCACGAACTTCAGTTAGACATTGCTACCTATCATAACATGCCAAACCCCAATCAAAACCATTCCAGCCAACCCTAAAGCACACCTAAGACAATATATAAGATTCTACAAAGGTTCCATGCATTAGGGTAACTTTCTAGAAACTTACAACTTCCAGATGGGTCCCTGGACCAGATAAGTCCTGAAACCTAGAGGGCCCAGCCTCTCCAGAACATCAACTAGTTCCATGTCCCTATCCCATATTATTGACAGCTCCTTCCAACATGAAAAAAGTTAGAATGGCCAAAGCCCAATTACCCCTAAAGAGTGGGAGAAAGATCAAAGGTGATGGTGGAGTTATACAGGGAAGGTAGAATTTAACAAATGAGTATGACTGCTGAATCATTACATTGATATTTCTTTTTGTCACCATTATCTTAGAACAGCTAGAAATAAAACCCTAAAATTATGGAATTGTAACCCATTCCAAACTCCGAAATCTGTTCTACAACTAATTGTTGGGCTGTACTTTGAAATGTATTGCTTTTTTGTATATGTATTAGGTAGGGTTCTCCAGAGAAACAGAATCAGCAGGAAATATCCATAGATATAAAATTTTTAAGTGTCTCACATAACCGTGGAAACATAGTGTCCAAGGTCTGTAGGGCAAGCAGGAAGCTGGTGACTCTGATGAAGTTCCTCAACGAACTCTCAGAAGAGGCTGGCTGGACAACTGTAGGAATGGAAGAGTCCAAAATCCGTAGGGGAGCTGTGAAGCTGTTGACTCTGATAAAGGGTCTGGATGAACTCCAAAGGAGAGGCTCACCGGCTGAAGCAGGAAAAAAACCTGTCTCTTCTGAATCCTCGTTAAAAGCCTCCCAGTGATTAGATTAAGCATCACTCATTGCAGAAGACACTCCCCTTGGCTGATTACAAATGGAATCAGCTGTGGGCAGCCTATGTAATTATGATTTAAGTCCATGAAATGTCCTCATAGCAACAGCCAACCAGCACTTGCCAACCAGACAAATGGCGCCACCTCCTGGCCAAGTTGACACATGAACCTGACCATGACAGCATATATGTTATTTTTCACCAAAAAAGCAAAATAGGTTGATTGTGATGATAAAAAATATATATATATTCCTTATAACCTCCTATGTTCTGGAACAACTAGAAGCAAAAATCTGAAAGGATGGTATGGTAGCTCAAGACAAACTCTGGGATCTGTTGAAGAGAGCTTTGAAAACTGTTGCTTTTTTCTCTCTTTGCTTTGTATATATGTTATTTTATATAATAATTTCTTTTAAATCCCCCCTTTCCTCTACTTTCTAAGACACTTTGGTTTAGTGGGTGGGAATGCAACTGAAGAAGAGGTAAATGTGTCACCCAAAAGAACTAGAGAGGGTGGGCCATGGTGGCTCAGCAGGTAGTTCTCGCCTGCCATGCTGGAGACCAGGGTTCGATTCCCGTGCCTGCCCATGCTGGGGAAAAAAACAGAACTAGATAATATAAATCAGGAAGAGAGAAGTGAGGGGAGAGGCAAGATCAGAGACTGAAAAAAGTATTGGAGTTTTAAAGAGTGAAAAGAGGTATATTTGAGCAGCTGTCATTTGGAGTAGAAATTAGGGAGAAAAGGAAAGTTTCAAAGACTTTTAGTAAGTTTGCTTTCTAAAAGAAGAGATGTCAAAAGAGAATTTTTAACAATACACTTTGCAGACTATTGTGTGATGTACTTTGCTTTTGCTGCTTTTCATGAAACATTCAGTAAAGACCTGTAGTACTTTTCAAGGCTTCTTGAAGTCAGATTGGGTATATATATTTTTACGCATGTCACCCTGCTGCAAATGGCCCTCAGAGGTGCCCAATTTTGTTTGCGTTACATTAAGATCATTACATACACCTCCTTTGTCCTTTTCTCCCACCTCATTCTGTGCTTACCTCCATGTAGTATATTTAAGTAGGTATTTATGGTTGATAGAAATAAAATGATACTAAGGGTGAAATGGGGAAAGGAGTTAAATAAAGATTGTTGATCATAAACACTTGATTCAGAAATTAGAACATTGTTTGAAAGGTATGGTTTGAGTTATGGGAAACCTCTGTTTTGCTTGCAGGTGAGTCTTTAAACAAATCTGAATCACAGTAGAAAATAAGAAAAAAAAATCACAGTAGGATAAGCAACCAAAGTGATTCAGCAATGCCTGTTCTTTAATAAAACTGGTGCAAGCTGCTTTGCTGGAAGGGACAGAGCCTGCCTCTTAGTAGCAATTTACAACATCTGCAATTTTACACAAGAGCATCACAGATCCTTGGGAGTCTTTCTGAAAATCTCTGTATCAAGAAGTATGGGACAATTTTATTCAAGACTCTCAGATCATTTCACTCACTGAAAACCTATTTTTGTAGTCACTGAGCCAACATACTCCAAATAGATGGCAAATTTAAATGGGGAGTAATTAGTAAATTGCCTGAAGATTTAGAGGGCAAATTGGCATTATCTATCAAAATTGTATATCTGCTTTTATACCGTGACTTAGTAATTCCACATCTAGGAATTTACCTTTCAAAAATATTCTCACACAAAGGTGAATGAGGAAAGATATTCAAGACAGCATTGTCGATAAAAATTGAAATATGGAAACAAGCCATTTTTATCAATAGAGGACGTGTTTAAAATTCTGTCTGTATTTACACAGTTAAATACCATGCCGGTATTCAAAGGCGTAAGGCAGATCTGGGTGTACTGATAGAGACTGTTCCTCGGAGTATATTCTTGAGTGGGAAAAGCAGGATGGAGTGTATAGCTTCCTGCCATCCGGGACAAAAGGCAGGTGGGCAGAGTCAAGTGTTTCTATGCAGGTATACATGCTTTTATAGTCATAGAATAGCTCTATGAAAACACATCGGAAATTGCTTATCTCTAGAGAAAACTGAGAGAGCATGGGTCAGAACTGAATGGGACATTCATATTTTACCAACTGTCCTTTTGTACTCCTTGAATTTTAACATACACACATCTTACCTTTTTAAAAGAATACTCGAAACCAACAATGAAAGCAAACTTTGATAAGAAACTGAGTATTGCAAAGAGACCAACACTCTATAACTTCATTTGTAAATTTACTGTGCTTCCCCTGCCAAAATAATAAAATATATATATTTTAATTATCCAGCTGATTCCATGGCAATGGGAAACAGTCAATATCTAAAAAAAAAAAAAAAATTGATAATACTAATAATGGGGGGCCCTAGCCAAAGCAGACATTAAAACATAAAACTACAATAAATTAAAACATATGAAGCTAAAATATGAATAGACATATCAGTTGCATCTAATATAAAATTCAGAAATAGACCCAAATTCACCCAAATTAATAGTATGAAAAAAGTAGAATTTCATATCAGTTGGGGAAAAGATGAATTATGTAATAAATGGTAATGGCACAACTGGAAGCCATCTGGGGGAAAAAAAAGTTTTGCTACATATCTTAATCTCCAAGCCAAAATGTGCTCTAAATATATCAAAGATTTAATTTAAAAATAAAAACATAAATGCATTAGAAGAAAATATAATAGAATTGCTTCTTATAATCTAGAGCAAAGTCTTTTCCAAGCATGTCACAAAACCCAAAGCTCATGAAAGAAAACATTGAGAAAGTAAACCAAAAAATATTTTTAATTGTGGAGGGATATTACTCCAAAAATTTTAAAGATAAAGGAAAAGCTAGGGGAAAATATTTATAACCCATTCAATAAACGAAGGGCTAACTTCTTTACTATATTAAGAGCTCTTCTGGTTGGGTTTTTAAAAGATCAACAAATCAAGAGAAAAATGATCAAAGCACATGGATGGGTCTCAGAAAAAGAAGTATAAATTGCTTTTAGATATTTTAATAAATGTTCAACCTCATTTACAACTATAGAAATGCAAATTAATTCCACAGAGCTGCAATGTTTTGTTTAGGTTAGCAAGAAACAAGTCAATTTCATTAAAAGACAAGTCATTTCGTTAAAAAAGAGAAAGGGCCAGAAACAGGCCAGACTCTGCAACTGAGCCACTATTGCCCTGTGCTATCATTTTAAAGACATATGCTTGTATCTCCTGAAGGATATATAAAAATACTAATATGGTTGCCTCTGGGGCAGGGAGTCAAGAGATTGTGGGGTAGGTATAGAAAGGGGACCTGTGCTGGTTTGAAAGGATGTATATCCCCTAGAAAAGCCATGTTTTAATCAAAATCCCATTTCATAAAGGTAGAATAATCCCTACTCAATACTGTATGTTTGAAATTGTACTCAGATCATCTCCCTGGAGATGTGATTTAATCAAGAGTGGTTGTTAAGCTAGATTAGGTGGCAACATGTCTCCACCCATTTGGGTGGGTCTTGATAAGTTTTTGGAGTCTATAAAAGAGGAAACATTTTGGAGAATGAAGGAGATTCGGAGAGAGCAGAGAATGCTGCAGCACCATGAAGCAGAGAATCTATCAGCCAGAGCTTTGGAGATGCAGAAGGAAAATGCCTCCTGGGGAGCTTCATGAAACAGGAAGCCAGGAGAAGAAGCTGGCAGATGATGCCATGTTCACCATGTGCACTTCCAGATGAGAGAGAAATCCTGATGTGTTCACCACGTCCCCTTCCACTTGAGAAAGAAACCCTGAACTTCATTGCCCTTCTTGAACCAAGGTATGTTTCCCTGGATGCCTTAGACTGGACATTTCTATAGACTTGTTTTAATTGGGACATTTCTTGGCCTTAGAACTGTAAACTAGCAACTTATTAAATTCCCCCTTTTAAAATCCATTCCATTTCTGGTATATTGCATTCGGCAGCTAGCAAACTAGAACAGGACTTTAATTTTCACAAAACTCCCTTTGGTGCCTTTTGAATGTTGTGCCCTGTTTTTATGTTATCTACTCAAAAATAATCATTTTATAGTTGAAGCAAAAAAATAAATAAGTCAATCAATCAACCAATCTCAAGTTTAAGAAGCTTTAAGAGACATCATGTAATAAGCACATTGTGTGGTCTTGATGGACACTCCTCACCATGGTGACCAACAAAGCTTGTCTCTGCTCAAAGGGCACTGAAGACCACAGTCCCAGGGGCTGGGCTGGTCAGGGCTACAGATGGATTGTGCAGGTGGCCAAAAGCAGGTTACTTGGACAAAAAGTCTGAATCATAGCCAAGAAGGAAAGCAAAGGTCAAAGTAGGTGTTTGACCATAAGTCTTAGAAGGGAGGCCACAAATGGGAAGACGAGTCAGGAAGTAATAAGTCAGGAAAGCTGGAGCCGTGTTTAAAGGGCAGAAAGGTGCCCAAAGCCTGTTGGCATGTGTTGGCAGCCCCATGGTGTAGGAGGTCCTGGTGTCCTAAAGTATCAGAGATGACTGGCCAGAACTTCTCAAGGCTCCAGAGGTTCCCAACCACCCTTCTACACCTTTGAAACTACCAGGCAGTGGCTAGATGTGCTTTAAGTACTAAATACTCCACAGAAAAGAGAGCCCTGTCTGTGGCATTGTCCGACTTTCTGTGGCTCAAGTCCTGTAGGACCTTGTGCTAGTCTCCCAACGGACTGGTGCTGGTCTGCAAATCCATTTACTACCAGTCCATGATGAAGTGAGTCCAGAAACAAGAATAAGCATTCAGAAACTTTTACTTCGATTTGACAATTTCCAATGAATCTAATAATAATTTAAAAATCAGGAGTTAGATTTTGTGTATTTTTGCTTTTTTGTTGTTGTTTTTTCTTTAACTAATTCTTTGCTAAACAGAGAGGAGGCATAAAAAGCCCCCAATATTTCACCCTATTGGGTGTCCAGTGGTGCCAAAAAATAAAAAACATATTTAGTTTCCACCAGATTCTGTGTGTGAGATGTTTAGAATTGGCCTTTCCAGTGAATATTTGCTATCTAGTGGTAAAAAGTTTCTGCAGCTAGTTTAGATTTCATTCATTCATTCAATCATGCACGTGCCAAACACCGTATTTGGAAGGTCACTTGTCTTTGAAGGGCTTGAGGCCTCAGAGTAAATGCTGAATATAAATAGGTAATTTACAGTACAATGCAATATGGGCTAACAAAGTCAAGTAGAGGGCACAGGAAGCAGAGAGCTGGACCTTTGCCCCTGCCTCTGAAAGTTGGAGCTCTACTGAGAAGCATTAAACTTGTTTTCTGAATTCTCAGTAGTTGATCAAAAAACATTAGCTCCAGAAATACCTAAAATACACACATTCATAGAGACAGAAAGCCAATTACAGGTTGTAGCAGTAGTGAGTTTTTGCTTAACGGGTGCAGAGTTTATGTTTAGGATGCTGGAAAAGTTGTGTTAATGGATGGTTTTGATGGTAGCACAGCATAGTAATGTAATTAATAACACTGAATTGTGTACTTGAAATGGGGAATTTAAAGTGAGAAATTATATGTTTATATATATATATATATATGTTACCACAATAGAAAGTCATATATATATATGCCTCCTCTGGTCTTGCTGTTGCTAAAGCCAGTCGAGACCAGGGTAGCAGTTTTTTCATCTCCTCCGTATCTGAGGATGGGCTCATTAACTGAGCATGCTAAAGATGCAGCCAGGACATGCCCTGCGGCTGAATGAGGTGGCTGACTCAAGGGCTGTATCCCTTGCCAGCCCTGCATCTGGCTTCCAGGCCTGTTTAAGAATGCATTGTTCACTTCCCTCTTCTGGTCAGAGCATCTATGGAATATCCCTCCTGTCCATGTAGTTCTTCAGCTCTCTCGGTGATCTTAAAGCGCTCCTAAATGTGAAACAGACAAACTCCACACAAACAGTTTCTTCCCAGGCCATGGAAGATGTCCACCCTCGAGCCCAGAGCCCATCCCTGAGTAGTCCAGTGAAAGATGCATGGCATAAAGTGGTAAGAAGCAGGCCCATAAAGGGAGGTTGGGGTCATCTCGTGAATGGATACCATTTTTTTTTAATACCAGGCTGCAGAGATCATGCATAGATCAGGAGGAACCAGGAAGCCTTTGAGAGCTTTTGAGCCAGGAAGTGACCAGACACTGGGGCTTCCGTTCATGCACCAAGTAGTTATGTACGTCTGCTGTGCGCAAGGCACTGAGTGAGACCCTGTGCTAGGTCTGGAAAGCCTGGTCATAAGATCCAGTGCAGAGTCAGCACCGCCAGGCTAGAGGCAGACACATCATGTCGTGCCCTCCGGGTTGTAATGTGCTGTCTACCCCATGCAGCAACTCCAAATCCTTGAATCACAGCCAGAAAGAAATTACACTCTCTCAGAAACTTCATAATATAGGAAATTAGCTACAGAAATTATAAGCTGTAAATCACAGTTTCAACTGTTCTGTAAGTACATAAACATGGCAATTTTTTCCTTAAGATAGAAACACACAAATGACAAAAAGAAACACGATGAAAAAAGCCCATATTGTGGAGAGAGATTCTGCTGCCACATCAGATCCTGCCCTACAATCAAGATACCTCTACATTATAACATGTCCTTTCGACCCCCTGCAGTGAATTACTTATAAGACCTGGCCTCAAGGGCTAAGGGAGACAGAGGGAAACATGGGGACACTGCAGTAGCTTGGAGCTATGCACTCCAGAAAAACATGTTCCTAATATTAATCCATTCCTGGGGGGTAAGAACACTTGTAAATAGGTCCTTTTAATGAGGTTACTTCATTTAAGGTGTGGCCCAGTGAGTCAGGGGAGGTCTTAATCCAATTACTAGAGGCCTTATAGGGAAGGCAACAGAGAGAAAGAAAGCCAGAAAGAGTGGTCAGACGCTGGAAGTAAATGGAACCCAGAAGAAAGGGAGAAGCCAGAAGAAGCTGCCATGTGCATTGCCATGTGACATAAAAGCCAGGGACCAAGGATCACCAGCAGCCAGCCCTAGAATGCCAGTCTTCTGGAAGAAAGCATCGCCTTGATGAAGTCTGGATTTTATACTTCTCCTAGCTTCAAAACCATAAACCAATAAATTCCATTGCCTGTTTAAGCCAATCAATTGCATGATATTTGTTTTAGCAGCCAGAAAACTAAAACAGGCATTGAGGAGAAAGTGTCAGTTCTGTCCAATTCTGTCTTGGGATGAATGATCTCACACAATCATAAACTGAATTTTGAAGAATGATGAGTTCACCATGTAGACAAAGGGGCAAGGCATCCAGCCTGCTGGAGGTATGAAACATACCTGCACCTTATACAAATGTAAGTGATTCTGACTGAGAGTGAGAAGAGGGTGCTGGGAGATGAAATAGGGTGGGACACATTCACTCATTCATTCCACACTCGTTCTTTCCACAAACAATTCCTGTGTACCCACTATGGGTCACACCCTGAGGTAAGCAAGGAGATTACAGAGACACACGAGACAAGAACCTTGAAGGAGCTTAAGCACTCAGAGTCCAGAAACGCAGAAAACCCAAAAGCCAGTAAAGTGGCTTTACTTTAGAAGGAGGAAGCAAATTGAGAGTGATTCTTGCAAAACCTTGCTATTATTTTTCTATAGCACCTGGCATACAGCTTCCATTTATTGAGTATCTACTCTGTGCCAGGTACTGGGATAGCTTGCCAATTTCAGTTAATCTTCTCAACAACCTGGTAAGGTGGTTATTATTATTTTCATTTTCTGGATGAGAAAATCAAAGTCCAGCAAAATGAGGTAACTAGCCCAAGGTCACACAACTAATAATTGATAGCCCTGGGATTTGAATTCTTTCCTTTACATAGCTCTTTTTATTTTTCCTCATACTGCCTTTCCATCCCTAAAAGACCTTTCATTCCCATTCTCACATCTTTCAGTTCCCGCTCACATCTCATCCCTGTCATGATGCCTTTCCTGGTCCTCCAAATGTGTGTTGTTTCTGCCTCCTTGGATCTTCCAGAACATCTCATAGCCCTATTTATCCCCTTTCCTGCTTTGCATTATTGGTGTTTGTGTCTGTCTCTGGAAGAAAGGACACAGTGTAGGAGTGAAACTGAGCTGGACTGTGCCCTGGACCCATCCCTTCCTCTCCCCAGTGAAGCTTTACATGTGGCTCATGGTGCATACTTGATAAGTGTCTGTTGGGTTCAGTTGAATCTGCAAGCCCTCAGATGCCAGGCAGAAGGACTGTTTGTGTAAGGCCAGCCATTCTACCTCCTTTTTCTTCATAGCTACCACCCATTATCCACTCTACAACCCAGTTCCCAATAGGTCCCAGTAGGTCCCACTTGCAGTACTTCTTAATTTATTTTCCTATTTAAAAGCAAAATTACTGCTTCATTAGTCAATGACTAAAGAAAATCAAAAGTCTATTAACTGGCAAGCTAATACTACTCCAAAAAGCATTGATCCATGTACATTATGGGCAGCCTGTTCATTAGTAACTACATCTCTTGAGAGCAGCTCTCTGGGGTAGCATTGGAATCTCTTTTGAAATAGACTTCAAATGCATGGAAACACGTCAGATTATTATTGGGTATTTTTTCTGAGGAGTAGGGGAGGGTAGACTATTTGCTTATCAGTAACGTGGCTGTAGAGATCAATTATTTCATAGGATTTCATGGGTGCATATGTTTAAACAAGAAGTACAGGTTATCTGGAGTGAAATGAATTCATTCTTTAAAATGCAAGACCTCCCTGCAGGATCAATGCAAAAATAAAGGGTGTGCTCACTTGGTTTATGATCGGGAACCATGACTGCAAGCATGGGTTGGGTCTTTTGAGATGAGGTTTTCCCCTAATGCCAATATCCACAGGGTCTTCTTTCTCAAATGGATTTGCTGATCATTCAAAACCCATCTCTTTGAAGTATCTGCCTGCATGCTAATGATCCCAAACTTAAGCAACTCTGTGTGTGTATCAGATACATATAACATAAAACTTAGCCACAAAGTGAGTCCGAGTTTAAACCTGACACCCTCCAAACTAGGGCTGTTAGACAGCAACAGTGTTTGTTAGAGAGATTATGGGCATCTGCTCTGGTTTAGAGCGTCATTTTATTATGCTATCCACACACGCACACTCACACCCACACACACCCACTTCTCTTATTAGCTTGTTAGGTTTATATATTTTTTCTACATGCATTCTCTTACAACATACATCCTTGATATATATTGGAGTCTAATATATTAGTGTCTGATACACTTTTGCTACTTTCTGGACAGTGCAAGGACCTTGGAACACTTTAATCTCCTTTAATTCTCACCTTTAGTATTACTGTTGCCAAATAATTAAATTTTACATATATTTTAATCCTACATTATTAGTATTGTTTCTTTACCATATACCTACTCTTTCTGCAGCTTTTCCTTCTTTCTTGCATTTCCATTTTCCTCCCGGGATAATTTCCTTCCACCTGAAACATTTATTTTGGTGCAAATCTGCAAGAAAAGAATACTTTCAATTTTTATTTGACTGAAAATGTCTTTATTTTGCCTTCATTTTTGAAGAGTATTTTTCATAATTAAGTTAGCAGTTAATTGTTTCAGTATTTTAAAGACATTCAGCTATCTTTTGGCTTCATCATTTCTGTTGAGAAGTCATCTTTCAATCCTACTCTTGCTCTTTTGAAGAAAACATCTCTTTTCCTATATGTGTTTTTAAGATTCTTATCTCTGCTTTTAGTTTTAAGCAGTTTTACATGAAGATTAAGTGTGTTTTTATTTGTATTTACTGTTTTTGGTTTTTGAAGCCAAATGCATGGCTTAATGTCTTTTGTCTGTTTTGGAAAATTCTGACCATTATTCTTTACAAATATTGCTTCTGTCCTAATTATCTCTTACCTCCTCTTCTGGGACTCCAGTTGCACAAATGTTAAATGTTATCACCAGTTCCCAATAAGTCTAATGCTTTTTTCTGTATTATCCATTATTTTTTCTATATATACTTTAGTCTAGATATTTCCTAATCATTTCTTCTGCTGGTCTAAGTTGGTATGAAATCTATCTATTACTTCTATTATCTATTCTCTATTATGGAAAATAATTCCAGTTATTTTCAGTTCTTGAATTCCATTCAGTTTTTTAAATTAATTCCAGTTTGTTGCTGAAATTCTCCATTTTGATTCCTATTTCCTTGAATATATTAACTACATTTTTGTTGAAATCCACGTCTAATAACTACAGTATCTGAAGCACCTGTGGATCTATTTCTATTGTCTCTTTTTCCCTTGATCCAGTTTCCTGGTATGTTTAATAATTTCTTATTGAATGCCACACAATATTGTGAAAAATTGTAGAGGCTCTAGATGACATTATCTCCTTTCAGAGAGGATTTATTTCTGTTTCTAGATGTTGGGCTGTTTTGAAGCTGGAGTTTAGTCCTTGTGAGGGCTGTTATTTTGATGCACCTTTACTCCAAGCATTTATCTCTTCAGGGTTCCTAATGGAAAGCCTGGAATGTTTACCAGCATCTCTTTCCCAGTCTTAATCTTCCCAGAATTTGAGACAGCTGAAGGCTTTGCTTAAGTCTCAGATTTGCAAACTTTCTGCTCTACAAATCAGCAATTGCTTCACACAGAAAACCAGTGCCAAACATTGGATTCATTTCTCTGACTTTCCTTCTCTTCAGGATCTTGGCTGAAGTCATTTTCTCTCCTCAGCCCTATGAGACTGCCAAAAGCTATGCTGAGCTTCTCAAACTCTTAGCCATGTGTGGCTGATGAAAAGGCAAATGCCTAAAGGAGGAAAGGCAGCTTGTAACATCTGACTCACTTCTCTATACTTCTCTTCTCTCCAGGTTCTTAGCCTTCAAGTTTTGGTCGTGTTGAGAGCTCTTCAATGCTTTCAATTAAGTAGTTTGTTTTTTAAGTGACTTTTTCTACTTGATTTTGGCAGATTGTTGGTCTGATACAAGCTACTCCATCATCATTAAATAAATAACTATAATCTCTGCTTTAAACATTTGGGTTCTGTCTTTCCAACATAAAGCTGTGTTTCTGATCATCATTTTGATCCTGGGTCTCCAACCCAACCACTTTCTGGTATCAGTCCTAATGTGCTAAGTGTGGAGAACTGTCTTTCTGTTCATAATCATTGAAAGCTCTGAGTTAAATTACATCTCTTTCCATTTGTTCCTGTTTCTGTTTTATAATAGAAGATGCATGTGACTTCCTTCAGTGTAAGTACCCTGGAAAAATGTCTTCTGTGATGGGGAATTGGTTTATAATTCTCTGATGCTTTGACTAGCAGAATTTCCTCTGGATTAAATGCTGTTAGAAAGCCTTTCCTCTACTAATCAAGATACTTTTTCCCTGTTTCCAACTTCTCACTTGCATAGCCCTGCTACAAAGAAATGACTAATCCCTGAATTTGAACTCAATCTAGCTGTCTTGAAACTTTGCTTTCTGACTTATTGGTGCCCATTGCATATAAGTGACAGACTTGCTAATTATGTCATGTTAAGTGCTGAGAAAATTAGATTTTGGCTCTTCCAAATATTCAGACTCTTAAAACTGAAAAAAAAAGTCTATGGATTTAAAATAAACAAATTATTTAAAGTTAATCAACTAGTAGGATGCTAATTGATTCTTACCTATATAACAGGTCATAAAATTAAAGCCTTTTTCAATTTTTTGAAACATTGCATGTGATTCAGGCATTATTGATCATTTCCTTGATGTCTTTGAAAAATAATTATATTTAAAATAATCGTAATTTTGCTGAAAATATAAAATGAATTAAGGTGGCTCTATATCAGGAACCAGCCAATGTACACATAGGAATGTCTAGTTTATTGGTTTGTTAAGCTACTGGAATGCAATATACAAGAAATGGAACAACTTTTACAAAGGAAATTTATTATGTTACAAGTTACACTTCTAAGGCTGTGAAAATGTCCAAATTAAGGCACCAGCAAGAGGTTACCATCACTCAAGAAAGGATGATGCCATCTGGAATACCTCTGTCAACTGGGAAGGCACATGACTGGCATCTGCTGATCCCTTGCTCCAGAGGTCCATTGCTTTCAGCCTGTTTCCTGTGGGAGTTCCTCACTTGGCATCTGTGGGCCTTCATTTAGCTCCTCTGGGACACAACTCTTGGTTCTGGTTTGCTTAGCATCTCATGCGAAGGCACATGGTAACATCTGCTGAGTCCTGCATCTCCAAATGTCTGGGTCTCATGTTGGCTCTGTCAGCTATAAATCAACTGTTCTGCGAGTATCTGCATCTGTTGTTGGGTTTCTTCAAAATATTTCCCCTTTTAAAGGACTGCAGTAAATTAATCAAGACCCACCTTAAATGGGTGGAATCATATCTCCATGTAATCAAAAGGTACAGCCACAACTGGTTGTGTCTCCGTGGCAATGATCTTATCAAAAGTTTCTGACCTACATTATTTGAATCAGGATTAAAAGAAATGGCTGCCCCTACAAGATGGGATCAGGATTAAAACATGGCTTTTCTGGGGTACATAATAACTTCAAACTGGCACAGTCTAGTATGGTAGATGCCTTCCAATCCGACTGTTTAGAAGCAATAGTTTAGTAGATTATGGTAGATCTAGTAGATTACGGTAGATTCTAAAAAAGAATCTGTTAAAGTGGGGAACTTTATTATAGCAATTAATATACAGATATATAAAATATTTTATTATATATATATATATATATGTATACTTTCATTCATAACTAAAAATCACAACAATTCATCATCCCTGATTCTCAGGTTGAGCTTCTTGAAAACGAATCTGTAACTGAAAGATACTTACAAAGAAATCAGAGCACAGAACCCTCGATGGTTACAATTTTTCCCAGTCTTTTACAGTTAACTTGCTTTTGCTTAATTATACATTATTTTCAGTGACTTGCTTTTACTGAGTCCTTTCAAAGCAGGCATAAAATAACATCTTCCTTTTCTCATCCATATCTCGTCAATTGCAAAAATTTACTATAATATGTAAAAAACAATATAGGAACATCTGACATTTCTTTCTTTCAAGAATTGACATCTTCTCTCTAGTCCTTCAAATTATCCCTCTAAACCTAGCAAAGTGCTGAGTTCTAGCATCCTGAGCTCTCTCCTTCTTCACTGACTCTGAAGACATCTTTGTGATCTCAGAATTTTACTATTATCAGTATGGAGACACAGAGCCAGAGAAAAACACATGCAGAAATAAGACAAATGTTCCAGAAACTTACACCATCCTAGAATTCTGCTTCCTAGCTACCATTCTTTATATTCATGCTGTGCTGAGAAACAAGTGCTCCCTTGGGCTGCTACCCTCCTTATTTTTATCTGAGAAAAGGGCTCCCCAGTTCCCACTCCCCCTTTAAGAACAGCCCTAGTTATCTCCACCCCTGTCAAGTCTTCTTTTCCCAGTACGGTGTCCTTGTTTACAATGGATGGCTTATACTCTAAAGTCTTTCAGACTGGCATGTACCTATTTCCTAGGACCTCTGCTCCCCACCACACACACACACACACAAACACACACACACACACAGCACACACCAGTAGTAGTGACCCCTCTGGGCAATACCTTATAGTCACTGCTTGGTGCCAAGTATCTTCTAGAAAAAAATGCCCTTAAAATGTCAGGATTTTACTTAGGAGATATGGGGTGGGCAGGGCAGGAGGATCACAGATTCATCCATTGTTAACCATTAACTCTGAAAACAGATTTGTTCATCTGAACAGGTGTCACCCAGCATGGACTTATTGGCTGTACTGGAATGGCAAAAGCTCAGAGAAAGCCCATGGCTAAGGTTAAGCTCCCACTACCAAGTACTTCCCATGTGTAACCCAATATCCATTCTCCTGCACCTTTTAGTATCAGGACACCATTTGATAGCTAGAAATGCCATTAGCATTTCCCAGTTTCAATTGGGAAGCTAAATACTCACCAATAACTTATAAGAAAAATAGCGAATGCAATTTCCTAGAGGAATTCTTAAACGAAGGGCGCATAACCCTCCTTGTCCCCTGGGCTGTCCACCTACAAACTTTTTTTACATAAGGGAAAAATGAACTTTACTCTTCTTTTAAGCTTCTATGGCTGAGGTTTTTAAGTTATGTGCAGACAAATCTAACCCAACTGGCCTAAGTAGGAATTCCAAAGGTATTATAGAGATATGTTTCTTATTCTCTTTCGAAGTAATTGCCATGTGCACTACATTTAGACTGAGGATTCTCTTACTTTCGTTTTCTTTACCTCACTGTCTCAGAATACACATGCATACTTTGGTCTCAAGTGGCTGTATGGAAGACTCATTTGCTCTCAGAGATTATTGTCTTCTACTTACAATTTACCCATTAAATGAGAGTTTAGAAGTCAGAAACATAACAGAATCCTACACAAAGTTGGGCTCAGCTTCTCACCAAATTCCACCCCCACCCCACAAGTGGGAGAAAAATGGAGATCAACTTTTATTCCTTAAATTGATGCAGATTCTTCAAGGAAATGAGAATAGATATTTCCAAGACTTGGACCATCATACACAAGAAGTCAGTAAAAAAAATACAATAAATGCCTAAATAAATCACAGCTAGTGTTGGTAAAGTAATTTTTTACCGTTGGATGGTTCCCGTAAAAAGCACTCAAGTGTCAATCTACATGAAGCCCCCGGCCCCGTTTCGAGTTATCTGTTAATTACATTTTCCTCATTTATCCAGTGCCTCTGCTATTGTGGCAAGTGTCTGATTCATTTTATCCACTGCTCAATAGATTTTAATTGCAGCTGCTGCAACAGACACCTTGAGATACATTTCCTATAAAGACTGTGGCAGCTTGCTAGACTGGCCCAATAATGAAGAATTTCAATGACATGAATCACTGAGGAAAAGGGAAGCCACTTCCATTTTAATTACATCTACATGAGTGCAGCACTTTCACTCCCAGTTCATTGTCCTGAAACAAAAGAACTCCTAAAAGGAAAACAAAATCCAGGGTGTAGTGGTCTCCACTTGCTCAGATCCCCTTTTATCAGTTGTACCACAACACATTCAACTGTGTTGGGAAATATTGGCAGACCATTGAGATAGCAAGCAGATTGAAAATCATGAAAAAATCATGTCAAATTGCTTTTTTTTTAAATTTTACTTGGGCAATTAAATCCATTGAGTGCAGTAAGATAAGAGACAGGACCTCACCATCACTGCAGCTGTCCTGCATAAAAGGGTCAAGAATAATTAACTCTGAAATGCATATGTATTTATTTATTGTCCCATTGAGACAGAGCTAAAACCATTCTCACCTACTTGTAATTTCCCAAACCCCCCGCATTGATTCAGGCCTTTGTATCCTGGCTCATGCTAGTCCCCTCTTTCCCTTTTCCACTTGAATCAATGGTATCTTCCCTCAAAGCCCAGCTCAATTGCCACTGTCCTGGAGAGTGGGAGCCAGAGGGGGAGACTGAAAGAGTAGAAGGCCCTTAGATGAGATATATCTGACTGTAATGCCACTGCCAACTGCCTTCCCTCACACGTAGCTTCTGTATTCTCACCTTAATTAGTGCAACAGCCTCTTTACAGAGCTCCCTGCCTCCCCTCCATTGCGTCTTCCAGAAGGCTTCCTCTGCATGCCTCCCCTCCATTACACCTTCCAGAAGGCTTCCACAAGGATTTTTCCTGTCCCCTCCCCTGTTGGGTGACCAATCATCCAGGGCACAGGACCAAAGGGTTCCCGGACGCAGGACTTTCTGTTTTAAAACCAGGACAGTTCCTAGGAAAATCAGGATGAGTTGGTTACCCTAAATTCCTTGCTTAAAAATCCCTCAGTCATTCCTCAAAGATTCCAAGATAAATTAATCCATGTAAAATGCAAATCCCTATGTAATCTAGCCCTGCCAACCTCAATACATTCATCTTCACCATTCCCGCCTACTCACTACACAAACAAACATCCTTTGCTTGTCAATACTGGGCTCCTAGTACTTCTTCAACAGATGTTTCATGCATTTTCCCAGTTCTCTTTGCCCTTGCAGTTCCTTCTACTTGCAGTGGCCATTCTCTGACCCTAAACCTCTTCTATACTAAGTCTTCCATGAATTCTGTCTATTATAGATGCTCCCTGACTGTGTTCCCATAGCACCCTGCTTTTACCTCTGCCCTGATAGCTGATTCACTGTGATTATGGTCTGTCTACCCTAATAGACTGAGGTCCCTAAAGACAGGGACTATGTCTTCTTTATCTTTGTAACTCCAGAAGCTGGCACAAAATAAGTGCTCATTGTTAAATGAGTGAAAAAATGAGTGTAGGCATTCCGCTCCTTGCCCCCACTACTGTGTGAACTCCTCAAAGGCAGAAAGGAAGCATGTTTTCATTTTCTTTGATTTCTTCATTTTCTCCCCCAGCAACTGGTATACAACAGGGCTCAAATAAATATTCTGAATGAATAAATAAATTGAAAAGTAAATAATTCTTTAGATATGGGCCATGCAATGGAGGATGAAATAAACTTCTGCTCTGTTCATCCCTTCCCCAGCCGAGTTCAGTGGACTACGGCACCAACTGTCAGACCTAGACGCGTCCCCATGATAACCCCCTGGTAATTATCAGCTAGAAATCACTAGGGTAATGACCTCTTCTGTAGACGTAAACTCCAGAAGGAAAAAGGTTTCTGTCTAAAGGCTGGTAACAGATCTAAGAAAATTCTCAACTAGATTCCCAACACCATTGTATTTAAAGGCCACTAGCACCCGGGAAGAAAGCTACACCAGATGGCCTTTCCACTACAAAGAGGTGATATATGTGTCATTCCCACTTCTATAGTGGCTTAGTCTTTTTGGAGCTCAGCATTTAACAGCTGGGAAGCCCTTTAGACAATGCAGATTCCGCTGCCCGACAGCAGGCAGTCAAGCAGCAGGCAGAGTCCATACATTTCCTTCAACCACCTTTCCAGCCAACAGCCTGTGACTTTGTCCCCTGTAACAGTGTTATGGCGAGTTGAGTAGTTAGCCTAGTAGTAAATAAGACCTCAAGAGGGTTGGCAGGATGGAGAAAATGAGAGAAGACTGGATCATGAATGATTGTTTCTGGGAATAAGTACACAGTGCAAAACTGTCCAAGGGACTTATGATCACAAAGACCTGGGATCAAACCAGGCCCTACCTCTGACAAGCTGCTTGACACCAGATGACTGTGACTCTGCTTTCTAACTTCTAAAATGAGAAGACTAAGACCTCCTTGGCACAGAGTTTGTTCGGTGTATTTTAGCTCTCTTTCCTTCTCTTGACTTCCTGTATTTCCTAAAATGACACTTCTGATCTGACAAAGGGTCATTTCTTCCTCATTTGTGAATTTCTTTATAATAACTCACATGAAGATTATTTTAAATGAAACCAAATTCAGATATGCATTTCAAAAATTGTTTTTCAATAACAGGACGGAAGTATGTTGAACAAGATAAAATTAGAATAGTCAATGGACATCTGGGGGGGGGAGTGTAATGATTCTATCCATAAGCTCGCCATGAAAGTTAAAAGTCAGTGGTTTGTAAACTGCTATGAGTTTCTGGAAAAGTCTGGATATACCTATGTTCTTCTTTGACTCTGTCATCTACTTTTATAAGTCTCCCACATAGAGAGGGGGTCTCTAACACCCTTAAACACTCTTATATACCGTTCTAGTTTGAAACTGTTATGTTTGCCAGAAAAGCCAACCTCTTCTAATCTGCTAGGTAGGAACTTTTGATTAGGTATTTCCATGGAGACATGACCTACCCAATTGTGGGTGGGGCCTTTTGATTAGATGGAGATATGACACTGCCCATTCAAGGTAGGTGTTAATCCTTTCACTGGAACACTGTATGAAGAGATTAGAAGACAGAAAACAGAGAGAACTCAGAAGCAACATAGAGGGCAGGGAGATGAAACCCAGAGACACAGACATTTGGAGATGCAGAAGGAGGGTACCTTAAGAGATGCCAGAAGCTGAGAGAGCCATTTTGAAACCAGAAACCAGGAGAGAAGGGCAGAAGATGTCACCACGTGTCTTCCCATGTGACAGAGAGACCCTGGATATGATTGACCTTTCTTGAGTGAAGGTATCCTCTTATTAGTGCCTGAATTTGGACATTTTCATGGCCTTAGAACTATAAATTTGTAACCTAATGAATACCCTTTTTAAAAGCCAATCCATTTCTGGCATATTGCATTCCAGCAGCTTCAGCAAACCAAAGCATAGACCGTTAATGCTTCACCCTTAAATTCCATATTTCCTGCTCTGTAGTTTCTAGTAGTTACTCATTTACCTCTGCTTTAGTTTTTTAGCTGCCAGAATGCAACACATCAGAAATGGATTTTTTCAATAAAAGGGGATTTATTTAGTTAACATATAGTTCTTCAGAGGAAAGGCAACTAACTTTCCACTGAAGTTCTTTCTTAGTGGGAAGACATAGGGTGATCTCTGCTGGCCTTCTCTACAGGCCTTTGGGTTCCAACAGCTTTCCCCCGGGGTGATTCCTTTCTGCCTCTCCAAAGGCCTGGGCTGAGCTGCGAGTGCTGAGATAAGGTATGCTGAGCTGCTTGGGCTGTGCTACGTTGAGCTCTCTCATTTAAGCACCAGCCAATTAAATCAAGCATCATTCATTGCAGTAGGCATGCCTCTAGCCAACTGTAGATATAATCAGCATCTGCCTTGGCTCATGTCCACAACAATAGAACTAAGCACCTTCACAGAGCCAAGTTGACACCTGAATCTAACTACCACAACCTCCAAACCCACCAATCTTTTTTTTAAGGAATTAAAAAGGTTTTAATCTTTTTTAAGAACTAATTAATGTTAATATCACTGATGTGATCTTTTTCTTTAAACTTTTTATTTTTAAATTTCTTTAAACTTTTTATTTTTAAATAAGTTCAAACTTACAGGATAGTTGCTAAAATAATATGAACCCTATACAGAGAACTCCAGCATATCCCCACCCCACCCCCAGATATCCAGTTCCATCAATTTTAACCTTTTTCCATATTTGCCTTATCATTCTATCTATCCATCTAAGCATTTGAGAGTAGGTTGTATATATCATGCACCTTTAAAACATAATACTTCCATGTACATTTCTTAGAAGAAGGGTATTCACTTATATAGCCAACTTATACGTAGTTATCAAGTTCAAGAAATTTAACACTGATATAAAGTTTATAGTCTATATTCTGATTTTTTCATCTGTATCCACAATGTTCTTTTGAGCCTCTTCTACATCATTATTAGATCCCATCCAGGATCACATGTTGCATTTAACTGTCATTATCTTTTTAGTTGCTCAGTCTTTTCTTTTTTTATAATAATGGAAACATATATACAACATGGACTTACACATTTCAGCCACTCCCAAGCATGCCATACAGTGGGATTAATCACATTCACAACATTGCAGTGCCCTCTCCACATCCATTACCAGGTGTTCTTGTTTGCTAGCTGCTGAAATACATTATACCAAAAACAGAATGGCTTTTAAGACGGAGAATTTATTCAGTTGCAACTTTACAGTTTTAAAGCCGTGAAAATGTCCATATTAAAACAAGTTTATAAAAATGTCCAAATTAAGGCACCATCAAGAAGTTACCATCACTCAAGAAAGGCCAGTGAAGTTCAGCGTTTCTCACTCAACTGGAAAGGCACATGGTGAACATGGAAGCATCTGCTAGCTTTCTCTCAAGGCTTCTTCTTTCATGAAGCTCCCCCAGGAACATTTTCATTCTTCATCTCCAAAGATCTCTGACTGTGTGGGCTCTAGTGGTTCTCATGATTCTTGCTCTCACACTTTTTCCAAAGTGTTTCCTCTTTTAAAGGGTTCCAGTAAACTGATCAAGACCCAAGTGGAGCTACATTTCTATGGAAATAATCTAATCAAGTTTCCAAACTACAGTGCTGAATAGAGATTAAAAGAAATGGCTGCCTCCACAAGTGGATCGGGATTAAAACATGGATTTTCTAGGGTGCATAATCCTTTTAAACCAGCACACCAGGGCTTTCCCATCACTCCAGACAGAAACCCTACACCCATTTTCCATTAATTCCCCATTCCCCTGGTCCCTGCCATTGGAAGCCTGTACTCTAGGTTTTTGTCTGTATGAGTTCGCATACTCCCCTGTATTTTCTTTGTAATTACCATGGGGCTTAAATTTAACATTCTAACTCTGTAACAATCTTATTCGGTTTGATACCAAGTGTAGTAGTGACCGTTCTCTAGGGAAACAGAACTAACAGGAGATAGTTGTAAATATGAATCTTTACAAAAGTGTCTCATGCAACTTTGGGAATGCACAAGTCCAAACTCCACAGGGTAGGCTATGAGCTGACAACTCCAATGAAGGTCTTTGATGAATTCCCCAGGAGAGGCTGGTCAACCAAAGTAGAGAGAGAGATTCTATCTTCCGACTCCTGCTTTTAAACCTCTGTTGATTAGATTAAAACATCACTCATTGCAGAAGGCACTCCCCTCAGCCAACCACAGATGTAATCAGCCATAGATGAAATTCACATGCTGATGATTTAAATCCATAGCAACAGAACAACGGGGCATCATCACCTGGCCAAGCTGACACCTGAACCTAACTATCACATGTCCACCCTTTGTCAGCTTGGCAGCCATACACATCACCTTAAACTATACTTCATCTCTAAATAGAAAACAATAATAGACATATTTTTCACCTATCAATTCTCATCTGTCCTGCATACAAAACAGTAAAGCTCTCCAGGATAATGTGCAAGTCTTTGGGTAATATTCACTATTAAACTTGATATCCTATAACTTAAATACTGTAATGTGAACAATACAACTTATATCATATGATAAAGGAGATAAGATAGAGGGGAAAACAAAGATATTTGCTTATGTACAAATGCAAACATACAACAAAACAAAGAAGAAATATTCATACCATTACAGTCCTCATTTCTGTAACTGGTCATGTGTTATAGTTCATATTTATTTTTACCTTCCTCTACTACCCATTTCATGTTCCCTTTACCTCAGCAAGCACCTCAGCTGGCCATGGTTCTTTTCTTGGAGTGGTGACCCAAACCTTCATTCCTGAAGTTTCTGGGTCATTGGTAGTCCTGCCTAGATTGGGTTGTTGCAGTTTTCCATTGACTTTAATCACATGGCATGATAGTACTTAAAAGATACTCTAGAGGACCTCCTGTATTACAGGAAAGCACTTCTTCACTTCCATTGTATAGTTACAGGCCTATTTCCCCTTTATAGTCAGAATCAATCCTCCCAACCAGCAGAGTAATTCCCTTCTTTACCTGTTGATTCAGAGGCATGAGAAGTCCAAAGTGGCCAGCTGGCAATCTTAACTTCCAGTTCAATGAAATCATTATTCTGTTTCCTAATGGAAGCACTCTGCCTTCTGGAACTAAGCCCTGTAGACCAGCAGAGCTCAGGGTTGCAGAAACAAGAAGCAAAAATTGTTCTAGTGGATCACTAGAGATGAGAGTGAGTGGTGCCGCTTCCATTTCCACTTCTTGATTCCTGGACCCATGAATCCTGGCAATGGGAGAAAAAGCACCATAGAGTGGATGCTGATTCAGTGCATGCACAGTCTCCTGGAGAGCATTGCTCCAGACCTTCAAGGTATTGTGACCCAGTTGACACCATAATTGAGCCTTCAAAAGATCATTCCATCGTTCTATCAATCCATCTGCTTCAGGATGATGGGGAGTATGGTAAGACCAGAGAAGCGATTTCCTTGATCAGAAGCAATACTGTGTGGAATACCACGATGGTGTATAAGACATTCTATAAGTCCATGGATGGTATTTTGGCAAACGCATTGCATATAGGGAAGGCAAACCCATATCCAGAGTATGTATTTATTCCAGTTAGAACAAATTGCTGCCCCTTCCATGATTGAAGTGGTCCAATGTAATCAATCTGCCACCAGATACACACTGATTGCCTTGGGGAATGGTGCCGCATTGTAAACTGAGTGTGGGTCTCTGCTACTGGCAGATTGGGCACTCAGCAGTGGCTGAGTAGCCACATCAGCCTTGATGAGTAGAAGTCCAAGTGGCTGAGCCCATGTATAATCTTCATCCTTATCACCATGACCACTTTATTCATAAGCCCATTAGGCAATTACAGAGGTGGCTGGGAAAAGAGGCTGACTGGCATCCACAGAATGAGTCATCTTATCCCCTTGATTATTAAAACCTTCCTTTGCTGAAGTTACCCTCTGTGCACATTCATATGGAACACAAATATCTTCATGTTTTTTGCCCACTCAGAAAGGTCTGTCCACACACCTCTTTCCCAATTTGTCCCTCTTTGTCACCAATCTTCCAATCATGTTCCTCCCAAGTTCCTGACCATCCAGTCAAACCATTAGCAACAGCCCATGAGTCAGCATACAAGCACACCTCCTGCCAGTTCTCCTTCCAAGTGAAATTATCAACCAGATGCACTGCTCAAAGTACTGCCCACTGAATATTTCCCCTCACCACTATCCTTCAGGGATATCCCAGAGAGGAGCTGCACTGCCTCAGTGGTCTACTTTTAGTTGCACCTGCATATCATGTAGCACCATCTGTAAATCAGGCCTGAGTTTTCTCTTCTTCAGTCAACTGACTAAGGAACTCCCCAAGAAGCCATAGCTCTGGGCTGGGAAAGACAAGGTAATGTGGCAGAAGCAGGGACCATGAGAATTTGGGCCACTTCCTCATATAACTTACTTATGTCTTCAGGACCTGCTTGAGCCCTGTCTTGTATATAACAGTTCCATTTTATGATGGAGTGCTGCTGTGCATGCCCAACTTTATGGCTTGGTGGGTCAGACAACACCCAGCTCGTGATAGGTAACACAGTTTTCATGGTAACTTAGTGCCAATGGTTAAATGCCCAGTCTCTACCAAGGCCCAGTACCAGGGCCTGGAGAAAAAGCTGTTACTCAAAAGGAAAGTAGTTATCTGCAGAAAATGGTAAGACTTTACTCCAAAATCCTAAGGGCTTGCATTGTAATTCTCCTATATGGGCCTGTCAAAGGCTCCAGACAGCATCTCTGTTTGTCACTGACAGTTCCAGCACCATTGGATCTGCTAGATCAAATGGCCAAAGTGGCAGAGCAGCTTGCACAGCAACCTGGACCCATTACAGAGCCTCCTCTTGCTCCACACCCCACTCAAAACTAGCAGCTTTTCTGGTCACCTGGTAAATGGGCCCGAGTAGCACATTCAAATGAGAAATATGTTGTTTCCAAAATCCAAAAGAGGCCAGCTAGGCATTATGCCTCTTTTTTGGTCGTAGGAGGGGACAGATGCGACAGTTAATCCTTCACCTTTGAAGCGATATCTCAATATGCCCCACACCACTGGACACCTAGACATTTCATTGAGGTGGAAGGCCCCTGTATTTTTGTTAGATTTATCACCCATCCCCTGACACACAAATGGCCTTACCAATAAGTCTAGAGTAGTCTCAACTTCTTGCTCACTAGGTCCTATCAACATGAGATTATCAATGTAATGGACCAGTGTGATATCTTGTGGGAGGTAGAAATGATCAAGACCTTGTGGACAAGATTGAGATATAGGGCTGGAGAGTTGATACACCCCTGAGGTAGGACAGTGATGGTATACTGCTGGCCTTGCCAGCTGAAAGTAAACTGTTTCTGTTGGTCCTTACTAACAGCTATTGAGAAAAAAGCATTTTTCAGATCCATAGCTGCATACCAGTTACCAAGGGATGCATTGATTTGCTCAAACAATGATACCACATCTGGAACAGCAGCTGAAATTGGATCCACCACCTGGTTAAATTTATGGTAATTCAGTCATCCTCTAAGAGCCATCCATTTTCTACACTGGCCAAATAGGAGAGTTGAATGAATGAATATGGTGGGAAACACTACCCCTGCATCCTTCAAGTCCTTAAGAGTGGCACTAATCTCTGCAATCCCTCCAGGAATCTGGTATTACTTGTGATTTACTATTTTGCTAGGTAGGGGCACTGCTAGTGGCTTCCATTTGGCCTTTTCTACCATAATATCCCTTATTCCACAAGTCAGGGAAACAATGTGGGGACTCCAACGGTGGCTGAGTATGTCTACTCCAATTATGCATTCTGGAACTGGGGAAATGACCACAGGATGGGTCCAGGGACCCACTGGACCCACTATGAGACAGACCTGAACTAAAACTCCACTCCATCAATCACATGACCTCCATAGGCCCCCACTTTGACTGGTGGATCAAAGTGATTTTGGGGGTCTCCTAGAATTAATGTCACTTCTGAACCAGTGTCTAATAATCCCCAAAATATCTGACCATTTCCTTTTCCCCAGTGCACAGTTACCTTGATAAAGGCCATAGGTCTCTTTGGGAAAGACTGGGAGAAAGATTAACAGTATACATTTTTGACAGTTTAGCAGGATCTTCCCCCAAAGGGACCTGGCCTTCCTTTCATTCAAGGGACTCTGGGTCTGTAAACTGTCTCAAGTCTGGGAATTGATTAAGGGGCTATGACTCTCTGTTCTTGTAATTCAAGTCAGATTTTTGTTCACTTAACCTAAAACTCTTTTACGTATACAGCTCAAACAAGAATTTAGTAGACTGCTTATCTGTTGTGCTTTTAGGTACCCCATGATCTACTAGCCAATGCCATAGGTCTCTGTGAAACAGAATATTTTGACTGCTGCTTTGAGTCTGCTGGTATAGTGTACCTCCTCATGGGTCACACTTTGTACCTCACCTTTTGGGTCCAGTTGGGATTGTAGTCTAGTTATTGTCCTGTTAGAAAAGAAGAGTAGTGGGAGTAGGTCATGGAAAGAATTAGAAGTGTCTTTCAAGCAATTACCTCAGGGTATTCCTTTGCAGTTTCATGTGGTGAAACAGGATTAATCTCTCCAGGCAGAGGAGTGAGGGCTGTTTCTCCAGGGGAGATGGTTACAGTCTAGCAGGCACTGGAGAGTTAATCTCTTTAGGTGGCAGTTGGATTGCAAACTCCTCAGGGAAGACAGCTGTTTCATCAAGTCAAGGTGGGCATCCCATAGCTGTCACCTCAGGGCAGGCTGGAGATTGGGTGGCTGTTCCTTCAGGGAAGCCTTTACTAGGTTCATCTAGTAAAGATTCAGCAGAATCCAGGGTTTCAATATCCCCATTGGCATCATTATCAACCCATATGTCTCCATCCCAATTTTAAGGGTCTCATTCCTTTCCAATCAATGCCCTCACTTCAACAGTAAACACCATGCAAGATTGAGATTTCAGTCTATGTTATAAATCTGCTACTCAAACTGTGAGACTCTGGGTCTGGTTTTCAGAGATCTCAAGTCTGCAACCACAGAAAATAAGATTTTTCTTTCAGGGCACACTTCTACATCTTTCATGCAGCACTTAAGCTTGCAAATTGAAGCCTTCAGCTCATCCCTTTCTTTTATAACTGCATCCCTCATATCTAGGAACAATGAACCAACCTCATTATACCTTTTTTTTTAAAACATGGGCAGGCACCAGGAATCGAACCCGGGTCCTTGGGCATGGCAGGCAAGCACTCTTACCTGCTGAGCCACCATGGCCCACCCTCATTATACCTTTTAACTCCACAAAACTCTGTTAAAGTGTCAAAAACACTGTCACTTAGATCCTTGCCTTATGTAAGCATACAATTAAGAGAATCAAATGGTGATATTTTGCATGGATTGCCAGTGCCATCTTGATTATTGGAAATAGAGTCATTAGTCCCTTTGAGTCCAATCAGAGACTTCACTCATTGTGGAAGGAGCTCCCCTTGCCAATCAGCCATAGATGAAATTCACATGCTGATGACTTATGTCCACAGCAACAGAACAACTAGGCAGCATCTCTGGTCAAGTTCATACCTGAACCTAATTATCACACTAACTTACCTTCAATAGCATACAAACACTATGTTCCTTTGCTCCTCTGTCTCTCCATCTTTATGTAGTTCTTGTGATAGATTACATAATCATAGATTATGATTCCCAAACCACTGATTTATCTTTACATTGTATGCATTTGTCTTTTAGATTCAGTAAGAAGTAAAAAGTGGAGTTACAAATGAAAACTACAATAGTAGTGGTATTTTTATCTACCCATGTTACTATCTTTTTTTCTTCATGTGGCTTCAATCCAGTATTGTTTTCTTTCCGCTTGCAGAACTACTTTCTTGTAGGTCCTGTCTAGCAGTTTGAACTCCCTCAGCTTTTGCTTATCTGGGAATGTCTTAGTCTCTCCCTCATTTTTGAAAGATGGTTTTTCCAGAGCTAGAATTCTTAATTGACAATTTTTTGCTTTCAGCACTTTAAATATGTCATACCACTGCCTTCTTGCCTCCATGGCTTTTGGTGAGAAATAGATATTTAGTCTTATTGAAGCTCCTTTGTATGTGACATATTTCTTCTCTCTTGCAGCTTTCAGATTTCTCTATCTTTGGCATTCTACCAGTTGGTTGTCATATGCCGCAGTGTAGGCTTATTTGAGTTTATCCTCTTTTTAATTCATTGAGCTTCTTGGATGTATATTTTCATGTCTTTCGTTAATGGGAAGTTTTCAGCCATTATTTATTTATATTTTCTCTGCCCCATTTTCTCTTTCTTCTCCTTCTGTGGCTCCCGCAACATTTGTATCCCATGGGTTCTTCAAGCTCCATTTACTCTCCTTCATTCTTTCTTCTTTCTGCTCTTCAGACTGAATGTTTTCAGTTGTCTTATCATCAAGTTAAGACTCTTTATTCTGCCATTTCCAATCTGCTATTGAATCCTTCTAGAAAGTTTTTTATTTCTCTTTTTGTGATCATCAGCTCAATTTGGTTCCTTTTCGTAATTTCTATTTGATTGATATTGTCTTTATGTATATCTATCATTTTCCCAACATTTTTTTTGTCCCTGTTTTTCTTTGACCATATTTAGAACCATTTTCTCAAAGTGTTTGTCTGGCATGTCCCAGATTTGATACTTCTCACTGATGGTTTCTAATGATTTAACCTCCTCCTTTTCTTGAGCCATCACTTCCTGTATCTTGATATGTTTTGTCATCTTTTGTTGAGACCTGGACATTTTTTTATTTTAACATGTTATCATTGAAACTTGGAGTGTAGGCATCTGTTCCTTCAGCTTGTACTGAACTAGCATTTTGACCGAGCTTTCCTTAAATGCCAGGAGCTAACAGAAGAAGAAAAGAAAAGAAAGAGAGGGAGGAGGGAGAAAAAGAAAGAAAGAAGGGGAGAAAGAGAAAGAGAGGAAGAGTGGGGAGAGAGAGAAAGAAAGAAAAAGAGAGGGAAAGGAAGGAGAGAGAAAGAGAAAAAGAAAGGAAGGAAAGCAAGAAAAAAAGGAAGGAAGGCAAGAAGGAAGGAGAGAAGGCAAGAAGGGAGGAAGGCAAGAAAGAAGGAAGGAGAGAAGGCAAGAAGGAAGAAAGAAAAGAAGAAGTAAAGAAAGAGAGAGAGAAAGGGGAAAAGAAAGAAAGAAAAAGAGAGAAAGAGAAGATGAGGGGGAGATACAGGAAGGAAGAGTGGGAGAAAGAAAGGAAGGGAGGAAGAAAGAAAGGAAGAGAGAGAAAGAGAAAAAAGAAGGGAAGGAAGGAAAGAAAGAAAGAGGAAGAGAGAGGGGAGAGAAAGAGAGAGAAAGAAAAGGGAGAGAACAAAAGAAAGGAAGGAAGGGGAGAAAAAGGAAGGGAGGAAGGAAGGAAGGAACTTTTACCAGTGTTTGCAGGCTGGTCTGTGCAAGTGCTCTCCAGAACTTAGCTATAAAATGAGTTTAGAGAACAGCCTGAGGCAAAAGCACAGGGATTCCCTGGTCTTTTCTGGGCATGCCTCTTCTCCTGTGTATGTGCACAAAGCCCTAAGAATCCACCCTTTTACATCATCCAAATGTTCCCTTTTCCCTAGGAAATATTTCCTCCTTGTCTCAGACACCACAATGAATGGCCCAGAGCCAGCAAATCCTAGGCAGCAAACCCTAGGCAGCTGCAACTTGACTCTTTGCCTGCAGCGTTCTCTAGGAGAACTCCATGAGCTACCTTTACACACAAGACAAGATCCAGGTGACAAGCCTGCGTGAATCCTGGTTCAGCATTTCAGGCTACACATGCCCCCAGTGTGTATACAGAGGTTAGTCTGCTCTCTCCAGAACCAAGTCCAGGAATCCACACTGGGAACATAGCTGACTCTATACTGAGCTGGTGAACAGATGGAAGATGGCCAGCAAAAGTACTAGGACATCCCACAATTTTTAAGTTGTTTTTTTTCCTGATTCAGCATTCATCCTTTTTCTGCAATCCTTTAACTGTTTTCTGAGGCTTTGAGAATGATGTTTCTGGTAATTCTTGCTGGCTATTCAAAGCTTCTATGGTGGGATAGAGCCCTGGAGTGCCTCACTCCACCATCATGATAGGGATAGACAATTTCTTAATAAATTTTGAGAGCAACTTTAAGTTTACAGAAGCATTGCACAGAAAGTGAAGAGAGTCCCATATAACATACACAGTTTTCCCTATTGTTAACATTTTGTACTAGTGTGGTGCATTTATTATAATTGATGAACGAATCAGGATAGATTATCAGTAACGAAAGTCCATAGTTGATGTTAGGATTCACGCTTTGTGTTCTACAGTTCTACGGTTTTTGACAATATCACATACCCACCATTATGGTATTATACAGAATAGTTCCACTGCCCTTTAAAATGCTCTGTGTTCCACCTATTCATCCCTTCACTCCAACCCACCCCATCCCAAACCCCTGGCAACCACTGATCTTTTTATTATCTCTATAGTTTTGCCTTCCCTACAAGTCATATAGTTGGAACCATATAGTATGTAGTCTTTTCAGCATTTAAGTTTCCTCTATATTATGTTTCGTTTGTGGCTTAATAGTTCATTTCTTATTATCGCTGTATGTATCATTGTATGGATGTGTCATAGTTTGTTTATCCATTCACCTATAAAAAGGCACCTTGGTTGCTTCCAATTTTTTAAAAATATTTTTTATTATGAAATGCACCATATGTGCAGAAAAGTGATAGCTTTCAAAATACATTCTACCAAGCGGTTGTAGAACAAACTTCAAAATATGGTGAGGGTTACAGTTCCACAATTTCAGGGATTTCTTTCTAGCTGCTCTAATATACTAGAGACTAAAATGAAATATCAGTATAATGATTCAGTAATCATATTCATTTGTTAATTCCTGTCTTCTCTGTTACAACCTCTCATTTGATCATTCTGTCAATCTTCATGGATATTTGGGCAATGACCATTCTAACTTCTTCAGATTGAGGAGTGTCGATATTATGGGGTGGAGGGATACAACTGGTTGATGTTCTGGGAGAGGTTGGTTCCTCTGGGTTTCAGGGCTTCTCTGGCATAAGAACAATACAGAGGTTTTAGGTTTCTGAAAAATAAATTTAATGAGTGAAACTATTATAGAGTCTCAGAGAGAGCCCTTGGTATTCTCTAGGGTTTTCAGGAATACTGTTGGTTGGGGCTTGGCATATGTGGCAATTTGCAGTATATAGCTGAAGCTTGTATAAGAGTAACCTCCAGAATAGCTTCTCAACTCTATTTGAAATCTTGTAGCCACTGCAATTTTATTTTGCTACATTTCTTTTCACCCTTTTGGTCAAGAAGGCATTGCCAATCCCATGGTGCCAGGGCCAGACAAGTTTTAACAGTTATGAATAAAACTGTTACAGACATTTGCAAGCAGGTTTTTGTGCATACATAAGTTTTCAACTCCATTGGGGAAATACCTAGGAGCTCAGTGGCTGAATCATATTGTGCAAATCCTATGTTCAGCTTTGTAAGAAACTACTAAACTGTCTTCCAAAGTGGCTGTACCATTTTCCATTCCCACCAGTGATGGATTGGAGTTCCTGCTGTCCCACCAATATTTTAAAATCATATTTGAGTAGGCATGTGTGAGAAGCTTACAAACACTTTCAAGGCAAAATCATCCCATGGCAAGCTGCAGAAGACAGCTCAACAAAGTCAAAGAAACAAGGGTTTCAAAATCAAAGGCTTAAATTCTAATCCTGGCTACTTCATCTCTGGACAAGATTGATGTTGCCTGTCAGTCATTATGTAAAATCACCAAACATCTGTCACCCAGTCTAATTTCTCATCCAATGCTAGAAACTCCTCTGTCACCCTGCCTCTACTTGAGTGCATCCAGTGACAAGGTCCTCATTTTACAGAACTGCCATATGTAGTTGTGCAGCTTAGCACCAGGCTGTGGAGGCGAATGGGAGCTGAAATCCAGTCCCCATCCTGCTTACCAAGCTGAGTTCCCCAAAAGGAAAGTCTGTTTCTAATTTGGCCATCCATAGGGGACTCCTGTTTCTAATTTGCACAAAGGCATCATATAGACCAACAACAACCCTATCAGGTCAACCCACTCCAGAGATCCTGAAGAGGGTCCTGCTCACTGGAAAACAGAAGGAACGTCAGCCTCTACAATGAAGGGCATCATTTTTACATGCCAAGTGGACAGCAAGACTTTGTGTCTTTTGGTTCCTCTTGGGAAAGGCCAGAAGCTCATGTGAGCACAGGTGTTGAGAGACCAGCAGTTGGTCTGCACCCAACCTAATGTCTCTGCAATGGAAAAATATAACAAAATAAATAAGGACCTATGGCAGCATACTATACTTGATCATTTATCAAATTGCAAAATCTATCCATGACTGTGAAATAGCTTTATGGTTAGGAATGTACTAATAATTTTATTAGGCAGCAATTAAACTTAAATTCCTTTTAACAGTATTTGATGTCATCCTTTTTCTGGGCTCATTAGAGTAACATTAAGGTGTTTGCGCAGATAGCTCAGTCATTTCAAATTACTTTCCTGTCTAATGCAGGAGCCTTTAATAGCATACTCTTAGGTTGAATTCAATTTGGAGACACTAGGCATGCTAATTAGATCATCTCAGTGTTCCTTGCAGAAGAAGCCAAAGAGGTGCTATTTCTCCCCCTCTTCAGCTTAGCAGTGTTCATGGAGCATAACTTTCTGTGCAATTAGAGGTATAGACCCTTTACTGCACAAATTCTCACTTGAACCGTAAGTATTACCAGTAGACACAACATCTGGCTAATATGTCACCAATGTTGAAAAGTTTTTTAAGATCTAATTAGAACCAGTAAGTTTTTTTCCCTTACTTTTCTGAGTATCATTACTAGTGCTTGTTCTATCTCAGCCTTCTATCACTAGAATCAGGGAAAAAGGAATAAGCATTTCTTGAGCACCTACCTCTGCCAAGTTCTGGGTGAGATGTTTAATGCCTGTAACAGTCCTGTGAGCTGTGGTTATTATCTCTATTTTACAAATAGGGAAACTTTGGCCCAGAGTCACACAGATGCAAGTTATGGAGTTGAGATTTAAACTGAGCTCCAACCCCATAGCTCATGCTCTTTCCACTTTGTGAGAATCTCTTTACCTCTCACTGTCTTGGAGAACTTGGGAGGTCAGTTTTAAACCCTGATCATCAGGTTCCTTATTTACAAAAAGAGAATGAAAATAATACTCACCTTCTTGCAATTCATTGTGTAAATCAAATACAGTCGTGTATGTGAATGTCCTTTGCAGAAGGTCAAGTGCTATGCATGTGTGATAGGTAATGTCCTCTCATGTTGTAACATGAGGTCTTTGGTGGAATCTGTCCTAAAGCTTGGTTTCCCTGCCCTCTATGGAGTTGTAACCATATGTCCAATGCCACAAGACGGTTGGAGAGAGCACTGGTAAAACGTTATACTTGGGACTCCAAGGCAAATTAAATCCAAAGGGAAAAGAAGACAACACAATGAGGAGTTGTTCAGGGTTCCAAAGGTGATTTGATGGATTTGCGATCCTTGAAGTGCCTCAGTTCCCCCATCTGTAAACTGTATGCACACTGATATGTGGATTAGATGAGATAGTGCTAGTAAATCATCTAGCATACTTCCCAGAACTAAAACACTCGACAAATAATAATTTCATTTCACAGTCAATTCAACCAGTCTAAGTTCTTGGCAACCTTCCACCTGTGCAATCCCTGCTCACTTACAAATTCACTCTTCCAAGTATGTTTCCTCAAAGATCTATTAACATAAATTATTTTTCCAAATAGTCATTGCGCTTGGCATCGATCTATTAACTTACAGCTATTACAATCATGAACGCAATTACCGTTTGTCCAGGTTCCTTGCAATGCTATCATCATTTTCCATGATAAATGTTACTAATAACTCCTGTCTCAGATCCTTGATGGAATGAGGAAAGAGATCAATTTATTAATTGATGGATTAATGACTCATAACTGTTACAATCATCATTAATTTCTATTACCTTGGAAGTGTCAAATGGCTGAAAGGAGATGAGAGTGATGCTAATCAGAATGTTTTCTTCCTCTCAGATCGCCATCCAGGTAGAAAAGGTGAGCTGTCACCAGCCACATAGAGAAAGTGAACACCACTGTTCACGAAACAGGTGTGTTAACACTGTTGTGGCATAAATCACAGTTGCTCCAAACCATTCTCCCTGCACTCCTGAGGAGCAGTCTTTGACCCTTGCCTTTGTCTTGGCCTGACTTGGCTTTCCCCATAACTACTGTAATTCTCAGCATTACCCATCCAGCCTGAGAGTGCTGACATGTCTCGCTCTTCCAAAGACCGTTTTCCACCAGTAATTGCTCAATAGTATAGGCAAACAATGGCACTATTTGTCTGCCAGTTTCTGGGGTCTGTGAGGTTGCTGCCAGGTTGCCAGCCTGATCTTTAAGCAGACACATATCCTCAAACACTCAGAACCCATGAAACCAATGAAGGCAAAAAAGCTCCAGATGCTCCAAGTCAATAGTGCAGTATGCCAGGAAGAACATAAAGCTTTTATCACCCCACTCTGCCTCACCTCCATTTATACCCACCTCTCACAAGTGAGAAAGGCGATCCTTGAAGAGCCACACACGCCTCTTGCGCCGTTCTGTCAACTGTTAGCCATTTCTGCTTAGATACAAAAGTAATGGCAATGCAAATCACATGCTTTTTCTGAATTATTCCCATCAAACAAATGTAGTATCACACATTCCTCTTATCACAGGGCCATATCTATAGGGCCAATCACTTTCTCTTAAATATTATGACTGTTGTTCTTTGCTGTTAAGTACAAAGTTTACCTTGCATTTTGGTCATCTTTTACCATCCAAGATCTATAGGAACTGTTTCCCTCCCTTTATCACCAGCTTTGGCTATTGTGCAAGTGCTGTGCCCCCTACTCCTTTCTCCTAAAGAGTCTTTCCAAGCTAGACTTTGCTTCTCTCTTAGCTCATCCATGGAATCTTGCAACCGTTCTCCTGAAAGAACAATGGGAACAGACAGGCTTGGGTCAGAGTTCAGCTCTAGGTTTAAATCTAGTGTTCTGGTGTTCTTAATTTCATTCTCTATACACTTTGGAGCTTTGTTTTTGTTTTTGTTTTTTTTCATGAATTCTATTCATTTTTTACCTTGGATGATATTCTCATTGGAGGTGGTGACAGGGAGTCAAGCTGGCGGGTACCTCCTTCCTAGAACACTATCTGGAGAAGAGTTTGTGTTTCAGCCACGAACCCACAGCCAGGAGCACGCTCTAGATTCAATCTAAGGAGGTGTGTTGCATGGTCTGTGATGACACAGACCTCAGACGCTGACCATCAGTGAATGTTTTGACCCTTTTTAGCAAAAATTGAAGAGACACTTTACAACAGAGATGCCAAAACCAGCAAAAGTGTTAGTGAGACCTAAACCTACATGGTGGAATGAAGTCTATACAGTTGACCAAATAGAGAAAACATATAGACAACCACTCCAAATAGCACACAGGAATCACTGCAGAGAAAACAGAGCACTGGGCTAGCCATTGGCCTAGACCAGTTGGGTGGATCTGCCCTGGACCTCTCTGACCTACTTCTATTTTTATGATGATTCTGTGGTTTCTCCTGATTGACATCTGGACCTAGGCTGAACAACAACCATTCTCATCAAACTGGCCCCTTCCTCTAAGCGGAGCTGATGTTCACACTGCAAAGGATGTGAACATTTTCTATGTCAGTGAAACAGATCTGACATGCCAGGGTATCAATGCCAGATCTTTGCATTTAATCTTATGGTCAGTAAAGATTATTGAGCTAGGAAATAGATGAATATTTATTTATTTACTTTATTTATAATATGCACCTCCCCAAGTTGCATAAGGAACAAATGAAACAATATATGCAATATGAATTTGAAAATCATATAGACTATGTTGTTATTATTATTGTTATTAATTGCTATTATTTATTTCTGAAAGCAGTTCTCCCCCATTTGGAATTACTGACTTTTCCTTTGTCTTCCCCATTCAGAGAAGCAAGCCAAACACATGTGACAAGTTAAACAGGCATAGAAGATATTTTTATCTGTCCAGGCCAACAACAATAAATGCATCACAAGGCTGTATGTGATTAATTGCCAAGTGAATTATGAAAAGAGTAATTGCCATAAGAATATGAACAGCAGAGAGCTCAGATCTAGCTGGGGAGTTGGAGGAGGATTAGAAAGAAGCTCGGTAGAGGCTTTAAAGAATAGAGATTTGTTTCTGGTCTTGTAGGACAGATAGGATTTGGGTTGGCAGGGAGAAGGTATGCAAGGGAAGATAAGTTATATAAAGATGGGGACAGGGTAAGCGGTGGGGATGTCCAGGGGACAGTTTGTTTGGGGAGGGAGGACATGCACTAATATAAAGGGAAATTGTTCTGATCCTATCCTTCTAAGATACCCACTACCCCACACCACGCACTCCAAGCAACTGAAAAATAAGCTATGCTCCAAGGACTGCCATTGCATTTGCCCAGCACCCCCTCTTGCTTGTTCCCAATCTACCGTGTACCATCCTCACTCAGCTTAACACCTATTCTTGGCTTCTTTTCCCAATTACAGACCTGCTCAGACCCTGAGAACTTGATTCTAATAGTTGGCCTTAGAGGTTTGCTTCCCAATTCGCACTTCTCAAAGCCACAGAAGTAAAGTTAACACTTACCAACACCTTTTGTGCTAAGCACTTTAAATACCTACCTCCTATAATCATCTAAATATCCCTGTGAAGTGGCACTGCTTTGACCCCCATTTTGCAGATGAGGAAATTAAACTTTCAAGTTAAAGTCCAAGTCACACCACCAATAAGTGGTAGAGTTAGGATTTCAACCTGAGCCATCTGACCCCACAACTTGACTCCCATCCACAAACTAGGCCATAAAGCCTCTTATGGCCTAAATCCATCCCATTGTTTCTTTCCTCTTTGGTCATCTTTGGATTGGATGTCTTACTCTAGTCAACCCTTGGAAACCTAGACCCTGCCATCTACTGCCATCCTGTGGCAACTGCCAGGGAGTCAAGGACATACCCACACATAGGAATTCTCAGTGGAGGGGGTGCTTTGGGTCCTAGGAGACTTTTAATCCCAGCATTTATATTTTATCCTATTGACAACGAAAGCCAGTGAATGTTTCAGGATGATTATAAACATGGAGAATAACATGGTCAAAATTGAGAAGATGAATCCTGAGACAGAGTTCAGGGCGGTCCTGCCCATTCCATCTTGGAGTGTGGAGAAGCTGCAGGAAGGGTCACTGATCTGCAGCCTATTTTGTGGTTCAAAGCAAGAGTGATAAGGGTCTGAATTAAGGTAATGGTGTTGGAAATAGATTATGATAAGAAGGGATCAACTCATTTTGCTATGACACAATATGTATTTCTTCTGAAAATAAACTTTCCACAGTGTCATGTTATCTGTAGGGAAATCAGCATCACTAGCTTGTCATTGTTGCTTGGTTTGTGTTTGCAAAACTGCTGGAGGCAGCACAATACTGGGCAAGAGCATAGGGCTTTGAAGTTACACAGGCCTAGGTTCAAATAGTGGCTCTGACACTCCACTGACCGTGTGACATCAGGAAAGTATTTAATCCCTCTAAGCCTGTTTCATCGTCTGTGAAATGGGGATAATAATGCCTGCCTCACAGGGTTGTTGTGAAGATTAAATAAGACAGTGAATAGAAAAGCTGTGATTAGCACAGGATAAATGTCAGTTTTTGTACTGTCATTTCTTAGCCAAACATCTCATTAGAAGCCCTGCATAATCACCCATAAAATCTTGTTTGAAATAAAAGTGATTGGGTTCATCCAACCTTTTGGAAAGCAATTTGGCTTCCCAAAAGCTTTCTACTGTGTATTAAGACAAAAATGTTCATATCCTTTGACCCAGTTGTTCTATGTCTTGGAATCTATTCTTAGGAAATTATCTTCAATACAGGAAGAGCAAAATGCACAAAGAGCCTCACTGCATGGATAACTACAATGGTAAAAAATTAAAACAACCTCATCATCCAAGAGCAGATGATTGTCTAGACCTATTAGTCTGCTGGTGCTCTAAAAATGCTTTAAATCAGGGTAAAATACAGAGCTCAAAACAATGTATGCAAATGGGTCCTAATAAAGGATATCAAGGGCTAAGCATCTTTTCTTTAATTGCATTAGCTACCATCATTAATGCGAAACCCCTTTTCTCTGTGGGGCATTCCTGCAGGACCCACAGACCACCCCCTTTTCTTCCACTTAGAGTTCTACCCTCTGGTCTTGCCCGGGGGGAGCTTCATGTCACAGCCCACCCACACAGCCCTGTACTGCCTCAGCTTCCCAGAGACAAATCTCAGCCCCTGACCTGCAGACACAAAGGTTCCGTCCAGGGCTCGGTGTCCTTGGCCTCGGGTCTCCTATGTCTCCCAGGGCTGCTTTGCAAAAGCATCTTCCTCAGCTCTGCCACCTACCTCAGCATCCCTGTTTTCTTCCCACCCCATCTTCTTCTTCTCTGGCTATTTACAGCATAGTATGCTGTATCCTTCTAAGTTAGAGAAAGAATGTTCTTGAGTGTCCAAAATGGGATCATCCAGGTAAATTTAATGAAGGGGTTAAAGATTGACTTAAGTGTTGAAGTTTATTTAGAAGCCGTTTACACTTAGACTCTGAGTCTTGGAGGCTTGAATGCTTTTTTAATTCCTTGAGAGGACAGAAATTTTATTAAACTGTGACATTTCAGAGCTACCATCCATGAAGTTAGAAACACAAGCAGTTAGCCAGTAGGACAGTCCAGTCAAGTCACTACCTTTATTGCATAAACTGAAAGCTCTTCTTTGTTAATGCCTAAGAGCAAGATTCTCTTGAGTTTGAATAGTTATGTGCATTTTGCAGTCTCTTAGCTTTGGCAGATTCTGGGTAGCATTTGGCTTCAGCTTTTTCAACTCGAAGGACACTTTCACAGCTGGGCTTTTCCTATCAATGCCAACATCTGGACCTGAAGTGGGCCAGGCCTGCCATGTACTGAAGCCCTCTGTGAACCTCCTCACCAGGGCACAGAACAAGCTGTTCAGGGCCCAGCCATGCCTCCTGCCCAGGAACCTCGAGTGCATGCCTCCTGCAAATGTGGCACATGTTACATCCATTTTTAAAAAGCAAATGTGTCTAATCTTTTTTAATGTTCTTGTACTGGCTGAACAACAATATTTCAACTTGTTTACTCAGCACCTACTGCGTGCCATATGTCCTAGGAATACAAAGGCAATTCCTGTAGGTCTGCCTGGCCCATTTTCCTTCCTTCTTTCCTGTCTTCAGTAATGTTTATATAATGCTGAAAAACAAAAAAGGAAAAAGCACTTATAATCCCACCACTTAGTATATAACATAAAAATATGAACATCTCTCTTTTCCAATTCCACCTTCTAAACCTCAGAGCTGGTACCTACCCTTAATAGACTAATGTGTGTCCTTCCCAATTTTTTCTTTAATTTATATAGATAAAGCAATCTGTCTGTATATCCAGATATGTTTTACAGAAATAGAATTATGCCACACTTATTAATCCCCACAACTTTCTTACTTTAACTAGCATATTATGGGCAGCTTTCCAAATATACTCTACCTCATTATTTCTAATGGCCAATTAGTATTCCATTAAATGAAAAGTTCATAATTTATTCAAACATCCCCTTACTGATGCCTCTACCGATGGACATTTAGATTGTTCTCATTTTTGTGCTATTACTATTTAAGCAAGTATGTAGTGAACAGCCATAAATATATGTGTGCATGTGTATCTATATTTACATATTTGTGTTATTTGAAATAGATTCACAGAAGTAGGATCATGGAGCAAAGGTTATGTCTTTTTTAACAATAATAGTTATTACCAAGTTACTTCCCAAATAGGTTATAACTGGTCATACTCCAACTAATACTGGATGAGAGCATCCATTTTTCTTTTCCTCCACCAGCACTCGAGATTTTCCTCTTTTATATTTTTATGACTCTTATAGGCAAAGCTATTATTGCTTTTATTCACAATCGCTTGACTTTTAATAAGATTGACTGTCTTGCATTTTTGTATATCTAGTGACCATTACTACTCATTGTTTTAGTACAGCCTCTTTGACGCTTTATTTTTGTTGTTATTAACTCTGATGTATGAAATGCCTCCTAGGCACCCAGCGCTAGAAACTTGACACACATTACTTTATTTATAGTAGGTTCTAATGTCATCCCCACTTAAAAGATGAGAAACACCTGAGGCTCAGAGCAGACCATGTAACTTACTTGTCCAAGAGGCAAAGCTGAGATTTGAACCCAGGTCCTCTGGCTTCACATCTTTTGTTCTTTCCACCCTTCCAGGCCACCACCTATGTGTCAATCTGTCCTCCTATGTGCTCTCTCAGTTATCTGTGCTTTACCTTTCTTCTATTGATGATTTTTTTTCATCCTCCATTCCCAGGGTCCCTGATGCCTCAGATGGTCCACCCTAATGTTGGGCTGAGAATCAAACTCCTGCATCAATCAGCTAGTCCCGGAAGAGACCAAATTTGGATAAATAAGAACCAATCCCTTGCCTGAGAAGAGTTCATAAATTAAGTTTATATATAAAGACAGTGCATTGACTGTTTAGATTTGTTCCCTAATTTATAAACTTATGCCTCAGTTTCTTCCTCTCCCACAGACCCTCCCACACTCCACTTCCCCTCAAGTAGAACTCCTTAAATGTAGAGTAATTTCTTTCTTCCCTCTGAACACCCTTTAAACAGTTCAGCACATTTCATTCTTCATAAACTTTCAGCATCAGGCATATACTGTGAAATGATAAATGGAAGAGAAAGACAGCAAGGGCTATGTGACTTTCTGGCTCCAGAAATATCCTTCCAGAGTAAGTTAGCATTTCATTCACTCTTGCAAACAGTCCTGAGCCAATGGACTCCATATCAAAGCAAAAATCTATCAAGAGAATTCTGATTTAAAACTTAAGAAAACAACTTGTACATATTTTTAGAACAACCCAGAAAAGAATATATCAGTTACTTGAAACAGCTGGAAATCCACTTTTTGCCAAAATTATTCCAATTACAAAATCAAAAATGGTCAGACAAGAAGCATTCAAGATCCAAGCAGTCTGTATATAGTTTCCTATATTCAACTTTCAAATAACCTTCACTTTCATGCATTAAACATTGACCCCTCCAGATTGTCTGTTTTTTTCCACGTGGGCAGGCACCAGGAATCGAACCCGGGTCTCAAGCCTGGCAGGTGAGAGCTCTGCCTGCTGAACCACCGTGGCCCACCCCAGACTGTCTTTTGATCATCAAATGTCAGCCAGCCATGCAGTTTGTTCAGCAGTGTTTTGGTAATTATTTGAGGATTTTTTTTTTTTTTTGCCTTTATTGGCTTAGTAAAAAGAGCGATAAACCCAAAGAACAAAAGCAATAAGAGGTATAGGTCCTATAAATTCGTTCTTGAGAAAACAAAGGAAAACATAAGGTGTGCTGAAAACAGTAGCATGTTAGCCTCAGAGTGTCGTTGGACTTAAGTCAGTCAACCATGTGTTCAATTCAGAAAGAAACCAACAAAATTAAAGAATACACGTGAAATGCTGGAAATGTTGGCAGCAAATTGTTAAGGAAAAGGCAAGGTGACAGTAGGGAGTTATAAATGTTTTTTTTAGTTTACTGAAAAAGGAGCCTCCACCTGCCTGGGTCCCTGCCAGGACCAAGGCTCTATTATTCACTGTTATATTCCCACTGCCTTGTAGTTGATAAATAATTTGTTGAATAAATGAATGACATAAGTCAGTTTCAGGTTCAGCCTTTTAAGGATTTCACCATGCACAAAAGTAGGGGAATGTTTGCCAGTCCCTGAGAAATAAAAAGGGAAGCAAGAAAGAAAGCATTCCAGAGCCTGTTCTATTACTCTTCCTTGTAGTGGATCAGTGTCTTTTGGGGCAGAGTGTGGATTTGAGCAGACAGGGTGACAATGAAGGGCCTTTGTCAGACTGTTGTCCAAACAGCCTCCCTCACAGCATGCCTTCCTCCCAGCCACACACACACACACATATGCACACAACTAAAGTCATTGTTTTAGTTTACTGGCTGCTAAAACAAATACCATACAATGGTTTGACTTAAACCATGAGAAGCCATCGGTTCGCGGGTTTAAGGCTATAGGAGGTCCAAAATCCAGGTGTCTGCAGAGCAATGCTTTCTTCCTGAAAACTTGGTATTCTGGGGGCTTGCTGCCAGCAATTCTTGGTCTTGGGTTTTTGTCACATGGCAAAGCATATAGTGGTGTCTTCTCCGTTCTCATCAGGATTCTGTCAACTTCCAGCTTCTGGCTGTTCACCTTGGCATCCCTCTCCCTCTGACCTTCATTCTGCTTATAAAGGACTCCAGTAACCTGGAGTAAGGCCCAATCTGATTCAGGTGGGCCACACCTTAACTGAATTAACATCTTGAGGGGATCTTATTTGCAATGGGTCCATACCCAGGAGAATGCAGACCAAGACCAAGAATATGTCCAAATTGGGGAACACAATACAATCCACATCATCAGACATAAAACAGACCCAGTCAGACCATAGATCCCAAAGATAATAACAGGGTTGGGAGTGAGGTATCTCTCATCAGAGAATGTAGTGTCTGGAAAACAGGCAAAACAGGAAATTGTGCCCAGAAGGAAACCCAACATCAAGGTCAAGGCCAAGCTAAGGAATAAAATGGAAATTTTTAGCTAAGGCCAAGAACCAAACCAGAGATCTTAGTAAATAAAGAGTATTCACATGGACAAGTCTGGGGGAATTCCCAAGGTGGTGTGCAAGCATCCAAATTGATATTTCCTACCAATTCAGTGTGTGCACTTGAAGATGCTAGAGCAGAATGTACACAGATACTCTAAAAATGGAGAAATGACAACATGAAAAGAACGTCTAAACTTGTGTCCCAGTAGAGCAACTCCGTGGAGTGTTAACTCCAGGAAATACATAGCAAAGACAAAACTTAGGCATAGTTGAGGTCAGACAAGGAGAAGCATTTCAATGATGCCAAGGCCAGAGGTATGGAGGAAAGCAGTGTCAGGGACAGGATAAGAGCTGATTGATTCAGAGATTCTATGATCAGAGCCAGAAAGTGTTGGCAGGAAGGAAGATGGTCAGGAAGTGCTGCAAAGATAGAGCCTCTTAGAAGGTCCTGGCCTCATCCCCATTGCCACAACACCCCGGTCTTAAAGACACTACATTCTGACTTCATTCATGATAGCTTGTGAGTATGTGCAAACAGTTCTGAGCCAAAGGAGTTGTTGAAAAAATAAACATTATCATCTAGTTCCAGGATCTTTGAAGATGGCAAGCCTACTTGTCCCTCAGGTACAGAGAATGGTGATATTGATTTCACTTTACTTGACCTTTGGAATTCACACTTGGTGCGTCTTGCTTTCAGAGGGTTGCTATGTGGGATGCTTGGGGATGAGGGTCTTCATTATCTAGCTCTGTCTTCTCAGACAAGCAGAGCCAGAACAATATCTCCAGAAGCATGGGTGGAGTGTGTGAAAGCCCTCCAAAGAGTGCTGCTTAAGGAATCCAGGCAGCTTTATGAATTTTTTCATAAGATAAGCCAGGTGTTACCTTGACCCTTACAGAAGGAAGGTACTAAGAGGCAGGACATTGGTCATTGTCTGTATGGGATCAGAGATAAGTGGGTGGGAGCAAGTGGAATCTCGCCTCTTCTCAGGCAATGCCCTCAAGTGGGACTCTGCAGACTGAGTCATCATTCAAGGCACCTGGCCTGAGCTTGGTACCCACCTGGGTTTCCAACCACATCAATGTCCTGGTGAGAAATTGTTATCTTTTCTTCCTGATGAGGAGACACTAACAAATCATCCGTCTCTTCTCTCTCCAAGGAGGACAATCCTAGGAAGTCCACAGCTGGGTGGCCCAGACTCTGAGGCCTTGTGCATTCCAGGATCCTTTTGGAGGATTCTGACAGAGCCTTTTTCTAGCAGTGGCCTTCTGTGACTTTCTGGGCTTCTTTTCTCTCTGAGTAGCTCCCCAGTGGCTCAACAGCACCCCTAAAGGGCTACAAAAGGATATTTGTGGAGCCCCTAATGAAGCTGGGTTGTTGTACAGCCTGCACAAGAACATCTTTCTTTAGAAATGTCTTCAGACCCCTTGGGACCACCTTTGGAAAACAAGCCTGTATTGGTAGCTACCTCTCTAGCCCCTCATCTCATGCCCTGGCACATGTCAATGGCTGTACCCCCTTAGCCTGTGCTACCCCTTAAGGATGAAACTTGCCTCACCTCCAATTTTTGTTCTCCACCCACCCCTCCCTTGTAAGGCAGAATGTGCTTATTTAAGTCTTCCCAGTGTTATCTGAGATGTCATATCCAGGGTATTTGGCAGTAGCTCTAGATTCCCATTCTGACTGGTTCTAATGAAACATCCCTATGGGCAAATAATTGAGTAAACCTGGCAGTGCTCAGTATTCTTCAGCTCCCTGAGTAAAATATGCAACTATGCCCCATTGGTGGCTCTAACTTGAATGACAAATTCTAGCCACTGGGTCAGCATAAAGTTTAAGGATAGATTTCAACAAACACCCACAACAGGCCCTTAAGTAGGAGAAAGCTAAAAATCAATGGGAAAGAATTGATAATCCAGGCCTACTTCATACACAAAAAGACCTGCCTTGGCTGGTACATTAGCATTTACTGTCTGACATGCAGATAGATAAATGTGCGTTTATTCACTCAGCTATTTCATTACAAGGGACTAATCATAAGATATTTATTTTGTCCCCTTTCCTATTTCTGGTAAGCTAATTACAAAGTAATTAAATTAGCTGTAAAACAAATTAGCTGTTCTCAAAGTGAAAGTGAAGATATTCTTCTAAAAATTATTTAGGGTAAAACACTAACTTTGCATGTTCAGAAGTATTTTATTTATTTATTTTATTAATGTACTTATTATTATGGGGGAAAACTAAAAATCTAAAGGCAAAACTAAAGTAAATAATTTATTCTACCTTTAAAACACCACAAAGAAAGGAAAACATGTTTCCTATAAAACCAGAAAGGTCACTCTATGTGAACTGTTTACATGATAATCCTTGCAGCCAAGTTTTCTGAGGTTTTGAAATATCTTGAATGGTAAACAAGTAGGATGGGAATTAATGGTGCTTGCTACACATATTATCATTTGATTTAGCCACCTCACCATATAGAATCACTAAATAGGTGGAAATAATGCCTTTCTTGAAAGTATTTACTCTGCATTCTTTAATATTATACAAGTGTAGTAATTTGTTTTCATTTTTTATTACACTTCTGATAGATGGCCTTCAAAGTTCAGGGAAATGGCAGTCTCTGACCAATCAGGTTTGCAGAGTCCTTAATGAAGTCATTTCTATTTGGTCATAATAGATTGAGGACACCTCTTAGTAAAAGTGTCAGGCTTTCTGCTCTTTGGCAATGAAAGTGTGGGATATTAAGAGTAAAGACAAAAATGAGTGGAAAAAGCCTGGAATCAAAAGACAAAAGCTGGAATTATTAAACAATATAGCATGAAATCCCACAATCAAAAACACTGGAAAACCATGGATTTCTTCATAGTGCAGGTATAAGTCCCATGAACATAATGCTTTAAGGTTGAGAATAAAATGTCGGGGCCTATACCTGGGTCTAAACACAGTGGCACAATTGCAACCCCAGACAATAGCACTGGGTATGAGAATAATTTGTCGGTTTCAGTGGACAGTGAACCCAGACGGAGTCAACACCCGCAGAAGCTGCAGAAAGGCCAGTGCGAGCACAGACAACTCTAGGGTATATTACCAAGAATGCAGGTTCTTCACCAGAGCCCCATGTGTGGGATTTAGGGGTCACAGCCTCTATTGTCAGACATGTATTTCAAATGTTTCAATATTATGAGAAGTGTTGTCATGATCATCCACGTCCATATGTCTTTGCAGCCATCCTGGATAAGTTCCTAAGGATAATTCTAAAAGTTGAATTTCTGGCTGAAAGCATGCGCACATTTTTGATGCTTGTAATACATAGTACCGCTGATGTCTTAGAAGATTTGCATTTCTACCTTCCCATTGCCACTGCTACTCAGCTTTGCTTCAGGCCTTTCTCTAAGACTGAATTTTAGAGTAGAAAAGAACCTGGTTTTTTCAAAGGGTTCTCCCTCCATCCTTTTCATTTTTAGGAGAAAAAAATTGAAGCCCATTGAGGATAGGTGATTGTCCTCCAAGGTAACATCTTTGCGGGGTAGAGAGGCAGGACTGACTGCTAATAAGTATGGTGTTTTGGGGCGGGGGAGTGGTGATGGAAATATTCTAAAATTTATTGTGATGACAATTGCTCAATTCTGTGACTATACTAAAAACCATTGAATTGTATAACATCAAACACATGAATTATATGGTATGAGACTTATATCTCAATAGAGCTGCTATTAAAAAATAGGTGCTCGGTAAACATTTGTAGAAGGAACTAAATGAGGGAGGGAAAGAGATCAAACCTCCCTGTTTCTTTTTTTTTTTTAGTTTTTTAATACCAAGTAAAAAAGCCAGTCCCAAAAGGTTGCATACTACATGATTCTATCCATATTAAGTGTCTGAAAAGACAAAACTATAGGAATGGAGAACAGATCAGTCGTTATAAGGGGTTGGGGATGGAGAGAGGGTGTGTGATTCAAGAAAGGGAACTTTTGGGGGCGATGGAACTGTTCTAGATTCTAATTGTGATGGAGGTTTCATGAGACCAATATGTGTTAAAATTCAGAACATTGTACTCCAAACTGGAAGAAAAAGTCCATTTTGTTCTGTGATAATTTAAGAAAATACAATCACTTGAAAGTTAATTCTTGAAGTACTACCTACAGAGCCTGTGACCTGCTACTAAAGAGGTGCCCAGAATAAATTTATATCCTTAATTAAAAATGAGTGAATTAACAATTATACCAAAGAAGGTAGAAGAAAATGAAACCAAGGAAAGTAGAAAAGAAGGAATTGCTAAAGACATGATAAATCAGTTAATTTTAAAACAGAAAAACTAATAAATAACAACAAGTTCTTCATTCTTTTGGAAAAAAATAAAAATGATACACTCCTAGCTAACTTAATTCAAAGTAAAAGAAAAATCACAAATGTGCAAAATGAAAACGGAGACTAAACATGGAAGCACCAAGTTTAAAAAGTAAGAATGAATCCTTCTCTTGTTTCTTGATTCCTAACCCCTTAAACTCTTCCCACTTTCTTACAGTTTTACTCAAGTGGAGCTGGTCTATAATTTATCCCAACAGTAGTTCTGCGTTTCCTTTTGTTTCAGTGATATGTTTGCAGTACATCCTGATCTGTCCTTTCTCAAAACTTCTGAGTAAAGGATAAAAGAGAATACTAGTTTTGGTCTTTTATATTCCCCTAAGATTCTAGCTCAGGGCTACTCACAAAGTTGGCACTTGATAATGTTTATTTACTGTATTACTGGTGAATGGCAAGTAAATTAAATATTGACTAATAAGGCACTTATATAATGTTATTTCCCAACATCGATGCCTAATTTTCTCTGTCAGCTCAGGCTCTGTAAATTAGATCTGCAGTTAATGCAGTTTGGTATTTCGGACATTCTGATTTACCTCCTGAAGTTTCACCGCATACAATGGGGTCTCATTTTGCCCTCTGTGCCTAGAAATGCAGCGCTAAATTTAGGGCTCAAAAGCAGTGATTACTGTATGCAAGGCCTGTTTCTGAATCTGTGGGCTCAAGACATCCAATGTGTGTGGGGGGGGGGGGGAGGGGAATCCTCTTTCAGAAAAAAAGGAATACAAAATCATGAATGCAAATTAAGTACAGGGCCTGGGGAAGGGGCCTGTGCAAGGAGGTCCCTAAGTTTCATTCGCTTCCTGATAACTCTGCCTCTGGCTGTATTCATTTCTCTCCTGCTTTTAATTGGATTTATTTTTGTTTTTATGTTTAAATGTCCATTGTTAGAAGCCGTTTAGCATTCTGAGCCTCCTAGCCTTCCAGTTCTTCTTAAAACTGGGGAGAGTATAAGTAACCATGTAACGCTCAGTGTCACCATGCAGATGATTATACTGCCTTCCCATCTTGGGTGGTCAGGCTCTAAAATTGGTGCATGTTGTTAAAATCACATATAATCATACTTGTCCTTACCTGTCCTTAAATCACTTGCTAACTAAAGAATATGTGGTTCTATGTGTCTGACCTGGTTAGTAGTTCTCATGTACACTCAACTTTGGAAGCCATTAAGTTCTATAGATGGAAGGAAGGACAGTGTGAACCCAGATATCTGGGCTTAACAATCTTTTCCCTCTAAGAAAACTCTCAAGTCTCTAGCTTGAATGGAGGGTGGGAACATGGCTAGTTCACTACATCCTTTATTATTATTATTATTAGAGCAGTTGCAGGTTTACAAAAAGTCATGCTGAAAGTATACAGTTCCCATAACACCCCAACACACACACACACACACAATTTTCCCTATTGCATTTTGCATTAGTGTGGTACCTTTATTACAATTGATGAAATAACATTACTAAAATTATACGATTAACTATAGTCCATGGTTTACATTAGGGTTAACTCTTTGTGTTGTACAGTTCTATTTGTGGTTTTTACAATTTTTTTTTTCTGGTAACATTTACACAGCCTAAAATGTCCCCCATTTAATCACTTTCAAATAGACGATTCTGTATATCTGGTGTTAATTACATTCACAATTTTGTTCCACCACAATCAAAATCCATTACCAGAACTTTTCCATCACCCTAAAGAAATGCTATACCAATTAAACATTAACTCCCTTTTTCCTACCCTGACCCCAGTCCCTGGTAATCTGCATTCTACTTTCTGCCTCTATAAATTTGTATGTTCTAATCATTTCTTATAAGTGAGACCATAAAATATTTGTCTTTTTTGTGTCTGGGCTTATTTCACTCAACATGTCTTCAAAATCCATCCATATTGTCACAAATATCAGAATGTCATTCCTTTTTACAGCTAAATAATATCGATTGTTTGTATATACCACTTTTGTTTCTCTATTCATCTGTGGATAGACACTTGGGTTACTCCATCCTCTTTTAATATTTTCTTTATCAGCTTAATAAATATTAACGTACTTGTTTATTTTCATGGCATTTCAAAAAGCGATACCTTCGATAGCTGAAAGGAAAGAATCTGATAGACTAGGTGCTCCATAAACTTCCCTTGGATTTTGATCTAAACCTGACTTGACCAGGGCCCCGTACCCGCTCCTCTGTATAAGCTGCTGCCCTGTGGGCTGTGCTCTGGTGTGGCCCCACTACCCCACACAGCTCTCGAGCCCCTGGACCTGGGCTCAGCCTCTGCAACAGCTGCTGGGAATGTTCTCAACCCTCCACTTAAAAATGTTCCTTTCATACAATTATTTGCTGTAATTTTGTGTAAGCAAAGGACTTTTGAAATGAAATTGTTTATTTAGTAATGTGTCATCTACATTCGTTTTTACATGTCCTTTGAAAGCTGAAGCTTAGATTGGGTGGGGGAGATGCTTCTATTTTGTCTGTATTTCTAAAAACTGACTCAAGTAAAGCAGCAAAGAGATTGCCAAAACTCAATCAGAATCTAGCTAAGTAGATCTCAGGACTTAGGCAAGTTTTGTGCCTGCCCTGATAATCCAGTATCACATTAACATTAGTAATAGCTTTTCCAGTATGAAAACTCATTGCATGATCTACTACTATGGGGGAAAAAAACTGAGAACCTAAGTATCAGCCCTATGTTGCACATGTAGGTTATATAAATGCATAAATAGTGTATAGCCTTGATCTACAGGTCACAATTGTCTGAAATATTTGTTCCCCTTGAATATTTTCTTAAAAAGTTACACAGGTACTGCTAGCTTGATATACCTTCCCAGGGATTGGAACAACTCCATTACTCCAATGTGTGCATAGTTGCATGCTTTATATAAAGACTGTCTGCAGAATAGCAGCATCTTCCCCCAGGGTGTTCACTCAAGATATCATGTAGTCATTTTCACCCCCACAGCAGTTGACCACCAAGGAATAGTATGTCTAAATCCTAAAATCTCTCTCAGATCTGTCTTTTCCTCTTCATCATCTGTCTCTTCCTTGGTTCACACCTCATCACCTCTTGCCTTGACTATTATAACAACCTCCTAACCATCTCTCCCCTACCCCCAACTCCTACCCCTCCCTACCACCCATGGCCTCACTCAGTCCATGTTCCATACTACGAATACAGAGGATTTCAAAGCACAAATTTGACCGTGTCATTTACCTGCTTAAATTCCTCAGTGCATCCCCTTACCCTCAGCAGTGGCTTTCCATCTTTTTTCCCATGCAAAACACACATGCCAGATTTTGAGGGTCATTCACTCATCTAGGTTACGATTCCTAGCATGCCAGCTATAAGCTTCCCTTCATTCACACTGCTGAGCTCATCATTCCAGAGTGTGCAGGCCCTCAGTTGGGAACCCCTGGCCTAGAGGATAAAGCCCAAGCTCCTTGGCCTTGTGTATAGGTCTCTTCCCAGTCTGGCCTACCCACCTGTCCAGTTCCCTCATTTCCCAGACACCCACATAATTCCTATGCACCAACCTATTCCAAACAGGTTATAGCCCACATCCGACCTCCACTTCACCTCCAAGAGAGCCTAACTCTATGACTTTGCACATGCTGCCCTCTTTTCCTTGAACACTCTCCCCCATTCCTCATCTACCCAGTACATACCCACCAATGCTTGAAGACACTGCTCAAGAACCACCACCTTCAGGAAGCCTTCCATGATCCATCCACACCTCCAATCTCTACATTAGATATCCTCCTCTGTGCTCATTTACTGCTCCATGTATCTCTAATTAATGAAACATTCAACGATGTTCCCTTGAGGGACTGGGGGAAAATGTGAAACTATTAAATTATCCATCTGGGGAATTCCTGATATTCTCACAAGCATTGAAGACTACCATTATAATAGGCCAAGCCCTCGATCTTGGAGCTTGCCCTTATGAAACTTATTCCTGCAAAGCAGAACCTAAGCCTACTTATAATTACACCTAAGAGTCATCCCTGGAGAACCTCTTTTGTTGCTCAGATGTGGCCTCTCTCTCTCTAAGCCAACTTGGCAGGTGAACTCACTGCCCTCCCCCCTACATGGGACATGACTTCCCGGGGTGTAATTCTCCCTGGCAACATATAACCTGACTCCCAGGGATAAGCCTGGTCCTGGCATTGGGAGAGTGAGAAAACCTTCTTGACCAAAAGGAAGAAGAAAATGAAACAAAATAGTTGCAGTGGCTGAGAGATTTCAAATACAGTTAAGAGGTCATTCTGGAGGTTATTCTTATGCATTATATAGATATCCCTTTTTATTTTTTAGTGTATTAGAATAGCTAGAAGGAAATACCTGAAACTGTTGAACTATAATCCAGTAGCCTTAGTTCTTGAAAATGATTGTATTACTATATAGCTACAAAGTAACTATGTGATTATGAAAACCTAGTGACTGACACTCATTTTATTCAGTGTATAGACAGATGAGCAAGAAAATAAAGACCAAGAATGAATAAATAATGGGGGGGATAAGGGATATGGGATGTCTTGGGTGTTCTTTTACATTTTGTTTTTATTCCTATATTTATTGTTTTTGGAGTAATGAAAATGTTCAATACTTCTTTGTTGTAATGAATGTACAACCATATGATGATATTGTGAGTCAATGACTGCATACTTTGGTTGATTATATGATGTGTGAATATATCTTAATAAAATTTCGTTAAAAAATAGAACTTTCAAGTTTTTAGCTTTTCTTGGATACTAGAGTGTCAGATCCTAGAAAGCAGGGACTTTAAATAATTAATTTTTAAGGCCTTAGTGTTTAGCATAGTACTTTGCATCTAGGAAATTATTAATATTTGATAGACATTTCTGGAAGGAAAAGAGTAAGAAAGAAAAAGTGAAAAAATCTGAGCTATAAATAATCACTTCCTGTCCAGCAAAACTATAGAAAAGAATACAATGTTTTTAGCAGTTATCTAATTAACTTCTATAAGGCTTTAATATGCTTCCTGCATTTTTAGTCTTTATGCAAAAGATCTTTCAGCTAATTATTTCATTCTTGTGTTTGGTGATTTGTTTAATGATATGTAAAGAATTCATAGGAACTTGCAGTGTTGCTCAGACTCCAAAACAATGGGATGGTGGGTAAAAGTTCAGGCTCTGAAATGAAACAGACCTCTGCTTGGGTCCCTCTCAGCCACCTACCCTCTGGGTGGCTTTGGCAAGTTACTTATCCTCTCAAAGCCTCTATTTCCTCATCTATAGGATGGAATAATGAAACTACCAACTGCATGGGGTTAATTTGAAATTTAAATGAGAAAATACAGAAAATTGAGTAAGTACACATAAGTGTTCAATAGTGATTATTATTATAAGGACAAAGCCTAAAAGCATGTCTGCAATCTGAGGCTATCACTTCATTAGCAGGTGTTCTAGTTTGCTAGCTGCCGAATGCAACACACCAGAGACGGATTGGCTTTTAATAAAAGGGGATTTATTTTGTTGGTTCTTCAGAGGAAAGGCAGCTAACTTTCCACTGAGGTTCTTTCTTACGTGGAAGGCACAGGATGGTCTCTGCTGGTCTTCTCTCCAGGCCCCTGGGTTCCAACAACTTTCCCCAGGGTGACTTCTTTCTGTATCTCCAAAGGCCTGGGCTGAGCTGCAAGTGCTGAGATGAGGAATGCCCAGCTCTCTCATTTAAGCACCAGCCAATTAAGTCAAACGTCACTCATTGCAGCAGACACGCCTCCTAGCTGACTGCAGATGTAATTAGCAACAGATGAGGTTCACGTACCATTGGCTTATGTCCGCAGCAACAAGATTAGGTATGCTCACCTGGCCAAGTTGACAACTGAATCTAACTAACACAGCAGGTAACTATAAATCAAAGGATCTTAATAAAGGAAAAACAACAAATTCACTGAGAACTTAGTGATATAATGAGATAATAGGAAAATACTTTTTCTCATCTGTTTAGCTCCTTTTCTTACAATTAAGCTACGAAGATTACTCCTTCACCTACAAAATAGATAAATTCTTCATGATATTGACTTGTTTGAAAAGATAGCATAGTTTTCAATGGAATAAAATTCCCTTTAATATGATTTTCTGGCAAGATTAGATCCTAATATGGATTAATATCCTAAACTGAGAGCTCTAATTGATCCAAGCATGAGTCAAAGAGATCGTCCCTTTGCAATTGTCGGTAGGTGAGGAGGGATCCCACGGCGTCAACAAGAATAATTACTAACTGACATTTATCAAGGGCTTGCCGTGTATCACACAGGCAGAGTCATGACACCCAACCTCACCAAAGGCCATTGTCTACACCTGATGCTGACTGTCAATTCACAATGCGGGAAGCCCTTGCTCGTGAGCCAGATACTCCTGTTTGCTCTCCAGAACACCCCATTCTTGGGACCTAGGGACTAGTACAGCAGCTTCTGTCAATAGCACAGATCCCAGCAAAAGGAGGGAGTAGCTACCCAAGGCCCTGGGACACAGGCCGGGCTGAGATTGAGGCATTTTCGGTCCCACATGCCTGCCCCAGGCTTCCTCTCCCCTCCCCCAGTCATCCTCTACATTTTCTTCATCGCACATATCACTCTCTGAAACTATGGTGTACCTTTGTCTGTTTGCTCATGGCATGCAGCTTTCATGAGCACAAGGATCTTTCTGTCTTGCTCACTGCACTCCCCAGGCCTAGAACAGTGTGCGGTGGTCCAGAGTGGGACGCAATGAATATGTGTTGAATGAAAATAAGGAAGAAGGGAGGAAGGAGGACAGGGAAGGGAGGAGGAGGCCCCCTCTAATGGGGTGGTTCTCACGCCCCCCAGCTAGTGCTGGAGCAGACCCGGCCACACTCCACCAAAGTCTGTCTCTGGACTCTGTGCTTTCTAAGTGTATTCAGCCCCACCCCTCAACTAACCTATTCTTCCTTTTGAGCCAAACTCACTGATTAGCTTTCAGTTTGGTTCCCACTTTTAATCATGCCAGACACCGTTCTTCCTGCTTAACCCTTAGGGAAACATTCTGCCTTTTGCCATAATTTCTGCAGGGGGCTAATATCATCAATTATTTTACTCATTTAACTCTCAGAGGGTAATCCTTCCTTTAATCCAAGTTTCAAGAACATCTCACTGTGGGCTCTTATATATCACTGATTATGCCAGGCAGAGCCAAGCGGAGGCGTTGGCACTGCTCTTTACAGATTCATCTGAAAGCTATGGTGCTGTTCCTTTCTGCTGTGTTCATGCTAGTTCTGTAGTGTCTGCCGAAAATCAACCTCCATCTACCCTTCACCATGCCAAAAGGATAAATGGCAGACTACAGGAAACAAACTAGAGGCAGCCCTCAAAGACCAGAAAATCTCATCCATCCCTGCCAAGGCCCAGGAACTCCTGATTTAGGAGGTTGATCACCTCTGTAATTCCTCTTTAGATTGTATCCCAAAATCAAAAGCTAATAGTTACATTTCTCTGCAAAGAAACTGACAAAAATGTTTCTGCTTGACACAGTAGCAATAGAAAGAAAGACCATGTTTCTGTTTTATGAAACCTCTGAGGGTAATCCATTGAGATCTTGACATTTAATATCACCTAATCACCTCTCTAGCAAGATATTTTCTTTGGCTCTATTAGCCACGTGCACAGACAGAGCTGCTGACACTTACTGGCTCTCATTGTTAGGTGGGCTGCTGTTAATACCCAAGGCAGGATTTGGCAAGAATAAGCGGCACCTGCTTTATTGAACAGCGTCTTCATATTTTATCCTCTGAAAAAGAAATGTGCAATGTAAATGTCCTCAACAGATGATTATCGTACATCAAGATGTCCATTCCGAAAGAACATTGTGCCAGACGCCCAGTCATATACAGTCACCCAGAATGGAGGTGGCAGATGGATAATTTGAGCCTTTAAAAAAAAAGTAAAATTTTAAAGCTCCTAAGTGTCTGCCCGCATCTAGCCAACACACGGCCCAGGTAATTTGAGTAGTACCCACTGGCTCACAGAAGTGGGAGGGAGAAGACAACTTCCTCCCTTGCTTGCCTGGGGCCTATGAATCAATACACACAGGATACACTGCCTCAACCCGAGAATTTTATGCACTGAATTAAAAGAAAAGATTGAGAACCTGTTTAAGGTTCTGCTGATGCAGTTAAAAAGATGACCTCAGAGAAACAGAACTCATTGATTTTCCTAAATGTCATATCCACTAAGTGTAGCCAGAATGTGCCAGCTTTCCCCCCAAATTCTTCCACCTGCTTTGCCCCATGTAGCTGGGAATTTCTCATCCTTGCTCTGCATCTACTAGTTCTTCTCTCCATTTGCTATCTAGGTTTGTATCCTCTTTGCCTTGGGGTGTCCTTCTATCCTCCAGAAATCCAAAAATCCTTGTGCCTGAGTGATTCTTGTCCTTCGCTGGTTTTCCTGGGCTCTTCAAGCCACAGATAAGCCTCTGGGTTCTAAAGCCCTGGGGTCCCACTCAGCTTTTTAGGACCCAGCACTCTATGAGAATGTGGGATGGATCCAAAGTAGATAGAAGGCTCCTTTGCCTATTGCTACCTTGAAAGCTTCAGGTCCAATTCATGCTGCCTTTCTCTGCTTGAAGATAAGGCCAGGGGGTAGAAAACAAAGAAGAAATCGAGTGATCAGGTTCTGGGTAATGCCTCAGCCTTCCAGGCAACTGAGGTTACATGGACTGTGCTGAAACCACCACACCTTGCCCTTGAATCCTCTAGCACTGACCCACTCCCAGTGGATATCTGGCCATACAGGCCCAGAAAAAGCATCTCTAAATATCTGGGGGTAGGGAGGGTCTTGGTTTATTTAGTTATTCACAGGCTTTCGGGATGGTTTGGGAGCTTTAGCTCTAACATGGAGCATGGGCCAGGACCCCCAGAGTTATTTCATGAAGCCTAGGAATATTATGAATCAGTTTGGGGTTCCATTGCCCTTTAGGTCAGTGCACTTGAACCTTCCTCGTTTACCAACACTTACAATCCTGTGTTCCACTCCCAAGTCATGTTTCCTAATATAAGAAATTAAAAAAAAAAAAAAAAAAAGAATTTAGCATGCTCTGTCGATTGACACATTAGTGTTGTTTGCCTGACTTCAGGGGAGACATAAACATAGAGGACTTTTCCTCTCCACTTCTCAAGAATTGGTGCAATCATTCCAGCAGTGGGAGCAGGGGAATCCAAAACCATAATGCTTAGCAGCACTGATGCAAAGAAATGAAATGAGAAATCAAGGGTAGTTCTGGTATTGCTGCCAAGGGCCTAGCTTCCGTATAATAGTAGTCTTTTGCAGTTCGACCCCTGCACGTCTAGACTCCCCTGTCTAAAATCCTTGTGTGGCTCCTTTTGCCTACAGATGTTGATTTAGACTGGCCCACGGAGCCTAGGGGCTTCCATGGCTCAGGCTTCTCTGAACCACATCCCCTCTGCTCCAAGCAGAGAGGTTCTCCTCTCGTCTGTTCTACTAGCTGAGCTTCAAAGTAAGATTCTCAACAAAGATTTTTGAGACATAAACACAAAGTTCGAAAAGGGCTGGCCAACAGGATAAAATCCAGACAAGATTCTCCATGTTCTTTACCCTTGTCTACCTCTCCGACATCCCCCAGCACGCCGTATAATCCAGCCCCACCTAGTGACTTCCTTTTCTCTGTTTCAAGCCTCCATGCTGTCCTCTCTTCTGGAATGTTCTTCCTACCCTGTTCTCTGTTAGGTAGTTCTATATTCTTATTCTAAGGTTCAGTTCAAACACTGTCTTTTCAGCATTCCTCTTCTTGCTTTAGCAGCAATTGGCCACATTTCCATTGCATTTTGTGCATGTGTTGGTTTGCATCGTACTATTCTCAGTGTCTGACTCTTGGACCAGATGCACACTCAGAGAAGATTTGAGCCCACGTCTTATTTCCCTTCCCTCCTCCATCTTCCTCTAGGACCTGGAATGTGATGGGCGCTCAATAACTATTTGATGAATGGATACGTTCCTGTTTAATTCACCACCAGATAGAAACTTGGCATTTCCCCAAACAGCTTTATTCAGAAGGAATTCAAAGACACAGAGCCGCAGTCTCATAACCAACTCAAACCAACTCTACTTTAACAAAGAATATGACTTCTTTCAACTAGTTCTGTTTGAGAGCTGAATTTCGTTTTTGTAAAATTAACTATTACAGTGACATTAAAAGAAATATTGTGCAGCAATCATACGTTACAAGCTTATGCATGGACAATAGCAGTCTTTTAAATTGGCATGTTCTGACCTACTCATCTGACTGGGGTAATTTCCTCACTTAAAATCCTCACCTAGCTCCCTGTTGCTGGCTTTCAATCTGCCCCATAGGGCCTCAGATTCCTAGTGAGCCCCTAAGGCTAACATCTCCAAGAGGGGGTTCTGACTGGATGGGGTGTGGCTCTGGACCTCCCAACGCTACTCCAGTAAAGGAGGTTCCACAAAGCTGAAGTGTTTTGTGTTTTATTTGAATGAGTTTAGGCTGAGCCTGCCTCTCCAGTCTACCATCGTCCTCACCACTTGCTCTCTTTGTCTATCCATCTTCACTCACCTGAGAGCCCTGTTAGCACCCCCTGAAAAAAACTCACCCCGAATCCCAACACTAACGACTTTTCATTCTCATGAACTCCTTTCCAGGTCTGGAATGCATGCGTCCATGTTTTCACGTAGTTGTGTCACACTGTACACACAACTTTACATTCTGCTTTCTTCTCAGCACCATGTCAAATATTTTTCCATTATCTGAAACACAGTCTTCATGGTTACCATCTTAAAAGACAAATTTTTACATTGGTTGGCCATGATTTATTTAGTACTTTCACATCAAATAAAGTTTTCATTTAATGCTCTTAGAAACAATGCTGCATTAAATAACTTAATACATATGATATTTTTTCTACAAAAAAATTGTTATTTATTTTAACGAGCTCTTTATGTTATTGATTGTACTATTTTGATGCAAATACTTTCTCAACATGTTCTTTTCATTTTTTGTTGTTTAAATATGTTAAATAGTATCCAGTTAAATCTTTTTGAGCTCTTCCATTGTCATGTCTTCTACTGCTTCAAGCCACTGAAAGTTGTTCAAAATTCATTGTTAACTATCCCCAAGGTTTGAAATCATCTTGGTTCTCTTTTCTTCTGGTTGTTCTATAGGTTTAAAAATATATTTATATAATCTATCAGATACATTTGGTCCATCTTTAGAGATAAATGACTTTTAAATTGATGACATCCTCATTTATTAAATAATTTCTCCTTTGCCTATTGTTTATCATACTTTATCACTTATCAAATTGTCTATATAAATAGATCTATTTCAGTGCTCCTAATGCTCCTCTACTCTTCTATATGTCTGGTTTTGCATCAATACTGTACTATTTTAATTATTCTTGCTCTCTCATATGTATACAATTTATAATGTTCTTCCCGATAAAAGTTCTAATTTTTGAAAATATCCTTTTATATTCTTGACATTTTCGTTGCCTAATAAATGTTAGAATCATTTTGTCCAGTTTTAAGAAAAAAATTGTGATTTTGATTTAAAGTGAGTCTTTATATATAACTTCTTATTGTCATTTGTATGCTTTCCAAAAATCTTATATTTTATATTACTGTACGGGTATTTTTCTAATTGTTAACTGCTTCTATACAATAATGCTATTGATTTTTTTAATTTGTTTAATACCAATAGACAGCCAATTTGTTGTAAATATTTTTCTCTTATTTTCCAGCAGTTATTGTTCTTCATCTCTTTTGCATTTGCCTAAACCGTCAAAGCAATAGTAAGTTATAATGGTAGTGACAGACATCCTTGTCTGGTCCTGTTTTTGAAAGGAAAGTTTTAGTGTTGTCCCATTATTGGTTCACAGTTTAAAATAGGTATATTCTATTAAAATTAAGGTAGCAAACTATTTTACTTTAGGTTTTATCAGTTCCTCTTTTAATATATAGATTGAAATGGATCACATCATCAAATGTTGATAGATTTTCTTTTATTGACCTTTTTTCTTTTCTTTTTTGGCATTCCTGGAGTAGCCTTAATTAAGAGTACATTTGCCAGATAGAATGAAATAGGTGGAGTCCAGCCTTGTCTGTGTCTTGAGAGCTGGTATAGCTTAGGAATTATCTGTTCCCTGGGAGTTTGGAAGAATTCATAAAGTTTGTGTATCTTGCTTTCATGGGTAGCATTCTGAATACTTTTAAAATTTCTTTCTCTGTTACTGGTTTACTAAAGTTTCCTCCTTCATTGTTTCCTTTGGGGTGTTTTATTGCAAAACACATCCATTTATTGGGGGTCTTAGTATTCCTATATAAGTAGTTAATCTCTATTTTTTAAATATAAAAAATATTTATATTTAATATATGGTGTCAGGCCTGAATTCTCGTCCAGTTTCCACCACTAACCTAGCTATGTAACTATTACAAAGTCACATGACTTCTAACGTCATTTTCCCTCTAAATAGGGCTGCTGTGAAGATTAAAGCTAATGTACAGGAAGTTCTCAGCCCAGAGCCTGGCATAGAGAAGGAACTCAATAAATAGAAGATTTTACATCATTTTATAATTTTATATTTGTTTCAGTCTCTTCTTTCTGTTTTGTTCTTAATATAATTTTATATTTCTGTTTCATTCTCTCCTTTCTCTTTTGTTCTTAATTATATTTGCATATATATATATATATATAGGTTGTCTATTTTTCATAGCTTTTTGGGAGTAATACATAAGCAATGAGGAGCCATTGAAGGATTTTTGAAGAAAATCCGTCAGCTCTAGTAATGAGGCATGATTTGTGGACAGATCATCAAAAGAGGGTGAGAAATGACAGAGTTGACAAGTGCCCGGCTGGACTCTTCTTGCCAAGGAGGCGTGGAAGTGTAGGCCTTCCATGCATGGTCAGTGAACACAGGCTCCAGAGCTTGGGAGAGCCCATTTCAGGGGCTCCTGGGAGTGGGAAATTGACCAACTGCCCTCCAATTGTCCCATCCCAGCATCCCGCCCTTCAGGCCACGGAAACAGAGATGCTGACAAACACCATGACCCAGACTGAACCCAGCTTTTGAATAGGACTACAAAACAGCCTTTGTTTATCCTTTTGAGATGGCTCCCAATTATGTTTGATTAATAAATGAAACTCTGTGTCTAAACAGAAGAGACACTATAGAGAAATGGTCAGAAAACACTTTGTGTAGGCAAAGGCCGATTAGGTTTCCAGAGGGCATTCAATTGCCTGGAGCTGGTCTAAGACAGAGAGAAACTTTCAGCCTCCAAATTCTTCTCTTGTCTATCCCCTTTTTTCTTAAATAAGTTTAACTATTCTGCTTAAGATTTATTTTTTGGCCCCTTAGTGATGGATCTCTGTGTTTATTCTGTCATTTAGAGAAAAATGCACTATTAAAAACATTCCTGATCCATTTATAAATGTCAACAGAAAAACAAGCCAAGAAGTTGACAACAGTAATTAATCAAGAGATATTTATTGAGCACTTTCTATGTGCAAAGCACTGTGGTTTATAATATGAAGGAAGAATAAGAAAGAGTCTGTACCCTCAAAAGTTCTTCCATCCAATTGGGGAAATGGCCATATAATTGACTGGCTATAATACAAAGGAAATTGAAATAAAAGCTAGAACCAGGTCACAAGTGACACCCTGTAGGAGCAAAGATCCACTGGATGGGTCAGTAAAGCCTTGACAGGCAAGTTGCATTTGGGCTGCATTTTGGAATGAGTAGCCTGTCTTTTCGCACATTTCCCTCAGATTCTTTTATGTGAGCCAGCCAACAGACCTATGCACTATCTCCGATATGTCAGCAAACACACGAAGCTATTCTAGGCTATTCCACCAGAACCATGGGGGCACACAAGTACACACACATGTTGTTCCCCAGTTTACTTGTGTTTACTTTCCTTTCCATCATTTGTCTAGCCCTAAATTCTCATTCCTAGATGTGCCCCAGGTCCTCCTTGGTTTGCTGACCCCATGGGCATGGCTTCTCGGGTCTGGTCTTTCCTGCATGGTTTAGGTTCTTCTGCCCTCCTCATATGTTAAGCCCTTTTCTCCATGGGGCTCCACCTTCTGTGTCAACCTCCAGACTGGAATAACTGGGGCCCTGCATCAAGTTCCTAGAGAGCTTCAGAGGGCTGCTGCAAGATAAATCAGTCCTGGTGCTTTAAGCCTCACACCATCCCCAATTAGCAAATTTATTAAAGGACAGTTTGGAGCCCAGTCAAATCCTCTTGCCCCTGTTGAAATTTCCTCCTGTGAGACAAGGTTTGAGGAGATGTGTTCATTAGAATGCTTTCAGTCATAGCTAGCAGAGAATGGCTTAAATAATATAGATTTTCAGTATCTCACTAAGTGAGAAGTCTAGAGTAGGTAATTCCAAGGGTTAGTACAGTGACTTGTTACTGTCACCAGGGACTAAGACACTTCCATCTAGTCACTCTTCCAATTTTAATGCGTCATCAGTGGTTTCCCTCATGGCCACAAAAAGATGACTGCAGTGGTTCCATCTATGACCTCATCCGGTGACAACCTGGGTGATTCTTCTGCTCAGAGAGGTATTGACCATGTTACTCATGGTATTAAGACTACAAAAGGGCCAATCTAAAGGATCTAAGATGTCATTGTTCATATGTCTGGGATTGCTGGAAGGCTGGGTTTGCTGAGATGGTGACTGGGGTGCTTATACATGGCCCTTTTGGCATGGTGGTCTCAGGGAGTCAGACTTCTTACATGATGGTGCTTGGCTTCTCAAAGAGAGTAACCCGAAAGACAGAAAGTGGTTGCTGCCAGTTTCTTAAGGTCTGGGCCCAGAAACTGACCAAAGCAGTCACAGAGCCTCCCACATTCAAGGGCAGGAATAATTAGACCCCCCGCTTCTTAATAGGAAGAGTGGCAAAGAATTTGCAAACTTCTTTGATCTATACATAAGATGTAAGTTAAGCTGCTGTAATAAAGAGATTTTAAAATATGGCAATTTAAATATAATAACAAGCTTGTTTCTCTCATGTGTAATAGTCCAGAGGTGAGTAATACAGGCTGGTGGACTATTTCTGCCAAACTCAGCACATGATTTCCAGATCTGGGTCCAAGACAGCTGCTGCAGTTACTTGCCCAAGCAACAGGAAAGGGAAAATGAGAATGGGGGGCAAGCAGCTTCCTTATAGAATGTGATCCAAATGTTATACCCATCCCTTCTGCTTTCATCACAAAAATTGGTCACATAGCCATACCTAGCTGCAAGGGAAGCTGAGAAATTTGGTCCCTAGCTGATAAGCTATGTTCCCAACTAAATCTCTGCAGTTTCTCTTACTAGAAGTAAGATGGTAGGCTGGCTATTAGGGGACAATTACTTCTTGGTCTCTCTTGACATCCCAAAATGAAACATGTGGTGATGGATGAGAACCTATTTTAAATAATGAAATTGGTATCCGTGGGTGGGTTATGAATAAGCTGTATAAGTGCAGAGTGTCTTCACACCTGGGGCTGTGTACTGAATCATACGGTACTCTGAATATATCTGTAAGAGTTGGGCATTCACCCAAAGAGAAGCAGAAAGTATGCAGATGCCCTTCTATGAGGAGTGCCTGCTTGCTTGAAGCTCTCAATGGAGAATAACAGAAATTATCAGTTGGGATCACTTGATGGGGTCTTTTGCCTTAGAAATATTTGATAAGGTTCCTTACTCAGAACTTTATGAAGACCAAAAGAGAATTTGTTGATGAAAATTGAGCTAAATAATTCACTAAATGGCTTATCAACCATAAAATATGAAGGGTATCTTGCTATAGCATGAAGGTTATTACTGTGATGTGGGCCTAACAATAGCAGTAGCCTGATCTAACCAGTCAGTCCCAACTCACTGGGGTGTTGGTGAAATCCTGTTCTAGAAGGTGGTATGTGTCATGGGTCTTTGCTTGAATTTTTTTCTGCCCTCCTCTTGGTTCTGAGAAACTCACCAGTGTACATTTGCAATCCACCCCAAGGCAGGTCAGATGAATCTCTTGCTTGTATTAGAGCTGATATTTCCTTTGGAGAGCTCTAACTTTCTGTCTGTTTATATATTGGGGTTCTGAGAACACTGTTGTTTGACAAAATATGTTCCACTACTTTAAAAAAAAGGTTGATAGCTTCTGGCTTAGAAGGCTATTTGGGCTCAGGGAACAGCCAACTCTTGCTCACTTATTTATTTTTACAGCTATTTTCAAGAAATGAATTGTCTTTCCACTGGTTCTTAAGGGATAATTTTAATAATATATTCGAGAAATATTTGAAATGGAATAAGGGCATTATGACTCTAGACTTCACTTATTTACAGTAGAATCTCTTTAGAGTCTTGTTAAAAAGAATGAAAGAGAAAAAAATCACTTTATTGAAGAGGCAGACTAGAGTGACAGACAGAACATGGGTTCTCCAGTCAAAAAGACTTGGATTTAAATATCAACTCTGCCATTTATTAACTCTGTGGCCTTAAGCAAAATACTGAGAATTTTGAATCTCCATTTTCTCACATATAAAATAAGAATAATAATTCCTGCAACACAGTGTCAGTATAAGGATAAAATTAGCTAATTTAGGTGAAGAGCTAAACACAGTGCCTGATCCTTAACTATGTAATCAGTTGATTTTGAACCCTTAATGCAGGCCAGAAAACTGTCTAGTTTAGTGGTTTTTCTCTTGGAAACTTGTTAGAAACACAAATTCTCAATCTGCCCCTCCCCAGCCCCCTCAGACAGAGCTACTGAATCAGAAACTCTGGGGATGGAGTCCAACAATCTGTTTTACTGAACCCTCCTGGTGTTTTTTTAAAACCACCAGTCCAGGTGTTCAAGAAAAGGATAATATGATTATCACTATCTGTATTTCATTACAGCTAATAATTGGTGCTGGACAATTGCAGACTTGCCATCTTCCATTGTATTTGGTGATAGCCTCTGTGATCTTCACTGACTTAATCTCACATAACACCTGCTGTTCCTACAACCCTTTCTTCACAGGGGGATGGACAATAGGAGACTTGAAAAAGCAAATATCTTTCCTCCTCCTCCCTCCCGGGTCCTTTCCTCCTCTTCCAAGGGTCTGCATCCTATGTATGTCAAGCAGTGTGCAAAATACCTGCCATCGCAAAAAGTATGAATAGCTTCTCCGTGCATCCCCAGCACCTGGACTCGATATCTCACTGACTTGTACTCAGATGCTCCTGTCCTCCCCCCTGATAAGTTATGAGCTCCTTGAGGGCAGGAACCATGTCTTAACCATCTCTGTGTGCCCAGCACCAGATGCACACAGTAGACACCTAATAAATGGGTACCGAATGAATGAAGTGTCAGCCTCAAATCAGAGCAGCATTGTTCCGGCAGCATTCAGGTGTTAGGCTTGCCCTCGCAGCCTATATATTTCTAGTCCTGGTGACAAGTTGCCAGTGGGATTACCTGGAGACATGTGAAATGTTACCAGAGCCATGCCTCCTCCATCCATCAGCTCAGTTCAATGCCACAAGGAAAGCTGTGTGATGATCTTACAGCACTTGGGAACCATATTAGGAAAAGATTAGAAAATCAAACTGCAAATATCCATTTCTTTTCTCCGTCATAATTTGTTTTCCAAGTTGCAGGTGAGGTTGAAACGAGCTCTTTCTGGCAATTTGGATAGAATAACTTTGCTGTTTCATGAATTCTGAACAGTGGAGGCCTGAATTCTGCTCTCCACTGTGAAAAATGAACAAAGCACTCGGTGGGATAGGTGGAAATTGAACACGGTCTGAGCTGAAAGAGAATTTGTCTCTGCTTAGGAGCTTTTCTGATTTTGTTCATGCCTTCCAGAAAGTCATTCTGCTCCCCATTCTGTCCCCCACCCACTGCCACCTATGCTGGCAGTCATTCATCTAGCCCTCTTGGAAGAACCAAATAGTACATAGATTTCTTCTTCAACACATTAATTTATGGAGACTTCCTACTTCTCATTACAATGTTCCTACCTGCTGTGGTCACATCCAACTTTATTGAAAAGCAGCAGGGAATTCATTTTCCTCTAGAAAACTTTAACAGTTAAATTCACATAATAAAGGGAAGTTATCCTAGTTCCAGTCTCTCTCTCTAAATGAACGTGCAGACAATATGCATTGGGCTATGGTGAGGGGCCCCCACAGTGAGGACAGCAAGCAACCTCTAAGAGTTGAAGGAAGAAGAATTTGCACAGAATGGATGAGCTAAACCATGTGCAGAAGTGACCCTGAGATCTGGTTTATGAGATCATCATGACTATGGTGGAGCCTCTAAACTTGAATGTTTGTTATAAAAGTGTCACCCATATGTATTATATTGTAGCCTGGCTGAAGGAAGAAGGTATGGATGGATATAAGGGAGTGATCTAAATGGCCTCTAGAAAAATGGTGATCAAAGATAGGGAATTTTTCAGGGTCTTCTGTACAGTCCAAGGAAGAGGATACCATGACCAGCTGACATGATATTTTGGTCTACAAGGCATGTCTATCCCCATAATGGAGGTGAATGCATCTGCTTGAGCGAATTCCATGACTCTACCTTTGAAATTGTTCAGCTATACTCTTTTGTTTCAGTACTATGCTTCCTAAGCAATATTCTGTTCAGAATGTGGCTTCTCAAAAAGACTTTCCTACTTGTACAGGTTGCGTACTCATGAGTTTACATAGAGCCCACTTGGCTTTCTTATTCTCACTGAGTCTTAAGAATCAGATATATAAGTTGGGAGTGTCTTATACAACTTTGGAGTTTAGGTAGTATAAGCCAGTCCCTCTGGTTGAGCCCCTCTGTGTACACCACCAAAATCAAATTCCTGACCAGGAAAGGAGAGGACCACACTCTCAACATGGTCCAGCCAACATCTTAGGTAACATAGCTCTTGAATTCAGTTGTGCAAAGGTAATTTTTCTTCCCCAGTTCTATCTTCAGAGGACCAGTGTTACAGTTAAGTAACAATCATAGTCATTTTTTTTTAAGTCTTACTAAGGTGACATTGTCAGGGTCTTTTAAGCAATCCTTTGAAGTTTTTCTCCCTCAAAATTTCTAAATTTTGTTCATTATATATTTTAAAGGAATTCAAATTGCCTGCTGATAGAAAATGAAAATACGACAAGCTATACACTCCAACCTTAACAAGTCTACAATGTAGCATCATAAAATATAATTAGAAATCCATTTCAACATCACATTACAGAAATATGACTTAAAGGTAATTTCTGCCATTTGAATATGATGGTAAGCTGATGGCTAAATTGGATTCTTAAGATAAAAACAATTCCTCCGTGCATTAAAAGTTATTACTTTAATTGAATAATGTCTGGATCATATCAGAGGTAGTAATGTTAACATGATTGCCCATTATCTTTGTGATGTTCACCTCAATGTTTTCAGGGAAGATATACCCCATTAAATGGATGGGAGGATTAAAATAGAAAAAAGCTGCAAGCTTTTCATGGCTCATTATGCCAAAGTCAGGACAACAGTCCACACCTTGAAATGTGACAGAGGACCTGTCCTAGGATAAATGCTTGAAAAAAATCCCAAAGTCCTTTCAGCAATGGCTGAGTGCTTTTGGTTTCCTCAACACCACATCTTCCTGAAAATTAGCATTCATTGATTAATTGACTTATCCACTCACCCATTCATTTATTCAACTAAGATATATTATGCATCATCATAAAACCATGTATGGTGTTAGGTCATAGAGAAATGAAGATGATTTAGTCTAGTAGGGAGGATCAAAACTCCTTTAGAACCTAGTCTATCTCAGATATCAGTCTGGGGGCTTACAGATAATAGCTGATTTATTCTTCACTACCTCCCATAAGGTAAGTAGAGTTATTATACCCATTTTACACTGTGAAGAAACTGTGGGTATGACAGACAAAATTTCTTGTCCAAGGTGGAATTATTGATATTTTGGGGCAAAGGTAAATGTCTGGGTAATTCTACTATGTGCTCCAAATCTCCTTTACATCCTTAACCCCATCACGCAGTACTCCCTCCATCTCTTCCTTAACAAAACCCTGCTCCTCCTCCATAGTCTTCTCAAGTAAATAACATGGGTTCTTCCATACCCACATTGTGAGGGCAAGAGGAGGAGTCAAGCTCTATGCCACTTCCATCCCCTCCTCACACCCATCCCTGGAGATTCTTGCTCCTCTGAGATTCCCATCCCCTCGCTCCACCACCCTCTGTCTTCCTGGTATCTGCCACCTATCAGCCTCTAGCCACTCCCAGGCCTCACTGATGGGTTTAGCCCTGGGATCACTGTCCTCTTCTCCAACCCAACTCAGCAGCTCTTACTGAGAATAGGATCACTTTCAGATACTATGGATAAAGGAGTCATGCGGAATCATAAGAGATTTTATTGATTCATGAGGCCCATCAAGAGCTCAAAGGCATGCAAAGCAATCATCTAAGCCCAAATCAAAGGTATGTGTTTGATAAAACTTCATGTAAGAATGAAAAATATTCCAGTCCACACCTTTTCCATCGTAATATTTTATAATCACCTCCAGTTCTAGTCCCTTCACCAACTACCTTCCGTGATTGTCATAACCCAGATCTCACCAAACTGATAGGTGACAAAGGCACTACATGAAGACACAGAGAACCTGCTTAGTAAATCTTTGTCCTTATAGGTTAAATCTTATCGTCTTCTTCTTGAGGGGTCTTCATGCTTTGAGACACACAAAAAGATTCCAATTTGCTGTTCCACTGACCTGAACACCTTGAGAACATTTTGAAATTATAGATTCCTGTGCCCCATCCAGAAATTCTAATTCAGTAGTTCTGAGGTGGGAACTAAACAACAGTAGATTAGAAATGTCTTCAGCTTATTCTGAAGCACTACCAGTTTGGGGAGTATTAACATACGGTCTCTGACCAGGAACTCTGATAAAGTTTCCAAAGGAATCTGGATGCTCCCTACATTTTGACACAAAATGAGTGGCTTTAATCCTCACTCCTTCATGTTCACCATAGTTGGGTCAGAAAGATAGCATCAGCCTCCAACATGAATCTGCCCTCTTCTCCTCTTCCACCACCAATGATATGTTACTTTTTAGTAATCAGTTATCAATATAAAAAAAAAAAAGTCTGGTTTGAAATGTTTGCCAGTTTCCATGGTATAACTACTATCCTTGGCCAATTTCGAGCAACTAATGTGATGTCACTGAACACAGAATTCATAAGCGATGCATATAATCAGGTCTCATGAGCCAGGATAAGTCTGTTCCAACACATCCCTCACTACCATCTGCTTACTATTCCCCAAATATCAAACAAACTACTGCCCAAAGAGCAAGATTTCACTTAGATCCTATAACATAGTCAAGACCTCTCAGAAGTTGAGAGCCTCCATTGTTTTAAGCTTTTTCCATAATAACAAGTGGGGAAAATAACTATAACAGGATTCACAGAATTGGAATAATTCTTTTAACACAAAAATTACAATGCAATGAAGGGGGTGGGAAGATGGGGTTATTGCTTAATGGGTACAGAGTTTCTGTTTGAGATGATGAATAAGCTGCTGTAATGGGTATTGGTGCTGGCATCACAATATTGTGGCTGCTATTAATACTGCTGAATTGTACCCTTGAAAGTGTTTAAAAGTGGTAAATTTTGAGTTGTATTTATGTTGCTGCAGTAAAAAGTTTTTTGATTAAATGCAATAAAATTATGCTTATCTCAAGATACTTTATAAGCATTATAAAAATATCCGTTTATACTTCACCATAGATGGGGGTCTTTCAGGAGTAGGACATGTTAAAAGTTGTAAGATAAATGTCTTCATTCGATTCCGTCGGTGTATCTCTGTGATTCTAGAGAAAAGGCCAAACTGATCTGAGGCTTTTGTGAATGTGAAGCCTCGGGCAAAAAGTCCTCCAGTATTGTCTCCCCCCACCCCCACAACCCCATCCCCTACACCTATCCCACCATTTCCACCCAGTGGTGGATTCTGAATCGTTTTCTTCCTTCTCCCTTCTGTTCATTGCCTCTCAAGAATTTCCAAAGCCAGGTACCTTCTACTGGACCTCATCTAGGTCACAAAACAACAAAATAGCCAAAAGACAAGGATTAAACATAATAAAAAAATATTGGAGGAGCCTTTCTGCACCAGTCAAGATCTTCAATTAGTTACAAACGATAGGCTCTTTCATCTGGCTCCAATCTGGCAAGGGATCTGTGAGAGAAGAATTCTTTCTGGAGTTCATTTTTCTTAAGACTTTGAGCCCTTTCTGGCAGGACATTATAAGCAAATCAAGTTTTGATCAGTTGGAGCTTATTTAAAAGCTCTAAGAGTTGCTGATCACTCATTTATTAAACAAGCATTTATTCAATGTCCCCCCCTTCTTGTGCCAGATCTTATACTAGGCAGCAGGAAGGGGGCCATAGAAATGAATAAGACACCGTTCCTTCCCTTGAGACACTAACATTGGATGGGTGAGGATGAAGTTGACAAATGATCTGTAAGAAGGTAACTATAGTTCAGTGACATCGAGAGCCTAGAGGAGGGATATTTGCACTAAGCCCAGTGGTTAAGAAAGTCTTGAATTGCATTCTAAAGAATTAAGTAGGCATTATCTGAATGAAAAAGTATTCAAAGTCACCTGGGAAGATGGTGGTTTATGCAAAGGCACAGAAGCTAGAAAAAGCATGACTGGTTCAAGAAACTACAAGTACTTAAGTAGGGAGGTAGGACATCTTCATGGTGACATTTCAGTCGGGTCAAAGAAATGTGTCAAAGCCTCATGAACTTCTCAGCCTCGGCTTCTTCATCCATAAACTCCACCTTATAAGACTTTTGGGTTATAGGTGAGATAAGGTGCATAAAGTATTCAATGCAGTACCTAATGCATAGGACACACCCAATAATTGATAGCTGATTAGGTGATGAAGATGAAGATGAGGGTAGTGGTGGCTGGAATAAAGGGGACCCATGAAGGGGGAAGATAGGCTAGAGACATAAGTAGGCAAGAGGATGATCCGTTGTATGTCATGCTAAAATAAATTGGACTTTATCTCTAAAGTCAAAGGAAGAATTTCAAGAAATGGAGTAACCTGGTCAAATACATGTTTTAGAAAGGTCCATCTGATGGATTGGTGGACAGTAAAACTGAGGCAGGAACCAAATTAGGAGTTTCTTGCACTAACATGAATATGTGATGAAGGCCTGACCAAGAGTGAGATGGTGTGAATGGGGAAGCCTGGTTCCCTCCAGACGGAGGTTGATGGAAGCTGTTCCCTGTGATTTCTCAGATTTTTGGATGTGAGTGTTCTTAAGTCAGGTCCACACAGCAGGACCCAATTCCATGGAGAACTATAGAATTCAGGATCCTATTATAGTTGGAATTAAGCTGCTTTGGTGATTCTGTAATCATATTCATGCACACTGAGATGTCTTTTTGTCAGCTTAAAATGTAAAATGTAACAGTGGTTATCCGTGAGTGGTGGGATTATACGTTGCTTTTATATTATTCTTTCTATTTCTGTTTTCAAAATATTCTACAATGAACACATTTTTTTTTTTTTTGCAATAAGGAAAAAGTCCGCTCTAAAATGGTTCTTTTAGAAAGACTACAAATAGTTTCAATCAAAACAGCAGTCCATTCCTTACTACCTGAGTAAGGAAATGCTCAATTTAATTACAAATGGGGGGAAAAAGTGTTGATGGAATCTACCTTCAAACTTCAAAGCTATTTATTTTCTTGCTTTTGCTTTGGGAGATTGTGCCATGCCCCTGAAGATGGCATGGCAATGCGTGAACAGTCTTGAGTTTGAAAAATAGTTGTCGTTTTTATTGTTATAGCTCTGAGCATGGATTATTCCATGATTTATATTTTGGGAAAGGAAACTCCAAGTGCAGAAAAATCACCCAAAAGTTAGAGATGATTGGATTATTGATATTCTCTTTTTGAAGAAAACAAAACATCTCATCAGAGAGAAATCCAAGTGACAAAATATAACACTGTTGGCCTGGGTTGTAAAAGTAAGGAATTGCGTATGGGCCCTGGGTTTCAAGTAGAAATACAGGTGGGGTCTAACATCTGAGATTTTTAGCACCACATTCTGAAACACTGAGTCTTTATGCCAAATCATTAAATATATGTTTTATCCTTCTTCACTGGGCCAACTTCTTAAGAGAAACAACTTGATTAAAATCTTCAATTTTGGTTAAAAAAAAACAGAATGATAATAATGAAAATAGTTCACATGGTTTTATGCTAACATGTAGCATCTCATTTAATCCTCAACAACCCTTTGGTTAACTTTTGGCTCATTTTAGTCTTGAAGAAAGTGAGGCTCAGAGAAGCTAACTGACTGGACCAAGGTCACACAGCTAATTGAAAGGGCAGTTAGGATCCATAGGAATTATACCAGCTTCCTATAGCTGCTGTAACAAATGACCACAAACCTGAGGCTTAAAAACAGCATGAATTTATCCTCTTACAGTTATGGAAACCAGAAATCTGAAATGAGTCTGTAAGGGTTAGTATCAAGGTGTCGGTTGAGGCAGTACTTTCTGCAGTCACCCAGTGAGAATCCTCTGGCAGCACCCAGCATTCCTGGGCTTGTAGCCACATCCCTCTGCTTCGTTGTCACATTGTCTTCTTCCCTGTGTGTGTCAAATCTCCCTCTGTCCCCTCTTATGAGGATACTTGTGATTACATTTAGGGTCTACACAGACAAGTCAGGAAATCTCCCCACCGAAAAGTCTCAGCCTAGTTACACCTGCGAAGTCCCATTTGCCATATTAGGTAATATTCACAGGTTCCAGGAATAGGATGTGATTATCTCTGAGAGCCCTTATTCAACCTACCACAAGAATATTTATTTCATTTTTTGACTAGTCCTTGAATTTAAAATTCCCTGAATTTCAGATTAGGCCATAGTGCTATGGTTTTCGATTTTTAACCTTTCACTTTTGTGTACCTTGGGTCTTTAGTTGTTGTTTGTTTGCTTGCTTGCCTGCTCACTTTTGAGCAGATTTACCTCTGACTCCCTGTTGGAAGTAACTTCACCTAAAAACCATTCTACCCACTACCTGTCAGGGATGGATGCAGACAGCTGGCTTTTGCCAGATTAGGCTTGGAAAGGGCTGTGGAGATATACGTCCTTTCCTTTCAGCCTCTCCTGTCTGCCCCCATTGATTGAGCACTTAGTGTGTGTCAAGACTAATGCAAGCACTTTGCATTCATTTATACCTCATTTATTTCTTGCAACATGCCTGCAAGGTACATATTATGAGGAAATCGAGGCTCCAAGAGTTAAATAACGTGATCTCAGTTAAGCAACAGAGCCAAGATTTGAACTTAATTCTGTCAGTCTCCTAAACCCAAACTCTTAACCACCAGGAGGTTGTAAAGTGAGGGGAGAGAATGGTATAATTTCCAAACCCGAGTAACGCATGGCCCTCTTTTAAAGGGCAAATACAAGCTCATAAACCCCCAGGGTTGAGCTATAATTATTTTTATCATCATATTATTTAAATATGTGCAAAGATAAAACTAGATCAGAACTCCTTATGCTTATGGCTCTCATAAGACCATAAAAGCAAAGTAATGATAATAATAATAACACAAACAAAACTACAGACCCTTTAAAATGCTAATTAAGAACATTGACTTAATGTGGTGGGTGATGCTGTTTTGCTGAAATGAAACAGCTTCTCACAATCTAGATGATACCGTTTCCCTGATCTGGGTCCTTCAGGTTTGGGGGCACCTGTACCCCAGGATCCTTCGAGCGAACTCATTTCTCCCACCACTTTCCAAACCAATGACAACACCTTCTTCACACAACACAACATATATCATTTGGGCTTTACCTGGTGAGAACGTGTTATTTATTTAACTCTGCTTCTCTTTTTCTCACTAGCCATCACAGTTGGGGTCTCTAGGAAGCAGACTCTGACTCGAGATGCCACGGGAGGCATCCGAGAGTGTCCTCTGTATCTGCAGAGGGAAGGAGGGAAGCTGGGAGGGGCAGAGGGAAAAGCAGAGCCCAGTAGCGACCACTGCCAACCCCACTGAGCTGGGGCGGCTCTTCCGAGTGTCCTGATTTGGGGGTGAAGGGCCTTTGTGCCCCCGAATTGATCACTGGGAGAGGGCTGCCCCTGGGAGGAGGTGAGACCTCAGGAGGTTTCATTCACCCAAATCAATGAGCAAAGAGGAGTGTCTGCTGCAGGCCATCCTGCATCGTTCCCAGCATCGTTCCCAGCATGGGGGAAACAAGTCCTTCCTTCCCTGAGGGGGAGCTGGGCGGCAGCACGGCTATAGGTCAGCCACAGGACGTAAACACGAGTGCATCCCAGCCCCCCAAAATTGCCTGGTAGTGTTTGATAATAAGATCTCAGAGGTGATCCATAATATGCTTAAATTGATTTTTTTTAAATTATTGTTGAAATAAAAATATAAAATATTTAAAGTCCCAGAGAGAACTAAGAAGACCCTAGGAATATATTTTCAGACTCCTGGGATTCCTCAGACCTTAATCCAAAAAAAAAAAAAAAAGAAAACAACGTTAGGTGGCATCAGCCCCAGTTTCCTCTGCTGTAAATTGCTATATAAACCTGTGATATCTCCATGGCTTGAAAAATCACAAAATTTTATGAATGCTTTTTTGCGTGGCAGTCAAAACAGCTTCCAGATTCTCTCATAATTCACACATCACATTTGGGAATAAAAACGTTCAGTTGTTGAGCATTTATTCAAGGTTTTTTCCAACCAGGTACCAACCAGGAGTCAGGTATTTTGCTAAACAATATGAGCTGAGGGCTGAATGAAACACCTTCCGGTGAGGAAGAACTGATTTGTCAGTGAACAAACAATTACAAGGCAGCATAACTGAAAGAACAGAAAAGGACAATTTCGGAGTCTGGGGGCATCAGGAGGGCTTTGCAGAAGACCAGAGGCTGGTAGGGACAGGCATGAGGGCATGGCAGGCAAAGGAATCCTGCGCAGAAGCTCGGGCCTTGAGACTGCTTGGGCAGGAGAGTTAATGGAGGAGAGTGGACCAAAAAGCGAGTCTGGGCAACAGTGGGAAGTTATATGGAAAGAAGGACAGTGGACAATCTGCAAATATAACTGTAAGTAATGACAGCTACCGTTGTCCCCTTACTGCTCACCTAGTCCTTTATTTGCATGATCTCAATGAATCTTCATGTGCTCTTATCAAACCGCTAGAAGACAATCTCCACAAGAGCAGGGACAGGGTTGATCTTGTCCTTGTCCTATGCCCAGTGTCTAGTACAGTGTTTAGCCCAAAAAAGGAACTCAACAAATATGTGTGGAATTAATAAATTCTACAGTTAAGGGATCAGGCTCAGAGAGGGTAAGCAACTTCCCCAGACTTGCAAAGCATGTAAGTGGCAGAACCAAGATTTGAACCTCAGCCTGCCTTATTCTACCACACTGCTTTCTAACTCCAGCTCCATGACACCTCAGTCATAACTAAGAGGGAGTTTTCATAGCCAGAGAACTTTCGGTTACAATAGGAAGCCTGGAAGAGTCCAGTGTTTGCATGTGTAATCTTAAAGTACTACAAAGGACACCTGTTTATGTTAGTCAGCTACACCAAATATCTCCTTTGACCCTCAAGACTCTCCCCAAACTTCTTTTGATATGAGGAGCTCTCCGGAATAAAAAGGGTTAAGCTTTTATGGCTTATCAGAGCTGTTACTTTGCATTTAAAAGCACAGTTTAAGAAAACAGCTTTCTCAGTCTCTTTATTTGATACTGCTGTTCTGAGTACCTTAGGCACACTTACTTCACCACTGTCCAGGTCATTTGGAGCTTGTTACTTAATAATTTGAAAGCTTTTCATGGAAATGAGTGGATAAAGGGAGATGATGAATCTAAATGTTACTATATTTAAGGAGAGCAGGCTGACAGTACACTACCTGGGTCAGAAGCTTCTTAGTAGGGGAAGAAAGAAGATGGAAATCTTGAGGCACCTAACAAAACCTAGCAGCCTTTAAAATTGTCAAGTGAGGAATCCACCAGTGCACATGACTCCCAGGGATGTAAATCTCCCTGGCAACATGCGACACGACTGCCAGGTATAAATAAGCCTGGCCCTGGCATCACAGGATTAGGAAAGCCATCTTGGCTAAAAGGAAGAGAAAAAATGAAACAAAATAGAGTTTCAGTGGCTAAGAGACTGCAAATAGAGTCAAGCAACTGGAGGTTGCTGTTATGCAAGCTTCAGCTAGATATTGCAAACGACCACAGTATGCCAAGCCCCAACCAACAGTATTTCTGAAAACTCTTAGCAAATACCCTGGGCTCTATCCAAGACTCTATAAAAATTGTTCTTAGTAAGTATTTTTTCAAAAACTCAAGGCCTCCAGATTGTTCCTATGCCAGACACACCCTGAAACCCAGAGGTACCAGCCTCTCCAAGTACATCAAGCAGGTTCATTCCTCTACCCCATAAGGTCGACACCCCTTTCTAGCATAAAGAAGCTAAAATGGGCATTGCCCAAATATCCCTGTAGATTGAGAGAATGATCAAATGAGCGGGAGGAGGTGTAATGGAGAAGTTAGGATTTAACAAATGACTGTGACTACTGACTCATTATAGAGATAGTTCTTTTTAGTCTCTAGTGCATTAGAACAGCCAGAAGGAAATACCTGAGATTGTTCAACTGTAATCCGGTAGCCTTGATAATAATTGTATTAACTATATAGCTTTTATCCTGTGACCTTGTGATTGTAAAAATCTTGTGACTGACACTCCCTTTTCCATTATGTGGATAGATAAGTAATAAAGATAAGTAATAAACTGAAGAAATCCATTCACTCTCTTATCAATTCCACCCCTGCAGTGGCTCCTCTGTCCCTTGTCCCCAGCCTCTCAGCCACTGCCAAGGGTCTGAGCCCAGTGGTTCTCAATGATGGCCTTCCAGCCCCCCTGCAGTGTGGCCTCGGGGCCTCCCAAACCCCAGGGTCCCCCGCAAAAGACTTCCTCATTGTCCATTGAGAAAACCATGGGCAGCAGCTTCGGTTGTAGCCTTTTCTTTTTCCTCTCCTTTTTTCTTTAATGGTAATCTATTCACATAGTTCAACATTCGAAAGATATATACAATGAAAAATCTTATCCTTTTCTTTCTCCCAGTTCCCCTCTCCTGAGGCAACCCATTTTGGCAAATCTTATGTGTCCTTCCAGAGAAACTTTATACAAATAGAAATATAAACAACACACACACACTTTCCTTATCCTTACTATTTCTTTGCACAAATGATAGCTCATACTAACTGTCCCGCACCTTGCCTTTTTAATTTAATATTTCTTAGAGATAATCTCATTTGTGATCTGGCCCTTTTAAGTGATAAACCCCAAGACCATATTGCAATGTAAAAAAAAAAAAGGTACAAAAGAATATATAGGTGTGTAAAAATATATGTGTGTACGAGCTTTAGTGTATTTTAGAATATGTAATTTTGGTAGAGTTTTTACTGGCCATTTTCACAGGCATAACCTATCTCTTATACAACCCAAGTTCCCTTATCAGTGAAAACTTCCCCCACCATTCTATTAAAAATGATAAATCTAAGTTGTTAAAGGGTCCCTACCCCCCACCTGGTCCTCACGCTCACCCTTCCCCACATTATTTTCCCCGGAGAGCTAATCAGCGTCTGCACACAGTGCAGCTGTGCATTCATTTGCCGTCTCCTCCCCCCACTGGCGTGAACGCCCCTTGAGGTCAGAGGCTGTTGTCTCTTGGGTTCAGAGCTGTGTCTCCAGCACCCAGAGCAGAGCCTGACATGGAGTAGGGGCTCAATCAGTATTTTCTGGGTGGATGAATCATCACCGTCAACCCCCAGCAATGCCCGTAACTCCCGGCATCAGTAGCTACGGTACCTTCTCTGCCTTCCTCTACCGTCCCTGACAGCAGCCCCAGGCCACCATCCATGTGGAGGCCTGAAACTCTTCCCTCCTCGTCTCTGTAAGGACTGCACCCCTGAAGGTGCACACTCTCCTGCAATATCAATTTCTCCTCTGTATTTCATTATGCCCTTCCTGCTACTGACATTTCCCACGACTCCTCTTCACCCCACACTCCTCAAAAAGAGCTGTCTGGGGCTCACTGGCTCCATTTCCTCACCTTCTGGTCACTTTCTCGTCTGCTTCAATTGGGTTTTCAGCAGCGGTCCGTGGGACAGTGGCGGCATCACGGGGCGGGGGCCATCGGTGGGAGATGCTCGGGGGAAGCAGAGGAAGTAAGGGCAGCAGGGAGAGTGACGGGGGGGGGCAGAAGGAGCAGCAGTGGGTTCAACAGGGTCATGGGGGAAGCAGTGAGGACAGCAGGGGACAGTGAGGCAGCAAAGGGGTGCCAGAAGGGGCCGGAGTGGAGGCAGTCGGGGCAGCACCAGGATTCCAAAGAGACCCCAGGGCAGGACCTGGTGTCCCCTACTGGCCGCTGCTTCTTAGGCTCCTTGGTTCCTTCCCCTTCTCTCCTCTTTGGCCTCTCACTCCTCAGGTAATCTCATCCTGTGACTTTTGGTACCATTTATATGCTGACATCTTCAAATTTCTATCTCCAGCCTGGACTTCTCCCTTGAGCTCGTCTCCCAGACTGCCTCCGTGGCACTGCCTTTTGATGGCATCCTTTGCCACATCTTCATTTTATACCCCATATTCAATCACTTGGAGACCCTGTTGATTTCTCCCATTAAACTATGTCTTGCATCTGACCTCTTCTCACACCTGCATTGCTAGCACAGGGTTCAATAGCACTGGGGTGCAGAAGGGTCCTCCCAAATGGTTTTCCTGCTTCCCCATCACCCCACAACCCTTTACTTGCCACCCAACAGGCGAGAATCCTCCAAAATTATAAGTCAGATCCCATCGCTCTTCTGCATACTCACCCTTCAGTGGCGTTCCGTCACACTCAGAGTAAGAGCCCCTAAGCCTTCCTTGGGAGGGCAATAAAGGCCAGAGGCTTCCTCTAGCTTGTCATTAATTAATTGCTTAATTAACTCATCCATTATTCATCCCTGAAACATTTTATGATTACCTCCTGCAAGCCAGGCTGGCGCAAGGGATAAAGAGGACACAGCCTGGTCTCTGCTCAAAAGCTGGTTTGCTGGGTGGGAGCTGTCCCCAGGATCCCATGGGGAAGAGGACACGGGTGTCGAATGCTATGCCTTTATGTCCACTGGAGGTGCTCCCACAGGGCAGGACGAGGGCTTCTGAAAAGGGACTACCCTGACAGCTTGAGGCACTTCAGCCAGACCCAGCTTGGCTCACCCTTCCCTCAAGCTCTGGGTGCCGGGCTCAGCTTCCTTGAACTCCCTACCTGTTTGAAAGCAGAAGGCCCACCTACTTATCATGCTCTCTCTCATTTGGATTTGGTGTCGCTTACATGATGTTAGAAGGTTGCCTTTTATTTCTCTGCCCTGGCCTCAGCACTGGCGGTTTGCTAATACTGGAGATAGAGAAGGTGGGAAGACAGCCCTGGGAATATCAGACCATGGGGAGCTGGCAGGATAGGGAGACAGATGTAGTCCTTTGGCCTCTTTCAGCTCTGCTTTAGTTTGCAAGCTGCTGGAAATGAGATATACCAGAAATGGAAAGGTTTTTCAAAAGGGGAATCTAATAAGCTGCAAGTTTATAGTTCTAAGGCTATGAAAATGTCCAAATTAAAGCAAGGCTATAGAGGTGTCTAATCTAAGGTATCCAGGGAAATATACCTTGGTTCAAAAAGGCCGATGATGTTTAGGGTTTCTCTTTAACTGGAAATGCACATGGCAAATATGGTGACATCTGCTAGCTTTCTCTCCAGGCTTCTTGTTTCATGAAGCAACCCTGGGTGGCATTTTTCTTCTTCATCTCCAAAGGTCTCTGGCTGCATGGGCTCTGGTGGCTCTAAAGCTTTTTCCAAAATGGTTCCCTCTGAAAGGGCTCTGGTAAGCAACCCCACCTTAAATGGGTGGAGACGCATCTCCATGGAAACCATCTGATCAAAACTTACCACCTACAATTGGGTGGGTCACATCTCCATGGAAACAAGCAAAAAACTCCCACCCAACAGTATTGAATGAGGATTAAAGAACTTGGCTTTTCTGGGGCACAACAGATTTAAACCAGCACAAATTCCTTTTGTTTGACTCACCTGTTGGACTCGGAGAAGAGGGGAACATTCACTGGATCACGAGGGACACAGAAAAATCCAAAACTCAAGGTTAAACCCAGGATCAGCCCACAGGTCACCAAAGGATGAGCTAAAGCAATGCCTGCGGCCCCTGCAGGACACAGAAGTGGCCTCCACACTCAGGACATGGGGGGCAAGGGCAGAGGGCAGATCCTCAGAGATCTCAGCCCACCAGAGGCAGGTGTGGGTGGATGGGCAGTAGGGGCAGGTCCAGGGCGGCTCTGATGGCCCCTCCTCTTTAGCTTCAAAATGCCATGCTGCTTCCACAAAACTGTCTCAAGGGGAAATTGTTATCTTCGAGCATTATGCAATTTTCCCATCGGAATTACAGGCTGCATTTGAAAAGAAATAAAAAAGAAATTGAATTTGAAATGCTTCTGTGCAACTGCATCATCTTCTGGCGGATCTGTTAATAGGCTTCAGATACCTTCTGCAGCTGTGAAATAGCTTATCAGACAGCAGCCTGTGATGTCAGCTGCTTCACAGGGACAAGGCATGGGGAAGGCACTTATAAATAGCCAGCCCGGGTCACTGAGGTGCCCACCTCACATGCACTCTGAACCCCTGAGCTCTGGCCACGGCTCCTAATGTGGACCCTGGTTCCAGTCCCATCCCCCTCCCCCTGCCACCTGGAATTTCTAGCAGAATTCTGTGGATGGCAATCTCTACTTGCTCTCCCAGTGCCACCAGCTCAGCCCCCAGGTCTGTCTGAATCTCACTATGGCTCCGGCCTCATCCTCATCACAGCTTTTCATTCAATTAGCAAATATTTATTGAGCACCTACTATGTTCCAAACACTGATAGCACAGCAGTGAACAGAACAAAACAAACAAAAAAAAAATAACTTCCCTCCTGGAGCTTCCATTCTCGTGGGGGAAACAGACAATAAAAGTAAATAAGCAAAATAACTGATATATCAGACAGTGACAAATGTTATGGAGAAAAGATAATCAAATACACCGATGGGGGTGTGCCAGGTTGGGGGGGGGCAGGGAATTACCATTTGTAAAGTACGGTCAGCAAAGTTCTCACTGAAAAGTAGATATTTGAGTAGCGACCTGGAGGAGGTAAAGGAGGTAAAGAAAAATAGCATCCCAGGCTTAGGGAGCTATAAGTGCAGAGTGTGCAAAAAAATTAAGAAGTCTAGGACTGCAGAAGCAACCTGAGTAAAGGAAGAATATTAACGATGAGTTTAATGAGGTGACAAGGATGGGGATGCAGATTACAAAGGGTCTTGGCACCTGTGCTGGCTTGAAACCATAGCGTACCCCAGAAAAAGCCATGTTCTTTAGTCCACATTCAGTATTGCTGGGTGGAATCTTTTGTATCGTTTCAATGGAGATATGACCCACCCAATAGCGGTGAGGTTTCTTACTGGAGCCCTTTAAGAGGAAATCATTTTGGAAAAAGCTTCAGAGACCTTTGGAAATGCAGAAGGAAAATACCCCCAGGGAAGCCTTATAAAATGAGAAAAGAAAACAGCTGTGCCTTCCCAGCTGAGAGGGAAACCCCGAACATCATTGGCCCTTTCTTTGGAGTTAAGATATCTTATTTTTATGGCTTTAGAACTGTAAACTTGCAACTTAATAAATTCCCTTTTTAAAAGCTGTTCAATTTCTGGTATATTGCATTCTGGCAGCGTTAGCAAACTAAAACAGGGGCCTGCGAAGTCCCCGTTTTGCTGTGAGATGTGAAGCCATTGGTGGATTTTACCTGGAGGGAGGAAGGATGGGATATGGCTGGTGTGCGATGGGGAAGGTGGGAAGATGGGTCAGGAAGCCATTGCATCAATATAGGCAAGAGTTGAAGGTGGTGTGGACAGGACGGTGGCAGCAGGGCACTGGGCAGTGGTTGGGTCATGAATACACTTTGAAAGTAGAGTTGAATGAATCTGTGGGTGGATCAGGTGTGGGGTATGAGAGAAAGATGTAGCAAGGATGACTTCACCATTTTTTTATCTGAACAACTAAGCATTGATTCGGGAGTGGGAGATAAATTCAGAAGGTCAGGAGCCAGGAATGTGCAGGAACAGAGGACAAGGTGAGGGAAGAAGCAGAAAGGAGGGGACGGACACTGGCCCGTTGTGGTGGATGTGGTTGTGGTACCCAGACATGGTTCCTCTTTGGCCACTGGCTCTGAAGCACATGGAGGGCCAGCGAGGGTGGGGTCGAGGGCGGTGCAGACACCAGCCTCCACCCCAACCCTCCAGCACCTCCTGATACCAATGTGGTTTCTGACTCCAACCCGTCCCCAGCCTATTTTCTCTCACAGGAACCCCCACTCCAGATGCGACCCCACCCCATGACCTGATTTGGACTCCATCGTTCCCATTTGGTACCAGTAGCTGCGAGGTGTGGCTGCGCCATCTCCACGGTGCATTTATTAAAAGCAAAATGAAAGAACTCACCCCCTCAAAGACGGACACAAGTGACCTGGAGTTTCATTTGGGGTTTTTATTTATTTATTTATTGGGGGGGGGCTGTATTTTAATTGGCATTTCTTTGGGAAAGTGCCAGCGTCATCCAAATGAGACATGAATTGTGAATGCCCTGAAATACTTCGTTTGAAAAGAGTCCTATGGGAGATGTAAAAGGGCTCTAAGGATTCTTGAAAGATCCTTTCTGTGCCTTGGAGACTTCTTAAAACCACTTTTCATTTAAGTCTCAAGTATGGATTGCTCACTCTGAATTTAAGTCCTTCATTCTTCAGAATATGAAATGCCCTCTGCCCTAGTGGTCCAGCCAAGGCTCACCCAGCCACATAAACCCCCCAGTTATATATTCCCTGGGAGTCACAGCTTGGCTTTGTAATGAGGAAACATTCTCCTGAAGCATTGTTAATTTTGGGATGCGTCTGTGTGTTCCACTTTCTATACTCAAGAAATACAAATCGATTCTAATATCAGCCTAGCCTGAATGCAAATAAGAATAAGAATGATAGCTAAGACCTATGGTGGACTCACTTTGTCAGGCAGAATGTCAGAACCTTTCATGGGTTACATCATATCGTCTCCCTAACCACCCCATGTTTTAGATACTGCTTTTAGCCCCATTTCACAGATGAGAAACTAAGCATGATAGTTGAACTTATGTGTCAACTTGGCCAGGTGATGGTGCCAGTTGTCTGGTCAGGAAAGCACTGGCCTAATCGTTATTGCAAGAATATTTCCTGACTGGTTGATAAACCAGAAGGCTGGTTTATTAAATCATCGTCAGCTGATTGCATCTGCAGCTGATTACAATCAGCTAAGAACATGCCTCCTATGAACGAGATAATCCAATCCGTTGGTGAATTTTTAAAGGAGAAAAGAGAATTCTCACTGCTTCTTCAGCCAGCAAGCCTCTCCTGTGGAGTTCGTTGAGACCCTTCATTGGAGTTGGCAGCTTCACAGCCTGCCCTGTGAATTTTGGACTCTTGCATCTGCATGGTTGCATGAGACACTTTTATAAATCTCACATTTACAGACATCTGTTGGTTCAGTTTCTCTAGAAAACCCTAATATACTAAGAGAGATCAAGAAACCTGCCAAAGGACACAGAACTCGTAAATGGTGTAGGCAGGATTCGAACTCAGATTTCACTCTTGAGCTGCTCCCCTCACTAACTCTACTTTCTTGCCTGCCAGACTAATAAATCTTTAAAAACTAGTAACATCCAATGTTCCAGACATTTGGAAGAGAATTTACCAGGCCCTACAAGAATTTTGAATCTGCTTCATCTATTGGTCACTTCTGGCAATCTACCACAGAAGAATACTTGAATGTGTGAACAAAGAAATACATACATGAGTGTTCATCATTGCGTCATTTACAATAGCACAAACTAGAAACAATCTAAATAGACATCAGTAATGCTGGTTATATAAATTAGGAAACACCCATGCGGTGGAATTCTATGCAGACATTCAAAAGAATGATGTGGCTCTGCTTTTCAACAAATATCTACTGGGCGTGCTTGGACATTTGACCATGGCCATGAATAAGCCAGACACTAGCTCTGATCTTGTAGAGATATTTTGATGCCGCAACAAAAATACTTAGCTTTTTAAATACGTTTTTCCAGAATGCTCCTGCTTTCCTGTCTAATCAAATAACACAATAACCACAAACAGAAATAATTAGCTGTTTATCCTATAGATGCTGTATAACCACTAGATTTACAGCAAGAGGTGCCCACACACTGCACCCACCATCCTTGGGGCCCAAGAACTCTAAAAAATACAGACAGAATTTCAGCACCATAAACCCACGCTAATGAAGAGTCCAAACTATTTTGGTCTAGTTGTACACTGCAAAAGCAAAATCAATATGTCATTAGTCGAGACTTGAAAACCGAGGTTTAATTGCAACCGTAAGGTGAATCTGTGATGCCTGCTAACTCAGTGGCTGCCTTAACTCCACTCATATTTTTTAGGAAAGTATTTCTTTAAGAGTAAAAGGATTGTCGTCAGACAATATCTCATTAGAGATCACTCTGGATGTCTCAAGTCTTGACTTATAATTTAAAGGTCTCTGACACTTTAAAATTCAAAAATAAGAGAGCTATGATGCTGCAGATACTGACTCAGAAAGCCCCATGATAGGGTATTGTCATGGTTAGGGACAGGTGTCAACTTGGCCAAGTTGTGGTACCTGTTCATCTGATTGGGCAAGCACTGGCCTGTCTGTTGCAATGAGGACATTTCATAGGATTAGGTCATGATCACGTCAGCTACATCCACAGCTGATTCCATTTGTAATCAGCCAAAGGGGAGTGTCTTCCGCAATTAGTGATGCTAAATCCAATCATGGGAAGCCTTTTAAGGAGGACTCAGAGGAGACAGGTTGCATTCCTGCTTTGGCTGGTGAGCCTCTCCTGTGGAGTTCGTCCAGGCCATCCATTGGAGTCATCGGCTTCGCAGCCTGCCCTGTGGATTTTGGACTCTGCGTTCCTACGGTCACGTGAGACACTTTCATAAATTTTATATTTGCAAGTGTTCCCTGTTGGTTCTGTTTCTCTAGAGAACCCTAACTAATACATCTATTAAGGAAAAATTTGAAAGATATGTTGCAGAACAAAATAGTATGATGCCATTTTTGTGAAAAGCTCTATATAGCATGCACATGGCTGTAGATACAAAGTAGAGGTCTGAAAAGATGCACACCAGACTGCTTAGCATTCTGGAGAAGAAGAATGAGGAGGGAGACATGGTGGATGGCGTGGAATATGTTCACCATTACACCGTGTGCTCTGGGATGCTAAAATGTTCTACCATAAAAGCACGTATTATTCTGGATCAAAAATCAAAGAGAAAAGTAAACCAGAGCCAGATCATGGGGTTAACTAAGAAATGAAGAAATGATCATGGAAGTTATGGGAGCCTTTGACCCCTTTTGGCTGGGAACAGATATGGCCAGCTTTGCAGCAGAGTGGAGGATGGATTGGGGGAGAGCAAGAAGATGCTGGCAACAGGGTGACCAGTGAGCAGGCTGGGGAGAAGGACTCAAGAGGACATGAATGCAGTGGGTCCTGGAGCCTGACCGATGTGAGGGGTTTGGAGATGGGGGGACAATGTTGGCACTGAGCATCTGGTTCAGGCAGCGGTGGGTGTGCTTTTACCCCAGATGGGGCTCACAGGAGGGGAGCAGGGGCGTGCTGTGAGATGCAGAGCTCAGCGGGGGCCATGGCGCGTATGCACAGACGACGGGAAACCAGGCCTGGGGACACAGGAGACTTTCAGAAGAGAGGTTGCGTCACACATGCAACTTCATGGCAAGCAGCTTCTCTCAGTCATCCAACAGATGTTTATTAGAAGTGTGTGAGGGAAACATTATAACCAAATAAACAAATCTCCCATGGGAAATGGAAACCACTTATTGGGACTTGGAAGTGCTTTTCCTGCAGACGTGGAATGTAGAGTGTCCACGCATGGGAAGATGCTGTCCTCTGACCAAAAGCACCCTACAGGCTGCCCCAGTGGGTTGCTGTGGAGCAGTTACTGCAATGGTGCATTGTGGGAATGTGAGCTTCAGGCACAAGCGAAACTTTCTGCAAATGAGACCTTTACTGTACAGAATAAGAAGTTCAGAAAGGGCAAATGTCCCTGCACCTACATAGTTCAAAGAGTCCAAAAGAGCAGGGGAAGAAATCCCATGACGGCTAGACTCCCGGGGTGGCCAAAAACTGCTCTGGGTTGGGGTGGATAGATAGCAGCTCCACACGCCCCCTTCATGCTGGAGAAGAGCTCCCAGTCTACACCGAGTGTGATTTCTATTCACCTCGGGAGAAGGGGGCCCTGCCACTGAGAATTCCTGTTGTGATAAGCATGTGGGGGCTGTCGGCTCCAGTCTCGGTTTCCCTTTGGGTTTGGGATTTAAGATCTGGGAAGGCCTTTTCATTAGACTTAACATCTCCTCCAGATACTGGAATGGCACACAAGAGAAAAAGGTAGGGATGGGGAGAGGATGGCAGCTCAGCACATGTTTGTGTCTTCCCTAGAGGAAACTGGTTTAGGTGAGGTCTTGGAGATGGCCTCTTAGCAATGTCTGTGGCTCCCCTAACAGTTGCCTCCACTGGCTGTCGCTATGCGCCGGCTCCTACCTCTGCCCCACCCAGGACCTTGTCTACAACCCCAGTGCCAAACTGGGTCAAAGTGGAGCTCCCTTTTCCTCTAAGGCCCACCATCCACGGACACCATCCCTGGACTGCAGATGAGGCACTTAGGATCAGAAGGCTTTTGGGCGTGAGCCTGGTAGACACTCTGACCTCCTTCCTTCATGTTTTCTCAGGGCTGTGGGATTTGCTGGGCAAGGCAGCCAACCAAGAAGACGTTCACTGGTTGGTACCTTGAACCCCATCTGGTCCTGCTCCCGGCACCGGGGCATAGCTGTGAGCTGGCCCAGCAAATCTCTGCCCTCCTGGAATTTGGTGATCTCTTCAGTTGACAGCAAAGCACTTCCCTCCCCTGCTGATGACGTTCTGGGGTTTTCCATACGTAATGGGCAAGGGTGTCTGAAAATTGTCGGGACTTGCTGACTTTATGCTGGGGAAAGCCCCAAGCCAAGGCCGAATTTGGACGTTATGCCTTGGAAAGAGTATGATACCCCTCACCCCCAGTATGTAATTCAAAATAAAAACCCAACCAAACTGCAAAGTACAGGCTGCAAGACCAACAAAGGTCTGATTTTTCCCTCTGGTGACGACTTAATGGTTTTCCTTTAAAATGTTAATTATCAAATGCTTTCTCAGAAACCGCTGGAGGTGCCCATGCTTCAGTGGTGCTCCATACATTATCCAAAGCAAAGCAGCACAAAATCGCATGAATGGCCCCGGGGGTGGGGACCCAGCCTGCGTTCTGGCTTCCTCATGCAAGAGAGCCTGACGCAGTGCGTGGGCCGACAGCAGGAAGGCCACAGGGTGACAGGCCACAGGGTCAGGTGTTGGCTGCATTGCAGCTCCCGCTGATCTGACCCCAGTCAGTGCCTGGTCCTCCAGGCTGGACACAGCACAGAAGCTCTGCCAGCAAAGTGGAGTCCAGGTCAGAGCTCTGGGTCCAAGGGGAAAGGGATAAACTGAGCTGGAAACTAAAAGTGTGCCTCAGTGGGCCCATCAGTGTCCAGGTAGGGCTCACCAGGCACCCAGGACACCTAGCCCTGCCTCCTGGTGTTGCTGAGGATCCAGCCCCGCTGCATCCCATGGCAGGGTGGTTCCATTCCTGAGCAGGCAGAGCCCACGGTGCAGGCCCCCAGAGCTCAGGCAGCAGGGGTAGGCACAAGAGGAGGGGAGGAGGGTCCTGGGCAGTGTTAAAAACACCACCACGTCAAAGCCCTCTCGTTGCCACCAGCCCAGTCCTCTTCACTAATTGCCTGTGGTCCTTTCTTTGCAGAGTGATGAGGTCCTCACCGTCATCAAAGCCAAAGCTCAGTGGCCTGCCTGGCAACCTCTCAATGTGTAAGTAGCAAGCAGACCCTGGCCCTTGCCGGTCTTGGCTTTGTACTTGGAGCCTCCCACTGACTGGCCACCAGTCACATGCCAGTCACATCATTAAAGTCGGCGGTACATCTCCGGAGGAGGAGCAGGTAAAATGCAGGGCTCACGTGCTGAAGGGTAGGTTGGATAAGGCGGGTGAAGGAGACAGCTGGTCAAGGGGTCTGGCTGGGCTGGTGGAGCCACTCAGAAGACTGGAAACATTCAGTGAAGTTTGCTTGGAAAGATCGTGACTTCATTTCTGGACGTGTTGGGAGGGAGGCACCCAGTTGAAGGTGTCAAGTACACAATCAGCCAGATAGCTCTGAGACCCAGTGGGAGAATTCTAAATTAAGAAACAAAACTGGGAGCCATCGGTTAATGGGAGACGATAGACACCAAGGGCATGTTTGAGAGAGAGAAAAAGGGTTGAGAATGTAGGGCCAAGTCCTGAGGGGCTCCAGCATTTCATGCTGAGAAGGACTTGCCTGCAGAGGGGAATTGAAAGGCGCAGCAAAGGAGGAAAGCTTGGAATCAGAGAGATCAAGGGAAGGACGTGTCTCAAGAAGGAGAGTGGTCAGCTCTGGCCAATGTAGCTGAGGGATGAAGTGCGATGAGACCTGCAAATGCTTTTAGGATTTATTGCCATGAAGGTCATTGGCGGCCTTTTGGAGGGTCCTTTCTGTGGACTAATGGGGCTGCGTAGAGTGAGGTGTGAGCAGGAAATGAGGGTATGGAGTCAGTTAATACAGACTACTCTTCTCTGAGGCTTGCTGTGAAAGGAGAGAGAGAGACTGGGCAGCAGCTTGAAGGGGATGAAGGAGTCAGTGGAGATTTCCTCTTCTTTTTAAAGATGGGAAAGACTTTCTGAAACACCAGGAAAAAATATTTGGGGTCACCTTTCACCCTCCACGCCTCCTGAGACCCCCAGTGGAACAGAATTAATCGCAGGCAAACACTCAGACCTCCCAAACACCCAAACCCCTTTTCACTCGGTGCTACCAGCTTGTTAGGGAAAAGGAATTTTCCTTTCATTTTCCCATATTCTAGTCTCCCTTTCCTCTTCCAAATCTCATTAGGAAGTCAAATTAGGAAGAAAACATGCAGCCAAGTTTTGTTTTGCAGAAACAGCGCTGTCGCTCCTCACTGAGCCTGCTCGATTGAGGTTAATGGGATTCCAGCGCCCTCGGCCCAGTGGAGAGCCAGGCTGACCTACTTTGTCAGGTCCTGCCCAACGAAACTGACTAGCTTTTCAATGATCTTCATCTTTATCCCCAGGACCACTTCTCAAAGGACAGCCATGAATGAACAAATTAGCTGCTGACTTGTTTAGCTCAATAAATCAGGCTGCGGCTCCAACAGCTCAGAACACAGGTGGAGAAAGGAAAGAGAGATGCTGAACACAGCACATATCCTTCACTAGTTCCTTGGGCGGCTAAGTGCAAAATGCCCATTTTGCCTGCAAATTGATTCTGAATTTCCATCACCCAGTCCCTCCAGTTTAAACTGAATTCTAAGCATTACAGGAACTTTAATAAAAAATATATATATATTTCCTTTCTTAGAATGAATCCTGCAAAGGACTGTAACCTCCTTAATTGTTCCCAGTTCTGTGTTTAATCAACATTTGATTAGACGATGGGTGCTGTTTGCGAGGCAGAGGAAGTGGAACAGAGGCCAGGCCACCCTCTCCAGAAATCCTGCCCCCTGACGTCTGTGTCTCCATCATCACCCAAAGCCACTGCTCCTCAGGAGACCACAGCTGGGTGTTTGAGGACCCTGCCTGCCTCCTGCAGCACTTGCTCAGCTCAGTCGAAGTCTTCAGGACTATAAAGGAAGACTGGCCTTGGACCAGAGGAGCAGGCAGCAAATCTACATAGCCAGATGGACCTGGAGTCTTCTGGGTCTTTCGCTTCTAAACACCAAGTTTTCCAAGACCCACCCCACAGGAATTTCGCTCAAACCTTCCTCCATCCAGCTGGGACTTGAGCCTAGTGTGTGGCTCAAGTGCCCTCTAGTGGCTATATCGAGTTTCTGCAATTTTGAAAGCTCTTTATTGGGGGGGAAGGGGGTATTAAAATACATGGTAAGGGACAGGGCTCAGCCTCCTGGTGGCTTAGGAACCCCTGAGTCTCGCTGATGTGGATCTGTAACTTGGAAGGGAAAAAGGGGGCTCTAGAAGGAGCATGAAAATCCTTTATTGCCTCTTCTTTTGTGGTGCTTTTGGAAGGTCTGTTTGGAAAAGTTGAATGAGAGGAACACCATGTTTACCAAGTGCCTATTAAGTACCAGTTAATGACATGCAATTTCCTCACCAAAAGCCTTGGGTAGGTATGATTATGCTCCCATTTTGCAGATGTAGTAACTGCAAAGATAGGGAAAGTAAAAGCCCTTCACACAAGCTAATAAGTGGCAGAACCAAGATTCAAATCCAGCTCTGGGTATTTAAGCACCCTGGGTCTATCCCACACTGTCTCTGTCAAAAGGTGAACCATTTCTTCACATCCTCCTTTTTTTTTATTTGTCATTTCCCTGGGGTGAATTGTCAGTTCATAACTTTCCTTTATCTACCGCGATTGTGATTCTGCGATTGTGATTTTTTTTCCATTAGCCCTTTGTCAGTCACACATGATGGAGACATTGTTGCCAGCACATCTTTTTTCTCTCTAATTCAGTATTGTTTTTATCATACAAGTGTTTTAAGTTGATTTGTAATTCAATTAATCTCTTTCTTTTTTATTGCTTCGAAGCTAAAATGATTAGCATTTTTCTAACAGACCTGAAAACTAAATTTCTTCTATGATCTGGTTGTTTTCTATTAAACTCTGGGCTGCTTTTTAAAATTTTAGTGTATGATATTAGATGCAAATTCAGCATTTTTTTTTAAAGTGCAGTTAAATTAGCTTAACTCCACTTGTTGCACGATCTCCCTTCCCTCCCTCCCTGCCCACAACTTGAGAAGCCTATTTTGAATAAATCCTTAACTATAGTTTCTGGGGTTTCCAATCTGTGCCACTCATCTGTATTTCTCTTTTACCTGGACTATCACACTATTTTGATTACCCTGCTTTACAATACACTCTCATCAATGTAACCTAGATTAACTGCCTTTGCTAGAAAACCAGTACAGGCTTAAATCCCAGCCAAAAAAAATGAAACTGAATTAACAAAAACAGCATATGTGAGAAGAATATGGCATACAAGAAAGCATGAATGCGACCATTGTTGAGGTTTTTACAAATTACAGAACTTCAGTTTTAGCTACCATTTCCTATGGAAACTTTATATATATTCTTCTCCATTTCTTTATTTTTAATAGCTCTTGATTATAGAAGTAATAAATGCTATGAGAAGACTTTTAAATTAAATATTGAAGGCCAAAGGACGTACAAGAACGCTGTGTTCATTTTTTAGATTAATTCATTTATTTCAACAAACTCTGTGTTCATTTCTAGATTAATTCACTTATTTCAACAAATATCTGGGAAGAACCCACTGCATGCTAAGCTTTGAGCCAGGCACTGGGATTTAACTGGAAACAAAACAAAAATCACCCCTGCCCTATTTAAATGTAGTGGGGAAGACAGAAATCTAAAAGAAACTCAAATGAGAGAGTGAGTTCATTTCAACCTGGTGTAGGAAGATATAACAGATCCTAACCAACTTGGGTGAAGGTCAGGAAATGCTTCTTCCAGGAAGTGTTATCTAAACTGGGGAGGAAGGAGGGAATTTACCAGTCCAGATTAAGAGAAAAAAAACAAGTTACATCTGAAGGTACTAGAAAATTCCTCCCAGGCCCTTATAAATTCAAATTTACCATCAGACTGCTCAACATAAGGTCAGGCATTTTGTGCAGGAATTGGTTGCCCCTAGTTTCCTGCCCCTTGAAACACATACCTAGATATGGAGGGGGCCTCACTTAGGCTACAGATTTGGCCAAAATAGATTTGACTGAAATATATTTGCTGAGAACAATTGTCAGCAGGGCCTTGAAAAACCAGGTTCTCAGATGGTTACATCCATCTGCTGGGCAGAGTATCAGGTGGTGTCCGGGAAGGGTCTGTTTGGTTTCTACAGCTCTGGACCCCAAAATAGAGCTGTTTTTTTTGTTCCCTTAGGTTGTTGTTTTAGTTTGTCAGGGCTGCTATGACAAATACCACACAATGAGTTGGCTTAAACCACAGGAATTTATTGTCACCTGGTTTCAGAGAAGTACAAAATCAGAAGGCAAGACCGTCCGTCTCCCTGAGTTCCGTAGCATTCTGACGCTGGCTTGCTCAATCCTCGGGGCTCTTTGGCTTGCCTCTCTGCCTCCCAAAACATGACCATCTCTCTCTCCTTGTGTCTGCCTTTCCAGGATCTTCTGACTGCCAGCTCCCACCTCCTCTCTTTAAAAGGCCTCCTGAATAGGAGGAAATAGAAAAGTAAGACCCACCCCAGGTTCAGCTGGCCACACCCTAAATAGGATATTAGCAGATGCAATTGACAAATGAGCTCACACCCTGAACATCATAACATATTCAAAGATACTATTTACAAATGAGTTTGCACTCACGGGAACTTGGACTAAGATTAAGAACATGCGCTTTGTTGAGGTTCGTAATTCAATCCGTCACAGCCATCTCGGTGAACCCTGTCACCCACAGGGTGCAGGTATGAATGAGTAACCCAACTCCAAAACACATGGTCAGGGAGATGTGATGGTGAGTGGTGAGTGACAGGGGAGAGGATGCCTGCCTGCTGGGTCCCTGAAGCAGCCCCACTCACACATGGGCTAGGGCTCTCCTCTTCGCTGGCACCAGGAGTCAGGTCCTAAACCGTGTCCCAAGGCTCCCAGGTGAGCAGTGCTGCGGAACCTGGGTCTTTAAAGAAGTTGCTAAGCCGCTGTCCCATCTGCCAGGAATATCATGCAGGGCCCCTGATTTTTTGCATAACTAAATATAGCAGGCTATGTCCACGCAGTACTTTACCTGTCTACAAGTCCTTCCTAATAATTTATCTCATTGGATCCCAGCGGCAGGGTAGGATTGTTTACTCCCTCATGAAGAAGAAATGGAGACTCTAAGAAGATAATGTCTTGTCCGAGATCTAGAGCTTGTAAGTAGTGGAGCTCGAGTACGCATACCTTCATTAGTTCAGTCAGCCCGCCTGGCACGTGGGTGCTGGGGATGCAGCTGTGAAATAGGGTTCTTGTCCACAGGGAGCTCCCAGTCTGGTGGGGGAGCCTGAACGGGGGAGCCTGAACAGTGAAAAAGTAGATAAAACCCTAGGGGACAGCGGCAGAGACATGCACACCCTGTGTGGAAATACAGCCCGGGGAGTCAGCAAGGTTCCCAGACAAGGTGACACCTACCTGAGGCTTGAACGATGAGTGGACCAATGAGTCTCGAACTTGAGGTGCATTAAAATCACCTGGAGGGATGGCTAAACCAGGTTCCTACTCCCAGAGTCTCTGACTTAGTATATCTGGAGTAAAGCCCAACAATTTGCATTTCAAACTAGTTCCCAGGTGACCCTGCTGGTCCAAGGACCAAGTTTTGTGAGCCACTGGAGAAGCGCTTTCTTAGCAGATGCCAGTGCACATGGGATCTGCCGTGTGGCTGGCCTGGCCAGGGCAGAGGGAGGCCCTGGGCAGTGGGTAGGATGGAAACTGGGGAGGCTGGAGCAGGAGAAAGCAGCCAGGCCCTCGTGGATCTCTTTGCCAAAGCCAGGGCTCATTTCAGGCTCTTCCTCAATTCCTATGCCAGGGTCTGGACTGGCATCAGGCTAAAATGTAAAATCCAGTCAGTGTCAATAGCCGTAAAAATAACAATAGATCAGGTACCAGGCACCTCAGCTAAGTATTATATGCAACTTATTTAATACTCACAGTAACCATTTGGGGTAAGGATAATATGATTCCCATTTTACATGTGGGGATTGAGCTTTCTATAATGTGTACATTTTTTGTAATTTTTGTTTGGTAATTTTCCCCAGGAAACATAGCTGTGAGAGATGGTTCTGGGATGCACACCCAGGCTCCCCTCCCCTTTGCTCATTATCTGAGCCCATCTGGCCCGCCAGAGCCCAAGAGGTGCAGTTCCATGAGCCCAACAGGTTTTGGAGTTATCACTTCCCGGGGACGGGGAAGGCAGCCAGAAGTAGCTGATCCCCACAGAGGGCACAGGGACTCCCAGACAACTGAGGTGGACCAACTGCCAGCTGGACGGAACGGCCGAGCTGGTCCGCAGCCAGGGATTCCCCACAATGAGACAGTCGGGCAGTGCTGCCTACACACCCAGCTCTGCCCCCTGCTACCTGTGCCTTTAAGTTAATCAGCCTCTCTGCGCTTGTGCTTCCTCTCCACAACATGGGATAAAAACTGTAACCTCACAGCATGGTCATAAGGGGAAGATAAAACCACGTGGCCCTGGCACCACGTGTATCAGGCAAATATGGCTCTTTCCTCCCCAGCCCCTTGCTGGGGCTCCCCTGGCCCGAACATTTCTTCTGCGACCCTGACCACTCCTGAGATTTCAGAGCCACGTAAGGAGATAGAAGTCAAAGAGCTGCCTCTTGTAGCTATGGACGGGTTTTTATTTCCAGCAGCCGGGTGTCGCCAGCCGAAGGTCTCTGTCCCTACAGCAGGGACCCTGCTGGGCCCTAGAGGAAGGAACCCAGCTGCGAGTGGACGAGTGCTGCAGCAAAGCCAGGATCCTTGCTAAGGGCGCATCTGGGGGCAGTGGAGGCAGCAGGCCGAGGGAGACGCTCCCTTGGACGGCACAGTGTGGCTCTCAGGAGAGTGCAGAAAGGGCAAGAAGGAGGATTCGTGGACTGATAATGGAGAGAGCACTGACCTTGACTTAATATTGACTCAGGTTAACTTTGTGACTTTAGACAAGTTACATAACCCCTCTGAGCCTCAGTTTCTTCATCCATAAATTGGAGTCAGTGATCCTTACCCCAGGTCTGTTGGGAGGATTGAATGAAAATGCATGAGCAAAGGCTTGGGACATGGTTCAGCAGTTTTTATTTGTAGAGTTTGTCTCATAGCCATCACAGCTGGGCACACACAGAGCACGCAGTATTTGGTCTCATTCACTTACTCAAAAGCGTTTACTGAGCATCTACTCTGCCCTGGCGCTGTTCTAGGCATTGGGAATTAGGCAGACAAAGACCCCACTTGCCCACCGCTTACACTCCAGTACAAGAAAACAGTCTAATTAACTAAACAAATAAGTAAGCAAGTAAGTGCTGTGGACATCCGAAAAATGGGCATGATGATAACATGATTCTCTCCCTGTTCAACCAGTGGCTATAAACCAGTGGTGGCTAAAGGAGAATCCCGACGCTCCGTCCCCCTCACCCTTTAGCTGTTGTCTGGTCAGATGTCCCTCAGGGAGTGTGCCCCGGAGCCCCTCATGTGCTGGTCTCTGCGTTTGGTTTCCAGGAGAGCAGCGCCCTCGGCCGAATTCTCAGTGGACAGGACGCGCCACTTAATGTCCTTCCTGACCATGATGGGCCCCAGCCCGGACTGGAACGTGGGCCTGTCCGCGGAGGATCTGTGCACCAAGGAGTGCGGCTGGGTCCAGAAGGTGGTGCAGGACCTGATTCCCTGGGACGCCGGCACCGACAGCGGGGTGACCTACGAGGTAGGTGTGTGCCCGGACCGGCGAGGGGCAGGCCCTCCCGCCTCCGCGTGCCCGGCCCTGTTCTCAGAGTCGTGGACAGATGTGAATGTGGCCCGGGCTCTGCCCTGGATCAACTCACGGGCGGGGGGTGGGGGCGGGGAGGGCAGGAGGGTCTCATCTGAGAGGTGTCTGTGCTGCCGGCACGGGAGCACCGAGGGGGATTTGCCTAAAACCAGTTCCCAGGGAAGCAAGGGAACAGCGGGCAGAAGGCATAGAGGCAAAATATGTGTACGATAATAATAAAAGGAAGGAAACAATTTAAAAGCGCACGGAGAACATGCACAAGGCCTGGATAACCAGGCTGCGTTTGGATTCTATCCTGAACTTTCATATTTCTCAGGTATGGTCAGGCACACCAACTGCATGGAAATCTGGGGTCTTCAGAAAAACCAGTGGGAGAACAATCTAGTGCAGGGGTCAGCAAGCTATGGTCTGCAGGCCACATCTGGCCTAACAAGTGGTTTTGTAAAGTTTTAGAACCAGCCACACTCATTCGATTATGTATTTTCTATGGCTGCCCTTGCACTAAATGGCTGAGTGGAGTAATTGCAACAGACGTGGCTTAGAGCATGAAGCAGAAAATATTTACTTTCTGACCATTTACAGAGAATAGTTTGCAGATGCTTGGTCTAGTAGGAAGAGCTTTGGATTCAGGCCAGCCTGGCTCAGCCATTTCCTAGCTAGGATGACCTCTCTGAAACTTGGTTTCTTTATGTGGGCACGATTGTGCCCTGTACAGGGAAGATTTTGAAAATATAGATCTATTAAATTCCAAGCATAACGCATGGCATGAAAAGAATTCCATAAATATAAATAGTAGTTACACTTACTGCTAAATTCCTATCACGGTTTTTGTTCAGATCCATACCGCAATCAAATTGCTTGCATGGTTTTTACCAGTTTCATTTTCGCTTTCTATATTCATGGTTGTTTTTCCATTGTAGTCTCCCAACAGGCCCACAATCCCGCAGGAGAAGATCCGGCCCCTGACCAGTTTGGACCATCCCCAGAGTCCTTTCTACGATCCAGAAGGCGGGTCCATCACCCAAGTGGCCCGAGTGGTCATTGAGAGAATTGCCCGGAAGGTACTGGGTTAGAGCTCCCCCTGGCACAGCAACCCCCCCCCCCCCCATACCAGGGAGACTGCACTCCTTTTTGCTCCTGAATCGTGGAGTATCCTGGGATTTCTCTACCCAGGATATGGAATTCATGGGCCGCCAAGGTTTATCGTACGCAAATTATTTCATAAGATTCAAATGAGCAAAATGAACCCAGTAAGGGGGCCCAGTGCTCCATGGATGATGTGATTTGGGGTTGGCAAAAAGGGTTTCATTGTAAGTTCCGTGATCAATTACTAATGTCTGCCCTGGGTCAGGAACTGGTACGAGATGGTGCATAAGCTATGTATTTACCAATCCTGGCTAGCCACTCCTGCTTCCTTGGCTTTTTTGTACATGTTAACACCACCATTTAGGAGTTGTATACATCCCCTGCCCCCTCCATTCCATTCCTTCTCTAAAGTGAGCCTACCAAGTAAAATCCCTTTTGCAGGGGGAGCAATGCAATATTGTACCTGACAACATTGATGATATCGTAGCAGACCTGGCTCCAGAAGAGAAAGATGAAGGTACGGTGTTTTCCTTTGTTGCTGGTGACGATGTAAATTGGCACAATCCTTTAGCAAAGCCATTTGCTAACATGTTTCAAGAACCATAAACATATTCAGATCCTTCACCTTGGCAATCCCATCTCTGAGGATTTCTCCTGTAGAAATAAGCCAAAACAAGGCTAAAACTAGACACAAATTTTAAGGGAATTGATGAAGGTACAACATTGGAATCCAGTTGATCTGCTTTATTTGCAGATTCTGTATTTGCAAATTTTCATACTCACTAAAATTTACTGGTAACCCCAAAATCAATGTTTGCAGTGTTTTGAAGACATGCACAATGCGTTCACTCCCAGCTGAGGTCAAACAAGGCAATGTTCTGCCTTCCTGTTTCAGCTCTCATATTGTAAACAAGTGTCCTTTTCAAGTATGTTTAGTGCCACATTTTCCACATTTTTTTGTGACTTTTGTTGGTGATTTTACTGTTAAGATGGCCTCAAACACAAGAGGATAAATACTGTCTGATCTCACTGGAATGAAATAATTCGAATAAGCAAATGCAAAGTTAGAAACTAGAATATAGATTTTCAGGGGTCAGGGTAAGGAGTAGGGAATTAAAGCTTAAATTGTACATCATTTCTATTTGGGATTGTGGATAGTGGCGGTGGTAGTACATTGTGAACGTGACAACAGCACTGAAAAATGTGATTAAAAGGGGAAATTTTAGGATGTATATCTGTTACTAGAATAAAAAAATTTTAAATATCCATAGGACTGTACAATGCCACTAATGAACCCTAAAGTAAACCATAAAGACTACAATGAATAGTATAATTATTAAAATGTTCTTTCATCAGTTGCAAGAAATGAAGCACACAAATGCAAGTTGTATATAATAGGGTGGCATATGTGAACTCTGTAGGTATGCATGATTTTTCTATAAACCCACAACTTCTCTTACTTAAAAAAAAAAAAAAGGCCCCCAAGCACAGTGCTGAAGTGCTGTCTAGTGTGCTGTGAAGCACAAGTAGGCAGCCGTGTGCCTTATGGAGAAAATACACATGCTAATCAAGCTGCGCTGGGGCATGAGCTGTAGTGCTGTTGACCATGAATTCAATGCTAATGAATCAACAACATATATTAAATAAGGTACCTTCTAACAAAAATACACATAAAACAAGGTTATGTATTGATTGGTTGATGAAAATGCTGTGCCCAGAGGCTTGCAAGACACTAACCCTTTATTTTCTCCAGGAGCAATAGTCCAGTATTTGCTAATTCAGTGTTTGCTGTGACTTTATATGACATAAGTGCCAGGTATAATGATAATCAATTGTATCTACTCAATAGTTGCAGGCCTTTAAATTGATAATGTAATGATGATGTAATCGGCCTGAAGCGAATCTCGGTTTTGATTTTGACACTGGCCTGTGAGGCGGGCGTGGGTGTGTCCACTTCCCCAGCAGTGAAAGTGATGTCCAGATCCTACCATGAGGAGTGAGTGGCAGAGCCGCGTGTTGAGCCCAAGTTTTCTAAGGAGATCTAGAGCCAGATTACCTGGGTTCTCACTAGCTCTGTGACTTTAGGCAAAAGGCTAAGCTTTCTACCTTGATTTCCTCAACTGCAAAATGTGGACGATAACAGAACCCACCTCCTAGAGAGCTGCTGGGAGGGCCAAATGGAATAAAACGTGTAGGATCCTTAGGACGGCACCCGCCGCTAAGTGCTCCATGAACATAGGCCATCCTGATTCTTGTGATGACACCCGTGTGTGGATCACTGGAAAGACGAGGCAGCAGCACACACACACACATAGACACACACTCAACAAGTCCTGTGCTCTGCAAAATTGTATCTGTGTGGAAATGATGTCTACCAAGGCCAGGGACTAGAAATGCAAAGACATGCCTATGTTGGGGTAAATAGATAGTAAGAGAAAGTTTCATGATGTTTAGTTAATTTATTGGTGGAATAATAAAATATAATTTTAAAAGGGAAGTGAATAGTTGCTTCCATCCTAGGAGTACCCAGGCTCACTGAGGCCAGGCAGGGGTCAGGGGTCCATTTCTTGTCCCCAGATGAGCCTGTCCAGAGGGTGGGGCCAGTCACAGCTTTCCCAGGCCCCCTCCCTCCCAAGCAAAACATGTCAGTCTCTCTTTCCAGATGACACCCCTGAAACCTGCATCTACTCCAACTGGTCCCCATGGTCAGCCTGCAGCTCCGCCACCTGCGACAAAGGCAAGAGAATGCGGCAGCGCATGCTGAAGGCGCAGCTGGACCTCAGTGTCCCCTGCCCTGACACCCAGGACTTCCAGCCCTGCATGGGCCCTGGGTGCAGCGATGAAGGTGAGGAGACAACCCGGGTCTGGGTTGGGCTGGCAGAGGCACAGGATGGGAGGCTCCTGCCTGTCGACGGGGCCCCTCCCCCAAGTCAGGCGGCATCCCTGGTGGGGGCACCAGAATCAACTACAGCTGTCAGTGGGGTCCACGTAAGGCAGACCCCCATCTCTAACAGTGCCTCAAGGGCATGTTGTAGCGACAGCAGAATTACTCGAGAGTGACCCCCATCCCCGTGGAGTAAAATATATAAAAGTTGCTGAAGAGCTAACAAACGTAGTTGCATCTTATAACAAATTACAAATACAAGCAACCTGCTTCTGGGCTTTTGCTCCACTCTTAAGGAGCAGGTGAGTAGGCTGGTGGAGACTGAGCCTAGATCCATTGCCCTAATTCTGTGCCATTGGTTGACCCTCATCTGTGGCCCACCCCGGCTTCAGTCAGAACACTCACTACTTTGTGTCAGAACCTTTGGGCTGATTGCAGCAAATTCTCAGCCTATGTGAAACTGTTCAAACCCCAGGCTGGAGGCACGGATTTTCAGCATTTAGGTCGCAGTTCAAGCTTCAATACCGTGCTAAGCTGATTGCTACGTCAAGGTCTGCTGCCCACTTCCCAGAGTAAGACCTCTCTTTCTGCCTGGACAGATGGACAGTCTATTTGTTTGCTCTCACACTGCCTCAGACGTGTGCTGGGAAAATGAAAGGGGACATACAGACTGGGTTGGTTTATGGCAGAAGGAAAACAGCTTCTTAGCTAAGAATAACTAACTCTACTGCTGGTCATTTGTTCTCTGGCTCTTCCTGGGGATCATCTCAAATACCTCTCCTGACTGTGCTCCCATGTGGTTTGTTGTTAACTGGTTTTGCCCATGATGAGGCACTTCAGAGGGGAGAGAACCCTGCCGAGTCCATTCCTACAAATACAGAGGAAGTTGTCGCTGGCTCTCTCCCTTTCTTGGGGCTTGGGGTGCTGTCTGGTTGAGGCCTGCAGTGGGAGCTGAGGTCTTTAACCTGCCCCTCCCCAGGGGAAGGATCCTTCATCATACCAGTTCAGGTGTCTCCTGGGTGGCACTGGCCGTTCTGAAACATGTCAGGCTATGCCTGAGTTTTCCACTTAGGTCCCTGCTCCCCAGAAGCTCCCTGCCCAGAACCAGATAGAGTTCTCTTGTGAGAGACATCAGGTTTCCTCCCACACTTAATTACTGGGAGGGAGGACACAGACTAGGAAGGAAGCAGAGACCCTTTTGGTCATTCTGAAGGAATTATCTTTATAAGGCAAATTACATTTTATTGTGGCAACTGCATCTCAGTTTCTGGTCCAATTAGCTGGACCAAACCATGTTGCTCAGGCCTTGTCATCTCTTGCTTTTGATTTCTCTCCACATTTGTGTCCATCTTCTTAGTCGCCACTAGAGGGATCTTTTGCAAACATAGAACTGATTATATCACCCTCCAGCTGAAAACCCTGCGGCTCTTTAGCCCATGAACACACACCTCAGCTTAATTCACTGGCGAAATTGTCCTGCAGAGAATCAGGGTGGTGGTGGAGGCCTGGTGAAAATAAGCGCTGGGACACATACCTCTATCACAGCTGACATTATACTGCAACACTAGAAGGACACATTGTCAGGAAAGGCACCTGAGGACATCAATTCGAACGACAAGGCACACCTCGGTGGGCAGTGACACAGGATTCTGTTTGCACAGGGTGAGGTCTTGCCGGGTCATTGGAAGCCTGAATTTGAGAGCTTATCAAGCCCCATACTCTCAAGCATATACGCTGGAACATAATTATCTCATTTGGTTGCACAGGCTGCTTTTAGTTGGCCTTGTCTCTGGGTTGAACATGTGGATTCCAGCTGCTGTTTCTTACCATGGCACCAGCACTGTCTCTCCACACTGACCCTAGGTTAAATAACAATGACCAGACATCACACAGGAGCAGGTGACAATCCATGGACACGTGCAGGCTAGCCTCACACTCTGACCTCATCCTTCTTTCTAGCCTCATCTCCCAAGACCACAGCCACATACAAACTCTGCACAAGCTGTTCCCTCCACCTTAAATGAGCATATCGTTTCTCCAACAAAAGGGCATTCACATGTGCCGCCTGGAATTATCACCTGTTCATGTGCTTACCTCTCTGTCTGGAGTAGGACAAGCGCTGCATCCTTATACATCTTTGTAACCTCAAAGCATATCACAAAGTATTCAGTAGATCTTTAGTGACATGAATAGATGGATGGATGGATGACATATGTGGCTGCATTTCCATCTTCTTTCTTAGAACTCAACAGGCAAATGCACACACATGTGAGCACACAAACACACATCTGTACACCTGCTTCCACTTGGATTAACAACCACCCCGGGAAGAGGACCACCAAGCCATGCTGAAAGTTTCAATTATCTTTTCACCAACCTCCTGAGTGTCTCCTATATGATTGTGGCTTTTCCTAATATCCACTGATGGAAGCAAACCCATAGGGCCCAAGATATCTACTGGATTGAATGACGCAAGACATGGACCCAGAAGGCCAGTTGGATAGTCTCCTTCTCCTGGGGCACACAGATTCCCTCCTGACCCCCCCCCCCCACTTGCTCTTCAATGCAGCTGGGGTATTCTCTTCTTTGTTACCACCCTCAACTCAGGCACTGAGATGACCATGGCCACTCGGTATAATCTGGTCTTTGGATACAGATGAGTCCTATGTTCTCAGGACCTTATGTCCCAAGATCAATCACACTCTATTTTCAGGAATAAAATTTTCTCATCTATTTTTTCTAGACAAGGGACAGACAGCTGTGGACAGTAACTAACATCTCAGGTTTCTCTGAGCAAAAGAGCTTATACCACATCTCAGAATATATATAGTTTCTTCCAGTGCTTTCCGATTGAACTTTCTGCAATGATGGAAATGTCCTATGTGCTGTCCAATACTGTAGCCGCTAGGCACATGCAGCCTTTGAGCATTTAAAATGTAGTCAGTGACCCAGGAAGCGAATTTTTAATTTTTAATTTTATTTAATGGTCTTAGATGTGCAAGGGTGTATCTTTTACCATACCGATGAATTACGAATTAAATTAATGTACATTAAACTATATTTTATAGCAGTTTATTTACCTGCTTGTTTACTAATAACCATCTTTCCATCCATCCAAGCATCTGTCACGTGTATTTTTATGGGCTCTCGAAAGCCCCATGGACCTGGAAAAGGGGCATCTCCTCTTTGAAAACAATTCCTGGTTTAAAGATTTGTACCTTTAGTGTTCGCTTCCAACCCCCACGGCCTAACCCGCCTGGGATAGTCCCTGGGCACATGTCCCCTGCCCCGGCCCGCCCACCCCGGCCCGGCTGCAGCGTCCGCCCGGTGTGTTGCAGACGGCTCCACCTGCACCATGTCCGAGTGGATCACCTGGTCGCCCTGCAGCATCTCCTGCGGCACGGGCATGCGGTCCCGGGAGAGGTACGTGAAGCAGTTCCCGGAGGACGGCTCCGTGTGCACGCTGCCCACCGAGGAGACGGAGAAATGCACCGTCAACGAGGCGTGCTGTGAGTGGCCGGGACCCGGCGGGCGGGGCGGGCGCGCCAGGCTCCGAGGCGGTCGACCGGACTCTAACCCCGCCGGACTCCCCAGCTCCCAGTAGCTGCCTGATGACCGAATGGGGCGAGTGGGACGAGTGCAGCGCCACCTGCGGGATGGGCATGAAGAAGCGACACCGCATGGTCAAGATGAGCCCGGCCGACGGCTCCCTGTGCAGGACCGAGACCTCCCAGGGGGAGAAGTGCATGATGCCCGAGTGCCGTGAGTGGGCATGGGGTGGGTCTGGGGGAGGGGACCAGGCATGGGGGCGGGGCGCGGGGTGGAGGGACAGGTGTGGAGGATCACAGTACCCCCTACCACACCTTCAAGGTGGGAGGCTGAGCAACTGCAGGAGGAAAGCATTGCCCTCCATCCTTGCAGGAACTGCTGGCAGCAGGGTGAGGGCCATAGGTGCGTAGCTATGGAGCAAACCCAGAGACAATGGCCTCCTTTGGGGGACATTCTGAGCAATGCTGGGGCAGTAAACTGGTGGCCTCTGTATAGAATTCGCCTGCAACTGTGATTTATAGGACCTCATGAGTATTGGGGGGTGAGAGTGGGGGCACATTTAGGCAGGAAATGCACTCCCCAGAACAAAGCCCCCACTCCCACTTATCCTAATTGGGATTTGCCTGACCCCATAAAGCATTACTACCCCTGCTCTATACCCACACATCAGTATTCAAACGTATGCCTGCACATGCGTACATGCACATCCTGGGAATTTCTGTGCCACAATGTCCAAAAATACAGTATTGAGCCTATCTTTTAATGTGTGACTCTTGGGGACTGTGGGATGTTTGTGTCTCTAGTGAGACCCAATTGGTGTCCCGAGTGGGAACTTGTGTACTCATATTACTGAGCCACACATCTGGTGTCATGTCATCACCACCAGCTGGACAAGGGGGGATGCAGGAAAAGTGACAAGGAGAACAGCAGGCTGTTCAGCCAATCCCACTTTACTCTGGGAGCCAGAGCTGGGGGTGGGGGGCGGGGATCTCTGTGGGGCCAAGATCAAAGAAAGCCAAGGGAGCCTGTTCTCAGTGACAAACCTGGCTCTTGGCCTAGACACCATCCCGTGCTTGCTGTCCCCGTGGTCTGAGTGGAGCGACTGCAGCGTCACCTGCGGGAAGGGCATGCGGACCCGCCAGCGGATGCTCAAGTCTCTGGCTGAACTGGGAGACTGCAATGAGGAGCTGGAGCAGGTGGAAAAGTGCATGCTGCCTGAATGCCGTAAGTCCTGGAGTTCCTGGAGGTCCACCGCCTCTGTCCTCCTGCTTTCTCTGAGCCCAGGGAGCCTGAAGGGGATTGAGGGTCCCTGAACCAGCTGGGAGCTGTGATAATACTGTCAGGTTGAGCAGTTAAACTGCTTGCTGGGGAGAAAAAGAGTGCGGTTTAGATCTCTGTGTTAGCAAGTTAGTTAACCTCTTCAGTCAATCTCATAAAATGAGAATCACCTAATGTCTACAAACTACAAAACTAACTGGTTGCTGTGAAGTCTAAAGAGTGGACTGTATGAAAACACTAAGCACAAGGCTCAATAAACCTTAGTTCTTTCCCTCTTCCCACTTAGGGGCTTGTCTGACTCATGGATTTTCCAAGCATTCTATGCCCCTCCCCACCTTTGACCATCTTATTCACCCATGACTAGGAGCTGGACACATTAAATCACTGACTCCCACACTCATGCAGCCCTGATAAGAAGTTGGGCAGGAAAGCAAGCCCAGTGCTGGAAAGCTACCTGCCCACTCCTTTTCCAAGGAAAGGAAGTCAGTTTTTCTGGCCCAGTCTCCCAAGAGAGCTTCTCTTGGTGGTGAAGGAAGTCAGGCATGCTTGCTCTGAGCTGTGTTCTGCTTCCTCTAAAATGCCCTTGCAGTCTTTCATGCTCCCTCTCCCTTACCATTACTTAGGCTGCCTGCCCATGTTCACATCCCAGCTCTGCCCCTTATTGGCTGTGTGACTTTCAGCAGGTTACTTATCATCTCTGTTCCTCAGTTCCCTCACCTGTAACAGAGTGGGACACACTTCTTAGGTTGCTCTGAGGATAAAACCAAATAACTGGTACAAAATGCCAAGCACTGTATCTGGCAAATACAAGTCTTATCTTAGTGTCTGTGGCTGCCATAAAAAGTACCAAAAATAGGGGGCCTAAATGTATTGTCTCACAGTTCTGGAAATCAAGGTGTCAGCAAGGCCATGCTCCCCCTGAAATCTCTAGAGAGGGATCTGTTGCGTTCCTCTTTCCTGGGTTCCGGTGGTGCCAGGCGTTCCTTGGTTGTAGGTGCATCCAACTCCGTGTCCACATGGCCACCTTCCCTCCATCTCTGTCAGTCTGTGTCCAGTTCTCCCCCCTTATAAGGACGCCGGTCATACTGGTCTATCCTAGCCCATTTTGGCCTCATCTTCATAACATCTTCAAAGACCCTGTTTTCAAGTAAAATCATGTTTTTCAGGACCAGAGGCAGATAGTATATGACAGTATCTTGTTTCAGGTGTGAGATAAACCTGTTTTTGAACATGTTTTTTAGATGACACAAATCAGCCTATTACTGGCCTCTGTTGATGGTATTACATATTATTATTCCTGAGCTGTTTTGCTAGACTCAGACACAAGTGCAGATAACCTGGACCATCAATTAAAGTCTAGGGCTTTTACTAAGATTGACTCATAATTCAACCAGCTTACCAGAGTCGGGTCTTTGGAACCTCTAACTGATATAGCATTCCCAAATGTAAACTCTTCAAGGGTCCCAGAAAAAAGGGAAAAGAAAGTGGACATGTATTGAACACTTAGTTGGGGCAGGAACTAGGGCTGAGGGCATTACCTCATTTAATCCTCACAACACAAAGAGAAAACTGCAGAAAAATCAAATACTTGCCGTGTCTTGCCTCTGCTTTGCCAGGCCAACAAGCGTTTGGAATCATTTGCCTTCCGAAGAGAGATCCCGAAAGGCAGACTGAGGTGTCATTTCCCCTTCACCACTGTGAGATGCTGGCTCACCAAGAAGGATTTGCGGTTATTGTACCATGATAACCCATAAAACGACACTTACTCCCATTCCCTGTTCTTTTAATGAATTTCCTAATTCTAGTTCCTGTTTTTGGCCAGACTGGCATGTATAGGACACAGAATCATATCGAGAATGATAACAATGAAAAAGAAACAGAGCCTGGTTCTTATTTCAAATGCCACAAAGTTCTTGGTTTAGGTCCACGGGTTTAGACACCCGTTGGCTTGTTGGCTTGTTCTCCCCAAAGGAACTGGGCAGCAGGGGTTGCTTATTGGCATCGCTCTGAAAAACAGCACCACTGAGCTGGAGAAAATTATGTCCTTGAGGTTGCAGGAGGCAGTTCTGTGCCACTTGAGGCTGATTTGACAATATTCTAGGAGCCCGCAGAGCAAGAGGCACTGAGCACATCTTCACGGTTCTCCAGAGCCTTCCTCATTCAGCCTTACAGGGGACTAGAATACAGGTTATGACCTGGGCACTGATCTTGCTTCCACTGCTTTCATCACATGTGGGCTGGAAGAATTCAGCCTGCCTCTTGGAGCCTAAATTTGTGCTTCTGTAAGATGGGATAACAGCCCCTGCCTTGCAAGCTCTGTAGGTTTGTTAAAATGCTCAAAGAAGTATGTATGTGACAGTATCTTGTTTCAGGTGTGAGATACACTCAAGCCCATCTGTGTCTTGCCAGCTATTGACTGTGAGCTCACCGAGTGGTCCCAGTGGTCAGAATGTAACAAGTCATGCGGGAAAGGACACATGATTCGAACCCGGATGATCCAGATGGAACCGCAGTTTGGAGGTGCTTCTTGCCCAGAGACCGTGCAACGTAAAAAGTGCCGCATCCGGAAATGCCTTCGAAATCCATCCATCCAGAAGCTGCGCTGGAGGGAGGCCCGAGAGAGCCGGAGGAGTGAGCAGCTGCGGGAAGAATCCGATGGGGAGCAGTTCCCAGGTACAGCTCCCAAGTGTGGGGCAGGGCTGGCCTCCAGGACTGGTGCGGCTCTGCACTGGGCTGTCTTGGGTCTGTGAAAAACTGGGCTGGGGGGCTGGGGTGGGGGAAAGCAGCATTTTCTGGAGTCATCAGGCCGCATTTTGGTTCTTTAGATGCAAGTTTTTTTTAATATATTAAGCAAGCATAATTTATTAAACATTAAATAAGAGAGAGGAAAGGGTCAGGGCCTCTTTATCAAAGAAGCTTTAGGTAATGTAATTAACTGCCAAAGAGTCAAGCAAAGAGCCTTTAAGGATTACAAAATTTTCTTTCCTTTCTACGTATATATAATAAAGCCAATACCGTGGAAGAGTCAGGTAAGTCTGGTCAAACCTTGTTCAAAATAATAGTTATGGGGCAGGCCATGGTGGTTCGGCAGGCCATGCCCGAGACCCGGGTTCATATCCCGGAGCCTGCCCATGTAAAAAATAATACTAATAAAGAAAAAAAAATAGTTATGACCTAGTAACTACATTTACTCTTTGCAAAAAGGGGAAATAACTACAGAGGTATCAAAAAAGCCTCAGCCTCATTTAGGGAATGTTCCTGAGGGCCTCTTAGAACAAAGCATTAAGGATGTGGCTCAGACAAGACAGCCTTGGCTTGTGGCTCCATAATTTATTTTTTCAAGGTTAGCCACAAAATACAGTAGCAGTACCATGTCAGCCTTGAGTTTTATTTCCCCAAATAACATAGATTCATGCTGCCAAATAACTAAAGGATAAATGCTCCAAGGGAAGAACAAACCAAGTGTTAAGAGAGCATCTTACATTGCCTAGAATAGTTCAAGGACAGAGATGTCACAGAAGGGAAAATTAGAGTGGGTCTTGAAGAAAGTACAGGTGTGCCGGTTAAAGGAAAGCATCCCAGGTGGCAGGAATAGCCACTGCAAAAGCATAGAGCACGACATTTTTGAGCAATGAATGGAATGTGGATGGAACACAGAGTACAAGGAGAGGTCAGGAAATAAGGTTGGAGAGGTGGGGACCAGACAAAAAATGTCAGGTGACCTGCTGAGGAATTGTGACTTGATACTGTAGATGAAGGTGTCAAGAGAGTGACTTTAACAGCCCTGAATTTTAGAGTCTTTTTGAATGTGTTGAATGGTTTGGAATTAGCAAACACAGAGGTGCAGAGGGCCATTATTTAGCTTTGTTTTAGTCCCAGAGGTTATGTGTCCCCTCCCACCAGCATAACTTGAGGCAGGTTCGTGGTGGCCAGGAGGTCAAATGAACATCATGACATAAAAATAAATAAATAAAAATTTAAAAACAATCCTGCCAGGGGCTTCACTGTTTAATAAGCTGTCCCAAGCCAAGAATGCAATATATTAGATTCTGACAGGACTCATCTGAAATAGATGAAAGAATGTGCAGGGGACCATTAAACTGTGGTTCAGCTTCAGGCACAGGCTGTGCTGACCTTTGGATTCCCTGGGTGAGTGAGGGAGGTGTTAGTATAGAAGTGAGGGTTAATGTGTACAATGAGTTAAATATTTTAAAAGAAGCACAGCTCAAATTATTCCTTTTCTTTTCTCTTAAGATGGTCCACCTCTACTTAGGACCAGGAGAGAAATGGAGAAGTTGAAGGCTACCTGATAGATTACTATCTTTTCATTAGGGAACTGTTAGCAATCAAAATGTTGCCTATGGCACATAGTAGTCAGTCAGCCAGCCATTCAACAAACATTCATTAAGGTCAACTCTGTGCCATGGACCTCTCCTCCATGAATTTACAGAGTAGTATGATAAACAGATATTAAATTGGATAATCATAAATGTGATTGGTTCTATAAAGGAGGATTATACAGAGGGCCATGACAAAAAACTTAACGTATAATCTCATGGAGGGCAGGGAAGTTTACATTGAGAAAGGCATGTTTATGCTGCATAGGAAAAAAAATAACTTTAAGTTTACATAGTATTTTGGAGTAAGTTCTTGGGGAACAAAGCATAAGAGAAAGAAGTGGCAAAATGTTCCTTGGATGGTTGCTGCATAACGAGCCACCCCAAACAATGACTTTTTCAAACAATTGCTAATTAGCTTATAATGCTGTGGGGCAGTGATTTGGGCTGACTCGGCTGGGCCATTTTTCTGAGGTCTAGCCTACTCTCACCTATATAGCTGCAGTCAGCAGGTGGCTCAGCTAAGGCTGGAAGGTCTAGACCAGCCTCGTTTACCATTCCTGGGCCCTTCCTCAGAAGTGTTGGCCAGGGTCTCTTCCCACATGGTCTCTCCAACACACTAGCTCAGGCTTGCTTTCACAGTATTGGAAGGGTTCCCAGCAGCAAAAGATGAGCCCTCATGTGCAAACACTTTTCAAGCCATGTTTGCTAATGTCCCTTAGGTAGAAGCAAGTCACATAGCCTGGCCCAGATTCAAGAATTTGAGAAATAGACTCTGTCCTTGATGGGAGGCGCTGCAAATAATTTATGGTAATTTTCTGCAATCTATCGTATATGAGTTAACAGCCATAATAAGGATTGTAACCATAAGTTAATTCAATCAATCATTAAACATAGGAGCAGGGAAGTCCAGAAAATTAAATTTGACAGTTGTCCAAATCCTAGCCAATTATCAGTTGAGCTCAGGCTCCTTATTCTATCCCCCATTACTGGCCTAATCAGGTTTTCTCATGCTTTCAGGTTGTAGGATGCGTCCATGGACAGCCTGGTCAGAATGCACCAAACTGTGTGGAGGTGGGATTCAGGAGCGCTACATGACTGTAAAGAAGAGGTTCAAAAGCTCCCAGTTTACCAGCTGCAAAGACAAGAAGGAGATCAGAGCATGTAACGTTCACCCTTGTTAGCAAGGGTATCAGTTCCCCAGGGCTGCAACTCTCAATTCCAGAGTCACCAATGGCTGGATTGTTCATTTGCTTGTTTGTTTAAGACAATTTAAATTGCGTACACTAGTTTTCATTTCTGCAGTGTGGTTCACCCAATAGTCTTGTGGATGCAAGGGACATCCTTTCTGAATACTTCTTGGGGGGTACAGGCTGAGTGGGGCCCCTCTATCCTCAGCTTTTCCACTTCCTCACAGAAGTGAGTAGTATCAGCCACCTACTAAACTGAAATGTGTCCCTCTGGGACATCTGCCTGGGCAGGCAGACCGGAGACCCTGGCTGCCTCTGCACGGAGGTGGCAGTCATGTCTGGAATTGAATCTGTGCCTCGGTCCCAGGGTGCAGCAGGCAGGAAACATTCCCAATCAGCTGAAGACAGCAGATTGCCCTCATTCTCATCTCTGACTTGTCCACTGTTCCAGCAAATGATTATCTGCCCATCTCTTTTCATTTGGTGGGACTTAGGTCCCTTATGTCTCCTTGGTCATCGGTGGTTCTTTGGAAAAACAGAGCTGGGAGACTTGAAGAGGGAGGAGCACTGATGTTGGGTGGCTTTTCTTCTTTCACTGAGAAATTCTGAATACATTTATCTCACCTCTCTAATACTGGTTTCTGATACCTCAAAGGAAAAAAGATGGCTGATTTATTTAAATATAGGGTAACCAGTTCCTACACCTGAAGTAAAAGTTACTAAGTGTAGAAAGTATTTTTCCCTTGCCTATTTTTTTTTCCTGCTACAGTTCTCTAGGAAGCCAGCCTTATGAACTTTTGGTACTAGATCCTTACTAGAACCAAAGGCAAGGCAGAAAATTGGCCTCTCTAGCAACCCCAACATTGAATTTATAAAATTTGTTTACACACAGCTAGACTCAAAGTTTCCAAACAAGTTTCTAATAAGAAAGTTTTTATTAGTTCATTCATTTTGCTAAGTCTGCCCATACCTATCAAGCCTTTCCTTCAACAAACATACTATTTCTGTGCTTTATTTTTTAGTCATAAAAGTTTATGTGTAGAGAGAGAAAGTGTTTCAGAGACACAGCAAAACAGAAATTCTAGAGAGAAAGGAATATTAAGGAACCAAGCTGAGCAAAGGAATGTATGTGGTGGGAAGTTTAACCCTGTGTCCAGCTTTCTAGGCCAGGACTCTGGTCCTGACATACCTTTTGGGAAGGCCATGGATTTTTCCATCCCCTTCCAAGCGTTCATAAGCACACCAAATTCAGAAACTGACTACCAAGGATTAGTGTAAAAACATTTCATTGAGTTGACTCCATCAGCAGTTTTTTACTCATTTGTTTGTTAAAATTATATGTTTCATTTCTGTTACGGCCTTCTTTTTGACTGCTTACTCTAAATATGTACTGTGGAAGAGATGCATACAACACCTTAAATACATTACTTCAAGAATTTGCATTGAACATATCAGGATATTTCCAAACACAACAGACATATGCTATAGCCCTGAATATGTTATTTTCTTTAACACAAAGAGACTGTTCAATAAAAAAACTCATTGGGTCTTGTCTTTTGTGTTTTTAAGCTAACTAAGAGTTGAGAAGCAGGGGTCTTTTACAATTGTTACCCACCTCACTCATTTTCTATAAAAGATACAACTTTTACTCCTTCGTTATTACAACATTTCTGAGCTTCCTGGAGATTTGAGTTGTTTCCAACATTATTTTTTAATTCTTAAGTGAACTGCTCCCCCTTTCCCCCTCAAAAGGAGCATAATATGAAGAAATAAAAGGTTTACTTTCTCCTTAGACAAAAAAAGTTCTGATAAAGCATCTGCTCTGAGTTACCTAGATGCATACTTATTCTCAACCCATGAAAATCAAAGTTCTCTTAAGATAGTGATTCCTAAGTAACTCTAAGGACAAGCCACCCTAGTGTCTCATGTTCCTGCTTGGTCCCAGTTGGGTACATTTTTAATCCAAATTTTGGAGACTTAAAACCAAGTATATAATGACTGAGAATGGGTAACACTTATCAAAACCTGATTCTTCTATCACATAAATGTTTTTTTGATGGCGAATTTCTAAGAAACGTCAATTCTTTTTCTTACCAAAGTCATGTGCTAGGTGGCTTTTAGTTTTACTGGCTAATAAATCATTTTGGAAATAAAGACTTTTTACTGCAAAAATGAAATCTGTTTGGACTTCCACTTGGCATAGTAAACAAGTTATAAGGCACCCAGTAAAAACTGCCCCATAAAGAACCGCTATAACGGTTTTAGAGATTTTCATCAATGTCAAACCAGTTGCAATCCAATTTATATCTACATCTAAGAGGCCAATAAGAAGTTCAGAGATAATCTCCCAACCAGACACTGGGTCACTCACCTGTCACCTTGCCAATACATTATTTGTAGGAAATCTGTTGTAGCAAGTGACAATAAAACCTGGGCTTCCTAAGACCCAGAACTGAAAAAGTTAAAAAGATTTTGTGCTATTTTAATTTGAACTTTGTGTATCAAACATGTTTTAAGCATAATCAGAGTTTGTATACTTCTTGTGGGAAGTAAAGGCACACTGCATATTCTGACAGTTCAGCATTTCTCCAGAAACTAGTCACCCACATGTTTTGGAGGGTAGAGGAGAGGAGAAAAGAGAGGGCAAGGGAGGAGAAAACGGAACCTGGCCTTTCCAGAGCTTTTTATAATGGAATCTGACCTGGAATAAAGTGCACATCTTTGGAAGTTCACTACATAGAATTGTTTGTGGCAAAGAAGTTAGATATTAAAGTGTACTAAGGATGTTCTTTCCAAAAATAGACATTTTTGTTCAAACAAGACTAAACACCAAAGTTTAATCCCTTGTTTTAATGCAGAATTAAGGAAGACAAAGGCATTTCCATTAGTTTTGTTATTTGATGCTATTAATTTTGGTAATAAAAATGATTCATTTCTTCTTCACATTGCCCAAAGAGAATGAATAAAAGTAAATTAATCCTTTTAGAGAGAGTAAATTAATCCAAGTGAGATGTGTAAAAAACTATAAATAGCAGCTGAGTGCTAATTAGCTTGAAGATGATTCTTCAATTTAAATCTTTTGAAATATGAGTGCAAAAGATCTGTACTAAAATCTCAAATTTAAATAATTGAGTTCCTTATTGGTTCAAAAAGCTTTGTGACATTCTTTAGATGTAGAGGCAGAAACTGTGCAATGGTTAAACATGGGTAACCTGGGTTCAAATTCCTGCTGCACCACTGAATAGCTGAGAAAGCCTGGGCCAGTTATTTTACCTTTTATGGGTTCAGTCTTTGACACAAGCTTTCTAATACTAAAGGACTTCTCTACCCCCACTTCCACAGTTCAGCCGGTCTCTCTTTGGCAGTGAATCCCAATGCTATTCTGATATAGGAAAATCATGCAAAGCCACTTCTACCCTACTGTCCCTCTCTTGCTCATAAATTAATAAATGCCTGCTGGCTTGAGATGCATTTCTTATAACTGAAAAAGTCCTGACAAATAAAATATACCGGTGCAAGTTTTGCAAAGCTGTATCAGAGCAAAATGCAATTCCAGACTCTTGTCACTTCACGTTCATAATATTCATAACGTCATAAAATAGAATAGCCTTCACCAACATTTTCTCATATTTCTCTAAATTCTTCCTAAAATCCAGAATATGTTCTTAACTATTTCTTGGCTTTAAAATTCATTTGTAATAGTTCTCATAAGTTAAGCAATTACATGTTTAAGCAGTTTCCTTTACCTTGTATAATTTTAAGTATTAGCAGAAGGGAAAAAGGTAAACATCTCATTCAAGTCAACTGACTCATTTACAACACCAGGAGACTTCTGAAAGCCCTAACATTGGAATCCAGGTCATACTGGGTGATCTGGAATTTACTAACCTGTCAGGGAAGACAGAGGGGCCACTTGTGAAAAATGCCCTGGCCCACTACTCTAGTGCTACTCAAAGTGTGCTCTGCAGACGAATGCCACCCAGCTATTGAAATCAGTAACAAGCCAGAGATTGAAAGCAAGCATTTAGAAATGTTTATAAGTAATTCGATGGTGCCAGGACATTCAAGAGCATGATGATTTTTCTGGTAATTCATTTTTAATTACATTTAGTAAAAAAGTGTCAGTGCACATTTAGAGATTAAAGAAACAAACAAAAAAAAAAACAAAAAAAAACCACACCAGCCCTTCACCAACAATTGTTCCAGAAGAGCTGTATTACACCATCCTCACTTACAACAGAGAAGCCAGCCTGCAAACCCCAGGCTCCTTAAATCTCTCAACCGCTTACGTATCCATGTGGCAAACATCTAGTTCCAGATTTACTTATGTCTATGGTTAAGTGCCTTGCACTGGCTCCTTTCCTTACTCCTATTAAACAATTAATCCCTCCAGGCTTTTGCACAGAATTTCTCTAAATTGTAGCCCACACTCACTTCCTCTACTTTCTTATTTTCTAGTCATATCGTAATCCACTATAGTTTGATTTTCATGACCAGATCACTGGAACAAAAACTCTCAAAGTCATCAACAATCCCCTAAACAAATATTTCTGCCTCTTACTCCCCCATCTTCTGCACAGCATTCAATGATTTTTACGACCCTTGGTTCTCTGATAATGCGATCTCTGGATTCTCCTCTCCAGAAACTTCTGGATACTTGCTTCTCTTGGATATTGCTGCCTCTTAATTTTCTACCCAAATGTGAGTTTCCCTCCCAGAATTTTACCCTTGGCCCATCTCTTGAACATATGTACCATCTAATATATATTATCTGCTCCCACTTCATCATTAGTTCAAAGTAGATAAATTCAAAATCTGTACTCCTAATCCTATGCTCTCTTATGAGTTCCAATCCCCATTTCCAAATACCTCCAAGTCTAACCCTGTAGGTAACTGCTATAAACCATAAAAATCATGTATTTTCATCACTAGAGAGCTGTCTATGCTCCTTACTTGAATTTGACAGCACCACTGCCTTCCTGGTCACCCAGAGACAATGCATTAAGAGAATCACACATCTCTTGGATATACCTCTAATCTTCAGTTACTTTCCCCTCATATTACTGCAGTTCAGGCCTTCATCTTTCACTGAAACCATTCATTCATCAAATGTTTTTTTCTGCACGGTCTGCAGGTCAGGCAATTTGGGTAAAACTGTAAATACAACAGACATGGTTCTGCCCTCAGAGTTCATGATATTAGAGTGGGGGTCAGACAAGAAAAACAAAATAATCACAGATAAATATCATTAAGTACATTCATAGGACAGAGTGATATTAGAATGAGTGGTCAAAGATGATACCTTGAGGCAGTGGCATTTAAGCCAAGACTTAAAGGTTGAAAATGGCTAACTGGAATAGTTGAGTGAAGCAACTGATTTGGAAAATACTTGATTTGTTCTACGGGTGTTAGAAAGCCAATCAGCTAGAATAGAAATGAAGATAATGGATGCTGCAAGGGGCTTTCATTGTATTCTACAGTAAAGAATTTAGATATTAGTCCAAGTGTATTGAGATCGTGGCAGATTTTAAGCAGCAGTGTAACAGTCTATGTTCTAAATAAATCTCTCTGGCTACACTGAAAATAGTGGCTTGGTAGGAGCAAAAGAAAAACAATCTCAGATACTGTCATAGTAATGTGAGTGTGATATAAAAGGGGCTTGGAGAAACACAGTAGAGAAAATGGACAGGGGACAGATTCTATGATTCCGCTAACCTCTTATCTGACCACCCTGCCTTAAATCTCTACACTTCTCTGCCTTTCACACATCCACTAGAGCAGATCCAGTCACTCCTTGTTCAGAATCCTTCACTACTTACCATTATGTACAGAATGACTATCCTATTTAAAGTATTCTAGAATCCAGCCCTAGTCTGGTTTATCATTTTTTCCCATTGTACTTAGGATCTTTTTAGACAAAAACTTCCAATCCCAGGACACCCCAGTTTCCCAGGAGGAATATACCATCCCTTCCACTGGACCTGACAGTGCTTTTGGCGAGCCTCACACACTCTGCCTTCAACCATAGGGCCCCAACCTTTAGTCACTCTTAATTTTCTTCCACTAAACACTGAGTAACCTGTAGGGAGGAAAAGTTCCACATTTATCCATTTCTCTGAAACACCTAATAGGGCTTTGCACAAAGAAATATGCTCAATCGTTTTTTAATCCAAATACCTTTTACATTAAAAAGTACTTTGAAACTTCACAAGCAGTCACTTGTTAAATAGTTAAATGCCCTTAAGTGGCCAAGTGATAAGAGTTTGAAAGTGACCACATGGTCATCATCTCCTATTTATGTTTATTGGGAATATTATGTATAATAGGAAAATAATTAATTAGAATTCAAACAAATCAAGTTGGTGATGAAAAATTAGAAGAGGAAGAGGCTAAATCTTAAGTACATACAACCTTGTAACATCAAATTTTAAGTCAAATGATAAAGGGATCAATCTGTAACATAAAACTCTGAGTCCCAAATTTAAAGAATCATCAAAGCAACAATTATTTTAATAAGGGCATAATAATGTCCAATTCTGAAATATTGCTAAAGATGGTTTTTATATGTTTAAATGATTGGGAAAAAAGATTAACAGACTATTTCATATCAAGTGAAAATTATAGGAAATTCACATTTCAGTGTTCACAAATAAAGCTTATTAGAATACAGTCTGTTTCAGTCTCCTAAAGCTGCCAGAAGGCAATATACCAGAAATGGGAAAATTTACAATTCTGAAGTCATGAAAATGTCCAAATTAAGGCATCAAGAGGAAGATACCTTCTCTGAGGAAAGGCTGCTGGCATCCAGGGTTCCTCTGTCACATGGGAAGGCATGTGGCAATGTCTGCTGGTCCTTCTCTCCTGGGTTTTCATTTGAATGACTCTCTCTCAGCTCCAGTGGGCCCTTGCTTGTTTCTCCCAGGGCATTTCAAAACTCTCTGGGCTTTTACAGTCTTTTATTCTCATAAAATGGGATTAAAATCCACCTGGAATGGGCTGGGTCACATCTCACTTGAACCAAAAGGCCCCACCCATAATAGGTGTCCCCTGACAGGGATGGATTAACAGAACATGGCCTTTGTGGGGTATGTAACATCTCCAAACCAGCACACAGCCACATTCATTTGTTTATATATTGTTTATAGTGGTGTCAGTGCTCTAATGGCAGACTTGAGTAGCTGGCTTACAAAGCCCAAGATGATATTTACTATCTGACCCTTTATAGAAAAAGTTTGCCAACCCCTGCTATGTAGAAAACATGGCTACACAGGGAAGGATTATTCATGCCAATGGAATTGGCCACCCTTTGTGAGAAAAAATTACAAGTCAGAGATTGAGTTCCAAGACATTCTGATTGTATGATAAAAAAAAAAACAGGAAGGACTTCTGCTTCCAGCCATGCAATACAATGCGACACTAACAACTTGCAGTAAGTGGACTTCAAGACCGACTTCGAAGTTCCAGGAGGTCCAAGGGCCAGCCCTCACTTCTGATCAACTGGCTACAAATCGAAAAGTTCCCACTAATGCCTCAAGTTTGATAATCCCCTAGAACAACTCAGAACTTGGAAAGCACAGTGCGTATGATTAGTTTTATTATAGCAAACAAGGATACAAATAAAGAGCCAAAAGAAGCAACACATAGGGAAAGTTCTGGGAAGATCTCAAACACAAAGGCACTGGTGTTCTTTCCCCGTGAAGTCAGGACACGTAATCCTGTGGCACATCGACATGTATTACCAATGAACGAAACTCGCCCAGGGTTCAGTACCCAGAGCTTTTACTAGGGCTTCTGGATGGAGGCATGATTGACTGAATCAATATCCACATGGTTGAATTCATTTTCACCCTTCTTCCCTCTCAGGAGGTGGAGGATTAAAGCCCCAACCTTCTAAGCACATGACTAGACTTTCTAGAGTGGCCAGCCTGGCCCCCCAAAAACTAAAAGTTGTGGCTGGTTCTACTCAGACTCATTTCATTAGCATTAATTATTGGTGGGGAGACCACAATTAACAACAAAAGACACTCCTAACTGTTCCATGTGTATATCCCCAGGCTTTTAGAGTTCACCCCATTGAGGAGCCAGACAAAAGCCAGACAAATTCTTTATTATACAACAAACCATGATAGAGAAACAGGAACTAGATTTACCCTCCCACTTTAGACAACCAAAAGCCTGGCCTAAATATGTGACACAACTGTTTTCAAATACTGGACACCAGGCAGTCCGCACCAGGCAGTCTAGAACACTACAATTTCTAATGGAACGGAATCAAATAGGCAAACCTTAAGATTTGGCTTTCTGCCTGGAGGAATATTCCAAACGGCAGAGGGGATCTCAAGCAGGGCATAAAGGTTTCTGAGTTGAAAAGACAGATCTTTGAGATCAGGGGTTTTGAGGCAACTTTCAACTGGAGGGCAAAGTTCTGGAGATGAAGAAGTTACAAAGAGGGCGGGCCACGGTGGCTGAGCAGGTAAGAATGCTTTCCTGCCATGCCCGAGGACCTGGGTTCGATTCCCGATGCCTGCCCATGTGAAAAAAAAAAAGGAGTTACAAAGAAAAAAAGCACCAAAAATATGTACAGGGTCAGTGAGTTTGAATATTAAGATGCACATATATAGGGTGAAACTTAAGAAAGCTGGGCAAAGAATGAGCTGGAAGCTGTGAGTTGAACAGGTGCTCAGAGCTCAGCATGGAGGTAGGAATTATTTGAATTTCCACAGCCAAAGTGGAAAGTTCTCATTGATCATTCAGAGAGCTCAATAGAAACCCAGAAGGGCCACAGCTTAGTAGTAGACCTCAACTATCTTGGGAAAAAGGCTACTTGAAACTGTATTAAGCTTAAAAACAAGCCTTGAAAGGATCAAACTGAACTACAAGTAAATGAAATGACTACTAGAACAAAGCCCAACACTCTTTAGAGGAAGACAACAAAATTCGGACACACAACAGCAAAATACACGATGTGCAGCATCCAATTAAAACTTACTAGACATGCAAAAAAGCAGAAAAATGTGACCCACAGCTAGGGAAAATCAATAAATAGAAATAAATCAAGAAATGCTAAGAGATGAAAGGGTCAGTAGACAAAGATGTTAAAATAGCTATTTAAAAATTTAAAGCAGTCTTGCTCGTGTTCAAATACTTAAAGCATTCTTTCTCAACCAGCATTCTGTGAAGAAGTAAGCACTCTTTTTAAAAAAATTATTTGAGCTTTTTTTCAAGTCTCCCAAGGACAGTACATAGATAGTGCCATTCCAGATGCACAGGACAGGAGTTAATTCATTACACACAATGGTTATCTAAAGACTTTAAGGCTCAATTTTCTGGGAAACTAGTTGAGAAGGGCTAGTTTAGAGGAAAATATGAGCATATGAGGAGAAAAAGAGGAGATAAAAAAGATAACTAAAGCATCTAGGAAAAACACTAAAATATCTGAAATAAAAAATTCACTGGATGGTATAATAGCAGATTAAACAACTGCAGAAGAAAAGGTTAATGAACTCGAAGATATAGTAACACACACTATCCAAAATGAAGTACAGAGAGAAAAAGAAGGAACCTGAGATAATAAAACTTGACTTTTAGGCTGTTCTGCTACAAATAATCTGTGCAAAATAAAATGAAGGTCTTCCTATTAAATATGGATGTCATGTAGACAGTTTCTTGTTATCTAAAGTTATCCATAATAAATAAACTTAAGCCTGTGCTTTTTCAATTGAAAGTACTACTAATGTATGTGACCATGTTATGGGTATCAAAAAACACAGTATATATGTAATATCTTGCTAAGAAGCAATTTTACTGTAAGACTTGAAAGGAAAGACAATTCTATATTAAAGCAATTATATTATTGTATATATATATTGTATATGTATAGAAATATAAAGTAAATTATTATTTTTCTTAGTTCTCAAATAAATTTACTATATCCCTCACCTCAGCTATTTTAGGCCTCATCCCCAGATGCGTATATGTGTATATATTCATCATCCTCTCTCTTCTAGAGTTGGGTTTCTGTCAGGAGCATGTCACAGAAAAAATTTAAGAGGTACTGATTAAGGAAACATTCAAGAAATCACCAAGAACACCAAGCCATTTCATTTTTAGTTCACCTGCAAAACAATCAATATTGATTTTTAGACTCAAACTCTAACACAATGCTGGGGAAAAGGCACCGAGTTAGTAAAATAAGTTTCTCCCAACAGTCCTTCCCCCAACAAACCACCAAAGTAAGAACTCAAACATCAACTTGTCATAACAGATCAACTTTAATTCTAGCACCTGAAGCTATACAAGGGTACGCTTTATAAACTTCATAGGACTGTTGTACACATTCAATAAAGTGACAACTGTGCAATACCACTTAGTATCTCAAAATCAGGAAACATACTTCGGAATTGTTTAAAACACAATCCACAGAATTAAAAACAAAATTAGAAGTCATCCACAGTTATACTAATTGTCAATCAAAAGTTTTACATTTAATACTTGATATAACAGTCAATATGTAGTAAGGGATATTGAAAGTGATTTCAGATTCTCATCCTGTAAGTTGTACTCTACTGGGAAGCTTTATTGAGCAGGTATGTGACTGGCCAACGGTGGGTACAACCAGGTCCAAAACAGCAGGTAAAGTTTTACCACAGTTTCCGTAGCTTCCACTTTTCTTTTTCTTTGTCAGTTAAAAGTGAACAGTGAGAATTAAATACTTATCTTTACATATACACAAGGTATGCTGTGAAAGCATATTTGCTTACAAACATATAAAAATACTTGTTAACTAGTTTGATAAGAAAATAATGTATAAAAGTATATAGCAAAAACATTAATCATCTCTGACCCTGGAAAGATCAATTCCATATTTTACATTACATCAAACCAAAAAAGTTTTAGGTTTTTTTTTTTAATCCCTTATCCAGAAACACTTAGAAAGGAAGACGAACAAATTATTTATTTCTACCCTCAACATTGGCTGTGAAAAGAGTTAAATTAAAAAACTAAGAACAATGAAATGCTTAAGTCCAAAATGAACCCAAATAATTTGGCCACATAGACTGTTACCATCTTTGAGAGTAGGAGTAATAACAAAGGCTTTAGAAGCGGTTTTGAATCCATAAATACAACAGATATTTTGATATTTTGACCACTAGAAAACAAAGCTGTAGCATCAGTTAAGGTCTGAGATGTCTTGCTTTTGTAGATTCAATTCAGAGTATCTAAGGTTAACTAAAGCTGACATCAAATTTGTTAAAAATGGGCAAAAATTCACATTTAAAAAAAACTAAGCTTCAATTTAGAGTAACAGTAAGCAGTATGATTTTAGAAGTCAAAAATTATTTCACGACCTAAGACTTCAGCTTGGCAAACAGCTTGGGTTCCAAAACTGATTCATCCCTATTCAAATGTAAGTCCTTAAAAATGTATCCATGTATATAGATATATGTTTTAAAGGAATCAAATAATCTTAGAAGCAGCCTTAGTGTTTCCTTTGAATCTGTCTTGAAATGACCATAGCATCTTCACGGAAAGGATTAGCCAGCTTCTTGGTCTAAGGCTAATATGGTGATCATTTGTCAGACTTGCTTGTCTAAGGCTAAAAAAAGTACCAACAAGATGTAAACTGGAAGGAGAGAAAGAGAAGATGAGGACTTTTCCTGGCAGTTGGTAGCTAAAATTCATGGGATTCTTAGAAAATGACACAATGGCAGCCTTTCTTGTCTTTTTCTTTCCCTGTTGGTTCCGGTGAAGGAGGACATTCCTGCTCTTGAAATTTCCTGGAAGATAAAAAAAAATCCAAATATAATTGTCTTCCTGGTATTACAAATGCAGGTGCGTTTCGGACAAGTTTTATTTAAGTACACAGGCTTTTCAACATTAAACGTCAACTAGGGAATCAAAGGAAATAGCAAGAGAAAAAAGAAAAGACGAAGACAAAATGAAGAAACTCAAATGCTTCAACACCAGCATAAGCAGAGGTGTCTGAGTTACTTAAACGGGCAAGTCCTGAATCAGAAGAGATACTGACCATCCATTACCCAAGTATAAAATAAAATTACCCTCATGAGGCAAGCACAATCTTATGCCCTGTTCTGTCACTTCCTAGCTGCAAGTCATTATCAGACAAGTTCGTTGACTTTCCTGAGACTTGGTTTTTTAAAAAGGAATAATAAAAGCAGTTGCTATGAGGATTAAAGATGATCTTCTAAATAATGCCTGGCATTAAAGAAAAAAAAAAAGCCCCTCGATCTACTTTCTCACTTGATGGATATGGACAGATTCTGAGTATCTAAGTCAAGGACAAATATTTAAAGAGGAAGCAATAATTATTTTCAGAAGGTACTGGTTCATCAGTTAATACTATAATGGAGCTGTGATTTTTAACAAACTACTGAAAACAAAAACCTTTAACCTTCATTAAAAAAAAATGTCCTGACAAGAGGCCCAAGAAGGGTCCAAGGGTCCAAGAAGCCCACAGCTCAGATCAATTCGCCTTAGAGTCACAATAAACAAGATCCCATCGTCACATAACTGTCAAACTATCTAATTAGCAGAGAAACCCAATAGACCTAGAGAGCAGACGATAAAGTAGCAATCAGGCCACCAAAACTTAAAATAATCAAAGCAAGCCCCTCTCACTAAAGCAGCGTGACCTTACTCACATATAAACATGAATAATAACCGCAGCTGATCTCACTCATCACTTCAAACTTTCTGAACCCATTAACACATTCTGAGTTCCTAGGTCAATCAACAGAAAATTCTTAGTCTGGGATATTGTATTTCAGGCCTGGTGGGGTTGCTGAGTCTCTCTGGTCTGACTAGCCCCTGCTCTGGGAGGCGCTGGGCAAACAGCAAGGCTAGCAGTGCAGGTTATGGAATCAGAGAGATGTGGATTCCAGTCCCAGCTTTGCATTTAATATGTCTAACCCCTGAGCAAGTTATTTAACCACTCTGTACTTCAGCTTTCTCATCTAAATATTGGGATTTTAAAAAGTATTTAGCTTATCAGGTGGTGGTAGGGACTGAATGTAGTAAAGCAGGAAAAGCACTTGGCCCAGTAGTTGGCACAGATTACCCCTAGTCAAATGTTAGCTGCTATCATCGTACCACTGCCATCTTTGGAAGCTGCACTTACAGTTTTCAAAGTCCCTGTGTGTACTTTCTACTTCAATATAACTAAATTAGATTTCAACATAGAAAGTGCCAAGAATAGTCAATTAAAATTTTTAACACACAATTTGTATTAACTCCTCTTCCTCTTTCCTACTGAAAATATTTAAAGGCATTTTTCCCCCTCAGTTAATTGTCTATAAGCGCACAGTTTGATACCTGTTCAAATTCAATCAATTGAAAGAAACTTCTAGAATGTGTTTTGCTTACCTTATAACCCGGACAAGTTCATGGAAAGCTTGATCTACATTCATCCTAATCTTCGCTGAAGCTTCCATGTATGTTACCTTAAGTTGCCGTGCTAACTGCTGTCCTTCTTCCTGTGTGACCTGAAATTCCAGAAGAGTTGTAGTTGAGGTACAGTGTTAACAACCAGATTTACTCTATCTCATCCTCAACCACACAACAGTGTTGTTTACCCAACAGGAAGCCAAACTGCTTTATCAGAACATGAACCAGCAGAGAGAACAGGTCAACACAAAAATCAAGCCCACCTCAGCAAAACACTCAGAATACACATGTGATGGAAACACTACCAGGCCTAGTTTCATGTAGCAAAGCTCTTATAAAAATGCAAAGGCTGTATCTTCCAATTGGTGGTAACACATTTACCACATTTCTGTTCATTCAAACTAATTTCTTTAATGCCTAAAAGTAGGGGTAGGGTGTGCAGCCAGGCAAACAAGGCAGAAAGGCCCCTGCCCTCATAGGGATTTCATTCTAAGGACTGTACAAAAAGTACTAAATAAGACAGTGATAAATTCTGGGAAGGATAAGTACAAAGTATATGAAAGGTCAGAGAAAGGTTCTGTGAAGAAGTGTTACTTCAACTAATAACTAAATAAAAAGTGTGGAGCTATCCAAGGGTGGATAGGGGAGCATGCCTTACAGAGGAAATAGCACGCATGAAGGCCATGAGGGGTAATGAGCTTTGCAAGTTCTAGGGACTAAAAAAGCCTAGAACGACTGGAATACAACAAGCAAAGGGGAAAAAATGGCAAGAGATGAGAATGGAAAGGACAAGTCTCAGAAGCCATGGGGTAAACGGATAATTAGGATCTCAGACACTTACAGTGCCTTACAATTGGAGATGAAGGAAGGGAGGCGAGAAGAGTGCCATACAAGACTGACACATAAAATGTCAGAACAAGAAAATATTCATTTAATAATACCTCACATATTTTAAATGTAAAAGGTCTTGAATAGTGATATTTACCTAAAATTAATAAACTACATTACATTTACGCTTATATAGTAAGGTTTTAAAAATAGTAACTTTGCTAAAAACAACACCTAGGGCTTTATCTAAGATTCTACAAAGGTTCCATGCACTATGATTATTTTCCAGAAACTTATAACCTCCAGTTAGGTTCCCAGGCCAGGTAAGTCCTGAAACCCAGAGGGGCCAGTATCTGCAGAACATCAACTAGTTCCATCCCCTCATCCCATATCATTGATAGCCCTTTCCAACATGAAAAGGTCAGAATGGGTATAGCCCAAACACCACTAAATATTGAGAGAAAGATCAAAGAAGAAGGGGAAGTCATAACAGAGAAGATAGTATTTAACAAATGAGTATGACTGCTGAATCATTATAATGATATTTCTTTTAGTTTCCACTGTCTTGGAGCAGCTAGAAGGAAAAAAGTAAAATTATGTAACTATAACCCCTACTAAACTCTGAAATCTGCTATATAAGTAATTGTGGCAGTGTGCTTTGAAATACATTACTTTTTTTGTACATGTCATTTTTCACAATTAAAAAAGAAAAATTATACTTTTGAATGACTTTTTTGCTGTCATTAAAAAAAAATGACTTTTTTGCTGTCATTAACATAAAAGTAAACAGTTGCAAAAATTTAGAAAATACAGAGAGACAGAAAGGATAAGATTTAGGAACCTATCACCCACAGAGAACTACATTCTTCCAGTCTTTTTCAATGATGAACAATTTTTCCATGAAAATAGGACCATAATTTTGTATATTTCTTATTCCCTACAAGCATGCTAAACCTATGACTCTAAGCACTCCTTTGTAAATACCACAGGCTTTTCTACATAAATGATCACATAATTTGCAAAGAAAGACAGTTTTATTTTTTTCCTTTCTGATGTGGATGCCTCCAATACAAGAACAGATAGAAGTTGTGAGAGGGACATCCTTTGACTCATTTCTGATCTTCGGGAGAAAGCATTTAGTCTTTCACTATTTTTCTGGATGTTCACTGTCAAGTTAAGAAAGTTCCCTTCTATTCCTAGTTTCTGAAGAGTTTTCATCAGGAAAGGATGTTGGATTTCATCAAATTTATTGTCTACATCTATTGAGATGATCGTGGTTTCTTTCCTTTTTGGTCTGTCAACATGGCAAATTACATGGACTGATTTTTTAATGTTAAACCAACATTGTTTCCTGGAATAAAGCCTACTTGAGTGAGGCTGTGTATTGTGCATTTTACAAATTGTTAAATTCTATTTACTAAAATTTTGTTAAGAATTTTTACATCTATGGTTCCTGAGATATACTGGACTACAGTTTTCCTTTCTAATAATGCATCTGGCTGGTTTTGGTCTCAGAGTAATGATGGTCTCACACAATGAGTTGGAAAGAATTTTCTCTTTAATTTTCCAGAACAGTTGTGTAGAATTGGTAGTATTTCTGAATCTATCTGGGCTGACACTTTCTTTAAGGAAAGGTTTTTAGAACTACAAATTCTATTTATTTTATAGATATTCAGGCTATTTCTTCTTTTTTTTATTAATTAAAAAAATTAACAACAAACAAAACATTAAGATATCATTCCATTCTACATATACAATCAGTAATTCTTAATATCATCACATAGTTGCATATTCATCATTTCTTAGATATCTATTTCTTCTTGAGTGAGCTTTGGTAGTTTGTCTTTCAAGGAATTTGTCCATTTTGTCTCGCTTGTTGAATTTGGTGGCATAAAGTTGTTTACAGTATTTCTTTATGTTTTTAAGATCTATCCGATCTGAAATGATGGTACCTTTCTCAATCCTGGTATTGGTAAATTAGCTCTTTTCTCTTGATTTTTGTTTGTTCTTTTCCCTGATCAGTCTGAGTAGAGATTTGTCAATCTGATCTTAGGAGCCAGTTTTTGTTTTTATTTATTTCTTCTATGGCTTTTCTATTTTCAGTTTCATTGGTTTCCATTCTTTTTATTATTTTCCTTCTTCTTCTTACAATGGTTTTAATTTGTTCTTTTTCTTTTCAACTAGTTTCTTAAAGTAGAAGCTAAGGTCACTGAATTAAGAACTTTTTTTCTTTTCTAATATAGCCATTTAGTGCTTCAAATTTCTCTATATAAACTTTAATAGAATCCCACAAACTTTCATATGTTGTATTTTAATTCACTTCATATAGCACTTTGCAATTTCCCTTTTGATTTTTTCTTTGACCCAAGGGTTAGAAGTATGCTATCTAGTTTCACAGTACTTGGAGATTGCCCGGATATCTTTCTGTTACTGATTTCCAATTAAATTCCACTATGGTCAGTTGGAGGACCGACCTGAGTTCCCCAGTATGGATGTGCTCTTGGTCTTCGTCTGCATTCTGGTGGGTGTGGACCCACTATACACAAGAGATTCTCAAGATGTTACTTCAGCTAAGGTGTGGCCCAACTAAATCAGGATGGCCTTTCATCCAGGTTACTGGAGTCCTTAATAGGCAAAATGAAACAAAGAAGCCACAGGGAACAGCTTGAAGTCAACAAGAACTTGAAAGAGAATGAAGACATTGATCGTCCTGTGCATTGTGATGTGATGGAAAACTCAAGGAACCCCAGAGACTGCCAGCTAGCCAGAAGATACCCACGGCAGGAGAAAGCAAGCCTTCCAGCCAATAAGCTCCTATTTTTAAGCCAACTCATTCTATGGTATTTGTTTTAGCAGCTAGGAAACTAAAACAATAGGACACATAGTTTGTATGGCTAGAATCATTTTAAATTTATTGAGACATGTTTTATGACCCATGTGCATTTGAGAAGAATTTGTATTCTGTTTTTATTGGAAAGAATGTTTGATAGTGTTAAATCATCTCTTTCCATACTGATTTTCCTTCTATTTGTTCTATAAGTTATGGACAGAAGGCTGCTGAACTTTCTAACTATAAGTATGAATGTGTCCACCTTGCCTTGCAGTCCTTTCAAGTTTTGCCTCCTTCTCAGGATGTCATCCCTTCTCTCCTAACCCTATACTCTTATTTTGTTTCATTCAACCAATTCTTACTAATCCTTCAAGACTTAAGCAAGCAAAAACTTCCCCTTAGTTCTAATGCTATTTAGAAATACTTTCTCAGAGCTCCCATTACACCCTAGGTTAACCACTGACAGAACTCAACATTCTACACTATAGTTTTGGTTTTGTTTTCTCTTTCTCCTGTTATTATAGAATGTCCTTTGTGGCTAGGGAATAAGGCAGATTTGTCTTAGTATATCCAGACCATAGACAAGTATATAGCATTTAACTAAATAAAATGTCAAGTAAATAGAGTATGAGTATTCAAATAAGTACATCACAAAGGAGGAAAAAACTAATATAGGAAGAAAAGTAAAAGAAGCAAGTCAACCTCACCAAATTACTTACTTTTCTAATATAAGTTGTATCTGGGAGGAAAATATATGTCCTTAATGGTTTTGCATTAGTCTTTCTGCTCAACTATTCCTCAAAAATGTACCAATCTGGCTAGAGAGGAAAGGTAAATTATCTATCTTTATACAAAGTAAGAAATCTAAATAATAAAACAATGCCACTGCTAAGGTTGCTTATGTGTTTCATTTTTGATATTTTCTTAAATATGGTTTCAAATCACTGTCTTCTATGAATCAAGGTCAGTAAAAGTTTATACCAACATTTCCATTCTTTTCTCCTATCAATAAGACTTTAATTGCCCTACCTTCTCATTCACTGATACTTTCTTCTGCTTGCTCAAATTTGTTGTTGCATGTCTGTAGTGTATTTTCAGTTTCTTCTATTATGTCTTTCATTCCATAATTTGTGGAATGTTTCTTTTCATACTTTCAAATTGTTCTCTATGCTCACCCAGTGTCTTTTTAATATTTTTTGTGTCTTTAGCCATATTTTCCTCCTTCTCCTTGAACTGATTAGGAGAATTGTTTGAGCATCTTGATTAGTTGCCCCAAATTCTGTCTCCTCTGAGGTTTTAATTGGTTCCTTTATCTGGACCATATCTTCCTGTTTCTAGTACGGTTTGTAATTTTTTGCTGATGTGTAGGTATCTGTATTTACTGATGAGTTTAGATAGAACTATGGGCATTCTCATGCTTCTGCACTGTCCCAAGTAAGGGTGGAATTAAGGTATGTCTACAAGAAAAAGTTAACTAGTCATATGAAGGAGAAAATTCCCTCAAGGGCGTATCTTCAAGCAGTCTTTACTGAGAACAAGGGAAGATATGCAGTCAAGCCCCAACTGAAGTTTTACTAAACAAATCTGGATTGTTGAATACAAGCTCCAGGTACAAATAAACCCAGAGCAAGCAGGAAAGGAACCCTGGGGTCTCTCCAAGGAGAGAAGAGGTAGGGGTGACACAAAAAAATAAAATGAAATGATATAAAAAAGAATAAAGACAGAGACTTTTGAAGATGGCCAAGCTCAGAGTACTGGAAAGGAGCTATGCCCAAAGAAGTGGGGCACAAAGAACCCAGTACCAGCTCCAGCTCTTGATTGGTAAATGTTGGGGTCTCGGGACTGGTTCTACGAAAAGGGCTTTCTTCTTTTTATTTTTCCTAAAAAATTCTAAGTAGCTCATTAAAGGAAGCCTCAGGCATTTTCAATTGTCAGCAGGATCCAGGCAAATAGCAGAGTTAAGATAGGTCTCAGTAACAAAATAATAGGTTAAGTGGGGGAGACAATTCCCTAAAGGGCTTATCTTCTCCAACAAAAGGGAAGCAAGCCCAGCTCAAGTGGCTGCCCTCATTTAGAGACATTAGATCAGACCCCATGGGCTAAAAAACAGAAACAGAATAAGCCCACCTTCTACTTCAGTCTCTGTTTCAACCACACCTCTGGCAGGGACAGGGTCTGCTGAGAATTAAAGGAACAATCACTTTATGCTGGTGGGAAGCTGCAGGCTGACACGCACCACCTGCTGGGCAGGATAGGCAAAGCATAGAGTCTAGACACTTCACAAGAAAATCTGATACCTGTTGGGTCTCATCCTCAGGAAATTTGATACTGATTACACTCTCTTCCTGGGCCTGGCACCATGGAATCAACAATGCCATTCTGACCAAAAGGGGTAGAAGAAGTGTAACAAAGTAGCAGTAGCTGAGAGAGTTCAAATAGAGTTGAGAGGCTACTTTGGAGGTCACTCTTACGTAAGCTTCAGTTGGACATTGCTATCTGTTATAACTTGCCAAACCCCAACAAAAAACATTACTGCTGAATCCTAAAGAACATCTGGGGTATTATATAAGATTCTATAAAGGTGCTATGCACTAGGGCAACTTTCCAGAAACGTACAATGTCCAAATAGGTCCCTGAACCAGATAAGTCCTGAAATGCAGAGGGGCCAGCCTCCCCAGAGCATCAACTAGTTCCATCCCTCTAACCCATATTCTTGACAGTCCCTTCCAATGTGAAAAAGCCAGAATAGACATAGCCCAAATGCCCCTTAAGAGTAGGAGAAAGATCAAAGGCGATGGTGGAGTTATACAGAGAAGGTAGGGTTTAACAAATTGAGTATGATTGCTGAATCATTATATTGATATTCTTTTAGTCTCCAGTATCTTAGAGCTGCTAGAAGTAAAAACCTAAAATTGTGGAACTGTAACCCATACCAAACTCTGAAATCTAGTCTACAACCAATTGTCATGATATGCTTTGAAATTTATTGCTCTTTTGAAAATATGTTATTTTTCACAAAAAAGAAAAAAAAATCAGTGTGATGATAAATGCACAGACATATGATGATATTGTGAACCACTGATTATACACTTTGGATGATTACATGGCATGTGAATATATAATATGTAACAATTAAAAAATATATATTTTTTAAAAAGATCAAAGGAGAAGGTAGAATTATAAAACAGAAGATAGGATTCAACAAATAAGCATGATTCCTAAATCATTATACTGATATTTCCTTTAGTCTCCAGTATCTTGGACCAGCCAAAATGAAAAACCTAAAATTGTAGAATTGTAACCCATACCAAACTCTGAAATCTGTTCTATAACTAATTGTCATGGTATACTTTGAAATTTATTGCTTTGTTGTATATGTTATTTTTCATAATAAAAAACGAAAAACAAAAAAAGAAAAAAAATGAGGGAGGGGTACATGGGTGGTTCAATAGTAGAATGGTCGCCTGCCATGCAGGAGACCCAGATTAGATTCCCAGCCCATGCACTCCCCCTCCACCCTACCCCCCCCCAAATGTTCTCAGACAAAAAGACACTGAGTTTGTTAACAAAAGATCTGCTCTGTAAGAAATGCTAACGGAAACACTACCAGAAGATAAGAAAAGGCAGGAGAAAGGATAAAAAGAGAGAGAAAAAGATAATACATGACCTATAAAATCCAAAAGACAAAATCTTAGAAATACTGTCTTTAATAACAGTATTAATGTAATGTCAGTAATAACATTAAATTTAATGGATTAAATCAAAAGACATAGACTGGCAGAGTGGATTAAAAAAACAGGACCTATCTATATGTTATGTACAAGAGATTCACTTTAGACCCAAGGACAAAAATACATCGAAAGACTGCAAAAAGATATTTCACACAAACAACTACCAGAAAAGAGCAGGGGTAGCTATGCTAATATCAAATTAGATGTCAAATGTAAAACAAAAGAGACAAAGAAGGACCTTATATATTAATAAAAGGGACAATTCATCAAGAAGACATAACAATCATAAATATTTATGCACTGAGCCAGAATACCCCAAAATACATGAGGCACACATTAATGACACTGAAGGGAGAAGCAGATGCCTCTACATTAATAGTTGGAGACTTCAATACATCACTCTCATCAATGGATAGTATATCTAAACAAAAGATCAATAAGGAAACAAGAGATGTTGAATAGTGCAATAAATGAACTCAACAGACATTTTTAGAACATTATACCCCACAAAAGGTACACATTTTTCTCAACTGCTCACTGATCACTGTCTAGGATAAACTACATGCTGGTTCACAAAGCAAGTCTCAATAAATTTTAAAAAACTGAAATTATACAAAACACTTTCTCAGATCACACAGGAATGAAGTTGGAAATCAATAACACGGTCTTCAATCACAGATAAATGGAGACTAAACAACACACTCTTAAACAGCCAGTGGGTCAAGGAATAAATTACAAGAGAAATCACTAAACATCTTGAGGCAAATGAAAATGAAAACACAATATATCAAAAGGTATGGGATGCAGCAAAGGCGGTGCTGAGAGAGAAATTTATTGCCTAAATGCTTATATTAAAAAAGAAGAAAGGGCAGTGCGACAGTGGCTCATTGGCAGAATTCTCGCCTGCCGTGCCAGAGACCCAGGTTCGATTCCCAGTGCCTGCCCATGCAAATAAAAAGAAAAGAAAGAGCAAAAATCAGGGAATTAACTGTTTACCTGGAGGAACTAAAATAATGTTTCTACACACCAGTAATGAGCAATCTGAGGAGGAAATGAAGAAAAAAATTTCCTTTATAATTACAACTAAAAAAAAGCAAATAGAACATAATAAATTTAACCAAGGATGTAAAGGAATTGTACACAGAAAACTATAAAATACTGCTAAAAGAAATTTTAAAAAGACCTAAATAAACAAAAGGACATTCCATGTTCATAGATTAGAACACTAAATATCATTAAGATATCAATTCTAGCCAAACTGATTCATACACTCAACACAAATACAGTCAAAATTCCAACAGCCTTCCTGGTCTCAGAGCTTGACAAACAGTATTTATTCCCCATCATTCCAATATGCAGTCAAGCTTGAGAACCACTGTCTTATAGAATAATCTGGTTATCATTACACTCTGAAACTAAAAGATGTGGGTGTGGGTTAGGTGAATGGAAGGTGTTTGCTGTTGGGTTGTGCAAGTGTCAAAATTATAATAACCTACCTGGCTTAAGAAAAAAATAAAGAATTGAAAAAAAAAATTCTAACAGCCTACTTTGTAGAAATGGAAAAGCCAATTATCAAATTTATTTGGAAGGGCAAGAGATTCTGAACAGCCAAAAACATCTTGAAAAAGAAGAATGAGGTTGGAGAACTCACACTTTCTGACTTTAACGGATATTACAAAGCAACAGAGTCAAAACAGCATGGTAGTGGCGTAAGGATAGACATAGTGACCAATGGAACCAAACTGAGAGTTCATAAATAGTCCCTCATTTCTATGGCCAATTGATTTTTGACAAGACTACCAAGTCCACCCAACTGGAACAGAATATTCTTTTCAACAAATGGTGTTGGGAAAACTGGATATCTATATCTAAAAGAATGAAAGAGGGTTCCTATCTCACACCTTACATAAAAATTAACTCAAAATGGATCAAAGATCTAAATATAAGAGCCAGGACCATAAAACTCCTAGAAGAAAACATAGGGAAGCATCATCACAATATTGTGGTAGGCAATGGTTTCTTAGACTTTACACGTAAAGCACAACAAATGAAAGAAAAAAAATAGATAAATAGGGCCTCCTCAAAACTGAATACTTCGGTGGTTCAAAGAATTTTATCAAGAAAGTTAAATGGGAAAAAACATTTGAACCCACTTGTTTGGATTCAGTATCTAGAATATATTTAAAAAAACCCTATAACATAACAATAAAAAGACAAACAACCCAGGGCGGTGCAACGGTGGTTCAGTGGCAGAATTCTCGCCTGCCATGCCAGAGACCCGGGTTCGATTCCTGGTACCTGCCCAAGCAAAAACAAAGACAACCCAATTTAAATAGGTGAAAGACTTGGAACAGACATTTTTCCAAAGAGAAAATGCAAATGACTAAAAAACACATAAAAGATGCTCAGCATCACTAAAAATTAGGGAAATGCAAATCAAAACTACAATAATATATCATTCATACCTATTAAATGGTCACTACTACAAAAACAAAAAACTGCAAGCACTGGAGAGGATGCAGAAAAATAGGAACATGTATTCACTGCTGATGGGAATGTAAAATGGTGCAGCCACTATGGAAAATAGTTTGGCAGTTCCTTAGGAAGCTAAGTATTGAACTGCCACATGATCTAGAAATTCCCCTACTAGGTATATACTCAGGAACTGAAAGCAGGACTCAAACAGACATTTGCCCACTGATGTACATAGTGACATTATTCACAATTGCCAAAAGATGGAAGCAACCCAAGTATCCATCAACCAATGAAAAGATAAACAAAATGTGGTGTAAGCATACCATACATACACATACACAAAATGTGATGTATACAATCCATGATATATATATATATACAGAATATTATTCAGCTGTAAGAAGGAATGAAGTCCTGATGCATATGACAAACATGGATGAACCCCGAGGACATTATATGGAGTGAAATGAGCCAGACACATAAAAACAAATATTTTTATGATCTCACTGAAATGAATGAACAATAACAAGCAAACTCATAGAGTTAGGATCTAGAAAATAGGTTACCAGGAGAAAGAAGGAGTTGGACAATGGGGAGCTGAAGCTTAATTTGTACAAAATCTCTATTTAGGTTGCTTGTAAACATTTGGAAATGGATAGCGGTGACGGTAGCACATTACTGTGAATGTAATTAACAGCTCCGAATAATGTTTGTAAATGTAGTCGAAAGGGGAAGTTCTAGGTCTTCTATATTACTATAAGGAAAGAAGATAAAACAGCAAACTCAGTTGTAAACAATGACCATGGCTAATAGTGCAAATATAAGAATGTTCTTTCATGAACTGTAACACATGCACATCACTATTACAAGGTGCTACTAATAGGGTGGTATATGGAAAAATACGCCTAGTGTAAAGCATGGACTGCAATTAACAGTAATATTTTATTCTGTTCTATTCTTTCACCAATTGTAACAAAAGCACTACACCAGTGTAAAGTGTCAACAATAAGGGGGTAAAAGGGAACACTGATTTTTTTAATACATTTTATTTATATGTAAACCTACAATTCCTCTAATTTAAAAAAATGATAATTATAATTTTTTAAAAATTATGCTAAGGGAAAGAAACTAGACACAAAGCACTACATATTGTATGATTCCATTTGTATAAAATATAAATATAAATAAGTCTATAGAGACAGAATTTGATTAGTTATGTAGGGCTGGGTAAGGACAGAGGGGTTGAGAGATAATTGCTAAGGGATATGGGGATTTTCTTTTCGGGGTAATGAAAATGTTCTAAAATTGATTGTGGTGATGAATGCACAACTCTGATTACACTAAAAGCCACTGGTTGTACACTTTGGATGGATTCTATGGTATGTGATGATCTCAATAAAACCTCTTTAAAAAGAATAAAGGCATCACATGGAACAAAGTCTTCTGTGAAGCCAGAAGTCAACAGAAGATAGAAAACTACCCAAATCACTGCTTTCTACAAGTTCCCCAATCCAGAGAAATTCATAAATATATCAACTACTAAGTCATATCTCTTAGATATTCGGGTTTGGTAAGTCTGAGCCCTACCCAGCAATGTTTTGTTTCAAACTACCAGGGTGAGTCTGATGCAACTCCATCTATAGACCACATTTGGGAATCTCTAAGGGAGACTCGGTTCAAAGGCACAATTGAGTATTAGTAGAAATCCACAAGATAATATAACCTTATCTAGTACTATATATTTACAAATAGAAAAGAGCAAAACAGGAGTGATGAGAGAATTTGTACTGAACAAACTGGGTTTATTAAGAATATACTATATTTGCAATATTAATAAAGGGTTTGTCAAGTTTAAAGAAGCAGGACCATCCCACCTCCACCCCCCCCCAAAAAAAACCTATTATGTAGACAAAAATTACATATTAATACCAGGGTTTGATTCAGTCATTCGACAAGTATTCATTAAGTATATATCTTTGTTCTATGTGCTAAGTATAAACATGAACAAAACCGACCAGCCAAAACTGAGCCTTCGTGGTACTTACATTCAATGGTTTACAAATCTTTTAGCGGCAGATGAGGCACAAACAGATAAGGCTGGAAGATGCTTACTCTATGGTGGGGTGTTGGTGTTCTTTTCCCTAAGAGGAGGATCCAGGGGCATACTGGGGTCAAGGCACTGACACACAGGAGGACCGGGGCACTTAGGTATCTATTTTAAGGGCAATGGGTTCCTTTCTCATGAGCAATTCTGAAACACCTAACAAGGGGCAAAGGAGAAAGGAAGCTAATGGAGGCCAGGGAGGGAAGGATGACAACAAACTGGTAAAAATAATAAAGGAAAAACAGTTGTTTGCGGAAACTGGTTCCAGACAGGATTGAGTCGAGGACAAGACACCTGAACTCAAATATAAAGTCTGCAGTCCAAGACCCACATAGCTGTGTGGAATTTCAGAATCAATGTGTTGTCATATGCACCTACTTTTACAGTTTAGCATGGGCTAGCAGGTCATTTACATACTTTTCTTTCTACACCTTTGACAGGATAAACAAAACAATCATTATAACTCTAAGGAGGTAGGTATATGATAACACTATATAACCAAAGTTCCACAGATCTCTTAATTAATTGTAAACTTCAGTGAATTTGTTTTGTCTACTTTTCTGTCATTAGTGCCTAGGAAAAAGTGTTAGACAAATATTTGATGGGTGGATAGATGAGTGAAAGAGGCAAGTCCTCAGAGATATGGACGCCAAAAAGAAGCAGGGAAAACCTCTTCTGACTAATCTCACCTTCCCAATGCAGTTCAGAAACTCAGGAGCCCATAACCTTAAAGAACAAGGGGAGAAAACATGTTGGAAACTAGAGAAAGTCCAAAGCATGAAGTCTAAGACAAAATCAGAAAAAAACAAGCTAGGTCAGCAACTGAGAAGTAAACCAAGCTGGTTACTGACTTAGCACCTAAAGAAATGACCAAAAGGTAAGCATCTCTTAACAGGGGAGACATTTTTCTGGGGTACCTATGCCTTCCCTAGCCAGGCTGAGTTGGTGGAATAATTAAGTGTTTCAACAAGACGTTACAATATGTTCCCTTTAAATCTGAAGAGATTTTTTTTAAAGGTGAAAACTTTTAGTTTAGTCTCTCAATTTCAAATGCATCTTGAGCATGTCCCTCAAGGCGAAAAGGTAAGTCATATTTGCCTTTGTGTATGCAGAGCCTAGAGGACTGTATACTATTAAGTTTACAGTCTTACAGTCTTTACAGTTAATATTAAGCCCTAGGACACCTTAATACGCAGAGAAAAGATGAGTAGGACCCAGTAAAGGACACTGAGGAGAAAAGAGAAGGATTAAGGAATGGTGTACCAGAAGCTAGGTAAAGTAAGTGTTCCAAAAAGGAGAGTGTGATCACCTGTGTCAAATGTTACCAACATTTACATAAGTGGTGCCCTTGACTAACACTGAATGCCTGAAGTCAGAATAAGCAGGAAAGAAATTAGAGCAACTATACACAATGCTTTTAAATGGTTTTACTATCAAAGAAAAGAAAAAGGGTACCCAGAGGGGAATGTGAGATTAAGAAAAAGATTCCTTACTATTGTTATTTTTGCTTTAAAGATGAAAGACAGTGTAACCTATTGTATGCTGATGGGAATAACCCAGCTGAGAGGAAAAGTCTGATTATATAGGAGAGAAATGGAACAACTGCTGGGGTGATGCCCATGAGAAAGAATGGGCTCCAGTGCCTGAGTGGAGAGGCCAACGGTAGGCAGGTGTGAGCGGTAGAAGGCAGACTCGATGGGGCCCAGGTGCACTTAGGTTAGCAGATGTAGAAGTGGGAACAAGTGGGAATTTCTCAAACAGGGACTGTTCACTCATGGTCACCTCTCAGTAAGGGAGGGAGAGAAAGTGTTGTAGGTTTAAGAAGAATGAGAAAGTCCGAGCCGGCCATTCAAACAAGTGAGAAATAAATGGACTAAGGAAATGTATGCCATGCAGTCATCGCTAAAGGCACACTTCATGTTAGAGGTCACGAATTTAAATGAGAACAGCCAAAAGGGCTGAGCACAGGTGTGAAGGAGATGGGGCACCCAGAGCAGAAGAACCCAGAAAAGAGACAAGAAGACGAAATATACGGAGGACTAAAATTCTCCTTCAGGCCTATCTTTCAGAGTTAGAATCTCTATGAATGAGCAAAAAAGTTAAGCAATCTGATTTGAGCCACTTACTTTCCTTCCTTGGGTACACATATTTGAGCTTTTCAACATATACTCAATTTAGGCCTATGTATACAGTTTAGGTAAAGAAATAAATATAGAGGAACTCAATATAAGCTAATTAACAGTGCATATAAGGTGACAGAAATTCCCTATAGCATTTCTCACTGTTTTTTGTTTTACCCCAAGGATTTACTAATTCTATAAAAAAAAATTACATGAAAACTGTAATCCTATGATATACATGAACAAAGCCAAAGTGCCACAATATTTTGAATATCTGCAAACAGAGGGAAAGTGCATAGCAGATCCTGGTAAGCTTCACCATAAAGAGATGATTTAAAGATAGCTCGTAAAGACTCCTGCCCACAGCTAATCACGGCAGGGCTCTTTGGTACTAATGGGAATACATCCCCCTCCTACCCCAACTCTGCCACTGTACCTACCCTACAGGAGATCCCCACCCCACCTAGGTCTCCACCTATTCCTCTGCCAGCATTACCAACATGGAAAGGTTAGAGAAAAATCTATTTCTACAATCAGGGTAGGAAGCACTTGGGGTTAAGGCAGAAGTTAGCATGAGATAAGGAGAACCCCCTATACCCACGACAAACTGCTTACCTACTGTGCCACTGCCCAGACCCAACTACATATAAATGTGTTTCTAATATTAGAAAAGACTGAGAACAGCAACAGACAGGTCTACCGGGCAGCATTTAATAAAAATAATTAGGTTCAAAAGTCCCAAAGGAAACAGCCAAGAGAACAAAATAAATGAAATCTAGATGGACCATCAACACTAGGTTTAAATGTGAGCAGTGCCGAATTCTAAATTATTTCAAATGTAATGGTTTGAACTGAAGATTTACCTAGCAGTAAAATGTATCCTACATTAAGTAATAGCTGTAAACATTGCTAAATCTTAGCATTAGAACAATAATATTATTCTAAGTCAAGGACTCAAATTTGGTATGCCTCCAACAAAATTTTGTAATTCAAGCACAAATCAAAGATTGTGCTTTAGAGTTAAGAAAAAACTTCAAAATGAAAGGCTGATTTCAATGCTGTTTATCAGCCAATTTTTCCTGATGTTCTCACTTTTCCACAAAACATTAAGAATATGTAACAAGGAATTATATAAAAATAAAAGTGCTTAAATACCAGTAAAAAGTTAGGAAACCATTTTAAAATTACAGTTCTGATACTGAAGAGTCTCAAGACCTAACATACATATAACAACAACAAAAAAAACACACCAAATAACAGAGCTTCCATTAATTCACATCTGAACTTATTTCCTCCCCCCACAAAGAAATGGACAGTGTACAATATATACCAAAAAAAAATTATTTGAAATCGGTAAAGAAACAAGTGAAAATAAACTATTCTGCAACAAAATACCAAAAACATTCTTTGTTTGTAGGTTACTGGTGTTATAGCTAGCCATCGAAAAGAATGAAAAGAAAATTCAGTCATCATTGGGACTTAGAAAAAATGCAAATAATATAATTTAAATCAAAGCCATTCTCTAAATGAAGGTAATTTAGTATTAACACTAACTAAATTAGGCCTGTAAGGGTAGCTTTTAAAATTATCAAACTAAACTAGACCTCTGGATGTTACCCAAGAGATTACATATGTGAATGGAACTGGTACAAATCAGTTCTGTGTAAATCTATGTGAAACTTGAATTTCCAAAAACTACTTCCTTTTTATTTCTTACTGTGTATCTTCTGTAAAGTCTAGTGTGCCAAACTCAGCTATGACTGTTTCAGTGGCATATAGCAGAGAGTTTTTTTTTTAATGACAGCACTTTCAGTTATTTCATAAATATATCACTTCACTTTCATCATTATAAACACTTGGTTTCCCAACAGCTGAATTCCTTCTTACCTGTCTTTGATGATCTAGATCCGCTTTATTACCAATTAAAATCATTGGAAATTCATCACGGTCCTTTACTCTAAGAATTTGTCTTTGAAACTTATAGATTTCTTCAAAGCTAAAAAAAGAAAAAAAAAAAAGGCTATTTAATTTGGTCAAGTATAAGATGCCAGTCAAGTCCCATCCACATTTAGTGCTTTATTACTCTTCCTTTTTCTATAAGAACGAGAAAATCCAAATTAACAAAGTGGTAATCTACACACAAACCGAGGATCTACATTTTAATATTGGTACAAACCTGCCTCTATCTGTGACTGAAAAAACCAACAGGAAACCTTCGCCAGTCCTCATATACTGTTCTCTCATCGCTCCAAACTCTTCCTGTCCGGCTGTATCCAGAACTAAAGTAAAATAAAAAAAGTTTTTGTAAGACGTAACTGTGTTTGTGATTCATTTTATAAACCGCATCCCCACATAGGTAGGCGCAATTAATGTGGGTCTTCTAAAGAGCATCACACTTCGTATAAGACAAGGTTTTCCCCTCTTAATGCTTCTCACTACTAAAGGCAAATATATTCTAATCATAGGCAGTTTCAAAGTTTATCTTCATCAGTACAAGCTGATTTTGTGGTTAGAATACATTAGCATACCAATTACAAGGTTAAAAATATCAAATACATCTAGCCAAATGGAGTCTGAGACAACCTCTAAAGGCACTTGTATGTTTTTCCCCTCCAGGGAACGAACTATTGAAAAAAGATATCTGTAAATTAAAGGAAGAAATTTTTGGTTCTACCCCACGAGTGTCGCACAAAGTACAAATGCTGACGTAATTTCCTAATCTCTGGGAAGAAAAGAATCATACAAGTTAACCAAACAGGGCTTTCTTTTGAAGGGAGATAGGAAGTTTAACCAGGCATAAAACACTATTTGCTAAAGCCTTTGTGCTATAAATTCTAAACAAGCTAACAAATATTGAAACTTCTTTGTACCCGCTACACCCATTTCACATTTTAGCCCGTGCCAAAATGCCAGAAGAGTTAAGACCTGACGTTTTTTTTCCCAAATGACCATAAATACAACTTAATAAAAATCAACTTCAACAAGTTAAAATGACAGGACTAGTTTCATCAGAACAGAAGAGCAACCAATTGCTTTTTACTGACTGAGGAAAAAACTGCCCAATATGCAGATTCACCAATCGAAGCCAATGAAAGAAATGAGCTTATATTCAAGATCATCTAATAGTTCAATTATAATAGCAAAACATCATAGCTTACTTCTTTAAAAATATGATATGCAAACCATCAAATAAAGGAAGATTACTTACTATCTAGCCGGGCTGCTCTGTCATCTATCACACACTGCTTTGTATAGGAATCTTCAATGGTTGGATCATAATCCGTTACAAAATAGGACTGTAAGAAAAATAATCTTATTTTAAAACTATGTTTACCTGCCTACCTACATACCAATGCAACTTTATTTATCAAATTCCACTTATCCAAGAATTAAACAACTCTTTTCCTTCTACCAGGGTTTATCCTACTATGTTAACTCCCCATTAATTGAACTCTTTTCAGAGCACCTTTAAAGTTGAGAAAATGTACTGTCTATGAATTTTTGTATCTAAAATATTCAAAAAGATTGCAGAAATCTATTGCAGTAGCAAAATCATTACCTTCCCCCCACCCCGCCCCATGTGGGATATGACAACCATCTCCCTGGCACCAAGGGACATGATTCCCAGGGACAAGCCTGGCCCTAGGACTGTGGGATCGGCAACACCTTCCTGACCAAAAGGGGAAAAAGAAATGTAACAAAATAAGGTTATCAGTGGCTGAGAGAGTTCAAATAGAATTGAGAGGCTATTCTGGAGGCTACTCTTATGCAAGCTTCAGTTAGATAGTGCTCATTATCACAGTTTGCCAAACCCCAACCAAAACCATTCCTGTTAACCCTAAAGAAAACCTAGGGCTCTGAGATTCTACAAAAGTTTCACAAACTAAGATTACTTTCCAGAAACCTACAACCTCCAGATGGATTCCTAAGCCAAATAAATCCTGAAACCCAGAGGGCCCAGCCTTTCCAAAACCGTCAACTAGTTCCATCCTCTCATCCCATATTATGGGCAGCTCCTTCCAAGATGAAAAAGTTAGAACTGGCATAGTCCAAGTACTCCTAAAAAGTGGGAGAAAAATCAAAGGAGAATGAGGAGTTACAACAGAGAAGATAGGATTTAACAAATGAATATGTCTCCTGAATCATTATATCAATATTTCTTTTAGTTTCCAGTGTCTTGGAACAGCTAGAAGGAAAAACCTGAAAATGTGGAACTGTAACCCATACCAAACTTTGAAATCTGTTCTATAACTATTTCTTACAATGTACTTTGAAATCTTTTTGTATATATATTTCACAATAAAAAATGTTAAGACAAAAACAAAAGGAGGACTGTACAACACAAACAGGAAACCCTAACATAAGTCATGAACTATGGCTAACAGCACAATTGCTATAACAGTCTTTCATCAATTGTAGCTAGCGTATCACACTAAATGCAAAGTGTTCATAAAGGTATTAGTATATGGGACCTCATGTTTTCTACATGATTTTTCTGGAAACCTACAAATCCTCTAATTAAAAAAAAAAAATCGACTGCAGTTTCTTTTCATAATTAAACTTTTTATGCCCTGGAATCTAGATCTCAATTCTAGAAAAACTAGAAAAAAAACACATCATCATCAGTCAGACCTATCTGGATGCAAGGGTGATAAGGACCATTCCTAAGAACGAAAGTAGTTTGAAACAAAAGGAGACCACAAAGTGAGGCCTGGAAAATTCCATCCTCCACCTTCTTTTCTCCCCTTTTTTACCTCATACTCCTTTTTTTTTTTAGAGTTTTGTCATATTTCCTTGCCAGGTGTCCTGTATATTCTAATAAGAAATCATTACTTCCTCATTGGCAAGAAACTCAAACTTATTCTTTCATTGATACTTTTCTTGCTTTATTTTATCTCAATTTCTGCTTCTGGCTACTTGCATGATCAAAGCCTCCCACTGTCATCTTCTGAAACCATCATCATAAGAAAGGACGGTTAAGGTTTCAGAGTTAAGAACAGAAGAATCTCATGAATGTACTTTTTTGTTTGCGCATTATAATTCACAATTCTTGGGGAAAATGTTTAGAAAAGAAAACAACAGCAACAAGAATAACCTTAGAAAGAATGTACATTATTCCTCTTCTGTTCTGAGTATCTCCCTTGCTCTCCTCTTGACGAAATTCCTCAAAGCCCATTTTCCACTGGCTCGTTACAAAATCTGAGGGAGTGACTTGGAGGTAGACAGCCTAATCCTGGGAAACTACAGTGCCAAGCGTGCTGGGTGACACCCATTCCTCAGGTGAAGGTTCCCAGCAGCTGTACCTGCAGGCTCTAGAGGCTCTGTATTCTCAAGTGACAAACCCTGGCATGGTGACTTGTGCAAACATCAGAAAGTTACTCAAAAGCAAGAACTCTGGATAAGACAGTAAGGCAGCCCCGGCAGTGGTGGGAGAATATCAAACTTCCTGCCACCATGACTTCATTTACAAACTTTCATTTTATGTTATTTTTGAAGGACATGTACCACATTTTATTTCTACTTTACGATTTTTATTGCAGAATTCGATATCTATATTCCTATTTCCTTTTTGATGGTTTCACTACACAAATTTATTAAACAAGGTCTATAAAAGAAGTATTTACCAACAGAAGCAGCATTTTAGTGGAAATCCATCTCCCACCCCATCCTCCATTCCCATTTAAAAATAAACATGTATTGTGGCAGAATTCTCAGCCTACTATGCCGGAGACCCAGGTTCGATTCCTGGTACCTGCCCATGCAAAACCTAAAAATGAAAATAAACAGGAATCAAAACAATCCTGAACTTACTTTTTAGCACTCACACCTCTTCAAAAGATAAATAAGAACATCTAGTCAGAGGATCAATAAAGAAACAGAGATTTTAATAATACAGTAAATGAGCTAGACTTAACAGACATTTATAGAACATTACACCCCACAACAGCAGGATATACCTTTTTCTCAAGTGCTCATGGATCATTCTCAAGGATAGACCATATGCTGGGTCACAAAGCAAGGCTCAATAAATTTAAAAAGATTGAAATCATACAAAACACTTTCTCAGAGCATAAAGGAATGAAGTTGGAAATCAATAATAGGCAGAGTGCCAGAAAATTCACAAATATATGGAGGCTCAAAAGCACATTCTTAAACAACCAGTGGGTCAAGGAAGAAATTGCAAGAGAAATCAGCAAATATCTCAAGGCAAATGAAAATGAAAACACAACATATCAAAACTTATGGGATGCAGCAAAGGCAGTGCTAAGAGGGTAATGTATTGCCCTAAATGTCCATCAAAAAAGAAGAGCAAAAATCGAGGAATTAACTGTTCACTTGGAAGAACAAGAGAAAGAACAGCAAACGAACCCCAAAGCAAGCAAAAGGAAAGAAATAATGAAGCTTAGAGCAGAAATAAATGATACTGAGAAGATGAAAACAATTGAGGAAATCAACAAAACCAGAAGTTGGTTCTATGAGAAAATCAATAAAATTGATGGACACTTAGCAAGGTTGACAAAAAGAAGAAGAGAGAGAATGCAAATCAATAAAATCAGAAATGGAAGAGGAGACATAACCACTGACCCCAGAGAAATAAAGGAAGTAATGAGAGGGTACTATGAACAACTTCATGCTAATAAACTTGGCAATGTAGATGAAATGGACAACTTCCTAGAAAGGCATGAGCCACCAACACTGACTCGAGAAGAAATAGACAACTTCAACAAACCAATCACAAGCAAAGAAACTGAATCAGTCATTAAGAAGCTCCCCAAAAAGAAAAGTCCAGGACCAGATGGCTTCACATGTGAATTCTACCAAACATACAAGAAAGAATTAGTACCAATCCTGCTTAAACTCTTGAAAAAAATTGAAGAGGAGGGAAAGCTACCTAATTAATTCTATGAAGCCAACATCACCCTCATACCAAAGCCAGAGAAAGACATTACAAAAAAAGAACACTACAAGCCAATCTCTCTTATGACTATAGATGCAAAAATCCTCAACAAAATTCTTGCAAATCTAATCCAGCAGCATATTAAAAGAATTATGCATCATAACCAAGTAGGACTCACCCAGGTATGCAAGGATGGTTCACCATAAGAAAATCAATTAATGTAATACACCATATCAACAAATCAAAGCAGAAAAACCACATGATCATCTCGATTGATGCAGAAAAGGCATTTGACAAAATTCAACATCCTTTCCTGTTGAAAACACTTCAAAGGATAGAAACAGAAAGGAACTTCCTCAATATGATAAAGGGAATATATGAAAAGCCCACAGTTAACATCATCCTCAATGGGGAAAAACTGAAAACTTTCCCCCTAAGATCAGGAACAAGACAAGGATGTCCACTATCACCACTGTTATTCAACATTGTGTTGGAAGTTCTAGCCAGAGCAATTAGACAAGAAAACGAAATATAAGGCATCAAAATTGGAAAGGAAGAAGTAAAACTCTCACTGTTTATAGATGATATGATACCATATGTCGAAAACCCCGAAAATTCATAGCAAAACTACTAGAGCTGATAAATGAGTACAGCAAAGTGGCAGGTTACAAGATCAACACTCAAATATCTGTAGTATTTCTATACACTAGTAATGAACAATCTGAGGGGGAAATCATGAAAAAAATTCCATTTGCAATTGCAACCAAAAGAATAAAATATTTAGGAATAAATTTAACTGAAGAGACAAAAGACCTATACAGAGAAAACTATAAAAAATTGTTAAAAGAAATCACAGAAGACCTAAATAAATGGAAGGGCATACTGTGTTCATGGATTAGAAGACTAAATATAGTTAAGATGTCAATTTTACCTAACTTGATTTACAGATTCAATGCAATATCAATTAAAATCCCAAAAACTTACTTTTCAGAAATAGAAAAACCAATAACCAAATTTATCTGGAAGGGCAGGGTGTCCCGAATAGCTAAAAGTATCCTGAGAAAGAAAAATGAAGTTGGAGGTCTCATGCTACCTGACTTTAAGGCATACTGCGAAGCTACAGTGGTCACAACAGCATGGTACTGGCATAAAAATAGATAAACTGACCAATGGAATTGAATAGAGTATCCAGATATAGAATCTCTCATCTATGGACAATTGATCTTTGATAAGGCAGTCAAACCAACTCACCTGGGACAGAACAGTAAATGGTGCCTAGAGAACTGGATATCCACATGCAAAAGAATGAAAGAAGATTTATATCTCACACCCTATACAAAAATTAACTCAAAATGGATCAAAGACCTATATATTAGATCTAAGACCATAAAACTGTTAAGAAGAAAATGTAGGGAAATATCTTATAAATCTTATAATAGGAGGCAGTTTCCTAGACCTTATACCCAAAGCATAAGCATTGAAGAAAAAGAAAGAAAGAAAGAGGGAGGGAGAGAGGAAGAGAGGGAGAGGGAGAGGGGGAGGGGGAGGGGGAGGGGGAGGGAGAGAAAGAGAGAAAGAGAGAAAGAGAGAGAGAGAGAGAGAGAGAGAGAAAGAAAGAAAGAGGAACTCCTCAAAATTAAACACTTTTGTGCATGAAAGAACTTCATCAAGAAAGTAAAAAGACAGCCTACACAATGGGAGACAATATTTGGAAACAATATATTGGATAAAGGTCTAGTATTCAGAATATATAAAGAGATTTTTCAACTCAACAACAAAAAGACAGAAAACCCAATTACAAAATGGGCAAAAGACTTGAACAGACATTTCTCAGAAGCGGAAATACAAATGGCCAAAAGGCACATGAAAAGATGCTCAACTTCCCTGGCTATTAGGGAAATGCAAATCAAAACCACAATGAGATATCATCTCATACCCACCAGAATAGCCATTATTAATAAAACAAAAAGCGACAAGGGCTGGAGAGGATGTGGAGAAGAGGCACAACTATCCACTGTTGGTGGGAATGTCAAATGATACAACCGCTGTGGAAGGCAGTTTGGTGGTTCCTCAGGAAGCTAAGTATAGAATTGCCATATGACTTGGCAATACCATTGCTAGGTATCTACTCAGAGGTCATGAGGGCAAAGACACAAACAGACATTTGCACATTAATGTTTACGGCAGCATTATGTACAATTGCCAAGAGATGGAAACAGCCCAAATGTCCATCAACAGACGAGTGGCTAAACAAGCTGTGGTATGTACATATGATGGAATATTATGGAGCTGTAAAACAGAATAAAGTTATGAAGTATGTAACACATGGATGGACCTTAAGGGCATTATGCTGAGTGAGATTAAACAGAAACAAAAGGACAAATACTGTATGGTCTCACTGATAAGAACTAACATTAATGAATGAACTTGGATCATTTCAGTTAAGAACAAGAGGTCATCAGGAGATAGAAACAGAGTAGATATTGGGTAACTGGAACCGAAGAGATACAGATTGTGCAACGGGACTGATTGTAAAGACTCAGAAAAGGATAGCACAATACTACCTTACTGTAATACAATAATGTTGGAATACTGAATGAAGCTGAATGAGAACGACAGAAGGAGGAGGCCTGGGGGCACAAATGAAATCAGAAGGAAAGATATACAATAAAGACTGAGATGGTATAATCTAGGAATGCCTTGAGTATATAATGATAGTGACTAAATGTACAAATTTAAAAATGTTTTGCATGAGGAAGAACAAAGGAATGTCAATAATGCAGGGTGCTGAAAATAGTTGGTAATTAATATTTTAAAACTTAAACTTATGTGTGAGACTAAAGAAAAAATATTCATTAGGTACAAAATATTTATATTTTGACTAGTGCATTTCCTTATATAACTTATGGACAGCTTAAGTGAATACCATAAGTACCTGGAACCTTGAGTAGGGCATAAGATTTTGTGGATTTGTCCAGAGTAATGCCTTGATAAATCTCAGAAGGATTTGAACAGTGAATAAAAAAGGTATATGCAAAGTACCCTTGGGGGAATGGCGAGAAAGGGGGAAAATTCAACTTCCCCAAGTGGAGAATTCATGATATTCTCACAAGCAGTGGGGACAACCAAAGCAATAGGCTGAGCCTCCAATCTTGGGGTTTGTTCATATGAAACTTAACCCTGCAAAGGATAGGCTAAGCCTACTTAAAATTAGGCCTAATAGTCACCCTCAAGAGAACCTCTTTTGTTGCTCAGATGTGGCCTCTCTCTCGGCCAACACAACAAGCAAACTCATTGCCCTCCCCCTCTCTATGCAGGACATGACTCCCAGGGGTGTGGACCTTCCTGGCAACGTGGGACAGAAATCCTAGAATGAGCTGGGACTCAGCACCAAGGAATTGAGAAAACCTTCTCGACCAAAAGAGGGAAGAGAGACAAAATAAAGTGTCAATGGCTGAGAGATTCCAAACAGAGTCAGGAGGTTATCCTGGAGGTTATTCTTAGACATTAAATAGATATCACCTTTTTAGTTAAGGTGCAACAGAGAGGCTGGAGGGAACTGCCTGAAAATGTAGAGCTGTGTTCCAATAGCCATGTTTCTTGAAGATGATTGTATAATGATATAGCTTTCACAATGTGACTGTGTGATTGTGAAAACCTTGTGTCTGATGCTTCTTTTATCTACCTTATGGACAGACGAGTAAAACATATGGATAAAAATAAACAAATAATAGGAGGAACAAATGTTAAAATAAATTTAGTAGATTGAAATGCCAGTGATCAATGAAAGAGAGGGGTAAGGGTATGGTATGCATGAATTTTTTTTGTTGTTTTCTTTTTATTTCTTTTTCTGAATTAACACAAATGTTCTAAGAAATGATCATGATGATGAACATTCAACTATGTGATGAAAAAAGAATGTTAATATTGTATGTTGATTGGTTTTATTAATAAAAATTTTTTAAAAAGATAAATAAATACAACTATATTCTTTGTTTTCACTACTCTAAATAAGTTAAAGCTGCAGTTTTTCACCCAATGAGGTGGGTAAGGTTTGCTGTCTATATTTTTTCTCCTTTTAAGAGTAGTTTCCTATAACATGTTTCTCTACAGCAATCTAGTACTTCTTGCCATGCTTTCATCTTATAAAACCTGAATTTCATTGAGTACTCCCAACTTGTGCCTAAATGTGCTGTATCATACCTCTTCCTTTGAAAACATAATGAATGTACACATGTTAATATTTTTACAAATATCCAAGTCATGCATAATAGATAGAATTTGTTCAATGTGAGTGAGGGCGCTTTGCATCGAGACTAAGGTTGCTGGTTGCTCAAACTGTTGAGCTCATTAAATGAACTGTTTTTCCTTTTGATTTTCTTTGGATGTCTTGGCTCTTGAAACACAACCTTAATGTAAGAATTTTGCCACTTGGCTAACTAAAACTGGCATGCATTTATTCTATTCATTTTTTTAAAAAATCCAATGCTGGAGAAGTTTCTGGATATATGGAGGACTACACTTTATCTTTGCTCTATCCTGTTTTCATAATTTGTCCATGGAGAACATCATCTTCTCACTATATGCAGATTTTTTATTTTTTTTATTTTTTATTTTTTTGCATGGGCAGGCACCAGGAATTAAACCCAGGTCTCTGGCATGGCAGGTGAAAACTCTGCCACTGAGCCACTGTGGCCTGCCCTATATGTAGATTTTAAAGAGCCATCCTCACTGAAACAGTCTTCCACCCTCCTAAAGAGCCACCCAAGGAAAATCATTCTGCGGCCTGTCACGGAATTTAATTCCCTCTTCCCTGTCATAATTCTAGTAAGCCACAGGTCAGAGTATACCTAAAAAGAATACTCAGTGCAGCACAGGAGTCGCTCAGTGGTAGAATTCTCACCTATCATGCGGGAGACCTGGGTCTGATTCCCAGAGCCTGCACAAGCCAAAAATAGAAAAAAAAAAAAGAACACTCATTATGTGCAGGTAACAAACATGACCCTCACCTCCTACCACAAAGACATTTTTTGTTACTTAAACTCGGGTACCGCATATTGGAGAAAGCAGATCACAAAAAGGAAATCAGACTCTGGTGATGGAATTTTGGGTTTAATTCTAACTCTACCACTTTCTAGCTGTGGGACCTGAGGCAAATTATTTAATCTAACTTTCAGCATCCTCATCTGTAAAATAGAGGTCATAAAACTGTGTGGAGGAGATTAAACAAAGTAATTAATATAAAGTGCCAAAACATGCTGACGATTAATAAAAGTTACCTATAATAACTGTAACAGCTTTTGTCATGTATTTATTAGATCGTCTGAACTAGTATTTTTGTTCTGTTATTATTCAGATTTGCTGTTCCTGGGAAGAGCTGTAAAAATAATTCCAGTCCTAGTTACAAACCACAGACCAACCATGAGACCTTAGGTCAATTTATCTACCTCTATGGGAATTGGTATCTAAATCGTGAATTGAGTTAATTAAACAGCTCCCCATCTGGAGTTCTAGAAGTCATTTTTGGATCTGGGTCATAACTGCATGGATATACCCATATGTAAAAATTCATCAAGCTATATAAACTTGTGCGCTTGTATATAAGTATGTGCATTATACCTCTTAAAATACATTAAGTAAAATAAAATACAATGGCTCCCTGTTGCTTTTAAGATTCAGTAGTCTTTAACCCAGTATTCCAAGTCCTCCGGTTTGAGCTGTGCCATTCAAAGCCTTACTTTTCCACTACTTGAAAACCTCCTGTCAACTGCTGTTCTTGCTTTTAATTTCGTTTATGTGTTCCGCAATTACGCAGCACCTACTATGTGTTCCATAGGGACAAGAACTCTACCCTCATACAGCCTTCTGCACTACATTCAGTAACTGTGCTATGACTGGATGGTAGCAGTGTATTAAATATATGGGTGAAAGAACAGAAACAGCATGAAATACCAACAGATTATTCAGAAGACAATGAAATTTAAAGTGTTAATACTGCAGTCAAGCATAGCAACTATTTATGCATTCACTTATAAATATAGAGCCCCAGCAATTTATCAGAAAAAAGTCTTTATCCTGAATTTGAAAAAAAGTTTCCAACCATAGCCCAGAAAGGATATTCTGTATCAGAAAACAAGAATGACCCCTTTCAGAGGACAAGGTCTTCCAGGAAGTAAGACGGGCATATGGGCTTCAGTCTATTTAAGGTTGTCAAGAGTTGTGGAGAAAGTTTAGGATTAGGGAAGCTATTCAGACAGGGAGATAAACCTAATCTGGGTAAGGTTGTCGGAAGCCCCTACTAATTCAAGATTACTAGGCTGTAACAGCAGGAATGGTGTTGATTATATGCCGTTAGATTGCACAACAAGAGTTCTGCTTGGCCTCCTAAGAGTTCTGCTTGGCCAACTCAGTATCTGCCCAAAGAAGAAAGAGAAAAGAAGGGGGAGAAGGAGGAAAGAGAGAGCCGGCATTCAGAGGGCAGGAGTGACAACCTTCCTTCTCTCAAAACCGAGATGCAGGTGAAAGTGGAGCTCCCAGTCACTGCCACAGAGTGGCACCTCTTCTACACACCCAGGCTGGTGATTTACTGCAGTCTGGGAAACAATCCTGCACCCTGGCTAACTCTACTCCCCTTACGCATAGAAAGGGCAGGCAGCTAAATCTAAGGCACCACTGCGGAGTAGTAAACAAATGTCAGGGCATTTCTGAGCACAGCACCGTTCTCAGAAGAGAGTCTCAGGAGTCCTCTGAAAACATAAGTGTGGGATGGGGAAGAACGTGAAAGGGATTAGGGTGGGCCACGGTGGCTCAGCAGGCAAGAATGCTTGCCTCCCAGGCCCGAGGACCCAGGTTCGATTCCCGGTGCCTGCCCATGTTTAAAAAAAAAAAAAAGTGAAGGGGATTAGATTAAATAAGTGTGGGAAAATCTTGATAACTATAGAATCTCAGTAACTTGTATATAGATGTATATTATGCAGTTCTTTCTACTTTTGCATGTATTTGACAATTTTTATATGAAGACTATTTTTAAAAAACTGATGATAGCACATAAGGACTACAAAGAGTAAAGAGAAGAGGATAAGAGTTCTTTGGTAACTCTGAGATTCATTTCACTCTACCAAATCCAACTAATCTGGAAGCCTGAACTTTTTCCTTAGCAAATATTCCAGAAAATACATACATACATACATATAAATACCTAGAAATAACATGTATTTCATAATATATTTCATTTTTTTAATTTTATTGTCCACTTTGCCCCACCCAACCTAACTAGAATATAAGCTCCATGAGGGCAGGGATTTTGTCAGAGAAGTAAAATCATTTGACTAATGTTTAATCAACAAGTCACTGGCAGGTCCAATACTAAAATCGCAGGTTCCCAGCTCCTTCTCAAGATTCTCTCTGCTTTGCTATCCTGCCTCTCTGGAGTTAAGGCACACTAATACCCATCCTCCACGCCTGCTTCCATTGCTCCCTTGCAAAAAAATGAAATGTTCTCAAGAATAACAGCAGTCACCACTTACTGAGCATTTACCATGTGACAGGAAATTTATACTTGCTATTTTATATAATCTTTTATCTTCCTTTTCTTTTAAAGTGAGAAACAGAAGAATTGTGTTATGTCTTCAAAGCGACCCCACCAATAAGTAGAACTACACTCTAAATCCAGATCTGATCCCAAGCTTATGCTCAAAAATCTTGGTAATTTAATAAAACTAGTAAAATTTCAATTTTTTCATAAAGAATAAAAGTGCCAAAAGAAATAAGATTTGGATTTGACTTCATGAAACAAGTAAAAACCAAAATTAACTGAAATTCACATTTCTTTTTTTCCCTCCTCAACCCTTTCCCCCCACACTACCCACACAGAAATCAACTCACGAAACATTCTAGATCTAAAATTCTGAGACTCTCTGCTCTTATTCATTCCAAGCAGGCAGGAGAAACATTTCTCTATTTGGCGTCTATCCATAGATATATATATGACAATTATAAATTATGATAAATCAAAATGTGAGACTTGATAAGGACTTGCTTTCTATTATTGGATTCACTTATAAAATCTTTACTGGAGGCAGCACAATGAGAAGAAAATGCATGCATGGGTTCACGTGAAATTCAAATCCAGAATCCATCCTACTTCCTAGCTATTTCAGTCCTTGGGTAAATTCTACAATATCATTAACCCCCAATTCCTCAAAAAAGGGTGTGAGCATATGATGATACTGTGAACCACTGATTGCATACTTTGGATGATTGCATTGTATGTAAACATATAATATATGTCAATAAAAAATTAAAATTAATATTAATATTTTTTAAAAAGGGTCAAGCAGGGATAGCTTAAGGAGGGCCTATTCCAATGCCGACTTTGGATGTGGTGGAGGGTAATAGAAAAGGGAAAGTCTCCCAGAGATGCAAAAAGACCCCCATGCCCCAGGGGAGGCCCTGACGAAGCTGCCCAGCAGGAGTTAAGAGCTGCGACCAGCAGGGACTACTGCATCTCTCTCCCTTCTTCCTTTTTCTGACCAGGAGTGTGTGCTGGGGTTATCGGTCCCTGCTCCACCACTGTGCACTGGGTGCTCTGGGAGGCAGAAGAGCAGAGTGAAAAGAACATGTGCTCTAAGTCAGACAGACCTGGATAGGTTCCACCACTTTCACTAGCTGTGGGAAATTAAGGCGCATCATTTAACCTGTCTGAATCTCATTTTCTTTCTCCCTAAAAGGGGAATAATATTAGCTTTGTAGGATTGTTGTAAAAAGTTAAGAAGATGGTATGTGGAGTACAAGGCATAATATGTGACTCAGTAAGCCCATAATAGATTATTGCTAAGATAATAAAGACCTAATCACCTTTTAGTTTCTTTGTAATGTCTTCAACAATCCAACCAGAGAACAATCTCAATATGCTCTGAATTCCTTTAATCCTTAGTGACTAGAGTCTCAGTTTTTCCAATGTCAAATATTATTTCTTATTGTAAGATGTAAGTTGGACAGTTTATATTCCAAGTAACTAATACTTACAGTTTCCTTTTACAGTTGTTTACCTCCTCACATATGTGTACCTGAATGTATAGTCGCTACCGTGAATGAGTTACACTCAGTAGGGCGTATGCATAAAATTTTCCTTCAAAACCACTCTGTGGGCAAGATTTTCCTTGCTCCTGAATGAAATCTAAGGCAAGTAAGTAGTCCTTTGGTCATTTTCAGCCCCAAGAACATTTTAATAATTAAATATATAACAATAATTAAAATGTGTAACACAGGGTCTTAACGCATTAGTCAATGCCCATACAAATTAAAGCTCCTTTCCTTCCTAGACTGAACTGGGAAGCCTGAGATTGGAGTGCAGTCAGGTTCTCTTTTCCCGTCTTATTCATCATCTCTTCTGTCTCCAAGAAAGCTGTCTCTGGCTCCTTCAGGGCGGAAGCTGAAGGACTAAGCAGAACTATGAAGACTGACAAGGCTACACCACTGAAATCTGATATCCATGCTGACTCTCATTAAGAGCATGGGGATTTCTTGGGAAAGTCCCCAAGATGGGACCCTTTTAGTGAATTCCCAGGACTTGAATAAGACTTGGCCATTTATGCCTCCACCCTCAATCCCCAGGGTTTCTGTAGGCATCCCCTGCTGGTTCATATCACCTTCTAGGAGGTCATGAACAGTATCCCTTTCTATGTGGCTTCTAGCTGGTTCTATCCAGAAACTTCAGCAAACACTCACACTTTTTCTTTTTTTTTAATCAGCATGGGCAAGTACTGGGAATTGAATTCAACATTCACACTTTTTAACCCACTGACTTTGGAAGTGTGGCTTGCTATCAGAGCCCTCTTTTTCATATAAATCCTTATGTTCCCCAAGCTACAGGAGATACATGTCAAGCTCTCAGTTATTCTATTAAAACTTCCCCCGTCATTTGACTTAGATGAAGAGACCTTAAGAAATGCATAGCCTTGTGATAGGAGGTGGTTTCCTAGACCTTACACCCAAAGCACAAGCAATGAAAAAAGAAATAGATAAATGGGATCTCACAAAAATTTTTTTGCATCAAAGAACTCTGTCAAGAAAGTAAAAAGGAAGCCTATGGAACGGGAGACAATATTTGGAAACCACATATTAGGTAAGGTTTTAATATCTAGAATATATAAAGAGATTCTACAACTCAACAACAAAAAGACAAAACAACCCAATTAAAAAATGGGCAAAAGACATGAACAGACACTTTTCAGAAGACGAAATACAATCGGCTAAATGGCACATGAAAAGATGCTCAACTTTGTTGGCTATTAGAGAAGTGCAAATCAAAACCACAATAAGATATCATCTCATACCCATTAGAATTACCATTATAAAAAAAAAAAAAACAGAAAACAAGCGTTGGAAAGGATATGGAGAAAGAGGTAAATTTTGGTGGGAATGCAAAATGGTGCAATCGCTCTGGGAGGCAGTTTAGAGGTTCCTCAGGAAGGTAAGTATAGAATTGCCATATGATCCAGCAATCCCATTACTATGTATATATTCAGAGGAAGAGAATGAAGGACACAAATGGACATTTGCACATCCATGTTTATAGCAGCATTATTTTTGACTGCTAAGAGATATACATAGCCCAAATGTCCATCAACAGGCAAGAGACTAAATAAGCTGTGGTATATACATGTGATGGAATAATATGCAGCTGTAAGAGAAAATGAAGTCATGACGCATGTAACGACATGAATGAACCCTGAGGACATTATGCTGAGTAAAATTTGCCAGAAACAAATGGATAAATACTATATGGTCTCACTAATATGAACTAACATTAATGAATGAGTTTTCGAGAGTTAAACTTAAGAACACAAGTTATTAGGAGATAGAAAGAGAGTAGAGATTGGGCATTTGGTCCTGAAGAAATACAGACTGTGCAACAGGACTGACTGTAAAAATTCAGAAACAGATAGCACAATATTATCTGATAGTAGTACATATAAGTACACTGAATGAAGCTGAATGTCAGTATGCTGAGGGAGAAGGGGTGGGAGCACATATGACACCAGAAAGGAAGACAGAGTATAAAGACCAGATGGTATAACTTAGGGTCCTAGGTTGTAAGCTCTTACAGCAGTCACATCTGTTCTGGAGTTGTAACTGTTATTTCTAAATTCTGAGACACTGAGCTATAACCTGGTCATTCTCAGAAACTTTGGGTATTTATGCAACACCTGAGACTCAGAGTTAGAGCTAAGAAAGTCAGCAGTACCCCATACAGCAACTGTTTAAAAAGCTGAAAAAGTAATAAGACTTCGACTAGAGATATGAATGAAGCTGATCTGGATAGGACTAAGGTAAGTCAGAATACATGGTAAAGGAAGATATGGTCCATATTTTAAAAGTTCAACTTCTGTGTGAGACCAGAGGGAAAGATATTTGGTGAAAAATTCATATTTTGGGTCCTATATTATCCAATTTAACTTGTATGGTCAGTTTATTTGAACACCCTTAAGGATATGGAATCTTCAATAGGGCATGAGATCTTGTTGGTTTGTACGGGTTAGTGTGATGCCCTGATATATTCCAGAGTAATGTAGGCAGAGAATAAAATAGTATCTGCAAAATCCCCTTGGGGGACTGGGGAGAAAGGAGGAAATATTCAGCTTCCCCATCTGGGGAATTCCTGATATTCTCAAAAGGAGTGAAGACAAGCAATTCAGTAGGCTAAGCCCTCACTCTTGGGGTTCAACCCTATGAAACTTAATCCTGCAAAGGAGAAGCTAAGCCTACTTATAATTATGCCTAAGAGTCACCCCCAGAGAACTTCTTTTGTTGCTCAGATGTAGCCTCTCTCTCTAAGCCAACCCTGGCAGGTGAACTGCCCTTCCCCTTTGTGGGACATGACTCTCAAGGGTGTAAATCTCCCGGCAATGTGGGACAGGAGTCCCAGAATGAGCCAGGACCTGGCATCATGGGATTGAGAAAAACTTTTTGACCAAAAAGGGAAAGAGAGAAATGAGACAAAATAAAGTTTCAGTGGTTGAGAGATTTCAAACAGAGTTAAGAGGTTATACTGGAGGTTATTCTTATGCATTATATAAATATCCCTTGTCAAATTTATGGTGCATTGGACTAGCTACAGGGAAGTACCTAAAACTGTTGAACTGTGTTCCAGTAGCCTTGATTCTTGAAGACTGTATAACTATATACTTTTATAATGTGACTGTGCGATTGTGAAAGTCTTGTGTCTGACACTCTTTTTATCCAGGGTATAGGCAATGAGTAAATAAATAAATAAATAAGTGATAGGAGGAGCTAAGGAGTAAAAAAAAAGTAGATTGAAATACTAGTGGTAAAATCAGAAGGAGGAGAAAGGGGCATAGGATTTTAGTTTTTTTCTTTCTATTCCTTTTTTTGGAGTAATGCAAATGTTCTAAAAATGATCGTGGTGATGAATACACGACTATGGAATGATATTGTGAGCCACTGATTGTATTACATGGTTGGACTATATATGTGTGGTGTGGGCACAAAACACGTCATAATAATAGTTCACTCTCAAAAAACAATCCTTGTCCCAGAACCTTTAACTCTCAACACTTTTATTCCCTGGAGTTACACATGAGCTAGGGGTGGCATATCAGTTTAAGACCACCCTTTAGCGGGTCCTCAGAACATGAGGGTAACTTGGCACCACAACATTTATTTTCAGCCTTTGGAGGTTCAATAGAAACTAAAATGGATTAGAGTTCCAGTTAAAATCCTATTATTCAGAGTTGTATAGATTCATGTGTTTCACCACCTAACACTACAAATCAAAAATGAGTGCTTTCATGAACTACTGCAAAGGCTAAATCTTGTGCAAAGAGTGTATAATTTCAGGTTGTGGGGGGGCGGAAATGATATTGTATGCTCTGGGCTATGTTTAACAGGAAAATATCAATAACGGCATCAATCCCAGGGTGCATAATGGTGGAAGATACAAGAGTTAGAGAGAGGTTTGGATTTTCTATTTGGTGAAAGTGTGTTTATTGGCTATCTTTCTCATGTAAACAGTGAAATATCTAAAATTGGGAGTGTTGATGGACCGTTTTGACTTTGGACATCATGTATGAGGCCCAGTAGAGAGAGGTGGTTGAAAGATGCACTGACTGAGACGTCAATTGGCAAACGATGGTGTATCCATAGGATTGAACATGGTGCTGCTACAAGAAGGAATGAAGTCACGAGGCATGCAATGATGTGAATGAACCTGTGAGACATTTGGTGAGGCAAAATAAGCCAGAAACAAGAGCAAATATTGTATGATCTCATTTAGAAAATACTTATAAGAAAACTAGAGCCTAGATTGTAAGCTCTTACAGCAATCACATTTAGTCCAGAGTGATAAATGTTATTTTTGGACTTTGAGGGGCTGTTTTATATATGTATAACCTGGTATTTAGAGACAGGAATGAAACCAATCAGGTCAGGATTAAAGTAATTCAGAATACAAAGGTAAGGAAGACATTGCCTGCATCTTAAAACTTCACCTACTCTTTGAGCCCAAAGGAAGAAAGTTTTATTATGTCCAGAACCTAGGTTTCCTGCAGCACAGAATCTAACTCAACCTGTCTGGACAGATCATTTAAACAATACAAACACAGAGAACCCAGAATAAGAATGAGGGCCTATAATCCTGTGTAGCTTGGTATAATGCCTAGATACATCCCAGAGTATATTAAGCAGATAATCAAAAAGTCTTGGTAAAATCCCTTGAGGGATAGAAACAAATTTATGGAACTCTGCCACCAGGGAAGCATTGGATACTGTGCCAAACATTAGGGACACCCAAATCAATGGGCTGGGCCTTGACTTTGAGGCTTGCTCTTGTAAAGCTTATGTATGTAGCAGAGAGGGTTGGCCTCCTTAGGTATGCTTAAGGATCACCTCTAGAGGACCTCTTTTGTGGCTCAGATGTGGTCTTTCTGTAAGCCCAACTTTGCAAGTGAAACCGTTGCCCTCCCCACTATGTGGGACATAACATCCAGGGATGAGAGTCTCCATGGTAGCATGGGAGATGATCCCCAGGATGAGCCTGGCCCTGGCACTGTGGGATCAACAGTGTCATCCTGACCAAAAAGGGGGAAAGAAGTGTAACAAATAAGGTATCAGTGGCTGAGAGAGTTCAAATAGAGTCGAGAGGCTACATTGGAGGTCACTCTTACGCAGGCTTCAGCTAGACATCACTACCTATCATAACTTGCCAAACCCCAAAACCACTCCTGCCAATCCTAAAGAATACCTGGGGGCATTATGTAAGATTCTACAAAGGTTCTATACATTAGTGTACTCTCCAAAACCTACAACTCTAGATGGGTCCCTGGACCAGATAAGTTTTAAAATGCAGAGGGGCCAGCCCACCCAGAACATCAACTAGTTTCATCCCCCATCCCTTATTATCAATAGCCCCTTCCAACATGAAAAAGTTAGAATGGGCATAGTCCAAATACCCCTAAAGAATGGGAGAAAGATCAAAGGTGATGGTGGAGTTACACAAAGAAGGTAGAGTTTAACAAATGAGTATGTGTGCACTGAATCATTATATTGATATTTCTTTTAGCCTCCAGTACCTTAGAGCAGCTAGAAATAAAAACCTAAAATTGTGGAATTGTCATCCATACCAAAATCTGAAATCTGTTCTACATCTAAATTGTTGTAATGCACTTTGAAATTTATTGCTCTTATGTATATATGTTATTTTAAAAGGAGCAGTATAACAGAAAAGATAGCATTTAACAAATGAGTATGACTGCTGAATCATTATATTGATATTTCTGTTGGTCTCCAGCATCTTGGAGCAGCTAGAAGAAAAAACAAAAAATCGTAGAACTGTAACCCATACCAAGCTTTAAAATCTGCTCTGTAATTTCTGGTTATAATGTACTTGGAAATTTGGTGTCATCACAAGAATCAGGACAGCCTATGTTCATGGAGCTCTTATATTTCACAATAAAAAAAATTTTTTTTTTAATTCTATTAAATACGTCCAAGTAGATTTGATGTATCCAAGGTCCATCTCAGCTTTTTAGAACTTCCTTGGAGTCAAACATTGTATCTTGCATACAATTGGGTCTTCAAAAAGACTGGCTATTGCAAACCTCAGTAATTATTAAGATGGTTACTGGGAGCTAGGGATTAATTTTCCAGAGCACATATAAGGGTCTGGTTAGCTGTGAGTAGCCTCTCTTTTCTAAAACAAGAGCAGTGGCAAATTCTTTTGGTAACACTAGAGAAGACTGCAGCAACCTCAGGCAGCTGTGAGCCAGAGCTGGGCTCTTCCTTGTGTCACTTTTTAACAGCAGCTGTCAGGTCACAGAAAACCTTTCTTCCCCGCAACATACTCTCTTATCTTTATGTCAAATATTTCCAATATGCTTGATATACCTCCTCTCAAGTACGTATTTTTGTTTTTACTGAAACTAGAATTTCCCTGAATCCAATATGTATAATTGTAGGTATCTAAATAATTTATCCGCCAGTACTCTAAGACAGAATAAAAAAGCTACAGTAAGTCTAGCAAACTTCTTAGTTTCTTTTTAACAAAACTTAGTTAGGCCTTCAATGTTGCTGTCTCAGACTGTCTAAAGCTATCATATGCTTTTCACGTGACTTTCTGTGAAATTTCAGCTCTGATATGTACCCCTTTGGTATAGTATTTGGTAGCAAAAGAATGGGCCTGGTAGGCAGCCAGCAAAGGTATAGCACAAAGTCAACTTAAAAACTAGTTCTGTTGTAAAAGTTTGTTTTTAAGTCAATTATTTGGAACTCATTTTCCCACAGAAACACTGTTCTAAATTGCAGTTACATCCATACAGACCCACAAAAGTTACCAATGAAACACTGTTCTGGTATTAGCCATTAGTTCTAACCTCTGAAGCAGAGTCACTTTGCCCAAGAATGAAAAGGGAGAGAATTTCTTTTCCTCTTCCAGAGTACATTGCTAGCCCTAGACAACACTTAAAAATCTCTGGGGCACCCCTAGAACATGTACCTCCACTTCACCTAGCCCTAAACCCCACTGCCACACTCTTCTCCAGCCTTTATTTAGCCTCCTTCTGAAAACATTATATATAAACTTACTTCTCTCCCAACTGTTCCCTCTACTCCCAAATAAAAACTAATGGCTCCCTCAAGAAACCCAACTTGGTACTTAGATACTACATAGAAAACTGTCAGTCCCAACCATTCAACAGATGCTTGCTCTTTTAATAAGCAAACCCCTAAACCAAAAATGAATCTTCAGTGAAATTTAAGGCAAAGGACAAAAAGGGGGGGGGGGGGGGGGGGAAGCTTCCAACCCTGTGGAATGAACATTATTCAGGGAAGGGGAAGAACTACCATGTCATGGTGCCAGCTTCCCTTTTAGGGGAGCTTTAGTTTATTCTTTGTTAGTTTTTATCTTTCCAAACCCACAGGTTTTAAAGGGGGGAAGGAAAAAACAAAAAGCAGTTTTCCTCTTTCTTCCTTTCCCTTCCTCTGCAAACCTATTTTAAGTTAGAAAACAAACCCATGGGTGGACAAGACAACAAAAAAATTTTTAGTTCTTAATACCCATGGAGTTTGCAAAATGCCAACAAGAGGGTAGGAGGGTGCTGCCATAACTACAAATACTTTTCGTGTATGCAAACTATTTCAAGGTAAGACACGCTTTATCAGTTATTGCCTATATAACAACATATTTATCCTTTAGCATTAGTATAATCTGCTAAGTAGTCCTAGAACAAGGAAGGACTAAGAGCATTACTGAGATATAAGTCATATATCATACAGTCCACCCATTTTTTTAAATATATTCACAAGTATGTGCAACTACCACCACTATCCAGTTCCAGAACATTTTCATCATCCCCAAAGAAACCCTATACCCAGTAGCATCACACCGCATGTGCCCACAAACTCCCCAACTCTCAGCAAACATTAATCCACTTGAGGCAAATCTATATTTGCTTCATCTCATATAAATGGAATCATACAATATGGAGTCTTTTGTGACTGTCTTCTTTCACTCAGCATAATATTTTTAAGGTTCTTCCATGATGTAATTGTATTCTGGTAGCTATCAAACTAAAATACCCACCAAGATGGCTATAATCAAAAAGATACCTTGAAACACTTATCAGTCCCTCATTCCTTTTTCTGGTTTTCCATTGCATGGTTAAACCACATTGTATCTATCCATTCATCAACTGATGGGCATTTGGGTTGTTTCCTGTTTGGGGCTATTATGAATGATGTTGCTAAGAAATTCACATACAGAATACATATCCATGAGTGGAATCGCTGAGTTAAGTGGTAACTCTATGTTTAACCTTTTAAGGAACTGACAGACTCTTTTCCAAAACGACTACATTATGCTATCTACCCACCAGCAGTGTTTGAGGGTTCCGATGTCTCAATATCCTTAACTAACACTTATCGTCTTTTTTATTACAGCCATCTTGGTGGTTATTTTAGTTTGAAAGCTGCTGGAATGCAGTATTCCAGAAATGGAAAGGCTTTCAAAAAGGGGGATTTACTAAATTACAAGTTTACAGTTCTAAGGTTTTGAAAAATGTTCAAACTAAGGCATCTAGAAAAAGATACCTTGATTCAAGAAAAGCTGATGTGTCCAGATTCAGCTGGAAAAGCAACACGGCAATGTCTGCTAGCTTTCCCTTCTCAATTCATAAAGCTTTTTCCTCATGCATCTCCAAAGATCTCTGGCTGTGTAGGCTCTGCCAGTTCTTTCCAAAATGGTTCCCTCTTAAAGGACTCTAGTAAGCAACCCCACTTTGAATGGAAGGAAATGCATCTCAATGGAAACCATCTAATCAAAAGTTACCACCCACAATTGGGTAGGTCATATCTCCACGGAAACAATCAAAAAGATCTCGCCCAGCAATACTGAATGACGATTAAAGGACATGGCATTTCTGGGGCACACAACAGATTCAAACGGGCACAGTGGGTGTGAAGTGGTTATGTCATTGATTGCTATTTGAATTTCCCTAAGGGATAATGATGTTAAACATCTTTTCATGTGCTTATTATCGGCCATTTGTCTGTCTTCTTTGAGAAATGTCTATTCCTTTTTTTTAGTTGGGTTGTTGTCTTTTTGTTTCTGAGTTATAGGAATTCTTTATATATCCTGGATATTAAAGCCTTATCAGATATGTGGTTTCCAAAAACTTTCTCTCATTCTGTAAGTTGTCTTTTAACTTCCTTGGTAACGTCCTTCAATGCATAGAAAATTTGAATTTTTATGAAATCCAATTTATCTATTTTTTTTTTTTAGTTGCTCATGCTACTGGTTCAAAGTCTAAGAGTCGACTGCCTAATATAAGGTCCTGAAGATACGTTCTCTTCTAAAAGTTGTATAGTTTTATTTCTTATATTTAAGTCATCGATCCATTTTGATTTAACTTTTTATGTGGTGTGAGATGAGGGCTCATTTTCATTCTTTGGTATGTGGGTATCAAGTTTTCCCAGTACCATTTGTTGAATTATAAACTCTTCAGTAATAAAAACTGAGCACTGGAGTGTAAGGAAACCTAGACTCTAGTCCCAGCTCTACCAGCAATTAGCTGCATTTTTCTAGATGAGTCAGTCTCTTGGCTTTTAGCTGGAAGTTAGGGATTTGTTCTTTATGATCACTTAAAATTCTTTCCAGCCCTATAATTTTATTACAATATCTTTAGCACTACCATGTGCCAAGCATAATTTGTAGGAGCTATGGAGAATTTTTTTTTTTTAATTTTGGTACAGTTGCAAGAACAGGAAATTTTAAATCAGAAAGGTTTGCTTAAAGCACTAGCTCTGCTTATCACTGACACCAAGTTTTATTACCCTTATAGATGAGGTGATATCTAATTTTACAAGTTTGTTATAAGAATTCAAATAGTATGTGAAAACGTTCTGCAAACTTTACAGCACTATATAAAACACAAAATATTTTTACACATATACTCCCCCTTTAGATAGCATTAAATAAAGGAAAGAGCATGCATTTTGAGAGGATATTCCACTTTGTGACCTTGAGAGGATTATTTAGTCATTCAAGTCTCAATTTACCGACCTATAAAATGGGCATAATAAATCTTATTTGAAAGAGTGACAGCTCAGAATGAGCACTGAAAAATTGGTTCTCTTTCCTACTCAAACTTAGAAACAAAAGGCTGCTTGCAAGCAGATAGCTAACCAACTTACTTCTAGCTGTACTTTTGCTCCCTAGAGCTTGAGGTGTTACTTCCCTTTTCATTTCCTTCCCCCTCTATCCACTGCTGCCTACCAATATCCTAAACCCCTTTTTCATTTCTCATCTCTTCTAGATCAGAGAACGGTCTACAGAAACAAAACTAGAAGAGAGTAGTAATTTTTACAACCCACATTCTCCTACTGCTAAAACTTCTACATGAATCTTCCTTGGGTTCTTTCAACAACCCACTAGATCCACAAACACTGAGTGCCTATAATGTGCCAGGCACTGTATCAGGAACTGAGAATAGAATCCCAGCTCTCAAGGAACTTGCAGTTTCCTGGATGATTGAGCATCAAAAAACAAACACACCAAATGAGAGATGGTGTGTGTGCTAAAAAAAAAAAATAGGAGAGTAAGAGAATAGACAGCAGAAGTGAGGCAGAGGGTGGGCTAGGATATTGCATAAAATGGCCAGAGAAGGTTTCACTGACAATTTGACATTTGAGAAGCGAGTCCTACATCAATTATGGAAGTAAGCCATCCCGCCATCTAAGGGAAGATGATCATTCCAGGCAAAGGGAACACTAAGTTCAAGGTACTGGGGTGAGAGCATGCCTAACACATTCGAGAAAAAGCAAGGAGGTCAGTGTGGCTATAAGAGAACAAACCATAAAGAGGACAGTAAAAGAATTCAGAAAGTCAGCAGGGAGGCAGAACCTTGTAGGACATGGTAAGGACTTGGATTTTATTTTCAGCAAAATAAAAACCTAACTGGGAGGTTTGATTGGGACAGAGAAGTAAAATGTTTTGACTTACATATTAAAAGAAACATTGGCTGTGGGGAGAATGTATTATTGAGAATCAAGGACGAAAACAAAAAGACCACTAAAGAAACAATTACAATAAATCCTGGAGAGAAAATGGGAGCCTCAACTATTGGCTGGGATAGAGGTGAAAAGTAGTCAGACCTGCATGTATTTCCAAAGTAGAGTCAACAGGATTTGCTGATGGAATGGATGTGGATATAAGGCCTGTCAGAAAAGAGTCAAGGACAGTACCAAGGTTTTTTTCCCCTAATTAACTGAAAAAAATGGTGGTACCATTTATTTGGATGAAGACGTAGGGATAGAGTATCAAGACAGAAATTAAGAGTGGTTTTGTATGTGTTCCCTTATGAGGCTTACTAGACATGTAGTAGAGAAATGAGCTTTAGAAGGTAGGGTTGAAGACATAAATATGGGGGTCAGCACCAGATAGATGGTGTTAACTCATAAAATCAGACCAGACAGAAAAAGAGCAGGGCTAAGGACTGGGACCCAGGGCACTCCAGTGTTGAGAGGTCAGAAGATGAGAGGGAGCCAGGCAAAGAAACTGAGATGAAGCAGCCAAAAGAGCAGCAAAAGAACAAGTAAATGGTAATGAACAGCCAAGCGAAGGAAGTATTTCAAGGCAGAGGGAATGATAAATGGTTGACAAATGTTGCTGATCGATCAAAAATAATCATAATAACAACCTCAAACACCTGTAAGTTACTTGATCCCTAACAGACACTGTTCTATCTCCATTTCACAGACAAGAAAACGAGGGGACACTGAATTTTAGTAGGGTGACCAAATAATTTATTAACAAACTGGGACTGAAAGGGAATGCATATAACTATCTTAGGCAAATTGAGATAATATTGTCACCCTAAGGTTAAGTGTCTGTTAGCCATGGAAGGAGTTCTCATTCAGCATAGAGCAATCGTACTCTATGTTGGCTGCTGCTTTCATTCTCAACCTGACTATGCTATGGATAGAATGATTCTGTCCCTTTCAGAATCTCCTTTTCAAAAGAATTAGCCAAGAACTATCTCACAGAGGCAATCAAAGCAGTGTATATACACTTTGCATTTTACATTCTTTCTTTGATTTTATGGCAAAAGATTTTCACTTTTTCAAGGAGGAAACTTCGTTCAATAATATACTCTTAATGTGTTTATTTTACAGGAACACAGCCATAAATGAAGGAAACTGACATTATAAACTAGTAAGTATATATATATACAGATACACACACACACACACACAGGATGTTCTCTGGAGCTTTGTTTGATATTGTGAAAAAATAACCGAAATTTCCATAACAGAGAACTGGTTAAATGAATTATGGTGTATCCATTATAGAATAGTAAACAGTCATTAAAAGGAGTGAGATAAATCTCTATGTACTGATTTCAAGAGTGTCCACGATATGATATTCAGGTCACTCATTTAATAAATATTTGCTGAGTACTTGTTACCTCGGAGCTGGAATACAGTCCTGAATAAGAATAAAACTGACACGGTTCCGGCACTTGGAGAGCCTTCATTTTAGTGGGGTAGACAATATATAAGCAAACAAAATAAAGATGACAATGTCCAAAATACGTGTTACCAAAAATTATATGAAACTGGCTAACGTAGATAGAGGGCGGGTCGGGGAAGGGGACTTGTTGCATTTAAATATTATACTGTCAAATACTTTACCTCTGTTAAAGCACAGCCAAACTTGAAAACAACTTTATGGAGCCTTATTCACTATTGTTTTATTTTCCTAAGAATAACAATAATAATAATAATAACTAATCCCTCATGGCCTTCATCTCAAAAGGGAGAGATGCTCTTATCAGTATTTCTCTCCGAACCGCAAGCTGGGAGAGTGGGCCAGCACTTTGCAGAAAGTGGTCTGTGTATTCACACAAAGGACCACCCTTTCTACTTAATTATATACCCTCAACCATCCACCCAGCAATTCACAGTAGTTCCTATAAAATCCCTTCCATATTAGTACACAAATTTAATTTGTATAAAATCACTGGATAAATTTAAACTCTTTCAAGTGCGGACAAACATGGTTTATATCAAAGGGAACCACATAAACATTCATCTTGCAAATATACCCTAGTATGTGGGTTAAAGAAGTCAAGCACTAGGGTGCACGGGTGGTTCAGCGGTAGAATGATCGCCTTTCATGCGGGAGACCAGGTTCAATTCCCGGACCATGCACCTGCCTCCCCCAAAAGTCAAGCACTAAATAGCATGTGTTCATAAGTTCTTGCTCACACCATTTAAAGTCACAAATTATAGCTCATCTGTGTTCAGCTTAATTTCATAGTAAAAGAATGCCACATCAGTTATAAACCACATAAAGAGAAAGTAAACATGCAACTAAATTCTGAATCACATTATTATATGCATATTAGGTCAGATTCTATAACTATTATTCCATTTAGTAAAAGTACTTTCACAGGTGCTTAGTAAATTCAGAAGTGAGTTTATTCACCTATAAAGTTCATTCTTTCTATTTTATATGTGCAGTTTGTAAAATCCAAAGAGTGCATGGTAAAATATTTTTTCCTACAAACCTACTGGAACGCAAATATAAAGCTGTCTTCACAGTACCAGCACTATAAGCAATTACACAGATATATGTATATACACAGACGAGTGAAATAACTGTTTCTATTTTCTGAACTATAGAGATTCAGTTACTTAACAAAAACACAAAAGACAGAAGAGGGCAAACAGAATTAAATAGCTCTAAGGTTCTAGTAGTTTTGGGAAAGTGGTCAAAATAATCATCTGTTCTACAATGTAATAACTATCAAGAGTAATCACTACAGAATAAGAGACTTTAACAAGTTATTTTATTATTTTTTACCTAGTCTTTATTGATTATAAAATGATACATGTTCATTTTAAAAATTTTGGAAAACCACAAAAGAAAAAAGTATAAAACTCACCTTTAGAGCCAGACTGTCTT